>NC_084796.1:185562347-186836147 GCF_963169125.1 Humulus lupulus
AAGTTTTCCCAGGAAGCGTGCGAGTGAGGACAAAGCATGCTGGAAAGACTTGTGTTGGTTTGTAGGGCCAGTCTTTATTCCAAGAAGCAACCATAGTGATGTAGGGCGTTACAAAAAACATGGAGCAGAGCCCAAAGGCAATTGTTTAATATATATATAAAAAATGTTAAACAATTACAAACTGTTTAATACAAAAGAGATATCACTGGGTCCCGTCAGCTCGCCCCGAAGATGTGACCTCCTCGCCATCTTCCTCCACCATTCCAAATGCATCACCAGTCTCTAATGGTTCTTGTAAGAGCCAAGCCTTGAATTTTGCAAGGTCTGGATCCCACAGCCCGGGTTCCATGAAAGAGAAGTTCCCATCTAGGGTGAAGGCCCAACAGTGTTACAACATCTCTTCCATGGTCGATGATGACGTCGCCTTTTCTTCTTTGGCTGTGATTTCGGCCTCAAGCAGCTTTGCTTTGATGTCATCAACCTAGACCTGAAGTTGTGTAGTTTGAGCCTGGGAGGCAAACAATGCAGTCTTTGCAGCCTGCTCATTTTCTTGGGATCAAGCGAGAGCAGCCTTGGCATCATGCTCATTCTTCTGAGTAGCCGTCAAAGCAGCTTTGGCGGTCTGCTCGCCTTCTTGAGCAGCAGTCAGGGTGGTTTTGGCGGCATTCATTTTGATCCGGAGCTCATCATTTCTAGCCCTGGCATGGGCTATGCCGTGGTACTGGGCCAGGGCAGACTGTAAAAGAACAAAACAAGTTAGAGATATACACAGTCACACAAAAAAAAAAAGAGAATTTTTTTCACTAAGTAAGGAAAGAGAACTTACAGTGAGGTTCATCCCCATAGCTGATTCCATAACATTCGCTGGGTTGTGCTCCTCGATGGTCTTGAAATCCCTCGAGCTGGCCTTATAGGCGTGCCCCACCATATGGCTCGCAGTCTCATAAACGATACCCCGAAAGGCTTCAGGGATCTTCTCCAAGTCTTCAGGATCTATTAGTATTCTGATGGTGGGGGCTGGGGCCTCAGTTTGTATCACTTGAGCATGAGGATGCATGAATCGAGGTGGAGGAGGAGGAGGGGGAACCTGCCTAGTGGTAACAGAAGTCACTGGAACTGGTTCCCAAGCTGAGCTCGTGTCTTTCCCCTTAGCAGGGGATTTTGAGGTGTATCCTGCTATAGGGGGGTCATCTTCGTAACTCTGAGCCTCTTTACGACGGGGCCCGAGCCAGCTTTCTTAGCTTGGAAAATAGTTCGGAGATCGGGGGCTCCTGGTTGTTCCATCTCTTCGCCTGAAAAGAACAAAAGGAATTATTTCACAAATAAATTTGTCAAAAACATATATAGAGATAGAGAAAACAATGATCCTACCCTCTAGGGTGGGAGAGGAGTCTATTATGACCAGCTCAGGTGTTTTGACCGGGATAGGCACTGTATTGCACCAAATTTCCTAATAAGGTTTAAGACCTTGATTAGGAGGCCGGGAGGGCCATAATTGATTTATTATAGTATTTAATGATTATATGCATGTTTACGTGAATTATATTATTATATGATGGTGAATGCATGCATATGGGCTCATATGTTAATTATGAGGGTAATTTGGTAATTTGGCCACTGTGGGCGTAATTGTATATTTTGGGTGCATGATTGTGATTAATTAATATAGCCACACTATAAGGTGGATTGGTTCGAGCTATCGGCATGAGACGATCATGAGATGTAAGTGTTCGGTCTAGTCATAACAGGTTTAGGTTCGGGGCTCGGGGTGAGTCTCAGGGTGAATTTAATGATTAGAGCATTACCGGGAATTAAAGGGTAATGGGATATGATTTATTGGTATTTGGGAATGTTGAGATTAGCGGGAATTGGAGAGCGTTAATTATGATTAACGGTATAGGTTGAAACGGACGATTTTACCCTTGGGAGTGCTTGGAAGCCTTTAAATGACCTAGGGGCATTTAGGTCATTTGGCTTGGATATACATGAGGTTTAGTAGGCTGTAGAAACAGAGCAAAACAGAGCCCAACCTCATCCTCACTTCCTTTCTCTCCCGTACAAACTTTCCTTCATCCTTTTCTTTGAATTTTGAGAGCCACCTTGAGGAGTTAAGCTTGGAGATCAAAGGGGGAAGCTAGGGAACTTGTCACAGCCATTAAAGGGGATTCAAAACCGTGTTTGAGGTGAGTTCTAGTTATAAATTTAATGGTGTGCTCTGTTTTTGAGTTAAGTTTTGAATTTCTTAAGTTTTTAAGCTTAGAATTAGACTTTGTGAATTGTTGAGTTTTTGGTTGGTTTGAGCTTCAGGTTTTGGTGGTTTAGGACCATTGGGAAGTTTGGTAACTTTGGTTTGGTGATTTGGAGATGTTTAGATGGGTTTTTGGAAGGTATTAGAAGTGGAAAAACGAAGAAAAATGGCTGGTGTGAAGTTGGGCCGCGACCCTGTTCTTGGGCGCCACGGCCCTAGCTTGAAGAAGGTGGTGGAGGCTCTGTCAGGGGGGCGTGCCGCGGCATGGTCCATGTAGGGCCGCGGCCCTTAAGGGAAAAAAAATACTAAATGGTGGTTTTGTGATGGGAACTTAACTCTAAGGGCCTAGGATCGATCCTACTACCTAGTTGAGTGGGATTTTATATTCTGGAGGCTTGGGTTGGGTTTGGAAGTATTTAATTACTCATTTTGATGAGGTTTTATATTTGGTTATGACTAGGTGACCGCTAATGGACTATAAGTTGATCGTTCTCAAGGGTCGTTCTTTTAATCGTTCTCGCTCGAACCCGAGGTAAGAAAACTGCACCCCGTATGTGACATGCATGGCTATGATTGATGCATGTTGGATGTTTAAATGTAAACATTGATAGCATAATGAATGCTTGGCGATCTTGCCCATTTGCATATGATTATTAATGAGGCATGCTGGGAGATTAAGTGTGATGCATGTGATGCACGAGAAACATGTGATTAGGGCATGCCATGAATGATGAATATGAGATTGGCCAGAGCTTGAGTCTCTGAGTTTGTGCATGATCATGATTATGCTAGCAACTGTTTAGTAAGCATGCTAAATGCCCTATTCTTGGATAATTGGCATATGATACATATTGATAGCATTGCTTACTTGTGCATGGCACTGACTAATTAGTCAGATTTGGCAAAGGTGCTAGTATCAACTGTGAAGTCGTGACTCACTAGTCAGGTTCGGCAGTGGTACTGGGCACTGGTCACGTTGCACTGAATCGTCAGACAGAATTGGCAAAGGTGTTAGTATCAACTGTGAAGCTGTGACTGAATAGTCAAGTTCGGCAGTGATACTTGACACTGGTCACCCAGAATTGGCAAAGGTGTTAGTACCAGTTGTGAAGCTGTGACTGATTAGTCAAGTTCGGCAGTGATATTGGACACTGGTCACATAGCGCTGACTGATTAGTCAGAATGGTCTTAGTGTGGTTCACGCAAGCCAACGGAGATTAGATCTAATCGATTACTAGCATTGAATGACTCAAGGAGCATTAATGCCTGACCGACCCTGAGGGTCGATGAACAAAGAGAGCTTGGAGGCTAGTGGCTTACTTAACAGCCACTCTCCCTCTTGAATTATGTGATGTTTACTCTTTGGTTTGGAAGCTTTATGCTCCATTTGATTATAACGATAATCATTTAATAATGCTTATGTATAGTGGTATGTTTTCTTGCTGGGCTTTGGCTCACGGGTGCTATGTGGTGCAGGTAAAGGCAAGAGGAAGCTGGACCATCCTTGAGTTGGAGAGCTTAGGTGATGACATGTACATATGCAGCTGCTCGACCGCCACGGACGAGGTTTAAAGTGGAACTAGGGTTGAACCCTTTTTTGCCGCTTAGAAGGCCTGTTGTAAATATTTTCTGTAATAAACTCTGAAACTTTATTTTCGGGATCCCAATGTATATATTAAACGTTCTAGTGAAACGTTACATCTTAACCAAAATGTTTAGTCCCTAAACCGCTAATCATACTTAGATCACGATTTTGGCCAAATGACTCGATTAGCGAGTTTAGCACTGTTTACAAGGCACACCGTAACGGTCCCAGGAGTTGGGGCGTTATAGGCACGACCTCCGGCCGTGGAACTAATGGAGGAGAAGGGGAATCTACAGTTAATATTTTTGGGATCATAAGGGGTTCGGGTTCAGGTCCTTCCTTGGGGCTGGATTCATCTACATATTGTCTAAATCCAGGGGCAAATGCACCTTGGAGCAGAGAAGGCCAGGTCCTACGGTTGCTCCCATATTCCGCAAAAATGGCGGATCTGAAGTTTAAGGTGTTATCAACTACGACTGTGCCCTTAGGATAACTATTGTCATGGTGTACCACTAGGTGGTCTACACACTAGAGCAGAGTTGTATTTTGATCTAGGTTATAAGGAAGACGGTGGACAAGCTGATTTGGATTAAAACAAACTAACCTAAAATCGGCAAAAACCCTATCTAATTCCCCAAAAGGGTATGGGTTACCTTGGCCGGAGGGGCCAGTTGCTGCCCCTGATGCAACTCATTCTAGATCGAGTTCCCGAACAGCCTCAGGAGACCGCCTTTTTCGCAGTAGAGGCACCTTGTCCTCTTCATCTTCCTCGTCCTCAATGGCCGGAAAGGCCTCTTGAAAGGATGGGAGCTCGGGGATCACCGAGAGGGTGGCCCGGATCCTCAAGGCCAGTGTTTGACCTTCGCTGATCAACTGGCAAGCCAACATCATGATGTCATTCATGACCTAGCGATAGTCCTTTCATTGGGGGCAAGTCCGAACAGCTTCTCATATTGACCCCCGAGGGTCACGGACTTTTCCGTCCTCGTGAATATGGCTGCACGAGAAACAAATTCAGTTAAGACATGTACAAAGAAAAGGAAATATTTTAAAAGGAATGAAAATTCACGAGCTGAATTTACAAGGATCGGAGACTTACATGTTCGGTTGAAGTATCGATGTTCGTAGTTCCGAAATCCATTCAACATAAAAAAAATAAGTCTTTGTAGTCATTTGTATGAATGGGAAACTCAATGACGGAAGCTGAGTTAGGGAATTGCGTGAGGTAGTAGAATCCATCACCGTGTCCCCTCTGGTCGGGGCTTGCCTTGAGGCAGAAGAAATACAAAATGTCTGCCGGAGTGGGGACCTCTCACTTGTGTTTCAGGAACAAATAATTTAGCCTCACCAAAAGTCTATATGAATTTGGGGGGCGCTGAAATGGAGCCAGCTTCACGTAATTCAAGAAATCTACGAAGTACTAGTCCAGGGGAAGAAAGGCCCCAGCCTTCAGGTGTTCATCACTCCAAGCCGCGAAGTTGTTTTGGAGAGGGGAATAACTCCGTTACCCATCCAATGCAGGTCAGGTGAGGAGAGTTCAAGTTCCGACCTCTATGTTGTGGCTCAACATAATCTTATTTACCCTCCCCTGAGTCGTAATCTTTGAGAAGATACGCTCAGCCTCAAAGTATGCGTTGGGATCGACCACGGGCTCCTTCACCACCGGACTGAAGTGTGGGATGGGAGATTCTGGGGTGATTTGCTTCCCCTTGATATTCTATTGAGAGGATGAGCTGAAGGCATTCTTCTTTGGGGCGTTCTTCTTTAGAGGAGCCATCCGATCGCCTAACGACAGAACGACCTAGTTAGTAGGTGACCTAACAGGGTCTAAAACTATGGTCTGAGAGTACAAGGGGGGAAACAGTTTACTTTTGTTATACGAGCTAAGGTTACCCTCAGCCTCATCGCGTGATGCCACGTGATATCCTAACCTACGCGCCTCGGTTTCCTAACAGACCCCTGATATTTAGGGATCCGTGTGTCAGAATGTCAGACAACCACTGTCCTTGGGAGGCGATTTAGTGCAAAACCACCCAAGAAAATGTAATCTATAAGCTATCTGGTTCTAAACCTAAAAAACCTTCATTTCCTTTACCCCGAATGGGCATTCTTTAAATTAATTAACCATTAAAGTTACCCAGATTTACCCAGAAATTTCCCAGTTTTATGAACGTCTTATTTCTAAGACATTTTTGGACTCACCCGTTGAACTTAAGTCAAAACCTATTCCCTAAGAACATTTAGAAATAGCCTACCAGTAACTACAATGAATGTTACGGATGAACATGGTGAAGAACAGAGATTCCATAGGATAAAAAAAAACTCTTCAATCCAAAGAAGGAGATACTTACAGGAAGTGTGTTCGTCGACAGTAAGATGCAGACTCGGCAACGAGAAGCTCCTGGAAAGCTTCTAAATATCTGGGCACGATGAACAGTTTTGGGGATTCTAGGCAAGAAGGAAAGCTTGGAAGTTCAGAAAAGGAAAATTTTTAAACACAAAGATGGTGCAATTAGAAATTTGGCCATTCTATTTATACGTAAATTGTGGAAATTAATATATCTCATCCAATTGGGTTAGTTCAAGATCCAAGGGCCAAGATTAAATAGACCAAACAAAGACAAAAATGTGACAAGACAATTATTGCAGTCCTCGAAACCCGAACAGACGCCAATTGCGGTACACCACGTGTCCAGTACTCAAGTAGTGGGCAGGCATTGTTTTATGTAACAAAAGTCTAAAAGTCCCTTCTGTGTAGGTAAGAAAGTGACGACATTAAACACGAGCAGGGACTTGGGGGGCAGATGTTGTACCTTGATTTCAGCACAAGTTGATTTACTCAGCTCAGGTACAGCTGGCAAATTAATATACAGAGAAATAACCGAGAATGATATTTGCTTTTATCCCATGTGGACAACTCGAGATTCATAGTGGGCATACGAGGTGTAAGGTGTCTTGAGTTTATCCCGAACTAAGGATGCAATGCTTGTGAGGCACGAGCTCATAATTAAAATTCCTGTCGAAGCACGAGCTTGGAGGAGATATCCAGCTCTTGGTAATTCTAGTATATTGCATACCCGCAGATCACTAGAGACTTGGAGTCCCTTTATACGTTTATTTATGACCAGGCTGTCATATTTATTGTCCGAGATAGTAGGAACATGTTATCCTGTTATCAAATCATATCCCAATATAAATGGGAATTATTTGTATTAAATGTAATAGTTATGTAAATGTGTGATTGACTCACGCAGTTACCCAAACCTGTCCATGAAATTCCCTTATAAATACTGGGAATATTGGACAGGAAAGGGGACCATTATTCGATAATACCCAAACTTTGCAAAATAGAGAGAGAAACATCAATAATATTGACTCGTGGACTAGGTGGAATTTAACCACTGAACCACGTAAAAATTATGTTCTCGAGTGAATTCATTTTATTTTTCATTACTGTTTATTAAGCACTAATCTGCCCTATTATTTCTTAATACATTGTTGGCGAAAAACCGTGTCAATAGTAAGTATTCTTATCATTATTTCTCATTGAATTCAATTTTAGAAACATGTTCTAGGTTGTCTCATATTAACTTCTTTAATGTTAGATCTACATGAAAATATATAAAGATCCTGTATAAGTTTTCCCAACATATGTTTGGTTGGCCAAATCCACTTTTGATTTGGTACCAGCAGATATGGCCTAGAAGGAATGATTCATTTGAGGATTGAGCTCTGGGATAGCCCAGAACATTAGGGTTGCTCCATTGCATGATATTTTTATCTATGCTCGGGTAGTAGGGAGGGCCTTGTTATATAATACACAAGAGATGAGATATGGAGTGGGAATGTCGTAGGGCAGGAAGCTCAGGCAATGGTATCCCCATTTGCGGGATCCGGAAAGAGCAGATGCCCAGTAGCCAGAAAATAAGGACCCTTCATAGTTCTACTACTCCTAGTTCTGACAGGATAGGGGTTACAATTCATAAGATGGCTGCCAGGGCGGCAATGAGACATGGTGAAATTATCTAGTATGTGCTAGGTGCAGGAGAAGCCATATGGGACAACGTCGAGTGAAGGCATTGTTGGGGTTTTATGCCCTAATTAAAACCCAAATTCTTTGTAATCTCATTTTATTATCAATAAAAGAATAGAAATCATTTTTTGACTTGGTCAATCACTTTGCTCACATGTTTTATTTTCATGATTATTTGTTTAATATAAACTTTTATTAAATCCCGAGCATATAGCTAATCTTATTTATAGTGACGTAATCACAGTGGAATATATATATGATTATATGTTCAAAATAAGTTAGTCCTAAGATTAGTCAGTGCACCAGATTTACACTGACTTGCCAATCTACGATATGATCTACTTACACATAATAGTGTCATGTTCTTTCTAGAACATTAGCAAAGTAGATAAGACCGGATGTATTTGTTACATCGGACAGGACCGATATTGACAGTTGATAAGATAAGTAAACATACCGTTATTATCTATTCTAGTCATATCATATAGTTGACCATAGGTCAATTCAATCTCAATTCTGAGTGGTTAGCACTCTAACTGATTGTATTATTTGAGTTCTTTGACTTGTTCGTTACCAGCTTACCCTACGGACTAGCCCATACTTACATCTTGGGAACTCAGTAGTATAATTGAGTGGGAGTGTTAATCATAGATATGAACATCTATAGCTTTTGATGAAGAAGTGAAATGATGGTTTCCTTTTAGTTTGGTTCAAGGTATTAAATGATAGAGATCTCATTTCAGTAATTAAATTAGTTTACTGAAATATCATTTACAAGGAACTAAGTGTTTTAAGGATAAAATACAATGAGGGGTAAAACGGTATTTTAGTCCCATCTCATTGTAGACCGTCTATAGAGGATTGAGTGACAATTATGGTTGTAACAATGGATAATTAATAGAGTATCTATATTTGTTATAGAGCGTTCTATGAATTCAAGAGTGCAATTCCATGTCTATAGTGGAGTCACGAGGAATTAATAAGTTAGTAAATTTATTTGTTAGATTTATGATAACTTATTGGAGCTTGATTTCATAGGCCCATGGTCCCCATTGTACATTGGATAAAATCATCTAGATAGTCTCAATTAATTGATTTAATCATCAATTAGAATTATCAAAGTTGACCAGGTCAATTTTGGATAGTTTCACAGAGTTGTATAATTTTGAGAAGAAAAGAGAAATTATGGCAGATTTATTAATTAAAATAAATTGGTATCTAAATTAATAAATAAGTTTAAATCAAGGTTCAAATTATAAATAATTAATCTGATAAATGATTTAAATAATTATTTAATTAATTAAATCAATAGAAAATAATACAGGCCTTGATTTGAAGTCCAATAGGCTTATAATCAAATGAGAAATTTCACGGGCCTATAGCCCATGATAATTTCGACCTAGGGCATCAAAATGGCTGTTATTTTATTGATTTTTTAATTAAATTAAATGGCCTAATTGAGTCTATAAAAGGAGTGCTTAGAGAGAAGTCAAAAAGAGAAGTTTGATAAGTCACAAGTCAGATTTTTTGATAGTTTTAGATTCTCTCTAAACACAAGTCCTTTTCTAAACCTCTTTGTTATTTTATCTTCTTCTCTCTATATCTATCTCATGTGTTGAGAATTGCCCACACTAGTTTAGGTGGTTCTAAGGATACATTGGAAGATTGTGAAGAAAATAGAAGATCGTTCAGTTTCTTGATAATACTCAGCGACAGAAAGGATACAAGAGTTAGAGAAATTGAAGGAAGGACTCTTAATTTCGCTGCGTATACTGTAAGTATTATATTATTTGTTTCTCTTTGAATTCAATTTTAGAAACATGTTTTAGGCTATCTCGTATTAATTTGTTTAATATTAGATATACATGAAAATAAATAAAGATCTTGTATAAGCTAATCCAACAGGCATGTTTTCTATGTGGAATGGTTGGGCACTTCAAGAAGGATTACCCGAGATTAAAGAAGGGAGAACTAAGGAGTACAGATTGCTCAACCCCAGTTCAAGGGTCCGCCTTGATACAGTCAGAGCCCGAGGATAGTCCGTCGGAGGTGATCGGTTGGCTCTCTAGTTCTCATTCCTTGTAATATATTGAGTTGAATGGGTTCAATGCTATGTGTCTCCTAGGAGGGACATAGATATGGGGCACATGCTTCATTGTTGCTATGCCATGGGGCTTGAGATTTTAGTTCTTGCCAGAAAATTGGTAATTTTCTAGAGAAGGGTTAGAGTACTATTGGTAAAAGGTTTATAGTAGAATTGATTGGGTAGGTCATATGAGTACTTTGATATGATTCTGAGTATGGTTTAATATGCTAAATAAGGGAAAACCTTGGATTGTAAGAAGTGATGGTGACTTCTGAGTTTAAAAGGAAAAGACCTGGTTGCATATACGGGATGCCTAGATAATGTGGTAGGTTAGACCGAATGAGAACTAGATTGGCTAGTAAGGTTTTAGATGGGTGCACAAAGAATCGTTGAGTACGCTATGGGATTGAGGTACTGATAGTATCGATATCAGGGACATCATTAAGAACGATATTAGCTCAGCAGAAAGCATTAATGGTTCAGTTAAAGATGTATTTGATTTGGGGATTGATCAGAGGGAGCATCTCATCACGGGACATGTCGACACCGCTTGTTAAGAATGAAGGGTTCAATTGCTCAGTTGCAAGGTAGGACAATGCTCTCAAGAATTGACCCTTGATCTAGTTATTACCAGTTGAGGATCAAAGAAAGAGACATTTTAAGAATGAGTTTTTTCACTAAGCAGGAAGTGATGAATTATCAGTGAATGTTCTTAACTGACTAATGCTTCAATGACACAGGTAAGTTTGACAAACAGAGAGTACAACAATGACATGGATAAGCCATATTCAGATTGATTAGGGATGTTTCAGTCTACTTCTAGTAAGAAGCAGAACACGGATGACCACTTCATTGATAGTACCAAGACTAAGGAAGCAGGGTTATAGGTAAGGCTCCAGAAAGAGTGAGCTTCGATTTCTTCAAGGGTATTCAAGGTCACGTTATGGGAAGTGATGGGATCATGTATGAAGTGTTATATTATTTCATATAATATAATATTAGATTAAATAATGTGACAAAATGTGATTTGTCCCCCTTGTAACATATTATTGAGAGTCACAAAATTAGACACATGTGTGTGCCCAAATGTGACATATTTTGGAGTTACAAAATCAGTTACAAATTTGTAACTCCCAAATATTACCCAATAATGTGTATATTATATGTTACACATTTGAGATTGGATTTCACAAAGCCATGATGAAATATGGCTGTTGGAGACATGTTTTTAACTCCCAATAGGTGTTTGGAGGTTACAAAATCATGTGGGAAAGGATTTGGGACATTTTGGAACGTTTTGGAAAAATGACTGTTTTGTGCTGAAAATGGCCTGGAGGACAGAAGCCAGTGGCCGCGACCACTGAAAAGTCCTGGCCATGGCCGGTGAGGCTGACAACCTATATGATTTTTCAGTTTTTTCCAAATTGAACGGTTCTAACATCCCAAATAACTCCCAAATCTCCATTTTAATTCCATAAACATCCAATTAAGCATTGGTAACAGCCATGGGGGTTGGTGGAATTTGAAATTCAAAGGGGTATCTCAAACTCTATAAATAGGAGCCTAATGCTCACTTGTAAGACACACCATTTTCCATCCATAAAGCACTTGGCTGGAAAATACACCATAGAGGCTTGATAATTCCAGAGAGCTATTTCCTAGAGAGATCCCTTAGTGCTTAGAGAATAGGGGAAATAAGCTTTTGGACAAAGGTTTTTAACCTTGTTCAAGTTGGTGATCCCCACTACTCTACACTTTGGTTGTGTGAGAGTTTGTTTTTTCATTGATCTTTTCATTTTGTTAAACTTCTTGTATTATTGGTGTATTGAGTTTGTAACCCTCTACTTCTATTTCTATTTACATATTCATTGGTATCTTTTGTTTTAGGGTTTTAGTTCTTATAATTCTCTTCCTTCTCTTATTTCTATTTACTTGTATTTTGAGCAATTGAGTTCTATTTACATATATTCTCTAACATGAAGTAATTCAATTAGAAACCACAAATGGATTGTTGAAAGAAAGCCTGAGGGGTGAGAAGTACAGTGAGACCGGTAAGACACATCGGCTACTACTTGAAGCATCTTCGAAGACAGCCATACGTAAAAGTGAGTTAACATAAGAACCTAAAGTTTGTCTGAATGGATAGTTTTGTACCAGATTTTCAAAGGATAGAATAAAGGTTGTGTAATGACCCAAATTTGCTAATAAGGCTTAGGGCCTTGATTAGCGTGCCTGGAGGGCAATAAGTGATTTATTGTTATAATATGTGAATTTGTGTGAGTATATGGTTAGAGATGCATGCTTAGTTGAATTAAATATGCATGTGGGCCCCGTTTGGATATTAGGGGCATGTTTGTAATTTTAGCCCGTTGAGGGCATAAATGTGATAAATGCGATATACTTGTGATATATCTGTGTTACACGATCCGAGGCAGTCCTAGGGAGTTGTTAGCCAGAAGGTCACAAAGGGGTTGAATATCCGACTCGGGATGAGTCGAGGGGTGTTTTGGGTATTGGATGTTTTATGGGGTTATCGGGTTATGGAAATAAATATTTGGAGATATATGTGGGGTTAGAATGTTTAGGAGGGAATATTGGGGAAATTTACTATTTTGCCCTCGGGGACGTTTTTGGCACCCTGAGTCTTTGAGGTAACCTTATAGACTTAAGTAAAATAAAACAAAATATAGGAAACCTTCAGAATTCTCTAAACTGACCCTATCTCTCTCTTGAAATTTTTTCCTCTAGAAGCTTGGAGAACTCTTGGTGAAATCTAATCAAAGACTAAGAAGTTGAGCTGGGATTTTTGGAGCTAGAGGCTTGGAGCTTAGGGAACTAATCCAGGGATTTAACTCAGCTCAAGGTAAGCTTTAATCTTAGTAAATTGTATTGAATAGCTGCTGGTATTTTCAGAGTTTGCATGTGAGTAAAGTGGTGAATTTATCTTGAGTGTTTGGGTGAGTTTTGGGGTTAGTTTTTGTTGGGTTTGCTGCTAAGAATGCTCTACAAATGTTGTGATGATTCAGTGGGATTGTTGGGTTGATTTTCGGGTTAATTAGATTGGTTTTCGTGGCAAAAATGGACGATTTTTCTGGGTTCGAAGGGTTAGGCCGCGGCATTGTTCTTGCTGAGTCACGGCCCTCTGAAGCATTTTGGTGGCCAGGAAGGAGGGCGGGCCGCGGCATGCCCTAGCTTGGGTCGCGTCGCGCCTGCCCTGTTTTGGGGTTGCTCTCTGGTTGGGGGCGGGCCGCGGAATGGCCTCATGGGACCGCGACTCTTAGTGCAATTTTGGGGTTTTAAGAGGTTTTAAGCTTGGGAATTCAAAGGTTAAGGCTAAAGATGGATTTTATCACCCGGATTGATAGAATTCAAGGTCCCAGAGACTATAATTTTGACCCAAAGTTATTTAGTGGATTAAAACTCGATGGATGGATATTTTTGGTATGTTGTGACTAGGGTTTCAGTGAGGCTTGGACTAGGGGACTGTGCTTGGGACATCGATACTTGGAAAGCTCGGGATACAGGTAAGAAAACTGTTGTACACGTAGAGCTTGTGTGCAAGGCACGACCCTATATGATTGTGTTGCAGGGTGTAGCCCTTTGATTGAGTTTATTCATGTTTAAGTATTCACCTTATTATGCTATGTGTGCATATATGTGAATGAACGGCAAGATCCGAGAATGGCGAGGATCGGGAACGGCGAAGGCCGAGATCGGCAAGGCCGGGAATGGCAAGAGGCCGGGAACGACATTAAGCACATGGAGTGCAAGGCCGAGTGTAGTAAGGGGCCGGGGGCAGCGTTTAGCACGCGGAGTGCGAGTTGCCAGGGCGAGACCCTATAGGATACCTGGGATATCCTCATGGTGTGGACCGCAAACCCAGGGCCTGGTAAAGCCCTGGGAAGGCATGGCCGTATGTGGTTAGCCTGATGATGGCTTATTTTTTTTATGTTAAGTGTTTGATATGCATATATTATCTGCTTATGAGGGTTTTCTTGCTGGGCTTCGGCTCACAAGTGCTCTGTGGTGCAGGTAAGGGCAAGGGGAAAGTCGACCAACCATGAGTATGGAGAGCATGAAGAGGCGCGTACATGTTTGGCCTGCCTGGCTGCCACGGCCAGGGGTATTTTGGGAGATGATTGTACTAAACCCAAATTTTGTCGTTTAGCCGACTATAGTTATACTTTTGTGTTGTAAATATTTTTAAATAGTATTGTGGGATCCCAAATGTTAAACTCTTTATGATTTTTCAGTAAATGGAATTGTTTTCAAGTTTATGACTCTATTTATGGTTTAATTACACTTTTTTCTTAAAACCTCGATTAGCGAGTTAAATGCACGTTTTAAACTCACTTAGTAACGGCTCTAAGGAAGTAGGGAGTTACAGGTTGGTTAGCACACTATGGTATTAGAATACATATGCAATGGATTGATACGAGAGGACTGCATGATGGATACTGTCTTTGCTTAAGACATGAAACTATAGGGTGGTGTGTCGAAGACTAGGGTGCGCCTGTGTACAGACTGAAAAAGATGGTTGTTCATGCTTCATGATAGATGAAGGGATGAGAACACAGATGTTCTACACACGGCGTTAGGTTGATGGTAATGCCAGATAGCCATGGTTAGGTTGATGGTAATGTCAGATAGCCATGGTTAGGTTGATGGTAATGCCAGATACCTATGGAACAGTAGTGTGTGCACTAGCATAAGGAATTAAAGTGTTTGATCACCCATATAGGGATAACCATGAGACTAAAGCCCAAGTGGAAACTAATGGGTGATTCACATTGGAAATCATTGATTGCATAGAGAAAAATTAACATGGAAGTTGGCATCTTGAGTTCGAGAGGTATGTGCCAGTTGGATAAGATGCCACAGATTACAGTAAAGTCGGACAAGGTAGCGACCAAGATTACTATAGAACCTGCAGTTGATAGTTGGCAGATATACCTCTATGAACAATGAAATACAGAGAGAAGATCTTGTAGGAATGGTTCAGAATCCTACCATTTTAGTATGAATAGGTTAAGGTATGAGCATCGAATGAATGATCTGATGGAACCTGGCATTGAGATTCTAGATGAGTCTTATGCTATCTCCTTATAATTGTTGTATCCACGAAATTTGAATGGATGTTAAGATCTAAAATTTGTATATTGGAATGCAAAAGGGTATAATTGTGGACCATAAGGTGGGTTGCATTAGACTGCAAGTAAGATGAGTGATACGAAAAGTTGGTACTCAACAGATTAAGTTAGCTCACTTTGGTTCGTGTGAACAGGAATCGCAATAATGCGTATGGGCGAAGGGAGACCGTATTTCTCTGTGGGACACCGAAGTCGATGGTGTCGGACTGAGACCCTTTATTTTCCAAGTTCTGAAAAAGGATTGTAAGGGGCAATATGTATAAGGTTGAGACTTAAAATTATTTGTTACCTTCAGATAGATTGACAATCTGAAGGAATGATTCAGACTTTAAGAATTGTACATTGAATGTGTAAGTATTCAGGGCATTGGGATAAGTACGGTCCCTTGATTGAATATTCACAGTGGTGAATGCTAGTCAATGGCTAGGGTGACTTTGAATAAGATACAGTGAGATACAGAGCGAGAAGAACTTGTTCCAAGTAATGAAATGAGAGACAGGAAGTATGGTTGTTCAAAATTTGTCCAGGGGGATTTATTTGGATTGTTAGGGTAGAAGTGTTTGCCTATTTAAAAGGACATAAGAGTTCGCAAATTTTAAGCATGGGAACACAGAGTTCCAGAATGGGAGACTTTGTATTTCTCTGAGTATTGTGGACTAGAAAGGATAAGATATTTTGGGAAAGAAAGAGGAGTTTTCACTCCCAATTTAATAAGACTTCTAAGATCTTACCAAGGACTAGGCCAGGGGCCTACCTATTAGCCTTACCCTAGTATGGGTGGTGGTTCATAAGGTGTTACTAATGTGTATGTAAAGGAAAGAGGTGTAAAATATTACCACTGATGGGGCGAGGAGACCCTAGAATTTTAGTGGGAGTTACTGTGCAAGGAAAAGCTACTGAAATTATGGTAAATAAGATAAAGTCTTATAGAATAAGATTGTCACTCTAGTGAGAGTGTTACTAAGGGATAAAAAGGTAAAGGACTAGACTCTGTGGCTATAGTTAGATTTGTGGGATTGGTATCCCAAGATGGTTGAATAAATTTCGGGGACGAAATTTCAATAAGGAGGGGATAGTTGTAACGTCCCGAATTTACTGTTAAGGCTAAGTGCCTGGAGGGCATAATGGGATATACATGTTGACTTAATTGAATAAATGTGTGACTACGTGGCATACATGATTTATATGATAATATGGATTTAAATGCATGTTAATGTGTATTAAATATGCATGTGGGACCGTTCTTGATATTAAGGGCATATTTTTTATATTGGCCTGTTGCGGGCATAAATATTATTATATGTATGTAAATGATTGAGACCACATTATTATGTGGATATATTTGTAGTATTCGGCTCGAGGCGATCCTAGTGAGCGGATTAGTGGAATAGTCACAGCGGGGTTTAATACCCAACTCGGGGTGAGCTTAGGGGTATTTTGAAAACTCAATGAATATTTGGAGATTTATCGAGTAACGGGTACGTATTTGGTTGTTAGTTGGGTATGTTGGGATTGATTGGGATTTTGTAGGATGACTCGAGGAATTAGCGGGAAACGGGGCAAATGACTGTTTTACCCTTAAGGGAAATTAGAGGGCTGAATTGATTTTAGGGGCATTTTGGTCCTTTCTAATTAAGGGATATAGTGGACTTAACCTTCAAGAATCAAACAGAACATGTTAGAAGTCTCATATCTCTCTCTTTCTTCCACTCTCACGTTCTCTCTTTGTCTAAGGCTTAGAAGCTTGAAGGAAAAGGTTTAGAGTTGGGGCTGGAGGTGGTGGATTCAGTTTGAAATTAATGCTAGGATTGTTCAGGTGCAGCTCAAGGACATCACCACCATCATCAAGGTAAGGTTTAAGCTTTAACTACTGGGTGAAATTCTAGTGTTAGTATAGGTGTTCTTAAGCTTTTAGGCTTCAAGGGGTTTTGATGAATTCTTTGTTATTTGAGGGATTTTGGTTAGAATTTAGGAAGTTGTGATGCTCTGAGTAGGCTATTGTGGAATAGTGATTGGAATTCTGGTCCTTATGTATATTGGGTTGGTTTTCAATGAATTGAGTTGGGAGAAAATGCTGGAAAAACATAGGGATTTCTATGTTTATGGGGGCGCACCACGAACCAGTTCATAGGCGCCACGACCAGCATGCCCCAAAAGGCCCTGGGGGCTTGCTGACTTGTGGGCGCGCTACGACCCTAGGGGGCAAGTCGCGGCTTGCCTCCCCCTGTGACAAGAGGCTAGCGCCTCTGACTTGGGGGTGCGCCGCGACCCTTAGGGCCAAGTCTAGGCCCGCCTAGACAGCGTTAGCCAAATTTGGTTTTTAGGCTCGGGGACTTTAACATAAGCGCTCGGGACAAATTCTACTACCCGGTTTAGTACAATTCGAGATCCCAGAGGCTAACATTTTATTCCAAAGCATTTAGTTGGATTAGATGTCAAAAGTTATCCTTTGTCGTTCGTGACTAGGGTTACCGTTAAGGCTCGCGATTAAGTATCGTTCTCGGGACCAGTCCACATCCTCCGCTCAGGACTCAGGGTAAGAAAACTGCACCCGAGTTGTGAATGGGGCTTAAACCCCTATTAATGAATACATTATGAATATGAACATATATGTAGCTGAGAATACCTGGATGGACATGCTTCTATATGCTGCCATTAATTACTTGCTATGCATTATGCATTTGTGATTATATCTGTTTGCAAGCTGACCGAAGAGTGTCGGGGGCTGATAGCAAGCCTACAGAACACAGCTTAGATATTATACTATAAACAGAAGTGTGGTTCACACTTAATCATTTCTATTGATTAATGACTTTGGTTTATGTATTTGACTGAGTTGAATATTATTGTTGATTGGTTACTTATATCATATTGTAAATTGAATCTAATGATTTATGTTGAATTCTTTTATACTGTTTCCTAGTTGTGCATGTTGGTTAAAGTTTTCTTGCTGAGCCTTGGCTCACGGGTGCTACATGGTGCAGGTAAGGGAAAGGGATAGCGAGACTAGCCATGAGTTGGAGAGGTTTAGGGGCGGTGTGTACATATGTAGCCTCCTCGATTGCCACGGTCGAGATAGCTTGGGAGGAACAAGGGTTAAACCCTGTTTTGTCACTTATGACGACAAAGTTGTATTCTATTTGTCTTTTACAAGTTTGTATATTGATTTTGGGATCCTGTGTATATACCTAATATTTTAATGAAAAATAATCATTTTGTTGACCAAATCTTTTAATACATGACCTTGACTTAGTCTTTAATTACACATTTAAGTTCAAACGACTTGCTTAGCGAGTTAAGCACTATTTTAAACACACGGTGTAACGGTCTTGGTTAACCAGGGCGTTATAGGAATATTTCTATTTCTCCCAAAATAAGAATCATGCTACTATGAGTCTCAGTGACTCTCTAGATCACCCAAAATACCCTTGGATTGCCCCAAGTTGGGTATTTCTCCACGTTGTGACTAAACCACTAATATTCTCCCTAGGATAATCTCATGCCGAATAACCCAAATATTTCCACTTAATAATGTGGTCTCGATAAATTTTCACATATATATACAAATATGCCCTCACGGGCCAAAATTACCAAAATGCCCTTCTAATAAGAAATGGGCCCACGAGCATGCTTAGTACACCTAAACATGCTAATATAGTCATATTATAATGTAACTCACATAACTCATATAATCAAGCATATCATCATATAATAATGTAATTAAATCAATTATTGCCCTCCTGGCCCCCTAATCAAGGCACTTTGCCTTATTAGGGAAATTGGGACGTTACAACTATCCCCTACTTATAGGAATTTCATCCTAAAAATTTTACCTGAACAACTTGGGAAGCTGATCTCGCATGTTGGGCTCTAATTCACAGGTCGCCTCCTCGACTTTGTTGTTCCTCCATAATACCTTAACCAAAGGTATGGTTTTGTTCCTCAGGACCTTGTCCTTCTTGTCTAGTATTTGGACTGGCTATTCTTCATAAGAAAGATTTGCCTGTAGCTCCAAATCTTTGTGACTCAATACATGAGTCACATCTGACACATACTTCTGAAGCGTTGAAATATGAAACACATTGTGTACGGTCGACAGTGTCGGAGGTAAGGCCAATCTATAGGCCACCTGAACGATCCTCTCCAGGATCTCAAACGGTCCTAGAAATCTTGGGCTCTACTTGCCCTTCATCCCAAATCTCTTCACCCCTTTCCATGGTGAAACTCTAAGGAAGACATAGTCTCCCACTTGGAACTCCACATTCATGCGCTTCATATCAGCATAACTTTCTGTCTACTCTAAGAAGCGAGCATCTGAGCTCTGATCTTCTCAATAGCCTCATTGGTCCTCTGGACTACCTCAAGACCCAAGTATTTCCTTTTTCCCATCTCATCCCAGTGAATGGGTGATCTGTATTTCCAACCATACAGTATCTCCTAAGGAGCTACTCCAATGGTCGACTGGTAGTTGTTATTGTAGGAAAACTTTATCAAAGGAAAATACTTACTCCATGACCCTTCAAAGTCCACCACACATGCTCGCAGCATGTCTTGTTATATTTGTATCGTCCTCTCAGATTGTCCATCTGCCTGAGGATGATAGGCGGTACTAAACTCTAGTTGTGTATCCCTAGCCTTCTAGAGACTTCCGCAAAACTTGAAAGTAAATGTGGCGTCCCGATCTGATACAATCGATCTCGGAGCCCCATGAAGGTGCACTATCTCTCTCACATAAAGTTCTATGTACTGATTGACTGTATAAGTCATCCTCACTGGTAAGAAGTGAGCTTATTTAGTGTATCGATCCACGAGAATCCACACCGAATCACGTTGACCCACGGTCCTGGGTAACCCAACCACAAAATCCATTATGATATCCTCCCATTTCCACTCTGAGATATCTAGAGGCTATAATAGCCCAGCTAGTCTCTGATGCTCAACCTTAACTTGCTGACATGTCAGGCACTTAGCCACATATTCAGGCACATCCATCTTCATCTCAGGCCACCAATATAGCGATCTCAAATCCCGATACATCTTCGTTGTGCCTGGATGCAAAGAGTAAGGGGTAGTATGAGATTCATCCAAAATCTCCCATCTGATAACTACATTCATCGAAACACAAATCCGACATTTATATCTCAGCAAGCCCATATCTAACACTGTATAGTCTCTAGCCACTCTAGCTAAGATGTCCCCTCTAATCCTCATCAGTTGTGGATCACTCAACTGACTTTCCTTTATCCTTTCCAAAAGACTAGACTGTAGTGTAATGTTGGCTAACTGGCCCACCACTAACTCTATTCCAGCCCTGGTCATATCCTTTGCCAATTCCTTGGATATTTGTCTCGTACTGTATAATTGTCCAGGACCTTTCTGGCTTAAGGCATCTTCCACCACGGTTGCCTTTCCTGGGTTATACAGGATTTCACAGTCATAATCCTTCACCAACCCCACCCAACGCCTCTGTCTAATGTTCAAATCCTCCTGTGTGAAGAAATACTTCAGGCTTTTATGGACAGTGTATATCTGACACTTCTCTCCATAAAGGTAATGCCTCCATACATTTAATGCAAAGACCACTACTGCTAACTCCAGATCATGAGTGGGGTACCTCTGCTCATATTCCTTCAACTGACCTAATGCATAAGCAATCACCTTCCCTGCCTGCATAAGAACACAACCCAAACCCTATCTCAAGGCATCACAGTATACTACAAACTTCTCCTGATCTGTTGGAAGACTCAATAGTAGAGGTGTAATCAATCGCCACTTCAACTCTTGGAAGTTGTTCCCACGCCTATCTGATCACACAATTCTGATTCTTATGTGAGTTTCGTCAGTGGGGTAGCAATCCTTGAAAACCCTTCCACAAAACGCTTGTAATAACCGGCCAATCCAAGGAAACTCCTTATCTCTGAGTTGTTCCTTGGCGTTGGCCAATCTCTGACTGCCTCGATCTTGGCTGGGTCCACCTTGATCCAATCTTTGTTGACAATGTGACCAAGGAAAGTCACCTGTGGTAGCAAGAACTCACACTTCTTGAACTACACATACAATCTATGTTCTCTCAGCCTCTATAGAACCAATATGAGATGCTACTCATGTTCTGCATCTAATTGAGAATAAACCAGAATATTGTCGATGAAGACAATCACAAACCGATCCAGATAATCTCTGAACACCCTGTTCATCAGATCCATAAAACTTCTGGGGCATTGGTCAAACCAAATAACATTAATAGAAACTCATAATGCTCGTATCTGGTATGAAAAGCAGTCTTTCGTATATCTCCCTCCTTGATCCCCAGTTGGTGATAACCAGATCAAAGATCTATCTTTGAGAATACTGTCTTACCGTGCAACTAATCAAACATGACATCTTTCCTTGGCAGAGGATACTTTTTCTTAAAAGTTAACTTGTTTAGTTCAAGGCAGTCAATGCACATCCTAATAGAACCATCCCTCTTCTTTATAAATAAGACTGGTGCACCCCGTGGAGAGAAACTAGGTCTAATAAAACCCAAGTCTAACAACTTCTATAACTGTACCTTCAGTTCTTTCAACTCTGCTGGGGCCATTCTGTACGGTGCCCTGGACAATGGCTCTATCTATAATGACCCGAC
Organism: Humulus lupulus; assembly: GCF_963169125.1. Taxonomy (NCBI): domain Eukaryota; kingdom Viridiplantae; phylum Streptophyta; class Magnoliopsida; order Rosales; family Cannabaceae; genus Humulus; species Humulus lupulus. Next base: position 185,584,075 of record NC_084796.1, read on the forward strand.
TATTTCTAAGACCTTGGACCATTAAAAACTACTAGACTTAACTACTATTTTTTGAAGGAAACATAAGAAATAATCATAACTTTATTAAACTCCAAAATAAATATTGTATTAAAAACATAAAATTATAAGTTTAAAATGTAATATGGCATGGGTACCCATTCTTTATAAAACATAAAACATAACTTCAAATAAATTGTTCAAAAACTAGATGCGGAATTTCAAAAGAAACATAATTCAAAAGACTAAATAAATGTCATCCTCGATTGACACGCAGTCCACTCAGTCCATTCATCCTTAACACACAAACCAAGCTACCACGAATCCTTCCGCCTCCATATCTATTTTCCTGCATCACACTAAAAAATAAAGGAGTGAGCCTAATGCCTAGCAAGGAAAAATCTACTAACAATCATAGATCATAAACGTAAGGCTATAAACATATGACTAATAAAACATATATCATATAGGACTATAATGGCCATCATACTTCTTGGGGCTTGTTAACTAAGCAAGTCATATGTCCATAAATTTTGTGGGGCTTGCTATCTAAGCAAGTCATATGCCTATAAATTATTGGGGCTTGCTAGCTAGACAAGTCATATGCCCAAGGACTATAAAACATACTATACATATCATAACATAACATAAGCTTAACATAACATAAATATAACATAACATAAAAGCACATAAAGTCTATCCTATTTTCCTTACCAAAAGCCCGGATATTTGGAAACAAGAATGAGATTTAGAAACTCCTATAAACCAACAGTAGAAAAGGGTGAGAATCTTTAAGAATAAAGATGAATATGGGAACTAAACCATCAAGAAGAAACTTACCAAGAAAGACCTTAAGTTACAAGAGCTTAAACACCTAATCAAGAATCAATAACAAGAGTTAGGATCTGAACAAAAGAAACTAAAGAAAACTAAAGAATTATATAGAACTGAACTTAAGGAATAGGAATACCTTCAATGACCTTATGGATTGGATTGGTCTAAACCTCAATACCGAAATAACACTATTTCTCACTTCCCAAGTGTTTATAAAAGCTTAGAATAATAAAGCTTTAACCCCAAAACCCAAGTGTATCTCTCTATAGTAACACTAGCACCTTGGAGGCTCTGATCAAATGCTTGAAGAATGATGAAAATGGCTGAGCACTAGGTCCTATTTATAGAGTTCAAGGAGTGAAACTAACCCCTTTTAATTTGAATAAACAAATGATTATAAAATAAAAAATATTTGAATTTTCATTCAACTGACGCCCAAAACTCAGTCAAAATCGTTCAAAGGCAGGTCTAAGTGGTTAAGGGTATTTTTTAAATTTCAAAAATTCAAACTTCCAAAACTATACCCATGGAGCCAATATATCACCCACCCTAGGTGATATATCACCTCCCCCAGTATTCCCGAGGTCCGTTCAATCGCTCGTGCAAAGTCGACGTGTTTTTCGTATCTTCCGTTAGGCGATATATCGACCCCTATGCTACGATATATCGACATACGTAGATATATTAAACACGTATTTGCACTTTTTCAGCATAATTTGAATTGGATAAAAACTTTGACTGAGTCATAATACGATCCTAATAGTTTCTGGAAGGTTCTAGAGCTTCTAGATCTTTCTTTTATTAAAACTATCCATCAAAAATACTTAATTCCTTAATAATCATGATTTATGACAAGTGTCATGGTCTTATTGGCTCTATCTAAACCTTAGGTTATAATAAATAATATATCTAGGACCAGCAATATTAATAACACCTTATGTTATAATTAATATTCTTAAACTATAGGTTAAACTTATAAAATCCATAACTGTTGCTATGAGTTTCCAACTAAGTCCCGTCTTGAACCAAAATCCACGGTAACTAACATACTACTAACTAATACTAACTACTACTACTACTATCTAGCTATGCTAAGTAAACATTCTGGGACTCTACACTATCCCTATGCTAGTTCAATAACAAACTCTATCTCTCTGTGTGGTAGTAACCTTGGTAAATCCTCTGGAAACAAAAACTAATCTAGTCTCTTCTGGTCCCATTGGCATGACCTGAGTGGTATCTACCGCACTGGCTAGGAATCCTATGCATCCCCCTCATCGTAGGTCTCTAGCCCTTAATACTTATATCATAGGTACACGAGGTCCATGTAGAGTGCCAAAAAATACAAAGGGATCCTCACCCTCAGACTCAAAGGTTACCATCTTCTTCTTGCAGTCTATGGTTGCCTCATATTTAACTAACCAGTCCATGCCAAAAATCATGTCGAAGTCGCTCATAACCAATTCTATCAAGTCAACTGATAGTTCTCTACGATTCACTATCACTGGCAATGATCTGAACCATCTTCTGGAACTACTAACTCCCAATGGGAAATAAGGTTCTAAACCCCACAACATAATAATCACATGGTCTACACAGTCTATAAATTATCTTACTAGATACATAAGTGTGTGTAGCACCATAATCAATCAAAATAGTATAAGAGGTTCCAGCACAAGAAAGCTGACTTGTCACTATTGGGGGACTAGCCCCGGCCTCTTCCCGCGTCAGTGCGAACACTTGAGCTGGAGTCGAGTTGTTTGCCTTCCTTTGTTCTTCATTTCTTTCTCTCGGGAAATATTTCTTTAGGTGTCCAATTATCCCACATAAAAAGTAGACCTTTGCCCGACACTCTCTCATATGGCGCCTTCTACACCTGGTGAACTCTGGGTAAGTCCCCTAGCTCTCATTGCCACCCAAGCAGCCTATCTGTATAGCACGTGGTCTCCTGTTGGGACCTAGAGATGAAAAGGCATATGGAACCTTCCTTTTCTGATCACTAGGGCCTCCATCCATACCTGAACCCATAAATGGAGGTCCCATCCCCCTAGTATCTCTCATGGCCGTGTTCTCAAGCCAAATTTTGTTCTCTGTACCCTTTGCAGTAAGGGCTTTCTCTACCACCTGTGCATATGTTGTCACTCCAGACACGGTGGTAATGCGAACATCCCGGGCTATCATAGGTTGTAGCCCCTGAAGGATCTATTTCTTCCTTGTCCCATCACTGGGCATAAGTCTACATCAAACTTGGATAATTGTCGAATCTTAGTGCATACTCTGTCACTGGCATGTTTCCCTGCAGCTTACTGAATTCCTCTGCCTTCGCAGCCCTAACTGCATCATTATAGTATTTTCATTGAATACCATTCATAACTCCTCCCAATCCTTGGTATTCATGTTCCTGTTCTGGGATATCACTTCCCACCAAATTAGAGCATCCTCCCAAAACATGTATGTGGCAAAGTCCACCCTCTCATTACCAACTATCCTCGTGAAATCCAAGATAGTGGTAACCATTCTTATCCACTGTTCGACCTTAGTCGGATCTACACTGCCCTAAAAACTTGAGGGTGATGCTTCCTGAACCTTTTATAGAGAGTTTCCCATCTATTCCCAGCCTTTTCCCGCTGTAGTATTGTCGGTACCAACACAGGTGGCACCTCTAGTTGAACGTTCCCTGTAGGAACTTGGTGCTGTCTCACAAACCATATCTCTTCTTCCTGCCTCGGTAATCTAGCTTGCATATCAACAAGAACTTTCTGCCAGTTTTCAGGAGCCGGCAGAGGGGTTTGGCCCTGATTATCATTCTCACCCTATATTCCGTAGCTGACTTGCAGATCTGACTGCCCTGGAAGCATACTTCCAAGCTTATACCTTGGTGTAGTAATCAATTCTGCCAGTTGGTAGTAATAACTATACCTCTTGCCGCCGTACGGTCCAAGATCGAACAAACAAGCATTCACATTCAACAATTATGCTAATAAGCATGCCGGTTCATATTCATACCCAAACATGGAGCTAATAAGCACTTCCTGACATATATAAGCAAATAACGATGCTAATAAGAATTTTCTGGCATTTATAGACAACTAGCGATGCTAATAAGAATTTCTTTAACATTTACCAGTATTAACAGTGATAATAAGCATTTCTTGGCCTACATATACATGTAACAGTGCTAATAAGCATTTCTTTAATGTTCACAAGCAATATAAGTGCTAATAAGCATGTCTTCATCAATCATTCAACAGTCAAAGTCCAAGCCCTATCAAAATATCTCATGTTCCATAATAAGGCAGGAAGATAAGGCATTTATATCCTATTTAGGCAGTTAAACTCATAACCACATAAATAGTTACCAAACCATGAGTCGAGCTTGTCTTTCATGGGGAGTGTACATGCCCAGCCAGTATTCAAGAACTCTTAACCTCGGCACACTTTGATACCAACTTGTAACAACCTGGATAGCCAAGACCGTTACACTATGTGTTTTAAATAGTGCTACACTCTCTAAAAGAGTCTTTTGGCCATAAACGTGTAACTAAACGTGATTAACAGTTTAGGGTTAAAAAATTTGGTCAAAAAGGAATAACCATTTCATTAAAATATTCACGTTCGTACATAGGATGCCAAAAAAACATTTAAAACACTAATTACAGTTCAAAAGTTACAACTAGCTGACCTAAGCAGCAAAATAGGGTTTGACCCTAGTTCCTCTGTGAAACCCCAGTTATGGTGGTCGAGCAACTGCATATGTACACATTTCCACCCAAGCTCTCCAACTCATGGTTGGTCCAGCTTCCCTTTCCCCTTACCTACACCGCAAAGCACTCGTGAGTCGAGGCCCAGCAAGAAAACCTTAAGCCATGCTCATAAGCAGTTAACAACGTATCATAGAATCATATCAGGCATGCCTAGCAATAATAACCCTACTCATGCATGCATTCTATTATGATAAGTGACTAAAATGTCACACCAGGGCCTGTCACCCTAGATACGTGACCACAGAGTCACCCTGGGTTTGCTGCCCAAAATAAATGACTAATACATCATACTGGGGCCTGTTGCCTTAGGATATGAGACTATAGAGTCAACCTGGGGCCCACTGCTCTATCCACTATATAACTAGCCTTAGAGCTGGCCCAACGTATTTGGCGCTTTAATTTTCCAAAAACTATACGGTCGCCCAAGCATATATCACGCTCCTGATTAGGCCTAACCATATCGACCAGCGCTGAGCGCACTATTGCTGCCCTTGAGTTATAAGTCAATGCTTTCGACTAGTGCTCAGCATGCTACTACCGCCCTTGACTTATAAGTCAATGCTTTTCAATCAAATAATGCAAACATGCATACATCATTTAACAATTATCCACATAAAGATTATTCAAGCATGCTTACTCAAGCAATCATAGGCACAATCATAATCATGCTCATTCACAGGGGCCCGAGCCCTAATCATATCTATATTTAACAACTGGGCCAAGCCCTAATCACATAAATCACGTATTGGGTGTAGTTTTCTTACCTCTGTCCAAGCATAATTTAGTTAACAACGACCTTGAGCACGATCCCGTCCCGAGCCCTGGCGATATCCTTGTCACAACCTTAATAAACAATATCCATCAATATCGAATAAATAAGGACTTTTGGACCGAGTCCAAGTCTTTTTGATCTTGAATTCTACTAATTCGGGTTGTAGAATCATCTTGTGCCCTTAGGTTTGGGTTTCCCCCACCCGAAACCTAAATTGGCCAATATTCCCCATTTGAGCCACATCGCCCCTCATTAAATGTAGTAGCTCTCCACAGTCAGAGAGCCCAGTCCTCAAATCCACTAGACACATGCTGCGATGCAACCTGCCTAGTGCTGCAGCGCCAAGGTAGTTTGTGGCACTCCCCTGTTCTCTGAATTCATGAGGGTTGCGGTGCGATCCTGCGAACCCAGTTTTTCAAACATTTTGCTCGAGCCAATTCCTCCAAAATTAATCTCAAAGTGGTACCAAACCCATAATTCAGTCCCAAAACATAATCACTACACTTAAAGCATTACATATACCTAAAAACTTAACCAAAACCTCATTACAAGTCAAACTTAAATTCTTTAGTTCAAAACTCAAAACACTCTAAAAACCAGACCAGAATTCAGCAAAAATAGGGACTACCACTTACCTCAACTGAGAATTATGACCTTGGACTATTTCCTACTCCAATCCCAACTTTAATCCTCGAATTTCCAAGCTTCTTCCTTTCCAAAAATCAAAACTCACCAAGGCATCAAGAGGAGAAGAGAGAAACGAGAGAGAGAAAGTGTTGAGTGCCTTCCTGAGTGCTTTCCTTTGTTTCCTACCCCTGAAGCTCTCTAGTGACTAAATCACTACTAGGAGGAAAGGGACCAAATTTCCCCTTGCCCATTAATGCCATCTTTAATTCCCACAAGGGAAAACTCATCTTTTGCCACTTTTCCCGCTAATCGTAATGAACCCCTCATAATTTCTTGTTAACTGCAATATCCTCAAATAATTCCGCTAAACCCGAAATATTGTTATTTCTCCCAAAATAAGACTCACGCTACAATGAGTCCCGTTGACTCTCCAAATTGCCCAAAATATCCCTTGGCTCGCCCCGAGCCGAGTATTTCTCACTGTTATGACTAAACCACTAACTTGTTCCCTAGGATCGTCTTGTGCCGAATAACCTAAATATATCCACATAATAATGTGGTTTTACTCAATATGCACAAATATATACATATATGTCCTCAATAGGGAAAAATCACAAAAATGCCCTTCTAATAAGAAACGGAACCACATGCATGCTTAATACACCTAAACATGCCAATATATTCATATTACAATGTAATTAAATCAATTATTTCCCTCTTGGCCCCCTAATCAAGGCACTAAGCCTTATTACGAAAATTGGGATGTTATAATGCCCATCTCTAAACTGCGACATGTGAGTGCATGACCTGCTATATGCACTATCACCTTTACTTCGTCCAAAACTGTCTCAATAAATCGAAGGAGGCCTATGAGGTCTGCATTGGTTGCTAGGTCCTGGGACTTTATTTTGTTGTGGGGGATCTCTTACCGCAGAACCTAAGTCTGACTGCCTCCTGTTTCCTAAGGGAACATTCCCTGGTCCTCTTTCAGGTGAGACTTGCTCGTCCGTTACAAGACATCTTGGGCTTCAAGGACATTACTCATCCCTATTCTATGAAGGTGGTTGTTCGCTAATCTGGCTTTACCAAGGAGGCTGTCATGGCTCGGTATGTCTACCAGAATTTTGGGGCTGTTTGTCAGGTTGAGCAGCCTGATGCTGCTCTAGCTATTGAGGACTTCGTGAAGGTTGTGGTTGAGGGTTTTGTGCATGTCAAACTCCTTGTGATAACAGTATAGCCTCCTCTAGTGCCACAGTTGCATCCCTCTAATGTCGATCCATCTCAGCTTGCTTATCATTGAGCTCTTGCCTTTGTCAATCAATTCCCAGTTTTTGCATGATCATAGTCTCAACAACATTCTCTTGGCTAGCCTTCAGCATGGCTAACTCATCCTGTAACATCCCCATGGTTGCTTATAGGATTCCAACATCCAATTCATGGCTTTCTTCCTCCAGTTCCACTCGACGCTCATCTTCAGCTACCCCCGACAGAGGGGGTGGGTTCTGAGGATTCTCAAATGTCTGACATGCCTGCTTTCTTTTCTTCTTGAGTTCAACTCTCAATGAAAGCACCAAAATGTTGACTCGAGATTTGGTCAATGACACTGAGTCAAATTTACGATAGATATATTAAGAACTAAACTTAAAAATGATAAACGACATAGAGTTATAGTGGTTCGACCTTGTTGATTAGTAATGACCTACATCCACTTGATATTCGTATTAAATTCTCAAAACCTACAATTAGATGACTTGAGTCAACCAAGTTTCACAAGCTGAGAGAAAGGATACAAAAATGTGGATAATGTCTTTAGATCCTTAGAATTCTCTTAAAATGAAAAATTACAGTGTAAAAATCAAATGAATTCTTGAGTCCTCTATTATAGACTCAAGAATGTACATAGATGGTTCATGGGCCTTGCGTAACTTGTGCAACAAGTAAATATAAAATAGTAGGTAAATAATACACTTTATAAGAGACATCTCACAAATATCTGCATATTAAACTAACTTTGAACCTTAACTATATTTAACCGAGCAACTTTGGTTGCATGTCTTTTGTCAACTTCTTTTTCTGCTGCTCCGTATAAGTTTTGAATGTACATGATATCATGTTTTCTTCTCTTGTCTGGTCATGAGTTGACCAGTCCTCTATAAATATCTTGTCACGTGTCCTTCATGTGCCTTATGTTTGTCCTACGTCATCATGCTAAATTTTTGGGAAACAACAATTTTTATTTATGTATGGTAATTTATCAATGATTTTAAAAATGCACAAGTGATGTCTCAAAATTTTCATTTTAGAACTTATGTAAACAAGAGATATTTTTACACATTTTAATGGGATTTTTATTTAATTAAACACATGCATTTTTTTATATTGTGTGAAAGAATATATGTTTTTGTCCAATTATGTGATTTTAAACAAATAAAAATGCTAGGTGGAATTTTAAATTTATTGAAAGAAAATATTTTTTAAATACAATATATAAGATATATAATCAAATAAATTAAGCCTTAGACTTTGTGCAAGAAAAATTTGATTTTACATACTTTAAAATAGGGCATATTTGAATTAAAATAGTGCAATTTTTATTTGTAAAATATTTAACTTAGTGGCATTATTTTTGTGAGACTAAGTATTTTTTTTTTTATAATTGAGTAAAAAGATGGTATAAATAAAGATACTTTTCCAACTTAATTAAATTAGATATTTATGAAAATGTGGTAACCTTGAGATATACTATTGTAACAAAGTCAAATGTGTGATTATTTTATTTATCTATTTGGTAAAGGGATGAGTACAAAAATAATTTGATCTTAAATAATTATATTAAATTATTTACTATTAAATAGATTTTGTTAAATTAATTATTTTGTGAGAAAAGAAATAAAAAAAGGGGTTACTATACTTTTTTATTTTATTTTATTTAAGAATAGTAAATGGGATTAATGTTTGTAAATGACAACTAAAATAAAATAATTCTTTTATTTATATTTTGACTATGATTTTAATATAGGCTTGCGATATAAATCAAGTTAGTAAAATATTTTGTTTAATAAAATCTTATGAGATGTCTAAGAATTAAAGGGACTAAAATCTACAAACTTCTACGCACGTCTTAATGGCTTTCCCACGTACGCATGTTGCATGCAAGTTTAGTTTTACTTTTGTACGCCCTGATTTTCCCACGGGCTGATTATCAAGCTAAGATGTGGCCTAATCATGACTACCACGTGGACATCCCCAAGACTGGAGCTGCCGCCGAAAGATCCTACTCCTTAGCTCGAGGTAACCTAAGGGTTCGCCAAGATTGCCTAAGGACTGAGTCCGGACTCTGAAGGCCGCAGGTCGGGTGAAGTATCCAGCTCGTGATAAGAGCTAGAGTCGGAGGCTATGATCCTTTATAAAGTCAACCACGCAAGGTAAACGTGCATATATCAAACATCACGTGTCTGATATATCCCTGACTTCTCAGACACACAGAGTGAACATGCGTATTCAGATACCCACGACTGGGTTGGGCCGTGCGGCCCATTATCTCCTTACCTATTGATTTGACCACACTTATGTGTCAGGTTTAGGAATTAATCATGAATGTCACAGAGTTGACATGATAGGTAAGAAGGTCACAGGATGACCTTCTTACCAAATCTTAGGTGCCTTCTCCTATAAATATGGAGACCCTGGGAGTTACAAGGGGTTGGATTCAACTGTGTAAGAAATACCCTGTAAAAGATTATCCAGCATTTAGCAATAATATTGATTGTGGAGTAGAAGGATTTTAACCTTTGAACCACTTAAAAAACGTATTTTGTGTCATCATTTCATTTCCAAGATCATTCATCTATTTCGGTTCAACATAAGCACTAATCCCTTTCTCTTCTTTTTTAATTATCTGTTGGCGAAGAACTGCGTCAACAACTTTCAAAATACATCTTTTAATTGAATGAACGTTTGTTGCTTGACATTCATTGAGATTGAGATAGTACGTTTAAGAATTATTCTTATATGATTTTGTGGTGTAACTTATGCCATGTATGTATGGCCTACGCACACGTGGGATATGTTTGTTGGGCATGCATAGTCTTACTTGATATTGAGACGAATGCTTGGGTTGTGATTTTAGGCTCATTGTGAAGCATCCCACTATTTAAATTGCTTGGGCTTGAGGTAAGGAAGTTAGCTAGAATTTCAATGAATTATGTTATGAGAGGTATAAGCTATTATGTTATGAGATGGACAAACTATTATGTTATGAGATGAACTTGTATATGTGCATGTATGTTGTATGAAAAGCAGAAGATTGTTAGCATGTTGAACGTGACACAACAAAATAGTTACTAAGGATATGATGTAACTCATAGGGCGAACATACCGAGGTTATTCTAGGACCAGAGTTCATGTTTACCTCAGAGAAGATGATTTACTAGTTTATGCTTTACCGGTTGCCTCCAAGAACTTGCTTGCTTTATTTATTATGCTGTTATATTCACATAAAGCGTATGATTATGATCTGATATGATATGTTATGAGCTTACGTTGTGAAAGTAGATTGTATTGTGTTTCTTTGTAAATTTTGTATTTTGTTACTTCCTTACTGGGCTTTTAGCTCACCTCCCTTACTTTCCCCCTTTCAGGTAGGCAATAGAGTTTCTCATTGGCATGCATTGTGATGTGGGGCATTCCAAGATCTTGGCATGTTTTTCGTGGGGTGTCCATGAATGATAAAACGATATAGGTTCAACGCCAAGAATACTTATGGAAATGTTCATTTTATGTTTTTATGTTTTGTTACGACACAGTGGGACTAAATCTTTTATTTTTGAAATTGCATAAAAGACACAATTTTATTTTAAACTATTAGGCTCATATTGCATGTTTTGTTTAGGCCTCACTGAACCTTTTAAAAATTATTGTATTTTACTAAGAATTAATAACTGGGTATCAATTTTACAAGAAAATAGAATAGGGCGTTGTTACAAGCCCCCCTTACGCACCCGACCCCTTGGGCACCTACGCTCCTTGTGCACCACAGCCCTCAGCCACCTACGACCTGTGCGCCCCTCCTGCATGCGACAGCAGCCTCCTGAGCCTTGGAGGCTCACCTAGTTGTCAACGGCCCTAGTGATCTAGGGCACATATCTTGGTGCCCAAGTTAGATCCTATTTTTGTGTTAATTATCTTTCAATTAATTGATATTTTATACTGTTTAAATTTGAAAAATTAATTATCTTATATTATTTGTGTTAGAAAAATAAAATATATTTTAGTTGGTTAAGATATTATCTTAAGTTTAAATAATTATTTGGATATGATGTACGGAGTTGTGCACTTTAAGCAATTGTAGTTGACAATGGTTTTAGTGAAATGAATTGAATTATTGTGTATTGGTAGCTTATGTACTATATTATTGTTAATAATATTAAGTAAATATCAGAAAATTCCCAAGTTCATCTATGTGGTCTCAATCTCGTATTGGTATGAGAGGATCGAGATTGAGATAATGAACTCACATAGTTCGCAGTAAAATAAAGTTGTGGAATCTTTAGATTAATTACTGTTAGTACGGTCCACTAGTATTATGAATACATGTGACCTAGATCCAAGTTACTAGTGTAGCAGGACACTTTAGTATAGGTACTTTGCATACTGAGAGTATGTAGAACTAGACCAGATGTGATATTATAATACTTGTTTAAATATCCTTTTGTAGTACTATAGAATAAATCAACTGATGATCATATACAACCTGATCTTAATCTTGAAGTTATTGTTAACTCCTATATATGTCATTTGATCCTTTGATTCATGCATTACGGTTTGTTAGAATGATTAGGCTAAGAACTATTGATTTGGGGCTTAATGATGTATATGGCTGGGGACATAGCTTAACAGATTTGGAATTTATACCTTCTTATAGATTGAATGATGGTTCCCTAATGGGTTGGCTTTTGGAACTGAAAATTTTATTGACGTCAAATTCATAATCAGACTATGAATTAACATTCACTAGTAAAGTCAATGGTACACTAGGAATCAAGATATAATTAAAAGGATAAAACTGTAATTTTATTCCCACTTAATTATGAACCATCAATAGAGGATTAATTTGTATGTAATGATTATATCAATTGATATTTTATGGTTACAATAAAGTACTCAGTAAATGTATGTCTTTAATTCTCAAAGGTGCAGTCTCATTTATAGTGGAGTAATCATGAGATTAATAAATATAATTATTGAATTAAAGAGTTTTGGTTACTAATCTTTTATTTATTGGAGCTTGTAATTTGTAACAACCCAAATCTGCTAATAAGGCTTAAGGGACTTGATTAGTGTGCCGGGAGGGCGTAACTGGATTATAAGTGACTTAATGATTAAATGCATGATATATGATTATTTGAATAACTGTGATGCATGACTATGTGTATTAGTATGCATGTAGGCCCTGATTAGGTTAGAAGGGCACAACCGTAATTTTGGCACATTGAGGGCATAACTGTATATATATGTGATAAACTGTCGAGACCACATTATTATGTGGATATATTTGTAATCTGTGACTCGAGACGATCCCAGTGAGCGGTTTAGCAAAAAAGTCACGGCGGGGATTTGTACCCGGCTCGGGGCGAGCATGGGGGTAGTTCTGGGAATTTAGAAAATATATTGGGGTCAATTTTGACATTGAGGAATATAATTGGTGATTAGTTAGATGTCGGGAGGTAAGCGGTAAATATTAGAGACACTCGAGGAATTAGCGGGAAAATTGGGTGAAATGACCAGAATGCCCCTAGGTGGATTAAAAGGCTTAGGATTTATGGGAGGGTATTGTGGTACTTTGGCTTATAAAGGATGAATGTTATTAGGCTTTATACTTAATGGGTTGTGTAGAAAGGGCTGGAATTGTGAAGGAAAGAAAAGAAAGAAGAGAAGGATAAAGGGAAATAGGAAGTCTATTTTTCTCTCTCTCGGTCTAATCTTTTCTCCATCAATTCTTGAAGTCTTTTGGGGCAGAAACTCAGGGAAAGTCAGAGTAGAAGCTTAAGGCTAGAGTCCTTGGTCTAACTTGAAGAATTGGCAAGGATTTAGCAAGAGCAATCCATTCATTTGAGGTAAGGTTCAAGGTAGTTTCAATTTCTAGTTTTGGTATTGTTATGGATTTTGAGCTGAGACTTGGTGGGGAATTCTAGGGAAATTGAAGTTGAGCTTTGAGGAGGTGAAGGTCAAGCTAGTGAGAAGGACAACCTAGGCTAAGCTCATCCAGCAAAGGTAAGGAATTCTAGTTTAAGTTCTGTGGTTTCAGTGGCTGTTTTGTTGAGCTTCTGAACTCTAGGTTCAACTATGGTGAATTCTATGTTTAGGCGTGCATGTGATTGGATTATGTGTGTTTGGGATGCTTGGGATGAGTAGAGGATGTTGGTAGGCTTGTTTTTATGTTTGGTTGAAGTTTGGAAGAGTTTTGGTGAGGTTTGGCTCGGGGAAAATCGAAGGAAGAAAAATGCAGGAGTTGCTGTGCTGTGACTAGTGCTACACCGCTAGCCATTGGGCGCTGTAGTGCTAAGCTGAGTGGTCTGGGGCACTTTAGACTCTGTTTGTAGCGCTATAGTGCCCTCCTTAGAGTGCTGTAGCGCTACCCTGTTTCCATAAAGGAGTTTTTGGGTTAATTTCAAGGGTTTTTGCCCGGGGGTTCAGAGTTCGATTCCACCATCTCGTTTGGTGGAATTAGGGCTTCCCAAGGGCTCGGGGTTGGTCTCAAGGCTAGGTTTTGGACTTGAGATTTGGTGATGATTCTGATCTATGGCTATGACTAGGTGTACGCTAGGGCTCAAGAGGGATCGTGCTTGAGGATCAAATCAAACAAAGCTAGCAAACCTAAAGGTAAGAAAACTGCAACCGGTTATGTGTTTGTGATGGGACTAAGTGCTCCCGATATTTGTATAATGTCATAGATTGTATTAAGCCATGGGACATGTGATAAATGGCCTAAGGGTGCCGTAAATTATACTTGTGCACAGGGCGCGGCTCGGCCACTGGTAGCTGAGGACAACTTAATATTCATTGAGCTCGGTTTAAGCGGACCGGAGTCAGTGGGGTAAAAAGAGGGTGCGGCCTAAGGGCGTTAACCCTGGTTATCATGTGTGGATTGATTGTTGATATGGAATGATATACTTGGTATGCTGAATACTTGATTAACATGAATGCTTAAACTGTTGAGTACATGTTTATGCGGTATGAGTTATCTGAATGTTTATTAAATGATTATGTCATGTTATTGTGTTTTCTTGTTGGGCCTTGGCTCATGGATGCTACGTGGTGCAGGTAAAGGCAAAGGCAAGTTGGACCAACCTTGAGGTGGAGAGTTGCGGGGCTGAATGTACATAGTCAGCTGTTCGACCGCCACGGCCGAGGAGTGGAACAGGACAAGAAATGCTTAACCGTTTGTTTTGCCTTAGAGTGGCTAATCGTTGTATTTAGATCTTAATTCTTTTGTAAATGGTCTTAAACTTATTACTTTTGGGATCCCATGTAACTAGAGAATGATTAATTATAAGAAATGCAGCTTTTGAGACCAAAATCTTTTAACCCTAGTTCAACTATAGTTTCAGTAACACATTTTGAGTTAAATGACTTGATTAGCGAGTCTTGCACTTTTATAAAAACACAGTGTAACGGTCTTGGCTATCCAGGACGTAACATAAGTGTTCCCTGTGTTTGTATGCACTATTAAATGATTGTGATAAACCATGTGAACATGTTGGGACTAAGAGTTCCCTATAATTGTACGATTGTCATGAGATGGTGTTATGCCATGGGGACATGTGAAAAACAGCCTAAGAGTGCCAAAATCAATACTTGCGCACAGGGCGCAGTTCAGCCACTGGTAGCTGACGACAGCTTAATAATCACTAAGCTTTGCTTAAGTGGAATAGAGTTAGTGGGGTGAACACTGGGCTTGGCCTAAGCAAGCCAAAGACAGTGGGTTAAAAGAAATGAAGCTTTGAGACCAAAATCTTTTAACCCTAGTTCAACTATAGTTTTGGTAACACGTTTTGAATTAAATGACTTGATTAGCAAGTCTTGCACTTTTATAAACACACAGTGTAACGGTCTTGGCTATCCAGGGCGTTACATAATTATTGGTCCATAGGTCCCCAGAGCAGCTCTATTAGCACTATTCAAGGTAAAGGGTTGATACAAGGGTCAAACTGTGAATGAGCTATTTGAGAGAATATTTATTATTCAGGATAAATATACAATTATGTGATAATTGAAGTTATACAATTTATTATTTGATTAATGCAATTTTCAAAATTGTATAGAAATAAAAGAAGTTGATTTTATCAATTATTTTATTTAAGTGAGAAAAAGATAAATATGGATAGTCAAAATTTGTTTTGATTATTATATCTATTTATTTAATAATAATATGATAACGAAATTTCAAATTTCAAATTTTGAATTTTGAATTTTGAAATTTAAGTTGTTATCTTTTCCTTAAAAAATGATACCTTATTTGAATTTCTAATTATTAGTTAATTAAAACAAATATGAATGAAAAATCAAATCTCCTTATTTTAGGTAGGTGTTACACGCATAGGGCTTCTTGGACTGTCCTATGCGTGTACCACTACTGATAGTGATCAGTTATTAGTTTTTTTATTTTATTTAATTAAATATTTTGAAAAGGGTTTTAAAATGAAATGTAAGACATTGTCTTTAATTATAATTTATTTTATTATTATTAAGATGATCAATTTTATTTGATTATTATTATTGTGATAATAATACCTATATATTCTATATCATAGAAAATAGGAAAATATGGAATTTTTATAAAAAAAATCAGAAAAACTGATCACCTTTTCTCACAAAAGATAAATTGTTCTCTCTAGCCTATAATTAAGAGTCTAATGTGTTGAGAATGCTTTTGATTCACAAATTAAATTCTTGTGCTCTATGTGCCCACCCACATCTTGGGGGATAGGAATTTTCTAGATATACAAAAATTGTGAGCCATTTTGGGGGATAGGAATTTTGTAATTTATTTTATATAAATTTCTAGATAAAATTCTGTTATGGTTCGAGCCCCGAGCACGAACCCTAAGGCCCGAGCCGCTGCCTCTGCGCCCATGCCGAACTGCGCCCCTGCCAGCCTCCAACCACCGCCCTGCCAGCCACCGTCAGCCTCCGTAGTTGCCGCCCACCATGACACACCCATTAGGGTTTGTGTCATGCAAACCCTAATGGATGTGTAATTATCTATTTGGGCCATTTTGAGCCCAATATAATTAAAATTGTTTTAATTATAATTTTTTGAATTAATTATGGTGATTCCAAATTCCAATCGGGCTTCAATAACTTGTTGGGTACTAAAACCAAAAGTTTGATTATTTTAAAATTGTCTAAAATAATTAGAAGGTTATTTAATTGATAATGCATAATTAAAATTGTGATGGCCCAAAGAATAAAAGAGAAGGTCCAAAGATCAAAGGAGTTGCTCTTCATTAGGCCTTATTTAGTTTAATTATTTTTGTGTATTTTTTGCAAGTGTTGCAATTTTCTAGAAATACCCAAATCACCCAACCTGCATTTATTTATTTATTTGCTTGAACATGATTGAATTGTTTAATACTTTATCATGCATTATAACATGCCATACATATTACCCACACAGTACAAATTAAGCATACATTTTTTTAGAAACATGCTTAGGATTGATTATATGTTTTTATTTGATAACTCATATAATTAATTTAGTCTTAATTAGTTAATAATTTTTTTTATTAAATTAAATGGTATTCTATTTAAAAAGGCAACATAAAATCTAGGGCACGATTATTTATTTTGCATAATTAGATTAGTATTTATTAGAATATCATTTGGTAAAATTAATTTAATTATTTTTACAAAAAAATTGAAAAATATTGATTTTGAGAAAAAATAATTTTTTTTAAATAGTGAGTGGAGAGAGAATTATGGCAATAAGTCTCATGGTCTCCATTATTGGTTGATCACCGAGAGGCATAGGAAGGGCCTCGTGTCAACTCCGTTTGCAGCCTCCATAAGGAAAGGCATCCGAATATGTTTATTTTATCTCAAGTTTGACTTTCCATAAAAGAATAAGATCAGTGATGTATTTCAAGTTTGACTGACCCTAAGGTACACTCTTGAGTTAAGTCATTAATTGAAAATAATGGTTTACACTCTCAAGATGTATTTAGGCTTTCGAGCACGACTAGTGTATTTTGACCAAACTAACAGTTCATAAGTCAAAAAGTAAAAGGAGTTTTTAAGTTTTCATTTATGGAGTTGAGATCTTGTCTCAAGATTAATTTGTGATTAGTCTGACCTACCCCAAGGCTGGTCCATTAATTTTTAAATTAATCTATCGTGGACTAGTAACTAATTTTTGTGTGTTATTTATGTGTTGCATTCATGCATCGTGTTTAGTATTCCAAATATAAACTAATATTTATTATATGCATTAATTCATTATATTTTATTTATCTAATTGTTAGCAATATGTCCAATCGAAATCCTGTAACTGCTTTACTTGCTAATGAGAAATTGACTGGTGATAACTACATGAAATGGAAATCGAATTTGAACATTGTTTTGATATGTGAAAACCACATGTTTGTCCTAAATGAGGAATGTCCTGAGGTTCCTACTCTCACTGCTGCCAAAACAGCTAGAGAAAAGTATGACAATAGGATCTTATCTAACAATAAGGTCAAATGTTGTATGCTTGCTAGTATGAGCGATGTGCTCAGAAAGAAGTTTGAAACTGTTGAAACAGCCTATGAGATTTGGGAATCTCTACAAGGCATGTTTGGCCAGCAATCTGATAAGTGCAGACATGATGCTACTAGAAGCTTCATGAATATGAAAATGAAGAAAATGTTTCTATCAGAGAACATGTCTTAGACATGATCAACATATTGCACGCTACAGAAATTCATGGTGTGACCATTGATGAGAGAACTCAAGTAAGTGTGATACTTGAATCTCTCACACCAACTTTTGCGGCATTCACTACCAACTTTGTTATGAACAAGTTGGAGTACAACATGACCCAACTGCTGAATGAGTTGCAAACTTTTGAGTCTCTAAACAAAAGTTCCACTAAGGTTGATGAGGAAAATGTTCCTGAAACCAAGTCTTCTACTTCAAATGGTAATTCGAAGAAAAGGAAGGGTGGCCAAAGAAAGGAAAAGAAAAAGGACAAACAACTAGAGAAGACTAACAAGTCTTCCAAGAAGAATAATTCTGCAAAGAACTCCAAAAAGAAGGCACCGAAAGGATCATGCTTTCATTGATGAGTTGATGGTCATTGGAAAAGGAATTTTCCTAAGTACATGGCTGAATTGAAAGACAAAAAGAAGGGTAAATTTTATTTTCTTGTTTTACAATCTTGTTTAGTGGAAGGTGAATTTTCTTCTTGGATAGTTATTTTCAGAGTAACTAATCATGTTTGTTTTTCTTCACAGAGTCTTAGTACTTTGAGGAAAATGGCTCATGGAGAGGTGACCATGAGATTTGGAAGTGGACAGGATATCACAACAGCTGAAGGTGGAAAAGCTCGCCTAGTTTTTTATAATAACAAATTTATTGTGTTGGACAATGTTTATTTTATTCCTGGATTTTCTAGAAATTTTATTTCCTTATCAAAATTGCATGAACAATGTTTTAATATTTCTTTTAATAATAATTCGATTGTTATTTCAAAATATGGTTTTGACAATTGTTCTGCAAAGTCGGAACGTGGACATTACAAGTTAGAGTCCAATATTGATGTAACGACCCAAATTAGCTAATAAGGCTTAAGGGCCTTGATTAGTGTGCCTGGAGGGCATAATGGGAATTATGTGTGATTTAAATGAGTAAATGCATGATTATGTGAAAATCATGTTTATCTAGTTATTTGTATATTTATGATGCATGATTAGGTGTATTAGTATGGCCCTGATTAGGATAGAAAGGGCATTTTCGTAATTGTGGCCTATTGATGGCATAAATGTTAATAACTGTGATAAGTTGATGAGACCACATTATTATGTGGATATATTTATAATCGGTGATTCAAGACGATCCTTGTGAGCGAGTTAGTGGAAAAGTCATGGTGGGGATTTATACCCGGCTCGGGGCAAGCCAGGGTATTTCTGGGAATGTAGGTAATATATTGGAGTTTATTTGGTATTGAGTAATATGATTGGAGATTAGTTAGGTATCGGGAAGTAAGCGGAAAATATTAGAGACATTCGAGGAATTAGCGGGAATTGGGGTGAAATGACCAAAACTCCCTAGATGCACTTAAAGGTTTAAAATTAAAAGGGAGGGCATTATGGTCATTTGGCTTGCAAGAGATAAGTATGCTAAGGCTTTATACTTAGTAGGAATTGTAGAAAAAGGTAGAAGGCTGAGGAAAGAAAGAAAAGAAGGAAAAGAAAGAAAAAGAAAAGGAAGGAAAACATAGCAGTTTTCTTACGGTCGGTTGGTGATTCTCTCACCCTTTCTCTTCAATTTTCTTGGAGAAAAACTCAGAGGGGAGCTAGGTTAGGCTGAGTAACAAGAGTATTGAGCTAAACTTGAAAGGCTGGCAAGGGATTAGCAAGAACACATCAATATTTGAGGTAAGCCTTTAGAGTTTTCAGTTTCTGGTTTGGTTAGTTTAAACTATGGTGTCTAAGCTGAGTTGATGGGAACTTTAGGGGAATTCAAGCCAAGGAATTGGGGAAGAACAAGCTAAGGAGGTCAAGAAGTTAACTTGAAATCGAATTTCCATCAAAGGTATAAATTCTTAACTTTAAACTTTGAAGTTTTGACTGTGTTTTGTTGAATTCTGAAGTTTAGGAGTGACTATGGTGAATTTTGGGATTAGAGGTGCATGTGGTTATATTTTATGTGGTTATGATGCTTGGGATGAGTTAGACATGTTAGTGAGCTTGATTTTGAGTTTGGTGAAGGTTTGGAGAAGTTTTTGTTAAGCTTGGCTCGGGGAAATCGCAGGAAGGGAAAATGTGGTGTTGGCAGTCTGTGACTAGCGCTACAGCGCTAGCCTTTGGGCACTGTAGCACTAGGCCAAGCATGCTGAGGGTATTTTGGTTCTGTTTGTAGTGCTGTAGCACCCTCCAATGAGCGTTGTAGCACTACCCTGTGTTCAGAAATGGATTTTAGGGTTATTTTCAAGGGTTTTTGACCAAGGGTTCAGGGTTCAATTCCACCACCTTGTTTGGTGGAACTAGGACTTCCCGAGGGCTCGGGATAGGTTCCGAGGCTAGGTTATGGACTTGTGGGTTGATGATGACTTTGGCCTATGATTGTGATTAGGTTCGCGCTAGGGCTCGGGAAGGATCGTGCTTGAGGATTTCATTGAGCAAAGCTAGCAAAATCAAAGGTAAGAAAACTGCACCTAGTTATATGTTTGTGATGGGACTAAGTGCTCCTGATATTTGTATAATTTCAAAGATGGTATTATGCCATGGGACATGTGATAGCAGCCTAAGGGTGTCGTACACAAGATTTGCGCAAAGGGCGCGGCTTGGCCACTGGTAGCCGAGGACAGCTTAATATTCACTGAGCTCGGTTTAAGCAGGCGGGAGTCAGTGGGATAACGAAGGGTGCGGCCTGAGGGCGCTAGCCCTAGTTATCGTTTGTGAAATGGTGTATGATATGAATTGATATGTTTAGTATACTGAATACTTGGTAATTCTAAATGTTATTTTATTGAGAACATGTCTATGCAAAATGAAATATTGGATTGTCTGTTGATTGCTTATGCTCTGTTATTCTGTTTTCTTGCTGGGCCTTGGCTCACGGGTGCTACATGGTGTAGGTAAAGGCAAAGGCAAGTTAGGACAGTCCTGAGATGGAGAGCTGCGAGGCTGAATGTACATAGCCAGCTGTTCAGTCGCCTTGGCCGAGGAGTGGATCAGGATAGGGATCGCTGAACTGTCTCTTTTGCCTTAGTATGGCTAATAATGTATTTAGTTCGTGAATCTTTTGTAAATGGTTTTAATTCCATTGTTTTTGGGATCCCATGTAAACAGGGAATGATATTTAAAAGAAATGCGACTTTTAGGACCAAAATCTTTTAACCCTAGTTCCATTATAGTTTCAGTAACACATTTTTAATTAAATGACTTGATTAGCAAGTCTAGCACTTTTATAAACACACAGTGTAACGGTCTTGGTTATCCAGGGTGTTACAATTGAGCATATTTATAATTCTGAATTATATATATGTAACGAACCAAAATTACTATTTAGGCTTAAGGGTCTTGATTAGTGTGCCGGGAGGGCACAATTGGAAGTTATGTGAATTAATGGTGAAAATGCATGCTTATATGATTATTCTGATATATGTGATGCATGACTATGTGTATTAGTATGCATGTAGGACCTGATTAGGTTATAAGGGCATAATTGTAATTTTAGCCCATTAAGGGCATAAGTGTAAATATTTGTGATAAATTGTTGAGACCACATTATTATGTGGATATATATCTGTAGCTTGTGACTCAAGGCGATCCTAGTGAGCGATTTAGCGAGAAAGTCACGGTGGGGATTTATACCCGGCTCTGAGTGAGTCTGGGGGTATTTCTGGGAATTTAGAGAATATATTGGAGACTATTTGTTATTGAGGAAAATAATTGGTGATTAGTTAGGTGTCGGAATGTAAGCGGTAAATATTAGAGACATTCGAGGAATTAGTAGGAATTGGGAGCAATGACCAAAATGCCCTTAGAATGACTTAAAGGTTTAGGATTTATTGGGAGGGCAATATGGTCATTTGGTTTAATAAGGGATAAGTGAAATTCATCCTTTATGACTTAGTGGATTGTGTAGAGAGTGTTAGAAGCTGAAAGAAAAGGGGAAAGAGACAAAAGGAGAGAAAGAAAAACAGAACTCCTAAGTTAACCTTTTTCTCTCTCTTGGTTTATTATTCTTCTTGCACCATTTCTTGTGAATTCTTGGAGCTGTGATTCAGAGGAGGATTAGCTCAAGTTTAGCACTTGAGGTTCTTGGTGAAACTAAGAGGTTCTACTGGAATTCAGTCCAATTGAGGTAAGTTTTAAGGTTCTTTTCTTGAATTTCTGGTTTTAGCAGAAATGGTTTTCTAAACTTCAGTTTTGGATGTAATCAAGGGGGATAAGCTTGAGGAAGTGAAGGGCTTGAGGCTGAAAGGATACTAGAGATAACCTAGGTCGAAATTCTCCATCAAAGGTATAAAATTGTAGCTTTAAAGTTCTGAAATTTCTGGTGTTTTGTTGAGTTTGAGCTTCAAGCTCAATCATGGCATTTTCTTCATTTTGGGGTGCATGTGCTTAAGTTTTATATGATTGGATCATTTGGGGTGAGTTATAGATGACAGTAGGCTTGTTTTGGTGTTTGGTTGAAGCTTGGAATAATTTTGTAGAGGTTTGGTTCGGGGAAAATCAAAGGAAGAAAACCAGAGTTTGGCTGTGCTGTGATTAGCGCTGTAGCACTAGCCTTTGGGCACTACACCGCCAGGCCTAGTGGTATGGGAGCTTTTTGGCTCTGATTTTTGCGCTATAGCGCCCTCTTTGTGGTGTTGTAGCGCTACCCTGTCTCCAGAAGAGGATTTTTGGGTTATTCTTAGGGTTTTGCTCGGGGGCTCGGGGTTTGACTCCAGCACCTCGTTTGGTGGAATTAGGGATTCCCGAGGGCTCGGGATTGGTCCCGAGGCTAGGTTTTGGAATTGAAGCTTGGTATGGTTCTAATTTGTGGCTGTGAATAGGTGTATGCTAGGGCTCAGACGAGATTGTGCTTGAGGGTTGATTTCATTGAACAAAGCTAGCAGAATCAAAGGTAAGAAACTGCACCCGGTTATGTGTTGATGATGGGACTAAGAGCTCCCTATATCTGTATGATGTCATAGATGGTATTATGCCATGGGACATGTGATAAATGACCTAAGAGTGCTAGAATCAATATTTGCGCACAGGGTGCGGCTCGGCCACTGGTAGCTGAGGATAACTTAATATTCACTGAGCTAGGTTTAAGCGGACCAGAGTCAGTGGGATAAATAGGGGGTGCGACCTAAGAGCGTCGACCTTAATTATTATGTGAATTGATTATTAATGTTAATTGATGAGCTTGGTATGCAGAATGCTTGATTGTGTGAATATTATGGATTGTTAAGTATATAGCTATGCTTTATGAGTTGTTTAGCTGTTAATTTGTAAATTGATTGCTTAATGGCTATGCTCTGTTATCTATTTTTTTTTGCTGGGCCTTGGCTCACGGGTGCTACGTGGTGTAGGTAAAGGCAAGGGCAGAGTGGACCAATCCTGAATTGGAGAGCTTTGGGGCTGAATGTACATAGTCAGCTAATCGGCCGCCACGACCGAGGAGTGGTACAGGACGGGAAAAGCCTAAATGTCTGTTTTGCCCTTAGAGTGGTTAGTAGCTGTACTTATATCCTGAAATTTCGTAAACTGTCTTTTAAACGTTATTACTTTCGAGATCACATGTACAAAAAAATGTTTGATTATGGAAAATGTACTTTTGTGACCGAAATCTTTTAATCCTAGTTCAATTATAGTTTCAATGACACTTTTCTAACTAAATGACTTGATTAGCAAGTCTTGCACCTTTATAAACACACATTGTAATGGTCTTGGCTACCCAGGGCGTTACAATATAACTACTAATCATAGATTTATTAAAAGACAAAAGACAAATTTCGATAGTAAAACATATCTGTGGCATTTGAGATTTGGACATATTGGTCTAGACAAAATTAACAAACTAACAGAGGATGCTCCTTTAAGAGAACTATCTATTGGTTCTCTCCCAACTTGTGAATCCTACCTAAAAGGCAAAGTGACCAAGAGACCTTTCTCTGCCAAAGGTTCAAGAGCCACAGAGTTACTTCAACTTATACATACGAACATTTATGGTCCACTAAATGTCCAAGCTAGAGGAGGTTATGAATATATCATAAATTTCATCGACGATTATTCAAGAAATGGCTACCTATACTTAATGCAAAGGAAATCTGAAACTTTTGGTAAGTTTAAAGAATTCCGAGTAAAAGCTAAAAAGCAATTAGGTAAATCACTAAAAGTAATTCAATTAGATCAAAGTGGAGAGTACTTAGATTATGAATTTGAGGACCATTTGCGTGAGCATGGAATTCAATCCCAACTCACTCCACCTGGAACGCCACAACAAAATGGTATTTCAGAAAGGCAAAATAGAACCTTATTGGATATGGTTAGATCGATGATTAGTTTCTCATCATTGCCTTTGACATTCGGGGGTTATGCAATAAAATGTGCTCTATAATACTCAATGTTGTTCCATCTAAGTCTATTCATAAAACACCATTGGAATTATGGAACGGAACTAAACCTAGTTTACGCCATTTCCGTATATGGGATTTTCCTACACACGTGCTTAAAGGAAAGACTGGGAACTTGGAATCACGCACTGAAGTGTGCATGTTTGTAAGATATTACAAAGAAACAAAATGTGGTATATTTTATAGTCCTAATGATAGCAAAACGTTTGTATTTACAAATGCTACTTTCTGGAGCATGGCTATGTAAATAACCACAAACCTCAAAGTAAAGTCTTACTTGAGGAAATGGTCTCAATTAAAGAAGATCAATCACCAGTAGTGGCAAATGAAAAACGGCTAGAGGATATCGCTAGTTCTAGTCAGAACAATGGAGAGCTTCATAACTCTTACAATATTTTGTTACCCTAAAATACTTCTCTTTTCAAGATTGAGTTCTATTAAAAATCCTTTCGGTTTTAACCCTCATTTTGGTAACAATCTAGTACTCATATCTCAAATGGGACACAATTTTGAGTACTACTATTATTCACTTGATCGACTTGTTATTATCTATTGAACCTAATACTTGATTGGATGCTAGTATTAAGATAGGTTACCATCAACTGTGAATCTCCTTAGGGAGTCTAAGTCCCATCCATTTAGAAGTAGAAATGATTCCATTTGAGTCATTTCTTTCCTCATGTATGCATACTTAATCATTCTCTCATTAATTTATTCAAACCTTGTGGCTAGCTATAGTTTGATTAAAATAGTTACACCATTAAAATAGTGAGTTTGACCATAGTCAACACTCCCACTATTTTATACTTCAATATAAAAGATAAATATTTTTCTTGGATATTAATTCTAGAAACCTCTTTGTTTCTAAAATTCTCCTTTATGTTTTAAATTGATTCCTTCTTGAATCAAATATTTTACAAACAATAACTTTAGACATCAAGCATGCCTAGATTTATTCACTCTATGCATATATAGCCAAACTAATTTAGAATGTGGAATTCCAAATCACCTCTTTGATAGGATGACCAAATTAATGAATTATTATCAACAAAATAAATTGACTAACTTTGGAGAATCCTCCAAGATAAATCTAGACATATAATCCCCAAAGTTCATCACGAGTGCTTTAAGCCACATGATAAACTCTTCAATAGATCAAAATAAACAAACCTCAATGTTAGTTTATTTTGATTTATTTACTTGCTAAAGCAAGACACACTTCTTTGAAAGTAACATTCACTTGGTTTGCTTTCTTTTATATATTTCACAAGATGAAATAAGTAAACACAAATACCATGTGAAAATTAATCACTAATTTTCACTTTTAGTTGTCTAAATAATCTCAGCATCACTTAAACAACTTTTGTGCATTTTCTAAGAGTCTTTTTTAGATTCTTTTGAAAACACCATTTTGACATCCATTGATTTTCTCATCAAAATCAATTTGAAGATGTCAAATTTTAAACACTTTGAATCAAAGAAAATAAACCGTCATTGATTTATTTAAACACTTTGATTTCTCATTATTTAGGTTAAAATTATCTCCTCATTGAGATTAACTTAAACATATTACCATCTTTAACCAAAATGAATAAAATTCTCTTAAATTTTTCACCATTGGTGTAAAGATTAAAAATTTATTCTCCAATTTTGCAATGTCTCCTCATTGAGACATTGAATATTTAAGAATTATTATCTCTACATAATTCTCAAATATTTTACTCTTTGACTACACTTTAGACTCCAAATCTATTGGACAATACACTATCTCAAATTTTGGATCCACCTTTATCCATTTTTCTTGCAATATCAAGACACAACCATTAAAAGATGTAACCCCCTTAGGTTCATCTTTTCTTATCTCATAAAATGAGATGCTTATCTCTTTAAGTGGGAAAATTAAAATTCCCAAATAATTTTTATTCACTAAATGGTAACTCTTCACACATATATATTGATAAAACCCAAGATGTTTAAATATCTTCTAACCTAACCACTATATTTGCAAAAGCAAAGAAGATTGGAAAAACAATGAACCTCAGTCATAAAAAATTTCTTCTTCTCATTTCTGTCACCACATGAGAGCCATTAGAACTTCTAAGAAAAAACAAAGAACATTACCTTATCTTACCACTTTTTAAAGTTGGATCCTCACAAGATCTCTATTGTTTCTCCTTCCATTGAAAATGAAATAATCAACTTTTGATTGTTAGAGAATATAATATATTAAATGAGAATATAGAAACCAAAATACAACTTTATGCAAAATAATACAACAGACAAGGTAATTGATTAAAGAAATATTACAACTAAATTGCACAAAATACAAGTAAATAGATGTAGAAGAAGAATACAACTCAAATAATATATAATACAAATAAACATGTAGATTAAAATAAAGAAATAAAAAAAAATAAAGAACAAGAACTTTCACACAACCAATGTGTAGAGTAGTGGGGATCATCAACGTGAACAAGGTTCAAGACCAATGTCCAAAAGCTTATTTCCCCTATTCTCTATGCACTAAGGGATCTCACAAGGAAATAATTCTCTGGAATTATCAAGCCTTTGTGGTGTATTTTCTAGCCAAGTGCTTTGTGGATAGAAAATGGCGTGTCTTACAAGTGAGCAATAGACTCCTATTTATAGAGTTTTGAGACACCCTTTGAATTTCAAATTTCACCAACCCCCGTGATTGTTACCAGTGTTTAATTGTATGTTTATGGAATTAAAAATGAGTTTTTGGAGTTACATTAGGTGTTAGAACCATTCAAGATGGAAAAACGAAGTTGGAGTTGGCTGTTAGCATCCCTGGCCGCGGCCACAAGCAATTTCAGCCTCCAAAAATTTAGTTTTTCCAAAACATCCCAAAACATTTCCCACATGATTTTGTAACCTCCATCCACTTAATGGGGGTTAAAAACATGTCTCAAACAACCATACTACATAATGGCTCTGTGAAATTCAAACACAAATGTGTAACTCTCAATCTACACATTATTGGGTAATATATTGGAGTTACAAATTTGTAACTAATTTTGTAACTCCAAAATGTGTTACATTTGGGCACACACATGTGTCCAATTCTGTAAATCTCAATAATATGTTACAAGGTAACACAAAAAGAAAAACTAAAAAGCTTAAATAAATTGAATTTACCTCTTAGATTTCGAGCTACGCAAGTTGATTTCTCTAGCTTAGAATTCCTAATCCTCAGCAACAAGCCTCCAATTCCACCAAAGATCACTTCTAGACTTAGAGTCCAAGAGTTCCCCTTCAAAGCCTAAGAGAGACCTTCCAAGGGAGAGAGAGTAAGAGAAACATCAATTGATGTTTTGGCTTCAGACTTGGCTAAGTATTAGCTAATACCCTGGCCAAAGACTATTATGCCCATGCCTACTAAGTCTCTCACCAAAGCCCACAAGGGCTAAAATGTCATTTGACACCACTTCCCCGATAAACCTCAAATTACACTTAAAATTCTCAATTGAATCCACTAATATTCCTAATATAGCTATTTTCCCCAAATACATCTCACACCCAAATAATTCCCGGTAATTCACTAAATTATCAAAATACCCTTGGACTCACACCGACCGGGGTATTAATCCCCGTTGTAACTTTTATGCTAATTTCCCCAACAAGGGTGACTTGAGCAGAATATCACAATTATATCCATACAATCATGTGGTCTCAAGCATATAACACATACAATACGAATATACCCTCAGCGAGTCAAAATTACGAAAATGTCTCATTTAACAAAAGCGGGCCATTAAGCATATTTAATACACATAAACATGCATAAACAATCAAATTGTAATATAACTCATATAATCTGCATAATCACATATTTGTTTGCTTAATTACCACATAATTACTCCACGAGCCCCCTGGCACGCTAACCAAGGCGCCTTATTAGAAATATTGTGACATACAAATATCCCCTCCTTATAGAAATTTCACCCTCAAAATTTATTCAAACATCTCAGGATACCAATCCCGCACATCTGATTCAAACTCTTGAGTCATTTCTTTACTTTGCTATTTCTTTATATCTCCCCCATTAAGGTTATAGTCTTATTCCTTAAGATTTTAGTCTTTCTCTCCACAATCTTTACTGGCTTCTGTTCACATTATAAGTCTTACTATAATTCCAGGGTCTCTTAACCCAAACGGGTATAGTACCAGACATATCTTTCCTCATCATTGATATCTAAAACACCCTATGAACCTCCACCCATAATGGGGTAAGGCCAATCCATAGGCCCTGGCCTAATTCTTGTCAAGATCTGAAAGGTCTAACAAACCTAGAGCCAATTCTTCCTAAATTATTTAATCTCCCTAATAAAAATAATTGGAAAAGCACAAGGTCTCCAATCCTAGAACTTCACGTTCCCATATCTGAATTTTTGCAAATTTTGTGCCTTTTTAATAAGGCAGACATTCCTGCTCTAACAATTCTCAATAATTTCTTTGGCTCGCAAGACCAAATTCGTATCAACATATATTTTTTTTCTCGCAATAACTCATATGGAGCTAATCTGGTTGTCGATTGGAAATCATCATTGTAACAATTAAATCAAGGGACTATATCAACTCCAGTGTCCCTAAAACTCACATGCCCGAAGCATGACATCAAAAATCAGATTTATCCATTACATTGTCTATCTGTGTGAGAATAACACGTATTATCAAACCTCAATCTTATACCCCTTTCCCCCTTGCGAGCCTTTCCAAAACTTGTAAATAAACATAGGGCTTCAATTATGCACTATTTACTTTAGAACCCCACAGAGAAGTACGATCTCTCTTTGCATACATTAATTCTTATTACAATTCGTTTGCTCAAGAAAGAAGTGTGCTAACTAAGTATATCGAGTCACAACCTCTCATACCAAAATCATTTTACCCCTGATACAAGGCAATCCATCCATAAGGTCCATAATTATATCCACCCATGCAAACTCCAAAATGTCCTAAGGTGATAATAGCCCTGCTAGCCTTTGGTACCCAACCCTCACTTGCTGAAAGGTTAGGCACTTAGCTGTAGTGTCCAGAATTTTAATTAGCTAGATAGTAGTCATCGTAGTAGTATGGTAATAGCTTGTAGTATTTTAGTTATCGTGGATATTGGTTTAAGCCGTGATTTAGTTGGAAACTCATAGAAACAATTATAGATTTTATAAGTTTAAACTATAGTTTAGAAATATTAATTATAACATAAGGTTTGATTAATATAGCTGGTCCAAGAAATATTATTTATTATAACCTAAGGTTTATATAAAATTATTTAGAGAGTGACATTTGTCACAAGCATGTTTATTTAAGGATTTAAGCATTTTGAATGAATAATTTAACAAAGCATAAATCTAGAAGCTCTAGAACCTTCCAGCAGCTGTTAGGAACATGTTTTACTCAGTCAAAGTTATTTAAACAAATTCAAAATATGTTGAAAGAGTGCAAAAGCATGTTTGTTATATCAATGTATGTCGATATATTGCAGCAATAGGGGCCGATATATTGCCTACGAGAGATACGGAAAACACGTTGCCTTTTCATGAACGAAACCACGAAGGCTCGGGGCATAGGCATAGGCGATATATCGGCCCTTGTATTAGTTTTTGAAACTTCATGGAATCCGAGCTAGAAACAACCCTCAGCCACTTGGACTTACTCTTGAACGTTTTTTAC
Organism: Humulus lupulus; assembly: GCF_963169125.1. Classification (NCBI taxonomy): domain Eukaryota; kingdom Viridiplantae; phylum Streptophyta; class Magnoliopsida; order Rosales; family Cannabaceae; genus Humulus; species Humulus lupulus. The sequence goes on from NC_084796.1 coordinate 185,614,097, forward strand.
CGTGTTCTGGGCATTTGTTGAAACGAAAAATCAAATCTTTTTAATTTATATTCATTTATTTATTCAATTTAAAAGGGGTTAGTTTCACTCCTTCAACTCTATAAATAGGACCTAGTACTCAACCATTTCACTAATCATTCAAGCATTCTTCAGAGCCTCCAAGCTGCTAAGATTACTCTAGAGAGAAGACACTTGGGTTTTGGGTTAAAAGCTTTTCCAATATAAGCTTTTCTAAACACTTGGGAAGTAAGATAGAGTGTTATTTCGGTATCAAGGTGTAGATCAAAGTCATAGTCCATTTAAGGTATTCTTATCCTCAGGTTTAATCCATCATAGTTCTTTTATTTTCTTCCATTTTCTTTCAGATCCTATCTTGATTTTATGACTTCTTGGATAGGTATTTAAGTTCCTAAAACTTAAGGTTCTTCAGTAAGTTTCTACTTTGATGGTTTAGTTCTCTTTTTCATCTCATTTTCTTTAGAAACTCATGGTTTTTACTATCGATTTTAGGAGTTTTCCAATCCCGTTTTTGTCTCCAATATCCCGGTTTTTGGTAAGGAAAATAGGTTAGATTATATGTGTTTATATGATGTGTTATGATATGTGCTATGTATATATGCATAAATATGTTTTGTAGTCACTTGGGGCTTATAGTTGCTTAGATAGCAGACCCCAAGATTTTTATCATTATCGTGGTTTAGAGTTATGATTTACCCTACCTCGATTAGTAGACTGAGGACCTAGATGGGTTATCATATACTACCTTGTGATCTAACCTACCTCAATTAGTAGACTGAGGTCCTAGATGATTTTATCACATGCTATGGTAATGAGTTAATGGCAATTAATATTGTAGTCCTATATGATATACGTATGTTTTATAGTATATGTTTTATGGTATAGTCTTATGATTTATGATATATGTTTTTAGTTGATTTTCCTTTCTGGGCATTAGGCTCATTCCTTTTATTTTAGATGGTGCAGGAAAATGAACTTGGAAGGTGGGACACATTCGTGGTAGATTGGCATGTGTATTGAGGATGGATGGATTGAGTGGACTGCATGAAGATCGAGGATGACATTGTTTAAAGTCTTTTAATTTATGTTTTATGTATTTCTGCACTTAGTACTTTAAACAATTGATTAAAGTTTATGTTTTTATGTTTTATGTACTAAACAATGGGTACCCATATCTTATTTTGTATTTCGTACCGTATTTTGGATTTTAAACGAAGTTCTATTATTTTATGTATTCCAAAATCGTAGTTATGTTTAGTAGTTTTTAATGATCCGAAATCTAGAATTAGTTGGGGCATTACAGTTGGTATCAGAGCCACAGTTCATTTGCATGAAGTTCTCCTTGATACACACGCACATGCTCCGGATCTAACCGCCAATGTAGGTGTTTATGTTATGATTATTATGTTTATGTTAATAGCTAATGTTTTAGCCATTATATTTCAGTTAAAATGGATGGAGCCTTAACCTATCATGATATCCGAGCTATTAAGGCATTGAAAATGATTAGAGAGCCAATGAATACAATATGAGCATTATTAAGAATCACTCAAATATTGATCCTATTTCATAAAGGGATAGTTCACGTTCAAACTATTAGGCAAATTATGATGAGAGCTATGGAACAATACGCCCTAGTAATTAGTCTTTTTAAAGATTTTCCTTCTATAATATCAACATTAGAAGAATTATGGGAGACTGTAGATGATGAGGATGATTTACCAGTAGCCATGAGATAATATTTTCTTATACTAAGGTTCACCTCTATGTTTGAATTTCAATTCACAAATGAACAAAAGCATAATATCTTGATAAATATTCCCCGAGCTAGTTTTGAGGCTCAAGATAATGATGATTATGAAGAAATAGATGATGATATGCTAGATGAAAGGTCAGATGTAGAAGATCCTGATTTTTAGATTTACCCTAGTTAATTTTTTTTCAGTTTAGTTTACTTATTTTTTTCATTTATGATTGTACTTAGTGAAAACCTTTTTCCAAATGAATAAATTGTTATTTTTGAATGACATGTATGAGTTTGATTTTTTTTTTTACAATCATAATAAATAATAAATTCAATAAAGAATGACTAAGTTCAGTGAAGGTGGATACAAATCAATGGACCGGGTTCTGTATTGAGAGTTTAGGGGGCCATAGTACTGGGAACGATTTTACTGATCCCAGCCCTCCCTCAATATGGTTAACTTTGGAACAAAGACGAGTTTCGAGCCTGAGAATTATGCAATATAGGATGGTTAGAAACGGACTTAGAAAATAATAAAGATGGCTTCTTTTTCTAAGTATAGAAACACACCCTAATTATAAAGATGGCTTGTATAATTTTCATAAGAAATCATAACTGATAGGTCAAAGTTATGTTTGCTTAGAATAAGTTTTGCCTTAGAACCTATTAGGGTAAGTTCTTACATGTTTTTCTCGACTATTAGAACTTTGTTGATGATGTCGCTCAGAAGGTGTGCACGCACAGCCGGCAATGCCTCCAGTGCCACCAACGAGACTAACGAAGCCCCTCCAGTTTGAAGAAGGGGAACGCGTGCTACCAATGCTGCTGCCAACAGAAATCCACCGCACCCAGTTGACAAAACTGCTGAGATTGTCAGGCTATGTCAACAAGTGGAAGAATTGTTGCAGCAACAACAACAACAGACTTAGCCGCAGCCTCTACCAGCAGCTCAAGCTCCCCATCAAGTAGGTCTCTATGGGGGATGGCCGATGGCGAACTACGCGCCTTATCTAGTTCAGTATATAGAGTCAATCTATGAGCATTTCCGTAAGTAGCACACTCTAAACTTTGAAGGGACAACCGACCCCTTCAAGGCGGAAGAATGGCTCAGGAATGTAGAGCTGATAGTTGCACACATGAACCTCGGTAACACGAATCGCATATCTTGCGTTTCGTCTCTTTCGAAGAAGGATGCCAGAACCTGGTGGGATTTAGTACAAAAAACTCATGACGTTGCCACCATGACATGGACTAGATTTGTGGAGTTCTTTCATAAGAAGTACTACAACTTGGTAGTCATCACTACGAGGGCAGAAGAGTTTACCAGTCTGAAGCAGGGCAACTTAATGATAGTCGAGTACACTCGACAGTTCGATCGACTAGCCAATTTCGCGCCAGAGTTGGTCCTAGCCAATTTCTTGAGGGTCACCAAGTTCACCAGGTGACTCAAAACAAAGATTGAGCTAGGAGTCAAGCTAGCAAATCCTAGAACCACTTCTTATGCCGATAGTTTAGAAACAGCTATAGAAGTGGAAAGGCTTCAGAAAAATGTTAGTAAGGAGGAAGCCAGCAAGTCTAAACCTAAGCAACAGAATCATACGCAGAATGGTCGGAACAACAACAAAAACCACCAGCACAACAATAATAGCCAGAAGAGGAACCATCCTGATAGTAAATAGGCCGATGGTGACAAAAGAGCACGTATGTAGAATACCCGCAATGCTCCAAATGCTAGAAAAGAAATCCTAGGGAGTGTCATGCAAACACCAAAGGTTGTTACAATTGTGACCAGGAAGGTCGTTGGAAGAAGGAATGTCCATAGCTTAAACAAGAAGAAAAGAGGGATAACAAGATGGTTCTAGCCAGAGTCTTTGCCTTAACCCAAGGAGAAGTCAAAGCTAGTAACAAAGTGGTCATAGGTCAGACTCATATCCTCGATAATATATGTTCAGTATTGTTTGATTCGGGAGAAACACACTCGTATATCTTGTTAGGAATGATAGAGAAATTAGATAAACCTTACAAAAGATTTAGAACTAGGTTTGTGACAGAATTGCCTTCGAGCGAAGTAGTCCTATCATCACGAATAGTACGAAGTGTTCCGATCAAAATCGAGGGCACAGAACTAGAAGGAGACCTAATAGAGCTAGAAATCAAACAATTCGACGTTATACTAGGCATGGATTGGCTAGCAAGGCATGGCATAACCATCGACTGTAGACGTAAGCAAGTGACGTTCGAAAATCCTGACAGTCATAAACTATGTCTTATGGGAAAGGTTTCAGGACTACGGACACCACTTATCTCATCTCTCAAAGCTAAAAGGGTGATAGAGAAAGGATGTCACACATTCTTAGCAAGCATCACAGATGTGGCAAAGGAAACACCACTAAAGGTTGGAGACGTCTGCATTATAAGGGAATTTTCAGAAATATTTCCTGACGACATTCTAGGGTAGCCGCCAACTCAAGAAATTGACTTCAGAATCGAACTTGCACTGAGAACTGAGCCTATCTCAAAAGCACCATACCAGATGGCACCAACTGACTCAAGGAGTTGAAGACGTAGTTGCAAGAACTCTTAGACTTGGGTTTATCAGACCAAGCCATTCGCCATGGGGAGCATCGGTTTTATTTGTGAAGAAGAAGGATGGAAGCATGCAGATGTGTATAGATTACCGCGATCTAAGCAAGGTGACAATTAAGAACAAGTACTTGCTATCTTGGATCAATGACTTATTTGATCAACTCCGAGGAGCGACCATGGTTTCTAAGATGGATCTACGGTCCGATTATCACCAACTCAAGGTACGGGAAGAGGATATACCAAAGACAACTTTTAGAACTCGATATGGGCATTACGAGTTTCTAGTTATGTCTTTTGGTCTGACCAACGTTCCAGCCGCATTTATGGACTTAATGAATCGAGTCTTAAGGATTACCTGGACAAATTCATCATAGTGTTCATTGACGATATTTTGGTGTACTCCAAGGATGAAGTTGAGCACAAGGAACATTTAAGATTGACAATGTTGTGATTGACGGAGCATCAACATTAGCCAAGTTCAAGAAATGTGAATTCTGGCTTTCGCAAGTAGCGTTCCTCGACCATATAGTATCCAAGGATGGAGTTGTTGTAGACCCAACTAAGGTAGAGGTTGTGAAAGGTTGGCCAAGACCTAAGAATGCATCAGAAGTTAGAAGTTTTCTCAAGCTAGCAGGCTATTATCGAAGATTTGTAGAAAGTTTTTCTAAGTTAGCAACTCCGCTTACCAACCTGACCCGGAAACAGCAAAAGTTCAAATGGACGAATAGATGTCAAGAGAGCTTCCAGTTGCTCAAAGAGAAGCTATGCTTAGCCCAGTACTTTGTGCACCGACACCCAACGACAAGTTTGTAGTATATTGTGATGCGTCGAAGCAAGGTTTGGGTTGTGTGCTGATGCAAAATGAAAAAGTGATAGCCTACACCTCAAGGCAGCTGAAGGAATACGAGCAACGCTATCCAACACATGATATGGATTTGGCAGCAGTTGTCTTCGCATTGAAAATTGGGTGCCACTATCTTTATGGAGAACGATGTGAGATTTACACGGACCACAAGAGCTTAAAGTATTTCTTCACAACATAAGGAGCTCAATATGAGGCAACACAGGTGGTTAGAACTAGTAAAGGATTATGACTGCAAAATCCTATACCACCCAAGAAAGGTGAACGTAGTTGCAGATGTGCTAAGTCTGAAGAGTTACAGAAATCTAGCAGCATTATCCAAAATAGAAAAGCCGCTACAGTAAGAGCTGATCTATGCCGAAATAGAAGTAGTCAATGGTCAATTGGCTAACTTGTTCTTCCAGTCAAATCTATTAGAAGATATACAGATCGGGCAAGAGCATGATGACACATTAGTAAAATATATGGTTGCAGCCAAAGAAGGCAAGGCAACAGATTTCTCTATATCAGGACAGGGGTTCTTGAGATATAAGGGTCGGGTATGCGTGTCGAATGACCATGGAATTAAGATGAAGATTTTAGAAGAGGCACACACTACCCCATAGTCTATTCACCCGGGGTCGACCACGATGACTCACGACCTTAAAGCACTATATTGGTGGCCGGGAATGAAGAAAGATGTAGCAGAATATGTGTCAAAATGTCTTATATGTCAACAAGTAAAAGCAGAACATCAGTAACCTGCAGGCTTATTGCAATCGCTTAGTATTCCAGAATGGAAGTGGGAAGACATAACCATGGACTTCGTGATAGGATTACCATGAACAAATAAGCAGCACAACTCGGATTGGGTAGTGGTAGATAGACTAACCAAGTCAGCTCACTTCCTACCTATCATGACTACGTACACTGCAGACCAGTACGCAGACATTTATGTTACGACTAAATGGAATCCCTAAGACTATAGTATAAGATAGAGGATCAGTGTTTACATTGAGATTTTGGGGAAGCTTGCAGCAATCCATGGGTAACAAGTTAAGCCTTAGTACGACATTTCATCCTCAAACCGACAGTCAGTCCAAGCGTACCATACAGATTTTAGAAGATATATTGCGCGCTTATGTACTAGACTTCGAAGGATTATGGAGTAAGTATTTTCCACTTATAGAGTTCTCCTACAATAATAGCTACCAGTCAATGATCGGTATGGCACCCTATGAGTTACTTAATTGAAGGAAGTGTCGATCACCGTTACATTGGGACGAGATAGGAGAAAGACAACTTCTTGGACCCAAAGTTGTTAGAAAGGCTCAGGATGCAGTTGATCGCCAAAATGTAACACACAAGTATACGCGGTCTAATCAAGAAATATATGATAAGTCAAGTGTCGATCCTACGAAGACTGATATTAATTACCAATAATTAACCTCTAATTCTAATTGATTTGAATAATAATTTCAGATTGATAAATAAAATAATTATTACTAAAAATTAAGAAACCTACTAAGCACTTAAAGGAATGCAGAGATGAAATTTGATTTAATTCAATAGATGCAAAAGTTAGGGCTTTAGTTTCATCAACCATCCACTTATGATTTCTAACCAATTCTCAAGATTTCTTAATTCTATTGTGGTAGCAGATTAAAATTATAAATTATAGTCTTGTTAGGATCTATAATTCTCTACAATATACTATTTCATACGTCTCTGTGGTAAATCAATATATTGCACGCTTTAAACACATAATCCATAAACTACACAATTCATAAAAGTACTTTCGTCTAATATAAAATTGTGATTATTTATCTATAGCATAATTATCCTTCTCTTTTCAGAGTTTAGATTAAAATCATATAAACATGTAAATGATGATCAAACATTCACAAGCATTAAGGATATGATAAATAATCCACAGCAGAAGAAAGAAATTTAGGAAAATTTCATTAAGATATCAAAAGTTTCAAGAAGAATCCACTAAAACCCTAATAACAAGATTAGTTCAAAGTAGACATAATGAAATCAATCAAATTAAATATGAACATGAATATCATCTCCAGAATATCATTATCTCCACAAATAAGTCTGAGAATACACCAGAATATCATCGATGAAGACGATCACAAACTGGTCTAAATAATCCTTGAACACTCTGTTCATCAGATCCATAAAAGCAGCAGGGGCATTAGTCAATCCAAACGACATAACTAGAAACTCATAATGCCCATACCTAGCACGAAAGGCAGTCTTCGGTATGTCTCCCTCCTTGACCCATCCCATTCTCTGACTTCAGCGAGCGCCGCGGCGCTTCCCTCAGGCGTCGCGGCCCTTCAAAAATTCCAGAAATTTGCCTTCTCTGTTTCTCCCTTGCGCCACAGCTCTTCATTCAAGCGTCGCGACCCCTCTAATTCTTCCAAAAACTTGTTTCCAAACTCCAAAACGAACAATTATCTCCACAAATAAGTCTTCAATTTTCTTCTTGTCAACTATTAGCACAAATTTCCCAATTTCAGCTGATTTTTCAGTCATTTCCCAAACTTCACGATTTCTTCTCCTATTTCCTACAAACATACCAAAACAAGCATAATACCGCATAACACTCCACCAAAATGACTCAAACTTACCCTAAACACATGTTAAAACTATGCTAAAAACAGATTCATCAGCAGTGGAACTGATTAGAAAGCATATGCTCATTGCTCAGAGCCGACATAAAAGTTGTATGGATGCCAAGTGGTGAGATGTGGAATTCAAAGTCGGAGAGCAAGTCTTCTTAAAGATATATCCTATGAAAGGAGTGAAGCGATTTGGGAAGAAAGAAAAACTTAGTCCCCAGTTTATAGGTCCTTTTGAGATAATGGACAAGGTGGAAGCAGTTGCATATAGATTAGCCCTACCGCCAGCTCTAGCAGATAGCCACAATGTGTTTCACATCTCGATGTTGCGTAGATATGTGTCAGGCCCATCTCAAGTCCTCAAGTATAATAAGATAGCACTCCAGAAAGACTTGAGTTACGAGGAACGACCGGTTAGCATCCTAGAGAAGGGGATGAAGGAATTACGGTCTAAGAGTATTCCAATAGTCAAGGTCTTATGGAGTAATAGTTCAGAACGGGAGGCAATGTGGGAGTTGGAGGAAGACATCTTAGCACGGTATTCAGAATTATTTGGTAAGTAAATTTCGGGGACGAAATTATTTTAAGTAGGGGGAGAATTGTAGTGTGTCAGAATTTTTCTTAGCTAGATAGTAGTCGTAGTAGTAGTATAGTAATAACTTGTAGTATTTTAGTTTTCGTGGATATTGGTTCAAGCCGGGATTTAGTTGGAAACTCATAGAAACAACTATAGATTTTGTAACTTTAACCTATAGATTAGAAATATTAATTATAACATAAGGTTTGATTAATATAGCTAGTCCTAGAAATATTATTTATTATACCCTAAGGGTTAGATAGAATTATTAAGAGAGTGACACTTGTCACAAGCATGTTTATTTAAGGATTTAAGCATTTTGGATGAATAATTTAATAATGGATAAATCTAGAACCTCTAGAACCTTCCGGGAACACTTAGGATCACGTTTTACTCAGTCAAAGTTGTTTAAACAAATTCAAAATATGCTGAAAGAGTGCAAAAACATGTTTGATATATCAACGTAAGCCGATATATCGCATCTATAAGGGCCGATATACCGCCTACGGGAGATACGGAAAACACGTCGACTTTGTACGAAAGAAACCACGAAGGTTCAGGGCATAGGCATAGGCAATATATTGCCTAGGGTAGGGTGATATATCGACCCTTGTGTTAGTTTTTTAAACTTCATGGAATCCGAGCTAGAAACAACCCTCAACCACTTGGACTTGCTCTTAAACGTTTTTGACCGAGTTCTGGGCGTCTCTTGAAACGAAAATTCAAATCTTTTCAATTTATATTAATTTATTTATTTAATTTAAAAGGTGTTAATTTCCCTCCTTGAACTCTATAAATAGGACCTAGTACTCAACCATTTCACTCATCATTCAAGCATTTTTCAAAGCCTCAAAGCTGCTAAGATTACTCTAGAGAGAAGACACTTGGGTTTTGGGTTAAAAGCTTTTCCAATCTAAGCTTTTCTAAACACTTGGGAATTAAGATAGAGTGATATTTCAGTATCGAGGTGTAGATCAAAGTCATAGTCCATTCAAGGTATTCTTATCCTCAGGTTTAATCCATCATAGTTCTTTTATTTTCTTCCATTTTCTTTCAGATCCTAACTTGATTTTATGACTTCTGGGTTAGGTATTTAAGTTCTTGAAACTTAAGGTTCCTCGGTAAGTTTCTACTTTAATGGTTTAGTTCTCTGTTTCATCTCCTTTTCTTTAGAAACTCATGGTTTTTACTATTGATTTTATGAGATTTCCAATCCCGTTCTTGTCTCCAATATCCTGGTTTTTGGTAAGGAAAATAGGTTAGATTATATGTGTTTATATGATGTGTTATGATATGTTTATATGCTATAATATGTGCTATGTATATATGCATAAATATGTTTTGTAGTCACTTGGGGCTTATAGTTGCTTAGAAAGCAAACCCCAAGGTTTTTATCATTATAGTGGTTTAGAGTTATAATTTACCCTACCTAGATTAGTAGACTGAGGACTTAGATGGGTTATCATATACTGCCTTGTGATCTAACCTACCTCGATTAGTAGACTGAGGACCTAGATGGTTTTATCACATGCTACGGTAATGAATTAATGGCAATTAATATTGTAGTCCTATATGATATACGTTTTTACGTCATATGTTTTATATTATATGTTTTATGATATAGTCTTATAATTTATGATATATGTTTTTAGTAGATTTTCCTTGTTGGGCATTAGGCTCATTCCTTTTATTTTAGATGGTGCAGGAAAATGAACTTGGAAGGCGGGACAGATTCGTGGCAACTTGGCATGTGTATTGGGGATGGATTGATTGAATGGACTGCGGGAAGATTGAGGATGATGTTGTTTAAAGTCTTTTAATTAAAGTTTATGTTTTTATGTTTTATGTACTAAACAATGGGTACCCATACCTTATTTTGTATTTCATACCGTATTTTGGATTTTAAAGTAAGTTCTATTATTTTATGTATTCCAAAATTGTAGTTATGTTTAGTAGTTTTTAATGGTTCGTCGTCTAGAATTAGTCGGGGCATTACATTAGCCACCAGTATACAAATTTCAGGTCTTGATAACCATTCATAATTCCTAGATATATCATGCATGGGGTTGTATAGGATTCATCCAGGATTTTAATCTTGATGTCAACATCCACCAGAACACGTATCCGATCCTCATATCTCAACCTATCCATGTTAAGGTATTAGGGTCCTTAACCACCCTTATAATATTCTATTTCTGTATCTCACTGTTTGTAAAGTTATACTTGCCAATCAATCACAAATCCTATGCCAATTATAGTCGTTTCCTCAATTGACTTTGTTGTAGTCTATTTTGAATTATACACCTGGTTCGGACCTTTCCAACTCAAGGCATCTGCCTCCATGTTAGTTTTCCCATGATACTAAAGGATTTCACTGTCAACCCTTCACCAGTTCTCACAAACATCTTCATCTCATACCCAAACTCCTATGGATAACAAAACACTTTAAACTTGTATACCTGTGTATATCTCACACCTTTTTTCCTACCAATACTATTGCCACACCTTAAACGCAACCATAATTACTATCAACTCACATCTCAGGTAGAATATCAATGTTCTTATTCTTTTGAACATTGTGAAACATAAGCAATCACCTTTCCAGTCTACACACAGGGACATCCTAGTCCCTGGCGTGTCGTACTATTAACTCCTCGTTTTTAAACAACAAGGACATTATTCACTATAAAATCCTTATATATCAGTCCCCCACATGCTTATACTAATACCATGGCATGATAATTAACCATTATTTAAACTTTGGCAAACTTGTTAGGCAATTGTCTGTTAAGACAAACCTCAGGTCCTTACGGTACATCAATCAAGGGTATGGCTGTTCTGGAACATGTTTCAGGTAAATGCTAATGTGTTTTGCCTGTTGCACAATATTTCTAACCTCTAGAGAATTCCTTTGGCCAATTCCTTACTGTTCCTATCTTAGCTAAATCATGCACGATCTCGTCATTTTTCCATAATGTAACTTTGAACATCACTCAGAGAAATCAGAACTCATCCCTTCCGAAACCTTACCTATGATCCATGCTTCCTCAGCCTCTGTAATTTCAACAAAGATGTTCTTCATGTTATTCTTTTGTCTGATAATAAACCAATATGTCATCAATTAGCACCATTACGAACTTGTCCAAACAATCCTCGCACTCTCTATTCGTCAATTCCATAAAAGTCGAGGGAGCATTGGTCAGTCTAAAAGACATCCCAAAAACTTCATGGTGTCCATACCTCTTCCAGATAGTAGTCCTTGGAATGTCTACTTCCATGTTCCTTAGCTAGTGATAAATAAACTGAAGATCACCCTTCAAAAATCTTGTTTTTCCTTGCAACTAATCACCCGTGTCGTAAACCTTTAACGATGAATACTTATCCTTGATAATCACCTTATCCAATCCCAGTAGCTATACACATCCACAACAATTAATATATCTTCTTCATAAATAATATTGGTGCACCCCATGGCGAGAAGCTAGGTCTGATAAATCCTACATTAAGTAGTCCTTGTAATTAAACCTCCATTTCTTTTAACTCTGTTGGTTCCATTCAATAAAGTTCCTTAGATGTTAGTTCTATTCCCAACACCAATTCTATCACCTAATCGGTCTCACAATGCGGTAATAATTCAAGCAAATCTTAGGGAAACACTTTCAGAACCCTCCAACCAATCTGGTCTCTTCCAATTCAACAGTTTCGGTAATAGGTTTCTGGCCTTCAAAAGTCGTCAAAACAAAGGGTCCATCCTTAGCACTCATAATTACAAAGGGAGCTTCTCCTACAAGCTCAAAATTAGCATCTGATTCCCACCGGTCATGATTTAATCCACTCCTAAAGATTACTAACTCACTGATATATAAAAGGGTATCAAACCTCACACCATGCCAATCACAAGGTCTTCAAAATTCATTTATCACCACACTTGATACTGTTGGGAATAGTGTCCTTAAAAAAATTGTAGTTGACAAATGTTTTAAATGAAATAAATAATTGAATTAAATTATTATGTATATATAGAATATGTCCGATATTATGTTGATAATATTAAGTAAATCTCATAAAATTTCAAAGTTTATCTATGTGGTCTTAATCTCATATTGGTATGAGAGGATCGAGAATAAGATAATAAACTTAAAATAGTTCGCAGTAAAATAAAGTTATGGAATCTTTAGATTAATTCTTGCTAGTATGGTTCGCTAGTATTATGAATACATGGGACCTAGATCCAGGTCACTAGTGTTGTAGGACACTTTACTGATGGTACTTTATATATAGTGATATATAGAATTTGACCATATGTGATTTGCTAATACTTGTTTAAACACTATTTCATAGTATTAATCAAACACATCAAATGATGATCATATACACGATGATCTTAATCCTGAGGTTGCTATGAACTCATATATATGTCATTTGATCCTTTGATTCATGCGTTAAGGTTTGTAAGAATGATCAGGCTAAGAACAATAGTTTTGGGGACTCAATAATATATATGGCTGGGGATATAGATTAACAGATATGGTTTTTATACCTTCTTATAGATTGAATAATGGTTCCCTGTTTGGTTGACTTTTGGAACTAAAAAGGTTATGAGCGCTCACGTCACATACATGTTGTGACACAACCTTCACTAGTAAAGTCAATGGTACACTAGGAACAAGATATAGTTAAAAAGGGTAAAATGGTAATTGTTTTCCCTTTTAATTATGAACCATTTATCGAGGATTAATGTTGTATGTAATGATTATATCAATGGACACTTTATTCTTTAATAAAGTACTCTATAAATATATGTCTATAATTATTAACAGTTCAATCTCATATTTATAGTGGAGTATTCATGAGATTAATAAATATGATTATTGAATCAAAGAGCTTTGATTAATAATCGAATATTTATCGGAGCTTGATATTAAAGGTCCATAGGTTCCTAGGGAGGCTCTATCAACACCATATCAAGGTAAGAGTTGATACAAGGGTAAAAATGTAATTTGGAAATTTGGGAAGAATTTATTCTTAGGGTCAAGTATATAATTATATGATAATTGAGATTGAATAATTAATTTTGAATTAATTATTAAATTTTCTAAAATATGTTTATTAATTTAAATATATAATTTGTAAATATATATATAAATAAATTATTTTTTGAAATTAATTATTTTATTTGAGTGGGAGAAAATAAAATTCGTAAGTCAAAAATAGATTTTTATTTATTGAATTTTAAAAGATGATTATAATGATGATCATCAATTTGAATATGAAATTTTGAATTTAAAATTTAAATTTGAAATATGGTTGTGATCTTTATGCTTAAAAAGATAATACTATATTTTTTGGAAAAATAAATTTAATTAAATAAATAAATAAAAGAAAAATGCAATATCCCTGAAAAGGGAATACTGCTATTAACGCATGACATAGTCCAGGGATTGTGCCATGTGTGTAGAAGTGTACTCATATAGTATCAATATTATTTTTATTTATTTAATTAGTAATTTGAAAATAGATATTTTCAAATTTTGTAAATTAGATATTTACCTAAATCAATTCTTATCATCATTATGATATTATTATTAGGAATAATAAGGTAATATATATATATATGTTATAGAATAACAAGAACAAAAAAAAAACATACATAGACAAGTGAGTGAGAATTCAGAAAAGTTTCAGAATTTTCGTTAGATAAGAAATTGTCATCTTCTTCTTTTATTCTAGCATTTCTTAAGCCATAATCCAAGTTCTCATGTGTTGAGATATACTTGTGATTCCTAAATTATAGGCCCATGTTCTCTATGTGCCCACACACTTCTTGAGGTGTAGAGAACACTCCGGAAGATCATGGTTTGAGTACTCAAAGCATTGGATAGGAAGATTGATATATATATATATATACTAAAAACTCAAGGACACTTCATAGGCTTCAAGATGTAAATATTTATGCTCTTAAATATTTGGGTATATGTATATATGATATATATAAATATGTGTATATTTATATATATGTTGCATGATTAATAATATGGTATATTAATGTTTCTATCTCTATGTTTTCTTGAACATATAAACTATTTATATGAGAGATGGAAAATTTTGTGTTATATTGACTGGGCCCACCTCTCCCACTTCGCTGCACACTGTTGGGAAACATATATGGGATCTTTATTTATTTTAATGTAGATCTAATATTAACAAAATTAATATGAGATAACCTAGAACATGTTTATAAAATTGAATTCAAAGAGAAACAAAGATAAGAATACTTACAGTATACACAACGGAATGAATGAGACATTCCTTCAGTTTCTCTAACCTTTATATCATTTTTGTCGCAGAGTATTATCAAGAAACTGAACCAATCTTCTATTTTCTTCACAGTCTTCCAAAGTACCTTAGAATTACCTAGACTAGGGTAGGAAATTCTCAACACATGAGATAGATATAGAGAGAAGAAGAGAAAATAAAACCTATCAGAAAATCCGACTTTTGAACTTATGAACTTGTGTTTTGACTTCTCTATAAGCACTCCTTTTATAGACTCAATTAGGCCATTTAATTTAATTAAAAAAATCAATAAAATAATAGCCAATTTGAAGCCCTAGGTCGAAATTATCATGGGCTTTAAGCCCGTGAAATTTCCCATTTGATTATAAGCCCATTGGACTTAAAATCAAGACTTGTATTATTTTCTATTGATTTAATTAATTAAATAATTATTTCAATCCTTTATCAAATTAATTATTTATAATTTGAACCTTGATTTACTCTTATTTATTAATTTATATACTAATTTATCTTAATTAATGAATTTGCCCTAATTTCTCTTTTCTTCTCTAAATTACATAACTCTGTAAAACTATCCAAAATTGACCTGGTCAACTTTGATAATTGTAATTGATAATTAAATCAATTAATTGAGATTATCTAGATGATTTTATCCAAGGTACAATGGGGACCATGGGCCTATGAAATCAAGCTCCAATAAGTTATCAGAAATCTAATAAATAAATTTACTAACTTATTAATTCCTCGTGACTCCACTATAGACTCGAAATTGCACTCTTGAATTCATAAAACGCTCTATAAAAAATATAGATACGCTATAAATTATCCATTGTTACAACCATAATTGTTTTACCCCTCATTGTATTTTATCCTTAAAACACTTAGTTCCTTGTAAATGATATTTCAGTAAACTAATTTAATTACTAAAATGAGATCTCTATCATTTAACACCTTGAACCAAGATAAAAGGAAACAATCATTTCACTTCTTCATCAGAAGCTATAGATGTTCATATCTATGATTAACACTCCCACTGTAACGCACTACTGCCTTAGAGTCGTTACTAAGTGAGTTTAAATGTGCAATTAACTCGCTAATCGAGGTTTTAAGACAAAAGTGTACTTAAATCATAATCAGAGTCACAAACTTGAAAATAAACCTTTCATGGAAAATTATAAGATATATAACATTTGGGATCCCAAAAACATTGTTTAGAAATATTTCCAACTCAAAATTTAGTTAGAGTTGACTAAACGACAAAATTCAGGTTTTGTACAAACATCTCCCAAAATACCCCTGGCCATGACAGCCAGACACACCGGACATGTACACGCCGCTCGTCCCACTTGCCGAACTCAAGGTTGATCGACTCTCCCTTTTCCTTTACCTGCACCATAGAGCACCCGTGAGCCAAAGCCCAGCAAGAAAACCCTCACAAGCAGATAATAAACGTAT
Source organism: Humulus lupulus (assembly GCF_963169125.1). Classification (NCBI taxonomy): domain Eukaryota; kingdom Viridiplantae; phylum Streptophyta; class Magnoliopsida; order Rosales; family Cannabaceae; genus Humulus; species Humulus lupulus. The sequence goes on from NC_084796.1 coordinate 185,630,248, forward strand.
ATCAAACACTTAATATAAAATCAAGCCAACACCAGGTCATACATGTGCGGCCATGCCGTTCCAGGCGCGCTACCATGCTTTGGGTTCGCGGTCTAAACCGTAAGGATATCCTAGGTATCCCTCGGGGTCTTACCCTGGCAACTCGCACTCCGCGTGCTAAATGCTGCTCCCGGCCCCTTGCCATTCTCGGCCTTCGCCGTTCCATGCCTTCATCGTTCCATCATTAATACTTACACATAATATACTAAACAAGTATCATAAAACACATAAATTCAATCAAAGGGCCATGCCCCGCAACACAACCATATAGGGGTTGAGCTCTGCAACACAATCATATTGGGCTGAGCCCTGCAACACAAGCTCTATGGAAACAGTAGATTTTTTACCTGTGTCTCAAGCTTTCTAGGCACCAATGTCTCGAGCACAGTTCCCTAGTCCGAGACTCGCCGGAACCCTAGTCACAACACATTAACAATTTCATCCATCAAGTTCTAATCCACTAAATGGCATCGAGCCATAATTCTAATCTCCGGGACCTTGAATTCTATCAATCCGGGTGACAAAAATCCATCCCGAGCCTTCGCAATTAAGTTCCCAAGTCAAAACCCACAAAACTCCCTGCACCTTGAACTAGGGTCGCGGCCCACCCCACAAGCGCCGCAGCTAGCCTCAAAACAGAGGTTAGACACCTCCCTGAATACACACACAGACCGCGGCATGCTTGGCCAAGCGCTGCGGTGTGCCTCGAGCTCCATGGCCTCCCAAGGCCTTGCGTGCACATGGGCCGTGGCATGCCCCTCCTAGGGCCGCGGCCCCCGCCTCCAAACCCAGAAAAACACCACTTTCCTTGCACTTCCTTCGAGCCAAACCCCACATATCTCAACCAAAATTACCCCCAGCCTCAGAATTAAACCCAGAATTCATACTCATGCAACCTAAACATACCAACAAACTCAAGAACCAATTCCCACACCCATCAAGCAATCAAAACCAGTCCTAGAATCCAACCATGCATGTCTAAATCCTAACACCCAATATCAACAGAATTCAGTTGCAATCAACATAACTCAACATATTAGAAAGCTTACCTTATACAGAATTGAATCCTCAACTCAGTTCCCTAAGCTCCAAGCCTTAGATTTCTAGTTAGAGTCTCCCAAGCTCAGCTCTAATTCCTTAGTTCTTGACTAGTTTTACTCCAAAATATCACTATGCCTTCAAGTGTAGAAGAGAGAACAGAGTGAGGGAAGAAAGAGTGGGTCGGTTTAGAGAGTTCTAAATGATTCTCAGTTTTGTTTTATTCAACTTAAGTCTATAAGGTTATCTCAAAGCTAGGGGTACCAAAAACGTCCCCCGAGGCAAAATGGTAAATTTCCCCCATATTCCCTCCTAGATATTCTAACCTCAAACATAACTCCAAATATTCATTTCCATAACCCGGTAACCCCATAAACATCTGATACCCGTAACACCCCTTGACCCGCCCTGGGTCGGATTCTCAACCCCGTTGTGACTTTTGACTAACGACTCTCTAGGACTGTCTCGGATCGTGCTACACAGATATATCACAAACATAACACATTTATCACATTTATGCCCTCGATGGGCTAAAATCACGAACATACCCCTAATATCCAAATGGGGCCCACATGCATATTTAATTCAACTAAACATGCATCTCTATCACATATTCACATATTATAACAATAATTCACTTATTGCCCTCCAGGCACACTAATCAAGGCCCTAAGCCTTATTAGCAAATTTGGGTCATTACACCCACTCAATTATATACTACCGAGTTCCCAAGATGTAAGTATGGGCTAGTTCGTAGGGTAAGCTGGTAACAAACGAGCAAATAACTCAAATAATACAATCAGTTAGAATACTAACCACTCAGAATTAAGATTGAATTGACTTATGGTCAACTATATGATATGACTAGAATAGATAATGACAATATGTTTACTTATCTTATCAATAGTCAATATCGGTCTAGCCTGATGTAACAAATACATCCAATCTTATCTACTTTGCTAATGTTTTGGAAATAACATAACATTGTAATGTGTAAGTAGATCATATCGTAGATTGGCAAGTCAGTGTAAATCTGGTGCACTGACTAATCTTAGGACTAACTTATTTTGAACATATAATCATATTTATATTCCACTGTGATTACGTCACTATAAATAAGATTAGCTATATGCTTGAGATTTAATAGAAGTTTATATTAAACAGGTAATCATGAAAATAAAACATGTGAGCAAAGTGACTGACCAAGTCAAAAAATGATTTCTATTTTTTTATTGATAATAAAATGAGATTACAAAAAATTTGAGTTTTAATTAGGGCATAAAACCCCAACAAACTCCCACTTGCACTAATTGAAACTAATGCCTTAATTCTACTAATCCCATTTCCTTGATATGCTTATCCAATGTAGCTTCTTGTAGTGTCTTTGTAAACGGATCCGCAAGATTGTCTTCAGTTGCAATCTTCACAACCTTCACAGCTCCCCTGGCCACATATTATCAAATAATGTGATACTTCCTTTCTATATGCTTACTCCTCTTGTGACTTCAAGGTTCTTTTGAGTTAGCCATTGCTCCTATATTATCACAAAACAACACAAGCGATTTATCCATTTCTGGAATAACACAAAAATCCAAATAGAACTTCTTTAGCAAAACTATTTCCTTAGCTGATTCTGACGCAGCTATGTACTCAGCCTACATGGTGGAATCTGAGATTGCAGAATGCTTTACACTTCTCCAAATCACAACTCCACCCCTAAGAGTAAAAACCATTCCAGAAGTAGACTTCTTATCATCGACATCAGTCTGAAAATCTAAATCGGTGTAGCCTATAGGGTTCAGAACACCACCCTTGTAGACTAACATATAATCCCTAGTCCATCTTAAATACTTCAGGATATGCTTAACTGCTATCCAATGTTCCGGTCTTGGGTTTGACTGATACCTGCTCACTACTCCCACTGCATAGCAGATATCTGGTCTAGTACACAACATGGCATATATCGACTTCCAACAGCAGATGCGTAAGGAATTTTTCTCATTGCATCTTCCTCTTCAGGAGTCTGGGAAGACTGCTTCTTTGAAAGAAGAATTCCATAGCGGGACGGTAGATGCCCTTTCTTGGATTTTGTCATTGAGAAACGTTCAAGCACTTTATCTATGTAAGCTGCTTGAGATAGAGCTAAGAGTCTGTTCTTTCTATCCTTGATGATCTGGATACCTAGAACATAACTTGCTTCACCCAAATACTTCAACTAGAATTGAGTGCTCAGCCAATTCTTCACATCTGATAATTTCTTCACATTGTTTCCAATGAGTAAGATATCATCCACATAAAGAACCAGGAACACCACTATTTTATTTTCCTTTAGTTGGTAAACACAGGGCTCATCAATATTTTGTTCAAATCCATAGGGTTTGATTATTTCATCAAACCTAAAATTCTAGGAACAAGAAGCTTGCTTAAGTCTATAAATGGACCTATTCAACTTGCAAACTTTTCGTTCTTGTCCATTTACTTTAAATCCTTCTGGCTTATCCATAAAAATGACTTCGTCAACCTTTCTATTAAGAAAAGTTGTCTTGACGTCCATTTGCCAGATCTCATAGTCGAGAGCGGCTGCTATGGATATGAGGATGCGAATGGATTTGAGCATGGCTACCGGACTAAAAATTTCCTCATAGTCCATGCCTTATCTTTGGGTATAACCATTTGACAAATCCACTTGCACCCAATGGCCCTAAAGTCACTAGGTGCTTCCACAAGATCCCAGACATAATTTGAGTAATGGACCTCATTTCCTGTTTCATAGCTTCGAGCCATAGTTCCTTTTCAAGGCTAGCCAGTGCCTATTTGAAAGACAATGGATCATCATCACTAGTGTCGCCAACAACCATATTGGTTTCACCATCCAAACCATAACGAACTGGGTTCCTAGAAACCCTCCCACTACGACGAGGCTCCGTGACTGTTTGCTCAGGAACAGTGGTACTATCTTCATTTAAATCGACTTGCGTCGGTTGGACATGAAGAGTGAGAATTTCATCATCAAATTGCGTTGATGATGATGGAACATTGGTTGGAGTTAATTCTTTAACCATCTCCTCTAAAAACTACTTTGCTGCGAGGTTTGATGTTTTGGACATAGTCATTTTCTAGAAAAGTAGCATTCGTAGAAGTAAACACTTTCTTTTCTGAATGACTATAGAAAAGTCCACCCCGAGTACCTTTAGGATAGCCAACAAACATGCAAACTTCAGTTCGTGGTTCTAGCTTTCCCTCCTTTTTCCTCAGGACGTGAGCGAGACACCCCCAGTTTCTATAATGGCGTAAACTAGGTTCACGACCATTCCAGCGTTCTAAAGGTGTTTTGGGGATTGATTTAGACAGCACAACATTGAGAAAGTGGTTCGTATTTTCAATTTCATGTCCCCAGAACGAAGTTGGTATAGTTGAGTAACTAAGCATGCATCTAACCATTTCCAATAAAGTTCTGTTCTGGCGTTCCGCTACACAATTTTTTTCCAGAGTACCTAGGGTAGTAAGTTGTGATAAAATCCCAAGTTCAGTTAAATGATCTTGGAACTGCATATCCAAATATTCTCCATCCCTATCAGTTCGCAAGATCTATAACGTTTACCTAATTGGTTCTGAGCCATTGCTAGGAATTCTTGAAACTTTGAAAATGTTTTTGATTTCCTATGCATTAGGTAAAGACATGAGTATCTAGAGTAATCGTCAATGAAAGTGACAAAATACTCAAAACCACCCCTGGCTTGTACATTCAAAGGTCCATAAACATCTGAATGCACAAGACCAAGTGATTCTTTGGCCCTATCACCCTTTGGAGAGAATGGACGCTTGGTCAGTTTGTCTTCTAGACAAGATTCACAGACAGGTACTTCACCTAAGGTGAGTTCCCTCAAAGGTCCATCCTTTTTAAGTCTTTGAATCCTGTAATAGCCAATGTGACCTAGTCTCAAGTGCCATAGATACATCATATTATCGATATCAGTCGTTTGACGTTTATTGGTCCTAGGTTTAGCCACTTTGAATAAATTATTGTTAAGAGCGAGGGGTTCGCTAGGTCTCAGAATATAAAGCCCATTTTCCAAACATGCAATACACAATTGTGATCCATTGAAAGAAATAGATATATTAGAACTTGTGAAAGTCATAAAGAATTGTTCTAATTGCAACATGGAAACTGAAATTAAATTTATACTAAAATTCAGAATAAAAAATACATTTTTTTTAAAATTAAGTATTTATTTCCAAACTTCAGACGAGCTCTTCCTCTAGCTTGGACCGCAATGAACGTTCTGTTCCCAACTCTAAGCTTTAAGTCGCCTTCGTTCACATCCTTCCACGATTCAAGAAGCTGTAAAGAGTTGCAAACATGGTTGGTAGATCCAGAATCAATAATCCAAACAGATTTATCATTCTCTAAAACACATGTTTCCAAGATAAATTAACTATAATCATTACCTTTGTTTTTAGCTGCTAGAAACTTGGGGAAATCCTATTTCCAATGCCCCTTCTCTTTGCAGTGAAAACACTTACCTTTACCTTTCTTGTTTTTCTTGTTCTTCCCCTTAGGCGTTTGTGCATTTGGTTGTGCACTCGTCTTTGCAACCTTTGCAGGCTTGGGGTTGTTGTTTTTTCCACCCTTCCTCTTGTTTCTGGCTTTCAAAGATGAAGCTTGGTCAGCTTCAGCCTTAGCCGGATTAGCAGCAACAACAGTAGTTTTATTTTCTCCTCCTTTACTAGGTCCACCCATGATAGGCTCACAAATCTGAAGCTCGTTCATGAGCTGTGTCAGACCATAGTTGAGTTGATCACGAACATGTAGACACGATGCCATCCGAGAATTTACGGTGCCATCACGAACGTGAGGACACGGTGCTTGTTATGGGGATTCCTCAACCATGACGAACTCAGAGTTGTCATCAATCAACTCTGTGTTGATGTTTTGCTTCCGATTAAGGAAGTTTTCTCTAGTGAATTTCTCCATCGAAAGTTGAGAAGGATGGGAGTAGACACAAACACTACTTAACTTAAAACTACAAATTATCAATAAAATAGAAATCATTCACTTTTTCTCAATAAAACGTCTATTCACACAAATTTCAAGAAATAGCACAACATATACCAAAAATATGTAAGATATGAGAAAAATACCAAAAACAATCATAATTCTATTTCTTTAGGTTTTTAACTAATATATGATATCCTTGTCCCGGTTGGCGAGAGTAAAATATACCACTAGTTAAATAGAGTTGTAAACTCATTTAATAATGGACACCACTTTTAACAACCTACTATTTTATCAAAATAAGAAAACAAAATCTCTTATTTTAAGAGCTAGACCCACGGTTTCCATAATCATAGATTAAGTCCTAGTAGTCACCGTCGGGGTGAGTCCAGTAGAATTTTACCTATAATTATCTATCGTTCAAAATCTAACCTTGTCAAAATAACTAATGAACACCTTCCATTAGGGGACTAATCAAAGCGCCTCGAGGCCCCATTAAGCTATTGACTATGTTAAACCAACAGTGGAGATCGAATAAAATTCTTAAAATAATCTCATTATTAAATTAAAAATAGTATTTTTATTATTTATTTTTAGAAAATTAATGACTATGGTTTTCCAAAAAAATTTAAATAGATTAAATTTTTAAAACCAAAGTCCTATAATTTCCTATTAATTCTAAAGTGTCCCATTGAAACAAATTCAATTAATTTAGAATTAATTTGTTGCTAATCAATATTTAGGTTTAACTAATATAATGAACCTATACAATTAAGTCCAACTCAGGTAAATGGGCCTTAACAATTGGACTTCTATGGACGAGGGCTGGGTCCAGTATGTCATTCCCACTACAAAGGCCCCCAATCTTCCATACAAGGTCCAAAAGACACGAATTTAAACCTTCGTTTTATTAATTGTTATTAATTGATTATGTCCACTATAGTCATGCAAAGAAAATGGGCATTCACTAGTGGAATCACCCACAAGAGAGGAATACCCCATATAGTGCAAACAAACATGTTATAATTGGATGTGCCTATTCATGTCACTATATGAGCAATTCTATGAATTTATGCAAAAATACCACAATTTATTTCATTTGCAAAAATACCACAATTAATTATATAGAATTTATCAAAAAATTCAATTCAATTAAATTTTTACAAAAAATAAGTCGATTTAAATGAAATTTATCAACAATTAACAATAGTTAATTTAAATTTCATTTATCAACAATCAACTTGTTTTTAGGTTAATTTGAAAAAAAAAATTAATTTAATTTAAATAGGATTTATCAACAATTAACCAAAGTTAATTTAAATCCCATTTATTAAAAAAATATTTAATTAATTGGTTGAAAATAATTGATATTTTTAAAAATTTAACCAATTTTAAATTTTAAAATCAATATCATAACTGTTTTTCAAAAATATCTTGTGTTGTTATAATTATAAGCAAATATTTTAACTATTAAAAAAAATAAAATAAAATATTAATAGTTATAACAATCCTAAAATATCTCAAAAGAGTTATTCAAATTGAAATATCCATAAAAATATCTAACTAACATTATTCAAATTTCAAATAATTTAAATATTAAAAACTATAGAATAAAAAAATATTTATATTTTCAAATAAAGAATTAATAAAAATATCAATAATTTAAAAGAAAATATCTTAAATATCTGATATCTTAATTCTAATATTTTAATATATTAAAAGATTTAATTGTTAGTCCATTTTTAAATTTGAATTTGAATCTTTGTAGAAAATATCTAATTATTTAAATCTCAACTAACAAAAATATAATATTTAAAAAATAATTTTAAATACAAAAATAAATCTCATAATTTTAATTTCTTTAATTTGAAAAAAAAATATGGACGAACAGTACCCGTTTTGGGTACTGTTCACCCGATAGGCCTGGCTGCAGGGGGCGCGCACGAGCAAGAGGACAAGGCCGAGGGAGGTGCGCGGATGGCTGGGCTGGCTGTCTCGTGTGCGAGCGCATGTGCGCACGCGATGGCAGCCAGAAGAAAAAGAAGTCGGAAAATTTTTTTGTGCGATTTTTCAAACAAAACCATTTTCTCATTAATTTTTACCATGTTTTACACAAAATAAAACATATATAAACATTAAAAGCATAGAAAACATAACAAAATAACCTAAAAAATTGCTAAAATTCACATAAAACCTATTGCTTTATAAAAACATGAAAACCATCCAATTATTCAAACACATCAATTAATCCAATTTTTAACATTTTCATTCATAAAAATAAAGATTACCAAAGGCTTTGAGGCTAGTTGTTGAGAAACTTATACATGATCTTTATTTATTTTCATGTAGATCTAATATTAAAAAAAATTAATATGAGATAACCTAGAACATGTTTCTAAAATTGAATTCAAAGAGAAACAATGATAAGAATACTTAAAGTAAACACATCGGAATGAATGAGTCATTCCTTCAGTTTCTCTAACCCTTGTTTCCTTTTTGTCGCAGAGTATTATCAAGAAACTGAACCAATCTTCTATTTTCTTCACATTCTTCCAAAGTATCCTTATAATCACCTAGACTAGGGTGGGAAATTCTCATCACATGAGATAGATACAGAGAGAAGAAGAGAAAATAACAAAGAGGCTTGGAAAAGGACTTGTGTTTAGAGAGAATCTAAAACCTATAAGAAAATCGGACTTCTGAACTTATGAACTTGTGTTTTGACTTCTTTCTAAGCAATCCTTTTAAAGACTCAATTAGGCCATTTAATTTAATTAAAAAACTAATAAAATAATAGCCAATTTGAAGCCCTAGGTCGAAATTATCATGGGCTTTAGTCCCGTGAAATTTCTCATTTGATTATAAGCCCAATAGACTTAAAATCAAGGCCTGTATTATTTTTTATTGATTTACTTAATTAAATAATTATTTAAATATTTTATCAAATTAATTATTTATGATTTGAACCTTGATTTAAACTTATTTATTAATTTAGATACCAATATATCTTAATCAATAAATCTGCCATAATTTCTCTTTTCTTCTCAAAATTACATAACTCTGTGAAACTATCCAAAATTGACCTGGTCAACTTTAATAATTGTAATTGATAATTAAATCAATTAATTGAGACTATCTAGATGATTTTATCCAAGGTACAATGGGGACCATGGGCCTATGAAATCAAGCTCCAATAAGTTATCATAAGTCTAATAAATAATTTTATTAACTTATTAATTCCTCGTGACTCCACTACAGACTCGGAATCGCACACTTAAATTCATAGAATGCTCTATAACAAATACAGATACGCTATTAATTATCCATTTTTACAACCATAATTGTCACTCAATCCTCTATAGACGATCTACAATGAGATAGGACTAAAATACCGTTTTACCCCTCATTGTATTTTATCCTTAAAACACTTAGTTCCTTGTAAATGATGTTTCAGTAAACTAATTTAATTACTAAAATGATATCTCTATCATTTAACACCTTGAACCAAACTAAAAGGAAACAATCATTTCACTTCTTCATCAGAAGCTATAGATGTTCATATCTATGATTAAGAGTCTCACTCAATTATACTATCGAGTTTCCAAGACATAAGTATGGGCTAGTCTGTAGGGTAAGCTGGTAAAACGAGTCAAAGAACTCAAATAATACAACCAGTTAGAATACTAACCACTCAGAATTGAGATTGAATTGACCTATGGTCAACTATATGATATGACTAGAATAGATAATGACGGTATGTTTACTTATCTTATCAACTGTCAATATCGCTCTAGTCCGATGTAACAAATACATTCGATCTTATCTACTTTGCTAATGTTCTAGAAAGAACATAACACTGTAATGTGTAAGTAGATCATATTGTAGATTGGCAAGTCAATGTAAATCCTGTGCACTGACTAATATTAGGACTAACTTATTTTGAACATATAAGCATATTTATATTCCACTGTGATTACGTCACTATAAATAAGATTAGCTATATGCTCGGGATTTAATAGAAATTTATATTAAACAAATAATCATGAAAATAAAACATGTGAGAAAAGTGAATGATTTCTATTCTTTTATTGATAATAAAATGAGATTACAAAGAATTTGGGTTTTAATTAGGGCATAAAACCCCAACACGCTCTCTGATTTTTTTTCCAACTATTGGTATTAGAGTCAGGTTATTAATCTCTACATATTATTAATTGTTATGTGAGACTATGTGCATTTTTATATTATATGTTTAAATGGATGGTTGTTTGTATTCATGATGATAGATTCTTAAGGGTTGTTTATAATGGTGCTTTTGGGTTTAGGAATTGTTCTTAAAATTTCTAGATGAAATATGTAAGCGAATTTTGGGGCATAGGAATTTTTTAATTTTTCTTGTAAAAATTCTGGCTGAAATTCCAAGATGGTCTGAGCCCCGAGTCATGCCCCTGCACCCACGCCGAGAGTTGTTGTGCGCTCAGCCGTGCCCACGCACGGCCACCCCAGTCGTGCCCCCCTACGCCCTGCTGCGCCCGTGCGCCCATGATGTGTCGCTCGCGAAGGCCATGCGCCCCTCGCCCAACATGCGCCCCTGCCAGCTCCACCCCGGGCCACGCCAGCCTCCACCGCTGGACCTCCCTACCGCCGCCCCACATTTGTACACACCTAGGGTTTCTATATCATACAAACCCTAATGTGTTGTTACCATAATTGTTTTAATTATTCATTTAACTAAAAATCTGAAATTGAATTAAAATAGTTTTAATTTGGAAATTTCTTTAATTTAAATAATATTGATTATTTTCCTTAATTAAAAATGTTTTAATTGCTCTCTTCCATAATTAATTTTTTTTAAATAAAATATCCAAAATTAAAATTATTTTGAATTTTAATTTATTAAAATTAAATTGTTTAATTTATTAAAATTAAATTGTTTAATTTTATTTTTGAATTAAATTACCCATATTGAAATTTGGCCTTAGAAACTATTTGAGTGTTAAAACCCAAAGTTTAATTATTTTAAAAGTTTGTTTAAAATAATTAAAAAGTTGTATAATTCAAAATGGATATGGAAAAGGGTGGCTTTGGCTCAACAAGACTACATCTCAAGGTTTGAAATCAAGGTTCTCTTCAACAGGCCTTAGATAGTCTATGTTACATTTTCATGTATTTTTTGCAAGTGTTGTAATTTTTCTAGAAATATCCAAAAGTTACCAACCCGATTTTATTTACTTATTATAAATGTTTGAATATGGTTAAAATGTTTAATATTTTGTCATGCGTTATAACATGCCATTCATATACCCACACCGTATGCAATTAGCATGCATTACATTCATGTAGAAACATGCTATTAGGAACGTCTTATATTTTATTATATGTTTATATATGATAATTCATATAATAATAAACTTAGTCTTAATTATTTAAGACGATAAATCAAAATTAAAGTTGTTTAATTTGTTATTTTAATGAAAAATGTTTTATTAAAATAAAAAAAAATGATATTCTCTTAGTTAAAGCAAAATTAAAATTAGAATTAAGGGCACAAGTTTTTATGTTTCGCTTAATTGGATTAGTAATTAATAGAATATCATTTGGTAAAAATAATTAAATTTATTTTTACAACTAACTTAAAAAATATTGATTTTGTGAAAAACACACTTTTTCAAAATAGTGAGTGAGAGAGGAGTTATGACAATAAGTTTTATGGTCTCCATTATTGGTTGAACACTGAGAGGCATAGGAAGGGCTCGTGTCACCTCTGTTTGCGGCCTCCTTAGGGAAATTCTTCTGAATATGTTTATTTTATCTCAAGGTTGACTTTTCTTATGAGAATATAATTAGTGATGTATTTCAAGTTTGACTGACCCTAAGGCACACTCTTGAGTTAAGTCATTGATTAAAAATAATGGGTTACATTCCGAAGGTGTATCTATGCTTTCCAGCACGACTAGTGCATTTTGAGCAAACTAGCGGTAGTTCATAAGTCAAAAGAGAAAAATGCGTTTTTAAGTTTTCACTTATGAAATTGAGATTTGTCTAAAAATTAATTTGGAGTTATTCTGACCTACCCCAAGGCTGGTCCATTAATTTTCAAATTAATTTATTGTGGATTAGTATATAATTTTTTATGTGTTTTTATATGTTGCATTCATGCATCATGTCTACTTTTCCAAATAAAATATGATATTTATTGTATGTTTTAATTCATTAGATTTTATTTATTTATTTCCAACACCAATGGTTAATTCTCTTAATCCTAATAAAGTACTTGAAAACTTGAGAATTCAAATACACCTCATTGATAAACTCTTGGAAATGATTCCATTTAGTCTTAATCGAATTAGAAGATGGTATGAAGGGATTCACATTGTCTTTGGAACACAAAACTTGTATGGAACGATCTATGATCTACCTCCAGAGGTTCCAAGCTTTTCATCCGGCTTTGATGAACATGAAAAATATGGTTAATGGATGAGATTGAATCAATTGGCACGTCAATGTATGTTATCGACCATGCATGACGACATTAAAGAAAGATATATGATTATTGAAACTACATACGAGAAGTGGGCCTTGATAAAGAGTGATGCTATGGAACATGCTCAATTTTTTGAAATACGGGGTAAATTCGATTTACTCAAAAACTCTTCTTTAATATTTTGAATGGTTGATTCAAAATTATGCAACTAATATTATTTTTCATTTGTTCTTGTCTTAAGGGATGCAGAAATCTTTTGAGAAAAATGGTAATTGCATTGAAACCAAAGCGAATAAGAAATGATAAAGACAATTGAATAAAGAAAAGATTAGTTTAAAATTTTATTTTTTTATTTTCAAAACAATTTAAATTTTTTTCATTTCAAAATAATTGATTTTCATTATGAAAGAAACTAATAAGTTCTTTCTTTAAAATAGTTCTACAATTATTTCTAGAAACTATATTTGAAATTCCTTTATTGATGAGTGAACAAATTTGATATTTCTTTTGAATAATAAATTCAGTTGTTATTTTTGAAATATATTTGTTCCACCTATATCATCAATGTGTATAAATGATAATTATAAATTATTCATTATTGTTCAAATCATATATTTAATAAATAAAACATATTATTCCAACAACAATTGAGTGAAACATATATGTGAATTATTTTTGAGATTGGCTTGTAAATAATTAGACATATAAAACTAATAAAAGACAGTCTTTTATTGGAACCATTCATTGGTTCTCTCCCTGTTTATATAGTCTATTAATTAAAGTTAACCAAAAGACCTTTCTCTAATAAAGGCTAAAAAATCACATAATGGTTTAGCTAATACATAGAGATGTGTGTTGAATTTTTTAATGTTCAAAGCTAAAAGAGATAATAAATAATAAGTTAATATTGATTGACATTTATTTAAGATATGTTTATTTTTTTGAATGCAAAGAAAATTTATAGAAATTTTCATGCAACATTCAATGTAAAGTCAATTAAAGACTTGTTTGATCTAATCAATAAGAAGTCTAAACTTGAATTTGGAATTCAAGTAATTTGTATGTGAACTTGGAATTCAAACCCTAGTCACATACAACTATAATGCTAAAGCAACATCAGTATTTTGGAAATGGAATATAATCATATTAGATAAGATAAAATAGATAATGAGTGATCATTATCCTCATTATTATTTCTATAATTTTAACACTTGTTATACTTTGTACATGTTTGATTGTACAACATCAAAGACTTAAAAGTTGGGATTCACAAGTGGTTATGTGAATAAATTGAAAATTTTCCATGAAGTCATTTAGTGAAACAATTTAATAATCATAAAAGATTACAAAAGAGTTTGTATCTCTTGAAATCTACTTTAATGAAGCATGATTATTATAATCACTATATTTTTCTAGTTAACTTGTACGAGAAATAATGACTGCAAGTCAAGTAAGCAAGTTACTGATAACTAACAATGATAAAACCAAAGAATATCACAAATTCTGTAAAGCATTATTGTAGTGGGAGCGTTATTTAGTAACTATTCCATTACAAACATAAAATTTAGTTAATTGTGTTTAACACAATTTAACTATATTTCATTCACATACTAGTAGGAAATGAAAAGGTTTTTACAGAAAACAATGGTTGAAACACCATTGTTGACCACAATTTTGGCCAACGACGAGTAGACGTCAAAACTACAGTAAGCCTTGAATAGAAAATAACGATACAAATAATTTTATAGTGGTTCAGCCCCAATTTGTTGGTAATAGCCTAATCTACTTAGAGTTGTGATATATGTAGCCTACACTTAAGATTAGATGAACCTGAGCCAACTGAGTTTCTTAAGTGTAAGTGAAAAAATATAGAGTTTCTCTCTCAAGAATACAAGTTTTCTTTCAAAAAATTACCCCAAGAATGCTCGAGTCCCAAAAGCCTAGCCAGAAAATCTGAATCCTCTCCAATGATGACATGAGCCCCTTATTTATAGGCTCATGGATCGTACATGAAAAATATCCCGTTTTGATGAGGTCTTTGGTTATTTCAACCAACTTTAATTAATAAATAATAAACAAATTTAAATTACAGCAATATAGCTGTTACTTCGGGATATTTGAGAGATTCACCCGGTAGTTGCGAGCTATTTGGGTTGAAGTCGTTACTGAGGTTCTATAAAGAAGTCACTGAGTAGTTAACTCCTGAGACTCTGACACATCCGGCGGCTACACCTTCAATTTGACATAGCTAGTCGGATGAAATCCATTTCTAAGACGACTAATTGGATGAACCCATTTCTGAGATGACTAGTCAGATGAACCCATTTCTGAGATGACTGGTTTGATGAACTACGTTACTGGTCGGCCAAACCGCTTGTCTGGTCTGGCGAGGCTTCTCTCTGACCAGAAAAAAGTATTCTCTAGTCAGGTAAATCATTTTCTGCCACCTGTCACCTCTGATTGCCATGTTATCAAAATGAAATTTTAGGGATAACATTCCCCCCCCCCCCCCAAGTTTATTATATGATTTTCTCATATGATTAACTTTTCCTTAACTCATCCACAATAAATTTAATAATTACTGTGTCTTAAAATTCCAAAATTGACCTTTGACACTCTCCCGCCTTTTTCAAATAAAGGTATAATAAAAAAAATTTAGTCCACTAAAAGGGTAGTTACCAATTTCCCAGAAAATGGGATAATGGGATAATGGGGTACACGAAAATGAGGAGTTGAGGGCTCCCTCTTTTCTTATAAATAACCCCATGCTTTCCTCACCCTCTCATACCAAAACAAACATCATAAAAAGCTCCTCCTTTCCATGACCAATCTCTTCTTCAAGGTTTCGTGTCTCTCTAAGCAATTTCAAAGGAAATCCTTAAGAAACCCAAGGTTCTTCCACCCATTTGAGTAAGTTCTCTCTTCTTAATATTTACTTTCAAGCATTTTAAGCTTTAAAATTCCACACAAAACCTTGTTAGATGAATTTTTGTGATGAATTTTTTAAAATAGAGATTTTGTGGTGGTTTTACTATAGTTTAGGCTTTGGGTTAGCCAATTTTTCCTTCAATTTCATGAAATTTTGAAGAAAAAATGATTTCCCTTTCCACATTGTACATTCGGGTTCATGGGTTTAGGATGAGCATTTGATATTTCCTTGAGACTTGTTGAACCCTTGAAATTTCACTTTTTGATCTTGTTTGCATACTTCAAGATTAGGAAAATATGTTTATGCTTCACGTTATGCTTCATAGCATTTAGCCCATAGAAATTGTTTCTTTTGTCACTCCTTTTTCTAAAGTTTTGACCGCTCGGATTCAACTGAACCGATCATACCACCGAGCAAATACCTAGCCGATTGGACTCCTTTTGGTCCTCGAAACCCTTGGCCCTTGGATCCTAAATAGCTCCTTGGTACCCAGCTAGCCCATCGGGTGTTTTGCCTCCTCGGGCCCCTAGTCGCTCGGACCGTTTTGGCTCTCGGGTGTTTTGCCTCCTTGGGACCTTAGCCGCTCGGACCCTTTTGGCCCTTGGTACCCAACTAGCCCCTTGGAAACACTCCTTAACCGCCCCGGCTCTTTGGAATCCACCAAGCCACTCGGCTATGCACCCTAACCACTTGGGAACCTCTAGCCAATCAGACACCATATGCTCTTAGGAAATTTCGCAAGACAGCTACTCCATTTTACTGCTCGTATTAAACAACCAACCACTCGAGTAATTCGGCTGCTCGGATAGCATTATCCTAATACCACACCTGGTCGATCAAACACCCATGCCCAATGAGCACAAAAATACTTAAACCTGATGCCCTTGAAAACATGGTACCAAAACTTTTCCTTTTTTATTGTGGACTGAATAAATTCGTCACCATTGCTCTCATACATTTTTACTTGGGTAGTAAAATATTTTTACTTTTCATTCACTCTTTGTTTGGTTTACTCACCTCCCTTTATTTTTTGTATATGAATCGCTTCGACTATAAGGGAGGTGGCAACCAAACAAACTCTGATTCCTCAGTTCCTACTTCAAGTGATACTCTTCCGAGCAGTGATTCCCCTTCTAAATCCCCCAGTGAATGAACTCCTGAAGACCATCTTCGCCGTCTCAAGAATATCCTTCCGCGGTCGGCATTATACTTTCTTCGTGAAGATCGATTCCTTAAGCAACAACATCAGCACCAGCCGATGAGGGTGAAGAAGTCTAATCGACTTCCTCAGGAACAAGATCCCCAAGTTGCTCGTAGAGAAACACAAAAGGTGGAAGAATGAGTACCCTGTGTGGGAGAAAATCTATTAGAAGAAGTTGAGACTGAAGCTTCTTCAAAACCTCTTCACCAAGCTCGAAAAATTAGTAAACCCAAGAGAAAGGTTGCCCAGACTTTTGCCACAGAAATCCAACAAACTGCAACACTTAAACTGAGGAAATAAGAAGATCGTGTGCCTTCTTGGTTTATAGCTAATCCTTCTAAGCTAAAATCCAAAATGTTTCATAAGCATATTCAGACTTGGGGTCTTGAAGGAGTGAATGTGATATGTCCACACCCACACCAAAGAGCCAAAAATCCTGGTGGGGCCTATTGTGCCTGGTCTAAGTGTCACATTTATGCAGGAGCTATAATCCCCTTGCATCCTTTCTTTAGGTCAATAGCAGATTACTTCAATGTTTCTCCCTTCCAGATTGCTCCAAATGGGGTACAAGCCCTGTCTGCTATATACATTCTCTACCACTTTCAGGGCTAGATTCCAACTTCCCCTCAAGAGGTACACTACTTGTTCAATTTTAGGACTTACCTCAACCACAAGAATACAGGTTTTCTTCCACCTCTTTCATAGGCAAAAAGGGGTTAAGTACCTTCATGGTATTGCCCATAAATCGAATCCTGGGAAGTATTATACGGAATACTTCCTTACTCTAGACATTAAAGCCAACAACTTGTCTTTTATGCATGCATACCCTTTTGATCAACCTCTCCCAACCAGGGAGATGCATGCTTGGGCATTAGATCTTGCTAACATGCCCCTTGAGGTGAAGGATGTCGAACAGTTGGTGTAATGCCCCAAAATCCCTAATAAAGTTTAGGACCTTGATTAGGAGGCCGGGAGGGCCATAATTGATTTATTATGCCATTAAATGATTATATGCATGTTTATGTGAATTATATTATAATATGATGATAAAATCACGCATATGGGTCCATTTTTAATTATAAGGGAATTTTGGTAATTTGGCTCGTTGAGGGCATAATTGTGTATTTTCATGCATGTTGGAGAATTATGAATAATACCACATTATATGTGGATTTGTTCGAGTCATTCGACATGAGACGATCTTTGAATGCAAGTTATTGGTGTGGTCATAATGGGGTTAGTTTCGGAGCTCAGGATGAGTCTCGGGGTGATTTGGTGATTAAACATTGCTGTGAATTAAAGGGTAATGGGATATGATTTATTAGTATTTGAGAACAATGAGAAAAATGGAAATTTGAGGGTGTTAATTATGATTAACGAGATAGGCGGGAAAGGACGATTTTGCCCTTGGTGGCCTTAAGGGAATTGGAAATTACCTAAGGGTATTTTAGTCTTTTCTTCCTAAAGGATATATATTAGTCATTAGATGGCTGTGGAAGTTAACCAAAACAGAGCAGGTCCTCCTTCTTCAACCGATCATCATTTCCTCTCCATTTCTCTTTGGATTTTGAAGCTTCTTTTGAGGAACCAAGCTAGGGAACCAATCTTTGCTATTCTAGGGTTGTGTTCCACCATTGAAGAGGATCCTAAGCTGAGATTGAGTTGAGTTTTTGGCCATTAAAACCTTAGTTCTTGCTCTATTTTTCTATTGGAATTTCAGTTGGGTTTTGGTTTGAAAGTTGAGTTTCAATGGGAGTTTTTGGCTAAGGTTGCTTAGGTTATGATGCCTAGGTCATGTGTAGATGGTACTTGGATTCTTTTGGGACTTAAAATGGTGTTTGGGAGCTTGAGTTTCAGGTTGGAAATGGAGGATTTGAAGGAGGGAAAAAACTAGGGTGATCTGCCTGGTCCTAGCGCTACAGCGCCTAAAGCGAGCGCTATAGCGCTAGCCAGGGGTTTTTCATTCTGGTTGTAGTGCTAGGGTGCTTGGGGGGTAGTGCTATAGCACTACCCTATTTTCTCTGATGCATATTTTGGGCATTTTTTTAGGGTTTTTGGCTCAGGGTTTCAATTCCTAAGGCTCGGGATCGAATCTACTCACTGTTTGGTTACAATTCGGGGTCCCGGGAGTGAGGTTTAGGTCAAGACCCTCTCATTGTTGATTTTCATTAATGGAAGTTATAATTGGTTATGACTAGGTGACCGCTAAGGGATCAAAGGATCGATCGTTCTCATGGGTCGTTCAATTGTTATTTCTCGCTCGAACCAGAGGTAAGAAAACTGCAACTAGTATGTGATGCACGAGAAACATGTGATTAGGGCATGCCATGAATGTTGAATATGAGATTGATCAGAGTTTGAGTCTCTGTGTTTGTGCATGATCATAGTTTTGCTAGCAACTGTTAAGTAAGCATGTTGAATGCCCTACATTTGGATATTTGACATATGATATATGACTGGTAGCATTGCTTACTTGTGCGTGGCACTGACTAATTAGTTAGAATTGGCAATGGTGTCAGTATTAACTGTGAAGCTGTTACTCACTAGTCAAGTTCGGCAGTAGTACCGAGAACTGGTGATATAGTATTGACTAATAAGTCAAGAATGAATTTGGCGTGTTTAACGCAAGACGACAAAGATTAGATCTAATCGATATTTCCATTGAATGACTCAACTTGAGCAGGACCGACCTCAAGTTCGATGAAAACTAAAAGCGCTTGTCTAGCCTATGGCTAGTCACTTGGAGCCAGGGGCAGAAGGCCTAGGTGACTACTTTGTCACATGGCTATGGGTGCTGAGCCCATAGTGACTACTCATCAGTCACTCATCTGTTTAAGTTAGTAACTACCCATCAGTCACTCATCTGTTTAAGTTAGTGACTACCCACCAGTCACTCATCTGATTAGAGGCAGGGCCAGAATGCCCAAGTGACTGCGTCGTCACATGGTTGTGGGTGCTGAACCCCGTAGTGACTTGCTCGTCTGTCACTCATTATGGTTAACGAAACCTCAAAGTGTTTAATCACTCATCTGATTAGGATTAACTTGATAGTAATCCATTCAGGAGGGCAGGATTCCTCATCATGAATCCCCCGTCATTATCTTAACTTTTTTGCATGCATGATTAAGGCTATTATTACTAGGCATGCACATTATGATTTGATGAAATGTTATTACTATTCATGAACATGGCCAAATGACTTGATTAGTGAGTTTAACACTGTTTAAAAGGCACACCGTAATGGTCCCTAGAGTTTAGGGCGTTACAGCTTGGTATTAGAGTAAGCCAAGGTTAAGGATTCCTGAAGACAAGTTGGGCATGTACACTCGTCATCAAAGATAGCTTCACTCAGGGAATGGTAACTATTTTTTTAGTTATGTGCTTAAATGCTTAAATAGAATGTAAATGCTTTACATGCACATTGTATTAGGGAGCATGAGATTCTGATAGAGCCTGGCTCTTGGCTATATGATTATCTGCTCCATGGTAGGTATGTTGGAAGAGTAGGGAGTATGATTGATGTATGAATGCCATGGGCATGTTTTTAGCACTGCAATGGGTTGTGAATGTAGTGTGGTAAGATTGTTCCCATGGGGAAATCTCTTGATATGCTCATCGTGTTTAATAGGTCAAGTTATTGACAGCAGATTCAACCAGCATGTATGTATCCAAGGCAGATAATGAGGCCTGATGGTGGTTATACTGAGGCTGGGAGTTTCAGCCAGGGGTTGAGTTCTTCATCTGCCCCTCAGAATTTCTAGCAAGTTCTTACAGAAGTGTAAATAAGATTGCGGAGGCAAGAGGAGGAGATTAGGTATTTGAAGCAACAGCAGAATCCGTCAGGGAGCACCTCTTCCTTTGCTATGCCAGGAGTGGCGCTAGTTTTGGCTCAGCCTAGAGTTGATAGCAGATGAGAATTTCTTTGTGGAAGATTCCAGGAATATTACCCTCCAGTCTTTGAGGGAGCCTAGATCCATTCAGAGCTGAGCAATGGATGGGCATGATCAGTTCTATTCTCAATAGTATTGGGCTAGTAGGTCATGATAGGGTGATCTGTGCTACATTTGTATTGCGGGATGATGCCCGGACATGGTGGGAAGTAGTATCCCAGATGAGAGACACAGCTGTGATGGACTGGAAATAATTTAGGCAGTAGTTCAATGAGAGATATTACTGTGATGCGACCCATACTGCTAAGATGAATGAGTTTCTGAATCTCGTTTAGGGCAATGCAACAGTAACAGAGTATGTTGATAAATTTGATGGGTTGGCCATGTTCACTTTTCATATGGTACCCACAGATGTATCTCTAAAGGAAAAGTTTATTCGGGGACTGAATCCCGGCATAGCTCAGGGCATTAGAGTTGCCCCAGTGCATGAGATCTCTACCTACGCCCAGGTGGTAGGGAAGGCTCTTGCTGTTAAGAGCACAGGAAACAAAATTGAGAAGGAGAGTGCTGGAGAGCACAGATCTCAAGCATTGATGCCTCCATTTGTTGGATCAAGGAAGAAGGAAAACTAGAAGATTTATCCAATATGTGCTCGGTGCAAGAGGCGTCATCTGGGAGAATGCCAAGCAAGGGCCTATTTCTTATGTAAAATGGTTGAAAATTTCAATAAGGATTGCCCAAGACGAATGAAGGATGATCAAAAGAGGATGGACAACTTGACTCCAGCTCGAGCGTTCATTCCGAGGAAGTCAGAGACTGAGACTGAGACTAGTTCCTTAGAGGTGGTAGGTCAGTTTTTTTTTTTTTAATTATGATTTTGTATTGTGATGATTGGTTTTGGTACCATGATGTTTCTTTGTTTGATGCTTCTAGAGAAGCATAGAGATGATATGTTGATCACATGGTTATGTTGTGATGGGAATGTAATACTGTATTGGTGATTTAAGAGATGAGTTAAGTTATGATGAAAAGAACTCATCAGTTGTCTTGATAAGGTTGGTTATGATTGATTTCGAGATGATCCTGGATTTGGATTGGTTAGTCAAGTGTAAGGCAATGCTAAATTGCAAGAAAAGGATAGTAACTCTTAGGTTTGAGAGTTGGAAGCCTTGTGGTAGTGGCACTTTGCATGGATTTTGTATACTTATGACATCTCTATTTAGAGCGAGAGATCTATTGCAGGAGGATGCATAAAACTTTTAGCCAGTGTGGTGGATACCACTTAGGTTTTGCCAGTGGGATCATCTTAGACTGGATTATTCTGTGAGTTTTTGGATGGATTTCCAGGGGATTCGTTAGGATTACCTTTACACAAAAAGAATAGAATGGTGATTGGATTGGTGCTAGGGATGGAATCAGGTTTAGGGCACTGTTTTGAATGGATTCAAAAAAGTTGTAAGAACTAAGGGGCACGATTAGTAGATAAGGTGGTATTCTCCAAGGTGGATCTTTGATATGGTTAGTACCAGCTGAAGATCAGGGAGAAGGATAAGTAGAAGATTGTTGTTATATTAAATAAGGGCACTAGGAGTGCTGAGTTATGTTTTGAAGAATTGGTTAACACTAAGTTATGTTTTGATGGATTAGATTACCAGAGTAATCAAGGTTTATTTGAATTGGATTTGTGATCGTCTTGGATGATGGTATCGTGAATTCTCTGCGGAGATTTGCCAAGGTCAAGGAACGCCTTAGACGGTAGGAGTTTCCTTGGACGGGCAAGATATTATATGTGCTTTGGGAAAGAATTATGAGTCTTCTTATAGATCAGAATCAGTTTGCAGGCTGTTATGACACCTCAGTGATAGGGAATAATGGTTGCCTATGCATCATGTTGGTTAAAGGATCTGACCAGAACTGGAGTAAAGTTTCTGGTGGGCTTGGTGGCCGGCTTTATGTTTGAAATTATCATTTTAGAGAGGATCACAGGAAAGATAATTAAGTGAACCACAGATAGGAACATTGAGTGGGAAGTCTTACCTGGATTAGCTAAGGGTTAAACATTGTCAAGTATGGGCTTATTTGGTATAAGGATCAGATTTGGAATCCGATGGACACTGGGATTAATTGGGAGATTCTAGATGAATCTCATGCGACTCCCTTATTCTCTTCATCCAGGCATCAGGAAAAAGGTACTAGATTTTGAAAGTTTTATATTGATGGCCTGGGATGGAGAGGGACGTAATAGAATATGCGGCAAAGTTCTTAACTTGTTAGCAGGTCAAGACAAAGTATCAGAAACTAGTAAGGCTATTGTAGCCTTTGAGTATTTTATAATGGAAATAAGAAAGCATCGCGATGGGTTTTGCGGTGGGATTGCCCAGGTTAGTGGGATAGCGTGAGTTGAATTGGGTCATTATGGACCAGTATTTGAAGTGAGTTCACTTCTATCAGTAAGGACAAATAATACAGTTGATCAATTTTGAGGCCTCTATGTGAAAGAGATAGTGCGCCTTCATGAAATTCAAGGTCTATCTTATCAGATGAAGACTCTGTTTTTACTTCTAGGTCTCGGAAGGTTTAAGTAAGGCAATGAGTATATAGTTGGAATTTAGTACAGTTCATTATCCTCGGACTGATGATAAACTAGAGAGAGTTATTCAGTTATTTGAAAGATACCTTATGAGATGAGGTATTGTAACGTCCTGCGTTTTCGGGTACCTTTAAACGACTCGGGTCGGGATTTCTCCCCCGGGTTAAGAATATTATTTTAAATAATATTATATTTTGTTTGTAAGTATTCCATGAGTTATTGCTAGCCAAACTATGAATTTTGTGATTTTAAAAGTCAAGATAAGACTTTCGGTCCTGGACCGACACAAAAACCCTGATCGGGTAAAACATCTCGGAAAATAAAATGAAAAATCATGGAAATTATATTTTGGGCATAAAATACATTCATAAAAGTTAAAGTTTCGTCAAAAAAATAATAAACCTAAAAGACCATGGAAATTTTAGGGCATTTTGTGTTAAATGCCTAATTTTACCGAAATGGGGAATTTTATTCCATGAATGGACCTTAGGTTAAATTTTATTATGTGATTAATTAAATTAAATGTGAGAGACATTTAATTTAATTAATTAATGTTAAGTTTGGTGATTAAAACTTAATAAGAGTGAAAAAGGTGTCAAAAGCCAATTTGGACTTTTCTTCTTATGAAACATTTATTAACCTTTATATAAAAAAAAAATGAAATGATCATATATATAGCAAGGGGTGGCCGGCCAAGTGATGTTTTGAAACCCCATTTAATAACTAATTGAGTTTAAATCCCATTTATTTAAAGGTTTGGGATATTGTCAAGTGGGCAAGTGGGAGTAAAACACTTGAGTGTTTTTAGGGTAAATTAGATAGTATAAACTCTTCCAACCCCCCCCCCCCTCCCCCCCCCCCCCCCAACCGACCACACCACTCTCTCTCATTCACTCATCTGATTTTTGAAGACCTCTCAAAGTGTTATCTCAATATTCAACCTCAAGAACACCAAGGAAACTTGGAGGCTAAGTCTTGGTCTAGGAAGTATTTTTCCCTAAGGTAAATTTTTAAGCAGAGAGTTTCAAATAGCTAATTAACTATGTTGTTGGAGGAACTTGGTTAGGGTTTTTGAAAGGTTTTGAAGGAGTCAAAGCTTATAGGAAGGTTCAAACCTTAAGCAAGAACACCAAAGAGGTAAAAAGTTTACTTATGATGATTTTGTTGTAGGGTTTTTAGTTTTAAGCATGATTTTGTATATTTAATGCTTAAAGTTTCTTGTTGGTGATGTAATAAGGTTATGTTAGTTGTTTAATAATATTTATGATGCATGTGTATTGATTTTTGAAAATGGGAACCAAAACCCCCAAGGGTTTTGTAGGATACCCTAAAACAAAACATGTTTTGAGCTGTGACTTCCAAGGGGGTCAAGCAGCCACTATATATTGTTTTTGTAAAATTAAATTGTACTGTGATGTTGTTGAGATTGAGTACATAAAATTAAGCTTTTGAAACACTAAAAAATGTTTATAAATGAGTAAGTTATGCTATTTCAAAGTTTAGGTAAAAAACTGTTTTTTCGTATTCTTATTTTCGGAACCAAGTTTGGACAGCCACTGTATAGGGAAAATGAACCCAGTTTTTTCTAAAATTTTGTGGGCATATTGCTGGCATAACCTATTATTCCACTGTAAAATTTGGTAAGAAAATATTGAACCGTTTGAAAGTTATTAACTGTCAAAGTTTGGAAAAAATAAGGACTTGAAAATAAGGTCATTTTTACCTCATTGTTGGAAAATGATTTCACCAATAAAAAATGCTCATTTCGACCTAAGATTTTACAAAGACCTAAATGGCATAACAAAAATGGAATTGGGAAATTTTGGTAACAATTGGGTAAGTAAATTTCATGTTATGAACTAACGAAGTATTAGTTTAAAATGTGAAAAATAGGTTTTTCACACTTAGTGTAAAAATGAGATTTTGGAACATAAGGTAAAAAGTAAAATTTTTCTTATTTCAAGATATAAATTGGTAAGTCTTGAAGTCATATTTTCACTAAAATTACCCCTTTGAGTTTAAATGAATTATTTTTATTAAAGAGTTTTTATTCTTTCTAAAAATAAGAGATTTAATTTATTAATAGTTAATAAATTAAAAGAGGGTTTAAAACCCTATATTTTGAGAAAATAATTAAATGAATTATTTTTCTAGTAAGTAAAATTGATTAATTGATTTTGGAAAATTAATTAGTCAAGATAGGAAATTTTTAACGGTTTTCCTAATTAAGACAAATTAGGCAATTTTCTTAAAACGGTTTTTAGATATTAAAACCTTAAGAAAAATAAAAGGAAAATTTAAGAGTTTATTTTCTTTAAAAATAATTAAGGAATTTATTAGTATTTTCTGGATATAATACCAGCTAAAATCTTACATATTTTAACCGACTAGTCGAATGTGCGAGTTAATAGCGATATCTTGAAAGAATAAGATTTTTAGCGGATTGTGGGAAAATACCATTGTGATACCCGAGCCTAGGTATCGAGACCTTAGGATAGGTCTCCCCGAGACTTAGGGTTTAGTCTCAAATATTTTGTATGACTTTCCTTAATAGGTTTAAAACCAAATAAAGATTATAAATCCTTACAAATGACTTTTATTAAAATGACCAAACTGCCCAAAATAATGATAATGAATTATGAGTGCCATAATTAATCCGAGTATACTGTATGGATAACTACAGTATTGGCTAAGCGTAACTGGACTGAACGTTGGAGGGTGAAAACCTGCTGAGCGCTAAGGACTCCAAGTAAGTCAACTTATATTGTATGGCTGCAACATGAAACAATTATTGTATTGTATGTTAGTATAGGAATACATGCACATATATACCTTTTCGTAGAAAGTTGCTTAGAGACGTTAGTCTAGTGGGTGCTGAGTTAGAAAATATGAACGGTAGATGTCCGTCATACCCTAGATGGCTGATCCTCGTCACACTGCTTGATTTTATTTATGTCTAGTTCATTATCGCGACGAGTGGCCATGAGATGAGGATAAGCTGGTTAAACCTAGGGGCGCCAAAATAAATGGGACCTAGGGGCCCTCATGCTTACTTAATCATTGGACGGTTAAAATCCGAGCAAGTGCTCTGATAAGTTATTCCCGGATAGCAGCCGTGAATATTGGCCATTCAGTGAGAGTGCCTAGAGATACTAGGAGTTGCCAAGATTGAGTGAGGCTGAACACCCTAGGGGCAACTGCTCACCAGCATCACTGATTAACATAGAAGTCTCCGTAAAACCGTGTAAATTGGATTACACTCTTGGATAAGTAGCGATGCCCTAGGTAACACGATAGTTACCCTTGATGAGAATATTTATTGGCTAGATCTTAGTGTGGAGACTCGGTTCTCTTTTACAGATTAGCAATTATATTGGAGGGCGCGTTACGCCTGAATTGTTGGAAATTTTCAAGCGTTGGTCTAGAATTATGTGGTGATATAATATATCTACTTGCTCTGGGATTTTCTGAGTGCAGGGATATAATTGTTGATAAGATATAGTTGTGATATAATATATCTGCTTGTTCTGGGATTTTTCTGAGTGTAGGATTTTTATCTAGTTATGAATTAATTTATCCTTGGTTATCAGGCATGACCATAAGTTTGCCAGGACGCTTTAACGTTCTTGAAATTGATTGTGTAGGGTCCGGAACCCTAATTCTCTACATGCTTTGTTTGAAAGTTGATCTTACTAAGCGTTTTCACTTACCTAGTTGTTTCATGTTGTAGGAAAGAGCAAGGGCAAGGCAGAGCAGTGAGCGCTGGAGTCTTCCTTGCAAATGTACATGTGGACCGACCTTTTGGGAAGCCGTTTTATTTTTGGAAATGTTGTGTACTTTTCCTAAACTAGGCTCACTCAACTTTTTATAAAACATGTTTGTAACTAAATGTTAAGTATGGCCATACGACTTTTTAAAAAAGTTTTTTTTTCTATGGGTTTTTGAGACATTTTGTTAAATGAAAACATTTATATTTACGCATTATCGAGTCTTGAAAATCTGGGTCGTTACAGGTATGATAGAGGATGTTTATCACTCGTTCATTGGAATGAGATGGGTGAGGTGTTGATTTTGGATCCTGAGATAGTTTAGGGGACCATTGAGATTATTAAAGGTTAGAGATTGGATGCTCACTTCTCAGAGTAAATGGAAAATTTTTATTGATTTGAAAAGTAGGAACATGGAGTTCCAAGTAGAAGATTATATCTTCTTTCAAGTATCACCATGGAAAGGGGTGAGGAGATAAGGGCAAGTTGAGCCCTAGATTAATATGACCATATGAATCCTGGATAGGATCGGTCAGGTTGCCTTTGGATTGGCCTTATCTTTGTCACTATCAGCAGTATACGGTGTATTTTATATTTCCATGTTGAAGACATGGGTTGGAACGAAACTCATGAGTTGAGTTATGAGAATTTGGAGATTGAGGCTAAGTTATCCTTTGAGCAGTAGCCAGCCCAGATGTGAGACAGAAAGAATAAGGTTCTAAGGAACAAAATTATACCTTGGATTAAGGTATGTTGCAGAAATGTTAAGGTCGAGGGAGCGACCTGGGAAACATGAATCAGATGTGTAGAATTCTTATTTTGGGCAGTTTAGATAAATTTCGAGGATGAAATTTCTGTAAGGAGGGGATAGTTGTAATGCCCCAAAATCCCTAATAAGGTTTAGGACCTTGATTAGGAGGCCAGGAGGGCCATAATTGATTTATTATGCCATTAAATGATTATATGCATGTTTATGTGAATTATATTATAATATGATGATAAATGCATGCATATGGGTCAATTTTTAATTATAAGGGTATTTTGGTAATTTGGCCCGTTGAGGGCATAATTCAGTATTTTCATGCATGTTGGAGAATTATGAATAATACCACATTACATGTGGATTTGTTTGAGCCATTCGACATGAGATGATCTTTGAATGCAAGTTATTGGTTTGGTCATATCGGGGTTAGTTTCGGGGCTCAGGGTGAGTCTCGGGGTGATTTGGTGATTAAACATTGCCGTGAATTAAAGGGTAATGGGATATGATTTATTAGTATTTGAGAACATTGAGAAAAATGGAAATTTGAGGGTGTTAATTATGATTAACGAGATAGGCGGAAAAGGACGATTTTGCCCTTGGTGGCCTTAAGGGGATTTGAAATGACCTAAGGGTATTTTAATCTTTTCACCCTAAAGGATATATATTAGTCATTAGATGGCTGTGGAAGTTAACCAAAACAGAGCACCTCCTCCTTCAAACGATCATCATTTCCTCTCCATTTCTCTTTGGATTTTGAAGCTTCTTTTGAGGAACCAAGCGAGGGAACCAAGCTTTGCCAATCTAGGGTAGTGTTCCACCATTGAAGACGGTCCAAAGCTGAGATTGAGGTGAGTTTCTGGCCATTAAAACCTTAGTTCTTGCTCTGTTTTTCTATTTGAGTTTCAGTTGGGTTTTGGTTTGAAAGTTGAGTTTCAATGGGAGTTTTTGGCTAAGGTTGCTTAGGTTATGATGCCTAAGTCATGTTAGATGGTATTTGG
The DNA here is from genome assembly GCF_963169125.1 of Humulus lupulus. Taxonomy (NCBI): domain Eukaryota; kingdom Viridiplantae; phylum Streptophyta; class Magnoliopsida; order Rosales; family Cannabaceae; genus Humulus; species Humulus lupulus. Next base: position 185,658,943 of record NC_084796.1, read on the forward strand.
GTTCATTTGGGACTTAAAATGGTGTATGGGAGCTTGAGTTTCAGGATGGAAATGGAGGATTCGAAGGAGGTGAAAAACCAGGGTGATCTGCTTGGTCCTAGCGCTACAGCGCCCAAAGGGAGCGCTACAACTGTAGCACCCTGGATAGCCCAGACCGTTACACTGTGTGTTTATAAAGTGCTAGATTTGCTAATCAAGTCGCTTAATTGAAAACGTGCTATTGAAACTATAAAGGAACTAGGGTTAAAATGTTTTGGTCTCAAAAGTCACATTTTTCATTAAGAAACATTATCTGTTTACACGGGATCTCAAAAATAATAAGTTTAAAGACCGTTTACAAAAGTCATTAGGTTTAGACACAATAACAAGCCATATTAAGGCAAAACAAACAGTTAGGCAATCCCTGTCCTAATCCACTCCTCGACCATGGTGATCGAACAGCTGGCTATGTACATTCAACCCCGCAGCTCTCCATCTCAGGATTGGTCAAACTTTCCCTTGCCTTTACCTGCACCACGTAGCACCCGTGAGCCAAGGCCCAGCAAGAAAACACAACAACAGAGCATAAGCAAACAACAGACAAATCAATATCTCATATCGCATCACATATTTTCAACCATATAATCATACAGTATGATCAAGTGTTCAACATACTAACATATTAACTCATATCATATGATAGTTCACAAATGATAACTAGGGCTAGCGTCCTCAGGCCGCTCCCTCCGTTATCCCACTGACTCCAGCTCGCTTAAACCGAGCTTAGTGAATATTAAGCTGTCCTTGGCTACCAGTGGCCAAGCCGCGCCCTGTGCGCAAATATTGTGTACGACACTCTTAGGCCGCTATCACATGTCCCATGGCATAATACCATCATTGACACAATACAAATATTGGGAGCACTTAGTCCCATCACAAACATATAACCGGTGCAGTTTTCTTACCTTTCGATTTGCTAGTTTTGATCACTCGACTCCTTGAGCACGATCCCCCACGAGCCCTAGCGCTCACCTAAACACAACCATAGGCAAAAGTCATCATCAATCCTCAAGTACAAAACCTAGCCTCAGGGCCAATCCCGAGCCCCCGGGAAGTCCTAGTTCCACCAAACAAGGTGGTGGAATCAAACCCCAAACCCTTGGTCAAAAACCCTTGCAAATAGCCCTAAAATCCCTTTCTGGAAACAGGGTAGTGCTACAGAGCTCATTGGAGGGCACTATAGCGCTACAAACAGAAGCTAAATCCCTTCAGCATCCATGGCCTAGCGCTACAGCGCCCAAAGGCTAGTGTTTTAGCGCTAGTCACAGACAGACACCACCTCAGTTTTCCTTCCTGCGATTTCCTCGAACCAAACTCAACCAAAACTTCTCCAAACCTTCACCAAACTCAAAAACAACCTTATGAACATAATCCACTCATCCCAAGCACCCCAAATACCCAAAATCGAAACACATGCATCCCTAATCTCAAAATTCACCATAGCTGACCCTAAGTTCAGAAACTCAGCTGAAACCAGTCAAAACATCAGAGTTACAAGCTTAGAATTCATACCTTTAATGGGATTTAGACTTCAATACAACCTCGACACCTCCTTAGCTTTCTCTTCCTCAACCTTTGCCCTGAATTCCCTAAAGTTCCCATAAAACTCAGCTTACTCACCACAGTTCAAAAACCAAAACTAGAAACTGAAGAAACTACAAAACCTTACCTCAAGTGTTAGGCTGTTCTTGCTAAACCTCTGCCAATTCTCCAAGCCTAGCTTAGAATTCTTGATGCTCAGCCTAACTTAGCTCCTCCCTGAGCTTTGCTCCAAGAAATCCCAGGAAAAGTGATGAGATAACCACAAACCGACCCTAGAGAATACAACTCTGTTTTCCCTTCCTTTTCTCTTTTCTTTCTTTTCCTTCTTTTCTCTCTTTCAGACTTCTATACTTTTCTACAACTTCCACTAACATAAAGCCTTAGTAATACCCATCTTTAAAAAACTAAATAACCTTAATGCTCTCCCTTTTAATCCCAAGTTCTTTAGTCCACTTAAGGGCATTCTAGTCATTTCACCCCAATTCCCGCTAACTCCTCAAGTGTCTCTAATATTTACCGCTTAATTCCCAATACCTAATTAATCTCCAATTATATTCCTTGATGTCAAAATAGACTCCAATATACTCACTAAATTCACATTTATACCCCTAGGCTCACCCTGAGCCGGGTAAAAATCCCCGCCATGACTTTTTCGCTAATCTGCTCACTAGGATCGTCTCGAGCCACAGATCACAGATATATCCACATAATAATGTGGTCTCAACAATTATCTCATATATCAATGCAGTTATGCCCATAATGGCCAAAATTACGATTATGCCCTTCTAACCTAATCAGGGCCTACATGCATACTAATACACATAGTCATTCATCTTAAATATTCAAATAGTCATATAACATGCTTTAAATCATAATCATGCATTTTACTCATTAAAATCACACTTAATTCCCATTATGCCCTCCAGGCACACTAATCAAGGCCCGTAAGCCTTATTATCGAATTTGGGTCGTTACAACAACGCTAGCCAAGGGATTTTCATTCTGGTTGTAGCGCTGAGGCGCTAGGGGGGCAATGCTGTAGTGCTACCCTGTTTTCGCTTATGCATATTTTGGGCATTTTTGAGGGTTTTTGGCTCGGGGTTTCAATTCCTAAGGCTCGGGATCAAATCTACTCATCGTTTGGGTACAATTTGGGGTCCCGGGAGTAAGGTTTAGGTCAAGACCCTCTCATTGTTCATTTTCATTAATGGAAGTTATAAATGGTTATGACTAGGTGACCGCTAAGGGATCAAATGATCGATCATTCTCAAGGGTCGTTCAATTGTTATTTCTTGCTTAAACCAGGGGTGAGAAAACTGCACCCAGTATGTGATGCATGTGATGCACGAGAAACATGTTGTTTACCCAAAAAACGGCTGCTGATGACGTGGCAGGGATTTCTCCCACGTGGTTGACACATGGCAGAAGTGATGTTCGACTATCGACCAGAAGCACATCACTTCGTTAGGTTTAATTATTAGATACGACCAGTCTGGTCGTATAGTTTGTTTTATTTACTTCTAAAGTTGTAATCTTATAATAATTGCATTGAAGATTTCCTTATTATTACCTTGATACGCGTTTATTAAGGAAAGATATGGCCCGTGTAACCCTCCTTGAGCCTATATATATGCATGAAATAGCTCAAGCAAGGGACTTTTTCTCCCTGAATTTCTTTGCGAAGATAGAGAGAGAAGGAGAGCTATAGTGCAATTATCCATCGTTTCATTGTATTTCTTCCAAGGTTTGTGAAACTCAAGAACCCTAGTTCTTTGATCACAGCTTTGAGATTCAATATCAATAATAGCACTAAGTGGACGTAGGTCATTACCATTCCTTGGGGCCGAACCACTATTAATCCTTGGTGTTTTATTCCTTTCCATTGGATTATCTTTCTTAATTGTCGTTTTATCTTTTGTCATACATTTGACTCTGTGTCGTTGGCCAAATCAAGGGTCAACATTCTGGTGCTTTCATTGAGAGTTTGACAAAAAATTGTTAGAAAATCTAATGGCGAAAACATCCAAGAAGACTGGACAGGCTGCTGGCGGTGCACCATCCCAACCCCCTCCCCCAAATGTGGCCGAGAATGAACCACATTTGGAGTTTGATGAGGAGGAGTTAGATTCTGAAACACTGAGGGCAACGGTAGGAGTGTTGCAGGATGAGTTGGCTAATCTGAGGGCCAATTAGGAGAATGCTGCTGAGACAATGGCGCTATAGCAAAGAGAAATAGAATGCCAGCACCAGGAGCTGAGTGAACGGCAGGCAAAAATGGATCATTGGCAGAGGGATGCCATGGTTGCCCTTGAGACTCAACACAGGTGCAGTAATTAGTCATCGCTTTAATTCTTGGAAACTGTCCTCACACTTTTCTAACCAAACGAACTTCTGATTCTTCCATGTCAACTCTGTCATCAGTGAAGCAATCTTCAAGAATCCTTCTACAAACTGCCTGTAATAGCTTGCCAACTCGAGGAAACTCCACACCTCTGAGGCGTTCCTTGGCCTCGGCCAATTTCTCACCGCCTCCACCTTGGACGGATCCACCGTAATCCCCTCTACACCAACTATATGCCCAAGAAAAGTCACCTCAGGCAACTAAAACTCACACTTCTTAAACTTGGCATATAACCAATGCTTCCTTAACCTCTATAAGACCTGTCGAAGATGTCGCTCATGCTCTGCCTTTGAACTGGAGTATACTAAGATGTCATCAATGAAGACAATGACGAACTGATCCAAGAAGTCCTTGAACACCCTGTTCATTAGATCCATGAAAGCTGCCGGGGCATTGGTCAAACCAAAAGACATGACCAAGAACTCATAGTGCCCGTACCACGTTCGAAAGGACGTCTTCGATATGTCCTTGTCCTTGATCCTCAGCTGGTGATAACCAGATCGAAGATCAATCTTTGAGAACACCATCTTTCCCTGTAGCTGATCGAACAAGTCATCGATCCTTGGTAGAGGGTACCTATTCTTGATGGTTAACTTATTCAATTCCCTGTAGTCTATGCACATTCTCAGAGTCCCATCCTTCTTCTTAACAAAAAAAACTGGAGCGCCCCATGGAGTGTAGCTGGGCCTGATGAATCCTAAATCCAGAAGTTCTTGTAGCCGTATCTTCAACTCTTTTAACTCTGCTGGTGCCATCGTATATGGCGCTCTTGATACTAGTTCTATCCCCGGTGCTAACTCAATAACAAACTGAATCTCTCTGAGCAGCGGAAATCCTGGTAACTCCTAAGGAAATACATCTAAAATCTCACAAACCACCTTGATCTCTCCCGGCCCCGTTGGCAACACCCTAGTAGTGTCCACCACACTAGCCAGAAAACCTATACATCCACCTTTTAACAAATCTCTGACTCTCAACACTGATATCATGGGTATGCGGGGTCCACATACCGCACCCACGAAGACAAAAGGATCCTCGCCCTCAGGCTCAAAAGTTACCATCTTCTTCCTGCAGTCAATAGTAGCCCCATACCTGACCAACCAATCCATCCCTAAGATCATGTCAAAATCCTCCATATCTAGCTCAATCAAGTCAACTGAAAGCTCCCTACTATCAACCATCACTGGCAGTGCCCTGATCCACCTCCTAGAAACTACCAAAATCCCCAGTAGGCAATAAAGTCCCAAACCCCGCAGTCCGATACTCACTAGGTCTACACAATCTATCGATCACTTTATTAGAAACAAAGGAATGAGTAGCACCAGGGTCAATCAATACAGTAAAAGGAGAGCCAACACTAGAAAGCTGACCTGTCACCACCGAGGGACTAGCCTCAGCCTTTGCCTGTGTCAAAGTGAATACTCGAGCTGGAGTCATGCTATCCACCTTTCCTGCTTCCCTTTCTTCACTGTTGGGCAATCCTTCTTGAGGTGCCCCACCGCTCCACACACATAGCAAGCCTTGGCCCGACATTTGCCCTGATGGTATCTTCTACACCTCGGGCATTTTGGATAGGTCCGCCATGCCTCGCCGCCACCCTGACAGCCACCCTGACTACCCTGACCCCTCCTGTCAGGACCAGCAGCGATCGAAGTGTCAAGAGTCTTCCTCTTCACATCACTGGGGCCTCCTCCCCTACTTGACCCAGAATAAGGAGGCACCACTCTGCGACCCTCGTGCCTCGCTGGACTTTCCTTCCAAATCTTATTCTCCGCTTCCTCTGCGGTAAGAGCCTTCTCAACGGCCTGGGCATAAGTTGTTCCCCCAGGTACCGTTGTGATCCTAACATCCCGGGCTATCATAGCATTAAGCCCTCGAATAAACCTGTCTCGCCTGGCTGCATCTGTAGGAACAAGGTCTAGTGCAAATTTCACAAGTCTATCAAATTTTAGGGCATACTCAGTAACTGTCATGTTGCCCTGCACCAAACCCAGAAACTCATTAACTTTTGCTGCCCTGATGGAAACATTGTAGTATTTCTGGCTCAACAAATCTTTAAATCCTTCCCAATTCAAAGCAGTGACATCCCTGGTCTGTGATGCCACTTCCCACCAGATGCAGGCATCCTCTCTCAACATATATGTGGCACAAGACACTCTATCATATCCCTCTATCCTCATAAATTCCAGAATAGTAGTAATCATAGTCAGCCACTGCTCGACCTTCAGTGGGTCAGGTCCTCCCTCAAAAGTTGGTGGATGCTGCTTTTTGAACTGCTCATACAGTGGCTCCCATCTGTTCCCAGCTCTCCTGGCTATACAACTAGTACCACTGCAGGTGGCACAATAGGGGCAGCACTCCCTGATGGAGTCTGCTGTCGCAGAATACAGATCTGCTCATCCTGGCTCTGTAGCCGTGCTTGCAATATCTGCCATAAGTTGCTGCCAGTTCTCAGGGACTGGCGGAGGAATCTGGCTCTGGTCATCATCCCCAGTCCCAGACCTAGTGCCGGCTAGTCGTGTATATTTTCTTGGGTGCATAGCTATCCAAGTCAATCTGCAATCAACGACTCGGAAATCAGACCATGATGACAGGTAAAAGCTTCTCCAAAATCCACCAAAGGAACATAACCAATCACAAACAATCAAGATATAGGCATTTATCCACATGCACCAGAATTGCTAATAAGCATGCCCCAACATCACCACACAACAATTAAGATACATCCATTTATCCATACACAATATGCAGCTAATCACTCAGATATTCATTCATATGCACAACAATGCTAATAAGCAGGCCTCAATATTATCACATAGCAGTCAAGGGCCAGGCCCTATCAGTATCTCATGCTTCTTATAAATCCAACAAATAACAACAATCATAATTCTTTCCAAGCATACAATATATAATCACATAAACACATTACCAAACCTTGAATCAAGCTTGTCCCTAGCAGCGAATGTACATGTCCAGCCGATCTTCAAGAACCCTTAAACCTAGGATGCTCTGATACAAAGTTGTAATGCCCTGGATAGCCAAGACCGCTACACTGTGTACTTATAAAGGTGTAGGACTTGCTAACCAAGTCATTTAGTTAAAAACGTGTCAGTGAAACCATTAATGTGCTAGGGTTAAAAGATTTTTGTCTCAAAAGATACATTTCATATAACCAAACATTTTTACACATGGGATCCCAAAAGGAACAACGTTTAAAATTCAGTTTACAAAATTTCCATAGTACAAACAACCACTAGCCACTCTAAGGGCAAAACAGACATTTATGGCTCTCCTGTTCCTGTCTCCCCCTCAACTGTGGTGGCTAAGCAGCTGACCATGTACATTCTGCTCTCAGAGCTCTCCGAATCAGGGATGATCAAGCTTGCCCTTGCCTTTACCTGCACCACAAAGCACCCGTGAGCCAAGGCCCAGTAAGAAAACATAACATTATATAACAAACAATGATAACAATTGAATAACCCTTTAAGCATGATCATACACTTAACATACCACTTTAATCACATAACACGTAGATACAACCAAAGATTCAACCAATCAACACTCAGATATTCAGCATGACCAATCTACCAATCAATAATAGCAATCAAATCACATGATAATCAGGGTCGACACCTTAGGTCGCACCCTCTGTTTACCCCACTAACTCGGGCCCGCTTAAACCGAGCTCAATGCATAATAAGCTGCCCTCAGCTACCAGTGGTCGAGCCGCGCCCTGTGCGCTAATGTAAACTCCAACGCTCTTAGGTCGTTTGTTCATTATTTGCATGGCAGAATATCATCCTCTATGAAGCATACAAAACAGGGAACCATTAGTGCCATTATAATTCCACAACTGGGTGCAGTTTTCTTACCTTTAGTTTCCAAGTGTACTGGTTATGCGAGATACCTCTTGAGCACGATCTGTTTCCTAAGCCCCTAGCTTATACCTAGTCACGACCAAGGTAAGGGATACAATTAATAATTGTAAAACTGCTTCTAGATTAGGTTCTATTCTCCGGAACATCGAATTCCACCGAACACGGTAGTAGAATCGATCTCGAGTACCCTAGGTTAAATTCCCATGATTAAAATCACAAAATCCCAAATTTCCTTAAGGGTCGCGGTTCAAGCTTCCCATGCCGCGACATGGCCCCAAACAGAGGCTCATCCTCACCCAGAACCAGACACGGGTCGCAGCTCTACAAGTGCTATGCCGTGGCCCGCCCTCCTTCCTCAGCATTCATCAGCCTCAGAGGGCCGCGACTCACCAAGAACTATGCCACGGCCCGACCCCTTCGAAACCAGAAAAACCTCCATTTTTAACTCTTAAACCTCACTCATAACTATCCAAAACAATTCCAATAATATTGTTGACGGTGAGAACTCGTCAACTAAGTTAGGTTGGAAAGAATTGCAAGACAAAGATTATCAATAGTAAAGCCTTATAAATTTTAGTGTAAACTTCAAGAACAATTGCAGAAGAACAATGGTGAAATCAGTGTGTATTCAATATGGTGCACTTGCTACAGTGATTTTTCCAACCCCCTTCCATGTGGAATTGGGGTTTATTATATAGTAGGCTCTAATGGCCCCTGATACAATGTGGTCCAGGGGACCAGGTAGTACGCTAGTACACTGTCAAGAGAGTGGTTTCAGAGGTTGTGATCTTGCATCTAGTATAGGGGCAGGTGCCAGGAGGATGTCTCCACTACTTGTCCGTACCTATGTCAGAGGAGTGGAGGTAGACATAGTGGCGCAGGTGGTGGTGGTGTCGACTCTGACACCTGGCCATAGACATACAGGCCATAACCCTTATCCCAGCACTTCCACTACCCTACTGGTACGGGTGCTCGTATTCGACATACAGGCTCTTAAAGGTCGTACCCAGTACTAGATTGTACAAGTATGTTCCATTTGAATCATACTTGGGCTTTTACCTTCAACTGTTGGGGCCTCGATAGGCCCTTGTACTTGAGACTACATCTAGGCACATGGAGTGAGACACTTCATTATTGAAGGGTCACGGTGCGAGGTAAGGCTCTTGGATCCTTAGCGCGAGACGGTCACGAGGGTTTGAGATGACGTGGTCTCGCTAAAGGCCTGGGTGTGCGAGGCGAGCTGCATCTCTTGTAAGGCCCCCCTTCAGAATATGGCTGTGGCGAGGGTGTCCTCCGCGAGGCTCCCAAGGGCACGCACCTCATAAGGCATGGAACACTTGAGGCGCGGAACCGAACGCGTGCGGGGCACGAGACCATGGGCGCGGGACATTGGCGCCCAGGGGTGTGAGACCGAGGACGCTCGGGCGCGAGGCCATGGGCGTAGGGGCATGAGGCCGTGGGGCGTGCGCATGCGAGGCCCTCCTACGAGCCATGCACCTGGGCACGCGAGGCCCTCCTATGCGTCATGCACCTGGGTACACGAGGCCCTCCTATGCGTCACGGACTTGGGCACGCGAGGCCATCTCGCGGGGCACGATCCTCAGCACGCGAGGCCATCTCGCAGGGCACGGTCCTAGGCATGCGAGGCCCTTCCACGAGCCTTCCGGTGAGGCAAGGATTTAGGCGAGGCTAGGGGAGGCCTTCTCTCGCGAGGCCCTTGAGGCACAACAACAGCAAGGCTAGGCGAGGGGTGCATGCGAGGCCGTTGCGAGATGGTGGTGGTCCGAGCGTCTCGCGGCTCAAACATGTATTTAGGCCTTTATGGGACCTTAGAACAAGTCTTGGATCTTTTATGGGCATGGAATATTGAGCATCCACACTTGCCCCCAATCTAGGAGAGGACCTTTAGGTGCTCTTGTAGACTATTCTTCTTGATTCTTATAAATAGGCCCTCATGCAAGGCTCATTATTTACACCTTACTTCCTTAGCTTAGTGGTATCTAGACCCATACTCCTTTCAAGAGGTAAGGGGTTCAATCCCCCACCACCTCACTTTTGCCATAGTTTCCCTCATTTTATTTTTTCATCTCATTTTTTTTATGAGCCAATTTCCTGGTATGTCTTTTTGGAGGCTAACACATCATTTTTGTCTATTTTTGCAGATGTGTATTTTCGACCATTTGGTGCTTTTGGCCCTCGACCTCCTTTTTTGGCCTCGACAGCCTCTAATTTCTACATCTTGAGGTATATTCTCTGTTTCCCTGGTTTTCATTGGGTCCAAATTAGCGTTACTCGGGATGGGGTACCATGGCCTGAGCTCGCAGTGAGTTTGCCCAGTTGCACACCCCTCTTTTTTATACTCTGTAGTGGGTCATTTAGGGCGTTTGCATCTAGAGGTATTAAGCCTATTCCTTTGTGTTTTGTAGCCATCCCCTTGTTTATACGTGAACCCCTTTTTGCTTTTGGGACGAGGTCTCATGGCCAGTGACGGCCCGTCCGACATACCTCCGGGGGTTGAATTTATTGACCTGTCCTCAGATTCAGAGTCCCCTGAGGAAAACCCCCACCAGGACTATGACTCCTTCAGGAAGGCCCGTATCCGCCATCTTGAGTACATGGCTGAACTTAGGCGTAAAATTTGGGTGGTGGAGAGCGAAATTGACTCGGTTTCGGGAGGAGACGGAGCACCTTTCCCCCCAGACCTTAGTGACCATGTAGTGAGCCTTAGGGTGACCCTTTTAGAATTGCAGAGGGAGTTGGAGTTTATGGAGGGACACCTTCCGCCCGAGCCTTCCAGCCCATCCTCGCCCCTAGTCTCGGTTTTTCCTAGCTCAGCGCTTCCGCAGTCGCTCCCTCGATGGAAGACTCTTGCTAGGAAGAAAAAATGGAGGGTCAAGTGTTCTGTCTCTTCCTCACATTTTTCTTTTGATTTTGCAGATATGCCGAGGGCACGACGACAGGTATCTATCCAGGAACAGGACGACGCTCCTTTACTGGCGTCTGAGCTGGTGTCACATGTGTCCGAGAATAAATTGAAAGAAATTGTGAAGCACTATCGTGTTCCCCCAGAATACGCCTTATACGCTCCTCTGGAGACATGACGGGTTGACCACCCTCGGGCTGGCCTTGTGACTTTGAGCGAGCACATTTTGAAGGCAGGTGGCACCATCCCCTTGCACCCGTTTTTTGTAGCGGTCCTTAACTATTTTGACCTGGCCCCCCTTCAGCTGTCACCAAATAGTTGGTTGACCTTGAGCTGCCTTTTTGTGGTGTTCAAGGAACTAGCTAAACGGGCTCCTACCGCGCAAGAGGTGCACTTCCTGTACAACCTCATGGCCTCTCCCAAGTCCAAGGGCTTCTACTATTTGCAAAAGGCCAATAACGAGCTCCCCTTGATAGATAGCTCAGTGTCCAATACGGGGTCTTGGAAACAAGAATTTTTCTTCGTAGAGGGCCCTCTCTCTGTCCGTGAACACTTCCGCGCCACCCCCAGTAAGTACCCTGGTCCTCCTTTTCTTTTTGCTAGAACTTACTGTTTTGTACTTATGTTTGCATTGACAATGGCGTGGATCATGCAGAGAAATTTGTTGTTCCCACGGTCGTTGGGTCAGAGGCGGACGCCGTGAAGGACCTCATTAATGCTGACCCCACCATGAAGAAGGCAGCATTCTTATTCAACATGGAAAATCTCAACCTCCACCAGTTGTCCCCAGTTTCGGACCCCAAGTTCCTGTGGTCGATTTCTGGGTCAAAGAAGACTATGGCTGCGCTGGCTGAGCCTTTCCCAGACGAAGGTGAGGCTGAGGAGGAGCCAGGGGAAGCCCCCCTTGAATGCGGGGGACCCCACCAGCGATCCTTGTCCCCCGGGGGATGCCCCCCTTATGACTCCTATGACCAGGACATGGCCTTCCAATCTCGAGACCAGCATGTCGCACCGGGGTGTTATGTTTGCCCTGACCCTGAGAGCTACGACGCCTTCCCTCAGGCTCCTCTCGACCCTGGACCATCGGGGACTTACTACGCCGACCTTCCGGAGCCTCCCTCTGATCTACCAGAGCCTCAGTTTTCCACTTTCACTGCGCCCCCTCCCACTTCGGCGAGCGGGTCGTCTGTCCTCAACCAGCCAGGCGCCCCTGGTGTGGATGGGGAGCCCTGGGTGACTCGGATGGCAACGTCTTACAGGCAGCGATACACCCAACTTGCCTCGAACCTCCCCGTATCTGACTGGAATGGCCTTGGGAATTTGACTCAGTCGGACCTTGGGGAAAACCTAAGGCGCACCATGACTTGGGTGATTTCCCGCACCTCGCATCGGCCCTATTATGTATAGGTGTTTATGCATATATTTTTTGTTTTTGTCACTTATTGTTGTTGTTGTTAACTTTCTTGTGCAGGCCTATACTGTGGCTCTGCGGTTTGCCGACTCGGCTGGCAATCTTTCCGCGTCGTGCACCGAGAGGGACCGTTGTGTAGCACGGGCTCAGGAGCTTGAGAGAGAGCTTAATGAAACCAAGGCTAAGTTGTCAAGGGTTCGAACCAAACTTGCCAACTCGTTACTAAAGAGGAAGAAAGTGGTTGCCAAGGCAGGGGAGCTACAGGGCCAAGTTACCAGCTTGGAGAGCGAACTCCAGGGGGCCAAGGCCATCGCGGCCGCGTCGCAGCAGAGAGTTACTCAGTTGGAGGCCGAAGTCGAGGCTATTGGGGCCGAACTCCAGACTGCTAGGGCCAATGTTTCCACGTTGCAGGAGAGAAATGCTTCCTTGGAGGCGGAGAAGACTGCCATTGAGCACAGGTCCATAGACTGTGCCCTTTACAGCGTGTGGAGGCAGGATCCCCATTTCAATTTCTCTTCTTTTGGTGAGCACTCCGTCGCTCGAGCGGCCATGTGGAGCGCCCGCGGTAGGAGGCCTTGAAGTAGTTATTTCATAACTTTTGTCAGCTAGCCCACCATGGGTGTACGCTCTCTTTTTTTTTTTTTGTATTTTGAGCCTTTGTAATATGATTGTCATTACTACTTTTCTTTTGTAACTCTTGTACTGTCTTCAAAAATTTCTTTTTCAATGTATATATATATATGTGTTGCTATTTATCTCTTATTCTACTGCATTTGAGGTCCTTTTGAGCATGCATGGTGAGGTTTGGTTGGTTCCCCTCTTTTATTTACCAGGCTAGAGGTCCTTTGGAGCCCATGTGAAAGGGGTCACTGGGACCTCTTTTGGTGCCTCTTGATTACTCATATAAGGATATTTTGACCCCTTGGGTCCTAGCTATCCTTTTATATATTCTTGCGCGCGCTTATTATTTTTTTGCGAGATGCGTCCTTCTCGTCGTTATTCATAGTACTATTTTTGCAAGGGTCTCTTTTAGGACCCTTTTTGACTAGACGGGTTGGTGGCCGCTCTAGACTTATTATTGTCGTTACCATCTTTTTTTTTTGTAAGTCCCTATGGCCTCTTTGGTGTTCACAAGGGTAGCTAATCCTTGTGATCCCAAGGGATGCCTTCTAAGGACTTCGCTTAAGGCCCTGGTATAGGGGTTCCCTTTGGGATCCCCCGTTAAAGGGTCCTTTTTAGGGTCATGGTCCCTTTTGGGTCCTCCTGCTCGGGCTTTATCTTCACGGGCCACTTCCTCCTGATGGAGGGCCCTTTTTAGGATCCTCCTGGTGCATAGGGTCCTTTTTAGGGTCTTCTTGATAGGGGGTCATTTTTAGGATCCTCTTTGTAGAGGGTCCCTTTTAGGAGCCTCCTTTTTAGGAGGGCAAGGGGTCCTTTTTAGGATCCTCCATTTTAGGAGGGCAAGGGGTCCTTTTTAGGATCCTCCGTTTTAGGAGGGCAAGGGGTCCTTTCTAGGATCCTCCGCTAGGGGGTCCTTTTTAGGAGCCCTTTTTAGGTTCCCCCTGCTAGCTGCATGTTTTTGCCTCCTGTCTTGCCCCCAAGTGTTTGGTGAAATTTATTTCGGCAGGCACTTAGGCCGACACCCGCATAGCGAAGAAAAGTAACACATGAAGTTGCAAACAGTTTCATTCATAGAGTTCTGGCTACATCGATACATATAAGATTCTCATAGAAAATAAAAAAAAAACTTACACCTACTCAGGAGGTTATCCAAGTAACCTCTTTGATTCTTCTCTACCATACTAAGATTACATGCAACATTTTTGAGAACCTATCCTTCTAGCACTGGGCGTGGGCGCCTTACTGGTAGTACTTCCTAAGATGCTCCGCGTTCCATGCTCGAGGTATGATGGTGTCGTCCATGCGCACCAGCTTATAAGTGTTTGCGGGTATGCACTAAGCAACCTGGTATGGCCCCTCCCAGTTCGCCCCAAGCACTCCTGCCCCTGGGTCTCACGTGTTGGGGAGTACCTTCCTTAGCACCAGGTCGCCAACTCTGAAAGTTCTCTCGTGCACCCTCGAGTTGTAGTACCTTGCTGCGCGCTGCTGGTATACCGCCACCCTCATTTGTGCTTTTTCCCTTCTCTCTTCTAGCATGTCCAGGCTCTCAGCCAGAGCTACGCAGTTGGCCTCGTCTCCATACGCCTGTACCCTGAAGGAACTCACCTGCATCTCCACTGGGAGGACAGCCTCGCACCCATATGCTAAGGAGAATGGGTACTCTCCAGTGGTCGTGCGAGGGGTGGTTCTGTAGGCCCATATCACATTCGGCAACTCTTCCACCCAGGCTCCTTTCATCTTTTCTAACTTGGTTTTCAGGTTCTTTTTAAGAACCCTGTTAATGGCCTCCACTTGCCCATTGGCCTGTGGGTGTACTACTGCTGAAAAACTCCTCTTTATCCCCCTTCCCCTATAATATTCCTTAAAGGCCCCCCCATCAAACTGGGTGTCGTTGTCAGAAATAATTTTGTAGGACACTCCGTATCTGCAGACATGAATTTGTTGATGAAAGAGGTGATGTGCTTGGCGGTTATCTTCACGAGTGGCTCCGCTTCGACCCACTTGGTGAAATAGTCCACAGCTACCACTGCGTACTTCGCCCCTCCCCTACCCGCAGGAAGGGCGCCGATCAAGTCTATCCCCCAGACATCGAAGGGCCAGGGGCTGATCAGGCTAGTTAACTCATTTGGGGGCCTCCGAGTGTAGTTAGCGTGTTTATGGCATTTGTCGCATTTCTTGGCAAAGTCATTTGCATCTTTCTCCATTGAGGGCCAGTAGTACCCTTGTCTTATGGCCTTCCTAGCCATTGAGGATCCGCTCTCTTGATTACCACACTCTCCTTCATGTATCTCATGCAGTACTTTTAACGCCTCCTCCTTCTCTACACATCGCATAAGTGGCATTGAGAACCCTCTCTTGTATAGAACCCCATCTATCAAGGTGTATCTAGCTACCTTATACACCAACCTTCGGGCCTCTTTCTTGTCCACAGGCAAGGTTCCTTCCTCCAAGTATCTTTTAATCGGCTCCGCCCACGACTCCTTTTGGACACTAATCATATGTACGTCCGCGCTTACAATGCTGGGTTTGGGAAAATACTCCACGGGTATCGACTCCAAGATATCCCCATCCTTGGTGGAAGCCAGCTTCGCGAGTGCATCGGCATGGGAATTCCTTTCTCTGGAGATCTGCTCTATGCTATATGCTACTAATCGTCCCAAATAGCCTTTAACCCTTTCCAAGTAGGCTGCCGTCTTGGGTCCCCTCGCCTGATATTCCCCCTTTACCTGGTATACCACCAACTGAGAGTCGCTAAAAATACGAAGGCGCGTCACTTTTAGCTCCTAGGCTAAACGCAAGCCAGCCAAGAGCGCCTCGTACTCCGCCTCGTTATTGGAGGCCTCAAACCTGAACCGGATCGCACAATACATCTTGTGTCCCTCGGGTCCTGTCATCATGATACCTGCTCCAGATCCTCGTTCATTGGACACCTCGTCCACATGCAGACTCCATTCCTCAAGATTCCCTCGTTCTTCCTCTATGACAGGCTGCTCCCCTTCTTAACTTCTTCCTCCATTCGGCTGACGGGTGAACTCCACTATAAAGTCTGCCAGCACCTGTCCATTGATGGAAGCTCTTGGGGTATACATGATATCGAATTGACTCAACTTGATTGAACATTTCATCAGCCTCCCTAAGGTCTCAGGTTTATGCAAGACCTGCATTAAAGGACTATCCTTGAGAACTTCAATTGCGTGCGCATGGAAGTAGGGCCTCAACTTCCTCGAGGCCACAACTAATGCATAGGCCAACTTTTAAATCTCTGGGTACCGGTTCTCCACATCCACCAAACGCTTGCTGATATAGTACACGGGTTATTGCTGCTTCTTCTCCCCTTTAACCAAGGCTGCGCTTATGGCATGTTCAGACACTGCCAAGTATAGGTATAGCTTCTCGCCTTTCTCAGGTTTCGCCAATAGGGGTGGCTTCCCCAAGTGCTCCTTCAGCTTGATAAATGCCTCTTCACATTCCTCATCCCAAGCAAACTTTTTGCTCCCTTTGAGGATGTTAAAGAAGGGGGGGCACTTATCGGTTGACCTTGAAATAAATCTATTAAGGGCCGCCACCCTTCCCGTTAAGCATTGCACTTCCTTCTGATTCTTAGGCGGGCTCATCTCTATCAGGGCTTTTATCTTATTAGGATTAGCCTCGATGCCTCTGGAGTTGACCATGAAGCCCAAGAATTTACCTGAGGATACACCGAAGGTGCACTTGACGGGATTCAACTTCATTCGGTACTTCCTAAGTGTGTTAAACATCTCACCGAGGTCCTTGTTGAGCTCTGTTGCATTCTTGGTCTTTACCAACATATCATCAACATACACCTCCATGTTCCTTCCGATCTGGTTAGCGAACATCTTATTGACCAACCTTTGATAGGTGGCACCTGCGTTCTTCAGCCCGAAGGGCATCACCTTGTAACAGTAGAGCCCTTTATCCGTAATGAATGACGTATGCTCTTCATCTGTTGGGTTCATTGGAATCTGGTTGTACCCCGAGTAGGCGTCCATGAAGCTCAGTAATTCATGTCCTGCCGTCGCATATACTAATTGATCTATCCTTGGGAGCGGGAAGCTCTCCTTAGGACAAGCTTTATTCAGGTTTGAGAAATCGGCGTAGGTCCTCCATTTCCCATTTGGTTTTGGGACTAGCTCTGGATTCGACACCCACACAGGGTAAAATGACTCACGGATAAACCCATTGGCCTTCAGCTTGTCGACCTCTTCCTTTAGGGCCGCGTACCTTTCTGGGTCCAGCGCCCGCCTCTTCTGCCTAACGGGCCTCACTTCAGGGGAGATATTCAAATGGTTGCACATAACACTGGAGTCTATACCCACCATATATTTGTGACTCCATGCGAATACATCCAGATTATCCCTCAAAAACCTTATCAACTCCTTCTTCACATCACTCTGCAGGCTTCTTCCTACCTTCAGTTTTCTCAACGGTTCTTCCACTACTATAACCTCTTGTACTTCCTCCACTGGTTCTGCTCTTGACTCCTCCACGACTCAAGGGTCTAGCTCCTGAGGACTCCCCGCAGGTACACGTAGCACCTCATGTATCACCATGGCCATTGGTTCCCGCAGTTTCACAGGCGCATGGAGTGAGGTGTTGTAGCACTCCCTTGCTTCTTTCTGTTCTCCCTTCATACTAGCGACCCCTCCTGGAGTTGGGAACTTGACAACCAGGTGATATATAGAAGTTATGGCTTTCAATTCTCTTAGGGATGGTCTCCCCAATACTGCATTAAAAGCTGACGTACAATCTACTACGACAAAGTTAGCCATGACTGTAGTCTGCCGGGGTTGCTCCCCCATGGTGAGTGCCAAGTCGATCATCCCTAGGGGTTGCACTGAGTCCCCCGTGAATCCGTATAGGGAAGATTGGCAAGGATTTAGATGACGAATGCCCAGTCCCATCTTTTCCAAGGCAGGGCGATACAGGATGTCCACCGAGCTCCCATTGTCCACCAGGACCCGATGCACGCACATATTTTCCAACTGAACTGTCAACACCAGCGAGTCGTTGTGGGGAAAATGTACCCTCCTCAGTGAATGTGATCGAGTCATTTTCCCCCTTGAAGCCTTTTGGGGGTCGTTGTTCCAAACTCATGACGCAGGGTGGTGGACTTCGCCGGGCCTCTCTTGCGTATCTATCTCGCCCCTTCCGAGAGTCTCCCCCAAATCTTGGAACTCCAAAAATGGTTCGGACCTCTCCCTGTATTTTTGGGGCTCGCCCTTGCGCCTAGGGTATCGCAGGCTCGTCCTCTGGCTTTGGCCTTTCTCTCCTGACATAACGGCCTAGATGCCCCCTGCGGATGAGCTCCTCAATTTCCTCCTTCAAGTGGATACACTCCGTTGTGGTGTGCCCAATATCCTTGTGGTACTAGCAGTATCTACTAGGGTCCCTTTTTGGACCGGTCCTTTCTCATTGGTGAGGGCTTCTTGAAGGGAACTCGGTCTTCATTGGTGAGGTAAATATGCTCCCTGGTGTCTGTAAGGTTCGTATAGTAAGTGTAAGCCGCTTGCCTATTATCACTCCCCCGTTTGGTCTTTCTCTGCTGATCATCTCTCGACCCATCATACGCCCTTTTCTTCTTTGCTACATTCGACCCGTCGTTAGTTGGGGGCTTCGCGCTGGACCCCTCCTTTCCTCCCTTTAGGTTTGCGTGGCCATCCTCCACACAAATTTATTTCTGCGCCCTCTCGTAGAAGTCATCTAAGTCGGTGACTTCCCTCTTCAGCATGTTGTCCCACAACTTGCTTCCTGGGCGCACCCCGGCTATAACGGCCATTTTTAACTATCGGCGGGTTAGGCTCCCCACTTTCGCGGCCTCCATATTGAACCTGTGAATGTAGCTCTTCAGGCTCTCATTTTCCCCTTGCTTCACGTTGGCCAGGCTGGTGCCTGCCATCGTGTAGTCCCGCACGGCGTGGTTCTGCTGGAGGAATTCATCAGAAAACTGTTGCCAAGACTTGATGGACCCCGGCCTTAATCTTTTGAACCATTTGTAGGCGGGTCCTTTCAATGTGACGGCGAAGGAGTGGCATCTGGCTCCACTACTAATTCCTCTCAGTTTCATCAGGTCATTAAATGTGTCCAGGTGGTACTTCGGATCTGTGCTTCCTTCGTAGGGGGTCATATTGGGTTCCTTAAAGTTGGCAGAGAGCCGGATGGCCTGAATCTCCTTCACAAAGGTCGACTCATGGTCGAACTCTTCCTCAAAATCCTGACCGCCAGAGGCAGTGACGATTTTGCTTCGCAGGCTCCTCATTTCTGTGTCCAGGTCCTCCCTCCTTTTGCTTAGAGAGTCCCTTAAAGCGGACGGGTTAAGATCTGCCTTTCCCTTGCCCTCTCGAGGGGCCACAGGGGGCGTGGTCCCTTTACCCGCCCTCTTTTTATTGAGCTCCTCTCGTAAATCTGAGGGTGCTCTTTTAGAGGTGACTTCGTCCTCGTTGCGACGGGCAGCGTTGGTCCTTGGCTCTGGTTTCTGGGCCTGCTTCGGTGGTTTAGGATGTTCGGGTTGCTTTGCTCGGGGGGTGTTACTGGTGGAGTGTTGGGTCCTCCCATCATCTACTGGTACAGTGGTCTCCACCCCCTCCTGACCTTTCTCTTTTCTCTTGGGCAGAGTCACGCTCGACTTACCCTACAAGAGGCTATTCAGCACCTCTTGCATGTTCTCCAGGGTGGTCTCCAACCGTTGGTTCTTATGGTGGAGCTCACGTATTTCTTCTTCATAGAACCGACATTTCGAACTCGAGCTCACAGAATGGACCCGGGGATGCTTATCATGTCTACGCGTCGAGGGGCCCGGGTCTTGCCGGCCGGAGTTCGGTACTTGTGCCGGTTTAGGGAGCGGGAATTAGTTGGCATTCCCCGGTGGTGCCCTTGTAGGACTCCCTCCGGGCGGGGCGGCCGGTGACGAGGCCTCTCTATCACCCTTTTGAACCTCAGGGTCCCTTGGGGGATCCACCTCTCTGGGTGGAGGGGGATCCTTCATGGAGGCCTTCAGCTGGACTCCGTTAAGGTGATCCTCCACCTCTCGTGGCTCCCTGAGTCGCTTTGAACGTCTTGGCATTTCTCCTTGCTGGAAGTAATATTAGAACAGTAGCTTGGAACTTAAGTTCCCACAGATGGCGCCAAACTGTTGACGGTGAGAACTCGTCAACTAAGTTAGGTTGGAAAGAATTGCAGGACAAAGATTATCAATTGTAAAGCCTTAGAAATTTTAGTGTAAACTTCAAGAACAATTGTAGAAGAACAATGGTGAAATCAGTGTGTATTCAATATGGTCCACTTGCTACAGTGAATTTTCCAACCCCCTTCCATGTGGAATTGGGGTTTATTATATAGTAGGCCCTAATGGCCCCTGATACAATGTGGTCCAGGGGACCATGTAGTACGCCAGTACACTGTCAAGAGAGTGGTTTCAGAGGTTGTGGTCTTACAACTAGTACAGGGGCAGGTGCCAGGAGGATGTCTCCACTACTTGTCCGTACCTATGTCAGAGGAGTGGAGGCAGACATAGTGGCGCAGGTGGTGGTGGTGTCGACTCTGACACCTGTCCATAGACATACAGGCCATAACCCTTATCCCAGCACTTCCACTACCCTACTGGTACGGGTGCCCGTACTTGACATACAGGATCTTAAAGGCCGTACCCAGTACTAGATTGTACAAGTATGTTCCATTTGAATCATTCTTGGGCTTTTACCTCCAACTGCTGGGGCCTCGATAGGCCCTCGTACTTGAGACTACATCGAGGCACAGGGAGTGAGACACTTCATGTATTGAAGGGTCGCTGTGCGAGGTAAGGCTCTTGGATCCTTAGCGCGAGACGGTCACGGGGGCTTGAGATGACGTGTCCTCGCTAAAGGCCTGGGTGTTCGAGGTGAGCTGCATCTCTTGTAAGGCCCCCCTTTAGAATATGGCTGTGGCGAGGGTGTCCTCTGCGAGGCTGCCAAGGGCACGCGCCTCATAAGGCATGGAACACTTGGGGCGCGGAATTCAACGCGCGTGGGGCGCGGGACATTGGCGCGCAGGGGCGCGAGACCGAGGACGCTCGGGCGCGAGGCCATGGGCGCAGGGACGCGAGGCCGTGGTTTCAGGGGCGCGAGGCTGTGGGCGCAGGGGCGTGCGTATGTGAGGCCCTCCTACGAGCCATGCACCTGGGCACGCGAGGCCCTTCAACGCGTCACGCACCTGGGCACGCGAGGCCCTCCCACGCGTCACGCACCTGGGCACGCGAGGCCCTCCTATGCGTCACGGACCTGGGCACGCGAGGCCATCTCGCGGGGCACGGTCCTCAGCACGCAAGGCCCTCCAACGAGACATGAGTCCGGGCAGCGAGGCCATCTCGCGGGGCACGGTCCTGGGCATGCAAGGCCCTTCCACGAGCCTTCCGGCGAGGCAAGGATTTAGGCGAGGCTAGGGGAGGCCTTCTCTTGCGAGGCCCTCGAGGCGCAGCCACGGCGAGGCTAGACGTGGGGTGCATGCGAGGCCGTTGCGAGAGGGTGGTGGCCCAAGCGTCTCGCGGCTCAAACATGTATTTAGGTCTTTATGGGACCTTAGCACGCGTCTTGGATCTTTTATGGGCATGGAATATTGAGCATCCACAAATATACCACAATTATCACAAACATTCCTGCATGATTTCAGAAGCACAAGCCAGCAAAAACCTAAGCTAACAACTCATCAGAACACCTTTTCAATTTCTGAAACTCACACACTGAAGAACACTAAAACCAGTCATAAAAATTCAGAATTCAAAGTCTAAATCATGAATTGGAGCTGACTCCCATGTTCCAAGCTTCACTTCAATCCTTCAATATCAAAACCCATAAACAACTCAAAACTCCGCCTTAAACATAGAACTTAACCACCATGCATAAAGCTTGTGACTTACCTTAATTCTTGATAGAATCCTCAGCTAATTCTTGAGCTAATCTCCTAGATTATAGCTCTAATTCTCTGAATTGTTCCCTTGGTTTCCTCTAGTTTCCTTGAGAGAGAAAGGGAGAGAGAGAGAAGGGTCAGTTTAGCCTTTTTGTTCTGCCGTTTTCTAAAGTTTCCTTAGTCTATCCTTAATCAATTAAGTTAATCCCGAGGCTCGAGGTGGCGGAAACGTCCCCTAGGGTAAAATGGTAAAATTCCCCAGTATTTCCACCTAAGCTTCCTAACCTAAAATATATCTCCAATTATTTATTTCCATAACTCGATAACCTAAATAACCATTCAATACCTGAAACACCCCTTGACTTACCCCAAGTCAAGTATTAAGCCCCGTTGTGACTTTCTCACTAACTAGCTCCCTAAGATCGCCTCAAGTCACATGCTGCAGAATTAACCACTTAACAATGTGGTCATCACAATTATAGCATATAATATTACCATACAAGCATGCTTATCACAGAACCATGCATTATACTAATAAATTCACACATAAACCAATTATGCCCTCCTAGCAAACTAATCAAGGCCCTTAAGCCTTATTAGCGATTTTGGGTCATTACACTTATCTTCATGAAGAAGATAAGACAGAGAGTGCTTGGCAGCTGGAGCAGAACTTCCTTGTGCTCCTTCATTGCGTCCGTTGGGGTAGGATGATGATAATTGGCTGAAGAGTCAAATACACTATAATTAGTTCGTGCCTAAACGTTAGACGAGCATGAAAGGAAAGGGGTTCATATAATTACAAATTCATCTGAATGAATAAAACTTTGAGGGAACCAGGCCGTCTATCCAAAAGAAGGTCAGCTTGAAGTTGGGAGGATGGTTGGGTATGTCCTCAAAGATCTTCTTCTCCTTGGGATAGCTCGACAGGTAATAGAAGCCATCTCCTCCCCGAGCTCGGGAGAGGTTGCTTTTTAGGCAGAAGAGATACATGATCTCCTTTGGTGAAGGTCCTTCCCACTTCAATACGTGGTACAGCGACCTTAGAGCTGACAAGACCCTGTATGAATTGGTCTGGAGTTGGAAGGGCACAAGCCCAACAAAATAAAAAAAGTCCTTAAAAAAGGACTTCAAGGGTAGTAGGGCCCCTGCCTTCATATGCTCGCGACTCCAGGCCGCGAGCTTCAGTTTATTGTCGGGGCGGCCATCTCCCAGGGTGTAGCAGCTTCGTTCATTGGAGGTAGGAGCTCTACACCTCAGCGAGCCTGACAATCCTAGGCCGTGACGAGACAAGATGTCGATGATTTTTCCTAATGAAGAAACCGAGCTCCAATAATGTTCGGCCTTGAAAAATTCCTCCCTCGAGGTAGGAATGACAACTGGCTGCGAGGTGGATGGGCGATTTGATGTCTTCATCAGTGAGAAAATGAGATCACTGATCTAGAATTTTCTGTACGCAAGTATACGTAGTCGCGTCAAGTAGTAAATTCCGTAAGAACGGATATCATCCCACAGAGACTATCTCCCAAGTACCACTAATTGATTTTCGAATTCTATTTGGTTAATTAAAATTTAAGTGAACAATTAAAAATAGAAGAAATCCTATATACTATGAACCAAAATTAAAGGACTGGAAACAAAACAATGAATCACTACTTAAGAATCAATAATAAAAACCACCTAGGAATTAATTTCAACAACTGTTCAGTCTATTAATTTTAATAATCAATTCTAAATCTCTTCTTTCTATTCTAATAGCAGGTTAATATAGTCGATTCCTATTTTTTTTCAAGATATAAGATCTCAATCTATATGCAGGTTTTCTACATTTCTGTGATAAACTTGAACATATAAAAGGCATTAAACATGGAAACCTAATTACTACACAAGTCATATAGGTACTTTCGTCCAATATGCACCCTATGTCTATACAATGATAGCATATTCAATTCTCATCTTTCGAATTTTGAATCAAAACCATTAAATCAAGCAATAGTGATTAAGTATTTACTAGCATTAAACACACATCATATGGATTAGAATAGAAAAGAAGTATCAATAGAAACTCATAATAAAATTAAATAGAAATCTGAGTGACTACATTAATTCCTAGATAAAAGACATTAGTTCATAAATGCCATGATGAAAATAAACTTCAAATAATTGTTCATAAGATTAACCTCAGAATTCAGATGAAAACAAAACAGAAAAAATAATTACAACAGCCTCTTTTTATCTAGGGTTTATAAAACTTCCCGTCCTCCTATAATTGCTGCATTATGTTCCTTAAATAGCCCTCCAAAGTTCCCAAGTGAAAAGAACAAATTACCCTTCAAAAAGTTGTCAAAAATTTGAAAAACGCATCACCAGCGCTATAGCTATATTCGTAGCGCTGTAACGCTATTGTCAGTGGCAAAATGCCTCAAAATCTGGTGCACTAGCGCTGTAGCGCTCTTATTGTAGCACTGTAGCACTAAAGTTAGAGCCAAAACACCTGGAAAATTTGCTTACTAGCGATGTAGCGCTGCTTGATTGTTCATGATAGCGCTGTGGCGCTGCATTTATAGCGCTGTGGCGCTAAAGTCAGAATCCATCGTGCATCGAAGTCCTTTGTAGCGCTACGGCGCTCCCTTGATAGCGCTATTAACAGCACCCAAAATTGCACATATCAATCCCTAAAAACCCAATTTTGTTCCACTTTCCCTCTTTTTCACTCTTTTTACCAATTTAGCATGGCAAACCTGAAACATGAACAAACGAACATAATTTTGAAATAAAATAATCCTAAACTAACGAAAAACACCCTAAAAACTAGAACATAAATGAGCCTAAAACTCGTTTATCAAATTCCCCCAAACTAAACCTTTACTCGCCCTCGAGTAAATAATCTAACTAGACTAAAACCTAACAAAACAAATTGACATAACTAACCAATTCAAACACTCAAGACTGTTATGCATATATAATTTGCATGAAAACAATCATATTATTTAAACATTAATCTAGATTTTCAGTCTCAATCACTTCACCATTTCACTGCAATCTATCAACACCAAAGCTCATTTACTCATAACTCGCAAATAAAATAATTGAACCACTTTATGCACATCAAATTCTCACCAACTAACCACAAACTCAAATAGTCCATATGCCTGCATTATTTACTATTCTCCATTAATATAAACAAATGCACAAATAAGAATCAATAGGACTTTATAAGGGTTGTAATAAAAGGCTTAGGTATAGGTAGATGAAGAGATAATTTTAGGCTTAATCATACCACAAGCATTCCACTAAACAATCTTTCCCAACAATTTCACACCACTCATCCCTTGTTATCCCTTTTTATGTGCAATGATTGAGAATATATATATATATATATTAGATTAAACTCCCCCAAACTTTGATTTTTCAATAAATAATTGTTTGGGAGAATAATCATTTTTCACTTTCTTTTTCTTTTCTTTTTAAAAGTAATTTTCACTCTCAATCAAAAGTAATTTTCTGAATAATGCATTATACAAACATCCCATTACACATTCACTCCCCTCATATAGTAATTTTCATGCTCATGGTATGGGTCAAAAAGAGTAAATTTTTTTTTTCATTTTACAGTTAAGCTCAAAAGAATGTGTTAATCAAGAAAATGGTTATAAGGCTCAAAAGGGTTGACTAAGGATAAAATTTAATAGGGTTCGCTTGAAAGGCACAACCAATCCTAAAATTTCCGATATCATTTTCCTAAATGTGCACTGTTTCAAATTTCATCTCAAATAGTAAGCAAGCAAGTTTTAGAATTTTTTCAAACTTTTCAATCCACAATCCGAATTTTCCATGCATAAAATAACTCAAGTATAACATTTGCAATGTATGAGCAATAGATCTCTAATGTCAACAAATCACAGTGAAAAAAAAAAGTAATCTAACCAAGCACACAAATTATTTTTAGAAACACATCAATTTTTCCTTTGGATTATACTACAAAACAGTCAATCATATTTAAATGGCAATTATTATCAACTTAATTTATACTCTAAAACATGACTCCAAACGAACAACTAATTAAAATAAAATAAAAACAAACAAACAAACCAAAAAAAAAAAAGCATCAAAGAACACCAGAAATAAATTTCTCCCCCAAACTTAAAATCAAACATTGTCCCCAATGTTAAGTACATAAAGAAGGAGAACAGAGACTTACCTGACCAGCCACGTCAATATGGCGGTGGTGGCAGTTGAGATGAAGGTCCCTGGAAAGGTTGAGACTGCGGAGGCTGAGGCCCTGGAAAACCAGCAAATGACGGATGCAGAGGCAGAGAGTAGAATGGAGAATACAACGGATATGGTGGTGGTGGCGCAAAATAACTTTGATCCGATTCATTTAAGGATCACCGACTCACCAGATTGTTTAAACGAGCTATATGATTCACCTCATAATCGTACCTTTGACCCATATACTGATTCATCATGTGCTATTGTTGAACCATATATTGATTTTGTTGGATAAGATAATCCTACTTATCACTAACCTGCTACATGCATTGATCACTACTACTGCCCTACAGCACTGGATCATCCTAGCTTGTGGCACATATAAAACATGCTCGGGATAATCCTTCATCAGAGTAATCGATAAAGGCTGCTGCAACGACTGATAAATATCAGTCACAAACTCCGGAACTCTATCCTTAATACATAACATGGTGATGACAGATCCATGGCCCAAACCTTCAGTAGTATGACCCTTTTCCATGAACTCAATATTATCCTTAATCCATGAACCCAAATTAATAGTCACCCCTATCATCAAAGCATACATGAGAAGCACTCAATCCCCAGTCATGTCAAACACATGAATTACTGGCATGAATCGACCACAAATAAAGAAAGCCCAAAATCTGGCTTCAACATTCAGCTGACAAGACACTATAATTTTTGGTAAAGAGCTAGATAAGGTCCAAGGAGCACCTTGAAAACATAATTTGTCAGCCACAACAGTATAATCTATATATCCCTTCAAAAATTGAGTGTATTCCTCCTCCTCCTGTTTTATGTGTGGGACCTTAAACACCTTATTAATGGCCTCTACAGTAAAAGGCATGTGCTTACCTCGAACAAAAACTGTATCATTATGTTTATTTCTTAATTTGGCATAAAACTCATACACCAACGATACATTTGCCTGTGCCAATTTTTTCACAAAATCTTCCCACTTCCTAGCCACAAGATTTGCTCTAACTAACTCAAAAATCTGATGATGAAAATGGTCAGACTCATAATCCACCTCCCGCTCAGGAATCAAGGGCTTTCTAACAAATTTCTCATAACGCTCTTGAGCCTGAAAATTAATAAATCTAGTTTCATCATATTCTAGCTCCGCATTATCATCTTTTGTTTGAGAAACAGACGCTTGTCCTTTCCCTTTATCCTTATTCCTACTCGCTCTACTCTTGGGAGCCACTATCCATACTCTCACCAACCCAAAATAAAAAATTTGACAGCACCTCCCCTTAAATTAAACACTTTTCCTCTTCACAACCACTCAAGATATTCAATCTCACAAACACAATAACCAAATACCCCAAATCACAGCCTAAAAATCAATCCACCAACAACAATCAACAATGCAATCAAATCCCAAATGCATCAAAAATCTGAGAATAAGAGGGAATAGAAACACTTACTAACCCTTGAAATGGACTCCCTTATGCTTGAATGAGTATAGCCCCTTGAAAATTTCGATCTTCAACAAGAAATTAAAACTCTGAATTTCTAGGGTTTTCAAAATTGAATTGGGAAATTGAAATGGGTTTGAGAAGAAAGAAATTAAGTACAGGATAAAAGGGCTAAGATAGAAGAAAAAATGAAAGAAAAAGGGAGAATGTATGGTGAAATTTTCTGGGTAATAACTACAATGGAAGATCTAGGGAGGCCTTGGGAGAGAGAACACGGGAAGAACAAGAAAAATGAGGCTGAATGAGATGAAATCCCAAACCCCCCTGGTTTTTTTTTTTTTTTAAAAAACTGGACAGAGCGCTATATCGCTACAAGAGCAGCGCTGTAGCGCTGGTAACTTCAAAATACCTTTTTTTTCTTCTCTGGTACTTGTGCTGTAGTGCTACGAATATAGCGCTATAGAGCTAATGACTGTTCAAAATACCCTTTTTTGGTTTTGAGATAAGCGCCAAAAACTTGATCTCTTTAAAATTAACACGCAAGTATACGTGGTCAAATAAAGTAATATACGATAAGTAAAGTGTCGATCCCACGAAGACTGATATTAATTACCAATAATTAACTTCTAATTCTAATTGATTTAAATAATAATTTCAGAATTATGAGTAAAATATTTATTACTAAAATTAAGGAAACTATTAAGCACTAGAGAAATTCAGAGATAAAAATATGATTAAATCAATGGATGTAAAAGTTAGGGCTTTAGTTTCATCAACCACCCACTTATGATTTCTAACCAATTCTCAATATTTCTCAATTCTATTGTGATAGCAGATTATAACTATATATTATAGTCTTGCTAGGATCTATAATTCTCTACAACATATTATTTCCTACATCTCTGTGGTAAATCAACAATTCATAGAAGTACTTTCGTCTAATATAAACACGTAATCCCTAAACTACACAATTCATAAAATTACTTTCGTCTAATATAAAATTGTGATTATCTACCTATAGCATAATTAGCCTTATCTATTCAGAGCATAGGTTAAAATCATATAAACATGTAAATGGTGATCAATCATTCACAAGCATTAAGCATAAGATAAATAATTCACAGTAGGAGAAAGAAATTCAGAAAATTGCATTAAGAAATCAAAAGCTTCAAGAAGAGTCCACTAACACCCTAATAACAAGATTAGTTCAAAACAAACATAATGGAATCAATCAAATTAAATATAAACATAAACTCAAGAATAGAGAAATAAAGAGGAGATCAAGAAATCAAACTCTCAGATCTTCAATGTTCTCCCAAGTCTCTAGTAATTTCTCCACATCAAAAATTAATGAATCTCCCTAATTAACTCTTAAAAACGTATTTAAATAGAAACCCTAAAATGTTTTTTCCAAGAAAATGACGATTTCGTCCTTCTGATAGCCACGAAAAAAATACACGCGCCGCGGCCCTAGCATTTAAGCGTCGTGGCGCGCCTCTCTGAATTTGCGAAAACACACTCTCTGACTTCAGCGAGCACCGCAGCCCTTGAAAATTCCAGAAAATGGCTCTCTCTGTTTTTCCCTTGCACTACAGCTGTTAATGTAAGCGCCGCAACCCTTCATATTGACCCAAAAACTTATTCCAAAGCTCCAAAATGAACAAGTCTCTTTGCAAATAAATCCTCAACTGTCTTCTTATCAACTTTCAGCATAAATTTCACAAATTGTTATGATTTTTTCATTCGTTTCCCTAACTCCAAGTTTCCTTATTCTAATTCCATAAACATTCAAAATGGTGGAGGCAGCAGCGGCTGATAAGGAAAAAATTGAGATGGTAGTGGGAATGGAGCTACGTCTTCATTGTTTGAGAGACCACCTATTTACCAATGCATTGAGCTGGTCCACGTGAGCGATTTGATACTCACTTTGCTGCGCTAAATACTGCTGCATATGCTGATTTTGAGCAATCTGATAATTGTTCTATTGAACTAAATAGTAGAATTGATTCTGCATCTTCTGCATATATGGATCAAAAGTACTAGCTTCAGGCTGAACAGGCGGCTGTACAACTGGTACCTCATGCGTAGGCACCTCAGGAAGAGTACCCTCTAAATCTGCTTCATTATCCTCATCTTCTACATCATTTATTTGTTGTCTTTTATCAGTGGCACACAGACAAGGTGGTGGTGCTTCTAAGGAAGGTGGTTCATAATTAAGCACCCTAATTTTAGAAATTGCCGACATAGGCTTCCGAACTACGTCACTTCCAAACATAACAACTCCATAAGTACGACATAAATCATAATTAACGAGCCATGTCCTAACCTACCATAGTAGTCAACATGCTAATATCTTTCATACTTTTCCTAATAATGCGGCCTGCATCAATAGTCATCCCAGTCATAATGGCATACACCAATAACAACCTCTCCTTATTGATATCCGACATGTGAGTAGTCGGCATTAGCCTTGCACTCACAAAATGCACCAAAGCCCGAGCCACATGATTCAATTGATAACGCCAAAGATATTTTGGAACACCACCAACAACAGTAAAACGAGCTCCTAGTATACTAAAAGTTTCAGCCACCTCTATCCAATTAATATCATCCCCATGAGCCCATTGATGATACTCATCATCCTCTTGTTCATACGTTGGCATGTTGTACAACACAGCAATAGTATCTCACAAATACTTCTGTATTTCTCATCTCAACATAATTGGCATAAAATTCTAAAACCATCGAAAAATTTGCAGGACTTACATCCTCCGCAGCAAACATATCCCAACCCCTTCGTTGAATTTCTCCATGAATATCTTCATAAGTAGAAATTTCACAGGGTGTTTCAGTATACTCAAAACCTCTCTCACTTATCACCTTCCTCTTACGTATCCTTTTGTACCGATCAAAAGCTGCCTTACTTACAAATTTCGTAGCATCATATTCTGGTGGTTGTTCAAGTTCCTTAGAAGAAGATGGCCTATTTGTGTTCCTAGAGATGATGCCCTAGAAGGATTTTTTTTAGGCCCCATAATATTCCACTAAACATTTGACAGCACCTCCCCTGTATTTTCAATATTCCCCAAACTTCCCAATGGCTTTTCAAACAATTAAAAAAAAACTCACTACAATGCTTCACAATCCCCACAATAATCTCAAAACAATAATCCCTTCACAATGTCTTCAATATAATGAAATCACCCAAAAAAAATTCAAATATTTGGAGAAACAC
Source organism: Humulus lupulus (assembly GCF_963169125.1). NCBI lineage: Eukaryota > Viridiplantae > Streptophyta > Magnoliopsida > Rosales > Cannabaceae > Humulus > Humulus lupulus. The sequence goes on from NC_084796.1 coordinate 185,689,563, forward strand.
TTACTTGACTGTGATATACTCCTCTTGAACCCTTCAATTGCACCAAGTAACCATTAAATCACCATTTGAACTCCAATGGATAGAATTTGAAAAATAAGGGTTTGAAGATTTTGGGAATTAGGGATTTCTATAACAAAATAGGGAATGGGAAGGAAAAAAATAATGTTTGGAGGATAATATATATATATATGGATTCAAGGTGTAATAGGGAATTGGTGAGAAAATTTCTGGGTTAAAAGAGAAAAGCTAGAGAGAAAAGTGAGAAAAATCTGGGAATTTTTTCAAAATGGAGAGAAGTGACAAAAATGGAAGAGGGGAAACCCTCTTAAGGTCTCGGATTCCACAAGCGCCATGACCCGTATCAATTTTTTTTTTTATAAAATATATATATATTTTTTTTACTGAGAACCCAATGAAGTGTCACGGCCCTTCTCCCATGCACCGCGGTGCATGCTACATGCCGAGCCACCCTCTTTGGTTTTGTCAAGGGCCGCGACCCTTGCTCCATCCGCCACAGCCCTCTCTTCAGGATTCAACATTTTCATTAGTTTTATTTATTTTTTCAAAAGTTTTCACAATTTCCACGGTTCTATTACATTAAAAAATACTTAAAAATAAAAACTAAAAGAAAATAATATGTCCAACCAAAACTAAAAAATCAAAAACTAAAATTGTTCATAAACTTTAAAACTTAAATCAAATGAAAATTAGAAATAATGAGATGCCTCTCAACTGCGCTGTTGTTAACGTCATTTAGTCGGACACTGCTTTATCTTCAGATCAAATTGGTTCCAACCCGACCACGGACTTGCATTTTTCCACCAGACCCTCCAAGTAATGCTTCAATCTCTGACCATTCACCTTAAAATGTCCCGTCTTTTCACTATGAACTTGCACTGCTCCATAAGGAAGTGACACAACTACCATGTACGGTCCTGACCATCGTGAATTCAATTTACCAGGAAAAAGTTTAAGTCTGGAATTAAATAGCAGGACTTTATCTCTTTCTTGAAAATCCTTCCTCGATATTCGCTTATCATGAAAGGCCTTCGACTTCTCCTTATAGATTCTCGCATTCTCATAAGCTTCATTTTGGAATTCTTCAAACTCATTCAACACCATAAGCCTATTCTGTCCCGCCATAAAGAGATCAATATTTAACTTTTTCACAGCCCAATAAGCTCTATGCTCCAATTCCACCGGTAAATGACAAGCCTTACCAAACACCAATCGATAAGGTGACATACCAATCAGAGTTTTGAATGCAGTGCGATACGCCCACAGTGAATCATCGAGCTTCTTTGACCAATCCTTCCTCAAAGTATTTACTGTATTTTCTAAAATACCTTTTATTTCCCTATTCGACACTTCAGCTTGGCCGTTTGCAATTGGATGATAGAATAACGCCTTTCAATGATAAACACCATAGCGAGCACACAGAGTAGTGAACCACTTATTGCAAAAATGACTTCCCCGATCACTAATAATTGCTCTGGGAGTGCCGAATCGAGTAAAGATATTTTTATGAAGGAATTTAAGTACTTCCTTCCCATCACAAGTAGGAGTTGCTGCGGCTTCTACCCTTTTAGAAACATAATCTACCGCAAGAAAAATATATTTATTATTATACGATGATGGGAAAGGTCCCATAAAGTCTATCCCCCATACGTCAAATAACTCAACTTGCCAATAGCTTGAATTGCCTCGACTGCTACAGCGATATTAACATCTGTTATGAGCTGTACAGAAAAAGAATTAAATGATTTTTATTCATCAACTCAAAAAGCAAGTATAAACTTATAACAGAAGTAAGAATATAAAGCATGAAGTTAAAACTTAATGGAGCAGATTGAACACTTAACTATGCAATATTAAAAAGATCCTTGGCAATAGATAGAGGTATAAACGATGCAAACGAAATACCCAAACATAAAAAGACAATGTACCTTTTTTAGTGTCCGACAGATTTCTGAGAAATCACCGGGTGCTATTCTTTTTGTTGAAGCAAGCTTGGTTAGCTCTGCAACAGCCTCTTTCCGTTCTGACCACTTGGTTGCTTTCTGTGACATAAGGCACAAGATGTTAATAGAAGTACTGGAACATCAAAACCAAATATTCCTAAATTAAATCACTACAACCAAAAAAAAACTAAACTAGTTTGACGGAGAGAAGAAAGAAGACTGACCACTCCATCCCAAAATCCAGACTTCTCCAAAGGAGCCAATATATGAACAGGATCAACGAGCTCATACTCATCTATTTCCTGAGGAGCTGACAATTAAAATATATAATTAAAATATGTTAAACTATGCATTAACAGGAGAGCTAAATAACCAACATCTCTGCAGTAAAAAAACTAATAAAATATAACACTAAAGTGTCAAACTCCTACAATGGTAATCACTTGTTACTCGCTGATAGAACACCTACTTGTCGTCATTTAATATCAACCAAGAAAAAGAATAATCTAATGGACTATGTGTATTACACACCATCAGATGTAGATTCCTCAGATGGGCCAGCACCCACAACTTCAGATACAACCTTCTTTTCTGGCTCCTTGTCTTGCTCAGACCTGAAGACATCAATACCAACTAGGTTAAGAAAAATAAAAACAGCAAGCAGATCAAACAGCTAATGAAAAAAATGAATTTTCACCTTATTTTGAGACATGGCCTAGCTACCCCTGTTACATTCACCAGCTCGGCTTCCAATTCTTTTTTCTTCAAAAAATAAAAAATAATAAATAAGTCATTACTTCAAAGGATCAGGGAGCAATTAAAGTATCACCTCAGTCACTGAATTTTCATTTCTTACCAAAAACAAACAACAAAGAAATGAAACCCAAGTTTTCATTTTCTCATACTTTGAACAGCCAAAGAGAGCAAGAAAAGGAATATTATAATATCAAGAACAATAAGAGATCAAAGCAAATAAAAAAAAATCCAATAATTCACTTTTCTGTCCAAAAAGAAACAAACACAATACATATCTGTAGATATAAGATTTAAAATCAATATCTTGATGCTTTCTAACCACAATAATTGTTCAGTTCGGTTGGCTGAAATTTTAAAGGGGATACTGATAATAGCAATGTTGTAGCACCAAAAAAAATTAAGCAAACACAACATAAAACAAATCATGGTAATGAAGCAAGATTAAGGAAGAAAATTAAGCCCCATGATATATATACTTCGTTACCTCAACAGTGAAAAAAAAAAGAAGAAGAAGAACATCAAACAAACAAAGTACAATAATTGAAATAAAACAATGAAGAACAGAAAATTAATAAACCCACGAAGTATATAACCCAAAAAAATCACCCACCAACAGAACGAGAGAGAGAGAGAGATCTTTACCTGCACCAACGAGTCTCCGAGTCCACGTTGTCGAGCCTCCGGCAGTCCCGCTGAGCCTCTGTCAGCCCCGTCGACATCCACCGTGGTTGAAGCCTCGTCTATCCCCTCGCCGTCGTAGTTGAGGGAGCAGGAGAGAGAGAGAGAAGGAGAGGGATCGGGGAAGAGTGAGTGAGGAGACCATCTTAGAGATAGGGTTTTTAAATTAGAGGAAAAAAAATGAGAGTTTGGGTTTAGGTCTAGAGAATAGAACGGGAAGAGAGGGAAAAGGATAACCCGCCTTTTTTTTTTACTATTCATCATTTACCGCTTTTATTTTTGCATTAGATAGTATAACGCTTTTTTAATAAAGTTATATTTATGTGTTATGGAATGGGGTATTTGGTGTAGTGTCAAGCATATAAGTCAATCATTACCAACAAACCCTGAGTCGAGCTTGTCACTGACAGCGAGCGTACATGTTCGATCGTTCTCCAGAAACCATAAACCATGGCTCGCTCTGACACCAAGTTGTAGCACCCTACTTCCTTAGAGCTGTTACTAAGTGAGTTTAAAATGTGCATTTAACTTGCTAATCGAGGTTATAAGAAAAAGGTGTAATTAAACCATAAACAGAGTCACATTCTTTGAAAATAATTCTGTTTACTGAAAAACATCAAGCGTTTAACATTTGGGATCCCAAAATACTGTCTAGAAATATTTACAACTCAAAAATATAACTAAAGTCGGCTAAATGACAAAATCTGGGTTTAGTCAATCATCTCTCAAAATACCCGTGGTCATGGCAGCCAAGCAGGCCAAACATGTACGCACCGCTTCACGCTCTCTGTACTCATGGATGGTCGACTTTCCCCTTGCCCTTACCTACACCATAGAGCATCCGTGAGCTGAAGCCCAGCAAGAAAACCCTCCCAAGCAGATAACATATGCATATTACACACTTAACATATAAATAAGCCATCACTAGGCTAACCACATACGGCTATGCCATCCCAGGCACTTTTCCAGGCCCTGGGTTTGCGGTCCACACCATGAGGATATCCCAGGTATCCTTTAGAGTCTTGCCCTAGCAACTTGCACTCCGCGTGCTAAACGCTGCTCCCGACCCATTGCCGTTCTCGACCTTGTCGTTCTCGGCCCTCGCCGTTCCCAGCCCTTGCTATTTAGTCACATATATGCACACATAGCATAATTAAACATAAATAAACTCAATCAAAGGGCTATGCCCTGCAACACAATCATATAGGGTCGTGCCCTACAACACAAGCTTTACAGGTACAACAGTTTTCTTACTTGTGTCCCGAGCTTTCCAAGCACCGATGTCCCAAGCACAATCCCCTAGTCCGAGCCTCGCTGAAACCTTAGTCACAACGCACCAACAATATCCATCCATCAATATGCTGCGGCCCGCCTTTCTTCCTGGCCACCAATATGCTTCAGAGGGTCGCGACTCAACAAGAACAATGTCGTGGCCTGACCCTTCGAACCCAGAAAAATCCTCCATTTTTCCCACGAAAACCCATCCAATTAACCCCAAAATCAACCCAACAACTCAAGCTAACCATCACAGAAGTTATACCATGGACTCAGCAACAAAACCTAACAAGAATTCTAGCTCAAAACCTCATCAAACTCAAAGATGATTCTTCACCCAACACACATGCAATACTCTAGAATTTCAGCAGAAAACCAACATAATTCACCAAGTAAAGAGCTTACCTTGAGCTGAGTTAAATCCTTGGATTACTTCCCTAAGCTCCAAGCTTCTAGCTCCCAAAATCCCAACTCCAATTCCTTAGTCTTTGGTTAGTTCCACCAAAATTCACCAAACTCCCAAGAGAAAAGAGAGAACCGAGAGACAGAGAGAGAAAGGGTCAGTTTAGAGAATTCTCAGTGTTTCCTATGATTTATTTTATTTAACTTAGTCTTTAAGGTTACCTCAAAGCTCGGGGTACCAAAAACGTCCCCGAGGGCAAAATGTTAAATTTCCCAAATATTCCCTCCTAAACATTCTAACCTCAAATATATCTCCAAATATTTATTTCCATAACCCGATAACCCCTTAAAACATCTAATACCCGAAATACCGCTTGACTCGCCCCGAGTCGGATTTTCGACCCCATTGTGACTTTCTGGCTAACGGCTCCCTAGGACTGTCTCGGATCGTGCAACACAGATATATCACAAGTATATCACAATTATTACAATTATCACATTTATGCCCTCAACGGGCTAACATTACAAACATGCCCCTAATAACCAAGCGGGTCCCACATGCATATTTAATTCAACTAAACATGCATCTCTAATCATATATTCACACAAATTCACATATTATAACAATAAATCACTTATTGCCCTCCAGGCACGCTAATCTAGGCCCTAAGCCTTAATAGCAAATTTGGGTCATTACACGAGCATGCGCTGTAATTACCAATACAAATGCAACCCTCCATCGCCATCTATCGTAAGATTCAACTCCCAATCACATCTTTTATTTCTTGTGACGTCTGCGACACTATACCATATGTAATCCATGCCAACCTATTAAGCTTCAAGGCATTTTCAGTTACAAAACTAATGTCCTAATCCGACTAGTGACCTTATCCACCTTCACAGTCCGACTGCGTCAATATAAAACCTTCCATTTAATATTTACCAGAATCCTCCCCGACTCATTATAGCGATATTCTTAACCTAGGTTATATCCTCCCAACATGTCAAAGGAAAATCTCGTGGCATAAACTTGGTATAATCCATCCTATCATAACCCACCATCCTTGTAAAATCTAGAACAGAACTATCCCTAATTATTCATTGTTCAATTCCGCTCTAACTGAATCTATGCCTCCCTCATAACAAAAGGGTGTTGGTTTTAGAACCTTTCTCACACTGGTTCCAACTGATTCCATCAGTTCAAGTTGCACCACCAAACCTATTGGTGTAGGAATCACACGTTGGACAACATTTTCTAACATAATTAATTGCCTCAACTGCCCAGTGCCTCCTCCTATCTCAGTAATTTAGCTTGCACCTCAGTTAACATTTACTCCCACTCCATGAGGAAAATATGAGGTTCCACTATGACATACTCCACCTCCGTAGTCCTGACACAAAGTCTAATTAATCGCCTCAGAGGTACTATTCCCAATCTTTCTAGTTGTAAGGCAATGATACCAACCTCTAGACCATTCCACGGTCAAATTGGAACAATTAAAGCATACACATGCAACAAAAATGCTAAAAAGCATTTCAATAGCTTCCTCACATAGTAATAGTGCTAACCAGCATGTCTTTTCTTATTCACATAGCAATAAAGGACTAGGCCCTATCAGTATAGGTTATGCTCCCTATTCTAGCATGTAATTAAGGCATCTCATTCCACTACATAGTCAAACATATATTCCAAACATTAATTACCAAACCATGAGTCATGCTTGTCTTTAGAAGCTAGTGTACATGTTCGATCAATCTTCAGGAACCATATTCCTTGGCAGCTCTGATTCCAAGTTGTAACGCCCTACTACTCTAGAGCTAATACACTGTGGGCTTAAAATTGTGCTTAACTCGTTAAGCGAGTTGTTTAGACTCATAAGTATAATTTAAGTAACATAAAGGTCCGGGCAGTAAAAATTTTGGATAAAAATATTTAACTTTTCGTAAGTTTGTAAAAGAGTTTACATGGGATACCCACAAGCTGATTAAAAACATAATTACAATTGCAGTTTTATAAACAGTCGATCTAAGCGAAAAAATTTAGACCTTTACATTGAGATCCTCAGTAAATCTCGACTGTGGTAGCCGAGCAGGCCAAACATGTATGCATCACTCCAAAGCCCTCCAACTCATGGCTGATCATCAATCACCTTGCCTTTACTCACCCTACATAGCACCCGTGAGCCGAGGCCCAGCAAGAAAACCCCACATGGCATAACGAGTATCAAAATAATCATAAGTAATAAACAACATGCTTCATAGATAATAAATGTATTCATTCCAAACATAAAAATCATAAAAAACTTCACATTAATTTTCCAACCAGTATAACGACTCATACCGAGTAGATGCATATTACACCACTGTAATGGCCCTGACACTACGACCTACATTACGCATGTAGTGCCGATAACGACCTCAAGATTGATAACGACCTCTCAACCAATCAATAAAAAGCAGCAACCAATCATTACAAATGTTTATAAAAACAAATGCTGATATAGTGCAAACATTTACTCTAAACAGATTCACAACATGTCTTACCCATGTTGGATAATCAAGGGCTGATCGATCATGATCACAACAAACCAGTACAAGCAGTTATAACAACATAGGTTTATACGAAGCATATATTTGACTCTAAATAGATTCAAGACACGGTCATCCCCATGCCTTGTAATTGGGAGCATGCCCTACACTCAGTGCAAGTGTCAATTTTCTTACCTCAAGTCCTAAGAGATTATAGTGTCTCGACATTTTACTAAGTTAGATAGTAGTAGTAGTAGCTAGTAGTAGCTTGTAGTATGTTAGTTTCTGTGGATTTTGGTTAAAGCCAGGACTTAGTTGGAAATTCATAGCAACAGTTATGGATTTTATATGTTTAACCTATAGTTTAGAAATATTAATTATAATATAAGGTTTTATTAATGTTGTTGGTCCTAGAAATATTTTTTATTATAGCCTAAGGTTTAGATAGACTTAATAAGAGTGTGACACTTGTCACAAGCATACTTATTAAGGAATTAAGTATTTTTGATGAATAGTTTAATTAAAAGAAAGATCTAGAAGCTCTAGAACCTTCCAGCAGCTGTTAGGATAACATTTTTACTCAGTCAAAGTTGTTTAATCAATTCAAAATATGCTGAAAAAGTGAAAATGTGTGTTTGATATATCAACGTATGACGATACATCGCAGCTATAGGGGCCAATATATCGCCTACGGGAGAAACGGAAAACACGTCGACTTCACACGAACGAAAGCACAAGGGCTCAGGATATAGGTCCAGGCGCGATATATTGCCCCTGGGAGTTAATTTTTGAATCTTGAGGATTTAAATTTAAAAATAGCCTTAACCACTAAGACTTGTTCTTGAACGATTTGATCCAAATTCTAGGCATCTGTTGAATGAAAATTGAAATCTTTTTTATTTTATATTAATTTATTTATTCATTCTAAAAGGGGTTAGTTTCACTCCTTGAACTCTATAAATAGAACCTAGTACTCAGCCATTTCACTCATCATTCAAGCATTGTTCAGAGCCTCCAAGCTGCTAAGGTTACTATAGAGAGAAACACTTGGGCTTTGGGATAAAAGCTTTTCCAATCTAAGCTTTTCTAAACACTTGGGAAGTAAGATATAGTTTTATTTCAGTATCAAGGTGTAGATCAAAGTCATAAGTTCATTCAAGGTATTCTTATCCTTAAGTTGAGTTCTTCATAGTTCTTTTATTTTCTTCCATTTTCTTTCAGATCCTAACTCTTGTTTATGATTCTTAGTTAGGTGTTTAAGTTCCTTGAACATTAAGGTTTTCAGTAAGTTTCTACTTGGATGGTTTAGTTCTCTTTTTCATCTCCTTGTCTTTAGAAACTCACGATTCTGACTATTTGTTTTAGGAGTGTTCCCAATCCCGTTCTTGTCTCCATATCCCGGTTTTTGGTAAGGAAAATAGGTTAGATTATATGTGTTTATATGTTTATGTTGTGTTATGATATGATATGATATGTGATATATGATTTGTAGTCGCTTGAGCATGTGACTTGCTTAGATAGCAAGCCCCAAGAATTTTTATCATTTACATGGTTTAGAGTTATGATTTACCCTACCCCAATTAGTAGACAGATGACCTAGATGGGTTATCATATACTATTGTTGTGATCTAACCTACCTCGATTAGTAGATAGAGGACCTAGATGGTTTTATCACATACCATGTTAATGAGTTAATGACTGTTAATATTGTAGTCCTATATGATATACGTTTTTATAGTCATATGTTTTATAGTATATGTTTATGATATAGTCTTATGTTTTATGATTTATGACATATATGTTTGTAGATTTTCCTTGCTGGGCATTAGGTTCATTCCTTTCTTTTTAGAATGATGCAGGAAAATGAACATGGAAGGTGGGAAAGATTCGTGGTAGCTTGGCATGTGTGTTGAGGATGAATGGACGACTGGAAGATCGAGGATGACATTGTTTAAAGTCTTTTAAATTATGTTCTTATGTATTTCCGCCCTTAGTACTTAAACAATTAATTTAAATTTTATGTTTTATGTTTTATAACAATGGGATCCCATACCATATTTTATATTTCATACCTTATTTTGTATTTCGTACAATATTTTGGGTTTTGAATGAAGTTCTATTATTTCTTGAAGTATGTATTCAAATTAGTGGTTATGTTTAGTAGTTTTTAATGGTTCGAGGTCTTAGAAATAGTCGGGTCATTCCAGTTGGTATCACAGCCACAGTTCATATGCATGAAGTTCTCCTTGATACACACATACAAGCTCCGAATCTAACTGCCAATGTAAGTGTTTATGTTTATGTTTATAGCTAAAATTTTAGCCATTATGTTTTCAGTTAAAATGGATGGATCCTTGATTTATCATGATATCCAAGCCACTAAGGCATTGAAAATGATTAGAGAGCAAAGGAATACTGTAGGAGTGTTAGAAAGAATCACTCAGAGATTGATCTTATTCCACAAGGAGATAGGCCATCTTCAGACTACTAAGCAAATTATGATGAGAGCTACAGAATAATACGTCCTAGTAATCAGGCTTTTTAAAGATTTTTCTTCTGTAATTTCAACATTAGAAGAAATATGAGAGACTATAGATGATGAAGATGATTTACCGATAGCCATGAGAAATTATTTTCTCATACTTAGGTCCACCTCTAAGTTAGAATTTCAATTCACTAATGAACAAAAGCATAACATCTTTATGAATCTTCCCCGAGGTAATTTTGAGGCTCAAGATAATGATGATTATAAAGAAATAGATGATGATGATATGCTAGATGAAGGGTCAGATGTAGAAGATCTTGATTTTTAGATTTACCCTTGTTATGTTAGTTTATTTATTTATTTAATTATCTTTGCATTTATGATTATACTTAGCAAAAACCTTTTTCCAAATCAATAAACTTGTTATTTTTGAATGACATGTATGATTTTGATTTTTTTCTACAATCATAATAAATTTAATAAATAATGACAATGTTCAGTGAGGGTGGATATAAATCAAAGAACCAGGTTCTATATTGAGAGTTTAGGGGGCCATAGTAGTGGAAACGATTTTACTGATCCCAGCCCTCCCTCAATATGGTTAACCTTGGAACAGCGACAAGTTTCGAGCCTGAGAATTAAGTCATATAGGATGATTGAAAACAGACTTAGAAATAATAAAGATGGCTAATTTTCTAAGTATAGAAACACACCCTAATTATAAAGAAGGCTTACATAATTCTTCATAAGAAATCATAACTAATAGGTCTGAGTTATGTTTGCTTAGACTAAGTTTTGCCTTAGAACCTATTAGGGTAAGTTCTAACACACTTTTTCTCGCCTGTTAGAACTTTTCTGAAGATTTCACACAGAAGGTCTGCACGCACAGCTGGCAATACTTCCAGAGCCGCCAACAAGACTAATGAAGCCCCTCCAGTATGAAGAAGGGAACACATGCTACCAATGTTGCTGCTAACAGAAGTGCACCGCCTCCGGTTGACAACACCGCTGAAATTTTCCGGCTCCGGCTACAAGTGGAAGAACTACTACAACAACAACAATAATAGGCTCAGTCGCAGGCTCAGACTTAGCCCCAGCCTCAGCCGCAACCGCAGCCTCAGCAAATTGCTCAAGAACCCCCAATAAGTAAGTCCTTATGGGGGATGGCCAATGGTGAACTATGAACCTTACCCAGCTTACTACATAGAGCCAGTCTATGAGCGGTTTCAAAAGAACCAAACTCCAAACTTTGAAGGGACAACCGACCCCTTCGAGGCGGAAGAATGGCTCAGGAATGTAGAGCCAATCCTAGCGCACATGAACCTCGGCAGTGCAGATCTCATATCCTGCGTTTCTTCTATTCTGAAGAAGGATGCTAGAATATGGTGGGATTTATTACAGCAAACTAATGATGTCGCCACCATGACATGGACTAGATTTGTGGAGCTCTTTCACAAGAAGTACTACAACTCAGAAGTCATCATTGCGAGGGTAGAAGAGTTCACCAGTCTGAAGCAGGGCAACTTAACGGTAGTAGAGTATGCTCGACAATTCGACCAACTAGCCAAGTTCGCGCCAAAGTTGGTCCCAACTGATTTCCTGAGGGTTACCAAGTTTGTTAGGGGACTCAGACCCAAAATTGAGCTAGGAGTCAAGCTAGCAAATCCTGTAACCACTTCTTATGTCGATGCTCTAGAAACGGCTATAGACGTGGAGAAGCTCCAGGCGAATGTTAGTAAGGAGGAGGCCAATAAGCCTGAACCTAAATAGCAGAATCAACCTTAGAATGATCGGAACCACAACAACAACCATCAGCATAGCAACAATAATGACCAGAAGAGAAGGCATCCTGACAATAAGCAATCCGACAATGACAAAAGAGCACGAACAAGCAATGGAAATAATAGGTCGGGTTATGTAGAATACCCACAATGCTCCAAATGCCAAAAGAAACATCCTGGTAAGTGCCATGCAAACACCAAAGGATGTTACAATTGTGGCCGGGAAGGGCATCGGAAGAGGGAATGTCCACAACTCAAACAAGAAGAGAAAAGGGACAACAAGATGGTTCCAGCGAGAGTCTTTTCCTTGACCCAGGGAGAAGCTGAAGCTAGTAACAAAGTGGTCACAGGTAAGATTCCTATCCTTGATAATATATGTTCAGTATTGTTTGATTCAGGAGCAACACACTCGAATATCTCATTAGGAATGATAGAGAAAATAGACAAACCTTGTGAAAGATTTAGAACTAGGTTTGTGACAGAATTTCCTTCGGACAAAGTAGTCCTATCATCACGGATAGTACAAGGCGTACCGATCAAAATCAAGGACATAGAACTAGAAGGAGACCCGATAGAGCTATAGATCAAAGACTTCGACGTAATATTGGGCATGGATTGGATAGCAAGGCATGGCACAACCATCGATTGTAGATGTAAGCAAGTGACATTCGAAACTCCTGATGGTCAAAAACTATGTTTGATGGGAAAGGTTTCAGAACTATGAACACCACTTGTCTAATCTCTCAAAACTCAGAGAATGATAGAGAAAGGATGTCACACATTCTTAGCAAGTGTCACAGATGTGGTCAAGGAAACACCACTAAAGGTTGGAGACGTCCATATTATAAAGGAATTCCCATAAATATTTCCTGACGACTTACCAGGGTTGCCGCCTACTCGGGAAATTGACTTCACAATCAAATTAGCACCGGGAACTGAGCCTATCTCAAAGGCACCATATCGGATGGCACCTACCAAACTCAAGGAGTTAAAGATGCAGTTAGAGGAACTCTTAGACTTGGGTTTCATCAGATCAAGTCTTTTGCCATGGGGAGCACCAGTTTTATTTGTGAAGAAGAAGGATGGAAGCATGCGGATGTGTATAGATTACCGCGAGCTGAACAAGGTGACAATTAAGAATAAGTGCCTGCTACCCCAGATTGATGACTTGTTTGATCAACTTCGAGGAGCGACCATATTTTCTAAGATTGATCTACAGTCCGGTTATCACCAGCTCAAGGTACGGGAAGAGGATATTCCCAAGACATCTTTTAGAAGTCGATATGGACATTACGAGTTTTTGGTTATGTCATTTGGTCGTACCAATGCTCCAGCCGCATTTATGGACTTAATGAATCGAGTCTTCAAGGATTATTTGGACGAATTTGTCGTAGTGTTCATTGCGATATTTTGGTGTACTCCAAGGACGAAGTCAAGCATGAGGAACATTTAAGAGCGACCATGTTGCGACTTTAGGAGCATTAACTTTATGCCAAGTTCAAGAAGTGCGAATTTTGGCTTTCGCAAGTAGCGTTCCTCGACCACATAGTATCCAAGGATGGAGTTTTTATAGACCCAGCTAAGGTAGAGGCTATGATGGATTGGTTAAGACCTAAGAATGCGTCAACGGTTAAAAGTTTTCTCGGGCTAGCAGGCTATTATCAGAGATTTGTAGAAGGCTTTTCTAAGAAAGCCACTCCGCTTACCAACCTTACCCGGAACCAGCAAAAGTTTAACTGGACGAATAGGTATGAAGAGAGCCTCCATTTGCTCAAGGATAAGTTATGCTCAGCACTAGTACTTTGTGTACCAACACCCAATGACAAGTTTGTAGTCTACTGTGACGCGTCGAAGCAAGGTTTGGGTTGTGTGCTGATGCAAAATGACAAAGTGATGGCCTACACATCAAGGCAGGTGAAGGAATACGAGCAACGCTATCCAACGATCGATATGGAGTTGGCAGCGGTGGTCTTCGCATTGAAAATATGGCAACACTATCTTTATGGAGATTTATACGGACCACAAGAGCATAAAGTATTTATTCACACAAAAGGAGCTTAACATGAGACAGTTCAGGTGGTTAGAACTAGTAAAGGACTATGACTGTGAAATGCTATACCACCCAGGAAAAGCAAACGTAGTTGCTGATGCGCTAAGCAGGAAGAGTTATGGAAATCTTGTAGCGTTATCTGGAATAGGAAAGACGCTTCAGCAATAACTGATCAATGCCAAAATAGAAATAGTCCTTGGTCAACTGGCTAACTTGACCATCCAGTCAAGTCTGTTAGAAGATATACGGATCGGGCAAGAGCATGATGACACATTAGTATCTCACATAGCTACAGTTAAAGAAGGCAAGGCCATAGATTTCTCTATATCAGGACTGGGGTTCTTGAGATATAAGGGTTGGGTATGCGTGCCGGATGACTATTGAATTAAGATGAAGATTTTAGAAGAAGCACACAATACCCCATACTCAGTTCACCCAGGGTCGACCAGGATGACTCACGACCTTAAGGCACTTATATTGGTGGCCAGGAATGAAGAAAGACGTAGCAGAATATGTGTCTAAATGCTTAGTATGCCAGCAAGTGAAAGTAGAGCATCAGCGACCTGCAGGCTTATTGCAACGACTTAGTATCCCAGAATGGAAGTGAGAAAACATAGCCATGGACTTCATAGCAGGATTACCACAAACAAATAAGTAGCACGACTCAGCTTGGGTAATAGTAGATAGACTAACCAAGTCAGCTCACTTCCTGCCTGTCAAGATTACGTACACAGCAGACTAGTACGCAAACATCTATGTTCAAGAAATTGTACGACTGCATGGAATCCCTAAGACCATAGTATCCGATAGGGGATCGGTGTTTACATCGAGATTTTGGGGAAGCTTGCAGCAAGCCATGGGTACCAAGTTAAGTCTTAGTACGGCATTTCATCCTCAGACCGACGGTCAGTCTGAGCATACCATACAGATTTTAGAAGATATGTTGCATGCTTGCGTACTAGATTTCGGAGGATCGTGGAGTAAGTATTTGCCACTTATAGAGTTCTCCTGCAACAATAGCTACAAGTCAACAATCGGGATGACACCCTATGAGTTACTTTATGGAATGAGGTGCCGATCGCCGTTACATTGGGACGAGGTAGGCGAAAGACAACTTCTTAGAATTTAAGTGTATGAGTTACTTTATGCAATGTCGCTGATTAGAAGGTGTATGCTCACTTCTCAAAGCTGACATAAAATTTATCTAGATGCCAAGCGGCGAGATGTGGAATTCAAAGTCGGAGATCAAGTCTTCTTAAAGATATCTCCTATGATAGGAGTAAAGCGGTTTGGGAAGAAAGGCAAACTTAGTCCCCGGTTTATAGGTCATTTTGAGATATTGGACAACGTGGGAACAGTTGCACATAGATTAGCCCTACCGCCAGCTCTAGAAGATAGCCACAACGTATTTCACATCTCGAAGATGCGTAGATATGTGTCAGACCCATCTCACATTCTCAAGTACGATATGATAGTACTCCAGAAAGACTTGAGTTATAAGGAACGACCTATTAGCATCATAGATAGAGGGATGAAGGAATTACGGTCTAAGAGTATTCCGATAGTCAAGGTCCTATGGAGTAATAGTTCAGAACGGGAGGCAACATGGGAGTTGGAAGAAGACATGTTAGCACGGTATCCAAAATTGTTTGGTAAGTAAATTTCGGGGACGAAATTCTTTTAAGTAGGGAAGAATTATAGTGTCTAGGAATTTTACTTAGTTAGATAGTAGCAGTAGTAGCTAGTAGTAGCTTGTAGTATGTTAGTTTCCGTGGATTTTTGTTCAAGCCGGGACTTAGTTGGAAACTCATAGCAACAGTTATGGATTTTATAAGTTTAACCTATAGTTTAGAAATATTAATTATAATATAAGGTTTAATTAATATTGTTGGTCCTAGATATTTTTTTTTATTATAACCTAAGGTTTAGATAGAATTAATAAGAGCGTGACACTTGTCAGAAGCATGTTTATTAAGGAATTAAGTATTTTTCATGAATAGTTTAATTAAAAGAAAGATCTAGAAGCTCTAGAACCTTCCAGCAGCAGTTAGGATAACATTTTTACTCATTCAAATTTTTTTAATCAATTCAAAATATGTTGAAAAAGTGAAAATACGTGTTTGATATATCAACGTATGCTGATATATCGCAGCTATAGGGGCCTATATATCGCCTATGGGAGAAATGGAAAACACGTCGACTTCGCACGAATGAAAGCACAAGGGCTCGGGATATAGGTCCAGGCGATATATTGCCCAAGGTAGGTGATATATTGCCCCTGGGAGTTAATTTTTTAATCTTGAGGATTTAAATTTAAAAACAGCCTTAACCACTTGGACTTGCTCTTGAACGATTTTAACTGAATTCTGGGCATCTGTTGAACGAAAATTCAAATATTTTTCATTTTATATTCATTTATTTATTCATTCTAAAAGGGGTTAGTTTCACTCATTGAACTCTATAAATAGGACTTAGCACTCAGCCATTTCACTCATCATTCAAGCATTGATCAGAGCCTCCAAGCAGCTAAGGTTACTATAGAGAGAAACACTTGGGTTTTGAGATAAAAGCTTTTCCAATCTAATATTTTCTAAAAACATGGGAAGTAAGATATAGTATTATTTTGGTATCGAGGTGTAGATAAAAGTCAGAAGTTCATTCAAGGTATTTTATCCTTAAGTTCACGTCTTCATAGTTGTTTTATTTCTTCCATTTTCTTTCAAATACTAACTCTTGTGTTATGATTCTTGGTTAGGTGTTTAAGTTTCTTGAACATTAAGGTTTTCGGTAAGTTTCTACTTGGATGGTTTAGTTCTCTTTTTCATGTCCTTCTCTTTAGAAACTCACGATTCTTATTGTTGGTTTTAGGAGTGTTCCCAATCCCGTTCTTGTCTCCATATCCCAGTTTTTGGTAAGGAAAATAAGATAGATTATATGTGTTTATATGTTTATGTTATGATATGTTTATGCTGTGATATGATATGTGATATATGTTTTTTAGTCGCTTGGGCATATGACTTTCTTAGATAGCAAGCCCCAAGAATTTTTTATCGTTTACATGGTTTAGAGATATAATTTACCCTACCTCGATTAGTAGACAAAGGACCTAGGTGGGTTATCATATACTATAGTTGTGATCTAACCTACCTCGATTAGTAGACAGAGGACCTAGATGGTTTTATCACATACCATGTTAATGAGTTAATGGCCATTAATATTGTAGTCCTATATGCTATACGTTTTTATAGTCATATGTTTTATAGTATATGTTTATGATATAGTCTTATGTTTTATGACTTATGACATATATGTTTTTAGATTTTCCTTGCTGGGCATTAGGCTCATTCCTTTCTTTTTAGAATGATGCAGGAAAATGAACATGGAAGGTGGGAAAGATTCGTGGCAGCTTGGCATGTGTGTTGAGGATGAATGGACCGAATGGACTGTTGGAAGATCGAGGATGATGTTGTTTAAAGTCTTTTAAATTATGTTCTTATGTATTTTTGCACTTAGTATTTAAACAATTAATTTAAAGTTTATGTTTTCTGTTTTATAACAATGGGATCCCATACAATATTTTATATTTCATACCTTATTTTGTATTTTGTACAATATTTTGGGTTTTGAATTAAGTTCTATTATTTCTTGATGTATGTATTCAAATTAGTGGTTATGTTTAGTAGTTTTTAATGGTTCGAGATCTTAGAAATAGTCGGATGATTATAGAGATAAGGTAAAGCGACATCGAGCACGATCTTTTTTCTCCCAAGCCTTGCGGTACCCCTAATCACAACATATTAAGCAATATCCATCAAGAAATAAATCAATTAAGAGCTTTAAGATCAAGACCTAGCCCTCAGAACCTTGAATTCCACTAAATCGGATAGTGCAATTATTCTTGAGCCCTCTGCTCTGGATTCCCAAAGCCCAAAACACAAGATACCCTAAAAGATGCTTTAGCGTCGTAGCGCCACCCATCAATGGGCCGCGACACTAAACTAGACAGAGAGCCCTATGCCCAAAATCCCTGCACAGGCATCGTGGCACTGCGCACCAAGCACCGCAATGCTAAGTTGATCCAAGGCACCTCCTGCCTCGCTGAGTTCAAGCTGGCCGCGGTGCTCCAAAAATAGCACTGCGGTGCGACCCAGCAAACCCAGAATTCTATGATTTCAAGAATTGCAAATCGACCCAAAACATCATTCCAATAAATTTTCGAGCACCAAACTACACTAGGAACTCAGATACCCAACATACAACCACCAACATACACCCAACCAAAAATCAAATGATTTCTCAAAACACCAAAAGAAAAACTCAAAAGCTTAAAGTGTTGAATTTACCTCTTAGATTTCGAGCTCCCCAACTCAATTTCCCTAGCTTAGCAATTCCTAGTCCTCTGCAGCAAGCCTCCAAATATAGCAAAGATAACTTCTAGACTAAGAGTCCAAGAGTTCCCCTTCAAAGCGTAAGAGAGAACTTCCAAGGGTAAGAGAGTAAAAGAAACGTGAATTGATGTTTTTGTTGGGAATTGTGCCCTTAAAGCAATTATAGTTTACAATATTTTTAATGAAATAAATGAATGAATTGAATTATTGTATATATGTAGCTTATGTACTATATTATTGTTAATAATATTAAGTAAATATCAGAAAATTCCAAAGTTCATCTATGTGGTCTCAATCTCATATTGGTATGAGAGGATCGAGATTGAGATAATGAACTTAAATAATTCGCAGCAAAATAAAGTTACAGAATCTTTAGATTAATTACTAATGGTACAGTGTACTAGTATTATGAATACACGTGACCTAGATCCGGGTTACTAGTGTAGTAGGACACTTTAGTGGAGGTACTTTGCATGCTGAGAGTATGTAGAACTGGACCAGATGTGATTTAATAATACTTGTTCAAATACTGTTTCCTAGTATTATAAAACACATCAACTGATGATCATATTCAAACTGATCTTAATCTAGAAGTTACTATGAACTCTTATATATTCCATTTGATCCTTTGATTCTTGTGTTACGGTTTGTCAGAATGATTAGGCTAATAACTATAGTTTTGAGGACTCAATGATGTATATGGTTGCGGACATAGCTTAATAGATATGGAAAATATACATTCTTATATATTGAATGATGGTTCCCTATTGGGTTGCCTTTTGGAACTGAAAAGGTTATTGAAATCAAATTCATAATCAGATTTTGAATTAACCTTCACTAGTAAAGTCAATGGCACACTAGGAATCAAGATATAATTAAAACGTAAAGCGATAATTTTATTCTCACTTAATTATGAATCATCAATAGAGGATTAATTTGTATGTAATGATTATATCAATGGACACTTTATGGTTACAATAAAGTACTCAGTGAATATATGTCTTTAATTCTCAAGAGTGCAGTCTCATATTTCTAGTGGAATAATCATGAGATTAATGTAACGACCCAATTTTCTGAGACATTACTTAGGAAGTCCATTTAAAATAATAATCAAATAAATAATTGAAGACACTAAAAGAAAATATTTATTTAAAATTTAAATAGACAATGAGATCTCATTATTATTTTTTTAAATGGACGCTGGGTTTAATAACAACAACATAAAGAAAATAACTGTTCAAGTTTGAAAATTTAAAACATGACATTCATTTCTAAATAACATAAAATAACTGGAGCCCAGCCTCTAACATGTCATATCCATGCCTCGAGCCCGCTCCACTCATTGCTTCGCTTTGCCTTTACCTGCACACAGAGTACCCGTGAGCTAACACCCAGTAAGAAGAGCTATGTAGGACATAACTCCCTAAACCAGAAAACATAAACTTTTAACTAAACATAAATAAACATCATAAGCATAATAAACATCGTGCGATATAAGCACCATATCACACTAACATAATGTGTGTTACAATCACACACATAAATCTAACAAGTCATGTTGATCGAACATGAAATGTAATCTGCCTTGCCTAGGTTGTACTCACACTCGACATTCCCACGGTGGCACCTAGTCTAGCCTGCGCTGTACTCACACTCGGTCATTCCCTCGAGACACCATTGCCCTGCCTGCGTTGTACTCACACTTGGCAGTTCTGTGGTGGCATCCTCTTATCCTGAGTTGTACACACCCAAGATCACTCATGCAAGTGCTATACTCACACAAGCAGCTAGAATCTGGTAGCACGCCTACTCTATCATCTAAGCATGTCTACTAACTAAAATCGCTAGCACTATCTTCATGCTAGTCAATCTAATGCAACAATTCAGGTCACAAATATAATTACATAACTAACAAATAAGAAAACAAGGTTGTATGCATAACGTACACCCTGTGCGCAGATGTCCACTCTTCTTACCTTAAGCAGTGCATTGTCCGATGACGTGTCCCGAACCACTAGTTGTGTCACCTCGACGACCGCTAGCTCCTAGACGTCCAATTACACAACGACAATTCAAGGAAAATAAAAATAGGCGTTAGGGTTTTATTTCGAAACCCTAATTATCGAAATAATATAACTATGCAATTTTAACATGCATGGCACATATATTAAAATCATTTTTCACAAAGGTTCAAACCATCATATCAAATGCACAAACAATGTTGTTTCTAACGTAAAACATTAATTGATATAAATATTTTTTACATGAAAAATTACCAAAATCACCTTAATATCATAATTACAAAGAAGACTCGATAATTTTCTAAAAATTATCATATAACAAAAAAAATTAATAAACAACTTTTCCAAAACCCTAAATAATCAGCAAAGGCTCATATAAGACTAGAAAAATAATTTTTAATATCTATAAATTATTTTTCCTCAATTTTCCAAATAATTTAAATAATTCAAAATAATTATACAACCAGCCCAAAATTCAAACTAATCATACAGAACTGTTCAAAAAGCAAAATAAAATATAAAAATTATTTTAGAGTTTTCTGGCCAAAATAACTATTTTTCTTAAATAATTTAATATAAAAACCAATTTATTCAAGAAAAATACATAAAAAAATTAAAAATAGAATATAATTGTACAGATTGGTTTCTACACCCTACAAAAACACACAAAAATTTTGTACTGTTCAGAACAGTAACATTAATATTTTTCATAATTAAAATATAGAATAAGCCAAATAAATCATGGAAATTACATAATTGATAAAAATTAAAAATAAAATTACAGAGGGCCTTATAATCTCATTTTAAACATATACAAAAAATTTCAGAATTTTAGAATATTTTAAATATTTTTTCCATATTTATTTCCTTAAATCACATATGTAAAAGCAAATAATTGAAGAAAATTATCAAAAATGATCAAAACATAAATCTAAACATACAAAACAATTATAAATTATATAGAGATCATTCACAAATAAACTCATATTTTTCTAAACAATAAAATATTTTTCATTATTAATCTCTATTTAAAATTAAATATACCATAGTAATTCAAAGAAAAATCAGAAAAATACCAAACCAGTTGGAAAATGCTCTAAAATTAATTTGATAATTTTTAAGATTGAAAAATCCAAAAAAACACCTCCAAAAACATCCAGATCGGATTCGCTGGAGCCTTGCCAGAATCTTCTTCTTCTTCGTCGCCGACGAGATTCTAACTCCTCTTTCCGCTTGTTTTTGACACTCCAAACGGGTTGGAAGTTGTTCCCAAAGATATCAGAACCTCAACAAACTCTTGAAGCTCAAGAAAATTGACCCATGATGGTCGGATCGTGGTTGTCTTCCCCATCACCGGTGTACTGCCAAAAATGGTGGTCAAAATGAAAATTTTTATTTTAGAGCTTTTTGATCTGTTTCTTCATGTCCAAAATACTTCTTAGGGTTCCTCTAAGCTTTATAAATACTTCAACAAAACCGAAACCTCTCATGCTCCCTTAGATAAAAAATTATTCAAGAACACTCACTTTAATGGTGAAAATTTGTGATTTTTGAAAACGACATTTCTAGCCCCTTTTTGTCACGTTAAAAACGTTCCTTAGATCATAGGAAAGATATTTCAAACACTCAAAACTACCCAAAAATTTCTTAGAGCTCTCAAACCCGAAATCTCCCTTCTCTCTCTATAAAATTCAAGAACGTCTATTTTCTTCCACTAGTGCGACTCTCCCTCTCCCACGATTTTGAACTGTTGAGATGCCCTCTAAATCGTGCTTAAACAAAAAGAAACGAAGGCTTAACCACTTAGTTGTTGTTGACCGATTCTAAGCCTATGGTTAAGAATTTTTTTTTTATTTCTTTTAAAATTAAATAAAAGAAATGGTGATCTTATTATAACTAATTTAAAATTCGAATTTAATCAGTTAATTACATTTTAAATAATATTCTATTGTCATCTAAATGCCCCTTAACTAAATTCAAACATAGGGACATTATGGTTATTTCATAATTAAATGCAATTACCATTATTTAATATATTTAAATAATAATGCAATAAACCATATAATAAAATAAAATAAATTCATATCATGCTATTAATATTATTATGCTCATAATAATAATAACATTCATAGCATAAATAAATAATTAAATTAACCTACGTAATTAATTATTTATTAGGCATTATGCTCATGTCGAGATTTAAATATCATTCTAAATTCTCAATACATATATAACCAATAAATATGTAAAATGACAAAATACTCTCAGTGGCAAAATTACAAAATTACCCTTTTGGGAAAATGGATATTACAATTAATAAATATGATTATTGAATCAAAAAGTTTTGGTTAATAATCTTTTATTTATTGGAGCTTGGAATTATTGGTCCATCAATACTAATCAATGTAAGAGTTGATACAGGTTCAAACTATGAATGGGCTATTTTAGAGAATATTTATTCTTCGGGATAAATGTACAATTATATGATAATTGAAATTTCACAATTTATTATTGCATTTGTGCAATTTTCGAAATTGTGTAAAAATAAAAGAAATTGATTTTAATCAATTATTTTGTTTAAGTGTGAACGGATAGATATGGATAGTCAAAATTGGTTTTGATTATTATATTTATATAATTAATAATAAGATGATAATGGAAGAAATTTAAGTTGTGATATTTTCCTTAAAAATATGATACCTTATTTGAATCCCTTATTATTAATTGATTAAAATAAAAACACATGAAAAATCAAATTTTATTAATCAGGGATAGTGCCACACGCATAGGGTGTAACGACCCAAATTTTCTAATAAGGCGTAAGGGTCTTGATTAGTGCGCCGGGAGGGCATAATTGGATTGTATATGATTTAATGATGTAAAAGCATGTTATATGATTATTTGAATATATGTGATGCATGACTATATGCATTAGTATGCATGTAGGCCTTGATTAGGTTAGGATGGAATAATCATAATTTTGGCCCGTTGAGGGCATAAATGTATATATTTGTGATAAATTGTTGAGACCACATTATTATGTGGATATATTTATAATCTGTTACTCGAGACGATCCTAGTGAGCGATTTAGTGAAAAAGTCACGGCGGGGATTTATACCCGGCTCGGGACGAGCCTGAAGGTATTTCTGGGAATTTAGAGAATATATTGGAGTCTATTTTGATGTTGAGGAATATAATTGGCGATTAGTTAGGTGTCGGGAAGTAAGCGATAAATATTAGAGACACTTGAGGAATTAGCGGGAATTGGGTGTAATGACCAAAATATCCCTAGGTTGATTAAAGGCTTAGGAATAAAGGGAGCGAAAATTGGTCATTTGGATTATAAGGGGTAAGTATTATTAGGCTTTATACCTTAGTGGAATATGTAGAAAGTTTTAGAAGTCTCAAGGAAAGAAAGAAAAGAAAAGGAAGAAAAGAAGGGGAATTAGGGGTCTATCTTTCTCTCTCTCGGTTGGAGGTTTCTTCCTCATTTCTGAAGGAATTTGGAGATGAAACTCAAGGAGAGTCTAGGTAGGAGCTAGAGGCTAGGGTCCTTGGTCTGGTTTGAGGATTTAGCAAGGAGTTAGCAAGAGTAATCCATCCACTTGAGGTAAGAGCTGAGATTTTGGTGGGAATTCTAGGGAAATTGAGGCTGAAGCTTTGAGGAGGTGAAGGCTAAGCAAGTGTGGAAGATAGCTTAGGTTGAGCTCATCCATCAAAGGTAAGAAACTCTAGTTCAAGTTCTGTGTTTCAGTTGATTTCTGTGGAGTTTTGAGCTCTAGGATCAGCCATGGTGAATTTTGTGATTTGGGGTGCATGTGATTGAGTTTTGTGTGGTTGGGACTTATGGGATGATTTGAGGATGTTGTGAGGCTTGCTTTGAAGTATGGTTCAGGTTTGGTTGAGTTTTGAGTAGGTTTTGCTCGAGAAAATTCGAAGGAGAAAAAGTTGTGCTGGGTTGTGCTGTGACTAGCGCTACAATGCTAGTCACTGGGCGCTATAGCGCTGGGTCCCAAAGTTCCAAATCCCTTTGGCTCTTTTTGTAGTGCTAGAGCACTCTCCTTAGGGAGCTGTAGCGCTACCCTGTTTTCAGAAAGGGGTTTTTGGGTTATTTCTAAGGGTTTTTGCCCAGGGGTTCGGGGTTTGATTCCACCACCCCATTTTGTGGAATTAGGGCTTCCCAAGGGCTCGGGATTGGTCCCGAGGCTAGGTTTTGGATTTGAGGTTTGGTGATGATTCTGATTTATGGTTGTGACTAGGTGTACGCTAGGGCTCAGATGGGATCGTGCTAGAGGATCAAATTGAACAAAGCTAGCGAATCTATAGGTAAGAAAACTGCACCCACTTATGTGTTTATGATAGGACTAAGAGCTCCCTATATCTATATGATTCCATAGATGGTATTATTCCATGGGACATGTGATAACGGCCTAAGGGTCTCGTAAATAATACTTGCACACAAGGCGCGACTCGGCCACTGGTAGCTGAGGACAGCTTAATATTCACTAAGCTCAGTTTAAGCGAGCCGGAGTCAGTGGGATAAATAGAGGGTGTGGCCTAAGGGAGTTAACCCTGGTTATCATATGTGAATTGATTATTGATATGAAATGATATACTTGGTATACTGAATACTTGAATAACATGAATGCTTACACTGTTGAGTACATGTTTATACTGTATGAATTATCTGATTGTCTGCTCAATGATTATGCTTTGTTATTGTGTTTTCTTGTTGGGCCTTGGTTCATGGGTACTACGTAGTGTAGGTAAAGGCAAGGGAAAGTTGGACTAGACCTGAGAGGGAGAGCTTTGGGGCTGAATGTACATAATCAGCTGATCTTCCGCCACGGCCGAGGAATGTAACAGGGCGAGAAAAGCCTATTTGTCTGTTTTTCCTTAGAGGGTCTAGCAACTTTATTTAAATCCTGAATCTTTTGTAAACGGTCTTTAACTTTACTACTTTTGCAATCCCATGTAAAAAGAATGTTTGTTTATTAGAAATGAAGCTTTTGAGACCAAAATCTTTTAACCCTAGTTTAACTATAGTTTCAGTAACACATTTTTTTTTTAATTGAATGACTTGATTAGCAAGTCTTGCACCTTTATAAACATACAGTGTAACGGTCTTGGCTATCCAAGGCATTACAACTTGGTATCAGAGCGTCCTAGGTTTAAGGGTTCCTGAAGACTGGCTGGACATGTACATTCACCGCGAATGACAAGCTAGACTCAGGGTTTGGTAAATTGTGTATACATGACTATATGCTTAAATGATCTGAATGAAATATGACTATTGATAACTGCTTGGTTAATAGGGAGCATGAGATACTGATAGAGCCTGGCCCTTGAGTATTGCATGATGATATTGAGGCGTGCTTATCAGCACTGCTATGCATGTGAATTAATATATGGATGAATATTTGGATGAACTGTTATATTTTGATTGCTTGTGAATGTTTGGAGTTCTAATGGTGGATCATGGATGGATTATCACCCTGTCATCATAGTCTGACTACTGAGCCATGGATTGCAGATTGACTTGGATAATTATGCGTTCAAGAAAATCTACGCGACTAGCCGGCATTAGGTCTGAGACTAGAGATGATGACCAAGGCCAGACCCCTCCGCCAGTCCCTGAGAACTGGCAGCAGCTCATGGCAGACATGCAAGCTCGGCTACAGAGCCAGGATGAACATATCCGAATTTTGCGATAGTAGGCTCCATCAGGGAGTGCTGCCCCTATTGTACCACCTACAATGGTACCAATTGTACAGCCAGTAGAGGTTGGGAACAGATGGGAGCCATTATATGAGAGGTTCAGGAAACAGCAGCTCCCGATCTTTGAGGGAGGATCTGATCCACTGAAAGCTGAACAGTGGATGACCATGATTACTACCATTCTGGACTTTATGAGAGTAGAGGGACATGACAGAGTGGTCTGTGCCACATATATGCTGAGAGAGGATGCCCAAATCTGGTGGGAGGTGGCATCACAGACCAGAGATGTTACTTCTTTAACTTGGGAAGGATTCAAGGACCTATTTAGTCAGAAGTACTATAATGATTCCATCAGGGCAGCGAAGGTGAATGAGTTCGTGGGGTTGGTTCAGGGCAGCATGACAGTTATATAATATGCCCTAAAGTTTGACAGGCTTGCGAAGTTCGCACCCTACCTTGTGCCTACTGATGCCGCTAGGCAGGATAGATTTATTAGAGGGTTTAATGCTATGATAGCCCGAGATGTGAGGATTACAACATTTCCTGGAGGGACAACTTATGCCCAGGTTTTAGAGAAGGCTCTTACCGCTAAGGAAGCAGAAAATAAGATATGGAGGGAGAGTGTAGCAAGACGAGAGAGCTGCAGGGCAGTGCCTCCATATTCTGGTTTTGGTAGGGGCGGAGGCCCCAGTGATTTAAAGAGGAAGACCCATGATGCTTCGACCGCTTCCTGTCCTGATAAGAGAGGTCGGGGTACTCATGGTGGCCGTCAGGGAGGCGGTGATACATGGAGGACTTATCTTGAGCGCACGAGGTGCAGAAGACGCCTTCCGCACGAGTGTCGGGCTAAGGCCTGTTATGTATGTGGGGTAGTGGGACACCTCAAGAAATATTGCCCGACACTGAAGAAGGGTGATGCGGGGAAGGTGGACAGCTTGACTCCAGCTCGAGTGTTCACCTTGACGCAGGCAGAGGCCGAGGTTAGCCCCTCGATAGTGACAGGTCAGCTTTCTAGCACTGGCTCTCCTTTTACTGTATTGATTGACTCTGGTGCTACACATTCGTTTGTTTCTGGTAAGATGATTGATAGACTGTGTAGACCTAGTGAGTATCGTACTTCAGGGTTTGGGACTATTTTTCCTACAGGGGAACTAGTAGTTTCTAGGAGGTAGATTAGAGCACTGCCAGTGATAGATGATGGTAGAGAATTGTCAGTAGACTTGATTGAGTTGAGCATGGAAGACTTTGGTATGATTTTAGGTATGGATTGGTTGGCTAGATATGGAGCTACTATTGACTGCAGGAAGAAGATGGTGACCTTTGAGCCAGAGGGCAAGGATCCCTTTGTCTTTGTGGGAGCGGTGCGTGGACCCCGCATACCCAGGATATCGGTACTGAGAGCCAGAGATCTGTTACAAGGAGGGTGTATAGGTTTTCTGGCTAGTGTGGTGGATACCACCAGGGTTTCGCCAGCAGGACCGGAAGAGACCAGATTGGTTTGCGAGTTCTTGGATGTGTTTCCTGAGGACTTGCCGGGGTTGCTGCCGCGTAGAGAGATTTAGTTTGTCATTGAGTTGGCGCCA
The DNA here is from genome assembly GCF_963169125.1 of Humulus lupulus. Lineage (NCBI taxonomy): Eukaryota > Viridiplantae > Streptophyta > Magnoliopsida > Rosales > Cannabaceae > Humulus > Humulus lupulus. The sequence goes on from NC_084796.1 coordinate 185,717,191, forward strand.
AGGACAGAGCCAATGTCGAGGGCACCATATATGATGGCATCGGTTGAACTGAAAGAACTAAAGATACAGTTGCAAGAGCTTCTGGATTTGGGGTTTGTCAGGCCTAGTAACTCGCCATGGGGAGCTCCAGTTTTGTTTGTGAAGAAGAAGGACGGGACTATGAGAATGTGTATAGACTACAGGGAATTGAACAAGTTGACTATCAAGAATAAGCACCCCCTACCAAGGATTGACGACTTGTTTGATCAGCTGCAGGGTAAGACGGTGTTCTCAAAAATTGATCTTCGATTTAGTTATCACTAGCTGAGGATCAAGGACGAGGACATACCGAAGACGAGCTTTCGAACGAGGTACGGGCACTATGAGTTTCTGGTCATGTCGTTTGGTTTGACCAATGCCCCAGCAGCCTTTATGGACCTAATGAATAGAGTGTTCAAGGACTTTCTGGATTAGTTCATTATTATCTTCATCGACGACATCTTAGTGTACTCCAGTTCAGAGACAGAGCACGATATTCATCTTCAACAGGTTCTACAGAGGTTGAGGGAGTATCAGTTGTACGCCAAGTTTAAGAAATGTGAATTTTGGTTACCAGAAGTGACATTCCTTGGACATAGTGTGGGTGCAGATGGGATTAAGGTGGAGCCATCTAAGGTAGAGGCAGTTAGGGATTTGCCGAGGCCAAGGAACGCCTCAGAGGTGCGGAGTTTTCTTGGTGACGGTTTGTGGAAGGCTTCTCGAAGATAGCGGCACCGATGACAGAATTGACACCGAAGAATTTGAAGTTTATCTGGTCAGACAAGTGTGAGGACAGTTTCCAAGAGCTGAAACGACGACTTATTACTGCACCCGTGTTGAGTCTTCCTTCGGGGGAACAGAAGTTTGTTGTCTATTGCGATGCATCGAGGTTGGGTTTCGGTTGTGTGTTGATGTAGAATGAGAAGGTCATAGCTTATCCATCACGACAACTGAAGGAGTATGAGCAACGGTATCCTACCCATGATTTGGAGCTAGCAGCGGTGGTATTCGCACTGAAGATTTGGCGACATTATTTATATGGGGAAAAGTGCGAGGTATACACTGACCATAAGAGTCTGAAGTATTTCTTTACACAAAAATACCTGAACATGAGACAGAGGTGTTGGCTTTAGTTGGTGAAAGATTATGATTGTGATATTCTTTACCATCCGGGGAAAGCCAACGTAGTGGCGGATGCATTGAGCCGGAGAGGCCCAGGTCAGTTATATAGTTCCACCCAGATCTCGAGAGAGTTAGATGATGAGATGGTCAGAGCGGGGATAGAATTGGTGGTAGGACGGTTGGCCAATATTACTCTGCAGTCGACCATGCTAGAGCAGATTAAAGAGGGAAAATTGGTAGATGCTCAGTTATAGGAGGTTAGTGAGAATGTCTTAGCAGGAGTAGCTAAGGACTATTCTATTTCTGAGGGTGGTTTGCTTTGGTATCAAGGGCGGATTTGTGTTCCGAATGATGAGAAGATCGGATGAGAGATATTGGATGAGTCTCATACGACGCCATACTCACTTCATCTGGGTACCACGAAGATGTACCAAGGTCTGCGGACGTTATATTGGTGGCCCAGAATGAAGAAGGATGTGGTAAAGTACGTAGCCAGATGTTTAACCTGTAAGCAGGTGAAAGCGGAGCATCAGCGACCAGCAGGGTTACTTCAGCCTTTCGGTATTCCTGAGTGGAAATGGGAGGATATTACGATGGATTTTGTGGGAGGTTTACCCAGAACAGTAGGGCTTCATGACTCGGTGTGGGTGATAGTGGACAGATACACCAAGTCAGCCCATTTTCTTCCAGTAAGGTCGACATATACTGTGGATTAGTATGCTGAGTTGTACATGAGGGAGATCGTACGTCTCCATGGGATTCCTAAGTCTATAGTGTCAGACCGAGATCCTATCTTTACCTCCAAGTTTTCGGGTGGTTTGCAAAAGGCTATGGGAACTCAACTGAAGTTCAGCACATCCTTTCATCCTCAGACTGATGGACAGTCTGACAGGACGATTCAGGTGTTGGAGGATATGCTCAGAGTGTGTGTGATCCACTTTGAAGGATCATAGAGTAAGTATCTCCCGTTGATTGAATTTTCATATAACAATTGTTACCAATCAACGATTGGAGTAGCTCCCTACGAGATGCTTTATAGGGGGAAGTGTAGATCACCCATTCATTGGGATGAGAAGGGTTAGAGAAAGCATTTGGGGCTAGATATAATTCAAAGGACAAGTGAAGCTATAGAGAAGATCTGAGCTAGGATGCTCGCCTCATAGAGCAGACAGAAAAGCTACGTTGATCCCAAGCGCAGGGACATGGAGTAACAGGTTGGGGACCACGTGTTTCTTCGAGTTTCACCATTGCGAGGGGTGAGAAGATTTGGAAAGAAGGGCAAGCTAAGACCTAGGTTCATTGGAGCTTTTGAAATCCTGGAAAGGATTGGTCAGGTGGCTTACAGGTTAGCCTTGCCACCATCATTGTCAGGAGTTCATGACGTGTTCCATGTTTCTATGCTCTGGAAGTCTGTCTCAAAAGCGACTCATGTATTGAGGTATGAAGATCTAGAGTTGCAGACAGATCTAGCCTATGAAGAGCAATCAATTCAGATCTTGGATCTGAAGGACAAGGTACAACGGAATAAGACGATTCCTCTTGTTAAAGTGTTATGGAGGAATAGTAGGGTCGAGGAGGCGACCTGGGAACATGAGACAGCGAGGCGAGATTAGTATCCCGAATTACTCAGGTAAATTTCGAGGATGAAATTCTTATTAGGAGGGGATAGTTTTAACGACCCAAATTTGCTAATAAGGCTTAAGGGCCTTGATTAGTGCACCGAGAGGGCATAATTGGATTGTATGTGATTTAATGATTTAAAAGCATGTTATATGATTATTTGAATATCTGTGATGCATGACTATGTATATTAGTATGCATGTAGGCCCTGATTAGGTTAGAAGGGCATAATCGTAATTTTGGCCCGTTGAGGGCATAATTGTATATATTTGTGATAAATTGTCGAGACCACATTATTATTTGGATATATTTGTAATCTGTGACTCGAGACAATTCTAGTGAGCGGTTTAGCGAAAAAGTCATGGCGGTGATTTATTCCCGGCTCGGGGCGAGCCTGGAGGTATTTCTGGTAATTTAAAAAATATATTGGAGTCTATTTTGATGTTGAGGAATATAATTAGTTATTAGTTAGGTGTCGCGAAGTAAGCAGTAAATATTAGACACTCGAGGAATTAGCGGGAATTAGGTGTAATGACCAAAATGCCCCTAGGTTGATTAAAGGCTTAGGAATAAAGGGAGGGAAAATTGGTCATTTGGCTTATAAGGGATAAGTATTATTAGGCTTTATACCTTAGTGGAATATGTAGAAGGTTTTAGAAATCTGAAGGAAAGAAAGAAAAGAAAAGGAAGAAAATAAGGGGAATTAGGAGTCTATCTTTCTCTCTCTCTCGGTTGGAGGTTTCTTCCTCATTTCTAAAGGAATTTGGAGTTGAAACTCAGGGAGAGTCTAGGTAGGAGCTTGAGGCTAGGGTCCTTGGTCTGGCTTGAGGAGTTAGCAAGAGCAATCCAACGACTTGAGGTAAGGTCTAAGGTTGTTTTCTTCAGTTTTTGATTTTATGTAAACATGGATTTTGAGCTGAGCTTTGGTGGGAATTCTAGAGAAATTGAGGCTGGAGCTTTGACGAGGCGAAGGCTAAGAAAGAGTGGAAGATAGTTTAGACGAAGCTCATCCATCAAAGGTAAGAAACTCTAGTTCAAGTTTTGTGATTTCAGTTGATTTTTGTTGAGTTTGGAGCTCTAGGATCAACCATGGTGAATTTTGTGATTTGGGGTGTATGTGATTGAGTTTTGTGTGGTTGGGACTTATGGGATGAGTTCTGGATGTTGGGAGGCTTACTTTGAATTTTGGTTGAGGTTTGATTGAGTTTTGAGTAGGTTTGGCTCGGGAAAATTCAAAGGAGAAAAAGCTGTGTTGGGCTATGCTGTGACTAGTGCTACAGCGCTGGATCCCAATGTTCCAGGGCCCTTTGGCTCTGTTTGTAGCGCTACAGTGCTCTCCTTAGGGCGCTGTAGCGCTACCCTGTTTCCAGAAAGAGGTTTTTGGGTTATTTCTAAGGGATTTGCCCGGGGATTCAGGGTTTGATTCCACCACCCCGTTTTATGGAATTAGGGCTTCCTGAGGCTAGGTTTTGGATTTGAGGTTTGGTGATGCTTCTGATCTATGGATTTGAGGTTTGGTGATGCTCCTGGGTTCTTCCTTTCTTGCCTTAGGGCAATCCTTTTTAAGATGACCTACTGCTCCACATAAGAAGCAGGCCTTTGCCCTACATTCTCCCAAGTGATGCCTCTTGCATCTAGGGCACTCAGGATAAGACTTCCAGTCTTCACTGCCTCCTGGACGACCCATCGAAATACCACGAGGCCTCCTGTCAGGACCTGGAACTAGGAAGGTGTTAGGAACCTTCCTCTTCTGATCACTGGGGCCAACACCCCTACCTGAACCCACAAATGGAGGACCTGGCCTCCTAAAATCCTTTCTGGCTGCACTGTCACGCCAGATCTTGATCTCTGCACTCTCAACTGTGAGTGCCTTCTCCACCACCTGCGCATAAGTAGTAACCCCTGCCACAGTGGTGATACGTACATCTCGGGCTAACCTGGGCTGTAGCCCCTGCAAGAATCTCTCTCTCCTGGTCCCATTAGTGGGCACCAACTCCTTGCCAAACTTTGCCAAACGATCGAACTTCAAGGCGTACTCAGTGACTTATAAGTTCCCATGAAGTAGCCTAATAAACTCCTCGGCCTTCGTCGCCCTAATAGCATCATTATAATATTTCTCATTAAATTGAGTCTGAAACTCTTCCCAAGTCAAAGCATTGACATTCTTGGTCTGGGTAATCACTTCCCACCAAATCCGGGCATCCTCCCGAAACATATAGGTGGCACAGGCCACCCTCTCATTACCAGATACCCTCATAAATTCAAGGATAGTGGTAATCATACTCATACATTGTTCAGCCTTGGCAGGATCTGCACTGCCCTCAAATACTGGAGGTTGTTGCTTCCTGAACCTTTCATACAAAGGCTCCCATTTATTCCCAACCTCAGGCAGCTGCCCAGCTACTGGCACCGACACAGGAGGTGCCTCTGATACACTGGCCACTGCAGGCCCTTGCTGTTGCTTCAAGAGACGAAGCTCTTCTCCCTATTTTAATATTGTAGCCTGCAGATCACTGACTATCTGCTGCCAGTTTACAGGAGCTGGCTGTGGAATTTGAGACTGATCATTTTCCTGACCCTGGCTATTATTATTATTCTGGCCCTGATCACTCTGGCCAGCTGAAGTGTCTGTCTGTCCTGGATTCATAATTTTGTCACTGATACCTTGCTGAAATAATGATCAATACGGCTAGTCAGGTAGTAATAACTAAACCTCTTGCCGCCTTACAGTCCAAGAACAATCAGACAATTATCATATTCCACAGTCATACAGATATACAAACAGATACATGTCTATAGCATTTAGCACTCAGCATGTATCACATAATAGTTCACAGCCAATCATACTTATAAGCATGTTCTTGTAATTCCCAGTACTAATAAGCACACAGTTACTGAGGATAAAATATTTCAGGGCATGGGTTTAACATAGTGCTTCTTGCATACAGGTAAAGCATATATGTTGTTTTTAAGCAATCATGCATATAACTATGTAAATAGTTACCAAACCATGAGTCGAGCTTGACTTCAGTGATGTGTGTACATGCCCAGCCAGTCTATAGGAACCCTAACCTTGGCATGGCTCTGATACCAAGTTGTAACGCCCTGGTTACCCCATAATAGTTATGGTGAACGGTGAACCGAAAATTTGACTCGCTACCCGAGTCCTTTGGTTAAAAAAGTGCTCTAAGTGTAATTAACAGGTTAAGGTGGAAAACTAATAAAAAGGAGTGGATATTTTTCATTACAAACAGCTCTGCAGAGCCAATCAAAATATTTACAAGTTGTTCTCAGTACAAAATGATCATTACTGTTCAAAATTTACAATTCCGCCAACCTAAGCGGCAAAAATAGGGTAAACCCCTAGTTCCTCTGAGAACGCCTTGGCCGTGGTGGTTAAGCGGCCGCATATGTACACATCACCACCTAAGCTCTCCACTTAAGGCTGGGTGAGCTTTTCTTTCCCTTTACCTGCACCACATAGAACCCATGAGCAAAGGTCCAACAAGAAAAGCATAATAAAACATGATATAATATCAACAATGATCATAATAATAATTGAGGACCATCAGTCCAAAAATATAGGTGACAGTCGCAAAAGTCACAAAAGTGGGGACAGCACCCTTTAGCCATGTGACAAACAGTCACCGGGGCCATATGCCCTGGCTCTGAATAACTAGTCTTTGACTAGCCAAGCGCTTATAATTTTCATCGACCTTCTGGTTGGTCCAGGATTAATACCCCATATGAGTCATTCAACACTGATATCGATTAGATCTAATCTTCATTTGGCTCGGCGTTCATGACGCTATGCCATTTCTGACTCTTAGGTCAGTAAAACACGACCATTGTTCAACTCATTGTGAACTTGACTAATAAATCACAGCTTCACAAATGGATCTAACACCGTTGCCGATTTTGACTAATAAGTCAATGCCACATACAAATAATCAATATTCACTAGCATTTGATATGCAATCCATGTCCACATTTATCAATCAACATGCCTCAATACCAAACTCGCATGTCACATATACACATGGTGTAGTTTTCTTACCTCTTGTTCGAGCGAGAATTAATAATAAGAACGACCCTTGAGAACGATCAACCTTTTTGTCCTTTAGCAGTTACCTGGTCATAACCAATTATGGGATTCCATTAATAAAATGAATAATAAAGGGTACCCAAACCCAAACCTAGCCTCCGAGACATCGAGAACTACTAAACCGGGTAGTAGGATCGACCCCGAGGCCTAAGACTAACATCCCCGAGCCAAAAAGCCATTTCTAGCGAAAAAGCCACTAAGGGCCGCGGCCCTCCTTGGCCATGTCGCGGCCCGCCCCTCAAATAGAGGCGGCCAACTTTAGCACTCCTCAAGGACCGCGACCCTCCTTGGCCATGCCGCGACCCAACCTCCAGTTCATCCAAAATCCCTGTTTTTCTTCCCTTGCGATTTCTCTTAGAACCAACCTTTCAAACCAAGCTTAAACATCACTAAAACCTCCAATACAATCCCTAAACTTGATCTATATCACTCCCTTAACAAAACCCAAGTTAAACCCCAACCAAAGCTACCATAAATTCCAACAATCCATCACAAAAACACCAGCTGAAAACTAAACACCAAAACAAAGTATACCAGAAAACTAATGGCTGGAAACTTACCTCAAACTCAGGTTGTGATGCTCTTCAATGGTGAAACACTCTCCCAAACTCCCAAGGTCTATTTCTCAAGCTTGAATCCTCAACAAGATCACCAAAAATCACAAAGAAGATGAAGGGGAAGGAAGGTACGGGTAAGCTTCAAATTTGCTCTGTTTTTCTCATCAATTTTACTGCTGAACTCAGCTTATATCTATCCTAGGGGTAAAAAGACCATTATACCCCTAGGTCATTTAAGGGTTTCCAAAGGCTCCTAAGGGAAAATCTGTCATTTCCAACCCATCTCGTTAATCATAATTAACGCTCTCCAATTCCCTCTATTCTCAGTAATCTCAAACACCAATAATTCATATCCTGTTACCCTCTAATGCTCGGTAACGCTCTAATCATTACAAAACACCCCGAGACTCCTCCCGAGCCTCTAACTTAAACCTGTTATGACCAGACCGCTAATTAACATACCATGGTCGTCTCATGCCGAATGGCTTGAACAAACCCACATTATAATGTGGTCTCAACATATATCACCGACATGCATACAAATATACAATTATACCCTCAACGGGCCAAATTACCATCACACCTCTTTAATTAAAATGTGGACCCACATGCATGCATTTAACATCATATTATAATATAATTCACATACACGTGCATAATATCATTTAATGGCTTAATTAAACAAGTATGCCCCCCCGGCCTACTAATCCCGCCATTAAACCATACTGGAGAATTCGGGGCATTACAACTACTGATGGTGATCAGTTGTTGGTTTTTTATTTTATTTAATTAATTAATTAAATATTTCAAAAGGGGTTTTAAAATGGAATGTACGACTTTGTCATTCATCATTATTATTATTATTATCATTAAAGATGATGATGATGATTATTATTATTATTATTATTATTATTATTATTATTATTATGTCTATAAATATTCTATATGATAGAAAATAGAAACAACAAGTTTTTACACAGAGAAGAAAAACTATCATTTTTTTCACACAAAAGAAAACTTTTCTCTCTAGCCTATAATCAACAGTCTCATGTGTTGAGAATACTTTTGATTCACAAAATTGATTCTTGTTCTCTATGTGCCCACCCACATCTTGAGGTGTAGAGAACGTCTTGGAAGATCTAGGTGTGAGTACTCTAGCGAGGGTAGGAAGATCAAAATATATACGAAAAGACTCAAGGATTCTTGATAGGCTACAAGAGGTAAATCATTTCATATTATTTTTACATATACATATTATATATTGATTGACATATTGCATATTAAAGGAACCTCATATAAAGTTGTTTATAGGAAAATTTTTGTTGTATACAATACTACCATTCCCGCAATTTCTACTGCGCACTAGAATTGTTCCTAATTTTTTGGCTTCAAACTTGGCTAAGTCTTAGCTAATACCCTATTAAAAGACTATTATGCCCCTGCCTACTAAGTCTCTCACCAAAGCCCACAAGGGCAAAATGTCATTTGACACCACTTCTATGCTAAACCTCAAATTACACTTAAAATTCCCAATTGACTATACTAATCTTCCTAATACAAATATTTTCCCCAAATACATCTCACACCCCAATAATTCCTAGTAACTCACTAAATTACGAAAATATCCTTAGGCTCACCTCGAGCCTAGTATTAATCTATGTTGTGCCTTTTCCGCTAATTTGCTCAACAAGGTCGACTCGAGCCGAATATCAAAATTCACACAATCATGTAGTCTCAAGAATATAACGCATACAATACTAATATACGCTCAACAGATCAAAATTACGAAAATGCCACCTTTTAACAAAAGCAGGCATTTAAGCATATTTAATATACATAAACATACATAAACAATCATATTGTAATATAACTCATATAATCTGATAATCACAAATTTGTTCGCTTAATTACCATATAATTACTCCACGTTCCCTCTCGGCATGCTAACCAAGACACTAAGCCGTATTAGAAATGTTGGGATGTTACATGGTGTATTTTAGGCTTGACAAACCCTAAGGCGACACTCTCTAAGTTAAGTCATGAATTCTAAAATAATGGATTACACTTACAAAGATGCAATTAAGCTTTTGCGGTGGATAATTGTATCTTGACCAAACCAACGGTACTTTATTTTTAAAAGAGAAAATAAAGATTTATTTTAATTTTTAAATCATAAAGATAAGATTGTCTTATAAGATATCTGAATTTAACTTGACTAACCCTAAGGCAACACGTTATTTGTTGGGTGGTTTTATCATGGAATAGTAAATGCTAAGTTTATGTGTTTTAATTGTTGCATGTATGCATCATATTTAATTTCCAAATTATTGATATATTTTTTTCAAATAGTAATATTATTGTATGTTTTTTCTTTCAGTAATGTCGAACAATGGCAATCTGATTATTGCTTTACTTTCACTTGAAAAACTTACTGGTGATAACTCTTATAAGATGGAAATCAAATCTAAATTTAAAGTTGATTTATGTGAACCACAAATTTTTCCTAATTGAGGAATGTCCTGAAGAGCCCGCTGCCAATGCCCCAAAGAATATTCGAGACAAATATGATGCATGTATTCAATCCAATAATAAGGCTAAGTTTTACATGCTTGTGAGCATGAATGATGTTCTGAGAACAAAGAATGAACCCATAGAAACTGCTTCTAAGATAATGGAATCTTTGTAGGCCATGTTTGGGCAGCAATCTGATCAAAGTAGACATGAGGCTACTAGATTCTACATGACTACTAAGATAAAGAAGGGTGTTTCTGTGCGTGAACATGTTTTGGCAAAGGTTGATTGGGTTATGATGTGTACGACATGTAGAGTAGATATTTGGGCTCACTTGGGAGTTTGGATGGAGTTTGGGATCAAACTTAAAAGTTTTTAAGTTTTTAAGGTTGGAAAAACCAGGGTAGTTCAGCCTGGTCCTAGCACTACAGCGCTAGCCAGGGCAAACTTCCCTGTTTGTAGCACTTGGCGCTAGGGGGGCAGCACTACCCTGTCTTTCTTGATTCCTATTTTGAGCACTTTTGAGGGTTTTTGGCTCGGGGTTTAAATTCCTAAGGCTCGGGATCAAATCTACTCACCATTTCGGTACGATTTGAGGTCCCGAGAGTGAGGTTTAGGTCAAGAACCTTTCATTGCTTATTTTCATTGATGGCAGTTATATTTGGTTATGACTAGGTGACTGCTAAGGAATTCAAAGGATCGATTGTTCTGAAGGGTCGTTCTTTTATTATTTCTCGCACGAACTAGAGGTAAGAAAACTGCACCCCATATGTGACACGCATGGTTATTCACGAGGCATGTTGAGTGATGCATTTGTGGACAATGATTGCATATTAAATGCTAAGCAAATATTGCTTACTTGTGTATGGCCCTGACCCATGAATCAGAAATTGGCACGAACTGTATGGTATAGGCTTAAGAGTCAAGAATGGAATCGTTGTGTTCAACACAAGCCGAAATGATTAGATCTAATCAACATAAGCATTGAATGACTCATCATGAGCATTAATGCCTGACCGACTTGAAGTTCGATGAAAACTAAAAATGCTTGTCGAGCCTAATGGCTAGTTACTTATAGCTAGGGCCAGAAGGCCCAGGTGACAACATCGTCACATGGCTAAGGGTGCGTAACCCAAACTAGTGACTCACTCATCAGTCACTTATCTGATTCAAGTTTGTAACTCCATAGTCACTCATTTGGTTCAAACTAGTGACTTACTCATCAGTCACTCATCTGATTTAAATTAGTGACTTACTCATCAGTCACTGATCTGATTAGGGCTACACGCCTCAGAATGATTATCAGAATCTGGATATAATTTGATTAGGGATATAAGCCCTAGCATGGTTACTAGAATCTTGAAGTGATATTCAGTCATTTGTTTAGGGCTATAAGCTTTGTATGATTATCATAATCATCATTTGATATTATATACATGTAGTAATGAGTTTTCTTGCTAAGCCTTGGCTCACGGGTGCAATGTGGTGTAGGTAAAGGAAAAAAAAATCTCACCTAGCCTTGAGTGGAGAACTTAGGTGGCGATGTGTACATATATGCGGCCGCTTAACCACCATGGCCAAGGTGTTTCTCTAAGGAACTGGGGGTTAACCTTATTTTTTTCGGTTAGGTCGGCGGGTTGTAATTCTTACACTGTAATGACCATTTTGAGTTGTAAATAACTTCTAAACACTTTTATGGGCCCATGTACAGTCTTATGTATTAAATAAAATATATCATTTCCTTTTGATTGAGTTTTTCACCTTAGCCTATTAATAACACCTAGATGCACATTTATAACCAAATGACTCGATTAGCGTTAAGAATGGTTCAAAGCTCACAGTAACGGTCTTGGAGTTACCAGGGCATTACAACTTGGTATCAGAGCGTGCCAAGGTTTAGGGTTCCTGTAGGACTGGCTGGGCATGTACACTCGCCACTGAAGACAAGCTCGACTCATGGTTTGGTAACTATTTATGTGGTTATATATTTAACTGCTTAAATAAAGTATAAATGCTTTACCTATCTACATGAGATACATTGATAAGGCTGGGCCTTGACTACTGCATCATCAGCAAGAGCGTGCTTATTAGTATTGATATTGCTAGAACATACTCATTAATTTTGTTCATTGTGAATTATCAACTGATACGTGTTAAATGCTAAATGCTATAATCATGTATCCATTTGTATATCTATATAATTTTGGAATGTGGGTGATTATCTATTGATCTTGGACCGTGAGGCGGCAAGAGGTTTAGTTATCACTGCCTAACTGACCGCATTGGCTATTGCAGCAAGGTTTAAGTTAATAAGAATGATTCCAAGACAGACAAATTCATCAGTTGGCCAGGATGATCAAGGCCAGAATAGCAGACAAGGTCAAGAGAATGACCAGAATCAGATTCCACAGCCAGCTCCTGATAACTGGCAGTAGTTGTTTAATGACTTGTAGGCCAGAGTTTTGAGGTAGGAAGAAGAAATCTGCCTCCTGAGACAACAGCAAGTTCCTGCAGGGAACGTTTTTCCTGAGGCACCACCTGTATTGGTGCCAACAGTTGAGCAGCTGCCTGAGGTTGGAAGTAAATGGGAGCCTCTTTATGAAAGGTTAAGGAAATAATAATCTCCAGTATTTGAAGGTAGTGCAGATCCAGCAAAGGCAGAGCAATGGATGAGTATGATTACCACCATCCTGGACTTCATGAGGGTGTCTGGTAATGAGAGGGTGGCTTGTGCCACATACATGTTTCGGGAGGATGCCCGAATTTGGTGGGAGGTTATATCCCAGACTAGAAACATCAATGCCTAGGGTTGGGAAGAGTTTCAGACTCTGTTTAACGAGACAATGATGCCATTAGGGCTGCTAAAGCTGAAGAGTTCATCAGATTACTTCAAAGGAGTTTATCAGAGACTGAATATGCCCTGAAGTGTGATAGATTGACAAAGTTTTCCATAGATCTGGTGCCCACTGATGGGACCAGAAGGGAGAGGTTTCTCCAGGAGCTACAACCTAGATTAGCCTGGGATGTTTGTATCACAACTATGGTAGAAGTTACTACTTATGAATAGGTGGTGGAGAAGGCGCTCACAGCTAAGAACGCAGAGAACAAGATCTGCCAGGACAATGTAGCCAGAAGAGAGTTTAGGAGGGTAGGTTCTCCATTTGTGGGTTCAGGTAGGGGTGGAGGCCATAGTGATCATACTACTCCTTACTCTTTGCATCCAGGCACCATGAAGATGTACCAGGATGTGAGATCATTGTATTGGTGGCCTGGGATGAAGAGGGATGTAGTAGAGTATGTGGCTAAGTGCTTGACATGTCAACAGGTCAAGGCTGAGCATCAGAGGGCAGCAGGGTTATTGCAGCCTCTAGATATCCCAGAGTGGAAATGGGAGGACATCATGATGGATTTCATGGTGTGATTACCCAGGATTGTTGGTCAACATGATTCAGTTTTGGTTATTGTGGATCACTACACCAAGTCAACTCACTTTCTACCAGTGAGGACTACTTATACAGTTGACCAGTATGCATATCTCTATGTGAGAGAGATTGAGCATCTTCATGGAGCACTGAGGCCGATCATGTCAGATCAGGACCCCACTTTCACTTCGAAGTTTTTGGGGAGTTTACAGAAAGCCATGGTGTTATACCCAAAAATTGGAGAATGCATCCTAGGAGGCTAAGGAGAATGCATTCTAGGAGAGCTAAGGGGAGTGGTCCTAGGAGACCCCAAGGAGGATGTGGTCCTAGGAGACCCCAAGGGTATGTAGGAGGCAAGCCTCCCAAGATTTCCTAAGTGTTGGCTCGAACGTGTCCAAGGTAAGTAGCTAAGGAGGAGGAGTCTCATGCAAGAGGAATGAGACTTAGATTTTGATAAGGAGAGCCTATACAATGTTCGATCGGACATGTTTGGGAGATGCTAAAGGAAGTTACCTCAATCTTGTTCAAGGTGAGATGCTATGGAGGAGGTTGCCTCAATCTTGTTCAAGGTGAAATGTTATGGAGGAGGTTGCCTCAATCTTGTCCAAGGTGAGATGTTATGGAGGAGGTTGCCTCAAACTTGTCCAAGGTGAGATGTTATGGAGGAGGTTTCCTCAATGTTCTCCAAGGTGAGGTGCCAAGGAGGTTGCCTCGGACCACCTTGGTCCGAGGAGAAGCCAAGGAGATTGGTTCAAGGAGGAACATGGCATGCTAGAGGAGAGTGCCATGTCAGAGGAGAGAAGTGCGTGTCCTACCACCATGCACGTTCAACCCACAAAAACATGTCCTACCACCATGCATGTTCAACCAGCACTTGCATGGGTAGTGAGTAGGAGGTGGACCAACTAGCTAGAGGAGACTAAGTCAGACACAACTCCAACAACATACGCGGGAATCTCTCATTCTTCCCACAAATGGGGGGTTTGTTACATTTCGAATTTTGAATGTTTAAATGTAATAAATATAATAAAATATCCCTATCATAAGGGGATATCGGTTGAGGATCCCAGGCCTATAAATAGAGAATTTTTGGGATGAGAGAAGGGTCTTTTGAGCTGTTTCTTTCTAGAGAGAGAGAATTGGGACTGTCTATTCTAGAGAGAGAAAGTGCTGAAATAAGAGAGAATTCTTGTATTTTTGCAATCTGTACTGAAGAAACTCAGTTGGCTTAGCCCATCTGATCTTGAGTACGGATCTATAAATCAAAACTCTAAGTGGATTAGGCTATTACCGACAATCGGGGCTGAACCACTATAAAAATCTCTTGTGTGTTCTTTATTTTCTTGATTATACCGTCTGTGTCGTTTATATTCTCTTGAAGGCTTGTCGTTATTGACGTTCTCACGTCGTTGGCTAAAAATGCAGTCAACACATGGGAACACAGTTGAAGTCAATACTGCTTATCATCCTCAGACAGATGGACAATCTAAGAGGACGATCCAGATATTAGAAGACGTGCTGCGAGCATGTGTGCTGGACTTTGGTGGATCCTAGAGTAAGTATCTAGCTTTGATATAATTTTTCTACAACAAAAGTTATCAGTCGACCATAGGGGTAGAACCTTATGAGATGTTGTATGGTAGGAAATGCAGATCTCCCATTCATTGGGATGAGACAGGAGAAAGGAGATACTTGGGTCCTGAGGTACTTCAGAGGACCAATGGGGCTATTGAGAAGATCAGAGTTCGGATGCTCGCTTCTTAGAATAGATAGAAAAGTTATGCAGATCCCAAAGGCATGAACGTGGAGTTACAAGTGGGAGACTATGTTTTCCTGAGAGTCTTGCCATGGAAAGGGGTGAGATGATATGGGAAGAAGGACAAGTTGAGCCCTAGATTTGTAGGTCCAATTGAGATCCTGAAGAGGATTGGTCAGGTGGTTTACAGGTTGGCCTTACCACCGGCATTGTCAGTCGTGCATAACGTGTTTCATGTTTAAGCTTTTTGGAGATATGTATCTGATGTGACTAATGTCTTGAGTTATGAAGATCTGGAGCTTGAGGCAAATGTCTCCTATGAGGAACAGCCAGTCCAGATACTTGATAGAAAGGACAAGGTCCTCAGGAATAAAACGACCTTTGGTTAAGGTATTACGGAGCAACAGCAAGGTCGAGGAAGTGACTTGGGAGCTGGAGTCAAATATGCAGAATCAGTATCCCGAGTTGTTCAGGTAAATTTCGAGGACAAAATTTCTATAAGGAGGGGATAGTTGTAATGCCCCAAAATCCCTAATGAGGTTTAATGGTCGGATTAGTAGACCGGGAGGGCCATAATTGATTTATTATGCCCTTAAATGATTATGTGCATTTTTATGTGAATTATATTACTATATGATGATAAATGCATGCATGTGGGTCCACATTTCATGATAGGGGCATTTGGGTATTTTGGCCCGTTGAGAGCATAATTGTATATTTTCATGCATGTTGGTGAATTATTGATGAGGCCACATTATAATGTGGATTTGTTCGAGCTTTTCTGCAAGAGACGATCTTTTAATGCAAGTTAGCGGTTTGGTCATAATGGGGTTGATTTCGGGGCTCGGGGTTACTCTCGGGTAATTTGGTGATTAGAACATTACCGGGAAGTAAAAGGTAATGGGATATGATTTATTAGCATTTTAGAATATTGAGAATAACAGGAATTGAAGGGCGTTAGATAAAATTAACGAAATAGGTGGGAAAGGACGATTTTTCCTTTGGTGATTGTTACGAGTTTTATTTAAGTCTAGGGGAAATATGGTCTTTTGACCTAAGGATAGATATAACCATTGAAGGTTGTAGAAACTTGCAAAATGGAGCATGGTTTCTTTCTTATCCTGATAGTTTTTTCTTCTCCCCTTATCTTTGGATTTTTTATCTCCATTTGAGGAACCAACCTAGGGAAGTGAGTCTTGAGGGCTTAGGGTTGTGTTCCACCATTGAAGAGGGTTCTATACTGATCTTGAGGTAAGTTTTCAACCATTAAAACTCTGGTTTTGCTCTGTTTTTCTTATAGTTTTTCGCTTGATTTTATGAATTGGATAGTTGAGAATTGATGTAAGTTTTTGGCAAAGGTTGATTGGGTTATGATGTGTAGGACATGCAGAGTAGATATTTGGGTTCATTTGGGAGTTTGGATGGAGTTTGGGATCAACCTTAAAAGTTTTTATGTTTCTAAGGTTTGAAAAACCAGGGCAGTTCAGCCTGGTCCTAGCACTACAACGCCCAAAGGAGGGTGCTACAGCGCTAGCCTGGGCAAACTTCCCTATCTGTAGCATTTGGCGCTAGGGGGGTAGCGCTACCCTGACTTTCTTGATTCCTATTTTGAGCACTTTTGAGGGTTTTTGGCTTGGGGTTTCAATTCCTAAGGCTCGGGATTGAATCTACTCACCGTTTGGGTATGATTCGAGGTCTCGGGAGTGAGGTTTAGGTCAAGAACCTTTCATTGCTCATTTTCATTGATGGAGGTTATATTTTGTTATGACTAGGTGACCGCTAAGGAATTCAAAGGATCGATCATTCTGAAGGGTCGTTCTTTTATTATTTCTCGCTCAAACCAGAGGTAAGAAAACTACACCCCATATGTGACATGCATGGTTATTCATGAGGCATGTTGAGTGATTCATTTGTGGACATTGATTGCATATGAAATTCTTAGCAAATCTTCATTACTTGTGTATGGCACTGACCCATGAGTCAGAAATTGGCACGAGCCGTATGGTATTAGCTTAAGTGTCAAGAACGACATTGATGTGTTCAACACAAGCCAAAATGATTAGATCTAGTCAACATAAGCATTGAATGACTCATCATGAGCATTAATGCTTGACCAACCTCAAGTTCTATAAAACCTAAAAGCGCTTGTCGAGCCTAATGGCTAGTTACTTAGAGCCAGGGCCAAAAGTCTCAGGTGACTGCATCATCACATGGCTAAGGGTGTGGAGCCCAAACTAGTGACTCACTCATCAGTCACTCATCTGATTCAAGTTTGTGACTCCGTAGTCACTCATCTTGTTCAAACTAATTACTTACTCATCAGTCACTCATCTGATTTAAGTGAGTGACTTACTCATCAGTCATTCATCTGATTAGGGTACACGCCTCGGCATGATTCTCAGAATCTTGATATTATCTTATTAGGGTTATAAGCCCCAGCATGGTTACTAGAATCTTGAAGTGATATTCACTCATCTGTTTAGGGCTATAAGCTCTGTATGATTATCATAATCATTATTTGATATTATATACATGCAGTAATGAGCTTTCTTGCTGAGCCTTGGCTCACGGGTGCTATGTGGTGTAGGTAAAGGGAAAGAAAAGCTCACCCGGCCTTGAGTGGAGAGCTTAGGTGGCGATGTGTACATATGCAGCCACTTGACCACCACGGCCAAGTTGTTTCTCAGAGGAACTAGGGGTTAACCCTATTTTTGTCGCTTAGGTCGGCAGGTTGTAATTTTTACACTATAATGACCATTTTGAGTTGTAAATAAATTGTAAACGCTTTTATGGGCCCATGTACAGTTTTATGTTTTAAATAAAATATATCCTTTCATTTTGATCGAGTTTTTCACATTAGCCTATTAATAACACCTAGATGCACGTTTATAACCAAATGACTCAATTAACGAGTCAAGCACGGTTTAAAGCTCATAGTAACGGTCTTGGAGTAACCAGGGCATTACTCTATATTAAGCTACTCTTCACTTCCTCTCTCATTTTGGGGATATGCACTTCAAACGGCGACTTACATTTTGAATGTAGTCCCGTCTAAGACCGTAAGCAAAATGCCACTGGAATTGTGGAATGGTAACAAACCAAGTTTGCACCATTTTCGCATTTGGGGTTGTCCTGCACATGTTCTTAGAAATAAATTAGGGAAACTTGATTCGAGGTCTAAAGTATGCATTTTTCATGGGCTATGCTCCAAAAACAAGAGACGCTTACTTCTATAGTTCCAAGGACCAAAAGGTATTTGTTTCAACAAATGCGACATTCCTTGAACACGACTATATGAATAACTATAAACCTCGGAGCAAGGTAGTTTTGAAGGAGCTCACAACTAATAAGATTCCATCACCTTCATCATCATCATTAAATGATAAACGAAAAGCCAAGGAAACCCCAGTGCAACATCATAGTGGGAGAATTGTGAGACAACCTGTTTGCTACAAACATGAGGCACATGTCCTTGTTTTTTATACAGACAATGAAGATCCATTAACCTTCAAAGAGACAATGGATGATCCTAAAAAGGAGAAATGGAAAGAAGCCATGAACAAACAAATGGAATCGGTATATTCGAATTCTGTCTGGGAACTTGTAGACCCACCTGAAGATGTCATGCCTATTGGATGCAAATAAATCTTCAAGAATAAATGAGGTGAAGATGGGAAAAAAGTGGCTTTCAAGGCAAGGCTAGTAGCCAAATTTTATACTCAGAGAGAAGGTGTTACTTATGAAGAAACATTTTCTCCTGTGGCAATGCTGAAACCCATTCACATCCTCTAATCCATAGCTACCACATATGACTATGAGATATGGCAAATGGACGTCAAGACAACTTTTCTGAATGACTATCTTGATGAAAATATCTATATGATACAACGTGAAGGGTTATTAAGGATCGGGAGGATCATAAGGTGTTTAAGTTGCTAAAATCGATTTATGGATTAAAGCAAGCTTCTAGATCATGGAATATCACTTTTGATGAGACAATTAAAACATACAACTTCAAACAGAATGTGAACGAATCGTGTGTGTATAAATATGTCAAAGGAAAAGTGGTGGTTTTCTTTGTTCTTTATGTGGATGACATTCTCCTCATTGGTAACGATGTAGAGACACTGTGAAACATGAAGAAATTTTTATCTGAAAAGTTCCAAATGAAAGATTTGGGTGAAGCAAGCTATGTTCTGGAATCTAAATCCTAAGGGATAGGAAGAACATGCTATTGGCACTTTCTTAGACTAATTATATAGATAAGGTGCTTGAAAGGTTCTCTATGGAGAATTCCAAGAAAGGTCAGTTACTGACCAGACATGGAATTGCTCATTCCAAACAGCAATGTCTAAAGAAACCTCAGGAAGAAGAGAAAAAGAGAAAGGATCCATATGCTTCAGCAGTTGGGAGTCTAATTTATGCTATGTTATGTACTAGGCCCGACATATGCTATGTAGTAGGGATTGTAAGTCGTTATCAATCAAATCCTGGTTTGGAACACTGGATTGCTGTAAAGAAAATTCTCAAGTATCATATGCTATGTAGTAGGGATTGTAAGTCGTTATCAATCAAATCCTGGTTTGGAACACTGGATTGCTGTAAAGAAAATTCTCAAGTATCATAGGAGAACAAGATATTATATGCTTGTATATTCAGGGGTGAGCTAAACCCTACTGGATACACTAATTCTGATTTCCAATCAAACAAAGGCAGTCATAAGTCAACGTCTTCGTCAATGTTCACTCTTGGTGGAGGAGCTGTAGAATATTCAACCATGGAATCCGAGTATATAGCTACTTTTGAAGCATCTCAGGAAGCAGTTTGGCTTAGAAAGTTCTACACTGATTTGGAAGTAACTCCAGATATGGAGAAGCCACTAATCCTGTAGTGTGATAACAGTGGAGCAATAGCTAACTTTAAGGAACCCAAAAGCCACAACAGAGGAAAGCATATAGAAGGTAAATACCATCTAGTTAGAGAGATTATGCACTGAGGTGATGTGATTATTATGAAGATAGCATTGGAACAGAACCTGGCACACCCGTGTACCAAGACACCACCTGCAAAGTCATTTATGGGTCATGTGCGAAACATGGGATTAAGGGAGAGGCCTCACTTGCTTTGAGGACAAGTAGGAGATTATTAGGATTTATGCCTAAAACCATGTAAGATATTTTATAAATTTAATTATTATTTATAAATTATATGAATACCAAGAATATTCCATATTCATTGATGAGGATATGATCTTGTATTAGTACGAGAGAATTAAGATCATATATAGTGAATAAAATAGCTAGTAACATATTAAAATAAGAAATTTTTAATGAATGGTTACTAGTATGGTTTACTAAGCATACAGGATGCAAGTAGTCTAGATTCAGATTAATGATGTGGATAAACATCTTGGTAAATGAACTATATATAATAGAGATTATATATGACACGACCGATAGGAATTAACTATCTTTATAAACCTACCGTTTTCCATAAAGATTTAATTATTATCATAATAGATGATTATTTGCAGATCAGTCTAAATCCTAAGTAGTCATGAACTCTTGTTTTTGATTAATGGATCTTTTGATTCACTTGTTAAGGTTTCTTAGTATAATGAGGTTAATGACTTTTTTTTTAAGATTCAATATCATGAATGGCTGGGAACATGATTTATAATAATGGAATCCATACTTTCCTAACAGATCAAATATTGGTTCCCTTAATGGTTAATTATAAAACTGAATAGTTATTGAGCTCAAATATATAATTTAATTATATATCAATTATTCGCTAGTGAATTAATGGTACTTAAGGAACAATAGGTAATTATAAGGGTAAGCCAATAATTTTGACCAGCTCTAATTAACGAACCAATAGCTGTAGGATAGAACTACATTTATTGATCATATCAATGGACTACAAAGAAAACTCTGTAAATATAATTATGTAAATACTTAGAGTGCAATTCCATATTTATAGTGGATTAATCATGGAATTGACAAATAAGATTATTATACTGAAGAGTTTGATTAATAAACTAGTTTATTGGAGCTTCGTATTATAGGTCCATGGTCCCCAGGTCACTTCTGTCCTACACTATCAAGGGTAAGGATGTCATAAAGAAGATTTGTAGAGAGAATGATTTAATTGCAAATGAATTAATTTTTTCAGGCAAGAAAATAATTATGTGATAATTATGGGCAATTGATTAATTGTGAATTAATTAATTAATTAACTATATAGTTTTTATTTTGAAAAACTATATGTTAAAATAAATATTAATCATGTTTGGATTAATATGGAGAGAGATTAATAATTATTTTATTATATGATATTTATAATAAGATATTTATTTACTTATTTTAAACTAATTTTTTAAGATAAAGTTAATTTTGAATTAACTGATATTTATTTTGGGATAAATATATTGTCTTAAATAATAATTAAACAAACAAATGAGAAAATTAGGGAAATCCCTAATGTGGCTCACACCATTCATTGTATTGTACAGTGGCACCACCCAGGGATATATTATATCCCTTTGGATTTGAATTTCAAATAATTTGTTTATTTAATTATTCTTTTTAAATATGAGTTAAAAATTAAACAATTAAAATAGATGTAACTGATCAGTTTTATTTAAAATAAAATAAAGATTAATTAAATTAATTAATTATCTTTATAAAACTGAAAGAATCGATACATTCAGAGTCGAAGTTTTCAGAAGTTGTTTTGACTGTCACACTCTCTCAAGAAAAAAAAAATGATAGAATTTCCTAAACCTGAAACTCTAGAAACTTCTTTAGCCCCTCTATTTTCAATCCTCTCAAGATCTCATGTGTTGAGTATATCTAAAGTGTAACGATCCACTACGTCGACTACGTCAGCCGCGCACTCATATGTCAGGCATCAAACACTAAAACCATAACTCAAAGTCTATAAAAATGCGAAATTTTTTATAAATTTGAACTTTAATAACACTTGGTTATTACAAAGTCGAATCAAACTAATCTTATACAATAATACAGGACTTCTGAAAATATTATTCATTAAAGTCATTGCTACTGAGTCTGGAGTACACAAGATGTCCAAGTATCAAGCCACACCTGAAAGGGGGAAACAACAAAATAATGATCTAACACCCATTAAATAAATCTCATGCAATGCATGAATGAATACACCATTAATTGCAACAACAGATGCATGATAGAATATACAATCATAATCACGAATATGAAAGGACGACTATAAAAGTTCACAGTCCGTCATCATTGTCTTAGTAGCCAAGTGCTTACACGATAAGTCAGTGTACTAAACAACATCATCTCCTGATTATCACTCTATTACAGAACCAAGTTCAAGTTAAGCCCTCAACTAAGGTCCAACTGCAACCTTTCACTAAGGCATGTCGGAAACTTTAGTAATTACAGTAATGTCATATTCTCATGACCTCCATGGTCGAGACATTATGCCAATGCTATGAACTAGAATATTCTCAAGAGCACCCATTTACATGAACCGTAATTGAGAACTTTTACCTTCTTACCCCACTAATAATAATTTCGTGACTATCATATGACTATAATCTCCCTTAACGATCTTTTAGCTATTCTATATAACATATTTTGTATAAAGGCTCGGGAATCAACTCTCTAACCAACAAACAAAATGTTAGCCTTGTATACTAATCCTGAGGCCAGAGAAAGAGATGCTTAATTAGTTCGCAAGGCTAACTAGACAAACAACCTATGTGTACTCTTTAGCATGTTAAGACTAGTCATGGACTATGATCAAACTGTTACAAGTCCTTGACATAATTTCCTAAATCAGATATATCTAACTACACCCCTTAACTGATCACCTTTACAGAACCTAATTTGAGAATTTAATTCAAATCATTCATGACTTGCACCAAATCTAATAATAATACAACGACAATTCAACTCATAGAGATAATAGCCAATAATACTATCAACCTGCAATGTAGTTGAAAATACAACAAAGTTAACCCTAGAAGTCAACTTAGGAGTTACGAAAATAATTTGGGGCTAGCAGGTACCCCTAAACATGCATACCAATGAAAATGGGAATCAAGCATCAACATTATCCATTCCAAACATACAACCCCACCAAGGGTAAGCATTGGTCCTCAGGGCACAAGTGTTATCACAAGTGTAAATCTGTTCACACTGATTTACAGAGACTCCTAGTTAATATTGGGTTACTCGTCTAAGTAGAATTTTCACAGACATGAATCGAACCTAATAGTAATTCTCGTAGATTTAAACCGGACAAGATAATGGCCATATGCCACGGACTTGAACAGGAGCGATAATAATTGTCACAGACTTAAGCTAGACCTAATTGTAATTGTCACGAACTTGAACCAAACCGATAATAATTGTCACGGACTTGAACCGGACCATATAATAGCCAAATGTCACGAACTTGTACCAGACCGAATATAAGTGTCACAGTTTTGAACAAACCGAACAAAATTGTCACAAACTTGAACTGGACTGATAATAATTGTCAGAGACTTGAACTGGACCAAATATAAGTGTCATGGACTTGAACCAGATTGACAATAATTGTGAGTGGGTCGGACCACATCAAGACGAGCCCCAGTAGGTTACGGTCTCTATGTAAATCTTCTACAATAAGTGCATGCATGTGAATGTGTTCCTGTACTAACATATATAACACAACTATTTCATGTCTTGGCCACAGAAGTCATAAGGTTGACTTCCAACAAAGCAATTCACAAAGTTCTCCCTAGTCACACCAACTGCATAGCATCGCAGAGACGAGAGCACATTCATCAACAAAATACCAGTAGATATAAAATCAAACCATGCGAGTATAATCATAATGTTTGTCTTTCTTAATTAAACATATAAAGCAAGTGCAAATACAAAATCAATTATATTCTAAATTTCCTAAAAAGTACTTATAATCACCATATCAATCTTTCTCGATTATTGAGACACCTCATATCACATAACCAGAAAACACGTACACATCCATAGAGTTTGCGTTCAAATAATATCTAAGAGTACATAAGTCATGTAGTTTATATGCAGCCATATAATCAAATACATGAGCAAGTAAATCACGTATGGTGAGATTTACTTACCTCATCTCCTTATATATATAAGATTGCTCAGCAAGAGCTATGAGCCAAGCTTTTTCCCATAGTCTTTAATCTCGTCCAGGGTAGTAATTGAGTTAATCACTAACTCACCAAATTATGCACTTTAAAAATCTAGTGCATACTAAGGGTGACAATATTAATGAAATGATAATATTAGTTATCATCTAATAATGGCCCTGACTTCAAAGTCGTAACCATATAATAAATACAATCATAGAAACCCTTATTATTATTAGAAATGACCTAAGTCATACTCATATTCATATTGATAAAACAATAATAAAACAACTCACGTAAAATATCTAAGAAGTATAGGTATAGCTAATTTAAAACAGGGTCCTTAGTTATGGATAAATTCTCTACGTCCATAAATCCTTAACTTAGATTCAAGCAGTTAGAAAAAATAGCTTCAATTTTAAGCTTCTAAGTCTTGAATTGCTTTGTTTGGAAACCATTAACTTATTCTTTCAAAAATCCATAATGAATCACAATAGATTATTCTTTCATCTAGAAATTCTTGTTTCTATTTCAAAAGTCTGAATAATCAAATAGTGATAATAATATTGTTGATTGGTTTCATCAATAGTAATTATTGTCATTAAAATGATCTAGGACCTTAAGTGTTAAAAGACTGAAATTAAACAATTTAAAAATCAATTGTTTCTTTCTTTTTAAAAATCATACCAATAATATCTTAATAAAATATTATTTAAGCATAAGAAATGCTTACTAATATAATTATTAATAACAATAATTATACTCAAAGTAGAAAAATTCCTTTCACAATTCCTGTACACAAAAATCCATCAATACGCTATTTTATTTTCAATTATAAAATTGTTCTTCACAATTTTCCTCTTAAACTGTAGATGACTTTCCGTTAAAGTGCTTATGTTCTTAACCAATAGTTTATTGGGAATTAATCGTTAATTGATTTATAACTTATAATTTGCAAATTTCACTTTTATAAAGATTATGACTTAGCTTTAAAGTTCTGTAAAGGATTTTAAAATCGTAAATTGCCTTGGATATTAATTTGACACTGTCATGAAAGTCGCATCAATGGCTCATAATACCATGTCGCTTATAATACTTATTAATAGAGTACTACTTTAGCCTCGAGCAATGTTAGTATATGGCTTAAAATTTATATTAATAATTGCTAATCTTTAGAAATCACTATTCTAACCGATTCTTAAACAACGAATGATTTTATAAAATTAACTCAACACGAGTCCATAAGTTTTCTAGAAAATGGACAACATAACATCTACAAAACAGACATTCCCTAATTTTGAAAAAAATGCAATCAAAGTATATAACAATCCCAGGAAGATATATCACAGTTTTATTCTGTATACTAATTAACTCTTAATATACTATGAACATGCATAATGGAATTTAATTTTCTAAATCACAATAAATTTCAAAGCTCAAAACAATTAAAATACGAGATACAAATTTATACAATAGCGCTCAGGATAGTGCAAAAGGTTGAAGGTGACGTTGGGAGCTTGAGATGAACCTCTTGTCACCTTACATCATAGATGGCCAAAGCCCACGCTGGAGCTCCGGTAACAATGGCAATGTTGCCACCCCAACAGTGGTAGTTGGGTCACAAAATTTGTATGGCTTGAAAGCAGTAACGACCCAAATTTTCTAATAAGGCTTAAGGGCCTTGATTAGTGTGCCGGGAGGGCATAATTGGGATTAGAATGAATGTTATTGATTTAAATACGTAAATATATGATTAATAGTGTGCATATGATAATTGATGATGTTATATGATGATGTGAAATATATGTATGAGATATATCTGAGAACCACATTATAATGTGGATAATTCTGCAGCCGGCGACTCGAGGCGATCCTAGGGCTAGATAGTGGGAAAAGTCACAACGGGGCATTATAATTGACTTTGGATAAGTCAAGGAGTATTTTAGGTATCAGGTAGTGATTTAGACTATCGAGTGATGAAAATAAATAATTGGAGATATATTTGAGGTTAGGATGTCTAGGCGGGATTATTGGGGCATTTTACCATTTTTCCCTCGGGGATGTTTCCGGTACCCCGAGCTTTGGGATTAGTCTAATAACCTAAGGATATACTTGGAGGACTTAGAAAACACTAGACAGAAATTAGACCGACTCTTTCTTAGTCTTCTCTCTCACCTCTCTCCTAAGGAAGGAAACATTGAACTTGAGGGGGAACTGCTAGAATTAAGCTGTATCTTTGAGAATTGCAGGGAATAATCTGGAGGATTAGCTCAGGAACTGATCAAGGTCTGAGATAGAGCCAAGGTAAGCTTTGAATTTTCGTTTCTGAGGTTAGGAATTTAGAGAAATGGCTGAGTTTTAAATATCTGTGGTTTTGGCATTTAAGGTGGAAATTGAGGCTTGAAACTTTGAAGATAGGCCAGGGGATCCTTGGAGAAATGATTCTACAGCTGAGGTAAGGTTTAATCTAAAGTTTGATGGTTGAATTTGAGAGTTTTCATGGCTGGTTTTGAGTTTTGTGGGTTTGAAATCTCAGAAATTGGAATTGGGATTTTGGTGAGTGTTAGGCTGGATTTTTGGTTGGATTGTATTGTTTAAATCACTCTAATGTTGTTATTATTAATTAGTTTTGAGTTGGGGGCTTTGGGATGACTTAAGGTGAGGTTTAGAGATTGAAAATGGTGGATTTTTCTGGGCTCGAAGGGTCGGGCCGCGGCATGGTTCTTGGTGAGCCGCGGCCCTTCGAGGTTGTTGCATGCTGAGGAAGGAGGGCGGGCCGCGGCATGGTCCAAGCAATGCCACGACCCTTACCTATTTTTGTGCCTTAGATGGTTCTGTTTGGGGGCCATGTCGCGGCATGGGTGGCCTATGCTGGGGCGCTTAAGGGATTTTGGGATTTTGAGATTTTAGGCTTGGGAATTTAACCTAAGGTGCTCAGGATTGAATCTTTTACCATATTTGGTGAAGTTCAATGATCCGGGGACTAGAATTTGGTTTGGAAACTCATTTAAGATTGTTAATGGTATCTTTCTTTATGGTTGTGTCTAGGTGCTAAGCTAGGGCTCAGGGATCGGATCGCGCTCAAGGAGTATCACCCGTAGCTAATTCATCTAGAAGCTAAAGGTAAGAAAACTACACCCAGTTGAATATTTGAATGGGACTAAGGGCTCCCTGATATATATGATTGAAAGAATGGTATTATGCCATGTAAATTGTAAACCAACGGCCTAAGCATGCCATGGTTAACTTGTGCAATTGGCACGGCTCAGACACTGGTATCTGAGGACAGCTTATTATTCACTGAGCTCAGTTTAAGCGGGCCGGAGTCAATGGGTTAAACAGAGGGTGCGACCTAAGGTGTCGACCCTAGTATTTGTGTTAATTGATTATTGTACTTGGCTATGAATGTGATTAATGAGAGTGTTGTATAATCTGAGTATAGATGAGGTTACCTATACCTTGAAGTGTGCTTATATGCTGTGGATTGAATATCTGAACATGCTTATTGGGATATCTGTTTGATAATATTGTTGATGCTGTGTATGTTGTTTTCTTGCTGGGCCTTGGCTCATGGGTGCTGCGTGGTGCAGGTAAAGGCAAGGGCAAGATCGATCAACCTTGATTGGAGAGCTCCGCAGGGTGAATGTACATGTCAAGCTGCTCAACCGCCACGGTTGAGGAGATTACAGGGACGAGAGGACCAGAACCTTGTGTTTTGCCTTAGTATGGCTACTGTTTACTCTTAACTGTTGAATTTTGTAAACCAACTTTTAAACATTGTTGAGTTTTGGGGATCCCTTCTGTAAATTGTTTATATTTTATAAAATGCATCTTTTGTGGCCAAAATGTCTTTTAGCCCTACAACACTTTAACTAATGACACGTTTTGATTAAATGGCTTGATTAGCAAGTCTCACACAGTGTAGCGGTCTTGGTTATCCAGGGAGTTACAACTTGGTATCAATGCGTTCTAGGTTTAAGGGTTCTTGAAGACAGGCTGAACATGTACATTCGCTGCTAGAGACAAGCTCAAATCAGGGTTCGGTAATGTGTATATGTGCCTATGTGCTTATGTGTTTGTGTTGAGCAATGAATGCTGTTATTTACTAGATTACTAGGAAGCATGAGATACTGATAGGGCCTTGCCCTTGACTGTTGTGTGAAAATATTGAGGCATGTTTATTAGGATCACCGCGCATGTGGATGAATATTTGAATGATTAATTGTATATTGTGCATGTATGAATGCCTGTTTTATAGTTATTGCGTAGTGAGATTGGGGGGCGTGCTTATTAGCAGCCAGTGCATGAGAATGGATGCTTATATGTGGATTGTTTGTCGTTGGTGATATTCTATTGGTGGATCTTGGAGAAATTTTACCTTGTCATCATGGTTTGATTGCCGAGTCGTTATTTACAGATTGACTTGGATAGCTATGCGTCCAAGAAAATCTTCACGACTAGCCGACACTAGGTCCGGGACCAGGGGTGATGACCAGGCTAGAATCCTCTGCCAGTGCCTGAGAACTGGCAGCAGTTAATGGCTGAGATGCAGGCTCGATTACAGAGTTAAGACGAGCAGATCCATATTCTGCAACAGCAGGCTCCATCAGGGAGTGCTGCCCCTGCTTTACCACCTGCAGTGGTACAAGTTGTGAAGTTTGGGGAGATTGGTGACAAATGGGAGCCGGTGTATGAGCGGTTCAGGAAGCAGCAACCCCCCATCTTTCAGGGTGGACCAGATCCATTGAAAGTTGAACAGTGGCTAACTATGATTACAGTAATTCTTGATTTTATGAGGATTGAGGGGCATGATAGAGTGGCCTGCGCCACTTATATGTTGAGGGAGGATGCCCGTATCTGGTGGGAGGTGGCATCGCAGACTAGGGATGTGACTACATTGAGTTGGGAAGGTTTCAAAGATTTATTCAGTCAGAAGTATTATAATGTTGCTGTCAGA
This sequence comes from Humulus lupulus, assembly GCF_963169125.1. NCBI lineage: Eukaryota > Viridiplantae > Streptophyta > Magnoliopsida > Rosales > Cannabaceae > Humulus > Humulus lupulus. The sequence goes on from NC_084796.1 coordinate 185,746,413, forward strand.
GCAGCAAAGGTTAATGACAAAAGGGCATTACTGCAGAATTTAGAGAATGTGGATTTCTCAATGACAAAAGAAGGTATGCTACAATATAGAAACCGAGTATGTGTGTCAGGCAAGGCAGAATTGAGAAACAAAATTATGCAAGAGGTGCATACGACTATATATTCGCTTCATCAAGGGTTGAACAAAATGTACGATAATGTCAAGAAAATGTACTAGTGTCTAGGAATGAAGAAAGACATAGCAGAGTTCGTAGCCAAGTGCCTTACGAGTTAGAAACGAACATAAGAGACCCGCCGGAACGTTACCACCATTAGAGATTCCCGAATTGAAATGGGAAGATATAGAAATGGATTTTGTAACGGGGTTGCCTAGAATAACCAAGTAGCATGACTCTGTTTGAATGGTTATAGATAGACTTACAAAGTCAGCTCACTTCTTGCCAGTCTGTACCATTTACAATGTGGAGTAGTATGCAGAGATTTATGCTGCAGAGATAGTGAGACTAAATGGAGTACCAAAGACGATAGTCTCTGATAGGGGATCAGTTTTCACCTCCGAATTCTAGGAAATTTTATAGCTTTCCATGGGAACTAAGTTGAAGTTAGGTACAACATTTCACCCCCAGGAAGATGGTCAATCAAAACGCACCATTCAAATTTTAGAAGACATATTGAGAGCATGTGTTTTATACTTTTCTTAATCGTGGAGCAAGTATTTGTCGTTGATTGAGTTATCTTACAATAATAGCTATCAGGCCACGATAGGCATGGCGCCTTATGAAATGATTTATGGACGAAAGTGTCGATCACCACTTCATTGGGTCGAGGTTGGTGAAAGGCGATACTGAGGCTCAGAAGTTGAAAGAGAAGCAACATAAGCTATAGAAAAGATACGAAAAAGAATGATCACTATTCAAACTAGCCAAAAAAGTTATGCTGATTCTAAGAGACGATATGTTGAGTTTGCAGTAGATGATCAAGTATTTTTAAGAGTATCACTAATGAAGAGGATTATGCGTTTCAGGAAGAAAAGGAAGTTAAGCCCAAAATTTATAGGTCCTTTTGAGATATTGGACAAAGTTGGACATGTCATGTATCGGTTGGCCTTACCGCCATCGTTAGCTGAGACGCATGATATGTTCCATATCTTTATGTTGATCAAGTATGTGTCTGATTCATCCCATGTGCAGACTTACGAGGCTCTAGAGCTGAAGCAGGATTTCAGTTATGAAGAACAGCTAGTATGTGTTCTGGAATGATGAACTAAGGAGTTAAGATCCAAGAGTATCCCTATAGTCAAAATCTTGTGGAGTCATAGCACTGAGAGAGAAGCAACATGGGATCTAGAGGAAGACATGAGGGAACAGTACCCCAAGATTTTTGGTAAGTATAATTTTGAGGATGAAATATTTTTAAGAGGAGAAGATTGTAATAACCAAAGTTATTATTTTCTTGTAAGCTCCTTATATATGACCTTATATTATATTTTATGTTATATTTTATATTTGAGTTGTGAAATTAGAAAGATTGATTTAGAAAGGTTTATATTTTAAGCTATGATTTTATGATTTAATAAATACATGTAATTGGGATTATTATAATTGCTGGGGTTATTATTTATAGAATTTTATTTATTTGATGGAACTTAGAAATATATGATTTAATTAGTATATAGTTCTTCTTTAAGAAACTAATAGTTAATAAAAGAAGTATACATGTTATTGGTGGTAGATGTTGTGTACATGTGGCATTAATTTAAGTCTTATTATCTAAATTATAATGCATGGCCGAAATATCTTATTGGTGTAACTAGTTAAATTTTAAGAAATTTATTTAATTGGCGGCATAAGGAGCTTATGTTAATGAATTAAAGTTTCACTTGGGTGAAGACCAAGAGATGGGTGGTGTGTGAATCATGAAACTAGGAAGGGATTTGACTAGTGTGGAAAATCATAGGTGGCGTGGGGAACTAGTTTGACATTAAGTGGCTAATTGTCAAAGAAAGCTTGCGAAGTGGAGACTAGAAAGCTATGCATGTGGAGTCAAAAACTAGTATGGAGAATGTAGTGTGATGGTTGAAGCTTGATTAACACAATTCGAATTGGAAATGTTTAGTAATAGGCGTGGGAGACTATTGAGGAAACAAGTGTGGACTTTGACTCCATTTTGTTACATTAGAGTATATGTGGCATTATAAGAGAATGTGTAGCATTTGAATAGGGTGAAGAAGGAGCTGAACGAAACTACTAAGGGGATGGAAGATTCAAAATTTAAAAATTTGTTTGATTGTAGTGGAGAAAACTAAGGAAGGGAGTTGGAGTCTAGGGCATATAAATAGAGCATTAGAGCTCTTCATTTTTCACACACTCAAAACTTCCAAGACTATATTATTTTTGAAAATTTCTCACTCAAAGTTCTTCCATTTTTGCTCATAGATACCCCAAATAGCTTAAATCACCAAGAACACTAGTGGTGTTTAAATTCTTCTTTTCTTTTCTTTTAAGTTTGAAACATATCCTTGTCACTATCATCATCATAATTCCCTCACTTGGTTGAGGTATACCAAGCCCAAATCACCATTCTATTGTTGAAATACCATATCACTTATTAAGCATAATAAAGTTCAAACCCTAGTTATTCGAAGATAGTCATTGTTCTCTCAAAGGCTCGAGATATTAAGATTGTGTTATCTTGTTTCTAGAGGTAAGGTATGGTTACTAAAAGGTTTTATATTATCACATTAAGTTATATTATAGGCCCTAATTTAAGTATTTTATTTTTATTTATAAGGTGTTAGACGCGATCAACTAGTACTTACAAGCAATCTCTCTACTTTTCTTCTCCACACTCAATGTAAGAAAAATTAGATAGATTTAGATTATGACCTTGAGTAAATATTATGATACTAAGGTTTCAGGTACAAGATGATAAATGTGGCTAGGCCTAAGTGATGCTCATATGGACGTAAGTGATGTCCAAAAATTGTATGATGAACCTAAGCGATGTCCAAAGGGTCAGATGTGCAAACTTTATAAGCACTTTATCTATACTTGATTGATTCGTTGATAGCTAATTTGATTATGACAATATTAAGTTATGAATATGACTTTATAATTGTATAGTTGTGGATGCCAAAAATCCTCCAAAGAGAAAAAATTGAGGTTTACCCTCGCTAGCCTCAAACCAAGCAACCCAATATTTTGCCCCATGTGGGACCCATGTCTCATAGGAGGACTTCGCGAAGATGCCCCTAGAGATCCGAGGGCCTTCCCCTACGAGGCTGCCAGACATGCCCAAGTACCCACCAAGGCAACGAGGGCTTCACTATGCGAGGCTGCCCACAATCAGTGCGCTTCTCGCACTGCACACCTCGCCTTGCCAGCGCGCGTCTCGCGAGGCATGGCTTCACCTAGGCGCCTCGTGAACATGGGTCCATGCCGCAAGAAGGGTCTCGCACGGTGAGCTGCTCCTTGCTTCGCGCCTCGGACCACTAGCTCCCCTAGAGGGCGCCTCGCGCCTCGCACCACACCACACTCAGCCATGCCAAGGTGTCCCGTACCCGTGCTGCATGCCAGCACTTCTTCTCGCCAAGGTGTAACGCCCTACTTCCTTAGAGCCGTTACTAAGTGAGTTTTTAAGACAAAACAGTGTGCAATGAACTCGCTAACCGAGGTTTTGAAACAAAAGTGTGACTAATTAAAAGTTAAGGCTGTAATCCTTGAAAATGCGTCGTTTCATTAAAACTTCTATTATTAAACATTTGGGATCCCAAAATAAGGTTTGAAAACTAATTACATTTTTGAAATAAGGTTACAGTTAAGAAATCATAAAATCATAGATTATTACAGCCATTTTCGGATAAACCCCCAACCAAAGCAGTCGGGCAGGCCGAACATGTACGCGCCGCTTCACGCTCTCCGTACTCATGGTTGGTTGATTCAGTCATTGCCCTTACCTGCAACACAGAGCACCCGTGAGCAGAAGCCCAGCAAGAAAACTCATGCAGAACATAACATATGCAATGTATACAGTTATCATAACAGATAATCCACAAATAAACAAGTCAATCAATAGACTAAGCAAACACGGCCAAGCCGCCCCAGAGCCTTACCGAAGCCTGGGGTATCGGTTCTCACCGCGAGGATAACTCATGTATCCCTTGGGTCCCACCCTGAATATAGCATAACACATGTATCCACCGGGCCCCGCCCTGACTATAGCATCCCATGTGCTAGGTGTTACTTTCGGCCCACGGTCGCCCCGGCTTACGCCGTACTCGGCCCTTGCCGCTCATTTCATCATAATCACACATATAGTACATTCGAAATAATCATTCACACACATCATGATTCATTTAAGGTTTAAACATTTGCACATAATACAATCTGGGGCCATGCCCTAACCTCGGGTGTTATAGTTTTCTTACCTTTCCAATCAATAGCTTAGATCACCTGACTCCTTGAGCACGATCCCACCCGAGCCTTAGCGCACACCTAGGCACAAACATAGGTCAAAGTCAACACCGAACCCCAAGTCCGAATACCTAGCCTCGGGACCAATCCCGAGCCCCCGGGAAGTCCCAAATCCCCAAAACAAAGTGGCGGAAACAAGCCCCGAACCCTAGGTCAAAATCCATCATCAAAACTCAAAAATTCCCCTCTGTGAACAGTGCAGCGCTACAGCGCTCTAAAGAGGGCGCTGTAGCGCTACAAGCAGAATGTACCCCCCCAGAAACAGGGACTAGCGCTACAGCGCCCACTGACTAGCACTATAGCGCTAGTTGCAGCCCAGAAATCCCAAAATCGCATTTCTGCGATTTCTTTCACCCAATCTCAAACCAAACTTCCCCAAATCTTTATCAAACTCAAAATCAAGCTTATGAACACTCTCCATTCATCCCAAGCATCCCAAATCCTCAAATCCCAAGATCATTTATCCCAAATCTCAAAATCTACCATGAACAACCCTAAACCAGAAATTCATGCAAACCACAAAGATAAAGTCTTAGAAATCATACCATTGCTGCAAATTTCGACCTTGAATCAACCCTAAGCCTCCTTAGCTTGCTCTCCCTCAAAGCTTGCCCAGAAATCCCTAAAATTCCCATCAACTCAGCTCAAAACACAGCTTAAACCATCAAAACCCTTAAAACCGAAAATCTCTAAAACTGACCTCAAACATTGATGTGTTCTTGCCAAATCTTCGAGTCTAACCCAAGATCCTTGATGCTCAGCCTATCCTTGCTCTCCACTAAGCTTTGCCCCAAGAAAAATGGAGTGGAATGGTGCAAAAATGCACAAACCGACCCTTTGGAAAACCCACCTGTTTTTCCCTCTTCTCTTTCTTTCCTTTTCTTTCTTTTCTTTCTTTCTCTCCACAGCTAACACTCTCTATAAATCCCACTAAGTGTAAAGCCTCATAAATCAATTTCTAAAAGCCAAATGACCAAAATGCCCTTCCTATTAATTCTCAATCCATTTGTCCAAATAGGGCTGTTTTAGTCATTTTATCCAATTCCCGCTAATCCTCAAGTGTCCCTAATATTTTCCCGTTGCTTTCCAACACTCGATTAACCACCAAATAAATATTCCCCATCATCAAAATAAATCTCAATCTATTCTCTGAATTCCTGTTCATACCCCCAAGCTCGCCCCGAGCTGGGTATAAATACCTGTCAACACTTTCCGCTAGCCTGCTCACTGGGATCGCCTCGAGTCACAAAGCACAGATACATCCACATACTACTGTGGCCTCAACAATCAACACATATCAATACAGTTACGCCCAATCATGGCCTAAATTACAATTATGCCCTTTTAACACGATCCGGGCCTACATGCACACTAACTTACATAGTCATGCATCTCAGATAAACAAATAGTCATATAACATGCTTTAAATCATAACCATGCATTTAAATAATTAAAATCACACATAAATCCCATCATGCCCTCCTGGCACGCTAATCAAGGCCCTTAAGCCTTATTAGCGAATTTGGGTCGTTACACAAGGTGCCCCCATGCAGTGATGCCAGCGCCTCGCGTGCCCGTGTGGAGTCTAAGACCTCTTGAAGGGATGTACGAGGAGCAATAAGAGAGACGCAAAACTATTTGGTGTCAAGCTAATAGTGGTGTAGAGACCTGAATATATCATTCATGTTAACTCACAAGCTTCCCTACACTTAGTAGAATATGGGATAGCTTTGAGCAGATACATATCTTGGAGATGTGAGAATAACCGTCAGGTACAAGGTACCTGTATGTCTACGGAATAAGCCTACAGACTAAGAAGAGTTAGAGTACAGATACGGTGTCCATGCCAGACTGGTAGTGGCAGGACAAGAATGGTATGTGGTCAGGACTCCCTCAACACGCTTATGAGGTCCGTACTAGACAAGTAATGGAGGCATAGTATGGTACCAAGACGGGAGTACTTTTTTAGACCCCTGGCACGTACTAGAGCAGACCACCACTCCTCCAACACCATTACCACCTATGCTATTACCCTGACAATGTACTCATGTACTATTCTGTCCTAAGGGACCACCATGTATAAGGGGCCATTAGAGCCCAGCTATAAATAGAGCTTGACCCCTCAGAATAAGGGGTTGGAAAATTCATTGTATGCAGAGGCTATTAAGCAATATACATTTTTTACTCTATTGTTGATCTGCATTTACCCTTCTATAAGTTCATTCTAAGTTCTTGTCTAAACATCGCCACACTTACCTTTGAGTTTTCCGATCTAATGTCGTTGATGAGATTTCACCGTCAACAATAGTATGTATGATAGTGATTCTCTTTGTATGAAGGAGTTAGAATAGCAATATTCACAAATAGATACATGTTTATGGCACTCAGCACTCAGCATGTGTCGCATAATAATTCATAATATTTCAAAGGCACAGGTTCAACACAATGTCTCATGCATATAGGTAAAGCATATGCACCACATTAAGGCAGTTATGCACATAACTACATAAATAGTTACCAAACCATGAGTCAAGCTTGACTTCAGTGATGTGTGTACATGCCCAGCCAGTCTACAGGAACCTTAACCTTGGCATTGCTCTGATACCAAGTTGTAATGCCCTGGTTACCCCAGAACAGTTACGGTGAACCAAAAATTTGACCCATTGCTTGAGTCCTTTGGTTAAAAACGTGATCTAAGTGTTATTAACAGGATAAGGTGAAAACCAATAAAAAGGAAAGGATAAGTATTATTTGATACATAAAACTGTTCATGGGCCCACAAGAACATTTACAATTTATTTACAACTCAAAAAGGTCACTACTGTTCCAAAATTATAAACCCGCCGACCAAAGCGGCAAAAATAGGGTAAACCCCCTAGTTCCTCTGAGAACTCCTTGGCCGTGGTGGTCAAGCAGCCGCATATGTACACATCACCACCTAAGCTCTCCACTCAAGGCTAGGTGTGCTTTTCTTTTCCTTTACCTGCACCACATAGCACCCATGAGCCAAAGCCCAGTAAGAAAACATAACATTATATGTAAACATTATCAAATGATTATCATTATAATCACACTGAGCATAAAGCTTTCAATCAAATAAGTGAATATCACTTGAGGTCCTGATAAACCATACTGAGGGACTGACAAGCAGGTCACTAATTCAAGTGGAAGAGTGGCTGCTAGGTAAGCCACTAGCCTTCAATAGGTTCTGGTAAACCATACTGAGTGACCGACAAGCGAGTCACTAGATCGAATGGAAGAGTGGTTGTTAGTTAAGCCACTAGCCTTCAAGCGCTTATAATGTTCATCGACCTTGAGGTCGGTCCGGCATTAATGCTCTTTGAGTCATTCAATGTAGATAATCGATTAGATCTAATCTTCATTAGCTTGCGTTAACATGCTAAGGTCGTTCTGACTAATGAGTCAGTGCAACATGACCAGTGCCCAGTACCACTGCCGAACCTGACTAATAAGTCACAGCTTCACAGTTGATACTAGCACCTTTGCCAAATCTGACTAATGAGTCGGTACCATGCACAAGTGAGCAACATATGCTAAGAATTATATATTCAATCCACGTCCATATTTACACGACCAACATGCCTCATGAATAACCATGCATGTCACATTTGGGGTGTAGTTTTCTTACCTCTGGTTCGAGCTAGAATGAATAAAAGAACGACCCCTGAGAACGATCAACCTTTTGGTCCTTTAGCGGTTACCTGGTCATAACCAATTATGGGATCCCATCAATAAAATGAATAACAAAGGGTTCCCAAACCAAAACCTAGCTTCCGAGACATCAAACACTACTCAACCGGGTAGTAGGTTCAACCCCGAGGCCTTAGGCTTGAATCCCCAAGCTAAAAACACTTTTCTAGCCAAAAAGCCACTAAGGGCCGCAGCCCTCCCCAGCTGCGTCGTAGCGCGCCCCTCAAACAGAGGTGGCCTTCCCTAACAAGCACCATGGGCCGCGGCTCACCTATGCCATGCCGCGGCTCAATACCCAATTCAGCCAAAAACCAGCAACGCACCAGCTTGACTTCTCCTGCGTTTTCCCTTGGAACCAACCCTTCAAACCAATCCAAAACACCAACCTAACACCCAATTTAACCCCTAAACTTCATCTCCAACTCACCCTCATCAAAACCCAAGTAAAACTCCAACCTAACCCCCATTAATTCCAACTATCCACCAAAGAATTACAAGCTGAAAACTTAAACCAAAATAGAGTATAACCAGAAAGTTAATGGATAAAACTTACCTCAAACCTGGAATTAAACCCTCTCCAATGGCTGAACCAAGTCTACAAACTCAGCCCCTTGATTTCCTAGCTTAATTCCACCCTTTGACCTCAAAAACTCCAAAGAAGAAATGGAGGAGAATGTTGTACGGGAAGGAGAAGCAAAGCCCTGTTTTTGTTCTGTTTTCTATAGCCATCTAAAACTTCACATATATCCAAATCAAATGACCTAAATGCCCCTAGGTCATTTAAGGCTTCTAAAACCATTTCAAGGGTAAAATTGGTACTTTCCACTTATCCCGTTAATCATAAATAACGCTTCCCAATTCCCACTAATCTCAATATTCTCAAACACCAATAATTCACATCCCGTTACCCATTAATTCCCGGTAACGCTCTAATCATTAAAAACACCCCGAGACTCACCCCGAGCCCCGAGCTTAAGCCTGTTATGACCAAATTAATAATTAACATACCATGATCGTCTCATGCCGAATGGCTCGAACAAACCCACATTATAATGTGGTCTCAAAATATATCACCAACATGCATCCAAGTAAACAATTTACCCTCAACGGGCCAAATTACCATCGCACCCCTGTAATTAAAAATATGGACTCACATGCATGCATTTCACATCATATTATAATATAATTCACATATACATGCATTTTATCAATTAATAACATAATTAAGCAAGTATGGCCCTCCCGACCTACTACTCATGCCTTTAAATACATCGGAGAATTCAAGGCATTACAACTATCCCCTCCTTGCTGAAATTTCGTGCTCGAAATTTACCTAAACAGCTAGGGATACTGACTCTGCATATCGGACTCCAGCTCCCAAGTCGCCTCCTCAACCTTGCTGTTCCTCCACAATACCTTAACCAAAGGTATTGTCTTATTTCTGAGGACTTTACCTTTTCTATCAAGTATCTGAACTGGCAGCACCTCAAAGGAGAGATCCGGCTCAAGCTCCAGATCTTCATAACTCAGAATATGGCCCACATCAGATACATACCTCCGAAGAGCTGATACATGGAACACATTATGCACGGCAGACAACGCCGGAGGCAAGGCCAATCTGTAAGCCACCTGACCAATCCTCTCCAGGATCTCAAATGGACCTACAAATCTAGGGCTCAGCTTGCCTTTCTTCCCAAACCTCCTCACCCGTTTCCATGGTGAGACTCTGAGGAAAACATAGTCTCCTACCTAGAACTCCACATTCCTGCGCTTGGGATCTGCATAGCTCTTCTGTCTACTCTGAGAAGCAGGACCTAAGTATTCTAGCTCTAATCTTCTCAATAGCCTCACTGGTCCTCTGAACTGCCTCAGGACCTAAGTATCTCCTTTTACCTGTCTCATCCCAATGAATGGGAGATCTGCACCTCCTACCATACAGCATCTCATAAGGTGCTACTCCAATGGTAGATTCGTAACTGTTGTTATAGGAGAATTCTATCAAAGGAAGATACTTACTCCAAGATCCACCAAAGTCCAGCACACATGCTCAAAATCTGGATCATCCTCTCAGATTGCCCATCTGTCTGAGGATGATAAGCTGTACTGAACTTCAACTGTGTCCCCATGGCTTTCTGCAAACTCCCCCAGAACTTGGAAGTAAAAATGGGGTCCCGATCTGACACGATCGACCTAGGTGCACCATGCAGCCGCACGATCTCTCATACATAGAGATATGCATACTGATCAACTGTATATGTAGTCCTCACTGGCAGAAAGTGAGCTGACTTGGTGTAGCGATCCACTATCACCCAAATGGAGTCATGCTGACTAGTAGTCCTGGGTAAGCCCACCACAAAATCCATTGTGATGTCTTCCCACTTCCAGTCTGGGATATCCAGAGGATACAATAACCCTGCCGGCCTCTGATGCTCAGCCTTGACCTGTTGACATGTCAAGCACTTAGCCACATACTCTTCTACATCTCTCTTCATCCCCGGCCACCAATATAATGATCTCACATCCTGGTACATCTTTGTGGTGCCTGGATGCAAAGAGTAAGGTGCAGTATGAGATTCATCCATAATCTCTCGCCTCAATGTAGTGTCTAACGGAACACATATCCGCCCCTTGTATCTCAACAAGCCTACCTCAGACACTGTATAATCTCTTGATGCTCCAGCCAGAACATCCTCTCTGATCTTAATCAGTTGTGGATCACTCAACTGACCCTCTTTAATCCTCTCTAACAGCATAGACTGTAGTGTAATGTTAGCCAACTGGCCCACCAGCAACTCTATACCAGCTCTGGTCATATCATCTGATAACTCCCTGGCTATCAGCCTCATACCATGAATCTGTCCCTAACCCTTCCGGCTAAAAGCATCAACTACCACGTTGGTTTTTCCTGGATGATACAAAATCTCACAATCATAATCTTTTACCAACTCCAGCCAACACCTTTGCCTCATATTCAGGTCTTTCTGGGTGAAGAAGTATTTCAGGCTCGTGTGGTCTGTATAGATCTCACACTTTTCTCCATAAAGATAATGCCTCCATATCTTCAAGGCAAAAACCACAGCCGCCAACTCTAAATCATGAGTGGGATATCTTTTCTCATACTCCTTCAACTGACGAGAAGCATAATCTATTACCTTCTCTAATTGCATCAAAACACAGCCCAAACCCTGATGAGAAGCATCACAGTAAATCACAAACTTCTCCTGGTCTGTCGGAAGACTCAGAATCGGAGCTGTAATTAGTCTCTGCTTCAGTTCTTGGAAGTTGTTCTCACACTTATCTGACCACACAAACTTCTGGCTCTTGCGTGTCAGCTCAGTCAAAGCACTAGCAATCTTCGAGAACCTTTCCACGAACCGCCTGTAATACCCTGCCAACCCAAGGAAACTTCTAACCTCGGAAGCATTCTTTGGCCTTGGCCAATCTCTGACCGCTTCGATCTTTGCTGGATCTACCTTAATCCCCTCCTTACTGAAAATGTGTCCAAGAAAGGATACCTGAGACAACCAGAATTCACACTTCTTGAATTTAGCAAATAGCATGTGTTCTCTCAGTCTCTGTAGAACCAACTTCAGAATGCTGCTCATGCTCTAACTCAGTCTGAGAATATACCAGAATATCATCAATGAAGACGATCAAAAACTGGTATAAATAATCCTTGAACACTCTGTTCATCATATCCATGAAAGCAGCAGGGGCATTAGTCAATCCAAATGACATAACTAGAAACTCATAATGCCCATACCTGGTATGGAAAGCGGTCTTTGGTATGTCTCCCTCCTTGACACTCAACTGATGATAACCAGAATGAAGGTCAATCTTGGAGAATACCGTCTTCCCTTGCAACTGATCAAACAAGTCATCTATCCTTGGCAAAGGATACCGGTTCTTAATTATCAACTTATTCAGTTCTCTGTAATCTATACACATTCTCAGAGAACCATCCTTCTTTTTCACAAACAGAACTGGCGCACCCCAAAGTGACAAACTAGGTCTAATAAAACCCAAGTCTAACAGCTCTTGCAACTGTACTTTTAATTCTTTCAACTCAGCTGGGGCCATTCTGTATGGTGCTCTAGACACTGGCTCCGTCCCTGGTGCCAGTTCTATCACTACAAGAATTTTGTGTAAATATTACGGTAAGATATTACATATTTTTTAAAGTGCTATTATTGACTTAGCTCTAAAACATACGGAGGCTCTAAAACATACGGAGGGAAGTTTTTGGCGCCATGTGAATTAGTAATGGCGCTTTACTTTTCATTTTTTTTCACTTAACACTCTAATCTGAGAAGCCCTAAGCCGCCACCCTCTCCTCCTCTCACTCCTATCCTTTATTCTTCTTTTTCTTCATTTCCTGATTCCCCTCAACCTCTTTTCTTTGGTTCTCTCTCTCTCTTTGCTACCTCAGGGCCTCTCATTTCTACTCACGCCCTCCTGCTTCGAAACCATCCCCACTTCACTCTCTCTTGGAAGAATAGGTGACGGCGCCTAGCGGAGGCGGAGGCAGAGGCGAGGTCACGGGTTCGACGCTGCGTGGGTCTTCTTCTCCTCAGCACACGACGAAGGCGAGATCTGGTATGTTTCCTCTCAACTTATTTTTGTTGCTGTTGGTTGGTTCATGGTAGTCGAAGGCTTAGTATGGGATATTTTAATTTCTTTATTCTCATTCTTTCTCTCTCTCTCGACTTTCTTCTCTCAGCGATGTACCTTTTCTCTTCTCAACCCTATCTCCCTCACATCTATCTAACCTCTCAACTCCATCATTTTTCACATTTCTCTCTTGTAGGTGGCTGGCGCGGGAGACTAGACGGAGGTGGTGACGAGGACTCGGAGGTGCAGGAGCTTGAAGATTTCTGTCTCTGATTTCATCATTACAAGTCCGGCAGTGTGCAGGGTCGAGCGTGGGACTGGGCTTGTTGGTGGAGAGCGAGACAGAGGAGGTAGACAATTGGAGTTCAGGTTTCGTCCCTGAAACACCATCAAACACATTTGATAGATTACTAAATGCATAATAATAGGGTACTCTTCCTTGTTGTTACATGTTTCTTAATTACAGTTAGTGAGGAAAACCATTGACATAATTATGATGAACTATATGTTTAGGCGTTCTCAGTTTTTGTTATTGCCTTTAAGTAACTACTAGTACTAGTCATGGTGTCTTTCCTTTGAACTACACTGATGGTTGAGAAAGAACTTTTTCTTCACATAATAATTATAAAACCATTGTATTGCTAAAAATGAAAGCTTTGGGACTTTATTTATATTTGGGGGAGATTGAAAATTTGAAACTGTTTGCTCGGATAGTTATTTCAGAGTGTTTACTACATAATTTGATGTTGGGTATTGGGTTATTAGGATTGGTAACTCTGTTTCTTTCATTGTTAGTTTGGTTGTGATTTAGTTGAGAAGATTATATTTCAAACAATTTGGTCCCGAGTTCTGATGGTGGGAGTTTTGTCTTTTCTTGACTGAATTTGCTTCTGGCATATCTGATATTACTTTAGCCATATCTGTTTCAAGCATTCCTTTTCAAGGTTCTGTTAGGTCTCTCTCTCAGTCCCTTTTCAACGGTATTTCTTTTAGGAGAATAAAAGATTGATTGAATTTCTTAACTTGACATTGCTTTTGGTAGAATGTCATTATCTTCCTTGTGGCTGCTGTATTTGATAATACAGATTGTTGGCTGATGTGAATTTTACTGTATTTAGTAATGTATTCTAATTTATGAAAAAAGAGGGTTGGTTTCATTCACCTGGGTTTTCATGTCTGGTCTGGTTATATCATAAAGGCTATAAATTTGTATGTAATTGTGATATTAACTGTATATCTGGGTCACAGAAAAACGTAATTCATCAATTTTCTGAAAAAATTGATTCTTGTATTGATAATCGCCCTGTTTGTTCTTGTTATGGCTATAGGATGAAGATCTTATCTTTTTCACCCTCGGAACCTCATGAACAGCTGCAAGACAATAATCATGTTGTATATCCAGAGGAGAAGACGAGTTTCTAAATCTTTTGAGATCAAGCATATCTAGAGGAAGCAGCTTTTAGGTATCTTGTTGTATATCATGTACATGCATAGAAAGTTTGGTTTGACTTTAACATAAAAAAGGTTCCATATTGGAAAAGAAAAGGGTTTATTCTGTATAGCAATTAACTTAGAAAAACACACATCCCACGAGCTTGTTAGTGTTTGATTCATTGTTGTGTGCCATTACATATTTGATTGAATGAATTTATCATCATCAAATTGATTTCAATAACTTTGAAGCTAAAATATTTCACTGCTTTATCTTTAGCTTGTCTTTTTCTTAGTGTCTTATCCTTTTAAGAAATCATGTAACTACTTCCTTGTATTTTTTCTTTATATAAATAGTACAAGTGAATACAAGTAGTGCTGTTTCTTTTTAAATCCCTGTTGTTCGTAAATTTTAAGTGCAACTCTCTAATTTTTGGTTCTAGTTTCATGTGATTAGAAAGGCCCTCTTATTAGTTTATCTTGTTTTTTAATTTTTGGTTCTAATTCAGTGGTTGAATCGTTTCACACACTTTTATGTTTTCTTTTTCTTGTATAACAGAAATCATATTTGTCTTTTTTTCTTAGGCCCTTTTTCTTGTAGGACCTTTATCGAATTACTTAAGTTTCTCCCTTCACACATCTTACTTAGCCAAAATGTTATAAAATTGGATGAGTTCCTCTGTTTACTGTTCATATATATTCTTTAATAAAGGGGTTGAAAAATGGTTGATGCTGAAATGTAACTAATGGACAACCTTGCTGCAATGTAAAAGGGGTTGTATAAACTTGTTTTATTGTAAGCTTTGTTGCTCTCTCTGATTATAGGGCATTGGCATTTGTGCTTGTGCTGCATCAACTGGTTTTCCAGTTGGTTAAAAACTTTGATTAGAGTCATTAGATTTTTGACATAACCACTGCTGGGACATAAGTTCAATGATGTTATTTTCTATAACCAGGTCAAATAGAACAGGTCCTCTGTTATCCTTGATTGAAAACATGAACTTTTTTCAAAAGGTTTTGCTTTTGATATATGTTTGTCTTTGGTTTTGAAAAAAAAGTTCTGTTCATGGGAATAATTTGTTAACAGTTTCCAATATGCTAATTGTGAGATTTTTCTTATGCTAAGGTTAAGGTGGAAACTTTACAGAATCTGTTTCTCACTTGGTAGCTTAACACCTTTCATGTCAGGTGCCCCTTTTGAGATGGAAGAGATTTGCTTTAGTTGCAGCAATGTGCATTCTCGCAGTTCGAGCAGTGATTGTTCAACTAGCTTTTTTTCTTCACATGCAGGTTATGTTATATCTATTCCTCTTGTTGCAAGCCAAGTTGAACTTTGCATGTCTCTTTCTACTCATACTATGCATGATCCAAACATTCTTATTTCTTGTGCCCAAAGCTGATTGTCTTTTAATAAAAATAAGTTTTCATTATGCCATTTATTGTATGGATATAAACTAAAAATAACTAAATCATGCATGACATAGATATTAAGAATGTAAATGAAAAGGAACATGTATCATATAAATAGAAGGGGAAGGAATAATGTTTATTTGGGTATCTGTTTTACCAAATAGTTGCATATTTTAGCCATTTGTTACTATGATCATGTAAATTATAATAGTAATGCGTTTCAGATTTCAATAATTTTTTTTTTTAAATTGAAAAGATTTCAATGATTCCAAGTACTGAAATATGCATTGATTTTCAGACCCATGTCTTTAAAAGGCCAGCTGCCTTCTCAAGGCCTCTCATATTTGCAACTGCATTTATGAGCTTCTTCTCAGTTGTTATAGCATTATTTAAGGTATCAACTTTTGTTTTTTTTCCATGGAACTATGTTGTGTGCTTTCCCTTTCTGCTTGATTAGTACTGTGAATGTTGATTTTTTTATATGTATTTCCTTGATTAGGTATTGGGACACACAATTTTGGCTTCAATACTCTGGACTAATGCCAAGTCGGTTGATTTGAGCAGCAAAGCTGCAATAACATCGTTTTACATGTTCATATGGAAGGTAAATAACTATGGTGCCAAATTTAATTTGTTTGGCGCTCAGTTTAGTTTAACAAAATTGCAAAAATAATATTTTAGATCAGGAACCTATTTTTAGATCAGAAAGTACTTAAAAGGGAAAGAATACCCCATTTTTGTTACTTGAAAACAAAGCAGTTTGATGAATGCATAAAAGAAGGTTCTGAGGTATTGAGTTGTCTTCCTTTTGATTTCTATTATACTATATATCAGTCAACTGTGATTAATAATCAAGACATTTATAATAATAGCACCAAAGCTAGAGGACTGTTTGTTATCTAAAATTGCTTTTGTATTTTCTCATTTTCAATCTATCAGTTCTGATCTTATAATAAAAAAATTGTTTTAGAAAATAATGCTTATAATAAATGTCTTCTGAAGGATGTTTATGCAATTGCCCTGCTAACCATTGGGGGACATTCTTGTTGTTAGGATGCTGTCTCTGATCTTATCAAGGCTCATGAAGTTTCTCCTGATGATGAAACAATTGCAGAGGTCTTGAGGTGTGATTTCTTGTGAATGATCTTCTTGGACTTTGTTATAGCAGATTAACATCAATTGTTCCTTCTTTTTCTTTTTTTAACTAGCATATATTGTTTTAACAGGGATGCTGAGGAAAGATTACTGAAGGAGGGAGGTGCACCAAGAGGTTTGTTAATTTTGTACTTATTTTATTTTCAGTTGATGTTAGTTCATTACTTTGCATGAAGTTCGTATGAAGCTTTATGTTAAACTTTGTAAGTTTTATTTTACTATCCATATCTGTGTAACCTCTGTTTAGACTGTGTTTGTGACTATCTATAGAATTTATAACATTTAAATTCTTTTCTTTCTTTGTTTAAGATATATTTATTGTTAAATCTTATTTGTGTATATCCTAAAACTAAAAAGTAAACAAAGGAACAAAATAGATCTAAACTTGTCTAGAAATATTTGGTTTATCACTTCATAATGATGCTGATTTCGGCTAAATTCTTCATGCTATTACAGGATGATGACTTGGAAAGCCTCAAATTTTTGATAAATTCTGCTAGATGTTAGGCACCCAATAAAAGGTAAAAAAAAAAATGAATAAATGAAGTTGTGGGTAGTGTAAAAGATTTTCTTGAAGGTGAGTTATATTTTGTGGTTAAAGAGTCTCAGTGGTCTCTTGAATACACCATTAATTTGTTTGTGGGTCTTTGTATTGCTGATGCACACTAGTATGTTGAATAACTAGAATGAATCTTTATTGATACCAAAACCATATTACAAGGGGTTCCAAGACTTATTTTCCTTGGATTATATTTCTTATGAGAATAGTTTCATTTTTGTTAGCATGCAGTTTTATATTTGTTGCTTATCTTTATCTATTTATTTTTCAGAGTGTTTGAACAAGTTCCCTCGAAGGACTAGTACACCATCTAGGGTTCACAGTCAAGCACAACAAGCTGAAGAATAGCTACAACATCAGCAACAGCAGCAGCAACAATAGCATCATCCAAACTATAGTTTGAAGTAAAAAATGTTCAAGATTATAAAACTTTATTATGTTAAGTTTTCAAATTTAAGTTAGAACTAAGATCTCATGAAGTAGACACATTCATGGTTCGAATTAGTTATTGTTTAATGTAATACTTATGGTTTATCAATTTATTGAGAATTACATTTTATGATTAATTTTGATTTTGTTTATCAAAATACAATAATGAAAATCTTTTAATTAAAAAAAACCATACAAGTATACTTATCAAAAAATAATTTAAAATATATTATCCACACTAAAGTAACAATTTTATTACTATATGTTATGATTTAAAAATATATTATAAGCGTAAAAAATCGTTATGGTTTATATAATATAACAAACTAAAAATGTTATCAAAATAATCAAATGTAACAGTTGAAAAATGTTATGAAAAAATACAAGATTAAACTTCAAATTTATAACCAAAAACTCTATCTAAATGTTATTATTTGAATATTATAGCACCTAAATATGTGTTATTGAATAGTTTAAGATAACACCGAACATAACATTCAAAAACTGTTATAGAAAAGACTGGACTTTTAATAACAGGGGCTATGTTAGCATTTTCAGAAGTGCTATCAATAGTCCCGGATAGCAGTTTTTAAGTGTTATGAATACTGTTTTTTCTTGTAGTGTATAATGAACTCAATCTCTCTGTGTGGTGGCAACCCTGGCAAATCTTCTGGAAACACATCCAGAAACTCACATACAAGTCTAGTATCCTCTGGTCTCACTGGCATGACCTGAGTGGTGTCAACCACACTAGCTAAGAATCCAATGCAACCCCTTTGCAATAGATCCCTGGCCCTCAATACAGAAATCATAGGAATGCGAGGTCCATGCACAGCACCAACAAACACAAAAGGATCCTCACCTTTAGGCTCAAAGGTTACCATCTTCCTTCTGCAGTCAATAGTTGCCCCATACTTTGCCAACCAATCCATACCCAGTATCATATCAAAGTCAGTCATAACCAACTCTATCAGGTCCACAGATAATTCTCTGCCCTCCACTGTCACTGGCAAAAATCTGACCCATCTTCTGGATACCACTAACTCTCCAGTGGGTAACAAAGTACCAAACCCCACAACATAGAAATCACAAGGTCTACACAATCTATCAATAACGCTACTAGCAACAAAGGAATGTGTAGCACCAGAATCAATTAACACATGATAAGGGGTTCCTGCACTAAGAAGCTGACCTGTAACAACTGAGGGGGAAGCCTCAGCTTCTGCTAGAGTCAACGTGAACACTTGAGTTGGGGCCGAAATGTCCACCTTCCTGGGTTCTTCTTTCCCTATCTGAGGGCAATCTTTCTTAAGATGACCCACTGCTCCACACAAGTAGCAGGCCTTTGCCCTACACTCTCCCAAATGGCGCCTCTTGCATCTTGGGCATTCAGGATGAGTCTTCCAGGCTTCACTGCCCCCAGGACGACCCATGGTAATACCACGGGGCCTCCTGTCAGGACCTGGAACTGGGAAGGTATCAAGAACCTTCCTCTTCTGATCACTAGGGCCAACACCCCTACCAGAACCCACAAATGGAGGAACTGCCCTCCTGAAGTCCTTTCTGGCTGCACTGTCACGCCAGATCTTGGTCTCTGCACTCTCAGCTGTGAGTGCCCTCTCCACCACCTTTGCATAAGTAGTAACTCCTACCATAGTGGTGATGCGAACATCTCGGGCTAATCTAGGCTGTAGCCCTTGGAGGAATCTCTCTCTCCTGGTCCCATCAGTGGGCACCAGTTCCTTGGAAAACTTTGCCAAACGGTCAAACTTTAAGGCATACTCTGTAACTGATAAGCTTCCCTGGAGTAGCCTGATAAATTCCTCAGCTTTAGCTGCCCTGATGGCATCATTGTAATACTTTTCATTCAACAAGGTCTGGAACTCTTCCCAGCTCAGGGTATTAACATTCTTGGTCTGGGCAATCACTTCCCACCAAATCCGGGCATCATCCCGAAACATATAGGTAGCATAGGCCACCCTCTCACTACCAGCTACCCTCATAAAGTCAAGGATAGTGGTAATCATGCTCATCCATTGTTCTGCCTTGGCAAGATCAGCACTGCCTTCAAAAACTGGAGGTTGCTGCTTTCTGAACCTTTCATAAAGAGGTTCCCATTTGTTTACTACCTCAGGCAGCTGCCCTACTGCAGGCACTGACACAGAAGGTGCCTCTAATACATTAACCAACGCAGGCACTTGTTGCTATCTCAGGAGACAAAGCTCCTCTCCTTGTTTCAACACTATGGCCTGCAAATCATTGAACAACTGCTGCCAGTTTGCAGGAGCTGGCTGTGGAATCTGAGACTAGTCATTTTCCTGACCCTGGCTGTTATTATTATTCTGGCCCTGACCACTCTGGCCAGCTGTAGTGTCTGTCTGTTCTGGGTTCATTCTTATCTGATACCTTGCTGAAACATTGATCAATACGACTAGTCGGGTAGTAATAACTAAACCTCCTACCGCCTCACGGTCCAAGAACAAGCAGAAAATTATCATATTCCACAGTCATTCAATATTCACAAACAGATACATGTTTATGGCACTCAGCACTTAGCATGTATCACATAACAATTCATAATATTTCAAAGGCACAGGTTCAACACAGTGTCTCATGCATACAGGTAAAGCATATGCACCACATTTAGGCAGTTATGCACATAACTACATAAATAGTTACCAAACCATGTGTCGAGCATGACTTCAGTGATGTGTGTACATGCCCAGCCAGTCTACAGGAACCTTAAACTTGGCATTGCTTTGATACCAAGTTGTAACGCCCTGGTTACCCCAGAACAGTTACAGTGAACGGTGCACCAGAAATTTGACCCATTGCCTGAGTCCTTTGGTTAAAAACGTGATCTAAGTGTTATTAACAGGTTAAGGTGAAAACCAATAAAAAGGAAAGGATAAGTTTTATTTGATACATAAAACTGTTCATGGGCCCACAAGAACATTTACAATTTATTTACAACTCAAAAAGGTCACTACTGTTCCAAAATTATAAACCCGCCGACCTAAGCGGAAAAAATAAGGTAAACCCCCTAGTTCCTCTGAGAACTCCTTGGCCGTGGTGGTCAAGCGGCCGCATATGTACACATCACCACCTAAGCTCTCCACTCAAGGCTAGGTGAGCTTTTCTTTTCCTTTACCTGCACCACATAGCACCCATGAGCCAAAGCCCAGCAAGAAAACATAACATTATATGTAAACATTATCAAATGATTATAATTTTAATCACACTGAGCATAAAGCTTTCAATCAAATGAGTGAATATCACTTGAGGTCCTGATAAACCATACTGAGTGACTGATAAGCAGGTCACTAATTCAAGTGGAAGAGTGGCTGCTAGGTAAGCCACTAGGCTTCAATAGGTTCTGGTAAACCATACTGAGTGACCGACAAGTGAGTCACTAGATCAAATGGAAGAGTGGCTATTAGTTAAGCCACTAGCCTTCAAGTGCTTATAATGTTCATCGACCTTGAGGTCGGTCCGGCATTAATGGTCTTTGAGTCATTCAATGCAGATAATCGATTAGATCTAATCTTCATTGGCTTGCGTTAACATGCTAAGGTCGTTCTGACTAATGAGTCAGTGCAATGTGACCAGTGCCCAGTACCACTGCTAAACCTGACTAATAAGTCACAGCTTCACAGTTGATACTAGCACCTTTGCCAAATCTGACTAATGAGTCGGTACCATGCACAAGTGAGCAACATATGCTAAGAATTCTATATTCGATCCACGTCCATATTTACACGACCAACATGCCTCATGAATAGCCATGCATGTCACATTTGGGGTGTAGTTTTCTTACCTCTGATTCGAGCTAGAATGAATAAAAGAACGACCCCTGAGAACGATCAACCTTTTGGTCCTTTAGCGGTTACCTGGTCATAACCAATTAGGGGATCCCATCAATAAAATGAATAACAAAGGGTTCCCAAACCAAAACCTAGCCTCCAAGACATCAAACACTACTCAACCGGGTAGTAGGTTCAACCCCGAGGCCTTAGGCTTGAATCCCCAAGCTAAAAACATTTTTCTTGCCAAAAAGCCACTAAGGGCCGCGGCCCTCCCCAACTGCACTGCGACGCGCCCCTCAAACAGAGGTGGCCTTCCCTGACAAGCACCATGGGTAGCGGCTCACCTATGCCATGCCGCGGCTCAATACCCAATTCAGCCAAAAACCAGCAACGCACTAGCTCGACTTCTCCTGCATTTTCCCTTGGAACCAACCCTTCAAACCAATCCAAAACACCAACCTAACACCCAATTTAACCCCTAAACTTCATCTCCAACTCATCCTCATCAAAACCCAAGTAAAACATCAACCTAACCCCCATTAATTCCAACTATCCACCAAAGTATTACAAGCTGAAAACTTAAACCAAAACAAAGTATAACCAGAAAGTTAATGGATAAAACTTACCTCAAACCTGGAATTAAACCCTCTCCAATGGCTGAACCAAGTCTACAAACTCAACCCCTTGATTTCCTAGCTTAATTCCACCCTTTGACCTCAAAAACTCCAAAGAAGAAATGGAGGAGAATGATGTACGGGAAGGAGAAGTAAAGCCCTGTTTTTGTTCTGTTTTCTACAGCCATCTAAAACTTCACATATATCCAAACCAAATGACCTAAATGCCCTTAGGTCATTTAAGGCTTCTTAAACCATTTCAAGGGTAAATTTGGTACTTTCCACTTATCCCGTTAATCATAATTAACGCTTCCCAATTCCCGCTAATCTCAATATTCTCAAACACTAATAGTGCACATCCAGTTACCCTTTAATTCTCGGTAACGCTCTAATCATTAAAAACACCCCGAGACTCACCCCGAACCCCGAGCTTAAGCCTGTTATGACCAAACCGATAATTAACATACCATGATCGTCTCATGCCGAATGGCTCGAACAAACCCACATTATAATGTCGTCTCAAAATATATCACCAGCATGCATCCAAGTAAACAATTTACCCTCAATGGGCCAAATTACCATCACACCCCTGTAATTAAAAATATGGACTCACATGCATGCATTTCACATCATATTATAATATAATCCACATATACATGCATTTTATCAATTAATAACATAATTAAGCAAGTATGGCCCTCCCGGCCTACTATTCATGCTTTAAACACATCGGAGAATTCAGGGCATTACATCGCGTGCCCATGATATCAGCGCTGAGAACCAAAGATCTGTTACAGGGAGGATGTATAGGTTTTCTGGCTAGTGTGGTAGATACCACTAGGGTTTTGCCAACAAGACTGAAGGATACCAAATTGGTTTGCTTCTTGGATGTGTTTCCTGAGGACTTACCTTGATTGCCACCGCGTAGGGAGATTCAGTTTGTTATTGAGTTGGCACCAGGGACAGAGCTAGTGTCTAGAGCACCATATAGAATGGCACCGGCAGAACTGAAGGAGTTAAAGATACAGCTACAGGAGCTTCTGGATTTGGGGTTCATCAGGCCTAGCTACTCGTCATGGGGTGCTCCAGTTTTTTTTGTGAAGAAGAAGCACGGGACTCTGAGAATGTGTATAGACTATAGGGAATTAAAGTTAACTATCAAGAATAAGTATCCCCTAACAAGGTTTGACGACTTTTTCGATCAGTTGCAGGGTAAGACGGTGTTCTCGAAGATTGATCTTCGATCTAGTTATCACCAGCTAAGGATCAAGGACGAGGACATACCGAAGATGGCCTTCTGAATGAGGTATGGGCACTATGAGTTTCTGGTCATGTCATTTGGTTTGACCAATGCCCCAGCAGCCTTTATGGATCTAATGAACAGGGTGTTCAAGGATTTTCTAGATCAGTTTATCATTGTCTTCATCGATGACATCTTAGTGTACTCCAGTTCAGAGGCAGAGCACGAGCGGCATCTACGACAGGTTTTACAGAGATTGAGGAAGCATCAGTTGTATGCCAAGTGTAAGAAATGTGAATTTTGGCTACCAGAAGTGACATTCCTTGTACATATCATTGGTGCAGATGGGATTAAGGTGGATCCATCTAAGGTGGAGGCAGTTAGAGATTGGCCGAGGCCAAGGAACGCCTCAGAGGTTTGGAGTTTTCTTGGTTTGGCGGGTTACTACAGACGGTTTGTGGAAGGGTTCTCAAAGATCTCTGCATTGATGACAGAATTGACATGAAAGAATTTGAAGTTCGTCTGGTTAGAGAAGTGTGAGAACAACTTTCAAGAATTGAAGCAGCGATTGATTACTGCACCTGTGTTAAGTCTTCCTTCGGAGGAAGGGAAGTTTGTTGTCTATTGTGATGCATCGAGTTTGGGTTTAGGCTGTGTGTTGATGCAGAATGAGAAAGTCATTTCTTATACGTCACAGCAACTAAAGGAGAACGAGCAGCGATATCCTACCCATGACTTGGAGTTAGCAGCGATGGTATTTGCACTGAAGGTTTGGCAGCATTATCTATATGGGGAGAAATGTGAGATATACACTGATCACAAGAGTTTGAAGTACTTCTTCACACAGAAGGACCTGAACATGAGGCAGAGATGTTGGCCAGAGTTGGTGAAAGACTATGACTGTGATATTCTTTACCATCCGGGAAAAGCCAACGTAGTGGCGGATGCATTGAGTCGGAGGGGCCCAGTTCAGTTATATAGTTCCACCCAGATCTCGAGAGAGTTAGCTGATGAGATGGTCAGAGCTGGGATAGAATTGGTGGTGGGTCGGTTGGCCAATATTACTCTGTAGTCGACCCTACTAGAGCGGATTAAAGAAGGTCAATTGGTAGATGCTCAGTTACAAGAGGTTATGGAGAATGTCTTAGCTGGAGTAGCTAAGGACTATTCTATTTCTGAGGTTGGCTTGCTACAGTATCAGGGGCGGATTTGTGTTCCAACTGATGAGGGGATCAAACGAGAGATATTGGATGAGTATCAGGATCTACGGACGTTATATTGGTGGCCCGGGATGAAGAAGGATGTGGTGGAGTACGTAGCCAGATGTTTAACCTGTCAGCAGGTGAAGGTTGAGCATCAGCAACCGACAGGGTTGCTTCAACCTTTGGGTATTCCTGAGTGGAAATAGGAGGATATTACGATGGATTTTGTGGGAGGTTTACCCAGGACAGTAGGGCTTCATGACTCAGTGTGGGTGATAGTGGATAGATACACCAAGTTAACTCATTTTCTTCCCGTAAAGATGATCAGGAGTTCACGACATATTACATGTTTCTATGCTCCGGAAGTACGTCTCAGATACGACACATGTGTTAAAGTATGAAGATCTGAAATTGCAGACAGATCTGTCTTATGAGGAACGAACATTTCAGATTTTGGATTGGAAGGATAAGGTACTACAGAATAAGATGATTCCTCTTGTTAAAGTGTTGTGGAGGAATAGTAGGGTTGAGGAGGCGACCTGGTGTAGGATCTTGGAATTTAAATCTAGATGCATGCTTCCTATTATTTTTCCAAACACATAATAGAAACATAGAATAACATGACTTACATATGAATATTAGATTCGTAAATTAACATAAACACAATGATGTAGAAACTTACGAATACGCAGCGAAACTCGAACAACTCCATCATTCAATCTCTCTAACCCTTGATTCCTTTCTGTAGTAGAGTATTATCAAGAGATTGAACAAGATCAGCAACACAGTCTCCCTCACCAAGCCTTTGATCAACCTAGAACTAGTGAGGGCTGGTTCTCAACACATGAGAAAGAGATCTAGAAAAGAAGAAGAGAATGTGGCTAAGAAAGGATTAGAGTGTCTAGGTTTTCACTTACCCAAATCAACTGAGACTGACTTGCTATTAAAAACCCTAGATATCATATTCCTTATATAGGCAACTTAATGGGATTTATTTAAATTTAAATTAATTAAAAATAATAAACAAAAATAAAAGCCTTTGGCTGCCATAAATGGACTTGGGCCCAATCTCTTTGTTTTGAATTTAAATCTCAACTGGGCCTAAATTCAAAACCTTTTATTTATTTATTTTTAATTAATTAATTAAATCCTTATTCGAATTAACTAATTATAATTTGAAACTTGATTTAATATTATTTATTTATATTGATACCAATTTATCAATATTAATAAATTTACCCAAAGATTCTCTTTTATTCTCTAAATTTCATATCTCTGTAAATTTTCCAAAATTGACCTAGTCAACTTTAAAAATCCTAATTGATAATTAAATCAATTAATTGAGACATTGTAGAAGATTTACTCAAAGGTGATGTGGGGACCATGGATCCATGAAATCAAGCTCCAACAAGTTACCGTGAATTTATTTACGAATAATTTCACTACCTTATTAATTCCTCGTGACTTCACTATAGACTCGGAATTGAACTCTTGAATTCATAGAACGTATTTTCAAAACCATAAATACGTTATCCATTGTTATAACCATTACAATTAGTCAATCCTCTATCGATGACTTACTAACGAGCTGGGTGCAAATTATCGTTTTACCCCTCATCAGTATTTTATCATTAACTCCCACTAAGTTCCTTATAAATGATATTTCCGTGAACTTAATCACAGAAATGAGATCTCAATCATTTAACCTTTTGAACAAAGCAATTAAGGAAATCATCTTTTCACTTCTCATACAGAAGTTATAGATTTCATATCTATGAATAATACTCCCACTCAATTACATTACTAAATCTCCAAGATGTAAGTATGGGCTAGACCGTAGGGTAAACTGGTAACGAACAAGTAAAAAGATTTAAATAATATAATTAGCAGAATATTATCACTCAGAATTAAGATCGACTTAACCTATGGTCAACGTTGTGACATTGATTAGATTTGATAACAACGATACTTATTTATCAATTAATAATCAATATCGGTCCTAGTCCGATGTAACTAAATACATCCGATCTTATCTACTTGGTCGATGCCATGGACAAGACATCACACCCTGAATGTGTAAGTAGATCATATCGTAGATTGCCTAATCAGTGAAAATCTAATGCACTGATCTAATCTTAGGACTCGTTCTTTTGAACATATAATTACAACTATAATCTACATTTCACCCCTAGGATAGATATAACACTCTTGGCTTAAGAAAATAGTGAAGGAAAACAGAGTATGTTTTAGAGTTCTCCCGTACCTCCTTTTTCTCACTGTTCTTTGTGGTTTTTGAGCCAACTTTGAGGATTCAAGCTTAGGAAGCAAGCCTTGGAAGTTTGGGAGTGTGTTCCACTATTGAAGGCCATCATAAGCCAAGCTTTGGGTAAGTTTATAACCATAGTTTCTCTGGTTTGCTCTGTTTTGGTTTTGTTTTGCAGCTGAAATGTTTAGGGTGAATTCATGGTTTTTGTTGGGAGTTTTGGCTAGGGTTCCCATGCTTGTGATGTTTGGGGTGTGTTGGGATGGTTTTTGGGTTCATTTGGCATCAAGAATAGGCTTTGGAAGCTTGGAGATCGAGTTAGAAACGAAGGAGATGAAGAAGGTCGGTTCAGGGATGTTTTGGGCTGGAGGTAGCGCTACAGCGCCCACCCTAGGGCGCTATAGCGCTCCTCAGGAGGGTTTTTGGCCTTTGGGAGGTTCTGTGTAGAGTGTTGTGGCGCTAGGGGTTGAGAGTTGTAGCGCTACCCTGTTCCTTCCAAACCCCGTTTTGAGTGTTTTTAAGGGTTTTTGACTTGGGGTTTCAATCCTTAAGGCCCGGGATCGACTCTACTCACCGTGTGGGCATGTTTCGAGGTCCTGAGGGTGGAGCTTAGGTTAAGACCCTATTATTGTGGATTCTCATTAATGGAGGTTATAATTGGTTGTGATTAGGTAACCGCTAAGGAACTAAAAGATCGATCGTTCTCAGGGGTCGTCTTTATCATATTTCTCGCTCGAACTTGAGGTAAGAAAACAGTGTATGAATACAGTTGCACCCTGTACAGGTATATGGCATGCATGGTTTGATATTGAGGCATGTTGGTTGATATATGTGAACGTGGATTGCATATTAAATGCTAATGAATACTGATTACCTGTTTGAGACACTGACTAGTCAGGGACCGACTCTAAAGTCGATGATCACGCATTGAATGGCTCTATGGCATTAATGCGGGACCGGCCCTAAGGTCGATGAACTTATAAGCGCTTGCCTGGTCTACGACCAGATGACTATAGCCAAGGTATATGACCCCAATGACCGTTTGTCACGTGGCTAGGGGACGTTGTCCATAGTTTCGACCCTAGAGTCGTGAGGAACGTTATGTTGGTGACCAATCACCATGCACCTGTCCTGAACATGCTTATGAAAGAAATCACCTATCAGTTAAGCCCTGGTGACCCTATCGTCACATGGCTAGAAGGAGCGATGCTCATTATTGTGACTTTTGGCTATTGTCACCTACTTGTTGCACTGATAGTCCTGAATGGTTATTATGATCGTTCTTGATATTACATCATGTTTTATTATGTTTTCTTGCTGGGCCTTGGCTCATGGGTGCTATGTGGTGCAGGTAAAGGAAAGGAAAAGCTTGGCCAGCCTTGAGCAGAGAGCTTGGGCGATGTGATGTACATACAGGGCTGCTTGACCGCCACGGTCAAGGAGTTCTCAGAGGGACTAGGGGTTTACCCTATTTTTGCCGCTTAGGCCGGCGGAGTTTGTAAATTTGGAACTGTAGCGACTCTTTTGTATTACAAACCACTTGTAAACATTTTGAAAGGCTCATGAGCAGTTTATTTACTTAACGAAAAGTACCCTTTCCTTTTTGCTGGTTTTTCACCTTAACCTGATATTAACACTTAGATCTCCTTTTTAACCAAAGGACTCGGGTAGCGGGTCAAATTTCCGGTTCACCGTTCTCCGTAACTGTTCTGGGGTAGCCAGGGCGTTACATGCGTCAGTAAGGATGGAACAATAGTTTATCATTTTTCCATCTAATACTATTTTGCTATGAGACTTGAAATTCATTATGTAGTCGTTATCCAGAAAAGTAGCATTTGTAGAGCCAAACACTTTCTTGTCTACTGGACTATGAAATAGACCACCCTGAGTACCTTTAGAATAGCCATCAAATAAGCAAACCCTCAGCTCATTGTTCTTGCTTTCTACCTTTTTCCTCATGACAAAAACATGACACCACCAAATTCCATAATGACGTAAACCAAGTTCACGACCATTTCATAATTCTAGTGGTGTCTTGGAGACAACTTTTGAGACGGCACAACATTTAAAAAAAAAATATATCACATGCGGTCTAGGTAGTATGTCTCCAAAACAGATATGGGAAAGAAATTGGTAGAGTTTAATAGCTTATCATAGAACACACATTTTCATAAACGTGTGATTCACACCGCTCATCAACACTATTCTGTTGCGGAGTCCTTGGTGTGGTTGTTTTAGACAAATCCTCAAGTTCAATTAAATGATCTTGGTTCTGATTATCCAAATATCCTCCACCCCTATCAGATCGCAAGATCTTTAACGTTTTACCTAATTTGGTTTTAAAGCCATAGCAATGAATTCCTTAAACTTCTTAACAAATTCGCAGAATTCCTATGCTTTAGGTACTTACATGAGTCTCTAGAGCAATCGTCGATGAAGGTGACGAAATACTCATAACCACCCCTCGCTTGAACATTCATATGTCCCCAGACATTTGAACATACTAGCCCTAGTGGTTCTTTGGCCTTTTCTACTATCACAGAGAATGGACGCTTTGTCATTCTGCCCTCGAGACTAGATTCACAAATAGGTAGATCACCCTAGGTGAGTTCCCTCAAAGGCCCAGCCTTTGTTAGTCTTTGAATCCTATCATAACAAATATGACCAAAGAGAAAATGCCAAAGGTACGTCATTTCTAACATTATTGACCTTTTGTCGTTTAATAGGCCTAGAATTAGCTGTCTTAAACAACTCATTATTTATAACATCCGGTTCGTTTAGTTGCAATAGGTATAGCCTGTTTTTCATACATCCACCCCAAAATTCACATCCATTTAAAGAAATAGGATTTTATTACCTGTGAAAGTAACTACAAATTGTTGTTGATGTAATAAGAAAAACTTAAATTAAAATTTCCATTGAAAATCGGAATAAAATAAACATTGTCTTAAAACAATATATTTATTTCCAAAATTCATTCAAGCTTATCCTTTTGCCTTGTTTGATACTGTAACGCCCTACTTCCTTAGAGCCGTTACTAAGTGAGTTTTGAAGGCGAAATAGTGTGCAATGAACTCGCTAACCGAGGTTTTGAGCAAAAGTGTGACTAATTAAAAGTTAAGGCTGTAATCTTTGAAAATGCGTCGTTTCATTAAAACTTCTATCATTAAACATTTGGGATCCCAAAATAAGGTTTGAAAACTGATCATATCTTGAAATAAGGTTACAGTTAAGAAATCATAAAATCATAGATTATTACAGCCATTTTCGAATAAACCCCCAACCAAAGCATTCGGGCAGGCCAAACATGTACGCGTCGCTTCACGCTCTCCGTACTCATGGTTGGTTGACTCAGTCATTGCCCTTACCTGCAACACAGAGCACCCGTGAGCCGAAGCCCAGCAAGAAAACTCATGCAGAACATAACATATGCAATGTATACAGTTTATCATAACAGATAATCCACAATAAACAAGTCAATCATTAGACTAAGCAAACACGGCCAAGCCGCCCCAGAGCCTTACCGAAGCCTGGGGTATCGGTTCTCACCGCGAGGATAACTCATGCATCCCTTGGGTCCCACCCTGAATATAGCATAACACATGTATCCACTGGGCCCCGCCCTGATTATAGCATCCCATGTGCTAGGTGTTACTTTCGGCCCACGGCCGCCCCGGCTTACGCCGTACTCGGCCCACGGCCGCCCCGGCTTACGCCGTACTCGGCCCACGGCCGCCCCGGCTTACGCCGTACTCGGCCCACGGCCGCCCCGGCTTACGCCGTACTCGGCCCTTGCCGTTCATTTCATCATAATGACACATATAGTACATTTGAAATAATCATTCACACACATCATGATTCATTTAAGGTTAAACATTTGCACATAATACAATCTGGGGCCATGCCCTAACCTCGGGTGTTATAGTTTTCTTACCTGTATTCCGAGCCTCCTGATGCACTAAAGCCGCGAGCACGGTCCTCTAGCACGAGCCTCACCAACAACCTAGTCACAACACACAAGAAACATCCCTCAATACTAATCAACCCAAAACCACTTCCCGGGACCAATCCCGCACTCTCGGGACCTCTAAAACCTTAAAACAACACCTCGGAGACATCCCCCGAACCCCCGGAGCAAAGGCCTAAAATTGCCAAAAATGTGAACCTGAAATTTGCCTTGTGCCGCGGCACACATCAGTCAGGGACTCCCTCGCCGCGGCACGAAAAACCTGTGTCGTGGCATGCCTTCGCAGACCCAGAATTCTGGGTTTTTCCCCTGCATTTTCTCCGAGCTAAAACCTCCCAAATCGTCCCAAACTCACACCCAAGCTCCAAAACCAACTCAAAACTCCAAATAGACCATACATCAACCCATAAACATCATAACCCAACTCAATAACACAATCACACTCAAAATCACCCATTTGATTCCAAATTTCAGAAAACTCAAACCCAAAGGCCAAAAACACAACCCAAGCTTGACAAACCTAAACCATGGCTTCAAAATCTTAAACCACAACAGAAAAGAAAACCCAAGGATGTTTAAAACTCTTACCTCAATCAAGAATCCAACCTTAAGCTTCCTTGGTTCATCCCCTTAGTCTTCAAGTTTCAGCTCCCTTCTTCTTCTTCATGCCCTAGCTTTTTCCCTCTCCTTCTTCTTCTCTTCAAATTATCAAAGCATCAAATGACCAAGCCCCAAACCGTGTACCCCTTAATACCCAGCTGCCATATATCCAATTCCCAGCCAAATGACCATTTTACCCCTCCTTGCCTATCCTTTCCCAACTAACCTCAAGGGCACTTAAGTCCTTTTACTTCTATTTCATTTCTACCATTTTCTATCTAGAACTTGTTACTCTCAGTA
The DNA here is from genome assembly GCF_963169125.1 of Humulus lupulus. NCBI lineage: Eukaryota > Viridiplantae > Streptophyta > Magnoliopsida > Rosales > Cannabaceae > Humulus > Humulus lupulus. Next base: position 185,778,182 of record NC_084796.1, read on the forward strand.
GTAACTAATGGTTACCCAGGTTACTCAATCACCAATAACCATTACCCGCTAAATCTCAATCTTAGCCATAAAATTCCCGAAGTACCCCTAGGCTCCTCCCGAGCCGGGTATAGAAATCCCGTTGTGACACTTAAGTTAATTTGCTCTCTAGGACCGTCTCGGCACGTGCATCACAATAATACCACCACACTCACGTGGTACAAATCACGGAATACAATTATCACATATATGCCCTCAGCGGCTAAAATTACAATTATGCCCTTCAAACACAATCAGGGCCTACATGCATACTAATACACATAGTCATGCATCTCAGATAAACAATTAGTCAAATAACATGCTTTAAATCATAACCATGCATTTAACTCATAAAATCACACATAAATCCCAACATGCCCTCCTGGCACACTAATCAAGGCCCTTAAGCCTTAATAGCGATTTTGGGTCATTACAACTATCCCCTCCTCATAAAAATTTCGTCCTCGAAATTTATCCAAACACATCAGTCAGTAAACCCGCAACTCTGACCATAATTTTCAAGGCCCACCGCCTTTACTTTACTTTTCAACAACACTCTCACAAGAGTAACAATCTTGCCCCTCAAGATTTCGTCTAATAGCCATACTCTCGATAGCTTCTTGTTTACACCGCAACCCTGCAGAAACCTCAGGGTCTGCCTAGATTACAATGACCAATTCATCGTCTTATTCCTGATTCCAGAGATACTCAAAATTCGTCACCTCTACTAGGTGGGATCAATTGGTAGGCCCCGTTGGCCTAATCCTTGGTAAAACTTCAGAATCTTATGCTGAATTAAGAGTCAGAACTCTCCCTTCTTTCTCTGAACACCTTACAGATCCTCGTCTGTTAAAATGCAGAGACGCAACTCTTTCCTTCCGGAACTTTATTTCCTCAACACTTATCAATTTACAAGTGTTAATCCTTTCAAATAGGCAGACGCTCCTGCCTTAAGAGTTCCAACAACCACTTGGCTTCTCTCTGAACCGATGCCAAATCGTAGTATTCACTACCCTTTGCCTCCTACCATGTCATATGTCGTGTTACTTTAACAAGACACCAGCAACCGCCACCACGACTAACTCATCAGGGATTACACTTCCCTTAATACTTCAAGTATTCACCTACTCGGCGCTCAGTTCTTTAAGATATCCGATAAACTTTCAGACTGCCACCCCACTTGCAATCAACTGATAATTCCAGGTTCCCACTCTGTTCTTTTCGTTCTCTAAATCCATTCCAATAATTTAAAATATTATAGGGCCTCAATTCAATGTCATCGACGTTCTATCCTGAAACCAGTTCACTTGCCCCAACAACATTAACTCAAACAACCGAATTAAAACTTTTCATGTCCAAACACCTTACTTAAGGTCTATTGTGGTCTATCCCCACGATGCACCACCACATCACCTAACCCCTCAGGGTCCAAAGGAAAACACTAGGTTCTGTCACCCGCTCGACCCTCCCGGTACGACGTACCCTAGGAGGTGGAATGATGTCCATTCAGAATTCTCATTCATAAACCGAATCTAATTGGATCCTTCATCCATTCCTGGTATCCTAACTTGTACCACCTTAGCAGGGTCCTTCCCTGTTTCAACTCAAACCAACACTTTGAATTCCATAGCTCAGTGACACCCACCAGCTAACCATTACCTACTAACATCATGCCGATCTCAGTCGTTGCCTTGTCCTCCATTACAGCCTATAGCGTTATTCCTTGACTGATACACGCCTCCCATTAAATTTTCCTTGCTCAATCGAGGATTTCAAACACTGATCATTTGTCTGCTACTTTTCACCACCTCTGTGTCTCCACGCTATCTTTCTTACTAATACCCAATACTTAAGTACCTTATGCCATGCACAACAGTCGACTTAACGTCCCAAGTGTATCAACCATGGTCCATTCAGTCGCCTCCCGCTAGGTTCAATCCATCCTCGCGTCAATTTATTCCTGGGCGTGCCCAAATCGTGATGCAATCTCACATTTCCATAACCTTACCATAGATCATGTCCTTTATGCAATCACTCTTTACTTAATCAAAACATACGCATATTCCAGCATCGCCAGATACCAATAAATTCTTACCTGTCTTCTGAATTTCTTTCTGATGTGACACCACTCAGTCCGTCTAACCTCGAGTTTTACTGTTCTCCTCATCTCTGATGTAGTTGTCTCCGGAGGTGCTTATGCAATAGATGACGCACTTACCAGTCCTGAGATGCTTTCTGTTCTTCAAATGTTCTTCATTAGTTTATCGCGGCTTCAGATCAAATCCACTCTTACCTGTCCTTTCTCCTTGTAGCTCTAATCTGAGTACTCCTGACGACATCCAAACTAACACTCCGTAGAACCTTACCTGTGACTTCGCCTTCTGGGTACAAACGTCTTTCGCATAGTCACTTGCTCACCATTTCTGTCTGGGAGTAATCCATATGCACTGTTCATGAGCTTGAAGGGAACTTGCCCACACCGTTCATGCATTCTCTGTCTAAAGAACTTACCTGTGCTGCTGCAGCTCGAACCGTTCCAGAATCCTTGTTACCAATTCCTCACACCCTGCCCGGTGCAACCTAATCAATTCACGAAAAGTCTTTATCCTTGGTTTCCAACTGGCAATAACCAGGTCGTAGATCAACTCTTGGGGACATCGTCCCACCTTGTATCCAACATTGTACTTTTCGTCCTATCCCGACGATACTAGCAATCCACGCAGTATAACACTCTGGCTAATCCAAGATCAAATTCCTTCGATTGCTTCAATAGACTTTCTGTCGGCCAATCCGTCTTTTACAACATTCCTTATACCAATCCTATCTGTAGTCCGACCTTGAAGTATTCCCTAAATCTTTCTTTGCATACCCACATAACTTTCCCACTGGTCAGCTCTGTCTCCTTTACGTACTCCAGATGATATCCTCAACAATCCATCTGCCAGAGTTTCTAATTCCTTCTCCATAAGTATTACTGCCCTCGGCCTCTCAAATGGCACCTTTGAGGCAACCTCTCTATGTCCATCTCCCTCGCGGAACATTCTCAACACCGAGCCCTTCTAGTTCGATACATGACCAAAGCATAAGCTCGTCAGTTAAATACTCACCCTTGAGGACTCAGCCTCGAACTTCGAATGTATCGGTGCATTCCAGTCCTCCGTTCCCTCACCATGGAAATCCATTCCAACATCTCGAGTCGTTCTACGTAGAAGTCATGTCCTCACCTGACCTCCTCTCAGGTGGCATCCTCTCCCCCAAACGCATACTAACTAACCTCCCTGGTTCCTGTCGCCAGCTCGACAACCACCTTAGCAATCAAGCTTCTTTCAATTCTCAAATTAGGTGCCCAAGCACTGTCTGGGGTCCTTCTACCTCAACAATCGCGAATCCAACCTTGCTGCGTTCTATCAAATAACAGTACCATCCTTTCACCCAGACCTCTCCCCTTTCTTGGCAATTCCAGAAGCCACAACCCTATCCGGGGTTCTTTTAACTTGATTGTCCCGAATCTATCTTTACTAATTCCATCAAAGGAAGCACTGCCCTTGCGGCTCTAGCACTCATGTTCTAATCATCAACCATCAATTCCTCGACATCATGGCCCTCTCCGCCATCCACATACAGACGATAGCCTCATACCTCAGCGCAGCCCAAATACCTTAGACTATTCCCGATCTCAAATCCTTAAATGGGTCGCCATCAATTCAGGATACATCCATCAGTATAACTTTCCGAAATGAATTACCCAAATCACCACACCCATCGATCTACGCTGTTGTTACCCCCAACAGTCCAAACCAAACTTATAAGTCCACCAGTCTCCACAGTTCAAATCATGTCTTTAAAATCTCTTCTAACCATTCATCATCTAGGTTCTTTCCAACCCATTAAGCCAGTACCTCAGTCCGAGTACCAATTCCAGGCATCCCTCTACCTCAACATTTAACATAACCCTATAATCAGGATCTCTCGTCCTCTTAACCAAGGGTGGAATTAACTCAGCTCATCTATTGATAAATTCCTTGTCAGCTCGTACCTTCCTCAACTCTAGAGGATAACATCCTATTCGCCTTTCATATAGTACCCTTATCTGTCCATACCTCACAGTAAACCATCACCGGTAACCTTACTGTTAAAACATCTAATTCAACCATCTCCCCAGAGAATCCGCTGTTCTTCTATCCCATCTCAACTAACAAACTCCACAGCTAACTCACACACTAGTGACCCTTTGCTGCTGCTCTCAGGGATAACTGGAGATCTCAACTCCAACTTACATCTAGAAACCCCTTTTTCAACACAATATCAGGTCCCCAAACCCTTCTAGGAACCGACAACTCGAGTTCATCTGTCCAAAACCGACCAACTCCTGAACTCTGTGGTTCCTACTCTGAACCAAACCACCACTAGGTCCAAATATCCACAGGTATAATGCACACACAAGCATATACTAGTTCAAATCCACAATGATATGCATTTAGCTACCAGATTTAACATCACTAAGTATATCCATGCTCATCATGCTCCATACAAGCTAATAAACAGATATAACATATGAATTTAATTCAGAAAACTAACCACATACGCTCAATATGCGAACCATTATGCCAATTTTCATCCACATGCATAATAATGTTATTTATCACACATTGATCTCAACATGCAACAGTCAAGGGCCAGGCCCTATCAGTATCTCATGCATATGTCACCTCATTCCTCATGCTCCATATAAATATGCAGGCAAACAGGGCATTCAACATATATTCAGACATGTCAATTAATCATACCAACCAACCCTGAGTCGAGCTTGTCACTGACAGCGAGCGTGCATGTTCGGTCGATCTCCAGAACCAATAAACCTTGGCTCGCTCTGATACCAAGTTGTAACGCCCTACTTCCTTAGAGCCGTTACTAAGTGAGTTTTTAAGACAAAACAGTGTGCAATGAACTCGCTAACCGAGGTTTTGAAACAAAAGTGTGACTAATTAAAAGTTAAGGCTGTAATCCTTGAAAATGCGTCGTTTCATTAAAACTTCTATTATTAAACATTTGGGATCCCAAAATAAGGTTTGAAAACTAATTACATTTTTGAAATAAGGTTACAGTTAAGAAATCATAAAATCATAGATTATTACAGCCATTTTCGGATAAACCCCCAACCAAAGCAGTCGGGCAGGCCGAACATGTACGCGCCGCTTCACGCTCTCCGTACTCATGGTTGGTTGATTCAGTCATTGCCCTTACCTGCAACACAAAGCACCCGTGAGCCGAAGCCCAGCAAGAAAACTCATGCAGAACATAACATATGCAATGTATACAGTTATCATAACAGATAATCCACAAATAAACAAGTCAATCAATAGACTAAGCAAACACGACCAAGCCGCCCCAGAGCCTTACCGAAGCCTGGGGTATCGGTTCTCACTGCGAGGATAACTCATGTATCCCTTGGGTCCCACCCTGAATATAGCATAACACATGTATCCACCGGGCCCCGCCCTGACTATAGCATCCCATGTGCTAGGTGTTACTTTCGGCCCACGGCCGCCCCGGCTTACGCCGTACTCGGCCCACGGCCGCCCCGGCTTACGCCGTACTCGGCCCACGGCCGCCCCGGCTTACGCAGTACTCGGCCCTTGCCGCTCATTTCATCATAATCACACATATAGTACATTCGAAATAATCATTCACACACATCATGATTCATTTAAGGTTTAAACATTTGCACATAATACAATCTGGGGCCATGCCCTAACCTCGGGTGTTATAGTTTTCTTACCTTTCCAATCAATAGCTTAGATCACCTGACTCCTTGAGCACGATCCCACCCGAGCCTTAGCGCACACCTAGGCACAAACATAGGTCAAAGTCAACACCGAACCCCAAGTCCGAATACCTAGCCTCGGGACCAATCCCGAGCCCCCGGGAAGTCCCAAATCCCCAAAACAAAGTGGCGGAAACAAGCCCCGAACCCTAGGTCAAAATCCATCATCAAAACTCAAAAATTCCCCTCTGTGAACAGTGCAGCGCTACAGCGCTCTAAAGAGGGCGCTGTAGCGCTACAAGCAGAATGTACCCCCCCAGAAACAGGGACTAGCGCTACAGCGCCCACTGACTAGCGCTATAGCGCTAGTTGCAGCCCAGAAATCCCAAAATCGCATTTCTGCGATTTCTTTCACCCAATCTCAAACCAAACTTCCCCAAATCTTTATCAAACTCAAAATCAAGCTTATGAACACTCTCCATTCATCCCAAGCATCCCAAATCCTCAAATCCCAAGATCATTTATCCCAAATCTCAAAATCTACCATGAACAACCCTAAACCAGAAATTCATGCAAACCACAAAGATAAAGTCTTAGAAATCATACCATTGCTGCAAATTTCGACCTTGAATCAACCCTAAGCCTCCTTAGCTTGCTCTCCCTCAAAGCTTGCCCAGAAATCCCTAAAATTCCCATCAACTCAGCTCAAAACACAGCTTAAACCATCAAAACCCTTAAAACCGAAAATCTCTAAAACTGACCTCAAACATTGATGTGTTCTTGCCAAATCTTCGAGTCTAACCCAAGATCCTTGATGCTCAGCCTATCCTTGCTCTCCACTAAGCTTTGCCCCAAGAAAAATGGAGTGGAATGGTGCAAAAATGCACAAACCGACCCTTTGGAAAACCCACTTGTTTTTCCCTCTTCTCTTTCTTTCCTTTTCTTTCTTTTCTTTCTTTCTCTCCACAGCTAACACTCTCTATAAATCCCACTAAGTGTAAAGCCTCATAAATCAATTTCTAAAAGCCAAATGACCAAAATGCCCTTCCTATTAATTCTCAATCCATTTGTCCAAATAGGGCCGTTTTAGTCATTTTATCCAATTCCCGCTAATCCTCAAGTGTCCCTAATATTTTCCCGTTGCTTTCCAACACTCGATTAACCACCAAATAAATATTCCCCATCATCAAAATAAATCTCAATCTATTCTCTGAATTCCTGTTCATACCCCCAGGCTCGCCCCGAGCTGGGTATAAATACCTGTCAACACTTTCCGCTAGCCTGCTCACTGGGATCGCCTCGAGTCACAAAGCACAGATACATCCACATACTACTGTGGCCTCAACAATCAACACATATCAATACAGTTACGCCCAATCATGGCCTAAATTACAATTATGCCCTTTTAACACGATCCGGGCCTACATGCACACTAACTTACATAGTCATGCATCTCAGATAAACAAATAGTCATATAACATGCTTTAAATCATAACCATGCATTTAAATAATTAAAATCACACATAAATCCCATCATGCCCTCCTGGCACGCTAATCAAGGCCCTTAAGCCTTATTAGCGAATTTGGGTCGTTACACAAGGTGCCCCCATGCAGTGATGCCAGCGCCTCGCGTGCCCGTGTGGAGTCTAAGACCTCTTGAAGGGATGTACGAGGAGCAATAAGAGAGACGCAAAACTATTTGGTGTCAAGCTAATAGTGGTGTAGAGACCTGAATATATCATTCATGTTAACTCACAAGCTTCCCTACACTTAGTAGAATATGGGATAGCTTTGAGCAGATACATATCTTGGAGATGTGAGAATAACCGTCAGGTACAAGGTACCTGTATGTCTACGGAATAAGCCTACAGACTAAGAAGAGTTAGAGTACAGATACGGTGTCCATGCCAGACTGGTAGTGGCAGGACAAGAATGGTATGTGGTCAGGACTCCCTCAACACGCTTATGAGGTCTGTACTAGACAAGTAGTGGAGGCATAGTATGGTACCAAGACGGGAGTACTTTTTCAGACCCCTGGCACGTACTAGAGCAGACCACCACTCCTCCAACACCACTACCACCTATGCTATTACCCTGAAAATGTACTCATGTACTATTCTGTCCTAAGGGACCACCATGTATAAGGGGCCATTAGAGCCCAGCTATAAATAGAGCTTGACCCCTCAGAATAAGGGGTTGGAAAATTCATTGTATGCAGAGGCTATTAAGCAATATACATTTTTTACTCTATTGTTGATCTGCATTTACCCTTCTATAAGTTCATTCTAAGTTCTTGTCTAAACATCGCCACACTTACCTTTGAGTTTTCCGATCTAATTTCGTTGACGAGATTTCACCGTCAACAATAGTATGTATGATAGTGATTCTCTTTGTATGAAGGCGTTAGAATAGCAATATTCACAAATAGATACATGTTTATGGAACTCAGCACTCAGCATGAGTCGCATAACAATTCATAATATTTCAAAGGCACAGGTTCAACACAATGTCTCATGCATATAGGTAAAGCATATGCACCACATTAAGGCAGTTATGCACATAACTACATAAATAGTTACCAAACCATGAGTCGAGCTTGGCTTCAGTGATGTGTGTACATGCCCAGCCAGTCTACAGGAACCTTAACCTTGGCATTGCTCTGATACCAAGTTGTAATGCCCTGGTTACCCCAGAACAGTTACGGTGAACCAAAAATTTGACCCATTGCTTGAGTCCTTTGGTTAAAAACGTGATCTAAGTGTTATTAACAGGATAAGGTGAAAACCAATAAAAAGGAAAGGATAAGTTTTATTTGATACATAAAACTGTTCATGGGCCCACAAGAACATTTACAATTTATTTACAACTCAAAAAGGTCACTACTGTTCCAAAATTATAAACCCGCCGACCTAAGCGGCAAAAATAGGGTAAACCCCCTAGTTCCTCTGAGAACTCCTTGGCCGTGGTGGTCAAGCAGCCGCATATGTACACATCACCACCTAAGCTCTCCACTCAAGGCTAGGTGTGCTTTTCTTTTCCTTTACCTGCACCACATAGCACCCATGAGCCAAAGCCCAGTAAGAAAACATAACATTATATGTAAACATTATCAAATGATTATCATTATAATCACACTGAGCATAAAGCTTTCAATCAAATAAGTGAATATCACTTGAGGTCCTGATAAACCATACTGAGGGACTGACAAACAGGTCACTAATTCAAGTGGAAGAGTGGCTGCTAGGTAAGCCACTAGCCTTCAATAGGTTCTGGTAAACCATACTGAGTGACCGACAAGCGAGTCACTAGATCGAATGGAAGAGTGGTTGTTAGTTAAGCCACTAGCCTTCAAGCGCTTATAATGTTCATCGACCTTGAGGTCGGTCCGGCATTAATGCTCTTTGAGTCATTCAATGTAGATAATCGATTAGATCTAATCTTCATTAGCTTGCGTTAACATGCTAAGGTCGTTCTGACTAATAAGTCAGTGCAACATGACCAGTGCCCAGTACCACTGCCGAACCTGACTAATAAGTCACAGCTTCACAGTTGATACTAGCACCTTTGCCAAATCTGACTAATGAGTCGGTACCATGCACAAGTGAGCAACATATGCTAAGAATTCTATATTCAATCCACGTCCATATTTACACGACCAACATGCCTCATGAATAACCATGCATGTCACATTTGGGGTGTAGTTTTCTTACCTCTGGTTCGAGCTAGAATGAATAAAAGAACGACCCCTGAGAACGATCAACCTTTTGGTCCTTTAGCGGTTACCTGGTCATAACCAATTATGGGATCCCATCAATAAAATGAATAACAAAGGGTTCCCAAACCAAAACCTAGCTTCCGATACATCAAACACTACTCAACCGGGTAGTAGGTTCAACCCCGAGGCCTTAGGCTTGAATCCCCAAGCTAAAAACACTTTTCTGGCCAAAAAGCCACTAAGGGCCGCAGCCCTCCCCAGCTGCGTCGTAGCGCGCCCCTCAAACAGAGGTGGCCTTCCCTAACAAGCACCATGGGCCGCGGCTCACCTATGCCATGCCGCGGCTCAATACCCAGTTCAGCCAAAAACCAGCAACGCACCAGCTTGACTTCTCCTGCGTTTTCCCTTGGAACCAACCCTTCAAACCAATCCAAAACACCAACCTAACACCCAATTTAACCCCTAAACTTCATCTCCAACTCACCCTCATCAAAACCCAAGTAAAACTCCAACCTAACCCCCATTAATTCCAACTATCCACCAAAGAATTACAAGCTGAAAACTTAAACCAAAATAGAGTATAACCAGAAAGTTAATGGATAAAACTTACCTCAAACCTGGAATTAAACCCTCTCCAATGGCTGAACCAAGTCTACAAACTCAGCCCCTTGATTTCCTAGCTTAATTCCACTCTTTGACCTCAAAAACTCCAAAGAAGAAATGGAGGAGAATGTTGTACGGGAAGGAGAAGTAAAGCCCTGTTTTTGTTCTGTTTTCTATAGCCATCTAAAACTTCACATATATCCAAATCAAATGACCTAAATGCCCCTAGGTCATTTAAGGCTTCTAAAACCATTTCAAGGGTAAAACTGGTACTTTCCACTTATCCCGTTAATCATAAATAACGCTTCCCAATTCCCACTAATCTCAATATTCTCAAACACCAATAATTCACATCCCGTTACCCATTAATTCCCGGTAACGCTCTAATCATTAAAAACACCCCGAGACTCACCCCGAGCCCCGAGCTTAAGCCTGTTATGACCAAATTGATAATTAACATACCATGATCGTCTCATGTCGAATGGCTCGAACAAACCCACATTATAATGTGGTCTCAAAATATATCACCAACATGCATCCAAGTAAACAATTTACCCTCAACGGGCCAAATTACCATCACACCCCTGTAATTAAAAATATGGACTCACATGCATGCATTTCACATCATATTATAATACAATCCACATATACATGCATTTTATCAATTAATAACATAATTAAGCAAGTATGGCCCTCCCGACCTACTACTCATGCCTTTAAATACATCGGAGAATTCAAGGCATTACAACTATCCCCTCCTTGCTGAAATTTCGTGCTCGAAATTTACCTAAACAGCTAGGGATACTGACTCTGCATATCGGACTCCAGCTCCCAAGTCGCCTCCTCAACCTTGCTGTTCCTCCACAATACCTTAACCAAAGGTATTGTCTTATTTCTGAGGACTTTACCTTTTCTATCATGTATCTGAACTGGCAGCACCTCAAAGGAGAGATCCGGCTCAAGCTCCAGATCTTCATAACTCAGAATATGGCCCACATCAGATACATACCTCCGAAGAGCTGATACATGGAACACATTATGCACGGCAGACAACGCCGGAGGCAAGGCCAATCTGTAAGCCACCTGACCAATCCTCTCCAGGATCTCAAATGGACCTACAAATCTAGGGCTCAGCTTGCCTTTCTTCCCAAACCTCCTCACCCGTTTCCATGGTGAGACTCTGAGGAAAACATAGTCTCCTACCTAGAACTCCACATTCCTGCGCTTGGGATCTGCATAGCTCTTCTGTCTACTCTGAGAAGCAGGACCTAAGTATTCTAGCTCTAATCTTCTCAATAGCCTCACTGGTCCTCTGAACTGCCTCAGGACCTAAGTATCTCCTTTTACCTGTCTCATCCCAATGAATGGGAGATCTGCACCTCCTACCATACAGCATCTCATAAGGTGCTACTCCAATGGTAGATTCGTAACTGTTGTTATAGGAGAATTCTATCAAAGGAAGATACTTACTCCAAGATCCACCAAAGTCCAGCACACATGCTCAATATCTGGATCATCCTCTCAGATTGCCCATCTGTCTGAGGATGATAAGCTGTACTGAACTTCAACTGTGTCCCCATGGCTTTCTGCAAACTCCCCCAGAACTTGGAAGTAAAAATGGGGTCCCGATCTGACACGATCGACCTAGGTGCACCATGCAGCCGCACGATCTCTCATACATAGAGATATGCATACTGATCAACTATATATGTAGTCCTCACTGGCAGAAAGTGAGCTGACTTGGTGTAGCGATCCACTATCACCCAAATGGAGTCATGCTGACTAGTAGTCCTGGGTAAGCCCACCACAAAATCCATTGTGATGTCTTCCCACTTCCAGTCTGGGATATCCAGAGGATGCAATAACCCTGCCGGCCTCTGATGCTCAGCCTTGACCTGTTGACATGTCAAGCACTTAGCCACATACTCTTCTACATCTCTCTTCATCCCCGGCCACCAATATAACGATCTCACATCCTGGTACATCTTTGTGGTGCTTGGATGCAAAGAGTAAGGTGTAGTATGAGATTCATCCAGAATCTCTCGCCTCAATGTAGTGTCTAACGGAACACATATCCGCCCCTTGTATCTCAACAAGCCTACCTCAGACACTGTATAATCTCTTGATGCTCCAGCCAGAACATCCTCTCTGATCTTAATCAGTTGTAGATCACTCAACTGACCCTCTTTAATCCTCTCTAACAGCGTAGACTGTAGTGTAATGTTAGCCAACTGGCCCACCAGCAACTCTATACCAGCTCTGGTCATATCATCTGATAACTCCCTGGCTATCAGCCTCATACCATGAATCTGTCCCTGACCCTTCCGGCTAAAAGCATCAACTACCACGTTGGTTTTTCCTGGATGATACAAAATCTCACAATCATAATCTTTTACCAACTCCAGCCAACACCTTTGCCTCATATTCAGGTCTTTCTGGATGAAGAAGTATTTCAGGCTCGTGTGGTCTGTATAGATCTCACACTTTTCTCCATAAAGATAATGCCTCCATATCTTCAAGGCAAAAACCACAGCCGCCAACTCTAAATCATGAGTGGGATATCTTTTCTCATACTCCTTCAACTGACGAGAAGCATAATCTATTACCTTCTCTAATTGCATCAAAACACAGCCCAAACCCTGATGAGAAGCATCACAGTAAATCACAAACTTCTCCTGGTCTGTCGGAAGACTCAGAATCGGAGCTATAATTAGTCTCTGCTTCAGTTCTTGGAAGTTGTTCTCACACTTATCTGACCACACAAACTTCTGGCTCTTGCGTGTCAGCTCAGTCAAAGCACTAGCAATCTTCGAGAACCTTTCCACGAACCGCCTGTAATATCCTGCCAACCCAAGGAAACTTCTAACCTCGGAAGCATTCTTTGGCCTTGGCCAATCTCTGACCGCTTCGATCTTTGCTGGATCTACCTTAATCCCCTCCTTACTGAAAATGTGTCCAAGAAAGGATACCTGAGACAACCAGAATTCACACTTCTTGAATTTAGCAAATAGCATGTGTTCTCTCAGTCTCTGTAGAACCAACTTCAGAATGCTGCTCATGCTCTAACTCAGTCTGAGAATATACCAGAATATCATCAATGAAGACGATCAAAAACTGGTATAAATAATCCTTGAACACTCTGTTCATCATATCCATGAAAGCAGCAGGGGCATTAGTCAATCCAAATGACATAACTAGAAACTCATAATGCCCATACCTGGTATGGAAAGCGGTCTTTGGTATGTCTCCCTCCTTGACACTCAACTGATGATAACCAGAATGAAGGTCAATCTTGGAGAATACTGTCTTCCCTTGCAACTGATCAAACAAGTCATCTATCCTTGGAAAAGGATACCGGTTCTTAATTATCAACTTATTCAGTTCTCTGTAATCTATACACATTCTCAGAGAACCATCCTTCTTTTTCACAAACAGAACTGGCGCACCCCAAAGTGACAAACTAGGTCTAATAAAACCCAAGTCTAACAGCTCTTGCAACTGTACTTTTAATTCTTTCAACTCAGCTGGGGCCATTCTGTATGGTGCTCTAGACATTGGCTCCGTCCCTGGTGCCAGTTCTATAATGAACTCAATCTCTCTGTGTGGTGGCAACCCTGGCAAATCTTCTGGAAACACATCCAGAAACTCACATACAAGTCTAGTATCCTCTGGTCTCACTGGCATGACCTGAGTGGTGTCAACCACACTAGCTAAGAATCCAATGCAACCCCTTTGCAATAGATCCCTGGCCCTCAATACAGAAATCATAGGAATGCGAGGTCCATGCACAGCACCAACAAACACAAAAGGATCCTCACCTTTAGGCTCAAAGGTTACCATCTTCCTTCTGCAGTCAATAGTTGCCCCATACTTTGCCAACCAATCCATACCCAGTATCATATCAAAGTCAGTCATAACCAACTCTATCAGGTCCACAGATAATTCTCTGCCCTCCACTGTCACTGGCAAAAATCTGACCCATCTTCTGGATACCACTAACTCTCCAGTGGGTAACAAAGTACCAAACCCCACAACATAGAAATCACAAGGTCTACACAATCTATCAATAACGCTACTAGCAACAAAGGAATGTGTAGCACCAGAATCAATTAACACATGATAAGGGGTTCCTGCACTAAGAAGCTGACCTGTAACAACTGAGGGGGAAGCCTCAGCTTCTGCTAGAGTCAACGTGAACACTTGAGTTGGGGCCGAAATGTCCACCTTCCTGGGTTCTTCTTTCCCTATCTGAGGGCAATCTTTCTTAAGATGACCCACTGCTCCACACAAGTAGCAGGCCTTTGCCCTACACTCTCCCAAATGGCGCCTCTTGCATCTTGGGCATTCAGGATGAGTCTTCCAGGCTTCACTGCCCCCAGGACGACCCATGGTAATACCACGGGGCCTCCTGTCAGGACCTGGAACTGGGAAGGTATCAAGAACCTTCCTCTTCTGATCACTAGGGCCAACACCCCTACCAGAACCCACAAATGGAGGAACTGCCCTCCTGAAGTCCTTTCTGGCTGCACTGTCACGCCAGATCTTGGTCTCTGCACTCTCAGCTGTGAGTGCCCTCTCCACCACCTTTGCATAAGTAGTAACTCCTACCATAGTGGTGATGCGAACATCTCGGGCTAATCTAGGCTGTAGCCCTTGGAGGAATCTCTCTCTCCTGGTCCCATCAGTGGGCACCAGTTCCTTGGCAAACTTTGCCAAACGGTCAAACTTTAAGGCATACTCTGTAACTGATAAGCTTCCCTGGAGTAGCCTGATAAATTCCTCAGCTTTAGCTGCCCTGATGGAATCATTGTAATACTTTTCATTAAACAAGGTCTCGATCTCTTCCCAGCTCAGGGTATTAACATTCTTGGTCTGGGCAATCACTTCCCACCAAATCTGGGCATCATCCCGAAACATATAGGTAGCATAGGCCACCCTCTCACTACCAGCTACCCTCATAAAGTCAAGGATAGTGGTAATCATGCTCATCCATTGTTCTGCCTTGGCAAGATCAGCACTGCCTTCAAAAACTGGAGGTTGCTGCTTTCTGAACCTTTCATAAAGAGGTTCCCATTTGTTTACTACCTCAGGCAGCTGCCCTACTGCAGGCACTTACACAGAAGGTGCCTCTAATACATTAACCAACGCAGGCACTGAGACTAGTCATTTTCCTGACCCTGGCTGTTATTATTATTCTGGCCCTGACCACTCTGGCCAGCTGTAGTGTCTGTCTGTTCTGGGTTCATTCTTATCTGATACCTTGCTGAAACATTGATCAATACGACTAGTCCGGTAGTAATAACTAAACCTCCTACCGCCTCACGGTCCAAGAACAAGCAGAAAATTATCATATTCCACAGTCATTCAATATTCACAAACAGATACATGTTTATGGCACTCAGCACTTAGCATGTATCACATAACAATTCATAATATTTCAAAGGCACAGGTTCAACACAGTGTCTCATGCATACAGGTAAAGCATATGCACCACATTTAGGCAGTTATGCACATAACTACATAAATAGTTACCAAACCATGTGTCGAGCATGACTTCAGTGATGTGTGTACATGCCCAGCCAGTCTACAGGAACCTTAAACTTGGCATTGCTTTGATACCAAGTTGTAACGCCCTGGTTACCCCAGAACAGTTACAGTGAACGGTGCACCAGAAATTTGACCCATTGCCTGAGTCCTTTGGTTAAAAACGTGATCTAAGTGTTATTAACAGGTTAAGGTGAAAACCAATAAAAAGGAAAGGATAAGTTTTATTTGATACATAAAACTGTTCATGGGCCCACAAGAACATTTACAATTTATTTACAACTCAAAAAGGTCACTACTGTTCCAAAATTATAAACCCGCCGACCTAAGCGGAAAAAATAAGGTAAACCCCCTAGTTCCTCTGAGAACTCCTTGGCCGTGGTGGTCAAGCGGCCGCATATGTACACATCACCACCTAAGCTCTCCACTCAAGGCTAGGTGAGCTTTTCTTTTCCTTTACCTGCACCACATAGCACCCATGAGCCAAAGCCCAGCAAGAAAACATAACATTATATGTAAACATTATCAAATGATTATAATTTTAATCACACTGAGCATAAAGCTTTCAATCAAATGAGTGAATATCACTTGAGGTCCTGATAAACCATACTGAGTGACTGATAAGCAGGTCACTAATTCAAGTGGAAGAGTGGCTGCTAGGTAAGCCACTAGGCTTCAATAGGTTCTGGTAAACCATACTGAGTGACCGACAAGTTAGTCACTAGATCAAATGGAAGAGTGGCTATTAGTTAAGCCACTAGCCTTCAAGTGCTTATAATGTTCATCGACCTTGAGGTCGGTCCGGCATTAATGGTCTTTGAGTCATTCAATGCAGATAATCGATTAGATCTAATCTTCATTGGCTTGCGTTAACATGCTAAGGTCGTTCTGACTAATGAGTCAGTGCAATGTGACCAGTGCCCAGTACCACTGCTAAACCTGACTAATAAGTCACAGCTTCACAGTTGATACTAGCACCTTTGCCAAATCTGACTAATGAGTCGGTACCATGCACAAGTGAGCAACATATGCTAAGAATTCTATATTCAATCCACGTCCATATTTACACGACCAACATGCCTCATGAATAACCATGCATGTCACATTTGGGGTGTAGTTTTCTTACCTCTGGTTCGAGCTAGAATGAATAAAAGAACGACCTCTGAGAACGATCAACCTTTTGGTCCTTTAGCGGTTACCTGGTCATAACCAATTATGGGATCCCATCAATAAAATGAATAACAAAGGGTTCCCAAACCAAAACCTAGCCTCCAAGACATCAAACACTACTCAACCGGGTAGTAGGTTCAACCCCGAGGCCTTAGGCTTGAATCCCCAAGCTAAAAACATTTTTCTTGCCAAAAAGCCACTAAGGGCCGCGGCCCTCCCCAACTGCACTGCGGCGCGCCCCTCAAACAGAGGTGGCCTTCCCTGACAAGCACCATGGGTAGCGGCTCACCTATGCCATGCCGCGGCTCAATACCCAATTCAGCCAAAAACCAGCAACGCACTAGCTCGACTTCTCCTGCATTTTCCCTTGGAACCAACCCTTCAAACCAATCCAAAACACCAACCTAACACCCAATTTAACCCCTAAACTTCATCTCCAACTCATCCTCATCAAAACCCAAGTAAAACATCAACCTAACCCCCATTAATTCCAACTATCCACCAAAGTATTACAAGCTGAAAACTTAAACCAAAACAAAGTATAACGAGAAAGTTAATGGATAAAACTTACCTCAAACCTGGAATTAAACCCTCTCCAATGGCTGAACCAAGTCTACAAACTCAACCCCTTGATTTCCTAGCTTAATTCCACCCTTTGACCTCAAAAACTCCAAAGAAGAAATGGAGGAGAATGATGTACGGGAAGGAGAAGTAAAGCCCTGTTTTTGTTCTGTTTTCTACAGCCATCTAAAACTTCACATATATCCAAACCAAATGACCTAAATGCCCTTAGGTCATTTAAGGCTTCTTAAACCATTTCAAGGGTAAATTTGGTACTTTCCACTTATCCCGTTAATCATAATTAACGCTTCCCAATTCCCGCTAATCTCAATATTCTCAAACACTAATAGTGCACATCCAGTTACCCTTTAATTCTCGGTAACGCTCTAATCATTAAAAACACCCCGAGACTCACCCCGAACCCCGAGCTTAAGCCTGTTATGACCAAACCGATAATTAACATACCATGATCGTCTCATGCCGAATGGCTCGAACAAACCCACATTATAATGTCGTCTCAAAATATATCACCAGCATGCATCCAAGTAAACAATTTACCCTCAATGGGCCAAATTACCATCTCACCCCTGTAATTAAAAATATGGACTCACAGGCATGCATTTCACATCATATTATAATATAATCCACATATACATGCATTTTATCAATTAATAACATAATTAAGCAAGTATGGCCCTCCCGGCCTACTATTCATGCTTTAAACACATCGGAGAATTCAGGGCATTACATCGCGTGCCCATGATATCAGCGCTGAGAACCAAAGATCTGTTACAGGGAGGATGTATAGGTTTTCTGGCTAGTGTGGTAGATACCACTAGGGTTTTGCCAACAAGACTGAAGGATACCAAATTGGTTTGCTTCTTGGATGTGTTTCCTGAGGACTTACCCTGATTGCCACCGCGTAGGGAGATTCAGTTTGTTATTGAGTTGGCACCAGGGACAGAGCTAGTGTCTAGAGCACCATATAGAATGGCACCGGCAGAACTGAAGGAGTTAAAGATACAGCTATAGGAGCTTCTGGATTTGGGGTTCATCAGGCCTAGCTACTCGTCATGGGGTGCTCCAGTTTTTTTTGTGAAGAAGAAGCACGGGACTCTGAGAATGTGTATAGACTATAGGGAATTAAAGTTAACTATCAAGAATAAGTATCCCCTAACAAGGTTTGACGACTTTTTCGATCAGTTGCAGGGTAAGACGGTGTTCTCGAAGATTGATCTTCGATCTAGTTATCACCAGCTAAGGATCAAGGACGAGGACATACCGAAGATGGCCTTCTGAATGAGGTATGGGCACTATGAGTTTCTGGTCATGTCATTTGGTTTGACCAATGCCCCAGCAGCCTTTATGGATCTAATGAACAGGGTGTTCAAGGATTTTCTAGATCAGTTTATCATTGTCTTCATCGATGACATCTTAGTGTACTCCAGTTCAGAGGCAGAGCACGAGCGGCATCTACGACAGGTTTTACAGAGATTGAGGAAGCATCAGTTGTATGCCAAGTGTAAGAAATGTGAATTTTGGCTACCAGAAGTGACATTCCTTGTACATATCATTGGTGCAGATGGGATTAAGGTGGATCCATCTAAGGTGGAGGCAGTTAGAGATTGGCCGAGGCCAAGGAACGCCTCAGAGGTTTGGAGTTTTCTTGGTTTGGCGGGTTACTACAGACGGTTTGTGGAAGGGTTCTCAAAGATCTCTGCATTGATGACAGAATTGACATGAAAGAATTTGAAGTTCGTCTGGTTAGAGAAGTGTGAGAACAACTTTCAAGAATTGAAGCAGCGATTGATTACTGCACCTGTGTTAAGTCTTCCTTCGGAGGAAGGGAAGTTTGTTGTCTATTGTGATGCATCGAGTTTGGGTTTAGGCTGTGTGTTGATGCAGAATGAGAAAGTCATTTCTTATACGTCACAGCAACTAAAGGAGAACGAGCAGCGATATCCTACCCATGACTTGGAGTTAGCAGCGATGGTATTTGCACTGAAGGTTTGGCAGCATTATCTATATGGGGAGAAATGTGAGATATACACTGATCACAAGAGTTTGAAGTACTTCTTCACACAGAAGGACATGAACATGAGGCAGAGATGTTGGCCAGAGTTGGTGAAAGACTATGACTGTGATATTCTTTACCATCCGGGAAAAGCCAACGTAGTGGCGGATGCATTGAGTCGGAGGGGCCCAGTTCAGTTATATAGTTCCACCCAGATCTCGAGAGAGTTAGCTGATGAGATGGTCAGAGCTGGGATAGAATTGGTGGTGGGTCGGTTGGCCAATATTACTCTGTAGTCGACCCTACTAGAGCGGATTAAAGAAGGTCAATTGGTAGATGCTCAGTTACAAGAGGTTATGGAGAATGTCTTAGCTGGAGTAGCTAAGGACTATTCTATTTCTGAGGTTGGCTTGCTACAGTATCAGGGGCGGATTTGTGTTCCAACTGATGAGGGGATCAAACGAGAGATATTGGATGAGTATCAGGATCTACGGACGTTATATTGGTGGCCCGGGATGAAGAAGGATGTGGTGGAGTACGTAGCCAGATGTTTAACCTGTCAGCAGGTGAAGGTTGAGCATCAGCAACCGACAGGGTTGCTTCAACCTTTGGGTATTCCTGAGTGGAAATAGGAGGATATTACGATGGATTTTGTGGGAGGTTTACCCAGGACAGTAGGGCTTCATGACTCAGTGTGGGTGATAGTGGATAGATACACCAAGTTAACTCATTTTCTTCCCGTAAAGATGATCAGGAGTTCACGACATATTACATGTTTCTATGCTCCGGAAGTACGTCTCAGATACGACACATGTGTTAAAGTATGAAGATCTGAAATTGCAGACAGATCTGTCTTATGAGGAACGAACATTTCAGATTTTGGATTGGAAGGATAAGGTACTACAGAATAAGATGATTCCTCTTGTTAAAGTGTTGTGGAGGAATAGTAGGGTTGAGGAGGCGACCTGGTGTAGGATCTTGGAATTTAAATCTAGATGCATGCTTCCTATTATTTTTCCAAACACATAATAGAAACATAGAATAACATGACTTACATATGAATATTAGATTCGTAAATTAACATAAACACAATGATGTAGAAACTTACGAATACGCAGCGAAACTCGAACAACTCCATCATTCAATCTCTCTAACCCTTGATTCCTTTCTGTAGTAGAGTATTATCAAGAGATTGAACAAGATCAGCAACACAGTCTCCCTCACCAAGCCTTTGATCAACCTAGAACTAGTGAGGGCTGGTTCTCAACACATGAGAAAGAGATCTAGAAAAGAAGAAGAGAATGTGGCTAAGAAAGGATTAGAGTGTCTAGGTTTTCACTTACCCAAATCAACTGAGACTGACTTGCTATTAAAAACCCTAGATATCATATTCCTTATATAGGCAACTTAATGGGATTTATTTAAATTTAAATTAATTAAAAATAATAAACAAAAATAAAAGCCTTTGGCTGCCATAAATGGACTTGGGCCCAATCTCTTTGTTTTGAATTTAAATCTCAACTGGGCCTAAATTCAAAACCTTTTATTTATTTATTTTTAATTAATTAATTAAATCCTTATTCGAATTAACTAATTATAATTTGAAACTTGATTTAATATTATTTATTTATATTGATACCAATTTATCAATATTAATAAATTTACCCAAAGATTCTCTTTTATTCTCTAAATTTCATATCTCTGTAAATTTTCCAAAATTGACCTAGTCAACTTTAAAAATCCTAATTGATAATTAAATCAATTAATTGAGACATTGTAGAAGATTTACTCAAAGGTGATGTGGGGACCATGGATCCATGAAATCAAGCTCCAACAAGTTACCGTGAATTTATTTACGAATAATTTCACTACCTTATTAATTCCTCGTGACTTCACTATAGACTCGGAATTGAACTCTTGAATTCATAGAACGTATTTTCAAAACCATAAATACGTTATCCATTGTTATAACCATTACAATTAGTCAATCCTCTATCGATGACTTACTAACGAGCTGGGTGCAAATTATCGTTTTACCCCTCATCAGTATTTTATCATTAACTCCCACTAAGTTCCTTATAAATGATATTTCCGTGAACTTAATCACAGAAATGAGATCTCAATCATTTAACCTTTTGAACAAAGCAATTAAGGAAATCATCTTTTCACTTCTCATACAGAAGTTATAGATTTCATATCTATGAATAATACTCCCACTCAATTACATTACTAAATCTCCAAGATGTAAGTATGGGCTAGACCGTAGGGTAAACTGGTAACGAACAAGTAAAAAGATTTAAATAATATAATTAGCAGAATATTATCACTCAGAATTAAGATCGACTTAACCTATGGTCAACGTTGTGACATTGATTAGATTTGATAACAACGATACTTATTTATCAATTAATAATCAATATCGGTCCTAGTCCGATGTAACTAAATACATCCGATCTTATCTACTTGGTCGATGCCTTGGACAAGACATCACACCCTGAATGTGTAAGTAGATCATATCGTAGATTGCCTAATCAGTGAAAATCTAATGCACTGATCTAATCTTAGGACTCGTTCTTTTGAACATATAATTACAACTATAATCCACTGTGACCTTGTCACCATAATTGTAACTATACATATGTTCAGGATTTTATAAATGTTTGTATTATTTCAATAATCATGTAATAAAACAAACAAGCAACACAGTTGTCAAACTAAATGATTTCTGCTACTTTTATTGATAATATGAAATCGTGCTACATGTCCGACATGGTTTTATAAGGGCATAAAACCCAACAAACTCCCACTTTCCCTTTTAAAACAAATGGGACATGTTTCTCAAAACCATGCATTCTACATGCTTCACAATTATGTTTTCTGCTTATATCTTTGTAAAGGGATATGAAAGATTGCCTTACAATGCTATCTTCATCACCTTCACTTCACACCTTCGCACACATCCTCGATAATGTGGTACTTTCTCTCTATATGCTTTGCTCTTTTGTAGCTTCGAGGTTCTTTCGAATTCGCTATTGCCTCATTACTGTCACTAGAAAAAATGAGTGGTTTATCCATTTCTGGAATAACACCGAGATCCGCATAGAACTTCCTTCGCCATACTATTTCCTTAGCCACCATAGACGCAGCTATGTACTCAGCCTCCAAAGTGGATTCTAAAATGGCAGATAGCTTAAAGCTTCTCCAAATCATAGCTCCACCCCCAAGAGTAAACACATTTTTCAGAAGTAGACTTCTTGTCTTCAACATCAGTCTAAAATCTGAATATGTGTAGCCTAATAGGTACAAAGATCCACCTGGAAAGACTAACATATAGTCTCTAGTCCATCAAAGATACCGACTTCCATCTATTGTTTATTTCCAAGGTTTTACTGACACTTGCTCACCACTCCCACTGCATAGAAGATCTTTGATCACAACACACAACATAGCATGCATTAGACTTCTAATTTCAAATGCATAAGGAATTCATTACATCTTTTCTTTCTCTTGAGGAGTCTGTGGAGACTGCTGCTTAGAAAAATAAATTCCATGTCAAGACACTAAACATCCTTTCTCGGAATTTGTTACAGAGTAATGACCAAGCACCTCACTAAAGTAGGTCGCTTGAGTTAGAGCTAAAGTTCAGTTATTTATTTCCCTAATGTTTTGGATACCAAGAACACGACTTGCTACAACGAAATCTGGAATTTCGTTTCTAGCCAGTTCTTTATGTTTGATAATTTCTTGACATTGTTTCCAATGAATAAGATATCATCTACATAAAGGATTCAAAACACCACAATGTCTTTTTCCTTAAGTTGTCAAACACAAGGGTCAACTACATTTTGTTCAAAAACTCAGGTCTTAATGTTTCCATTTAACCTTAAGTTCCAGGAGCGCGAAGCTTGTTTAAGTCCATAGATTGACTTACTTAGCTTGCTGAATTTCTTGTCCAACTACTTTAAATCCTTCTGATTGATGCATGTTAATTGTCTCATCAAGATAGCCCTTAAAAATGCTTCTTTGATGTCCATTTGCCTTATCTCTTAATCAAGAGTTGTGGCTATGGATAAGAGTATACTAAATGAATTTTAACATGGCTACCAGAGAAAAAGTTTTCTCTAAGTCAAATTTCTCTCTCTGCCACGAGTCAAGCCTTTAATGTCTCGACCTTTCTATCAGTTGCTCTCTTCTTCTTATAGATCCTCTTGCACCCCATGGGCCTAAAGTCCAATGGCACATCTACAAGATCTCAGACAAATTAAGAGTACTTAGACTTTATTACCTGGTACTTGGCTTCGAGTCAAAAATCCCTTTCAGACTTACCCATTACCTATTTAAAGGCCAACGAATCATTGTTACTTGTGTCCCCAACCAACTTGTGGGTTTCACTATCCATATCATAGGTGCCGGGTTCCGAGAAATCCTCCCACTATGACGAGGCATTGTAACTTTCTGACTTGGATTAGTGGTTTCTAAATGTACCTTGTTTTCATCGACTTGCGTTGTAATGCCTCGGATTCCCTATTGTGGTTTAGCGGCTGGATTTGTAGGCCGGGAAGGCCATAATTGCTTAATTACGCCATTAAATGTGTTTATGCATATTTATGAGAAATTATATTGTAATATAATGTTACTTGTATGCATATCGATGTTATGTGTTGAGACCACATTATGATGTGGGTTTGTTCGGGTTATTCGACATGAGACGATCGTAGAATATTGATTAGCGGTTTAGTTACAACGGGATTAAGTATCGGGACTTGGGTTGAGTCTCGGGGTGATTTTGATGATTAGAGTGTTACCGGGAGATAAAGGGTAACGGGATGTGAATTATTGGTATTTGAGATTATTGAGAATAGCGGGTATTGGAGAGCGTTAATTATGATTAACGAGTTAGGAGGAAAGTACCAAAAATGCCCTTAGGAGCCTTTAGAAAGTATTGATTGACCTAGGGGTAAAATGGACATTTCACCCCTAGGATAGATATAACACTCTTGGCTTAAGAAAATAGTGAAGGAAAACAGAGTATGTTTTAGAGTTCTCCCGTACCTCCTTTTTCTCACTGTTCTTTGTGGTTTTTGAGCCAACTTTGAGGATTCAAGCTTAGGAAGCAAGCCTTGGAAGTTTGGGAGTGTGTTCCACTATTGAAGGCCATCATAAGCCAAGCTTTGGGTAAGTTTATAACCATAGTTTCTCTGGTTTGCTCTGTTTTGGTTTTGTTTTGCAGCTGAAATGTTTAGGGTGAATTCATGGTTTTTGTTGGGAGTTTTGGCTAGGGTTCCCATGCTTGTGATGTTTGGGGTGTGTTGGGATGGTTTTTGGGTTCATTTGGCATCAAGAATAGGCTTTGGAAGCTTGGAGATCGAGTTAGAAACGAAGGAGATGAAGAAGGTCGGTTCAGGGATGTTTTGGGCTGGAGGTAGCGCTACAGCGCCCACCCTAGGGCGCTATAGCGCTCCTCAGGAGGGTTTTTGGCCTTTGGGAGGTTCTGTGTAGAGTGCTGTGGCGCTAGGGGTTGAGCGTTGTAGCGCTACCCTGTTCCTTCCAAACCCCGTTTTGAGTGTTTTTAAGGGTTTTTGACTTGGGGTTTCAATCCTTAAGGCCCGGGATCGACTCTACTCACCGTGTGGGCATGTTTCGAGGTCCTGAGGGTGGAGCTTAGGTTAAGACCCTATTATTGTGGATTCTCATTAATGGAGGTTATAATTGGTTGTGATTAGGTAACCGCTAAGGAACTAAAAGATCGATCGTTCTCAGGGGTCGTCTTTATCATATTTCTCGCTCGAACTTGAGGTAAGAAAACAGTGTATGAATACAGTTGCACCCTGTACAGGTATATGGCATGCATGGTTTGATATTGAGGCATGTTGGTTGATATATGTGAACGTGGATTGCATATTAAATGCTAATGAATACTGATTACCTGTTTGAGACACTGACTAGTCAGGGACCGACTCTAAAGTCGATGATCACGCATTGAATGGCTCTATGGCATTAATGCGGGACCGGCCCTAAGGTCGATGAACTTATAAGCGCTTGCCTGGTCTACGACCAGATGACTATAGCCAAGGTATATGACCCCAATGACCGTTTGTCACGTGGCTAGGGGACGTTGTCCATAGTTTCGACCCTAGAGTCGTGAGGAAGGTTATGTTGGTGACCAATCACCATGCACCTGTCCTGAACATGCTTATGAAAGAAATCACCTATCAGTTAAGCCCTGGTGACCCTATCGTCACATGGCTAGAAGGAGCGATGCTCATTATTGTGACTTTTGGCTATTGTCACCTACTTGTTGCACTGATAGTCCTGAATGGTTATTATGATCATTCTTGATATTACATCATGTTTTATTATGTTTTCTTGCTGGGCCTTGGCTCATGGATGCTATGTGGTGCAGGTAAAGGAAAGGAAAAGCTTGGCCAGCCTTGAGCAGAGAGCTTGGGCGATGTGATGTACATACAGGGCTGCTTGACCGCCACGGTCAAGGAGTTCTCAGAGGGACTAGGGGTTTACCCTATTTTTGCCGCTTAGGCCGGCGGAGTTTGTAAATTTGGAACTGTAGCGACTCTTTTGTATTACAAACCACTTGTAAACATTTTGAAAGGCTCATGAGCAGTTTATTTACTTAACGAAAAGTACCCTTTCCTTTTTGCTGGTTTTTCACCTTAACCTGATATTAACACTTAGATCTCGTTTTTAACCAAAGGACTCGGGTAGCGGGTCAAATTTCCGGTTCACCGTTCTCCGTAACTGTTCTGGGGTAGCCAGGGCGTTACATGCGTCAGTAAGGATGGAACAATAGTTTATCATTTTTCCATCTAATACTATTTTGCTATGAGACTTGAAATTCATTATGTAGTCGTTATCCAGAAAAGTAGCATTTGTAGAGCCAAACACTTTCTTGTCTACTGGACTATGAAATAGACCACCCTGAGTACCTTTAGAATAGCCATCAAATAAGCAAACCCTCAGCTCATTGTTCTTGCTTTCTACCTTTTTCCTCATGACAAAAACATGACACCACCAAATTCCATAATGACGTAAACCAAGTTCACGACCATTTCATAATTCTAGTGGTGTCTTGGAGACAACTTTTGAGACGGCACAACATTTAAAAAAAAAATATATCACATGCGGTCTAGGTAGTATGTCTCCAAAACAGATATGGGAAAGAAATTGGTAGAGTTTAATAGCTTATCATAGAACACACATTTTCATAAACGTGTGATTCACACCGCTCATCAACACTATTCTGTTGCGGAGTCCTTGGTGTGGTTGTTTTAGACAAATCCTCAAGTTCAATTAAATGATCTTGGTTCTGATTATCCAAATATCCTCCACCCCTATCAGATCGCAAGATCTTTAACGTTTTACCTAATTTGGTTTTAAAGCCATAGCAATGAATTCCTTAAACTTCTTAACAAATTCGCAGAATTCCTATGCTTTAGGTACTTACATGAGTCTCTAGAGCAATCGTCGATGAAGGTGACGAAATACTCATAACCACCCCTCGCTTGAACATTCATATGTCCCCAGACATTTGAACATACTAGCCCTAGTGGTTCTTTGGCCTTTTCTACTATCACAGAGAATGGACGCTTTGTCATTCTGCCCTCGAGACTAGATTCACAAATAGGTAGATCACCCTAGGTGAGTTCCCTCAAAGGCCCAGCCTTTGTTAGTCTTTGAATCCTATCATAACAAATATGACCAAAGAGAAAATGCCAAAGGTACGTCATTTCTAACATTATTGACCTTTTGTCGTTTAATAGGCCTAGAATTAGCTGTCTTAAACAACTCATTATTTATAACATCCGGTTCGTTTAGTTGCAATAGGTATAGCCTGTTTTTCATACATCCACCCCAAAATTCACATCCATTTAAAGAAATAGGATTTTATTACCTGTGAAAGTAACTACAAATTGTTGTTGATGTAATAAGAAAAACTTAAATTAAAATTTCCATTGAAAATCGGAATAAAATAAACATTGTCTTAAAACAATATATTTATTTCCAAAATTCATTCAAGCTTATCCTTTTGCCTTGTTTGATACTGTAACGCCCTACTTCCTTAGAGCCGTTACTAAGTGAGTTTTGAAGGCGAAATAGTGTGCAATGAACTCGCTAACCGAGGTTTTGAGCAAAAGTGTGACTAATTAAAAGTTAAGGCTGTAATCTTTGAAAATGCGTCGTTTCATTAAAACTTCTATCATTAAACATTTGGGATCCCAAAATAAGGTTTGAAAACTGATCATATCTTGAAATAAGGTTACAGTTAAGAAATCATAAAATCATAGATTATTACAGCCATTTTCGAATAAACCCCCAACCAAAGCATTCGGGCAGGCCAAACATGTACGCGTCGCTTCACGCTCTCCGTACTCATGGTTGGTTGACTCAGTCATTGCCCTTACCTGCAACACAGAGCACCCGTGAGCCGAAGCCCAGCAAGAAAACTCATGCAGAACATAACATATGCAATGTATACAGTTTATCATAACAGATAATCCACAATAAACAAGTCAATCATTAGACTAAGCAAACACGGCCAAGCCGCCCCAGAGCCTTACCGGTTACACTGTGTATTTTAAATAGTGCTAAACTCCCTAAATGAGTCATTTGTCCACAACTGTGTAACTAAACGTGATTAACGGTTTAGGGTTAATTTTTTTTGTCAAAGGTACCATCGTTTCATTAAAACGTTTATTTCATACATGGGATCCCAAAATTTATTTAAAAGGTTAACTACAATGAAAAAGTTACAACCTGCCAACCTAAGTGGCAAAATAGAGTTTGACCCTAGTTCCTCTTTAAACCTTCGGCCGTGATGGTTGAGCAGACGTAGATGTATGCATCGTCACCTAAGCTCTCCAACACAAGGATGGTCCAACTTTCTTTTCCCTTTACCTACACCATATAGCACCCATGAGCCAAGGCTCAGCAAGAAAACTTATACATGCTCATAAGCAATTAAAAACATATTACCAAATCATAATAAGCATGCCTAGCAGTAATAACTCTATGCATGCATACCATTCATATAAATGACTACAGTGTCATACGGGGCCAATCGCCCAAGATAAATGATCAATGAATCTTATCGGGGTCTAATGCCCAAAATTTATGGTTATGGAATCATACTGGGGCTCAGCGCCCTAATACATGATTAATAAATCATACTGGGGTTTAGCACTATAGGATATGGGACTAATGAGTCACCTGGGGGCCCTTTGCCCTATCCTCTGTACAACTAGCCTTGGAACTGGCCCAGCGTACCTGGCACTCTAGTTTTCTCACGACCAATAGGTCGGTCAAGCGTATGATGCACTCCTGGTTAGGCATAACTGTAACAACCAGCACTCGGCGTGCTATTAGCATCCTTGACTCATAAGTCAATGCTTTTCAACTAGCACTCAGCGTGCTAAGGCCGTCCTTGACTCATAAATCAATGTTTTTTGACCAGCACTCAGCGTGCTAACGTCATCCTTGACTCATAAGTCAATGCTTTTTGACCAGCACTCAACGTGCTAATGTCGTTCTTGACTCATATGTCAATGCTTTTCTACCAGCTCTCAGCGTGTTAATGTCATTCTTGACTCATATGTCAATGCTTTTCTACCAGCTCTCAGCGTGCTAATGTCGTTCTTGACTCATAAGTCAATTCCGGGACCCAGCCCTAGCCTAGGATATGGGACTAATAAGTCACCCTAGGGCCATTGCCCTATCCTCTGTATAACCAGCCTTGGAGCTAGACCAGCACACCTTACACTGAATTTTCCCACGACCAATAAGCCGGTCAAGCGTATGATGCGCTCCTAGTTAAGCATAACCATCTCAACCAGCGCTCAGCGCACTATTGCCGCCCTTGACTGATAATTCAATGCTTTACGACCAGCGCTCAACGCTATTGTCATCCTTGACTGATAAGTCAATGTTTTATGGACCAGCGCTTGGCGCTATTGCTGCCCTTGACTGATAAGTCAAGCCTTTCTCACTTTGATAATGCAGACTACCATATATCATATGTAAAATATCCATATACAAAGCATTCAACATGCTTAATCAATAATCACAAGCATAATCATAATCATGCACATTCTTAGACGTTCATGCCCTATTCATGTTCCTGTTCAACAATTTTTTCCAAGCCATAATCACATGTATCACATACCGGGTGCAATTTTTTTACCTTTAGTCCAAGCACATGTTATAAATGAACTACCCTTGAGCACGATCCCGGTTTGGAGCCCCCAGCGATAACCTAGTCACAACCAAATATAAAATCTAGTCAATAACGAGTAAATAAAGCCTTCTGAACTGAGTCCTAGCCTCCAGGACATCAAATCCTACTAAACCAGGTAGTAGGATCGATCCTGAGCCCTTTAGGATTGAGTTCCCATCACTAGAAACTCATTTTGGCCACTTTTTCTATTTTAAGTCGCGGCCCCAAGCACTTGAGCCGCAGCCCGCTCAAGTCAGAGGCCTAAAGCCCTCTCTGACTGCACCCCGTACCGCGGCACGCCTAACACACGTCGCGGCCCAAATAGCCCAGCAGCCAGCTTCTTCTCCTTCGTCAAGCTTGAGCTGCGACACCCAAGAACAGGGTCGCGACTCAACCTGGAACTCAGCATTTTTCCATATTAAATATGTCCATAAAACTATCCAAACATATCCAAATCCCAAAAACAATATTCTCAATCAACTCAGTAGCCCAAAACCACCAAAACCCAAGTTTCAAACAATTCAAAATCTCACCAAACCAAAAAATCCAATTCAAAACTTAAGAAACTTGAGGAAATGGAAACTCATAAATTGAAAGCTTAAATTACCTCCGATTATGTCAGTTTCTAGCTAAATCCTCCAGCTAACAAGCTTCTAATCCTCCCTAGAATCGTTATGACTCTAACCTTGCTTGAATCTAAGCCCTAAAACTCGAGCTTCCTTCGAAAATGCTATCGAACGCCAAAAAGAGAACGGGAGAGAGAGAAAACTGAACGTTCTTTTATTTGTTCTGTGAGGTTACTTCAAGCTTAAGTAACTTTAAGCAAATCCCAAAGTTCGGGGTACCCAAAAACGTCCACGGGGGAAAAATCGTCAAAATCCCCATAATTCCCTCCTGATCTCATTAACTCCAAATATATCCTCAAATATTTATTCTCATTACCCAACAACTTGGTAATGTACTTGATTAGTGTTCAAAAGTATCATTTTATTAGTCTTAAAGTTTAAAATTAATTAAATTCAATTAATATTTTCATGGATTTATTGTCATATATTTTATATTTGAAAATATTAATTTTAATTTAATTTGTGTTTAATTTTCAGGAAATAAAATGTACTTTTGACACAAACAAAAAGAAAGAAATATAATTGGAAAAAATGATGATAAAGTGGTATTTTTGGAAGGTGACTTAGGCCCAAAAACGGAGCCCAGCCCAAGCTTTCAGCAGCTGCCACGCTGCCATGTGGTAGCAGGCCATTTGTCCAGTCGAGCCACTAAAGCCGAGCCGCCAGCTGAGTCACCTGACGAGTCGGAGATGCCCTCCGCCTGACATGTCTGACGCGCGCCTGCCACAATCTAACGAGCTGTCCCATCTGCCTGACGCGCTGTCCTGACGAGCCAACCAAGGGACGCCACCCACTGCCTGGCGGCTGTCCCCCACGTCGTAACACCACACATGCCGAAGCCAATCACTGCATGACACGTGGCCAATGTGTCTCTTTGACTGCTGCAACTTGTCTCCCATTTATCCCACTTTACACCAATTTTGCAGCCATTTTTCCCACTCTTTTGTACACGATTTTCACACATTTTGGGTCATATTTTCACTATAAATAGAGAGCCAAATATTGTGAAAAATCATGAGATTGTGGAATTAAGGTGGAGAGTATAATTAGAGAGAAAAACATTCTTTTTCCTATTTTTCTTTCATTTCTTTTACATTTCTTTGAGTGAAAACAATGCCTATTTTAGGCTAAATTCTCTTGTGGAAAGGCTAGAGTGAAGTTCACGTTTCACATTATATTTTTAATACATTGATTCTTTATTTTGTTCGTCATTTCTATATTTTTTGTTACAATTTAATGTATTTTCTTCTAATTTTTATTCTAAATTTATTAGTGTCTTTTACATAAGTCTATTCATGCTCTTCTTATGTAATTTATGCTCTGAATTTAATTTAGGATATTTGTTATATTATATGTTTTTTACTGCATTCTGTCATTGATATTTTGTCACTCTAAGGTATATAATATGATATGTTTTTAAAATTAGAAGTTAGTATAATTTAATTAAAGAACATATTTTAAGGTGAGCTTTATTATATATATTTTCCTACTATAATTAATGGTGTAGAATTATAGTTGAGTAGAATGAATCAATTTTATTAAAATATATATATATATGTTTGCATGAATGGAACTTATGCCTTCCATATTTTCCTTCTAAATCTAATTCCTCGATTTTTTTTATTTAATGTTTAAAAAATATATATTCTTTTTCAAAGTTTATTATTTCTAATTGACTAATCTTTCTTTTTACTTGTATTTTACCTCTCTGTGGATACGACATAGCCCGATTACTACTGCGACCACTTAGGAGTTATTGGGCGATATCAATTTTTGGAGCCGTTGCCGGGGAGTTAATTCTACAATTAAAGGTTTGCATAATAATTTAATTTTTTTATTAAAAGAAAGTAGTATAATTTTTGTTTATTTCTCTTTTATTTCATTTTTCCTTAGTAATTTTTTTTATTATTCATTTTTTTATTTTTTGTTATTATTTTATTTATTTATTTTACTTTTAGGTTTAGAATTTTATTTTCTAGATTTAGGTTTTTTTCCTGAAAAAAAGCGTAAAATTTTAAATCATATAAAAAAAAAAATTACAGAGTACTGAGAAAATTTGTTTAATTTTGGAAATTAGTAAAGACCAAACTTGTTCTGTCGAAGAAAAATTGGTTCTTAAATAAGGTATGTGTTAGCGTTACCCTCCAATCTTTTCTAAGAACCTCAGGGAGCTCTAGAAAAGCTCTTGGGGCTAAAGTGGTACCTTGGCAGCCTTTCCAATTGGCCTGGGAACATTTTTGGTGTATACTTATTACAATATTACACACTTGCGCTTATAATACTTACAAAATAAAAAAATATTTATGCCACGAAATAGAGACACACTAGGGAGATTCGTGAGACAACAAGTAGAAACTTTAGAAAACTCTCATATTTCGTCGTTTTCTTCCATTCGTTCAAACACTCTCGATTCACCGAGACAACCTGAACCACCCACGATGACTCATCAAGATGAAGTCCAACCAAGAACGCTACAAGATTATTTACATCCTATGCGTACAGCTACACCTTCATGCATAATGTATCCCAACATTATGCCAAATTTTGATTTCAAACCCGACATGATTAACCTCTTCCCAACCTTCCATGGCTTGGAAAATAAGAGTCCGTACGTGCATATACGGGAATTCGAAGAGGTAAAGAGGTGGTGGCTACATTTAACAACCGAGCTGATGTTACCAACATTGTTTGATTGAAATTTTTTCCTTTCTCTCTCAAAGACAAAGCAAAAGGCTGGTTGTATTCCTTAAGGCCTAGA
Organism: Humulus lupulus; assembly: GCF_963169125.1. NCBI lineage: Eukaryota > Viridiplantae > Streptophyta > Magnoliopsida > Rosales > Cannabaceae > Humulus > Humulus lupulus. The sequence continues at coordinate 185,811,183 of NC_084796.1, forward strand.
TCTATCGGAACATGGGACGAAATGACAAAAGCATTCTTTGCCAAATATTTCCCACCCTATAAGACTAGCAGCCTTAAGAGGAAAATCTCTACCTTCATCAAGAAAGACCATGAAACTTTTCATCAGGTCTGGGAGAGGTTCAGAGCTTTGATAAATCAATGCCCACATCATGGATATGAAAGCTTGCGTCTGATCAGCTATTTCTATGACGGTCTCACAACCGGACAAAGAAAATTCGTACAAATGATGTGCAATGGCGAATTCCTTCGAAAAGATCCCGATGAAGCTTTCGAGTACCTCAACGATCTCGCTGAAAAGTCCTACACATGGAATGGATCGAGTCCTATGGACAAGCCACGATCAACTGGAATCTACCAATTGAGGGAAAAGGACAACGTCAAAATCCAAATTGAATTATTGAGACAACAATTAGAGGCTTTCAAATCTCAAGAAGGTAGAGGAATCCATATGGCTGGAAAGGTAGAGACACAAGATCCATGCTTCATATGTGGAGGGACGGAACATCAACCGCAAGAGTGCCCAACTCTTGGTGAGTTAAGAGGAGGAAATGAGGAACAATGCAATGCTTTAGGGGATTACAAGAAGCTTTATAACCCATTCTCAAACACTTACAATCCCGGTTAGCGCAACCATCCAAATTTCTACTGGAAGGATTCAAACCAAGCATCTGGGAGCCAATGGAGGTCTAAGCAGCAACAACTGCCAAAACCATACATTGCTCCTCAAAATAACATGCAGTCAAGTAATTCTCTAGAGAATACTTTGCAGATGCTTGCGCAAACTCAAATAGCCTTAACTCAAGAGCTCAAATCTTGTTTCACACAAATGGTAGAGGAAATGAAAGACATGAAAATCCAAATTACAAAGCTAAACACTACTTTGGCAATTCAAGAGCATGGTAGACTTCCCGCTCAACCTCTATTCCATCAAAAAGGGCTACACATGGCACAAACCTCCTCCTCTCCAGATACAAATTTCAAAGAGGTTAATGCCATCTCCACTCGAAGTGGTCAAAGTACGGTTTCACCGTTAACTAAGACAACGAGTACGTCAATGTCCGCTCTAGATGATGATGTGCCAATATGCATTCCAGTAAAGGCACCCTTTCCTCAAGCTTTGAAATCCACTGGAAAGGTACTGGAAAATCATGGTGAAATCCTAGACCTTTTAACACAAGTGAAGATCAACTTGCCATTGTTGCATGTGATCAAACAAGTGACGGCTTATGCCAAGGTTATCAAGGATTTGTGCACCGTTAAAAGAAAGCACCATGTCAAGAAAACTGCATTCTTGGCAAAACAAACTAGCATGGTAATTAACTGCAAGACACTGCCTAAGTACAAAGATCTTGGTTGTCCCACCATCTCATGCCAAATTAGGGAGTAGGAATTTGGTCAAGCCCTTCTAGACTTAGGAGCAAGTGTAATTCTCATGCCATATTCAATATACTTGCAATTAGGTCTAGGAGAACTCAAGCCCACATCTGTGGTGCTACAACAAGTCGATCGATCAATTAAGAAACCTCGGGGAATAATAGAAGACGTTCTGATTCAAATTGAAAAATTCTATTACCCTATTGATTTTCTCATCTTGGACACTCAATCTGAAGTGAGTAGAGAGTCCAAAATTCCCATCATTCTCGGTATACCTTTCCTCGCAATAGAAAATGCACTCATTAACTGTAGGAATGGTCTCATGAAAATATCTTTCGGGAACATGACTCTAGAAGTGAATGTTTTCCACATCGGCAAACAACCACCTGACAACGATGAGTGTTTCCAATCATTTCTAATCGATACACTTATTTTGGAAGAGGTCGAAGCGAAATACATGGCTAATCATTTTAATCACCTCTTCCAAATTTCAGAAAGTTCTGAGCCTGATGAGTCTACAATCAACCCTGAAATCGTCAAACACTCACAGGCTAGAAGAACCATGTTTTGGAATCCAATCTTTGAAAAACTCCCTTAAGATTAAGAAACACCAAAACCCTCCATTGAAAAAGCTCCTCAACAAAAGTTGGCCCAACTTCCTGAGGGTCTTAATCATGTTTTCCTGGGAGCTGACAACACTTTTCATGTCATAATATCTTCCAAGATCAATGCCACACAAGAACGCCAACTCATCAATGTGTTGCAAGAACAAAGAGATGCATTAGGATGGATGATAGCTAACATCAAAGGTATTAGTCCTTTAATTTGCTCCCATCACATTCAATTGAAAGACGGGGCTATACCACGTTGTGACCCTCAAATAAGATTGAACCCAATGATGAAGGAAGTAGTGCAGACTGAAGTCTTGAAACTTCTTGATTCGGGAATAATCTATCCTGTTGCTGACAGTAAATGGGTGAGCCCAACTCAGGTTGTTCCCAAGAAACCAGGGGTCACAGTGGTACAAAATGAAAAAGGGGAACTTTTTCATACCAAGGTCACAACTGGGTAGCGCGCATGCATTGATTATAGAAAGTTAAATGCAGCCACCCGCAAAGACCATCTTCCACTTCAATTCATCGATCAAATATTGGAACGTGTGGCGGGTCATCCTTTCTATAGTTTTCTCTATGGTTATTCAGGATATTACCAAATCGAGATTGCCCTAGAAGATCAGGATAAGACCACATTCACTTGTCCTTTTGGTACTTTTTCCTTCCGGTGTATGCCATTTGGCCTGTGCAATGCTCCAGCCACTTTCCAGCGATGCATGATGAGCATATTTAGTGATATGATCGAGAAATGTATGGAAGTATTCATGGATGATTTGACAGTCTTTGGAGATTCCTTTGAATCAAGCCTGCTCAATTTAGAGTATGTGCTTAAACGTTGCAAAGAGAAAGGCTTGGTACTCAACTGGGAAAAGTGTCATTTCATGGTGCCATCAGGCATAGTCTTGGGGCATGTCGTGCCGAAACAAGGAATTGAGGTTGATCAATCAAAGATTGAACTCATATCAAAGCTTCCCACCCTCAAGATTGTTCAAGACATTCGATCTTTTCTTGGGCATGCAGGATTCTATAAGAGGTTCATACAAAATTTCTCGACAATTGCTCGCCCTTTGTCAAACCTCCTAGCAAAAGATGTTGTGTTCAGTTGGACACTTGAGTGTGAGGAATTTTTCCAAATGCTCGTTGCTAAACTCACTTCCACCCCTATCATTCAGCCACCAGATTGGAGCTTACCGTTCAAAGTTCATGTGTGATGCTAGCAATTATGCTATAGGGGTCGTCTTAGGTCAAAGAAGGGAAGGGAAGCCCTTCGTTGTTTATTACGCAAGTAGAACTCTTAACAGTGCTCAGATGAACTATTCTACTACTGAAAAAGAGTTACTTGCTGTAGTATTTGCACTTGACAAGTTTCGTTCCAACCTGATTGGTTCACCTATCACAATCTTTACAGACCATTCCTCCTTAAAATACCTCCTTTCCAAAAAGGATGCTAAGGCGCGTTTAAATAGGTGGATCCTTTTGTTACAGGAATTTGATCTGACCATAAAAGACAAGAAAGGAGCTGAAAACGTGTTAGCGGACCACTTATCTCGTCTTGAATTTTCTGATTCCGCTGATGGCCCAGCCATTCAAAATGACTTCCCTGATGAACATCTCTTTGCAGTCACTAAGTTGCCATGGTACGCTCATATTGTTAATTACTTAGTGACTGGCAAACTTCCAACTGCATGGAGTCCACAAGATAAATGTAAATTTTTGGTCGAGGTTCATAACTTCTATTGGGATGATCCATATCTATTTAAGTATTGCCCTGACCAAATTATGAGACGTTGCATTCCAAATGATGAAATTTTTAGTGTTCTGAACTTTTTTCATAATGAAGCTTGTGGTGGTCATTTTTCTATGAAAAAGACTACTGCAAAAATCTTACAGTGTGGCCTTTATTGGCCCACTTTGTTCAAAGACACTAACAATTTCTGTTGATCATGTGAAAGGTGTCAGAAATTAGGTGCTCTGTCCCGGCGACATATGATGCCATTAAACCCAATTCAGGTAATAAAAATATTCGATTGTTGGGGGATAGACTTTATGGGACCATTTCCACCTTCTTCTGGCTACCTTTACATTCTCCTCACCATAGACTATGTCTCAAAATGGGTGGAAGTTGTGCCTTGTCGAAATAATGATAACACAACTATTGTGAAATTCTTTAAGGAAAATGTGCTATCTAGGTTTGGTACACCACACGCTATCATAAGTGATCAAGGCACCAATTTTTGCAACTATTCTTTCGAGACCTTAATGCAAAAATATGGTGTAATTCATAAGGTTGCATTGCCTTATCACCCACAGACAAATGGCCAAGCTAAGTTAGCCAATTGAGAAATTAAGCAAATCTTAGAAAAGACGGTTAATCATGACCGCAAAGATTGGTCCTCACGACTTCTCGATGCTCTCTGGGCACACTACACTGCTTACAAAACTTAGCTTGGTATGTCTCCTTATAGGCTAGTCTATGGAAAAGCCTGCCACCTTCCTGTTGAGCTGGAACACAAAGCTTATTGGGAAGTTAAAAGCCTAAATTTTGATCTCAAGACGGCAGGACTCAATCGTAAGCTTCAGTTGTCAGAAATTGAAGAGTTAAGAAACAATGCTTATGAAAACTCTACGATCTACAAGGCTAAAATGAAAGCGGCCCATGATAGGCAGATCCTAAGAAAACAATTTGAGCCAAACCAACGAGTGCATCTTTATGACTCTCGTTTGCATATCCACCCTGGAAAGCTGAGATCAAGGTGGATTGGCCCATATGTTGTGAAAAACGTCTTTCCCAACGGTGCTGTTGAGGTCACAGACCCAACTGATGGGAGAGAATTCAAAGGAAATGGCCAACGACTCAAACACTATATAGAGAGGGTGACCCAGCCTGAAGAAGTCACTCTCGTGGAACCGGTTTACCAAGTCTGAGTAGTGTTTCAAATTGTTTGTACGTAGGTTTTTTTTTTTTTTATTTCCCTTTTTTCATTTTATTTTATTTGTTATCATTTTGTGTTTTCAGTTTTTCATGTTATAGAGAATCAATATTCGCTCTATCACTCGTTGCTTGCTATCCAGGTGTTCTCTTTCCCTGCTCTTTTACATTTATTATATTTTGAGACATTGAGGACACTGTCAAATTTTAGTTGGGGGTGGTGAGCATATTCATGCATGTTCATGTTGATTTTTGTCATATTAATATTTTCACGCTCAATTTTTTAAAAAAATTACTTATTTATTCTTGCAAAATGTTACTTTTGAGTCAATTTTAGTTATCTATATTACTAAGAGTTTCTCTAGAGTTACCTAATGCACATGCTAAATGTTGTGGTAAGATGGTTGTTGGCACATATTTGCTTAGAAAGTTTCCATGTTTAAGAATTCATTCTTTTCTGTGAGAGGTGAGACTTGAGAAAACAACTTCAAAATTTTTATTGATTCTTAGAAATGGTTATAATTATTTGGACAATGTATTGTGGTATGAATGGATGATGTTTTAGGGATAATATTTTCTATAGACAAATCTTATTAGAGAGCCTTTTATTATGTTCTTCATAAAAAAAAAAAAGATGAAAAAAAGAAATAAAAGAAATAAAAAAGAAGAAAAAAAATAGAAAAAAAGAAAAGCACAAGAGCAATAGTTCTATCATTTACAATTATTGTTGTCTTTTGTGTAAAAAAAAAAGTGTTTCTTAGTTTCATGTTTTATTTTATGGCTCTTAGAATAAATGTAAAGATTATCTATTTAACTTAGAATTCCCGAAAAACTGGTTTTGTGGTACTCTTTATGGTGGTTGTCCAAATAGTTTATTTCCTACCTTCGTTTCAATGATTATTTAAAAGTTTGTCCTAAATATATATCCATTTGATGAGTGCTTACTTCTTTATTTCAAACTCCATGAGCGAAACCCTTAACCTTAAATATTTTAAATTACATGAGACGTTAATGGAGTTGAGACTTTTACTTGGCATAATTTCGAAGGCTTTATGTGCTATGGTCTGCGATAAGAAGGTTCAAGTTTGGTGCACACACTCACAACTCCAGATTTATTCAAAGTAATCTTGATAACTCTTGTTGACTTGTTACTAACATTTTGTGTTAATACTTAAGTTCTTTTATAATGTTTGACCGGAAATATATCATGTTGACATTCCTTATTGTGCTTGAATTGATAGAGACTAGCAATAAGCTGGTTGGGGGTTGTTATTAGTGTTCAAAAGTATCATTTTATTAGTCTTAAAGTTTAAAATTAATTAAGTTTCAATTAATATTTTCATGGAAATATTGTCATATATTTTATATTTGAAAATATTAATTTTAATTTAATTTGTGTTTAATTTTCAGGATATAAAATGTACTTTTGACACAAACAAAAAGAACGAAGAAAGTAAGAAATATAATTGAAAAAATTAATGATAAAGTGGTATTTTTGGAAGGTGACTTAGGCCCAAAAACGGAGCCCAGCCCAAGCTTTCAGCAGCTGCCATGCTGCCACGTGGCAGCAGGCCATTTGTTTAGTCGAGCCAGTCCAGCTGAGACGCCATTCGAGCCGCCAGTCGAGCCGCCTAACGAGCTGGAGCTGCCCTCCGCCGAACGTGTCCGACGCGTGCCTACCACGTTTTGACGAGTTGTCCCATCCGCCTGACGCGTCATCCTGACGAGCCAACCAAGGGACGCCATGCATCCCACTGCCTGGCGGCTGTCCCCCACGTCACAACACCACACATGCCGAAGCCAATCACTGCGTGACACGTGGCCAACGTGTCTCTTTGACTGCTGCAACTTGTGTCCCATTTATCCCACTTTACACCAATTTTTGTAGTCATTTTTCCCACTCTTTTGTACACGATTTTAACACATTTTGGGTCATATTTTCACGATAAATAGAGAGCCAAATGTTGTGAAAAATCATCAGATTGTGGAATTAAGGTGGAGAGTATAATTAGAGAGAAAAACATTATTTTTCCTATTTTTCTTTCATTTCTTTGACTGAAAACAATGCCTTTTTTAGGCTAAATTCTCGTGTGGAAAGGCTAGAGTGAAGCTCATGTTTCACATTATATTTTTAATATATTGATTCTTTATTTTGTTCTTCATTTCTATATCTTTGTTACAATTGAATTTATTTTCTTCTAATTTTTATTCTAAATTTATTAGTGTCTTTTACATAAGTCTAGTCATGCTCTTTTTATATAATTTAGGCTCTTAATTTAATTTAGGATATTTGTTATATTATATGATTTTTATTGCATTCTGCCATTGGTATTTTGTCGCTCTAAGGTATATAATATGATATGTTTTTAAAATTAGAAGTTGGTATAATTTAATTAAAGAACATATTTTAAGATGAGCTTTATTATATATATTTTCCAACTATAATTAATGGTGTATAATTATAGTTGAGTAGAATGAATCAATTTTATTAAAATTTATATATGTTTGCATGAATGGAACTTATGCCTTCCATATTTTTCTTCTGACTCTAATTCCTCGATTTGGTTTATTTAATGTTTAAAAAAATATATATTCTTTTTCAAAGTTACATTATTTCAAAGTTTATTATTTCTAATTTACTAATCTTTCTTTTTACTTGTATTTTACCTCTCTATGGATACGACATAGCCTGATTACTACTGCGACCGCTTAGTAGTTATTGGGTGATGTCAATACTAAATATCCAAAATACCCGTTGACTCACCCGAAGTCAAGTATTGGTCCCGTTGTGACATTCTCACTAGCTTGCTCCCTAGGATCGTCTCAAGCTAAGTAACCCAAATATATCCACATAATTATGTGGTCTAACACATAAATCACATATATGCCAAATATACCCATAACAGACTAAATTACCAAAATTTCCCTTTAAATTAGAAATGGGCTCACATGCATATTTAATGCACCTAAACATACATATAATGTCATATTATAATATAACTCACATAATCACAAAATTTCCATAACTTTCGATCATGACCACATCATCAAGGCCCTAAGCCTTATTAGGTAATTTGGGACATTATAGTTACATTCTTAAAATACAGTACTAAATAAATTTACCAACTGTATTAATGTTGTCATAATGCCTCCTCAAGACAAAGTTTCAATCTAGATGTCATTTCATAATATTATTTAATTAATTAGAACTTTAGTCACATTTGTTCCAAAATAATAGAATCCCATTTATTATTTAATAAAGATAAATATGATAGCATTTTTCTATTTCTCATCAAATAATTAATTTTTACATAATTAATTAATTATATAAAATACACTCATTTATTAAATAAATTTCTTGGTCCCGTTTTTTTATAAATAATTTTACTTAATTATTTTACAAATAAAATATGTATCAAAACCAATGAGAAAATGCATATTTAAATTATGGAAAAAAAACCATATATTTTCTTGTATAAAATCTAATGCATAAATCATTAAGACATATACTTTATATCTTCTAATTAGAAGATATTTTTCTACAAAACTAAGAAAATCAAGAAGCAATATATGTCCAAAATTTCCAATTATAAATGTTGAAATAGATTTAACTATGCTCCCATTTATCAAATAATTTCTTTGGTCATCTTTTTAGAAAATAATTTTACTAAATTATTTTGTAACAAAAATATGCGTGTATTTAGAGAAGAAAATTCATAGATACACATGTGAAAATCACCATTATACTTGTCTTAGTTTTAAAACATGCACTTTAAGATATAATTTGTTCTCTTGATAAATTATTTATAATTTTCATAAGGTGTAAAAATAAAATCAGGAAGCCCAATTTATTCAAATATGCTCATATTCATTTTAACCAATTACCCTAGCATGTTTCTATACTTGAACAAATTCAAGAACAAATTTTAAGCATGTAAGAATAACAACAAATCAAAACAAGCCTAAATAACAATGCATGTTCATGTTCAAATTCTATACAACCTAATAACATAAAATAACACAATTAACAATAGGCTCATTACCCAAAATTTAAAAGTAAAGTCAAGAAACCAAAGAAAATTCACAACCCTTTAATAAAGCTCTAGGCCGAACCCTATGCACATGTCTAATCAAATATATATTTCGATATTACAAATGGTATGAAATTAAACAACTAAATCATTTTAGGAGCATAAACTCCAAGTATTACACACCTTGGTCGAGACGCCTAATAGGCACAAATGAAAAATTGCAAAACAATTAAGACATTTCTACCATGCTTCCTCACTCAACCATACATCCTTAACATATTCACGACCAAAGCATTACAATATAATAAATATTAAACTCAAATGTATTTTTGTTATTATCTCAAAAGAAATTCTAACATGCTCCTTATACAATAACTTTTTGTGCACATAATTTAAATAACCAATGGAATCCCTAAACCTATAATATGCTATAGCCGAAATCTATATACTACAACAATTTCATGAATCACAATTTTTCTCACGTAAATTATCATCATAACCCAAACTCATGTCAAGATTCAAAGGAAACATATTAATCCCTACTGCATGCTTATCCTGAAATACACATTCAAAATACATTCTTGTTTCATAATTTATAAAAAGACAAACATGTTTCTAATTAAAATAACATAACCACACATTTGCTCATCATAGCAATATTAAAAGAAAAGAAAACATACACTACAACATATACCCATCAAGACTACAATGATCAATACAACATCAACATGCTTCCTCAAAAAAACAACCAATATTTCAAAATCAGAAAAAAGAATAAAACAACATCAAAACAACAACAAGGCTAGAAATTTCCTTTACATCACCTGATAGAGATCAAAAACTAAAAACTTCTCTTTGATACACATAGTGTTTTTGAAACCCACAACAAAGAAAAGAACAATGCTCTTAAATATAAGAACACATATGTAACGCCCTGGATAGCCAATACTATTACACTGTGTTTTAAATAGTGTTAGACTCCTAAACGAGTCTCTTGGCCATAAACGTGTAACTAAACGTGATTGACGGTTTAGGGTTAAATTTTTTTGTCAAAAGGAATAATCATTTCATTAAAATGTTTACGTTCATACATAGCATCCCAAAATAATGCTTAAAAGGCTAATTACAATTCAAAAATTACAACCAGCTGACCTAAGCGGAAAAATAGGGTTTGACCCTAGTTCCTCTGAGAAACCCTGATCGTGGTGGTCAAGCAGCCACATATGTACACATCACCACCAAAGCTCTCCAAGTCATGGCTGGCCCAGCTTCCCTTCCCCCTTACCTGAACCACATAGCACCCGTGATCCAAGGCTCACCAAGAAAACTTAAACATGCTCATAAGCAATTAATAACATATACATATTACAAAATCGTAATAAGCGTGCCTAGCAGCAATAACCCTACTCATGCATGCATTCTATTCAAATACATGACTATAGTGTCCCACCAGGGCTTGTTGTCCTAAATACGTGACCATAGAGTCACTCGGGGATGTTGCCCTAAATAAATTACTAATAATTCATACAGAAGCCCATTGCCCTAGGATATGGGAATATATAGTCACCCCACGGGCCACTGCCCTGGAGTTGGCCCAGTGTACCTGGCGCTTTAATTTTCCAATGACGATAGGGTCGATCAAGTGTATATCATGCTCTAGATTAGGCCTAACCATATCAACCAGCGCTTAGCGTGCTATTGCCGCCCTTGACTTATAAGTCAATGCTTTCGATTAGTGCTCAACGTGCTATAACTGTCCTTGACTTATAATTCAAGCCTTTTCAATCACATAATGCAAACAAATATACATCATTTAACAATTATCCAGATACAGAGCATTCAAACATGCTTAACCAAAAAATCACAGGCATAATCATAATCATGCACATTCACAGGGGCCCGGGCCCTAATCATAACTATATTTAACAGCTGGGCCAAGCCCTAACCACATACATCACGTTTTGGAAGCAGTTTTCTTACCTTTGGTCCAAGCACAAGCAAGCAAGAAAGGACGACTCCCGAGAATGATCCTCCCCCGAACCCTAGAAGTAACCTAGTCACAACCCATAAATAATGTTCTCATTACCATTTAATTCCACAAATGAACCCCGGGACTAATCCCACACTCTCGGGACCTCCAATTCAACCACACGGGGTGGAGAAACCATCCACTAAGCCCTTGGGCCTATGCCCTACATCCACAAAACCTAGGCCCCTGAAAATAGCCTGGCACTGCCACACAACCTAATTGGGGCCATGGTACCCAGCCATAGCCACCTTGTTTTTGACCACCCTAGCGTCGCTGCTCGGAAGAACAGCGTCGCGGCGCCCCTGCGTGAACTCAAAAAATCTAGGTTTTCCCATCATTTTCTCCGAGCCAAAACTCACAAAATCTCCTCCCAAAATTTCAACAAGGTCCCAAATGAGTCTAAGACTCTCAATAATGCATCATAAGCAATACAAACACCCCAAAAACAAAGTAAAATCCTTAACCCATATCAAAACCCAACCATAAGTTTAAAGCATAACCAAAACTTACACAACCATAGAATTTCACCAAGAACCAGAGAAAAATCTTACTTCAACTGAGAATCATGACCCCTGAGATGTTTCCAATTCAATCCTAGCTTTAATCTCCCAATTCCCAAGCTTTTCCCCTCCTCAAAGTAATCAAAACTCACTAAAAGTTTCAAGAGAAAAGAGAGGAACGAGCGAGAGAGAGTGTGTGACGTGCTGAGTTTGTGTTTCTCTGTTTCCTACCTCTGAAGGAACTCAGTGACTAAGTCATTACTAGGAAGGAAAGGACCAAAATGCCCCTTCCCCACTAATGTACCCTTCAATGCCCTCAAGGGAAAATTAGCCATTTGCCACTTTTTCCGCTAATCTCAATTAACGCCTCATAATTCTCATTACTTCCAATATCATCAAATAATCACTAAATAATTTCTCATTACCCGATAAGTCCCGGTAATGTAGTAAATTACCAAAATACCCCTAGGCTTACCCCGAGCCGGGTACTTTGACCTCGTTATGACTAAACTGCTACCTCGCTCCCTAGGATCGTCTGATGCTGAATAACCCAAATATATCCACATAATAATGTGGTCTCAATCATATAACATACATATATATATATTCAAATACGCCCTTAACGAGTCAAAATTACGAAAATGCCCTTCTAATATTAAACGGGCCCACATGCATGCTTAATACACCTAGACATGCAAATATAATCACATTATAATATAACTCACATAATTCATATATTCATGCATATAATCACGTAATACATAATTAAATCAATTATTGCCCTCCTGGCCCCCTAATCAAGGCACTAAGCCTTATTAGAGATATTGGTACGTTGCAATTATCCCCTCCTTACATGAATTTCTTCCTCGAAATTTTATCTGAACAGCTCAGGACACTGATCCCGCATGTTGTACTCTAATTCATAGGTCCCCTCCTCAACCTTGTTGTTCCTCCATAATACCTTAACCAAAGGTATGGTTTTGTTCCTTTGGACCTTGTACTTCATGTCTAGTATCTGGACTGGTTGTTCTTCATAGGAAAGATCTACTTGTAGCTAAGTCAATACATGAGTCACATATGATACATACTTTCAAAGAATCGAAATATGAAGCACATTGTGTACGACCGACAATGCTCGAGGTAAGGACAATCTAAAGGCCACTTGACCAATCCTCCCCAGGATCTCAAATGGTCCTATAAACCTAGGGCTCAGCTTGCCATTCTTTCCAAATCTCTTCACCCCTTTCCATGGTGAAACCCGAAGGAAGACATAGTTCCCCACTTGGAACTCCACGTTTCTGCACTTCGGTTTTGCATAACTTTTCTGTCTACTCTGAGATGCGAGCATCCGATCTCTAATATTTTCAATAGCCTCATTGGTCCCATACAACATTTCCTTTCTCCCATCTCATCCTGGTGAATGAACGATCTACATTTCCTACCATACAACATTTCATAAGGAGCTACTTCAATGGTCAACTAATAGTTGTTATTGTAGGAAAACTCTATCAAAGGCAAATACTTACTACAAAACCTTTCAAAGTCTAGCAGACATGCTCACAGAATGTCCTCTAATATTTGTATTGTCCTCTCAGATTGTCCATATGTTTGACGATGATAACTGATACTAAACTTCAGTTGTGTACCCATAGCCTTATCCAGACTTCCCCAAAACTTGGAAGTAAATGTGGGGTCCCAGTCTGATACAATCGACTTTGGAGCCCCTTGAAGGTGTACTATCTCTCTCACATAGAGATCTACGTACTGGTCAACTGTATAAGTCATCCTCACTGGTAAAAAGTGAGCTAATTTGGTGTATCGATCCACGATAACCAACATTGAATCATGTTGACCCACTATCCTGGGTAACCCAACTACAAAATCCATTGTGATATCCTCTCATTTCCACTCTGGGATATCCAGAGGCTGTAATAACCATGCTGATCTTTGATGCTCAGCCTTGAACTGCTGACATGTAGGCACTTAGCCACAAATTCGGTCACATCCCTCTTCATCCCAGGCCACCAATACAAAGTCCTCATATCCAGATACATCTTTGTGGTGCCTGGATGCAAAGAGTAAGGAGTAGTATGAAATTCATCCAGAATCTCCCCTCTACTAATAGTATCCATTGAAACGCAGATCGGACCCTTGTATCTTAGGAAGCCCATATCTGACATTGTATAGTCCCTAGCCATTTCAGCTAGGATGTCCCCTCTAATCCTCATCAATTTTGGATCACTCAACTGGCCTTACTTTATCCTCTCTAAAAGAGTAGATTGTAGTGTGATGTTGGCTCACTGTGCACTACTAGTTCTATTCCTGATCTAGTCATATCCTCTGTCTAACACTGTATAATTGCCATGACCCCTTTCAGCTTAGGGCATCTGCAACTACATTGAATTTTCCTGGGTGATACAGGATTTCATAATCATAGTCCTTCACCAACTCTAACCAATGCCTCTGCCTCATGTTAAGGTCTTTTTGCATGAAGAAATACTTCAGGCTCTCATGGTCACTGTATATCTCACACTTCTCCTCATAAAGGTAATGCCTCCATAGCTTTAATACAAAGACCATCGCTGCTAATTCTAGATCATGAATAGGATATATCTATTCATATTCCTTCAATTGAAGTGATGCGTAAGAAATCATCTTCCCTGCATGCATAAGAACACAACCCAAACCCTGTCTCGAGGCATCAAAGTACACTACAAACTTCTCCTGATCTGTTGGAAGACTCAGTACTGGAGTTGTAATCAATCTCCGCTGCAACTCTTGGAAGTTGTTCTAACACACCTATCGAACCACACAAACTTCTAATTCTTGTGTGTCAGTTCCGTCAATGGGGTAGCAATCCTTGAGAACCCTTCCACAAAATGCCTTTAATAACCTACCAACCCAAGGAAACTCCTGATCTCTAAGGCGTTCCTTGGCCTTGGCCAATCTCTGACTACCACAATCTTAGTTGGGTCCACCTTGATCCCATCTCTACTGACAATGTGACCAAGGAAAGTCACCTATGGTAGCCAGAACTCACACTTCTTGAACTTCGCATACAGTTTGTGCTCTCTCAGTCTGTGTAGCACCAGCCTGAGATGTTTCTCATGCTCTTCTTCTGACTGAGAATAAACCATATTATCATCAATGAAGACAATCACAAACCGATCCAGATAATCTTTGAACACCCTATTCATCAGATCCATAAAAGTTGTTGGGGCATTAGTCAAACAAAATGACATGACTAGAAACTCATAATGCCCTTATCTGGTGTGAAAAGCATTCTTCGGTATATCCTCCTCCTTGATCCTCAACTGGTGATAATCAGATCCAAGATCTATCTTCAAGAATACCTTCTTACCCTACAACTAATCAAACATGTCATTTATCATTGGCAGAGGATACTTATATTGTTAACTTTTTCAGTTCCCTATAATCAATGCATATACTCAGAGAACCATCCTTCTTCTTTACAAATAGGACTGGGACACCCCATGGAGAAAAACTGGGTCTAATAAAACCCAAGACTAACAACTCCTATAACTATACCTTCATTTCTTTCAACTCTGCTAGGCCATTCAGTACGATGCCCTAGACATTGGCTCTGTCCCTAGCGCTAGTTCAATAACAAACTCTATCTATCCGTGCAGCGGCAACCCTGGTAAATACTATAGAAACACATCCAGGAACACACAGACTAATCTAGTATCTTCTATTCCCACCGGCACGACCTGAGTGGTATCTACCACATTGGCTATGAATCCTATGCAACCACCTCGCAGTAGGTATCTAGCTCTTAATGTTGATATCACAGGTACACGGGCTCCATGCATAGTGCAAACAAATACAAAGGGATCCTCACCCTCAGGCTCAAAGATTACCATCTTCTTCTTGCAGTCTATGGTTTCCCCATAATTAACTAACTAGTCCATACCCAGAATCATGTCGAAGTCGTTCATAACCAACTCTATCAAGTCAAGTGACAATTCTCTGCCATCCACTATCATTGAAAATGATTTGATCCATCTCCTAGAGACTTCTAACTCCGTAGTAGGTAGTAGAGTTCCAAACCCCATTGTATAATAATCACATGGTCTACACAATCTATCAATTATCCTACTAGAAACAAAAGAGTGTGCAGCACTAGAATCAATCAAATCAGTATAAGAGGTTCCATCACTAGAAAGTTGACCTGTCACTACTGAGGTACTATCCTTAGCCTCTTCCTACATCAGTGTGAATACTCGAGCTAGAGTCGAGCTGTTTTCCTTCCTTGGTTCCTCATTTCTTACTCTCGAGCAATATTTCTTCAAATGTCCCACTATCCCGCATAGAAAGCAGACCTTTGCCCGACACTCTGGGTAAGTCCTCCAGCCCTCATTGCTGCCCTGGCGGCCTATCTGTATACCACGCGGCCTCCTTTTCAAGGCTTAGAGATGAAAAGGCATCAAGAGCCTTCCTTTTCTGGTCACTAGGGCCTCCACCCCTACCAGAACCCATTAATGGAGGTCCCATCCTACTAGTGTCTCTCTTGGCTGCATTCTCGAGCCAGATTTTGTTCTCTGTGCCCTCGGTAGTAAGGGCTTTCTCTACCACCTATGCATAGGTTTTCACTCCAGACATGGTGGTAATGCAAACATCCCGAGTTATCATAGGTTGTAGTCCCCCAAGGATCCTTTCCTTCATTTTCCCATCAGTGGGTACCGAGTCTGCAGCAAACTTGGCTAATCTGTCAAACCTCAGTGCATACTCTGTCACTGACATATTTCCATGCAGTAGATTATTGAATTCCTCTTCTTTTTCAGCTCTAACTGCATCATTTGTAATATTTTTCATTGAATACCACTCTGAACTCCTCCAATTCCATGGTATTCACATTCCTGGTCTGGGATATTACTTCCCACCAAATTCAGGCATCCTCCCGAAACATGTATGTGGTATAGGCCACCTTTTCATTACCAACTACCCTCATGAAATCTAGGATAGCGGTGACCATACTCATCCACTGCTCAGCCTTGGCCGGGTTTGCACTATCGTCAAAAATTGGAGGGTGCTGCTTTCAGAACCTTTCATAGAGAGGTTCCCATATGTTTGAAGCCACTGACAGCTGTACCACTGCTAGCACCAACGCTGGTGGCACCTGTGGCTGAACGTTCCATGCAGGAACCTGTTGTTGTCTCAGAAGGCAGATTTCTTCTTCTTGCCTTTGTAATCTGGCTTGCATATCAGCAGGCACTTGTTGCCAGTTCTCAAGAGCTGGCGGAGGGGTCTGACCCTGATTATCATTCTCGGGTTATATTCCTTGGCCAGCTTGTAGATCTGACTGCCCTAAAAGCATACTTCCAAGCTTATACCTTGCTGCAATAGTCAATTCTGCCAGTTAGATAGTAATAACAATACCTCATGCTGCCCTATGGTCCAAGACCAAACAAATAAGCATTCACATTCAACAATCATGCTGATAAGCATATCGGTTCTTATTCGTACCCAAACATGGAGCTAATAAGCACTTCCTGGCATTTATAAGCAAATAACGATGCTAATAAGCATTTCTTTAACATTTACCAATATTAACAGTGCTAATAAGCATTTCCTG
This sequence comes from Humulus lupulus, assembly GCF_963169125.1. Lineage (NCBI taxonomy): Eukaryota > Viridiplantae > Streptophyta > Magnoliopsida > Rosales > Cannabaceae > Humulus > Humulus lupulus. Next base: position 185,828,276 of record NC_084796.1, read on the forward strand.
GCATATACATATAACAACGCTAATAAGTGTTTCTTTAATATTCACAAGCAATATCAGTGCTAATAAACATTTCTTAATCAATCATTCGAGAGTCAAGGGTCAGGCCCTATTAGAATATCTCATTCTCCCTAATAAGGTAGGCAGATAAGACATTTATATCCTATTTAAGCAGCTAAACAAATAACCACATAAATAGTTACCAAACCCTGAGTCGAGCTTGTCTTTAGTGGCGAGTGTACATGCCCAACCAGTCTTTAGGAACCTTTAACCTTTGCACGCTCTGATACAAAGTTGTAATGCCCTAGATAGCCAAGACTATTACACTATGTGTTTTAAATAGTGTTAGACTTTCTAAACGAGTCTCTTGGACATAAACATGTAAGTAAATGTGAATAACGATTTAGGGTTAAAAAATTTGGTCAAAATGAATAATCATTTCATTAAAATGTTTACGTTCATACATGGGATCGCAAAATAACATTTAAAAGGAAAATTACAATTCAAAAATTACAATCAGCCGACCTAAGTGGCAAAATAGGGTTTGACCGTAGTTTCTCTGAGAAACTCCGGTCGTGGTGGTGAAGCAGCATATGTACACATCGCCACCGAAGCTCTCCAACTCATGGCTGGTCCAGCTTCCCTTTACCCTTACTTGCACCACATAGCACCTGTGAGCTAAGGTTCTCCAAAAAAACTTAAACATGCTCATAAGTAGTTAATAACATATTACAGAATCATAATAAGCATGCCTAGCAGTAATAACCCTTCTCATGCATCCATTCTATTAAGATAAGTGATTATAGTGTCGCACTGAGGCCCGTTGCCCTAAATATGTGACCATTGAGTCACTGCGAGGCCGCTTCCCTAAATAAATGACTAATAAGTCATGTCGGGGCCCGTTGCCCTAGGATATGGGACGATAGAGTCACCCTGGGCCCACCGGCCTATCCTCTGTATAACCAGCCTTAGGGTTGGTCCAACATACCTCACGGTTTAATTTTCCCATGACCATAGGGTCGATTAAGCGTATCACTCTTCTGAAAAGGCCTAACCATATCGACTAGCACTCAGTGGGCTATTTTCCCCCTTGATTTATAAGGCAATGCTTTCGACAAGCACTCAGTGCGTTATTGTCATCCTTGACTTAGAAGTCAAGCCTTTTCAATCAGATAATACAGATAAGCATACATCATTTAACAATTATTCATATATAGAACATTCAAACATGCTTAACCAAACAATCACAAGCATAATCATAATCATGCACATTCACAAGGGGCACGATCCCTAATCATATCTATATTTAACAACTGGGCCAAGCCCTAACCACATACATCATGAATTGGGTGTAGTTTTCTTACCTTTGGTCAAAGTGAAAGCAAGCAAGCACGAATCCCGAGAACGATCCTCTCTTGAGCCCCAGCAATAACCTAGTCACAACCTATAAATAACGTTCTCATTACCATTTAATTTAATAAATGAACCCCAAGAAATATGCCACACTCTCGGGGCCTCCAATTCCACCACACGGGGTGGTGAACCCAACCACGAGATCCTAGGGCCTATGCCCTAAAACCAATAGTCCTAGGCCCCTGAAAATAGCCTGGCATCGCAGCGCCCCTACATGAACCAAGAAAATCTGGGTTTTTCCACCATTTTCTCCGAGCCAAAACTCACAAAATCTCCTTCCAAAATTACACCAAGGTCCCAAATGATTCTAAGACTCTCAATAACTCATCATAAGCAATAAAAACACCCCCAAAAACCAAGTCAAATTCTTAACCCGATTCAAAACCAAACCATAAGTTTAAAACTTAACCAAAACAAATCCACCTCAAAATTTCACCAAAAACAAGAGCACTGTAACGCCCTGGATAGCCAAGACCGCTACACTGTGTATTTATAAAAATGCAGGACTTGCTAATCAAGTCATTTAGTTAAAATGTGATACTGAAACCACTAATGAACTAGGGTTAAAAGGTTTTAGTCTCGAAAGTGTACATTCTATATAACAAAACATTTAATACATGGGATCCCAAAAAGGAACAACATTCAAAAGTCAGTGTACAAAATTTCCAAAGTTTAAACAACCATTAGCCAATCTAAGGCAAAACAAACGTTTCTGGTTCCCCTGTTCCTGTCTTCCCCCTCAACCGTGGTGGCTGAGCAGCTGGACATGTACATTTCGCCCACAGAGCTCTCCAAGTCAGGGCTGATCAAGTTTTCCCTTGCCTTTACCTGCACCACGTAGCACCCGTGAGCCAAGGCTCAGCAAGAAAACATAATATGCATCACAAACAACAATAACAGATGAGTATTCCTTTAAGCATGATCAAACACTTAACATACCACATTAATCACATAGCATGTATTCAGAATCAACGATGCAACTAAACATTAATAACAAACAAGTCACATGATAATTAGGCCCGACAACTTAGGTCACACCCTCTGTTTACCCCACTGACTCCGGCCTGCTTAAACCGAGCTCAGTGCATAATAAGCTGTCCTCGGCTACTAGTGGCCGAGCCATGCCCTGTGCGCTAGTGTAACCCTTGGCACTCTTAGGCCGTTGGTTTACTGTTTACATGGCATAATACCACCCTTTCAAAGCATACATATTAGGGAACCCTCGTCCCACTACAAATACACAACCGGGTGCAGTTTTCTTACCTTTAATTTCCAAGTTCACTGACTACGAGCGACGTCCCTCGACCACGATCCGCTTCCCGAGCCCTAGCTTAACACCTAGTCACAACCAAGGTAATGGATTCAATTAATATTAAAGTAAAGGTTTTCATGTATAGTTTTAGCTTCTGGGTCATCGATTTGCACCAAACACGGTGGTGGAATCGATCCCAAGCACCCTAGGTTAGGTTCGCGCACTTAAAATCCCCAAAAGATCAAAGTGTGCATCTAAGGGATGCGGCCCCTGAAACCTAGCCGTGGCCCACGCCTAAAACAGAGACCAAGCCTCTCAGGATGCAGACACTCGCCGCGACCATGCCCTGTGGCGTCGCGGCGCACCCCTTCGGCAAAGCCTCCCTGGCTCCTTTACTTCGTAGGGCCGCAACGCTCTAGAACAGAGCCGCGGCCCAACCCTTCGTGCCCAGAAAATCCACCATTTCTAACATCCTATCCTTATTCAGAACCACCCCAAAGCACCCTAATTCAAAAACCCATTAATCATAAGACTCTTAAAATGATTCCAACAACATAATCCAACAGAAATCCAGCTTAAAAACCTATTAAAATCCCATTTTGATTTCAGAAACCCAGCAACTAAAGAACTCAAAAACTAGTCATGCAAACTTGGAATCCAAACTCTAAACTACGAATTGAAGCTTACCTTCTTTGATGAACCACTTCCTTAACAGATTCCTGAGCTAAAAATCCAAGCTTCTCAGCTTTAACTCAATCCTTAATAACAAAACCAAGAAAACTTTTAATACTCAGTCAAGACTTAAAGTTCTAATGTTCAAGAGTGAGATTCAATCCTTACCTTGATCCTGGTTGAGTGCTCCTTGGTTAGGGCTAAGCTAATTCCTTAAACTTCAGCTTAAATCCTCTTAATTCCAGCTACAATTTCTAAGCTCTGTGTTTTTCCTTTGAGAGAGAGAGAAAGAGGAAAGTGTCGGTCTAATTTGTTCCACTATTTTCTAAAGCCTCTTAAGTCTATCCTTACGTGATTAAGCTAATCCCAAGGCTCGGGGTACCGAAAACGTCCCCAAGGGCAAAACGGTAAAATGTCCCCCAATATTCCCGCCTAAGCCTCCTAACCTCGAATATATCTCCATATATTTATTTCCATGACACGATAACCCAGATAATCATCAAATACCTGAATTACCCCTTGACTTACCCTAAGTCAAATATTAAGCCCCATTGTGACTTCCCGCTAACTAGCTCCTTAGGATCGCCTCAAGTCGCTTGCTGCAGATTTACCCACATAATAATGTGGTTCTCACAATTTTAAAACATATAACAACATTTACATTCATATAATCATACAAGCATGCTTATCATATAATTATGCATTAAATCAATAAATTCACACATAAACCAATTATGTCCTCCTAGCACACTAATCAAGGTTGTTAAGCCATACTATAGATTTTGGGTCGTTACAAGCACAATCTTACCTCAACTTAGAATCATGACCCCTGAGTTGTTTCCAATTCAATCCTAGCTTCAATCTTCCAATTCCCAAGCTTTTCCCCTCGTCAAAGTAATCAAAAGTCACCAAGAGCTTCAAGAGAAAAGAGAGGAACAAGAGAGACAATGTGTGAGGTGTTGAGTTTGTGTTTCTCTGTTTCCTACCTCTGAAGGAACTCAGTGGCTAAGTCACTACTAGGTAGGAAAGGACCAAAATGCCCCTTGCCCACTAATGTACCCATCAATGCCCTCAAGGGCAAATTAGTCCTTTGCCACTTTTCCCGCTAATCTCAATTAACGCCTAATAATTCTCGTTACTTCCAATATCCTCAAATAATCACTAAATAATTTCCCATTACTTGATAAGTCCAGGTAATGTACTAAATTACCAAAATACCCCTAGGCTCACCCCGAGTATTTTGACCCCGTTATGACTAAACCGCTACCTCGCTCCATAGGATCGTCTCATGTTGAATAACCCAAATATATCCACATAATAATGTGGTCTCAATCATATAACACACACACATATATATATATATATTCAAATATGCCATCAACAAGTCAAAATTACAAAAATTCCTTCTAATAAGAAACAGGCCCAAATGTATGCTTAATACACATATTCATGAAAATATAATCACATTATAATATGACTCACATAATTCATATAATCACATAATATATAATTAAATCAATCATTGCATTCCTGGCCCCCTAATCAAGCCACTAAGCCTTATTAGGAAAATTGAGACATTAAAACATAACTATGGATTTTCGAAGAAAAAAAACCCATTTTTTTTCCTCTTCTTTCTTTCTTTCTTTCTTCTCTTTTATCTTCTTTTCTCCTTCTCTCTAGATGTATGGCTAGGGTTTCAAAGCTTATTATAAGAGACTTAAGCGATTATTTATAGGTGATAACTAGGTTATAGGAAAAAAGAAAAAAATTGAACTTCAAGGGTGTTTTTCGTAACTCAAATATCCTGTAACTTGAGACCAATTTTTGACCGGGTTACAACGCTAATTTGGAAAAATACTATTTCTATAAAGTTGTAGATAATTGAATTAAATTTCTAAAGATACAAATTTTGTCTCACTCAGACATCTACAACCCAAGTTATGACTATTTTATTATGACTGGATCCAGGGTTACGGGAACTAAAAAAATGGCAACTCTCTTCTTACCATTTGTTTCCCATTTGTCACTTGTGTGAACACAAGCCTTCTAGAGTCTTCCTTATTTATTTCTCCCATTTTCCTTTTCTTAATTAATAAAATAAATAAATGAAAAGAGCATAAAAATACACTATGCATGGAAACTAATACATGCTCACCATGCACACACACTTAACAAGTGCTAGGGTGCATTTCTACTATCCATGCACCTTGGTGCACACAACCAAAACTCAAGAACTCACATAATAAAATAATTAAATAAAAAATTAAAAAAATACAATCCACTTATTTTATACCAAACAATTCAAATTATACAATTAAAATTCTAACACTTAACACTTAACAATTAAATTAATATAACAAGTAAAATAAAATTAAAAAAATTGGTGCGCTACAATATTGTTATATTATTTTATAATATAATATTTTAGATTAAGTGAATGTGACAAAGAGTGTCACATATTGTAACATATAATAGAGAGTTACAATATTTAGATATATGAGATATATCCAAATAATGTAACATATTTGGTGTTATAAATTTGTAACTTCCAAATATTACCCTTTATTGTGTAAATTTGGTGTTACACAATATTGAGATGAATTTTTTTATCCCCAAAAATTGGAGTTCGATGACGTGGCAATCAGAAGTGACAAGTGGCAATACATGGTCTGTAAATGACACATTAATAGTCAATAAATGTATTGGCTCTTCAGACTTGTGATAAAGTGATCTGACTGACCTGGTAGAGATTCTGTCAGACCGATAAGGATTTTTGACTGACCAGTCAAGTGTCATGACCGACCAGTCATGTGCTTGTCTGCCCAGTCATGTGCTTGTCCGACCAGTCATGTGCTTGTCTGCCCAGTCACATGCTTGTCTGCCCAGTCATGTGCTTGTCCGACCAGTGAGGTGCTTGTCCGACCAGTGAGGTGTTTGTCTGACCAGTTAAGTGTTTGGCCGACAAGTGAAGTATTTGGTCGATCGGTGGAGTGCATGGCTGACCAGTCATTTGTTTTTCCCGACCAGTAAAGTGTTTTCCTAGACCAGAGGTGTGCTAGAGGAGTGCTTTTCCTATGAGAGGTGCTTGCCTATTTCCTCAGTAACAACTGCAACCCGAATCATTCTCAACTACCGAGGGAATCTCTCAGATATCCCGGAATAATAGCCATATTGTTGTAATATTAGATTTATTTATATTTTATTAATTAAAGTCTGTTGAAAGAACAAATGACCCGGTAAAAGGGAGATATTTATGTACGATCCATGAGCCTATAAATAAAGGGCTCATGGCATCATTTGGGGGGCTGGTCTTTTTAGACTGAGAAAAACTCTCTAGTTTGGGACTGTTACTTGGGGATTCTTGGGGCATTTTCTAAGAAAGTTAGAGAGAGAAACTATCTATTTTCCTACTTACACTTAAGAAACTCAGTTGGCTCAAGTTCATCTGATCTTAAGTGTAGGATATATATCACAACTCCAAGTGGATTAGGCTATTACCAATAAATTGGGGCTGAACCAGTATAAAATGATCTGTGTCGTATTTTTCTCTTGAAGGTTCATTGTAGTTTTGACGTCTACTCGTCGGTGGCCAAAATCGTGGTCAACATTTTGGTGCTTTCATTGAGAGCCTGAAGAGAAGAAACACACGACTATCATATCGAAATGGCGCCCAAGAATACCAATGTGGCATCCAAAAAGTCAGGCACGTCAAAGGAGCCTGCTAGATCAGAAGAGCCTGGACCGCAGAACCCAGAGACTGAGCCCAGGGTGTTTCTCGAGGAGACCACTCCAGAAGTTGAACAACTCCAGGAAGCAATATGTGCTTTCCAAGAGGAGATGGTGCAATTCAATGCTTGGCAAGCGTCTTTCGCTGAAGAGATGGCCAAGCAGAGAGCTATGTTAGAGCAGCAAAGGCGCGATATGGAGGCCAGAAGCGAAGAGCTCAGACAGCGCAGGAGGAAGTCGACCGGAGACATCGTGAAGCAGCACTTGCTCTAGAGGCGGCTACCCAATTGGCCCAAGCCAATGCTCAAGCGGCGGCACAAGCAACCACCCAGGGATCAAGAAATAATAATGCTGGTCAAAGGACCGCTGACAGAGCCAATTCTCGTGGACCGGACAGAAGCAGGAGTAACCCCCCTGGTTGGGATGATGATGGGGACCGATCCAGGACTGCCTTGACGCAAAGGGAGCACTCTAGAACCCCCTCCAGGAGCCACCAATCAGAAACTTCTAGATCAGGGAGTCACCGATTGAGCGGTAAAAAGAATACACCCAGGCAGAATCAGACCAAAACTCCTCGAGATAAGAGGACTTCACAATTCAAAGATGGGCATGGTCATGATGAGGCTGATAGTCATCACACCGACCAGTTAAAGGAAAATGAGGGAAACAACCAACAAGGAGGAAAAGACTGCTCGGGGCATATCAGAAAGCCTCCACTGCACCCCGGTCAGCAGTGTAGTAGGAGAGAGCGAGTCCCGCATAGTAAGCCCTCTGGATGATCGAAGAGTACGGTGTTCGATCGGGCAGGAGAACATGCTTCCCGGAAGGATCTGAGGGACATTATCACCAACAAGAGGAGGATCGTCCTGGTCGAAGGGAAAAATCTGAACTGCCCTGCCAGTCAAGTAGAAATACTTGACGATAGTGCACCAAATGGTAATGCCCGACCAGGCGATCAAGACCTTGGAACTTCATAAGTTGCACCAGCCATCCAAGCCCAGCTTGACATGATAACAGCTGCAGTGCAAGGTTTGTCAAAATGACCTTCTGGGATAGATGCGATAGACCACCAGAGTGGCAGCCCATTTTGTGCCTGGATTAGAGCAGCCCAGCCATCGGCAAAATATAAAGCACCGCTTCTGCCAGTATATACAGAAAAGGCAGATCCCATCAGACATGTTGGGAAGTTTGAGGACCAGATGGAATTTCTCGGAGTAAGTGACGATTATCGGTGTAGGGTTTTCCCGACTACTTTGTCAGATACTGCCCAGGAATGGTATTGGAAGTTTAAGCCGAACTCCATTACCTCTTAGGAAGCATTCAGGAAGGAGTTTTGTAGACAATTCAACACTTCCCGGACTCCACCAGTTTATGCCAACCACTTGGCATATATCAAACAAGGGAAAGATGAGTCTTTAAAGAATTATATACAGAGATTCATGAGAGAAGCCAATAGAGCAACTCCTGTAGGAGACGAGGGGAAGATGGTTGCCATATCTGCTGGGATAACTTATCGGAGCCTTTTGTTGGGTAGTATACATAGAAATCCAATTTCAACATTATTGATGCTCAAAAACTCATCAAGAGAAAGTATGAGGCCGAGGCAAGGCCCTTGGGCCACCGTCGTCTCGGGAAGCCATCGCACCTTACCTCATCCCTCTCGCGAGGCCTTCATCCACACGCACCAACACATGGGCGAGGCCACCCATCTCGCGAGGCCACCAAGCGCCGTGCGTCTCACGAGGCCTCCATCCCGCGAGGCCAACATATGGGCGAGGCCACCCATCTCGCGAAGCCACCGGGCGCCGTGCATCCAGCGAGGCCCTCAGCCACCCTTCATCCGCGCGCACCAACGCATGGGCGAGGCCACCCATCTCGCGAGGCCACCAAGCGCCGTGTGTCTCGCGAGGCCTCCATCCCGCGAGGCCAACATATGGGCGAGGCCACCCATCTCACGAAACCACCAGGCGCCGTGCATCCAGCGAGGCCCTCGGCCACCTTGCATCACGCGAGGCCGATGTAGGGGCTAGCACCAAGCGAGGCCGTCAACGGCACTTCGTGTGCAGGTCCGCGCGAGGCCCATCGCGCGCGTGAGGACCAGGTGGTACATAAGTACACTGTCAGGAGAGTGGTTTCAGAGGTGGTGTTGTTGGTACAAGTACATGGCCAGGTACCATAAGGATGTCTCCACTACTCGACCGTACGACTGTCAGAGGAGTGGTGCAGGTGGTAGTGGTGTCGACTCTTACATCTGGTTAGGAGCATGCAGGCTAGGCCCTCTCTCTCAGTGCTCCAACTACTTGCCTTGCATGAGTGCCATGGTCAGGCGTACGGGGTCTTAAAAGTCGTACATGACCTTTCTGAATCATACTTGGGCTTTCACTTCTAGATGGTGGGGTTTCCACAGGTCTCCATAGGAGATGCATCTTGAGGTGAAGGGGCGTGAGATGCATCATGAGGCCCTCGTGGCGCAGCCTTGGCGAGGCTAGACAAGGCCGTCTGCTGAGGGCCATGGCGCTCGAGGCGCTGGGGCTCGCGAGGCTGCCTGCTGAGTGCCATGGCGCGCGAGGCGCTGAGGCTCGCGAGGCTGTTGTTGAGTGTCGTGGCGCGCGAGGCGCTGGGGCTCGTGAGGCTGCCTGCTGAGTGTCGTGGCACGCGAGGCTGTGGGCGAGGTGCGCACACGAGGCGGTCCACACGGGGTGCTGGGCGCACCGAGGGGTGGCGCGAGGCTGGGGCCTCGCGAGACGCCATGCGCCATGAGGTGATGCAAGGCTGTTGCAAGAGGACGGTGGTCCGAGCGTCCCGCGGCTCAGACATGTATTTAGGACTTTATGGGACCTTAGCACGCGCCTTGGATCTTTTACAGGCATGGAATATTGAGCATCCACAGTTCATAACGCAAAACATGAGAAGGGTCTGACACGTATTTATGCCGCATCGAGATGTGAAAGACGTTATGCATTTTGGCTAGTGCTAAGGGCAGTGCTAAATGGTATGCAAGTTGCTCAACTCTGTCCAATAACTCAAATGTAGCTATAAATATCGGGCTTAATTTCTCTTTCTTCACAAAATGCATAACACCCTTCACTAGCGAGACTCTCAAGAACACAAACTTACCAACTGAAAACTCAATGTCTCTTCTCTTAAGGTCTGTGTAGCTCTTTCGCCTACTTTGAGCAATAAGCATCCTTTGGAAAATTGTCTCAATTACCTCAGTGGCTTCCCTAAAAGCCTCAAGGTGTAAAACCTGCTTCTCTCCAACTTTATCTCAGTGCAAGGGAGATCTACAATTGTGCCCATAAAGCATCTCATAGGGAGTCATCTCAATAGTAGACTGATAACTACTGTTATAGGAGAACTCCACCAGGGGTAAGTATCGACTCCAAGACTCTGAAAAGTCCAAAGTACAACATCTCAACATATCCTCTAAAATCTAAATAGTCCTCTCAGACTGCCCATAGGTCTGGGGATGAAAAGTAATACTAAACTTCAACTTTGTACCCATAACTTTCTTCAATCCCTTCCAAAGGTTTGAGGTGAACACTGGGTGAACACTGACCCTCTGTCAAAAATAATCAACTTTGGTACCCCATGAAGTCTTACGATCTCACTAACATATAACTCTGCATACTGATCCGGTGAATATGTTGTCTTAACTGGCAAGAAGTGAGCAGACTTGGTGAGTCTGTCCACTATTTTCCAGGAAAAGTCAAGTTGTTTTATGGATCTAGGTAACCCTACCACAGAATCCATCGCTATATTTTCCCACTTCCATTCTAGGATATATATAGTGTCTGTACTAATCCTGCTGGTCTTTAATGATCTTCCTTCACTTTCTGACAAGTTAGGCATCTAGCGACAAACTTAGGGATGTCCTTCTTAATTTCTGGCCACCAATATAGTGCCTTAAGGTCATGGTACTTTTTTGTAAATCTTGGATGTAAGGAAAAGGGTGTTATGTGCATCTCTTTCATAATACTCGTCTTAATCTCAATATCATTAGGCACACATATTATATCCTTGTATCACAGAAACCCTCCCTTGGACATAGAGAAGTCACCGTCACCATTTTCTGGCACCAAAGCCTCTTGTTTTACTAGGGCTTCATCTACTCTCTGCCCTTATCTAATATGATCTAGCAAGGTGGACTGTAGGGTGAGATTTTCTAGGCCTCATGTTACCAAATCTATTCTAGCACTGATGATCTCTTCCTGAAATGGTGTCTCTACTGTACTCAAGGTCGAGACTCTTCCATGTCCCCGCCTACTCAATGCGTCAGCCACTACGTTGGCCTTGCTTGGGTTGTATAGAATTTTGCAGTCATAGTTTTTTACTAGTTCTAACCACCTTCGATGTCTCATATACAATTCTTTCTCAGTGAAGAAGTATTTCAGACTTTTATGATCGGTATAAATTTCACACTTGTCTCCATATAGGTGGTGTCTCCATATCTTGAGTACAGAAACTACTACTACCAGCTCTAGGTCATGTGTAGGATACCTCTGTTCGTACTCCTTGAGTTGTCTCGACGCATAAGCTACTACCTTTCCATTTTTCATTAGAACTCTTCCCAAACCATTATTGGATGCATCACAATATACCACAAATTTTCTCCCTTTCATGGTCTCAAAAATCTCTTCGCATTTCTCAGTCCATGTGAACTTCTGGTTTTTGTGTGTCAAATTTTTCAAGGGCGTTGGGATCTTGAAAAACCCCTCAATGATCTTTCGGTAATAACCTGCTAACCCTAAGAAACTTAAGACCTCAAAGGCATTATTGGGTTGCGGCCCATCCCTTGTGGCTTCAATTTTAGCTGGGTCCACTGCTATTCCATCTTTGGACACTATATGCCCTAGGAAAGTTACTTGTTCTAACCAGAATTCACATTTATAAAACTTAGCATAAAGTAGATGTTCTCCTCATGCTCTTCCTTAGTCTTTAGAGTAGATTAGGATGTCATCTATGAACACCACTACAAACTTGTCCAAGAAGTCCTTGAATACTATGTTCATCATATCCATGAATGTCGCTCGGGCATTAGTCAATCCAAAAGACAGTACTAAAAACTCATAGTTCCCATAGCAAGTTATGAATGCCGCCTTAGGAATATCTCCCTCCTTCACCTTCTACTGATGGTACCCAGATCGCAGATCCATCTTGGAGAACACTGCTGCCCCTTGCAGTTGGTCAAAAAGGTTGTCAATCCTAGGCAAATGATACTTGTTCTTGATTGTAACCCTATTTAGTTCTCAGTAATCAATGCACATTCTCATGCTTCTATCCTTCTTATTCAAAAATAGGAGCGGTGCCCCCCATGGTGAATGACTAGGTCGAATGAAACCTTTGTCTAACAAATCATGTAACTAGTTCTTAAGTTCTTTCCACTCTGCGGTGCCATTCGGTAAGGTTCCTTGGATATCGGTGCTATTTCTAGTGCAAGTTCGATCACAAATTTGATTTCTTAGTCCGGGGGTAAACCTGGTAAGTCCTCAGAAAAAAATATTGGAAACTCGTAGTGAACATCTTCTAGTTTCATTTCGGTCTCTCTAGATTTATTTACAATATTTTCCAAGTATGTTGAGCAACCATGCTGCATCATGTTTCGAGATTCCAATGTCGATATGATAGGCATTCAAAATCCCATCAGTTCACCCTTAAAAAAGAAAGATTCACCTTCATCTAGTTTGAACTCTATTGTTTTCCTTCTACACTCTATAGTAGCTCCAAACTTAGTTAACTAGTTCATGACAATGATTACATCATAATTTGACATCTCCAATTTTATGAGGTGCGTTGGACATTCCCTGCCCTCAACTACTATTGAGACTGATTGTAACCACCTAGATGATGACATAATCTCTTCTGCTGGTAACAATGTACTAAAACTACTCTCAAAGAGTTTACAAGGAAATCCTAGTCTTTTAATTATATTTAAAGCACCATAGGAATGAGTCGCTCCAGAATCAATGAGGACTCTACGCATTATACTAGAAATAGAAAGCTGACATGTGACAATGGTGTTACTGTTGGTCGCCTCTTCTTTAGTCAAAGAAAACACTCTAGCTAGCACTAGGTTGCCATTTTTTCCTTGTCCAGCTCCTACCCTCCACTGTGGGCAATCCTTCTTCAAGTGGCATGCTTGACTATACTTGTAGCATCTGTTTGAGCCTGCCTGAAATTCTCCTAAAAGTATGTGTGAACACTTGAGGCAATTGGGGAACTCGGTCCTGTGGTTCTGGTGGTTTCCACAATTGTGATTATTTTTGTAGTTGTTATGGTTGTTGTGATTACTGTTGGGAGTTGTGACCTTGGGCCTTTTTCCAGTGCCACTGTTTTGTCCCTCTTGGGCCTCCTCTTGTTACTTTCTTGTAAGGCCTTATTCTTGTTGGCCTCTCTCCTTGCAACACTATCCTTCCATATGCAGTTTTCCATGTACTCACCATCTAAAGTTTTGTCTAGAATCTCACCATAGCTAACAAGCTCTGTACTAGTCATCTTGACATCTCTGGCAATCATAGGCTTTAGTCCCCTTATGAATTTTCTGAACTCTCGCGGTCTCTGTTGGGACGTTCTCAGGTGCAAACCTTGCCAGTCTGTTAAACTTAAGGCATATTGTGTGACTGAATGACTACATTGTGTCAGCGTCACAAACTCATCAACTCTGGTTGCTAGCACTGCAGCGCTGTAGTACTTCTTGCTAAAGACTTGTACAAAGTCATCCAAGGTCATGCTCTTTAAATTTTGTGTCTACTTAACCACGTCTCACCAAATTCTGGCATCCATCTTGAGGATTGCTAATTATCTTCTTGTCCTTGGTAATCCTTAGCTTGTACCAGCAGCCGTTGTCTTGTTTCTTCAAGTCACAACTAATTACTTGTCCTTATTGTTGCATTAGTTCGTAGCTTGTCATTGTCTATGTTTAAATCGATTGTAATGGATTTACTCGCCTCATTGTGTCCTTAGTCTCCATCCACTCCATTGACATTTTGTTGTTGTTTGCTACCAAATATTGTGGCATGTCCACTTTGTATGCTCATCCGCTGAAGTCTCCTTAGCGACTGCGTGTATATATCTAGTTAACAACATCACCTCGCAAGATAATGTCGTGGAGTAAACTCCCTAACCTATGTCTTCTAACTTATTAACAACTGCATCATAAAGCCTATGTGTCATTTGATCTTGATAGTGTCTAGTTATATTACCGTCATGATACTTGATATTTCCTATGATGCATCTCATCCATGCCTTGTTATCCATTAGATGCGTTCATTCACAGAAGACGTCTTTCAAATAACTGATATCATTTCGTCTCTGTCGTTTACGTCGTCTATTCGAACCCTTGAGATCCCACAGATCTCTTCGAGAAGTTTCTTTCTAGAAGTTCTAATTACTAGAGGCGTCATAAAATGTCTACAAACATAGTAGTAACACATAAAAAAAAAGTAAAGCAAATAACACAAGTAGAAAAAACTTACGACACAGTGAGATGAGGTTTTCCCAATCTTTAGCATGTATGTGGAAGGGTTCTTTGAAACATGAATGGCCATCTCTGATACCATTTATAAAATACGTCCTAATCTATTTACTTTGTAAAACGTCACTCAGTTCATATTTATTAGAAAAATACCATTTTAGAAAAAGGTTCAGTGAGGCTTTGTCAAAACATGCAATTTGGGCCCAATAGTTTAAAATAAAATATAGAGTCTTTATGCAATCTTGTAAAATAAATAACATAACAAGCCCCACTATGACGTAATGAAAACATAAATCATAGCATAAAATTTCATAAACTTTCTTGACATTCAACTAGATTGTTATTCACTCATGGACACCACACATCATACATGCCTAAACATCCGAACTCCCCACATCACAATGTGTGCCATGAAGAAACCCTATCGCCTACTTGAAAGGGGGAAAGTAAGGGGTGAGCTAAAAGCCCAATAAGGAGGTACAAACAAAATACAACAATTTACAAGAAACACAAAGCAATCTACGTACATACATAAACTCATGGCACACCATAATCATATCATATTCATATTATAAGCATAATCATAGATCATTTTATCATGGCACCCCTATTGTCCATGTCACTTCATGAGGTAACTAGTAAAAGCATAAACTGGTAAAACCTCTTCTATGAGGTAAACATGAACTCTGGTCCTTGACTAACCTCGACATGTGTACCCTATGAGTTTCGTCTTATCCTTAGTAAATCATTTGTTGTGTCGTGTTCAGCACGCTAACAACCTACTATTTTCATACAACATATAAGCACATATACAAGTAGCTTATCCCATAACAGAATAGATCAGTCATCTCATAACATAGTAGCTCATTCATCGCATAACATAATAGCTTATACCTTTCATAACATAATTCATAGAAATTCTAGCTAACTTCCTCACCTCAAGTCCAAGCAAAAAATAAATAAATAGCGATGTGATTCACAACAAGCCTTGAATCACAATCAAACACTTGTCTCAATATCAAGTAAGACTAAGTGTACTATACAAGTATACCCCACGTGTGCATGGGCCATGACACGTGGCACAAATTACATCTCAACGATAAACATACAATTATTTCACATAAAAATCATCAATGAATAATCATAATTCTACTAGTGAATCCTCGATGTCTACAAACATAAACACACATTTAACTAAATGGTGTATATTTGAACGTAAAATTATGTCTGCATGCAACATGCATACGTGGGAGGGTTCTTAGAATTTCCTCTATTTATTTCATTGTCACATTCTTAAAATTCAGTAAGAAATAAATTTACCAACTATATTATTGTTGTCATAATGCCTCCTCAAAACACAATTTTAAATCTAGATGTCATTTCATAATATTATTTAGTTAATTAGCACTTTAGTCACATTTGTTCCAAAATAATAGAATCTCATTTATTATTTAAATAAAGATAAAATATGACAACATTTTCCTATTTCTCATAAAATAATTAATTTTAATTAATTAATTTTATTAAATACTCTCATTTATTAAATGAATTACTTGGTCCCCTTTTTTTTAAATAATTTTATTTAATTATTTTGCAAATAAAATATGTATCAAAACAAATGAGAAAATGCATGTTTAAATCATGGAAAAGAACCATATCTTTTCATGTATAAAATCTAAGGCATAAATCATTAGGACATGCACTTTATATCTTTTAATTAGAATAGATTTTTCTACAAAACTAAGAAACTCAGCAAGCAATATATGTCCAAAATTCACAATTATAAATGTTGAAAAATATTTAACTAGGGTTGTGCTAAAAAATTTGCAGCTCGCCCAACCCAAAAAACCGACAAAAAATGCAACCTAAAAAACCCGACCTTCATTTTAAACTGCCCAATTATTATATTGGGCAGGTTGAAATTTTTGGCAACCCACCCAATTAAGGATTTGTCTACTTTTTTTAATTTAATATTTATATAATTATTAATTATACATATATAAAACTAAATTCAAGTTAATTTTTTTTTTATAAAAAAGTCTTCTATTTTAACGTAACAATTATTTTAGTTACAAATACAAACTAAAAATAGAGAAGGTAATATAAAAATTAATGAAAAATTATTTTTTTACAAAAATATTTTTAACAAAGTTTTAGAGGTTTGGGTGTGTCAACCCGCCTAAATCGATGGTCACGTTGAACTTCAATTTTTTTAATTGGGTGGAATACGGGTTGAAAAGTATCAACCCAATTATAAGTTTGGGTTTGTCAAAAATCCACCCCACCCGCCCAAACTGACCAATGAACACCCCTAAATTTAACTATGTTCCATTTATCAAATAATTTCTTTGGTCATTTTCTTAGAAAATAATTTTACTAAATTATTTTGTAACAAAAATCTGCATGTATTTAGAGAAGAAAATTCATAGAAAAACATGTGAAAATCACCATTTTACTTGTCTTAGTTTTAAAACATGAACTTTAAGATATAATTTGTTCTCATGATAAATTATTTATAATTTTTATAAGGCGTAAAATTAAAATCAGCAAGCCTAATTTATTCAAATACGCACATATTAATTTTAACCAATTACCCTAGCATGTTTCTATACTTGAACAAATTCAAGAACACATTTTAAGCATGTAAGACTAAGAACAAATAATAACAGGCCTAAATAACAATGCATGTTCTTGTTCAAATTCTATACAACCTAATAACATAAAATATCACAATTAACAACATGCTCATTACCCAAAATTTAAAAGTAAAGTCAAGAAACCAAACAAATTCACAACTGCTTAATAAAGCACTAGGTCGAACCCTATGCACATGTCTAATCAAATTTGTATTTCAATATTACCATTGGCATGAAATTAAACAACTATATCATTGCTCATTACCCCAAATTTAAAAGTAAAGTCAAGAAACCAAACAAAATTCACAACTATTTAATAAAGCACTAGGCCGAACCCTATGCATGTGTCTAATCAAATTTGTATTTTGATATTACCATTGGCATGAAATTAAACAACTAAATCATTTTAGGAACATAAACTCCAAGTATTACACCTTGGACGAGACACCTAATAGGCACAAATGAAAAATTGCAAAACAAATTAAGATATTTCTACCATGCTTCCTAACTCAACCATACATCCTTAGCATATTCACAATCAAAGCATTATAATATAATCAATATTAAACTTGTACGCCCTAAATATCAGCACATATTGGCGAGCTAGAAAAGGGCCTAATTCGATCTGACACGTGTAGATCGTCCACCTGGAGATGTGTGTTACGGGCCTCCTTCTATCCAGCCCGAGCTGATTAGAGAGTTAACTGCTACACGGAGGAATCATATAACAGAAGTATGAGTGTCACGAGCTGGCGCCACACTAAGCTCGTGATGCAACAGAGATCTGACATCTGAACCCTTGTAAAGTCAACCACGCAATATAAATGTGCATATATCAGACATCACGTGTCTATTCTATTCCTGAATTCTTGGACACGTAGTATAAACGTGCGTGTTCAGGCACCCCACGCCTGATTTGGGCCATGCGGCCCATTATCCATCCTTACCTATTGATTAGACCACACTTCACTGCAAAGTTTAGGAATTAATCATCAGTGTCATAGATATGATGTGAAGGATAAAGAGATCACAGGATGACCCCATTGCCAACCCAGATATCTTCTTCCTATAAATACCAAGACCTTGGGTAGTGCAAGGGGTTGGCATATTTTTGTAAAGAAACACTCTGTAAGAAATAGTCAAGAGATATCAATAATATCGCCAGGTGGACTAGAGGGATTTTAACCTTCGAACCACCTAAAAAGAAAGGAGTGATCATCTTCCCATAATATTAGTTTCTCCAGTCTAAAATATAGTTATTTTCATATTACGGTTCACCAATTAGCACTAATACATCCCACTTATTCGTATAATTACCTATTGGCGAAGAACCGCGTCAACAAAACTCAAATGTATTTTTGTTATTATCTCAAAAGAAATTCTAACATGCTTCTTATACAATATCTTTCCGTGCACATAATTTAAATAACCAAAAGCCTAAACCTATAATATGTTATAGCCGAAATCTATATACTATAACAATTTCATGAATCACAGTTTTTCTCACATAAATTATCATCATAACCCAAACTCATGTCAAGATTCAAAGGAAGCATATTAATCCCTACTACATGCTTATGCAGAAATATACATTCAAAATACATTCTTATTTCATAATTTAAAAAAAAAAGACTAACATGTTTCTAATCAAAATTTCATAACCACACATGTGTTCATCATAGCAATATTGAAAAAAAACATACACTACAACATATACCCATCAAGACTACAATGATCAATACAACATCAACATGCTTCCTCAAAACAACAACCAATATTTCAAAATCACAAACAAGAATTAAACAACATCAAAACAACAACAAAGCTAGAAATTTTCATTATATCCTTGATAGAGATCAACAACTCAAAATCTATAACCTCATCTTTGATACACCTAGTGTTTTCGAAATCCCCATTAAAGAAAAGAACAATGCTCTTAGAATTAAGAAGAAGAATGATAGCTTAGAGGATTCAAAGCACTAATACAAGATCACATACCTATGGATTTTCAAAAAACTCTATTCTTTTTCCTCTTGTTTCTTTCTTTCTTTCTTCTCTTTTCTTCTCTTTTCACCTTCTTTTCTCTAGATGGAAGGCTGGGGTTTCAAAGCTAATGATAAGATGCTCGAGGACTTTTTTATAGGTGATATCTAGGTTAAAGAAAAATAAGAAAAAAATGGAAATTCGAAGGGGATCTTTGTAACCCAAACATCCTGTAACTTGAGGACAATTTTTGACCTAGTTACACCACTATTTTGGAAAAATACTATTTCTAAAAAGGTATAGATAATTAAATTAGATTTCTAACGGTACCAAGATTGTCTAAATCAAACATCTACAACGCAAGTTATGACTATTTTACTAAGACTGGGTCCAGGGTTACAGGAACTAAAAAAAATGGCAACTCTTTTCTTACCATTTGTTTCTCATTTCTCACTTGTGTGAACACAAGCCATCTAGAGACTTCCCTATGTATTTCTCCCATTAACCTTTTATTAATTAATAAAATAAATAAATAAAAAGAGCATAAAAATACTCTATGCATGGAAACTAATGCATGCTCACCATGCACACACACAAGTGCTATGGTGCATTTCTACTAACCATGCATCTTGGTGCACACAACTAAAACTCAAGACCTCACATAATAAAATAATTAAATAATTAAATAAAACAATTAACAAAATAAAAAAATACAAGCCACTTATTTTATACCAAAAAATTTAAATAATATAATTAAAATTCTAACACTTAACAATTAACAATTAAATTAATATAACAACAATTAAAATAAAATAAAAAATTGGTGCGCTTCACATATATCTACTGGAAGATCTAAAGCTTATATTTTTCATTTCTTAACTAGTAATTTATTCATTTTCAATAGAAGTTGCTGTATTTTTGTTTATAAGATATCTCATATGTTGTAAAATTGGGATCTCGTTTGAAGTAGTATATTTTCAATAAAGGGCAACGTTTATGTTTTTATGTTTCAAAAATGGTTCTCGATATTATATTTATGATATAATGATATTTATTTGAAAAAAAAATTTCACTATATACAATCATAGATGCAAATAAATAAATAAAGAAACTAATCTATTCTAAAAATCTAGATCTTCTACATCTCATCCTTCATCTAACATATCATCATCTATCTCCTCATAGTCATCATTATCTTGAGCCTCAAAATGCCCTCAAGGAAGATTCGTAAAGATTCTATGTTTTTGCTCATTTGTGAATTGGAATTCCATCTTAGAGGTGAACCTATGTATGAGAAAATAATATCTCATAGCTACCAGTAATTCATCTTTATCATCTATAGTCTCCCATATATCTTCTAAAGCTGCAATTACAGTAGGATAATCTTTAAAAAGACTAATCACTAAAATATATTGCTCCATTGCTCTCATCATGATTTGCTTAGTTGTTTGGAGGTGACCTATCTCCCTGTGGAATAAGAGTAATCTCCGAGTGATTCTTTCTAGTACTCTTATTGTATTCCTTGGCTCTCTAATTCTTTTCAGGGCCTTAATGGCTTGGATATCCTCATAGGTTAATGCTCCATTCATTCTTAACTGAAAACATAAGGCTAAAACATTAGCTAAACACATAAACATAATAACTATAACATAAACACTTACATTGGCGGTTAGATTCAGAGCTTGATCGTGTGTATCAAGGAGAACTTCATGCAGATGAACCTGGCTTTGATACCACCTGTAATGACCCAACTATTTCTAAGACTTTGGACCATTAAAATTACTAGACATAGCCACTATTTTTTTAGAAAACATACGTAAGGAATATTCATAACTTTATTAAAAACTCCAAAGTAAATACTGAAATAAATAAATGAGTTGTATGGGATCCCACTGTTTAAAATAAAACATAACTTTAAATTAAATGAAGTTGTTTACAAAACTAAATGCGGAAAATACATAAAAACATAATTTAAAGAGACTAAATAAAAATAACGTCGTCCTCGAATCGTCATGCAGTCCATTGAATCCCTTCATCCTTAATACACAAGCCAAGTTACCAAGAATCCTTCCACCACCATATCTATTTTCCTGCATTACATAAAATACAGGGGTGAGCCTAATTCCCAACAAGGAAAATCTACTAACACATATAAGCATAAAACTATATCATAAACACATTCTATAAAACATATGACTATAAATAAAAACAAGTATTACAATGGCCATCATACTTCTTGGGGCTTGCTAGCTAGGCAATCATATGCCCATAAATTTACGGGGCTAGTTATCTAAACAAGTCATATAAATTTATGGGGCTCGTTATCTAAACAAATCATATGCCCAAGAAATATATTATTGGGAGTTGTTATCTAAACAAGTTATATGTTTGTTATCTAAACAAATTATATGCTTGTTGGCTAAACAATTATATGCTTGTTATCTAAACAAATCATATACTCAAGAACTAAAAACATATCATACATAAACATATCAAAACATAATAGCACATAAAATATATCTTGTTTTCCTTACCAACACTGGGATATTTGAGAACAAGGACGGGATTTGGAACACTCCTAAAACCAACAATAAGAATGGTGAGTATTTCTAAAGAAAAGAGATGATAAAGAAGAGAACTAAACCACCAAGAAGATGCTTACCAAAAAGAAATCTTAAGTTCAAACAACTTAAATACCTAACCAAGAATCGAAAACAACGAGTTAGGATTTGAGTAAAGAAAACTAAAGAACCATACAGAAATGAACTTAAGAATAAGAATATCTTTGGATGTACTAGAACTTATCTACACCTCGATATTGAAAACACACTCTATATCTCACTTCCCAAGTGTTTATAAAGCTTAAGATGATAAAGCTTTTATCCCAAACCCAAGTGTATCACTCTATAGTAACCCTAGCAGCTTGAAGGCTCTGAATACAGCTTGAAGAATGAGAAAAATGGTTGGGTACTAGGTCCTATTTATAGAGTTCAAGGAGTGAAAATATCTCATTTTAGCTTGAATAAAATAATGAATATTAATTGAAAAATATTTGAATACTCGTTCAACAGGTGCTTAAGACTCGGTCAAAAACGTTCAGAGGCAAGTCAAGAGGTTAAGGGATGAATCAAGCTCGGTTTCTACAACGTTTGAAAATATGGTCCTAGGGCCGATATATCGCCCACCCTAGGCAATATATCGCCTGGCCCTATGTCCCGAGTGCTCGTGGTTTTGTTTGTGCGAAGTTGACGTGTTTTTCGTATCTCCCGTGTGGTGATATATCGCCCCTATAGCTGTGATATATCGGTATACGTTGAAATATTAGACACGTAATTACACTTTATCAGCTTAATTTGAATTGGATAAACAGCTTTGACTGAATCATAATACGATTTTAAAGCGTCTAGAAGGTTCTAGAGCTTCTAGATCTTTCTTTTATTAAAATTATTCATCAAAAATACTTAATTCCTTAATATTTAAGGTTATGACAAGTGTCATGATCTTATTAGTTCTATCTAAACCTTATAGTATAATAAATGACATCTTTATAATCAGCTATATTAATCAAACCTTATGTTATAATTAATATTCTTAAACTATAGGTTAAACTTATAAAATCTATAAGCGTTGCTACGAGTGTTCGACTAAGTCCCGCGGCTTACACCAAAAACCACAGTAACTATCATACTACTACTACTACTACTACTACTACTACTACTACTACTACTACTACTACTACTACTACTACTACTACTACTACTACTACTTCTACTACTACTACTACTACTACTACTACTACTTCTACTACTACTACTACTACTACTACTACTACTACTACTACTACTACAACTATCTAATTAGCTAAGTAAAGTTCTGGGACTCTGCATACAATTACAAATAAATGGTCATTGGACCATTCTGGGGCCACTGCCTTGAACAATTGACCATAGAGTCAACTCTAGGGCCCTATGCCCTAGCTATGTGACCATAGAGTCGCCTGGGGCCCTCGCCCTTTGCTCTGGGTAACTAACCATAGAGCTAGCCAAACACTTTTGGTTTTCCAACAACCATTGGGCCGGCGAACGTAATAGTACATTGCTGATTAAGGCCTAAGCCTTTTGACTCGCACGCAGCACGCTATTGCCACCCTTGACTAATAAGTCAAGCCCTGAACCAGGTTTCGAATAAAGATACAGAAACAGATATAGATAGGCATACTTCAACAATACAAGAATGCAAACATATTAATCATAATATATCATCAAGTAGTCACAAACATAGTAATAACCATGCTTCTTAACAGGGCCAAGCCCTAGCTACGCAAACCTTGTGAATAGTCATGTAACACTTAATCAGGTACAGATCATTCAAGTATGTTCACTTAACAAACGAAATGATAACTTAAACATAATATTCTCAGGGGCCCAAGCCATATTCATAACTATCATTAACAGTCGAGCCAATCCCTAATCACATATATCACATATTGGGTACAGTTTTCTTACCTTAGGTCTGAGTATATCGTATAACGACCCTCGAGCACGATCCCAGTTCTGAACCCCTAGTGATATCCTAGTCACGACCATAATATAGGATTCCATCAATAATGAGAAAATAAAGGCTTATGAACTGAATCCTAGCCTCCAGGACCTCAAATTCTAATAAATCAGGTAGTAGAATCGATCCTGAGCCCTAAGGAAAATATTCCCGTCACTAAAAACTCACCATGGCCAAAATAGCCCAGGCGGGCCGCGACCTACCCTTGAGGGTCGCAGCACGCCCCTCAAGTCAAAGGCCCTCCTCCCCTGGAAATGGAACACGGGCTGCGACCTATCCTTAAGGGTCGCAGCACGCCTCCCAGACAGAAGCCCCCGAGGGCCCTGGGTTCGGTTGGGCCGCAGCGCCTCAAGAACAAGGTCGCGACTTGACCCTGCAAACCCAGAATTGCTCCATTTTTTTCCAACCAAACTCAACCAAAACAACCCAAATTCCACCCTTAAACAACAATTCAATCATCATAATAGTTTTAATATCCTCCCATCAACAAAACCCAACTAAAACCTATATGCAAAACTCATCAAAACTCCCAATTCAACTCTTGAGCTATAAGGCTCAAGAACACCTCAAGAACAACTAATAACTCTAACAAAATTCAGTTAAAAGCAGAGATTAAAACATTACCTTAACTGTGAATGGTGATCCCCTAGCCACAAGCTATCTGAACTCTAACCTGAGCCTTCAATTCCTTGGTTTCCAGCCAAAATCTTCTTAATTCTTCTCAAGAACACACTTAGGGAAGCTGAGAGAAAAGGAGTGTGAGAGAAAGAGTCAGTTATGACAGTGTGAGGTGTTTTTGTGTGTTTATGCTTTGTTTCCTTAAGGCTTAAATGACTTAAGCTAATCCCGAGGCTCCGGCTACGAAAAATGTCCCCGAGGGCAAAATGGTCAAAATCCCCATTATTCCTTCCTAATCTCACTAACTCCAAATAAATTCTCAATTATTCATTCCCATTACCTGATAACCCAATTTAATGCTAAATACCTAAAATTCCCCTTAACTCGCCGCGAGTCCGGTACTGGCTCCCGTTGTGACTTTCTCACTAACTTGCTCCCTAGGATCGTCTCGTGCCGAGTAACCCAAATAAATCCACATAATAATGTGATCTCTCACATATATGCACATATATACAATTATAACCATAACATGCCAAATTACAAAAGTTTCCCTTCTAATAAGAAACGAACCACATGCATATTCAATATCCCTAAAAATGCATAACTAGTTATATTATCATATAACTCATGTAATCATAATCAAGTATATCAAATAAACATATAATTCCTTATATTTCCATCCTGGCCCCCTAATAAGGCCCTAAGCCTCTAGGTAATTTGGGACATTACAAGGGTTTTTATAAAGAAAAAAAAAGAGCTTGTATGCTCGCATTTGTGGCTGTCGAACCCTAGAGGAAAGAAGGAGAAAAAGAAAAGAAAAGAAGAAGAGAAAGGAAGAAGGTTTTGAGAATCATAGGTAATTGCTCTTGTGTTTTGCTTTGTGTCCTCTAGTCTATGTCTTCTCTTCTAATTTCTAAGAGGTTTTGTGTTTTGGATTTCAAAAATCCTAGGTATCAAAGAGGGTTGACCATCGCTAGTGTTTTCTTGAACACTACCAAGGAGGTAAGGAGAATCCTAGCCTTTTTGTTGTTATGATGTTGATATATTTTTATTTATGGTTTTCAAAATGTTGTTTGTTGTTTTGAGAATGCATGTTTGTGGTATATGTTGGTATAAAAATTTGTAGTCTTGATGGGATTGTCTTATGGGTAGATTTCAGCTAAGCACGTGTATATGTTCTAGTATATATATAATGTTGCTATGATGAGTACATGTGTTGGTATGATATTTTGAAGAGAAGCATGTTAGGTTTTAATTGAATGATGGAAACAAGAATGTGTTTTGATGTATGTTTCGGCATAGTGCATGTTTTAGGGTTTAATATGTTTCTTTTGAATTTTGATAAACATGCATATTGATTAGAGTATATTGTGTAAATTTTGAGCATGAGAACTATGATGGTTATGTTGTATATTTGTCATTAAGAAGCATGCTAGGGTATGAGTTTGGTTTATGATGATGAGCTATGTGCAAATTGTGGTTCATGAAATTGTTATGGTGGTTTAGGGTTTTGGCTATGGCATGTATTAGGTTTTAGGTTCCTTAGTCTTATTTAATTATGAGCATGAAACATTTGGTGTGATATTACTGTAATAAGGAGCATGTTAGAATTTTTATTGGTATAATAATAATAACATATTTGAGTTTAGTGTTGCTTATATTGTAATGATATGTGTCTTGGATATATTAATGTATATGTTGAGTTAGGAAGTATGGTAGTGATATTCTTAATTTATATTGTATTATTTTGGTGTGAGTTTCGGCCTAGACTTCCATTTGGGGTGTATGTTATTGGAATAACTTAATTTTATTGATTTATTTGTTTGCACGCTAATTGTAATATTGTAATTCATCAAGTGTAGAAACATGTTAGGTTAATTTGCTAAAATTGTTAAAAAGGGTTGTGAGCTTGTTTAGAATGTTGTGTGAATTTATGCTTGCTGATTTTATTATTTTTAGAATGGTGAATTGTAAAAATAATTTGAAAGGAAACAAAATATGACTTGAGTTCATATTTTAAAACTAAGATGAGAAAATGTGTAATTTTACACACGTGTCTTGCATTTTTAAATTAAGGCACATGCTGAAATTCTATTATTTTAAAAGTTATGAAAATTGAATTTTAAAAGTGCTTAAAATTTGGTTAATGAAAAAGTGCATATTGTGAGTTTTTACATGATTATAAGTAATAATATTTTATGACATAATAATAATTTCTAAAAAAGAAAATAAATATGTTACAATTTTTTGTCTAAAGAAAAATATTATTTTCTTAATTTTGTCAAATTTACAAGATAACTTCCATAAAGTTAATTAAATTATTTTGAAAATTGAGTTTCCAAAATAAGTTATTAAATAATAAACAATTAAAGTTGATTATTTTGTACATTTTAAGCTATGATAATTAAGAGTAAAATAAATTTGTGTAATAAAATTTGCGAATGGTATTGATATGATTTAAAAGAATAAATTACAATAACCAAGTTGGTAATTTATTTTAAGATTTGTAATACTTGCTGAATTTTTATGAAATTAACAAGAAAATAAAAGAGTTGATATTACTAACTTCATGCGAGCTTTATGAATAGTCACACATAAGCATGTTACGTGCAAGAATACTTTTACGTATAAATATATGTTATTTGATTAAATCCATGTTTCTTGTTTTAAAGTCATTGAGAATTAATTAGTGAAAATGTCATTATTCTTTTGTGATTTTATGTGAGGTTCAATGTATGGTTTGAGTTGTGGTGCAACTTGTGTGAAATAAGTGCCACGTGTGCATGACTCATGCACACGTGGGGTATGCTTGTATGATATGCTTAGTTTTTCTTGATAGTAAGACGGGTGTTTGAATGATTATTCTAGGCTCGTTTTGAAGCTATCTCGCCATTTTAACAACTTGGACTTGAGGTAAGAAAGTTAGATTCTTATGTGCTATATTGGATTGTTGAGAATTGATCTTGATATTATGAGATGAACTATACGTTATTGATATGATGTATGATTGTATTCAAAGAGCAGAATGTTGTTATCGTGCTGAACGCGACACAACAATAAGAGTTACTAAGGTATGACATAACTCATAGGGCGAATGCGTCGGGGTTATTCTAAAACCTGAGATCCTGGTTACCTCACAGAGATATAGTTTATATGTTTATATTGTTTATTATATGAAGATTATGTTATTATGGAATATGTTATTTTTATATTAATGTTATGATGTTGAGACTAGTTGTTTTATGAATATTTATTTTGTCTTGTGCTTGTACTTTCTTACTAGGTTTCTAGCTCACCCCCTTACTTTTCCCATCAGGTAGACGATAAGATTTATGTTTGGCACGCATGGTAATCTAGGGAGTTCCATAGTCAAGTGTGTATGCCGTGTGGATCAAGCTACTCATTACTTCAAGTTACCATTTTTTTTCTTCTTTTATTTTTCAATAACTCTTCAAAATTTTGAGGGGTTTTTAATTTTAAATGATAAATGGTCTGTAACTCTCTGGATAGCCAAGATCGCTACACTGTGTACTTATAAAGGTGCAAGACTTGCTAATCAAGTCATTAATTTGAAAAAGTGTCATTAAACATGTAAGAACAAGGGTTAAAAAGGTTTTGGTCTTAAAAGACTCATTTTTATATAGTTAAACTGTTATATACACGGGATCCCAAAAGGAACAGAGTTAAAAGTAGGTTTACAGACTTCCAAAAGTACATAAATAATCATTAGCCATACTAAGGAAAAATAAACAGTCTTTGGGTCTCGCGTCCCCGCCCAAACCTCAACCGTGGTGGCTGAGCAGCTGGTCATGTACATTCTGCCCGCTGAGCTCTCCAATCAAGGCTGATCCAACTTGCCCTTGCCTTTACTTGCACCACGTAGCACCCGTGACCCAAGACCCAGCAAGAAAACATGAAATGCAACACAATCGATAATATCAGACAGTAAAATTCACTAAGCATGAACTCTCATCAAATAATCCACACTAATACCACTCAGCATATATTCAGAGTCAAAGATGCAATCATACACTTATAACATTCATATCACATAATAATGAAGGCCGACAACTTAGGTTGCACCCTCTGTTTACCCCACTGACTCCGGCCCGCTTAAACCGAGCTCAGTGCATATTAAGCTGTCCTTAGCTACCAGTGGCCAAGCCGCGCCCTATGCGCTAGTGTAACCCTTGGCACCCTTAGGCCGTTGGTTCACTAATTAGCTTACATGGCATAATACCATCTTTTCAAGCATACACAATAGGGAACCCTTAGTCCCATCACAAATATTCAACCAGGTGCAGTTTTCTTACCTTTGATCTTTGTAGTAATTATTTACGAGCAACATTCCTCAGGCACGGTCCATTCCCGAGCCTAAGCTTTTATCACCTAGTCACAACCAAAGTACAAGGTTCCATGAATATTAAAATTAGGGTTTCCAGTTACAAAAATAGCTTCTGGGAATCCGAATTCCACCAAGCATGGTGGTGAAAACGATCCCGAGCATACTAGACCACATTCCCATGCCCAAAATCCCTAAAAGTTCAAGTGCACAACTAAGGGCTGCGGCCCTTGGAGCTTAGCAGCGGCACTAGCCTCAAAACAGAGCCAAGGACCACCCCTAAAAGAGGACACGCGCCGCGACCCTTGCCTTAGGCGCCGCAGCGCTCACCTTTGGCCGAGCCCTCTTGGCTCATCTTCATCCTAGGGCCGCAGTGCTCTAGAACAGAGTCGCGGCCCTTCCCTTCGATCCCAGAATTCCCACCATTTCTAGGCTTGAAACCTTAGCCAAAACCACCCTTAAGCTCCCTACTTCAACACCCAACAACCCAACACTTTCAGAGCAAGTTAAGCCACACAATTCAACAAAAAATTCAACCTAATACTCATAAAAATCACACTCTCAATCACTGAAACTTTAAGAACATAACCACTCAACCTAACCAGTCAGAAACCCAAACTCGAACCACCAATTCATAAATTTAATCTTACCTTGTTAATGAAATCCTTCCTCTAACCAAAACCCAGCTGATTCCCACTATTTATCCAGCTCAAGTTCCACCCTAAACATCAATTGGACAATAACCTCAACAACTAGCTGAAAACTCAAGGTTAAACTTCAGAAAATACATGGTTTAAATCCTTACCTTAACCTTTATTTGATTCCCCTGAATAAGTCTTGAACTAAGCCTCAAAAATCCAGCTCAATCTCCCAGCGATTTCCCAGATTTTTCTCAGTTTTCTTTTGTGGTTTTTCCCCAAATTTCTTTCCTTTGTTTTCCTTGAGAGAGAGGAAAGAAAAGCTGAAGGAGAGAGTTTAAGTCGATTTATTTTCTTCCAAGGGTTTCTTTGAATTTGTCTTACTTGTTAAGTTAATCCCAATGCTCGGGGTGCTGGAACCGTCCCCGAGGGAAAAATGGTAAAATCCCCCAATATTCCCACCTAGACTTCCTAACCTCAAATATATCTCCATATATTTGTTTTCATAGCCCGATAGTCTAAATAGCTACCCGATACCTAAAACACCCCTGACTTATCCAAAGTCAGCCGTTAGGCCCTGTTGTGACTTTTCCCCGCTAACTAGCTCTAGGATCGCCTCGAGTCGTGCTTTGCAGATCTACCCACATAATAATGTGGTTCTCACAATCACCATATTCACATATCACATTAAATCCAATATAATCACACAAGCATCATTAACCATATAATCAGGCGTTTAAATCAATATATTCATGCAAACCATATTTATTCCAATTATGCCCTCCCAAGACGCTAATCAAGACCCTTAAGCCTCATTAGCGAATTTGGGGTCGTTACGTGGTCATTTCTTTAACTTGCTTAAAATGGAAAAGAAAATTTTACATACTCATTTGGTACCCTGTGTTTTATCAAAATACATACTTGGTACCCTATGTATTCAATAATGTTCATCTGGTACCCTGTAATTTGAAAGCGTATATATTTGGTACCCCGTATGTAAATTTGATCAATAAAATTTTATCAATATGACCAAATTGTCCTCAATTATATGATTTTCAAAATCAAATTTAATTACTTAATTACATATAATTGGGGGCAGTATGGTCATATTGATAAAATTTTACTGTTCATATTTAAGTTTAAGGTACTAAATATGTACGATTTTAAATTAGAGTGTACCAGATGAGCATTATTGAAAACATAAGGTACTAAGTATGTATTTCGATAAAACACAAAATACCAAATGGTTATATACCCTAAAAATATTGAATCATTGTCCTATAATAAGGTTATCTTCAACAACTCTTATTAGACTATGAGCACCGTTTTTTAATTGAATCATGTTGTACATTTTATAAATTATATTATTTTATAATATATTAGGTTTAATTAATTATAAATTACAAAAAAAATTACATCTTTATTTAATTAACAAAAAATACTAAGTCCTTATTATGATATTTTTAACAAAATAAAAGTAAGCAATCGTGCATTGCACGTTGTTATTCACCTAGTAATTATTTCTATTCTATATATAATAAGCATGGATAGTTGTTGTATCCCAAAAATACAAGCTGAATTACTCGGCACGGTGTACAGCTGGCAAACAAGCGTACATATAGAGCATCTAGCTAACTCTGGAGTGAGCAGCTCTGTAGAGTCCAAGAACTTTACTTAGCTAGTTAGATAGTAGTATTATAGTATTTATAGCATTATCTTTGTAACTGTGGATTTTTGGTTCAGACCGGGAATTATTTGGACACTCATAGTAGTACTTGTAGATTTTCTAAGTTTAACCTATAGTTTAAGAATATTAATGTTAACCTAAGGTTTGATTATATGACTGATATTAAGGATAATATTTATTATACTATAAGGTTTAGATAAGGACCAATAGGATTTTAAGCACATGTTATGAATGGGTGATTAAGGATTAAGTATTTTGAGGATTAAATTTAATAAGGGGTAAAGTTTGAATGCTATAAGGTCAGTCAGCAGCTTTGAATACGTTGAGGGCTTAGTCAAGGCTGTTTACTCCATTCAAACTTAGCTAAAAATGTGTAATTTCATGTTTAATTAATCAGCGTGTGCCGTTATATCGCAGCTATAGGGGGCGATATATCGCAACACGTAGATACAGAAAACACGAGACGATGCACGACACCCTCGGGCATACTAGCCCAGGCAATATATCGCCTACAGGGGGCGATATATCGCCTCCTTCAGTATATTTCAAAAGTTTTTGAATTCTTTTTCCTTTCAGCCATTCAACCTCTTGATAAGTCCAGCACCTTTTTGAACGAGTCTTCAGCCTCTACTGAACGATTATTCAAATTATTTTCACCTAAAAAGCTATTATTTTTATTCAAGTAAAATTAAGATCCTTTCATTCCTAAACTCTATAAATAGGACCTAGTACCCAGCCATTATTCATCTTTTGCTCTAAGTTCAGAGGCTGCAAGTGCTAAGTGAGTGTGAGAGTGTAAACACCTGGGTTGGGGAATCATAAGCTTGATCGTCATAAGCTTATCAAACACTTTGGGAAGTAAGGTTTTATAGTATTTTAGTTTGAGGTGTAGATTGGTCTTACAAGTCTTCAAGGTAACCCAAAACTCTAGTTCATTTCTGTACTTGTTCTTTTAAGTTCTCATAGTCTTCTACTCAGCCTCTAACCTTAATTTTTATTTTGGTTAGGAAATCTAAGCTCTTGAGTAAAAAGGTTTTGGTAAGTATGTTTCTCAATGGTTTAGTCCTTCCATTCCTTTTATTTCTTTTTCTTCAAATCTACTCACCCTCTTATATATGGTTTTAGGAGTGTTCCAAAAGTCCCAACGCTGTCCTCTTATCACGGTAACTTTGGTAAGGAGAATAGGATAGAATCTATATGTTTTATGCTTATGTTATCTTATGTTTTATGTTATGAAATATGTTATAAAATATGTTATGAATATGTATGTTTGTAGGCTTGGGCATATGACCCATATGACTAACAAGACCCCAAATAGATTATGGGCATATGACCTACTTAGCTAGTAGGACCCCACTAATCTCATGGGCATATGACTTGTTTAGTCTATGGGACCCCAAGTAATAATGGCCATTATAGTATGTGTATGATAAAGTGTTATGTTATGTCTTTATGTTTCTTATGAAATTTATGTATATGAAGTATGTGTTAGATTTTCCTTGCTGGGCATTAGGCTCATTCCTTTTTGTTTATATGTGCAGGAAAATAGCTAGTAGTGGCGGTAAGGTTCGTGGATGCTTGGAGATTGTGTATCAATGGTGAATGGATTCAAGGAGTCGAGAGTTCGATTTCGAGGATGTAGTCTTTTATTTATGGTTTATGTGTAATTTTTCCGCACTTTCTATGTAACTCCTTATTTTAAATTATGTTTTGTTTTTAAGACAATGGGATCCCATATCCTTCTTGATATTTTTGTAAGTAACTCTTATTTTTACAAGTTTCCTAATAAAATTATGGTATTTTCGCAATGTAAGCTTTATTAAGGATTTGTATGTATAGTTTCGTTAATGGTCCAAAAGTCTAGAGTAGTGGGTCATTACAAGCTCGAGTCAAACTTGAGAACTTACGACAACCAGATAGTCTTCAGGTCGCCTCTTGTGCCAACAACTTAGTTTGAGATGCACGAGAGACATATCACCTTTGTGAAACTCCGAACGTGACCCATGTCAGTTCAGATTAGTTCTTCGACACCCAGCTTGAAGGAAGTGTTCAGCTCGCGAAAGACTGATCATAACACAGAGTGAAGGATCCCAAAAGACTAGGAGATTTCTTATATGCTCATTAATGCTCAGATATTATTTTATATTTATTACCCGATATTGTAGGCATAGAATCAATAGGTATTAATGTATGTATGTAATTGAGATGTTACCTACAAATATATGTTACTATATTTATGCACGGTTACCCAAAACTGTCTAGGAAAAAATCCCTATAAATATAGGGGAGAATAGACAGAAAAAGGATCGGCATCTTGTATATTGAAACATTGGTGAAATTGTGACAAACAATTTCACGATGAGAACAAAATAAATTAATAGGAATGACTCGTGGACTAAATGGATTTTAACCACTGAATCACATAAAAAGTTTGTGTTGTTGATACTTTTTATTTGTCCAATTACCCTATCAACAATAGTAAATTATGTCTCTCCTTTTTCTGCGACCCGCACATCTTAACCATTGCTCATAAAAAACTAAGTAATATAAACCATTTGATGATGTATAAAGTTATCGTGACTACTCTTCTAATTTGGAAACTGTGTATTTTTTGTCATATTTATTTTTCATATGTTTGTCTTTTCTTCTTTAGTTTGATGTTTTATTTTCATTCTCTCTTTTTTTTATCTAATAATATTATAATATAGTACATATTAGAATTTGTTTTTTAGTTGAGAAAAAGAATGACTTCTTTGTTTTTCTCTCAGTATATATTTTATTTCCCATTTTTCTTATTTTGTTTTTAAAAAACATTATCATCCTACTATTTTCATTACTTTTTCCATCCTATATATATAAATATAATAAGTTTATTGTACCATTAATTATTACTCCACAATTTTTTAAAGAGTTGAGCATATATTAACAATTAGTTTTTAATATATATATTTCAAAGTAGGGATGGCAATGGGTAGGGTATGCCTATTTTACGACCCTACCCTATAAAAAATATTTTACTTATACCCTACCCTATATTTTTTTACGGGCAGGGTACGGTATTAATCTAACAAATATAGGATACCCATTGGTAATTCTATCCTAATAAAATTAAAAATAAAAAATTGAAAAAAAATCAATATATTATACTTATAAAATAAAATGAAATATAACATGATTAAGAATTAAAAATAGTAAATACTAATAAGTAATTATTTATACTTATAAAATTAATAAGAATATAATATAATATAATGTGATTGAAATTGTAAAAGTTAATATAATATATTATTTTTATTTATACTTGTAAAGTTAATTAAAATGTAGTATAATGTGTTAAAGATTCTAAATACTAATATGATACATTATATTTATATTTAGAATATGTACATAATAGATATTAATTGATTTTATAATTTTAGATCATTAAGTATTCAATTTTTAGTGTATAATGTAACGCCCTGCGTTTCGGGCACCGGGTAGAATTTTGGTTGCAGGAAGTTTAATTCTCGAGAAATCTTATATTTCTAAGTATGTGAATATTTGTAAGGGATATTGTATGTTTTGTATGAATGTTATATTGTTATGTATTAGTCATTATGTGATAAGATTAGTTTTTCCATTAAACCAAGACCTTCGGTCTCCGACTGGGTCAAAATCTCTTCACGGGTAAAAATCTCCGATAAAATATTTTGTGAGAAAACAATTATGGGAAATTAATAAAATTGAGCAAACACTATTATTAACTTGGAAAATGAAATGGAAATGAAATTTTATGGAAATTTCCAATTTTTGTGGCATTTTGTGGCATTAAAATTTTCCATTTAATTTCTTAATACATCATAAATCTTGTACAATTTATGTAAGCATTCAAAAACATTATTCTCATCATATTGACACCATTTATACACAAAATCAGTAAGTACTTCAAATCATAAAATTCATCAATTTCATCATGCTTTACCAAATTCACATATTAATCATGCATGTTTAATTAACATTATTAAACACAAACCCTAGCATTCTTCTATCATTCAAATAATTCAAAAGAAAACAACAAACATATACTCATTTAAAATCTTACAAACACCCTATTATATTTCTAATGAGTATATACATGCCATCAAATAAATTAATAATGACAACATGCATCAATAACATAAAATACCAATATCTATATATGCATTTATATTAAATATAGCATGTTCCTATTTCCCAAACAACATGACCAAAATCATAGAAACATCAAAAGAAACATAAGCAAAACTTCACAAGTATTGTCTACACATGCTTCTCATCAAGCCATCATAACAATAATGCAACACATTCATCAAGACCAAAAATAACCAAATGATTAGCTTTATATCAAAACATGATTTCTTTGAAAACATCCATCAATATCAATCAACACAAACATAATATCCTACCCAAAACACAAACCCACTTTCAGCCATGATATCTCCAAATAGCAATAACCAATAAATTGAGGGGGAAATCCAATACCTCTCTTAATAGAAATCAAGAACCCAAAATAGTTATGGTCACCCTCTTGTTTGCTAGCCTCCAATACCTTATTGTTACCATCAAAATATTAGACCAAACAACCAAATCTCACATAGATCAACATTAAGAAATCAAACGCCCTTACCCTCTTGTTGGCCAAAACCCTAACAACAAACCCTATGCTCTAGTGAGATTAGAACCTACCACCACCAAATGAATTCCATTAGACTAGAACCAAGAAGAAGGGAAAAAAACCACAATTCAAACCCATACCTTTGAGACCTCGAGCCCTTCTTCCTTTTCTTCTTCTCCCTTCATGTTTTCTCCTTGCTTTCTCCTCCTTCTCTCTAGAAAAAATGGCAGCCTCTCTCTCCCTTTCTCTCTCTAACTCGCCACACTCTCTCTCTCTTCTTCTCTCTAGGCCGATGGCACCAATGGTGTATAATGGCCTCTTCTTTTTCGTCTTCCCCTTTTATTCTAAATTGGCCAAAAATAACGCAATAAACAAAACGGTAAGTTTCCTAATGGTGCCTATTCCCATTTATTCTAATTTATTTAACTGAAAAAATAAATTAAAAAATCAAATCCTATAATTCACACTATGTCGTCCACCCTCTTGTTTCCCTTTCTTAATTTTATTTTTTTTCTAATTAATTTAATAAATAAATCTAATAAAAGGAAAC
This sequence comes from Humulus lupulus, assembly GCF_963169125.1. NCBI lineage: Eukaryota > Viridiplantae > Streptophyta > Magnoliopsida > Rosales > Cannabaceae > Humulus > Humulus lupulus. The sequence goes on from NC_084796.1 coordinate 185,864,454, forward strand.
TACAAAGTGTGTAGAAAATTATACACATGTGCACCATGCAACCATGCACATGCACACACTCAATAACTAGGGTGCATTTCTACCTACCATGCACCTTAGTGCTTTCAACCAAAACTCAATAATTCACATTTTCAAAATAAATATCAATTAACAATTAAATTCATAAAATTCTACCAAACAATTTTAACAATTAATTTAAACAAACAAATAAATAAAATAATTCACAACGCTTAACAATTAAATAAATTAAAGCACAAAATTTAAAATAAATAAAATAATAATTAAAAAAAATTGGTGCGCTACAATATACCCTCCTTAAAAGGAATTTCGTCCTGAAATTCTTTCTTACCAAATAATTCAGGGTATCTTTCTCTCATGTCTTCCTCCAACTCCCATGTTGCTTCTCGTTCCGTACTATTCTTCCACAGGACCTTAACTAGTGGAATCCTTTCGGATCTTAGTTCCTTGATTCCCTTTTCAATAACGCCCTCAGGTTGTTCATCATAACTCATGTCCTGCTTCAGCTATAATGGCTCGTACCTCAACACATGAGAGGGATCTGACATGTACTTACGCAACATCGAGATGTGGAAGGCGTTATGTGTTTCGGCTAGTGTTGGGGGCAATGCCAAACGGTAAGCAACTTGCCCTACTCTGTCCAAAATCTCAAATGGACCTATATATCTGGGGCTTAACTTCCCTTTCTTTCCAAAACGCATAACTCCCTTCATCGGTGAGACTTTCAAGAAAACAAACTCGCCCACTGAAAACTCGATGTACTTTCTCTTAAGGTCAGCGTAGCTCTTTTGCCTACTCTGCGCGGTAAGAATCCTTTGGCGAATATTCTTAATCGCCTCATTGGCTTCCCTAACTGCCTCAGGGCCTAAAATTTGCTTCTCCCCAACTTCATCCCAGTGTAAAGGAGATCTACACTTGCGCCCATAAAGCATCTCATAGGGATTCATTCCAATAGTAGATTGGTAACTGTTATTATAAGAGAACTCTATTAGGGGTAAGTATCAATTCCAAGACTCTTAGAAGTCCAAAGCACAGCACCTCAACATGTCCTCTAGAATCTGTATAGTCCTCTTAGACTGCCCATCGGTCTGAGGATGAAACACGATGCTAAACTTTAGCCTTGATCCCATAGCTCTCTGTAGTCCCTTCCAAAATTTCGATGTGAATACTGACCCTCAATCAGAAATTATCGACTTTGGCACCCCATGAAGTCTCATTATCTCACTTACATACAATTCTTCATATTGGTCCACTGAGTATGTGGTCTTAACTGGCAGGAAATGGGCGGACTTAGTGAGTCTATCCACTATTACCCACACAAAGTCGTGCTGCTTGGTGGTTCTTGGTAACCCTACTACAAAATCCATTGTTATATCCTCCCATTTCCATTGAGGAATGTAGAGTGGTTAAAGTAACCCTGCTGACCTTTGGTGTTCTGCCTTTACTTGTTGGCATGTCAAACATCTAGCAACAAACTCAGCAATATCCCTCTTCATTCCATGCCACCAATATAACACCTTAAGGTCTTGGTACATCTTCGTGGACCCTGGGTGTAAGCAATATGGTGTTGTGTGCGCTTCTTTCATGATACTTTCCTTAATCTCAGCATTGTCAGGCACACAAATCCTATCCTTGTATCTCAGCAATCCACCACTAGATATTGTGACATCACTGCTACCACCTTTTTGTACTAAAGCCTTTTGCTTCATTAAGGCTTCATCCACTTTCTGTCCTTCTCGAATTTGTTCTAGTAAGGAGGATTGTAACGTGAGGTTCGCTAGACTTCCTGTTACAAGTTCGATGCCGGCATCTATGATCTCTTTCTGAAGAGGCATCTTTATTGTACGTAGTTCTAAGGCATTCCCATGTCCCCGCCTACTCAATCCATCTGCAACCACATTGGCCTTGCCTGGGTGATAGAGAATCTCACAATCGTAGTCCTTCACTAATTCCAACCACCTTCTCTGCCTCATACTCAGTTCCTTTTGCGTGAAGAAGTACTTCAGACTTTTGTGGTCAGTATATATCTCGCACCTGTCCCGGTATAGGTAATGTCTCCATATTTTCAGTGCGAATACCACTGTAGCCAACTCAAGATTTTGAGTGGTATATTATTACTCATAATCCTTAAGTTGTCTAGAATCATAAGCTACCACCTTCCCATCTTGCATCAACACACATCCCAAATCGTTCTTAGATGCGTCACAATAAACCACAAATTTCCCACCCTCAGTGGGAACACAAAGGATAGGTGCAGAAATCAACTTATCCTTCATGGTTTGGAAGCTTTCTTCACATTTATCTATCCATGAAAATTTCTGATGCTTGCGGGTTAAGTTGGTCAATGGTGTGGCGATCTTCGAGAAACCCTCGACAAACTTCCTATAGTAACCCGTCAATCCTAAAAAACTTCGAACTTCTAAGGCATTCTTTGGTTAGGGCCAGTCTCTAATGGCCTCGATCATTGATCGGTCTACTGCTATTCAATTCTTGGACACTATATGCCCTAGGAAAGTTACCTGTTCCAGCCAAAACTCACACTTAGAGAACTTAGCGTATAGTTGATGTTCTCGCAATCTTTTCAGAGTCAACCTCAAATGCTCCTCGTGCTCCTCCTTGGTCTTTGAGTAAATAAGGATATCTTCTATGAACACTACCACAAACTTGTCCAAATAATCCTTAAATACTCTATTCATCATGTCCATAAATGTTGCTGGAGCGTTAGTGAGTCCAAAAGACATCACTAAGAATTCGTAGTGCCCGTAGTGAGTTATGAAAGCTGTTTTCAAAATGTCTCCCTCTTTCACCTTCAACTGATGGTACCCAGATCGCAGATCAATCTTCGAGAATACTGCTGCCCCTTGCAGTTGATCAAAAAGGTCATCTATCCTAGGCAAAGGATATTTATTCTTTATGGTGACCTTATTAAGTTCTTGGTAATCGATGCACATTCTCATGCTCCTGTCCTTCTTTTTCACAAATAGGATTGGTGCTCCCCATGGTGAGTGTCTAGGTCTTATGAACCCCTTATACAATAACTCATGTATCTGGTTCTTAAGTTCCTTCAACTTCCCAGGCGCCATTCGATAGGGTGTTTTAGAGATTGGTGTTGTTTCTGGTGCAAGCTCGATTACAAACTCGATTTCTCTATCCGGGGGTAGTCCTAGTAATTCCTCGAGAAACACTTTCGGGAACACACAAACAATATGCACATTTTCCGATTTTAGTTCTGACTCCTTGGATTTATCCACCTCCCTAGCTAGAAATGTCGAACAACCATGTTGCATCATATTCCATGCTTCCAGTGTAGATATTATGGGTGTTCAATAACCCGCTACTTCTCCTCTAAAGGAAAAGACCTCTTCTTCTTTTGGTCTGAACTCCACAGTCTTCTTCCGACAGTCTATTGTCGCCCCATGTTTGGATAACCAATCCATGCCAAGAATGACATCATAATCTGGAATACTCAGTTCTATAAGGTTTGCTGGGCACTCCCTGCCCTCTATCGTTACAGGCGTTGACAGTAACTACCTAGTTGACAACATCATGTCTCCCGATGGCAACATTGTACTAAAGTTATGCTCAAACAGTTTATAAGGCATACTCAAATTTTCATTCACATTCATGGAAACATAAGAGTGAGTCACTCTAGAATCAATGAGGACTCTACACATCATACCAGATATAGGGAGCTGACCTGTGACTACGGTATTGCTGTTGGTTGCTTCATTCTGAGTTAAGGCAAAAACCCTTGCTGACACCAGATTGCTGGTATTATTCTATCCTGCCTTCCATTATGGGCAATTCTTCCTTAGATGTCCTACCTGATCACACTTAAAAAATTTATTGGTGTCAGCCTCGCATTCTCCCAGGTGTCTTTTCGAGCATTTAGAACTGATGAGGTGCTCTACTCGGTTGCCTTGATGATTCCCACGGTTCCGGTCATTAAAGCGAGTATTGCGGTTGTTGGGGTTCTGAGTGTTGTGACTGTTGTTATTCATGGCCGAAGGTCTGGGTCTCTTATCAATGCCACTGTTCTGCCCTTCATTAGCTTTCCTTTTGTTACCCTCGTTGAAGCCCTTGTTTCAGTAGTTCTCTCTTCTGGCAGCGTTATCCATCCAAATCTGATCATCCAAATATTCAGCTTCAAGTGCTCTATCAAGTACTTCTGCATAACTGGCCACTTCAACACTGGTCATCATAAAATCCCTAGTAATCATCGGCTTGAGTCCCCTCACGAACCTTTGGACTCACAGAGTTTCAGTTGGCACAACATCTGGAGCAAATTTGGCCAACCTATTGAACTTCTGTGCATAATCAGTGATAGATAGGCTTCCTTGCACAAGAGTTACAAACTCATCTACCTTGGTTGCTAACACGGTCGCACTATAATACTTCTGCTAAAAGCCTTGACAAATTCTGCCCAAGCCATGGTATTCAAGTCAACGGTCTGTTTAATTACATCCCACCAAATTCTCGCATCCATTTTGAGTAAATAAACTACACATGAGACTCTCTGGTGATCATTCAACTCCATATGATCGAAAATGGCCTCAACCAATCTTAACCAATTCTCTGCCACTATTGGATCAGCTTTCCCTTCAAAGGTTGGTGGGGCTTGTTTTCTGAAATGTTCATACACTAGCTCGAACCCATAAGTTACAGGCAGTGGTGCATGTGGTGGGATTGGCAGCTGAGGTTGCGCCACTGGCACTTGAGGCACTTGGGGCGTTTGGGGCATTTGCGGTGCTTGCCTAGCATGTTCCAATTCCTCATCTCTTAGTCTCAATTGTTCTTTCAACCTTGCTACCTCTACAGCCAGGTCCACAAATGGTGTTGCTGGAGCTGCAAGTTGAACTGATGGCATTTCTATGTCAGGGGTTATCGTGGTTTTAGACCTTGTGGAGACACCCTTTCCTCGGCCTCCTCTGCTTCCCTTGCCTCCTCTTCCTCTAGACGACATTATGAGATTCTAAGGCAAACAAAGGAAAATCATAAGGAAGGAACATTGCATGATGGTTTGATAGGTATTTGCAAAATCATACATTCAAACCACACCATTTAAAGTTTGCAAAAATATTAAACCATAGCATTCAAAGTATTCAAATTATTCCAAAAATTTAAACGATCCCATAAAGTGTTTAATGACCAAAACATAAATCCTTTAAGGTCTAAAAAATATATCCCATCTTATTTATTAGCGTCTCATATAATGAGTTACGCAACGAACTCTAGTCCTCAATGGTGGACTTGTCCCCTGAGCTGCAATCAAAGACGTCTTCTGGGATGTGAAAGTAGCAGGGAGCGCTTGCCATTATCTTCATCCTAGCAGTCACACGTGGTATAGCTTGAGTTACTTCCTCAATCTCCAAAGCTCCTTCCACATCGTGTATTGTTTCCAAATGCTCCTCTATCTCTCTGTCATTTGTCTTCACCAATACCAGCTCCAGACGACTAAAATTGTAGTTTTCTATAAGATCGCGAATTACGTATTCCATGGTACTAAACTCCAGGTCATCTTGAATGATGTCGTGCCATGCTCTGTCCAATTGGAGAAGGGCCTCAGAGTACATTGACAGTGCCTCCCTCAACAACCAATATTGCTCCCTGGGCCAAAGCAAAGCTCCTCTTTTGTTCATGATCCCTTGGATACGATCACAAACCACCGTTGTCGTTTTCAATACCACTATCTATTAATCGTAGGGATCCACCTCAAGCTGGACCTTGGGTATTGCGTGGATCTCCTTAAGTAGTTGTTTCTTAGTAGTTTTCAAAACGGGAGGAATCTTACCATACTGCAGTTAGCAAACTATAAAATTAAATAAAACAAAAGCAAGTAACAGCATATAAAGAAATACTTACGACGTGGTGAGGTGAGATTTTCCCGTCTTTAGCGTGTATGGGGAGGGTCCTTGGAAACATGGATGACCAGCTCTGATACCATTTGTAAAACTCCCTAGTCTAATACTTTGAAAAATATTTACGTGCACATAAGTTTACAAAAGAAAAGCCACTTATTATAAAAAGTCCCAATGGGGTCTTCCTAAAACATGCAAGTTGGGCCCAATAGTTTAAAAGAAAAATAATAGTTTTCATGCAACGTTTTAAAAATAATTAAAGTTCAAGTCCCACTGATAAGTTCTGAAAGTTAAAAATAAACATAACATTATTCTGTGAAAAATGGCGTTTAATTGATCATTTCTAGTCCATAGGATGCCCCCACACAATACACACCCCGACGATAGAACTCCCCACATCACCATGCGTGCCAAAGAGAAATCCTATTTGCTACCTAGAAGGGAAAGTAAAGGGGTGAGCTAAAAGCCCAGTAAGGAAGTACAAATAACACACAAGTAAAACACAACAAAACTTATTCATATTCATATATTGTCATACATCATAAGCATCATTTTCATAACCATTATCATCATACACATACACATAAACATGATCATCATAACACAACATCATATACATAGTCATCATAAACAGAACATCATAACAAAAACATCATATCTTTGTGAACATCGCCCGCTAACTTGTCCATGTCACATCTTGAGGTAAACAAGATCTCTAGTCCTTGAATAACCTCAGTGCGTCTTCCATATGAGTTACGTCTTCTTATCCTTAGTAACTCGGGTTACGTCTTCACATCCTTAGTAACCATCTTTTTGTTGAGTCGCGTTCATCACGCTAACAACCATTTCATAACATACAACATTCAAATGACATACAATCCAGTCATATCAACACAATATAGCATTTCATAATTGATATCGCAAAAGTATCATCATTCATAACATTCTTATTCATACAAGCCAACCTTACCATTCACAGCAAAAACAAACAAAATTCTATCTAACTTCCTTACCTCAGGTCCAAGCAAAGCACAACTAACAAACTTCACAATGAGCATATACTGTAACACCCTAAACTCCAGGGACTGTTACGGTTCGCATTATAAACAGTGCTAAACTCGTTAATCGAGTCATTTGGCCATAAATGTGTAACTAAGTATAATTAGCGGTTTAGGGATTAAAATTTTTGGTTAAGATATAACGTTTCATTAGAACGTTTACTGTATACATTGGGATCCCAAAAATATAATTTAAAGGTTTATTACAACAAAATATTTACAACCAGCCGATCTAAGCGGCAAAACAGGGTTTAACCCTAGTTCCTCTTTCAACCCTCGGCCGTGGCAGTCGAGCAGCCGCATATGTACACATCGTCACCTAAGCTCTCCAACTCAAGGATGGCCTAGCTTTCTTTTGCCTTTACCTGCACCACATAGCACCCGTGAGCTGAAGCCCAGCAAGAAAACTCAATATGCTCATGAACAGTAATAACATGTCATCAAATCATAAGGCACACGCCTAGCAAATATAGCCATATTCAAGTAGGCAAATGAGTTCACGTAATGATGAATATACAACATCAACCGATGATCATAATAATCATCCCGGGCTTTTAGCCCCAAATAGAAGAGTGACAGTTGTAATAGTCACTAAGGTGGGTTCCGTTCCCATTAGCCATGTGACGATAGGGTCACCGGGGCTTTGTAGATAAGTGATCATTTCACTAGCTTAAACAAGATAGGTGTTTGATGAACTAGTCACCAATATAACCTATCGCATGACCATAGAGTCACAACCATGGGATTCCGCTCCCTAGCCACGTGACAAACAATCACCTAGGCCTTTGGCCCTTGCTCTGAGTAACTAGTCTAGACTAGTCAAGCACTTATAATTTTCATCAACCTTCGGGTCAGTCCAGCATGAATGCTCCTAGATTCATTCAACACTGATATCGATTAGATCTAATCTCTTATCGGCCCTGCGTTCATGACGCTTATGCCGTTTTTGACTCTTAGGTCAGTAATACACGACCAGTGCCAACCCTGACTAGTTAGTGCCATACACAAGTAAGCAATGCTACCAAACATATATCATATGTCAAATATCTGAATATAGGGCATTCAGCATGCTTACTTAATAATTGCTAGCATAATTAGGATCATGCATAAACACAAAGGCTCAAGCTCTGAACAATCTCATATTCAATATTCATAGCATGCCCTAATCACATGTTTCTCGTGCAACACATGCATCACATTTAATCATTTGACATGCCTCAACAATAACCATGCATGTCACATTTAGACATCCAACATGCATCAAGAATAACCATGCATGTCATATGCATAGGGTGCAGTTTTCTTACCTTTGGTCCAAGCACAGGTTATCAATAAACGAGCCACAAGCACGATCCTGATTCCAAGCCTCTAGTGATAACCTAGTCACAACCATGAACAGTGATCCAATAAGTTCAAGTTCTAAAACCAATCCCGGAACCAAGACCTAGCCTCCGAGACACGAATCCCACTAAACCGAGTAGTAGGAACGATCCCGAGGCCTAAGGTTTGAGTTCCCAAGCTTAAAACATCATTTCGCCCATAAATACCCTCAAGCGTCGCGGCCCCAACTCACTGAGCCGTGACCCCCTAGCCAAAACAGAGGCACCAGGGGCAAGCGCCACGACACCCCATACCCAGTGCTGCGGTCCCCAGAGCTCACACAACCTGCCACCTGCTCCATCGAGCTTGGGCTGCGGCGCCCAAAAATAGGGTCGCGACCCAACCTCAAGCCAACAATTTTTTCCTGATTTTAACCTTTTAAAATCTCCCAAAAACCTATCCAAACATCTCCAAACTCAAAAATAAAAGTTCCCAAACATCCCCTTGATCCAAAACCCAAGCTTCAAATCTAATAAAAACTCATCAAAACACAAAATCCAATTCAAGGTTAACAACTTTAAAAACTTAAAACTTGAATTACCTCCAATTTAGTTGTTTCCAACTAAATCCTCCCGCTAATAAGCTTCTAATCTTTCCTAGGATTGCTAGGCCTCGATCCTCGCTTGAATCCGAGTCCTAGAACTCAAGTTTCTTTCAAAAAATGTGATCGGGAGACAAAAATGGAACTTAGAGGGAGGGAGAACGTTCTGAACGTTCTTTTTATTCATTTAAAGGTTACTTCAAGCTTAAGTAGCCTCAAACAAATCCTAATGCTTGAGGTCCCGAAAACATCCCCGGGGGAAAAATAGTCAAAACCTCCAGAATTTCTCCCTGATCTTACTAACTCCCAATTTATCACCAAATATTTATTCCCATTACCCAATAACCCGGTAATGCTAAAACCCCTTGTCACTCCAAGTCAAGCATAAATCCCGTTGTGACTTTCCCACTAGCTTACCTCCTAGGATCGTCTCGTGCTGAGTAACCCTAGCATAACCAAATAATAATAAAGCGCCACACACATATCACATATATGTCAAATATGCCCGAAATGACCAAAATATGAAAATCACCCAATTACTCAAAAATGGGTTCACATGCATATTTAATACACCTAAACATGCATATAATCATTAAATAGCAAAATAAATCAATTATGGTCCTCCCGGCTTCCTAATCAAGGTCCTAAACCTAAAACTTATTAGGAAATTTGGGGCATTACATATACCATAACCAAATAACATCATTTAGCATCACATAAGACTCTATTGTGCCCACTCATATATCCCATGTGTCCATGGGCCATGCACACATGGTGAAAACTACTCATCATTCTCGAAATAGAAAATTACACATAAAATCACCAAAACAATAATGCAACTTATACCTATGTTACGTGCATGGTTTTTAAATAAAAATCGTTTGGTTGAATATTAGACACATTTTTTAACGTAAAAGTGAAATTGCATGCGACATGCATACGTGGGAACGTTGTTAAAAAGTGGCGTTAAAAACGATAATTCCTACACGCTTATTTCTATCATTTTAAAAAAAATAATGAATTAGTAACATGCTTTTATTGCCATTATTTATCTCTTTAAAAATCACTAAGTTGGTTAAACCTCTTAAGACATTATTTTTATTTCACAAAAATAATTTATTTAGCCATTTAAAAATATAATAAATCTATTTATTATTTTTAAATTACATAGAAATAACAAAGGCTTGAAAGTATTTTAATTATCATGTTTCCTTAGGAAATAACAATTTTATTCCAATTATCATAATTATAAACTTGATGTGAGTAAATAAAATTTCTAGGTGTGGAAAAACATCTATTTCACTTGTATTATTTTTAAGACATTATTTTTAAATAGAATAAATTCGTAAGTGATAATCCAATAATTATTTTAACATATTTTAATAAACTTTCAGCCACTATATAATTTATTTTAAAAATCACGAGTAAATTAAATGCATTATTTTTCTTAATTAAAATAAAGAAAAATCATAACTATTAAAATGAACACTCATAGTTATATTAAAAATACAACTTTTAATATTTTCATGGTTTAGGGTGTTAATTTATTTCAACATACACATCAAATTCCTTTTATTTAAAAATACAACTTCACATTTTTACTAAAATTCCAGCAACCTATTATATCCTCAAATTCACTATTTTTATTTTTAAAAACTCATATTTTTCTCAAAAATATATAAAAAGAATATGTTGGTAATTATTTGAGCAAAATATCATTTCAAGAATTTTCCATTTAATTTCTTAATACATCATAGCGCTTGTACAATTTATTTAAGCATTCAAAAACATTATTCTCATCATATTGACACCATTTATACACAAAATCAGCAAGTACTTCAAATCATAAAATTCATCAATTTCATCATGCTTTACCAAATTCACATATTAATCATGCATGTTTAATTAACATAATTAAACACAAACCGTAGCATGCTTCTATCATTCAAATAATTCAAAAGAAAACAACTAATATATTTAAAATCTTACAAACAACCTATTATATTTCTAATGAGTATATACATGCCATCAAATAAATTAATAATGACAAACATGCATCAATAACATAAAATACCAATATCCATATATGCCTTCATATTAAACCTAGCATGTTCCTATTTCCCAAATAACATGTCCAAAATCATAGAAACATCAAAAGAAACAATAGCAAAACTTCACAAGTATTATCTACACATGCTTCTCGTCAAGCCATTATAACAATAATGCAACACATTCATCAAGACGAAAAATAACAAAATCATTATCTTTATATCAAAACATGATTTCTTTGAAAACATCCCTCAATATCAATAAACACAAACATAATATCCTACCCAAAACACAAACCCACTTTCAGCCATGATATCTCCAAATAACAACATAAAATAACAATAACCAATAAATTCAATGGGAAATCCCCTTTATTCTAAATTGGATAAAAATAACCTAATAAACAAAATGGTAAGTTTCCTAATGGTGCCTATTCCCCTTTATTCTAATTTATTTAACTGAGAAAATAAATAGAAAAATCAAATCCTCCAATTTACACTATGTCGTCCACCCTCTTGTTTCCCTTTCTTAATTTTATTTTTTTCTAATTAATTTAATAAATAAATCTAATAACAGGAAACTACAAAGTGTATAGAAAATTCTACACATGTGCACCATGCAACCATGCACATGCACACACTCAATAACTAGGGTGCATTACTACCTACCATGCACCTTAGTGCATTCAACTAAAACTCAATAATTCACATTTTCAAAATAAATAACAATTAACAATTAAATTCACAAAATTCTACCAAACAATTATAACAATTAATGTAAACAAACAAATAAATAAAATAATTCACAACACCTAACAATTAAATAAATTAAAGCAAAAAAATTTGAATAATTAAAATAATAATAAAAAAATTGGTGTGCTACAAAAGAGCCTCCATTGAAGCTCCTAGGCGCATCTCGAAGAAACAAGTCACAAAAGAGGTAATGTTCATAAAAGTTTCTTTTCTTCTCCCTTAAGTCAAACCTAGGGCTCTCTTTTTCCTCTTTACTTTTTAGCATCCACTCTTAAAACACTTTTTGATCTTTGATATAGAACCTAGGAGTGTTTCATGCAAGATTCAAGAGCTTTTAGGGCATACTTGGAGTTTTGGACACGAACAAGGTAAGCTTTCGTTAGGGTTTTGAAATCTTGGCGTTTCTTCTCTTTTTTTCTTCTTTCTACTGAATCAAATCTGATCTTGAAGAGGCATTGGGGAGATGTTTGAAGTTGGAAAGCGTTTGAGAAGCTTAGAGCCGAACTATAGAGCCAAACTCAAAACTTTAATACAAAGGTAAAATCTTGACTCTTTACCTAAATATTTTTAAATGATCCTACCATCTGATATTTTGGATCATGTTTGGTGTTAAAACAGGTGGGTTGATAATTATAATTTCTTTTGTGGCTGTTTGGTTTGCATGCATGCAAGTTGTGGTTATTGGTAATGGAAATCCAAAGTTTCCATAGGCTTTGCTGAGGATAGCTTGCTGCTAAAAATGTTACAGTAGCTTCCTACTAGTTTTTACAGTGCTTAAATGACCTGGTTTATAAATGGGGTTTCACTAATGGATTATTTAGGAATATTACATGATTTTAGCATCTTTAACCACTGAAATTTGTATAACTCAAATTATGAGCATTTTAGAATTTCCTGTGCATTCTGAAATGTTGACTGGCAGTTTTAACACTGAGACTTTGAGCAACGATTTAAATGGGTTAAACTAATTATTTGTAGCTGAAATTTTAACTCGATACTTTTAGTATAATAAATATTAACCCTATAAAACTATTTATAAAAATTCACTATAGGTTGGGAGTTATAATTTTTCTAAGTTGGATGAATAAAACTGCAATTTCTGTAAAATGTGGACAGCTTAAACTAGAGTTTTGAGAACAAGTTTCACCTTGAAGGAGAGATCCTTTTTTGCTGAAATTTTGTGTAAATAATTTTTTTATATCAAAGTTTACACCCGTATGGTCTCATAGAAAAACAGTAATCGGTTTAGGAATGGCAGCGTTCCGAATTTGTGAATTCCTCATAGAATGGATAGTTATCAACACTTACAAAATATTAGGGTTTGCTACAATAATTGGTTATAAAAAAAATTTCCACAATTTCATCATAAGTGGATTTTCAATTTACTTGTGAACATGATTAAAAAATGTTTTTCTAAATTTTTTATGTAACAACCCAAAAACATTAATAAGGCTTAAAGGCCTTGATTAGAGTGTCGGGAGGACATAATTGGTTTATGTGTGATTTAAATGATTAAATGCATGATTATGTGATAAGCATGCTTATATGATTATGTGGATGTATGAAATGCATGTTTATGAGTATTGATAAGCATGTGGGCCATGTTTAGCTTATAAGGGCATATTTGTAATTTTGGCCCGTTTAGGGCATAAATGTGATTATTTGTGGTAAATTGTTAAGACCACATTATTATGTATATGTATTTGCATCATATGGATTGAGGCGATCCTAGTGAGCGGTTTAGCGAAATATTCACAGCGGGGATTTATACCCAGCTCGGGGGAGCCTGGGGTATTTATGGGAATTTGGGAAATATATTGGAGATTTTTAGACATTGGGGAAAATAATTGGTGATTAATAAGATGACAGGATTTAAGTGGTAAATATTATGGACACTTGAGGAATTAGCGGGAATTGGAAGTAAATGGCCAAAACACCCCTGGACTGATTAAAAAGCTTGGATTTAATTGGGAGGGCAAAAGAGTTTTTTTCTCATTAAGGGGAAATAACTGATATATTATGTTCACTTAGACTTTAGTGGAAAGAGGTAGAAGGGCTAGAAGCTGAGAAGGAAAGGAAAAGAAAGAAGAAGAAAATAGAACTCCCACATGATTTGTTCTCTCTCTCTCACCCTTTCTTCTAGATTTCTGAAGCTGAGAACTCAGAAAAAGTCGAGGCTAATTCTTGGGACTTTGATCATTGAAGAAAGTAAAGGGGCTTAACTGAAATTAGTTTCGAAATTAAGGTAAGGATTATGTTTTTCTGAGTTTGCTGAACTTTGTTGAAAATGGTTCCTAAATTCGATTTTGGGTGGAGGTTTAAAGACTTAAACTTGGGAATTTAAAGGACTCAAAGCTGGGAGGAACACTGAGGACAACCTAGGGTCAGATTCTTCCATCAAAGGTAACAATTTTTTATCTTGATCATCTGGGTTTTCTTGTTTTCAGATGAAGTTTTTGGGCTTCAAGCTCAAGTTTGATTTCTGTGGTTGATGGGGTTCTTAGCTAAGTTTTTGGTGTTATTAGGTTATGTTAGAAGTGATGTAGTGAGTTGTGGACTTAATTTCGAGTTTGGTTGATGATTGGAGTGGGTTTTTGGAGCTTTGGCTCAGGAAAGTTCGATGGAAAAACCTAGAATTTTTGCATGTTCTAGTTGTAACGTTGTAGCGCTAGGATAGGAGTGCTACAGCGCTAGGCTTCATTTTCTGGGGGGGCTGGGTTTCTGACTTTAGTGCTATAGCGCCCCTCTTGTGGCGCTATAGCGCTACCCTGCCTCCAGAACTTGGTTTTTGGGATTTCTTTTAGGGTTTTCGCTTGGGGGCTCAAGGTTGATTCTACCACCCCTTTTGGTGGAATTGGGCTTCCTGAGAGCTTGGGATTGGTTCCGAAGTTGAGTTACAAAATTTAATTTGAATGAGGTTCTATTTTACGGTTGTGATTAGGTGTACGCAAGAGCTCGAACGGGATTGTGCTCGAGGGTTGTCTTAATTAGCCAAAGCACTCGGAATCAAAGGTAAGAAAACTGCACCCGTGTGTGATTGTTGGGACTAAGGGCTCCCTATATTTGAATGTGATTGTTGTATGATTATCATATGCCATTTGAGCATGAATTAAATGGCCTAAGAGTGTTAGAATTGATATTTGCGCACAGGACGCGGCTCAGCCATTGGTAGCTAAGATTAATTAAATAATCATTGGGCTCGCCCTAAGTGAGCCAGAGACAGTGGGTTAAATAGAGGGTGCGACCTGAGGGCGCCGACCCTGAGTATTTTGTGATGAATTTTGATATGTTATTATTGTTGTTTCATGTTTGTAACTTGTTTAATACTGTGATGATTGGTTTATGAATAACTGTTGACTTCTCTGAGTAAATGACTCTTATGACATGTTGGTTACCTGGTTAACAGCCTTGTGGATTATTTGTTTGTCTATATCGTTTATGCTCTGCATTATGGTTTTCTTGTTGGGCCTTGGCTCATGGATGCTACGTGGTGCAGGTAAAGGCAAGGGCAAGGTGGACCAGTCTTGAGTTGGAGAGCTCTGGGGCAGAATGTACATAGTCAGCGGATCGGCCGCCACGGCTGAGGGATGGTATAGGGACAGGAGAACCTAAAATGCCTATTTTTCCATTAGAGTGGCTTGTAGTTGTACATAAACTTTGGAATTTTTTAAACTATCCTTTAAAACCTATTTTGGGATCCCATGTATTTAACGTTTATTTTAATGAGAAATTTCTTGTTTATGACGAAAAATCTTTTAGCCCTAACCTGATTATGAATTTAGGGTCACGTTTTCAACTATATGACTTGATTAGCAAGTTTTGCACCTTTATAATCACACAGTGTAACGACCTTGATTATCCAGGGTGTTACATTTTATCTTAAGATTTTCTTTAAATTAAGTAAAAGGGTCCAATTGCCCACTTTTGGAAAATAACATTTAAAATTAGTTTTCTTTATAATGAGCAAACTTATTTTTCTGAAAGGGTTACCATTTTGTATAGGCTTACCTTAAAATAATTTTTTTTTCTATAAATAATTTAAATAAGTCTTAATTGGAAAAAAAATGGTATTTTTGACATTACATTGCACAAAAAGCTTTAAGTGGAGGTTATTGGTGTATTCGGTAATTAACGAACTAAGTAAGCCCAGCTTTTATCAAAATAAATTCTCTCCAAGAAAAAAATCTATATAATGGAAGTTGTAACTAGTTTCTTAGAAATAATCATTAAGCGGTATTTTTTTAGGAGAATAAAAAATGATATTTCTCAGAGAGATAAATTAATGGTGGTTTTTACAAAAACTTGTAAGAACGTTGTAATTGGACATCGTCGCCATTAGAAGTAGGACTCCGCAAACTCATTAATGACTTCAAATACTAAAGACTTTTACCTTGAGGATGAAGATAGTTACGGACTGGATTTCGGAAGTGGTTTTGGAAACCAGTTTTTCCCGAACCTTAGAGGTTGTATTTTTAAATGTTTAAATGCATGTTAGAAATATGGTATGACTTAACAAGAGTTGAGGCTTAGATTTTCAATGCCCAAATTGTTAAACAAACTTTTTAAGATAATTGTCATAGTTAATCTGAGTCACTGTATGGATTCACTACAGTGTCACCTAAGTGGGAAGGTTCACCTCTTGATTAAGAAATCCCGCAAACAAACACTAAGAAATGCAAGTAAGTTAATCTTGAATTTGTTGGCTACAACATGAAACATGCTAGTGTATTGTCTGTTATAGTTCTCTACACTAGATTGATTAAGGGCTGAATTAGTAATGGCTAGGGGGTACTATTAAGTTTACCGAATGTTCCAATGAAATCATGTGATTACTAGATCATACTGGTAAATGAGCTGATGACCAGGGTAGGGGAAACACGGTCAAATGTTTCTTGATTTGTGAATTTTAGTGGTTATGATCTAAGAGGTTCCCAAACACCTCATCATATTTTTGTAGCTCTTCAGTGATTTTTGTAGCCATTGTGGAATGGTGATATGCATTTATATCTTATATCTGCTTGTTCTGGGATTTTCTGCCTGAACGTTGATTTTGAATTTAGTTGTTTGTTTGATACAACTATGCTAATTATCTGGTTTGAATTTTATACCTTGTTTGATAGGGTTTGGAAGTTGTCTGATACCCTAGTGACTTATGCTTCGGCTACTCTTAGTAGAACCCCATTCTTGGGTCGTAGTATGCTTTTGTTTGAAAGATTAATCTTACTAAGCTTAATTGCTTACCTAGCTGTTCATGTTGTAGGTAAGGGCAAGGTACAACAGTGAGCGTCGGAGTCTACTTGTTGAAGTGTACCTGTGACTCGACCTTTGGGATTTTGTTCTTTTTGGAAATGGATTTTGGGAAACCCTTTTTTTGGGCACTATTTCTTTTTATTCATAACAAATGTCTAAGTTAACGAAAACAATGTAATTGTCTAAGTGTGCGCACACGACTTTTTTTAAAAGTATTTTTAAGTGGACTTTTGGAGACTATTAAAAATTTTAAATGTTATTTTCCGCTTTATTTTGGTCTTGTAAGTTTTGGGTCTTTACATATAAATGATAATTTAAAATATACATTAACTATTTATAATATATATATTATATGACATGTATTTATATTTCTAAGATATACTAATATTTCTACAAATCTTTTAATTTATCGTATAGAGTTTTATTTTTTATATCTTAAAAAATATAATTAAATTTTAAATATATTCTTATAAATTTATATAAGTATATACACATACAAATAACTTTATATAAATCTACATATATAGTAGGGTAGAGTCGGGTAGGGCAATAGGGTTGGATACACCTATACCCGCATCGAGTACATGTTTTTGTACCCTCACCCTACCCTAAACCCTAATGTATCAGATAATACCCTATCCATCAGCATAGGGTCCCCATGGGTAAATGAGTTTTCAGGTAAAATTATCATCCCTACATAAAGGACAAGGAAGAATTATACATATGTGGTATAATTGGGTGAAAATATATGTACTATATATTAGCATTAAAAAATAATATAAATATTAATTTGAAAATAAAACCAATATCATATTAAATATGTGTACTTCTTCTTTTAGGAATATATAATTTTTTTTCAAGTTACATAAATGATACATGAATTAAAGAAAAAAAGGTAATTTTGTGTGATTGTAAAAGAATGATACATGATTAAAAAGTATTGATGAATTTGAAAAATAAATGTGATTTTATTTTTTTAATCTTTCATCTTCAAGTTTTAATGATATACATGTACATTTTTTTTATGATAAAATAGATAATAAAATATTTATTATCTTTTGATTCATTCATAGGTGGCACGTGTCTCTACTAGCATATAAATATATATGTATTTCTTACATGTTAATTCGAAGATATATTGGTTTAGTTTTTTACAATTTCATTTTTCCATTTCTTAGGTTATCTCAAAGTATGTGTGTACCTTGCTTATTTCAAGAGTACAATTTTTAAGAGGACCTAGAGCTAGAAGGTGTGCATTTGTGAGTTATGCCTCAAATAGCAAAGCCTACAGATGATTAGATTTGGAGTCCAATATAATAATTGAATATAGAGAAATAGAGTTCTTTGAGAACATGTTGTATAGTGACAACAATCCTCAAGAACATATCTCGATGATGAGGTATGTATGTGTGGATGCTCAAAACTACATACTCGTGAAAGATCCAAAGCACGTGCACAGGTCCCCCAAATGACTAGACGCCTACTTCTGCCATGAACCCCATGGGGGATCTTCTTCTCGCAAGGAGGCACGTAAGGCTATTCCCGGCATGCCCAACACCAGTGCATCTCGACGGAGATTCTCAGCGTGTTGAACCCCCAGATGCCCAGTGAGACCTAGCACCACAAAGAGCCCCTCGCGTGCCACCAAGGGTCTGCGCGCACTGGCCGCGCGACACCACCAGACCCGCGCACACTGGCCATGCGACAACATCAGATCCGCGCGCAGGGTGGCCTCACCCCCAAGGGCCTCGCCCAAGGATCACGCATGCAAAGTGGCCTTGCCCCAAGGTTCTCACCCAAGGACCACGCATGCATAGTGGCCTCGCCCCCAAGGGCCTCGCCCAAGGACCATGCATGCATAGTGGCCTCGCCCCCAAGGGCCTCACCCAAGGACCACGCATGCATAGTGGCCTCACCCCCAAGGGCCTCACCCAAGGGCCTCGTCCAAAGGGCCTCGCATACATGGTGGCCTCGCCCCAATGGGCCTCGTCCAAAGGGCCTCGTGTACATGGTGGCCTCGCCCCAATGGGTCTCATCCAAAGGCCTCGCATGCACGGTGGCCTCGCCCTCAAGGGCCTTGCGTGCATGGTGGCAGTGTTCAAGGTGGCCCACAAGAGACAAAAAAATTCGAACAGGGTACCTCTAAAGGGTTACGTACATGCCTGCAAGGATCAAGGGACAGGCCTGACACCTGTACCCGAAAAGTAGTGGCGATTAGGAGTAGTACGAGGAATGGCAACACCACCACCACGTCCCTGACACACACCAGAGCCGACCACCACTCTCCCAACACGACTACACCTGATACCACTCTCCTAACAGTGTACTTTTGTACCACCTGATCCCCTGGACCACAGTGTATCCAGGGCCATTAGAGCCCACTATAAAATGAACCCCACTTCCACATGGAGGGGATTGGAAAAATTACTGTAGCATTGCACCATAATCAATACAAGCTGATTTCACCATTTTTCTTCTACAATTGTTCTTGGAGTTTCTAATTAGATTTCTAAAGATTTTCTTTTGATAATCTCTACGTTGCAATTTTTCTAACTTAACTTAGTTGACGAGTTCTCACCGTCAACAGTTTGGCACCGTCTGTGGGAAGCTAAGTACCAAGCTACTGTTATACCATTACTCCCAACAAGAAGAAATGCCGAGATGTTCAAAGCGACTCAGGGAGCCACGAGAGATGGAATTCCACCTTAACGGAGTTCAGCTAAAGGCCTCCATGAAGGATCCTCCTCCACCCAGAGATATGGAGCCCCCAAGGGACCCTGAGGTTCACGAGGGTGATAGGGAGGTCTCATCACCGGCCATCTCGCCCGGTGAGAATCCACCAAGTACAACCACCACACCACCTGGGAATTCCAACAAGTTCCCGTTTCCTAAACCACCACAAGTACCGAAATCCAGGCGGCAGGACCCAGGCCCCTCGACACGTAGACATGATAAACATCCCTGGGTCCATTCTGTGAGCTCGAGTTCTAAATCTTGGTTCTATAAAGAGGAAATACGTGAGCTGCACCGTAAGAACCAAAGGTTGGAGACCACCCCGGAGAATATGCAAGAGGTGCTGAGTGGCCTATTGCAAGGTAAGTCAAGCGTGACCCTGCCCAAGAAAAAAGAGAAAGGTCAGGAGGGGCCAGAGACCACCGTTCTGGCAAACGATGGGAGGACTCGACTCTCCATTAGTAACACCCCCCAAATGAAGCAACGCGAACATCCTGAACCACCAAGACAGGCCTAGAAACCAGAGCCGAAGACCAATGCTGCCCCTCGCAAAGATGACGAGGTCACCTCAAAGAGAGCACCCTCAGATTTACGGGAGGAGCTCAACAAGAAAAGGGCGGGTAAAAGGACCACACCCCCTATGGCGCCTCGAGAGGGCAAAGGAAAGGGGGAACTTAACCCGTCCTCTTTAAGAGACTCCCTAAGCAAGAGGAGGAAGGACCTGGACACAGAAATGAGGAGCCTGCTTAGCAAAATTTTCACCGCCTCCGGAGGTCAATCCTTTGAGGAAGAGTTCGATCATGGGTCACCCTTCATCAAGGAGATCTAAGCCATCCGGCTCCCAACCAACTTTAAGGAGCCCCATATGACCCCCTACGAAGGAACCACAGATCCAAAATACCATCTAGATACATTTAACGACCTGATGAAGCTAAGGGGAATTGGCAATAGGGCGAGATGTCATTGCTTCGCTGTCACACTAAAAGGACCTACGTACAAATGGTTCAAAAGACTTAACCGGGGTCCATCAGATCTTGGCAACAGCTTTCTGATGAATTCCTCCAGCAGCACCACGCTGTGCGAGACTACACGATGCCAGGCACCAGCCTCGCAAATGTGAAGCAAGGAGAAAACGAGAGTCTGAAGAGCTACATTCACAGGTTCAATACGGAGGCAGCTAAAGTAGGGAGTCTGACCCGCCGAGAGCTGAAAATGGCCATCACAGCTGGGGTACGCCCAGGAAGCAAGTTTTGGGATAACATGCTCAAGAGGAAGGTCACAGACTTGGATGATTTCTACGAGCAGGCACAAAAATACATTCGCGTGGAGGATGGTCACGAGAACCTCAAAGCCAGAAAAGGCCCGTCGCCCCCGAAACCTTCAGTCCGAGAAAACCAAAGCGGTGCAAAGAAGAAGGGGGTTTATGAGGAAACAAGAGATGATCGACCCCGGAAGCATCAACGCTCTGATGAGCGCCTACAGGGCCCCTACACCTTTTACACTGACCTCACCCATGCGAGAGAGCATATTTTCGTTACGAACGAAAACTAGGTCCCTTTCAAAAGGCCCCCGCCAATGAGAAAAGACCGGTCTAAAAGAGACCCCAGCAAGTATTGCCAGTATCACAAGGATATCGGCCACACCACCGCGGAATGCAACCATTTGAAGGTGGAAATCAAGGAGCTCATCCACAGGGGACATTTGGGGAGGTATGTGCGCAAGGAGAACCAGAGGCCAGAAGAAGGAGCGTCCCCGCTGCGGGCGCGAGAGGTGGCCCCAGAAGTTCAGGGAGAGGTCAGGACAATCTTTGGAGGTCCAGGATTCGGAGGCGATTCAAGGAAGGGACGAGACAAATATGCCAAGGAGGCCAGAAGAAGTCCACCACCATGCATCTTAAGTTCGGAGCAACGCCCCCTGAAAAGTTGCAAGGGCGAGAATGACTCAATAACTTTTATTGAAGAAGACGTGCACGGGGTACATTTCCTTCATAATGACCCCCTAGTGCTAACTGTCCATCTTGCAAACATGAGAGTACATCGGGTCCTAGTGGATAATGGAATCTCTGTAGACATCCTGCATTGCCCCGCGTTGGAGAAGATGGGACTGAGTGTCTGACGCCTGAAACCCTGCAATTCCTCCCTTTACGGGTTCACAGGGGACTCGATACAGCCCCTATGTGCAATTGAATTAGCCCTCACCATGGGGGAACAACCCAGGAAAACCACCATAATGGAAAACTTTGTCATGGTGGATTGCGCCTCAGCCTTCAACACGGTATTAGGGAGACCCTCTCTGAGAGAATTGAAGGCGATAACTTCTGTGTATCACCTAGCTATGAAATCCCCATCCCCTGGGGGAGTAGCATGCGTGAAAGGGGACTAGAAGGAAGTGAGGGAATGCTATAACATGTCCCTCCGCACAGCCACAAAACCATCGGTGCCGATGGTAATGGTTGTGTATGAAGGCGCGACCCACACGAGCTGGACCCACGAGTTATGGAACACCTCGAGAAATGTTACCAGTGAGGCTTCGGCACCCAGTGCAAAGAGGACCTATGTTTAGTTTGTTCCTTGTTATGTTAGCTTAGTGAGTAAGAATCAAAGAGGATAACTAGGTAACCTCTTAATTAGATGTAACCCTTTTTTATATATGCCATTGTAAACCACATGCTATGAATGAAACTGTTCGGAACTTCACATGTTATTTTACTTCTCTATGCGAGCATCAGCCAAAGTGTCTGCCGAAATAAATTTCACCAAACACTTGGGGGGCAGGACAGGAGGCAAAGCATACAGTAAACAAGAGGATCCTAAAATGGACCCTCTAACAGGAGGATCCTAAAAAGGACCCCTTGCATCAGAGCCTTAAACAAAATTCTTTAAAAGAGGAATGCAATTCGTGGTGAACCCCTAACAAATAGGGAAGGGATCTTGCAAGGCATCTCCTGAAGTTCACAAGGGTTAGCTACCCTTGTGAACATCAAGGAAGCCAAAAGGTCCAATAAGCCTAGAGCGGCCACCAAGCCGTCTAGCCAAAAAGGGTCCTAAAAGAGACCCTTGCAAAAATAGTACTATGAATAAGGATGAGAAGGACGCTTCTCGCATAAAATTATAAGCGCTCGCAGAAATATATAAAAGGATAGATAGAACCCAAGGGGTCAAAATATCCTTATAAAAATAATGAAGAGGCACCAAAAAAAGGACCCATTGAACCCTTTCACATGGGCTCCAAAGGACCTCTAGCCTGATAAATAAAAGAGGGGAACCTACCAAACCCCATCATACAGGCTCAAAAAGACCTAAAACACAGAGGAATAAGAGATGAATAACCATACATGTATATATTAAAAAAGGAGTCTTGGTAACATGGCAAGGTTTACAAAAAAAAAAATAATAATCATAATAATATTACAAAGGCTCAAATGAGCATACACCCACACCCATAGGGCGCACTCTATGGACCTATACTCAATGGCTGTCCTATCCGCCTCTAAGGAAGCGACTCTCCCCTGCGACGCGGCTACATTGGCCCTAGCAACCTCAAGTTCGGCCTCTAAGGAGGAGACTCTCTCCTACGATGCAGCCGCAATAGCCTTGGCACCCTGAAGTTCGCCCTCTAGGCTGGTGACTTTTTCCTGCAGCATCATGGCTTTGGCAACCGCCTTCTGCTTCCTTTTTTATGAGACCGAAAATTTGGCCCAAACTCTTTTTAGCTTAGACTTGGTTTTGCCAAGCTCTCTCTTGAGCTCCTGGACCCAGGCCATAAGGCGGTCCCTCTCGGTACTCGACGCAGAAAGATTGTGAGCCGAGTCAGTAAACCGTTGAGCCACAGTATAGGCCTGCACAAGAAAGTTAACAACAGCAATGATAAGTAACAAAAAAAGAGGGTGTATGTATATCTATATATAATAAGGCCGACACAAGATGCATGAACTCACCCAAGCAGTAGTGCGCCTTAGAGTTTCCTCAAGGTCCAACAGGGCAAAACTCCCAAGACCGTTCCAGTAAGATTCGGGGAGGTCTGAGGCGATTTTGACGTACCGCTGCCCGTAAGAGGTCGCCATGCGATTCATCCAAGGCACCCCTTCCGAGTCAAGGGCACCTGGCTGGGTAAGGACAGATGACCCGCTCGCCGAAATGAGAGGGGACGCAGGAAAATTAGAAAAGTGAGGCCTCGGTAGATCAGAAGGGGGTGCAGGAAGATTGGCAAAGTAAGCCGTCGATGGACCAGGGTCGAGAGGAGCCTGAGGGAAAGCGTCATAGTCCTCGGGGTCGGGGCAAACAAAATGCCCCAAAATGGCATGTTGGTCTTGGGATTGGGAGGCTATGTCCGGGTCGAAAGAGACAAAGGGAGGGCATCCCCCAGGAGACGACGACAGCTGGTGAAGTCCCCCGCGTCCAAGGGAGACTTCCTCCGGCACATCCTCAGCCTCACCTTCATCCAGGCAAGGCTCAGCCGATGCACCCTTCATCCTCTTTGACCCAGAGATTGTCCACAGCAACCCAGGATCTGAAACTGGGGACAGCTTGTGGAGGTTCAGATTTTCCACAGTGAATAGGAACACAGCCTTTTTCATAGCGAGGTCAGCGTCGATAAGCTTATTCACATCGTCTGCTTCTGACCCAACAACTTCGGGTGCGGTGAAATTCTCTGCATAATTCACACCATCGTCGACACAAACATAAGTTTTAAAACAATAAGTTTCAAAAAAAAAAAGAGAGAGAGAAATAAAGATAGCTCGAGGTACTTACTGGGAGCGGAACGAAAATGCTCGTGAACAGAAAGAGGGCCTTTCACGAAGAAAAAGTCCTGCTTCCAGGACCCCGGATTGGACACCGCGCCGTCTATCAAAGGGACTTCGCTGTTGGCTTTTTGCAGGAAGTAGAAGCCCTTGGATCTAGGAGAGGGCATGAGGTTGTATAAAAAGTGCACCTCTAGCGCCGTAGGAGCACGTTTGGAAAGTTTCGCAAACGCGATGAAGAGGCAGCTCACCCAACTATTGGGTGCCAACTGAAGTGGAGCAAGGTCGAAGTAGTTGAGGACCGCGACAAAGAACGGGTGTAACGGGATGGTACCACCTGCCTTCAAGATATGCTCACTGAGGGCCACGAAGCCGGGACTAGGGCAGTCAGCCCGGAAATTGCCCGAAGGGGTGTAAAAGGTGTACTCTGGAGGAACACGATAGTGATCTACAATTTCCCTCAATTTTTTCTCGGAGACGTGGGACACCAGGGTCGATGCCAATAGGGGGCGTCCTCCCATTCTTTGATGGATACATGTCGTCGTCCCTTCGACATATCTACAAAACCAAAAGAAAAAGGTGAGGAAGAGACAAAACACTTAACCCTCCATTTTCTCTTCCTAGCAAGAGTCTTCCAACGGGGCATCGGTTGTGGAAACGCTAAGCTAGGGAAGATCGAAACTAAGGGCTGAAGAGAAGCAGAAGCAGCCCCATGACAGTCATCAGGCGATGATGGGCTAGAAGGCTCAAGCGGAAGGTGTCCCTCCATAAACTCCAACTCCCCCTGCAAATCTAAAAGGGTCACCCTAAGGCTCGCTACGTGGTCACTAAGGTCAGGGAGGAAAGGTGCTCCGTCTCCTCTCAAAACCGAGTCGATTTCACTCTCCACCACCCAAATTTTATGCCTAAGTTCAATCATGTGCCCAAGATGACGGATACGGGCCTGCCTTAAGGAGTCATAGTCTTGGTAAGGGGTTTCCTCAGAGGACTCTGAGTCTGAAGATAAGTCAACAAACTCAACCCCTAGAGGTATGCCGAACAGACCGTCACTGGCCATGAGACCTCGTCCCGAAAGCCAAAAGGGGTTCACGTATAAATGAGAGGATGGCTACAAAACACAAAGGAATGGGCTCAAAACTTCTAGGCACAAACACTCTAAATGACCTGCCACGAGGTGTGAATAAAGGATCATGCTTCAAGACTAACTCACGACAAGCTTAGGCCAAAGTACCCCATCCCAAGTAATGCTAATTTGGACCGAATGAACATAAGGGAAAAAGAAAGTATACCTCAAGCAGGTAAAATGGGGTGCTGTCGTGGTCAAAAGGAGGTCGAGGGCCAAAAGCGTCGTCACGGTCAAATAGAGGCAAATGGTCGAAAGTACGCACCTGCAAAAATAAACAGAAAAGATGTGTAAGCCTTCAAATATATGAAGGGACATAAATACACCAAAAATTAGCTCATATAAATAAAAATAAAAAAAATTTAAAATGGAGGAAACTAGAGCAAAAGTGAGGATGTGGGGGATTGAACCCCTTACCTCTTGAAAGAAGAAGGAATCTCAAAACCACTAAGCTAAGGAAGTAATGTGTAAATAATTAGCCTCGCATGAAGGCTTATTTATAAGAATTAAAGAGAGGAGTCTACCAAAGCACCTAAAGGTCCTCTCCTAGATTGGGGGGCAAGTGTGGATGCTCCAAACTCCATACTTGTGAAAGATCCAAAGCACGTGCCAAGGTCCCCCAAATGACTAGACGCCTACTTATGCCACGAAACCCATGGGGAA
This sequence comes from Humulus lupulus, assembly GCF_963169125.1. NCBI lineage: Eukaryota > Viridiplantae > Streptophyta > Magnoliopsida > Rosales > Cannabaceae > Humulus > Humulus lupulus. Next base: position 185,890,620 of record NC_084796.1, read on the forward strand.
TCTTATTCTCGCAAGGAGGCACGCGAGGCTATTCCTGGCATGCCCAACACTAGTGCATCTCGACGGAGATTCTCAGCGTGTTGAACCCCCAGATGCCCAGCGAGACCTAGCCCCGCAAAGAGCCCTTTGCGTGCCACCAAGGGTCTGCAGACTGGCTGCGTGACACCACCGGATCCACGCCCACTGGCCGCGCGACACCACCAGACCCGCGCACGCTGGCCATGTGACACCATCAGATCCGCGCGCAGGGTGGTCTCACCCCCAAGGGCCTCGCCCAAGGATCACACATGCATAGTGGCCTCGCCCCCAAGGGCCTCGCCCAAGGACCACGCAAGCATAGTGGCCTCGCCCCCAAGGGCCACGCGTGCATAGTGGCCTCGCCCCCAAGGGCCTCACCCAAGGGCCTCGTCCAAAGGGCCTCGCGTACATGGTGGCCTCGCCCCAATGGGTCTCGTCCTAAGGCCTCGCACGCACGGTGGCCTTGCCCCCAAGGGCCTCGTCCAAGGGCCTCGTGTGCATGGTGGCAATGTTCAAGGTGGCCCACAAGAGATAAAAAAATACGAACATGGTACCTCTAAAGGGGTACGTATATGCCTGCAAGGATCAAGGGACAGGCCTGACACCTGTACCCGACAATTAGTGGCGGTTAGGAGTAGTACGAGGAATGGCAACATCACCACCACATCCCTGACATACACCAGAGCCGACCACCACTCTCCCAACACCACTAAACCTGATACTACTCTCCTGACAGTGTACTTGTGTACCACTTGATCCCCTGGACCAAAGTGTATCCAAGGCCATTAGAGCCCACTATAAAATGAACCCCACTTCCACATGGAGGGTGGTTGGAAAAATTACTGTAGCTGTTGACGGTGAGAACTCGTCAACTAAGTTGAGTTGGAAAAATTATCAAGTCAAGATCACTAATAGAAAAGATGTAGAAACTTAAACAATCACTCAAGAACAATGATAGAACAATAATGGAGAATTCAGTCTTTCATTCCCACTTAAGCCTTTGCTACAGTAAAATTTCCAACCCCCTTTCAGGTGGTGTTCCAGTTCATTTTATAGTAGGCTCTGATGGCCTTAGGTACATGGTGGTCCAGGAGACCAAGTGGTACATAAGTACTATGTCAAGGGAGTGGCTTCAGAGGTTATGATCGTACATCCAGTACAGGAGCAGGTGTCAGGAGGATGTCTCCACTACTTTCCTGTACCCATGTCTGATGAGTGGTGGCAGGCATAGTGGCGCAGGTGGTAGTGGTGTCGACTCTGGACCTTGGCCGTAGACGTACGGGCCATAACTCTTATCCCAGCAGTCCCACTGGTACTGGTGTCCGTACTCAGTACTAGGCCGTACAAGTATGTCCTATTCAACTCATACTGGAGCCTCTAAGCATAGGGGTCTTAAGGTGTAAGGAATGGGACCCTTGGCGCATGGCTCTACTTACATGGCCACTAGGTAACGTAGCTCTCATTCCTTCGCGGGGCCCCCTTGGCAGGCTTATTGATGGCGTGGCTCTCTTGGCTGTTCGCGAGGCTGAGTGTGCTGTGGATTTGACCCCCATGAGGCCATGGGAGAGGCCACCACGGAGACTAGATGGCGAGGCCATTCCGTGGGCATGGGCGAGGCCACCACGGGGCCTAGATGGCGAGGCCATTCCGTGGGCATGGGCGAGGCCCTCGGACGCGAGGCGGCTGGTGCGAGATGGTGGCACGGGATTCGCAGCTGGGCTATGACAAGGGGCGTCGTGCATGGTGGCCGAGCGAGGCCAGGGGGCGTCGCGCACGGGTGGCCGAGCGAGGCCCATGGCGTCGCGCATGGTGGCCGAGCGAGGCTAGGGGGCGTCGTGCACGGGTGGCCGAGCGAGGCCCATGGCGTCGCGCATGGGTGGCCAAGCGATGCCCACGACCGAGCAGCTTCGCGTCCATGTCTTACAAATGGGGGCCATATGGAAATGATCCCATAAGGCATGGGACTAGATTCGTGGCGTGATAGCGTGATGACTTCCCGAGACGGTGGTGGCCCGAGGACCTCACATAAATCTCATATTTTTCCTTGGTGGAATTTGGGCGTCCACACTTGCCCCCCAGTCTAGGAGAGGACCTTTAGGTGCTCTTGTAGACTATTCACCTTGATTCTTATAAATAGGCCCTCATGCATGGCCTAATATCTTCACCTTACTTCTTTGGCTTATTGGTTTAGAGAGCCCTTCCTTTTTCAAGAGGTGAGGGGTTCTATCCCTCACAACCTCATTTTTGCCATAGTTCTTTTTATTTTACTTTTTCACTTTATTTTCATCATTTTTTCATTTTAATATATATATATATATATATTTTTGAACTAATTTCTTGGCATGACTATTAAAGACTAACACATCTTCTTGGTCCATTCTTGAAGACGCGCATTTTCGACCCTTTGGTGCTTTTCGTCCTCGTCCTCCTTTTTTGGTTCCGACAGCCTCCAATTTCTACATCTTGAGGTATGTTTTCTTTTTACCTGGTTTTTGTTAGGTTCACATAAGCGTTACTCGGGACGGGGTACCTTGGCCTGAGCTTGAACATATGCATGCCCCTCCTCTTTTTTTTTATACCCTGTAGTGGGCCATTTAGGGCGTTAGCATCTAGAGATATTAAGCCTATTCCTTTGTGTTTTGTAGCCTTTCCCCCGTTTATACGTGAACCCCTTTTGTTGTTGGGATGAGGTCTCATGGCCAGTGAAGGCCCGTCCGACATACCCCCAGGGGCTGAGTTTATTGACATGTCCTTAGACTCAAAGTCCCCTGAGGGCAATCCTCACCAGGACTATGACTCCTTAAGGCAGGCCCGCATCCGCCACCTTGAGTACATGTCTGAACTTAGGCGTAAAATTTGGGTGGTGGAGAGCGAAATTGACTCGGTGTCGAGAGGAGACGGAGGACCTTCCCCCCTAGACCTTAGTGACCACGTAGCGAGCCTTAGGATGACCCTTTTTGAATTGCAGTGGGAGTTAGAGTTTATGGAGGGACACCTTCCGCCTGAGCCTTCCAGCCCACCTTCGCCTGATGACTGTCAGGGGGCTGCTTATGCTTCTCCTCAGCCCCTAGTCTCATTTTTTCCTAGTTTAGCACTTCCGCAGTCGCTCCCTCGATGGAAAACTCTTGCTAGGAAGAAAAAATGGAGGGTCAAGTGTTCTGTCTCTTCCTCACATTTTTCTTTTGATTTTGCAGATATGCTGAAGGCACGCCGACAGGTATTACCCAAGAGCAGGACGGTGCCCCTTTATTGGAGTCCGAGCTGGTGTCGTGCGTGTCCGACAACAAACTGATGGACATCGTGAATCATTATCGCGTCCCTCCAGATTATGCTCTATACGCCCCTTTGGAGGCATGACGGGCTGACCGCCCTAGGCTCGGCTTCGTGGCCCTCAGCGAGCACATTCTAAAAGTCGGCTGTACCATTCCGCTGCATCCGTTCATTGTTGCAATCCTCAACTACTTCGACCTTGCCCCGCTTCAGCTGGCACCCAATGGCTGGCTGACTTTGAGCTGCCTTTTCATTGCATACATGAAACTGTTGAAACGCGCCCCTACGGCCACCGAGGTACATTTCCTCTACAACCTCATGCCCCTCCACAATTCAAAAGGCTTTTACTACTTAAAAAAAGCCAACAACGGGGCCTATTTGATAGAGGGTTCGGTGTCTAACCCGGGGGCTTGGAAGCAGGACTTTTTCTTCGTGGAGGGTCCACTCTCTGTCCGTGAGGATTTCCGGACCACTCCCAGTAAGTACTCTGAGCATCACTTCCTCTCTTCTTTTTTTTTTTTTTGTTTTTCCAACTTATGGTTTCATGCCTTATGCTCACACTGACTATGGCTCGTATTGTGCAGAGCGATTCGCCGAACCCTCCGTCGTCGGGTTGGAAGCGAAAGACATGAGACGGTTCCTCAATGCTGAACCTGTCAGGAAAGAGGCGGTGCGCCTTTTCACCGTAAAGAATCTGAACCGCCACAATCTATCTCTCGTCTCTGACCCCAAGTTGTTGTGGACCATCTTTGGGTCCTCGAAGATGAAGGAGACCTTGGCTAAGCCTTGCCCGGATGACGATGAGGATGAGGAGGGGCCGGAGGAAGCCCCCCTTGACCGTGGGGGATTCCACCAACTGCCTCCATCTCCTGGGGGGTGCCCTCCACGTGCTCCCTATGATCCGGACATAGCCCCTCACTCACAAGACCAGCAGGACATTCTGGGGTGTAGTATTTACCCTGACCCTGAGGGCCATGATGCCTTCCCTCAGGCTCCTCTCGACCCTGGATTGCCGGGGGTTGATTACGTCGGCCTTGCCAACCCCCCCTTTGGTCTATCAGAGCCTCGGCTTTCCACTTCCACCGCGCCCCCTCCCGTATCGGCAAGTGGGTCGTCTGTCCCCATCCAGCCAGGTGCCCCTAGTACGAATGGGGAGCCCTGGGTGACTCGGATGGCAACGTCGTTCGGAGAGCGATACATCCAGCTTTCCTCGGGCCTCCCTGTATCCGACTGGAATGGCCTTAGGAACGTGGCTCAGATGGACCTTGGGGAGAACCTAAGGTGCTCCATGGCTTGGGTGAGTCCCTGCTCTTCGCGCCGGCCCTCTTATGTATAGGTGTTTATGCATATATTCTTTTTTTTTCTTTGTCACTTATTGTTGTTGTTGCTAACTTTTTTTTTTGTGTAGACCTATACGTTGGCTATGCGGTTTGTCGACTCGTCTAACAACCTCTTCGTGTCTGCTGCTGAGAGGAACTGCCTTACAGCCCGAGTGCAGGAGCTTGAGGAAGAGCTTAATGGAACCAATGCAAAGTTGTCAGAGGTCCAGACCAAATTTTCCAACTTGTCATTGAAGAGGAAGGAAATAAGGGCCAAGACTAAGAGGCTAGAAGGCAAGGTTACTCGCTTGGAGCGTGAACTCCAGGAAGCCAAGGCCATCGCGACCACCTCGCAGCAGAGAGTTACCCTGTTGGAGGCCGAAGCCAAGGCCCTCAGGGCTGAACTTCAGTCAGCGCAGGAGAGGAGTGCTTTCTTGGAGGCGGAGAGGGCTACCACTGAGCGCAGGTCCATAGACCGTGCCCTCTACAATGTGCGGAGGCAGGATCCTAACTTCGACTTCTCTTCTTTTGGTGAACATGCCATTGCTTGGGCGGCCCTGTGGAGCACCCACGTTAGGAGGCCTTGAAGTATTCTGGTTTTTTTTTTTTTAACTTTGTAATATATTATCACTACTACTTTTCTTTTGGTAACTCTTGTACTATCTCAAGAACTCTTTGTTCTAATGTATAAATACATGTTCTGCTATTTATTTCTTGTTCTACTGCATTTGAGGCTCTTTTAAGCCTGCGTTTGAGGCCCTTTTAAGGCTATCACCTCTTTTATTCACCAGGCTGGAGGTCCTTTGGAGCCCATGTGAAAGGGTTCACTGAGACCTCTTTTGGTGCCTCTTGATTACTTTTATAAGGATATTTTGACCCCTTGGGTCCTAGCTATTTTTTTATATATTTTTGCACGCGCTTATTATTTGTTGCGAGAAGCGTCCTTCTCGTCATTATGCATAGTACTATTTTTACAAGGGTCTCTTTCAGGATCCTTTTTGGCTAGACGGCTTGGCGGCCGCTCTAGACTTATTATTGTCATTACCATATAATGGCTAGACTTATTATTGGCTAGACGGCTTAGTGGCCGCTCTAGACTTATTATCATCGTTACCATATATATATATATTTTGGTAAGTCCCTAAGGCCTCCTTGATATTCACAAGGGTAGCTAATCCTTGTGATCCCAGGAGATGCCTTGTAAGGACTCCGCTTAAGGCCCTGATATAGAGGGTCCCTCTGGGATCCCCGCTGAAGGGTCCTTTTTAGGGTCCTCCTGATGGAGGGTTGTTTTCAAGATCCTCTTGGTAGAGGGTCCCTCTTAGAAGTTAGGAGGGCAAGGGGTCCTTTTTAGGATCCTCCGTTAGAGGGTCCCTTTTTAGGAGCCCTTTTTAGGTTTTTCTTGCTGGCTGCATGATTTTGCCTCCTGTACTGCCCCCCAAGTGCTTGGTGAAATTTATTTCGGCAGGCACTTTGGCTGGTGCTCGTGCAGCAAAGAAAATAAACACAGGAAGTAGCAAACAGTTTCATTCATAGCACGCGGTTTACAGCCAACTTTGTAAATAAAAAAGGGGGGTTACATCTAACTAGGAGGCTACCTAGGGTAGCCTCTTTGATTCTTACTTAAGCTAAAATAACGAAGAACAAGCTAAACATAGGTTCTTTTGGCACTAAGAGCCGAAGCCTTGCTGGTAGCACTTCTCGAGAGGCTCCGTAACCTGTGGGTCCAATCTTGTGATGTTCTAACTTGTGTGGGCCACTCCTTCATGCACAGCCATTGTCATTGGCATGGATGGTTTGGTGGCTGCGCGGAGGGACATGTTATAGCATTCCCACGCTTCCTTCTGCTCCCCTTTCACACATGCTACTCCCCCAGGGGTAGGGAATTTCATAGCTAGGTGATACACAGAAGTTATCACCTTCAATTCTCTCAGAGAAGGTCTCCCGAATACCGCATTGAAGGCTGAGGTGCAATCTACCACGACGAAGTTAGCCATTACGGTGGTTTACCTTGGTTGCTCCCCCATGGTTCGGGCTAATTTGATTGTCCCCAGGGGTTGCATCGAATCTCCCGTAAACCCATACAAAGTCGTAGTGCAAGGCTTTAGGTGACGGAGGCTCAATCCCATCCTTTCCAGCGCCTATCGATACAAGATGTCCACAGAGCTCTCGTTATCCACCATTACCCGATGTACCCTCATGTTAGATGCTAGGCGGTTAGCACCAGGGGGTCGTTATGAGGAAAGTGCACCCCCTGCGAATCTTCTTCAATGAAAGTTATTGAGTCATTCTTGCCCTTGAAGCTCTTCGGGGGGCGTTGCTCCAAACTTAAAACGCAATGTGGTGGACTTCGTCGAGCCTCCTTGGCATACCTGTCTCGCCCTTTCCTAGAATCGCCTCCGAATCCTGGTCCTCCAAAGATGGTCCTGGCCTCTCCTTGCACTTCCGGGGCCACCTCACATGCCCACGGCGGGGACACTCCTCCTTCTGGCTTCTGGTTATCCTTGCGCACATACCTGCCCAAATGTCCCCTGCGGATGAGTTCCTCAATTTCTTCCTTCAAATGGATACACTCTGCCGTGGTGTGACCGGTATCCTTGTGGTACTGGCAGTATCTACTAGGATCCCTCTTGGACCGGTCCTTTCTCATTGGTGGGGGCCTTTTGAAAGGAACTCGATCTTCATTGGTGAGGTAAATGTGCTCTCTGGTATCTGTGAGGTCTGTGTAGTAAGTGTAAGCCACTTGCCTGTGATCATTCCCCTGCTTGGTTTTCTTCTGGTGGTCATCTCTTGATCCATCATATGCCCTTTTCTTCTTTGCTACATTCGACGCGTCGTTAGTTGGGGGCTTCGCGTGGGGCTCCTCCTTTCCTGCCTTTAGGTTTGCGTGGCCATCCTCCACACGTATGTACTTCTGCACTCTCTCGTAGAAGTCGTCTAAGTCAGTGACCTCCCTCTTCAGCATGTTTTCCCACAACTTGCTTCCTGGGATCACCCCGGCTGTAATGGCCATTTTTAGCTCTCGGCGAGTCAGGCTCCCCACTTTCGCGGCCTCCATATTGAACTGGTAAATGTAGCTTTTCAGGCTCTCATTCTCCCCTTGCTTCACGTTGGCCAAGCTGGTACCTGGCATCGTGTAATCCCTCACGGCATGGTGCTGTTGGAGGAATTCGTCAGAAAACTGTTGCCAGGACCTGATGGACCCTGGCCTTAATCTCTTGAACCACTTGTAGGTGGGTCCTTTCAAAGTGACGGGGAAGCAGTGGCATCTAGCTCCACTTCCAATCCCTCTCAGTTTCATCAGATCGTTGAACGCATCTAGGTGGTACTTTGGATCCGTGTTCCCTTCGTAGGGGGTCATATTGGGTTCCTTAAAGTTGGCAGGGAGCCGGATGGCCTGAATCTCCCTCACGAAGGGTGACTCATGGTCGAATTCTTCCTCATAGACCTGGCCGCCTGATGCGGTGACGATCTTGCTTCGCAGACTCTTCATCTCCGTGTCCAGCTCCTGCCTCCTCTTGCTTAGAGTGTCCCTCAAAACGGACGGGCTAAGATCCGCCTTTCCCTTGCCCTCTTGAGGGGCCATAGGGGGCGTGGTCCCTTTGCCTGCCCTCTTTTTATTGAGCTCCTCCCGTAAATCTGAGGGTGCTCTTTTAGAGGTGACCTCGTCCTCATTGCGAGAGGCAGCGTTGGTCCTCGGCGCGGGTTTCTGGGCCCGCTTAGGCGGTTCAGGGTGCTCACGTTGCTTCGCTCGGGGGGTGTTACTGGTTGAGTGTCGGGTTCTCCCATCATCTACTGGTACAGTGGTCTCCACCCCATCCTTGCCCTTCTTCTTCCTCTTAGGCAAGGTCACGCTCGACTTACCCTGTAACAGGTCGTTCAGGACCTCTTGCATGTTCTCCAAGGTGGTTTCCAACCTTTGGTTCTTACGGTGAAGCTCACGTATTGCCTCTTCATAGAACCGAGACTTCAAACTTGAGCTCATGGAATGGACCTGAGGATGCTTATCATGCCTACGGGCAGAAGGGCCCGGGTCCTACCGGCCGGAGTTCAGTACCTGCGGTGGTTTTGGAGGAGGGAACTCATTAGCATTTCCCGATGGTGCTCTTGGAGGACTTTCTCCAGGTGGGGCGGCCGGTGACGAGGCCACTCTATCACCTCCGTGAACCTCAAGGTCTTTCGGGGGCTCCACATCTATGGGTGGAGGAGCGTCCTTCATGGAGGCCTTCAGCTGGACTCCGTTTAGGTGAACCTCAACCTCCTGTGGCTCCCTCAGTCGCTTTGAACGTCTTGGCATCTTCTTCTTGCCGGAAACAATGGTGGAACAGTAGCTTGAAACTAACGTTCCCACAGACGGCACCAAACTGTTGACGGTGAGAACTCGTCAACTAAGTTGAGTTGGAAAAATTATCAAGTCAAGATCACTAATAGAAAAGCTGTAGAAACTTAAACAATCGCTCAAGAACAATGATAGAACAATAATGGAGAATTCAGTCTTTCATTCACACTCAAGCCTTTGCTACAGTAAAATTTCCAACCCCCTTTCAGGTGGTGTTCTAGTTCATTTTATAGTAGGCTCTAATGGCCTTAGGTACATGGTGGTCCAGGAGACCAAGTGGTACATAAGTACTATGTCAGGGGAGTGGCTTCAGAGGTTATGGTCGTACATCCAGTACAGGAGCAGGTGTCAGGAGGATGTCTCCACTACTTTCCTGTACCCATGTCTGATGAGTGGTGGCAGGCATAGTGCGCAAATGGTAGTGGTGTCGACTCTGGCCCTTGGCCGTAGACGTACGGGCCATAACTCTTATCCCAGCAGTCCCACTGGTACTGGTGTCCGTACTCAGTACTAGGTCGTACAAGCATGTCCTATTCGACTCGTACTGGAGCCTCTAAGCATAGGGGTCTTAAGGTGTAAGGAATGGGACCCTTGGCGCATGGCTCTACTTACATGGCCACTAGGTAACGTAGCTCTCATTCCTTCGCGGGGCCCCCTTGACAGGCTTATTGATGGCGTGGCTCTCTTGGCTGTTCGCGAGGCTGAGTGTGCTGCGGATGTGACCCCCATGAGGCCATGGGCGAGGCCACCACGGAGCCTAGATGGCGAGGCCATTCCGTGGGCATGGGTGAGGCCACCACGGGGCCTAGATGGCGAGGCCACTCCGTGGGCATGGGCGAGGCCACCACGGGGCCTAGATGGCGAGGCCATTCCGTGGGCAGGGGCGAGGCCACCACGGGGCCTAGATGGCGAGGCCACTCCGTGGGCACGGGCGAGGCCCTCGGACGCGAGGCGGCTGGTGCAAGATGGTGGCACGGGATTCGCAGCTGGGGTATGACAAGGGGCGTCGCGCATGGTGGCCGAGCGAGGCCAGGGGGCGTCGCGCACGGGTGGCCGAGTGAGGCCCATGGCGTCGCGCACGGGTGGCCAAGCGATGCCCACGGCCGAGCAGCTTCGCGTCTATGTCTTGCAAATGGGGGCCATATGGCAATGATCCCATAAGGCACGGGTCTAGATTCGTGGCGTGATAGCGTGATGACTTCCCGAGACAGTGGTGGCCCGAGGACCTCACATAAATCTCATATTTTGCCTTGGTGGAATTTGGGCGTCCACAGTAGCATTGCACCATAATCAATACAAGCTGATTTCACCATTTTTCTTCTGCAATTTTTCTTGGAGTTTCTACTTAGATTTCTAAAGCTTTTCTTTTGATAATCTCTACATTGCAATTTTTCTAACTTAACTTAGTTGATGAGTTCTCACCGTCAACAGTATGAAACAACGAGAAGGTTTTGTTATACAAGAAAATTAATATATCTTTGGATTGGTTAAATATAAGATTAAGGTTATGCACAAAGTAGTGCAAAATACTTAACGATTTAAGATAGTGGTGATGTAAAATATTTTTAGGTCTAAAGTGGTACCTTGAAGTATCCAAGTATCTCCTAAAATTTGGAGTCCAAGGGGGTTAGTGAAATTTAAAAATCAAATTATATCCAAAACTCTATAAATAGAGATCATTTGGTCACTTGTGAATATGTATTTTTTTCATCCATTTTAGCACTTGACTAAAATGCAAAAATTCTTGATAATTCCAGAGAGTTATATTCTAAACTTAAGAGTCCCTTAGTGCTAAGAGAATAAGAAAAATAAGCTTTTGGACAAAGGTTTCGAATTGTTCAAGTCTAGTGATCTTTACTACTCTTCCCTTGAGGTTGTGTAAGTAAGAGAGTTTCTCCTTCTTTATACTTGTTATTTTATTTGTAAATTTTTCTTCGAGTTTGCATTCATCTTCTCCTCTTCTTCTAATAGTATATATTTATTTGTATTTTAAGTATAGTTTAATAATTTTATTATAACAATCACCTTGTCCAATTGTATTTCTTGTCTAGAGTTTTAATATTGGTTTTATATTATATTTCATTGAAATATAATTTTCTTTTAACATACAGACCTACGTGGCAATATGTCGCCACATGGTTTAAAAGTCATTCTAAAATAGTGTCACCTGGTCTATTAAAAAACAATGGACAGGCAACATGTCGCATGTCATTGGGCCACATGTCACCTGAACTTAGGCATGATAATAATTAAAATGTGTTTTTGGCTCCAAACGACTTGGTTTAAAGCTTTAATCCTATTTGTTGGACTTAATGAGGATGCTTAACATATTGAAGAGGTTTTTTTATAGCATTTACGGCTTGATCTCTCTCATCTACTCTTTTTCTCTCTAGCTCTCCAAGATTCTAAGTTTTCTCAAATATCTTCATCAAGAAAAGTCTACAAGTTTGAAGATCAAAGGCTTTGTTATATCTCACTCTTTATTCCAATAGAGAATAAAATCTCAAGCTTCATCAATGGTGGTTTGGAATAAAGGTTTTGGACAAGACCATCTAATCTTGGCAAGATTTTTGTGATTATTCTTTTTCCTAATTTGTATTTATGTTCTAAATTTGTGTACCTCCATTGTTATTGTTTCTAAACGAATTGGGTGCAAGTAGGTATTTTGAAGAAAATATCACCCCGATAGAATCTTACAAATTTTTAAGGCTAGATTAGTAGCCAAATGTTTAAACAAAAAAAAAGGAATTGATTACTTTTACACTACACTAGTTGCTAGAAGAACCTCAATTAGAGTTTTATTTGGACTTTCATTAATATATGATCCTTATGTTCATCTGATGGATGTCAAGACGACATTCCTAAATGGAGACCTTAATGACGAGGTCTATATGGAACAAATGGAAATGAACATAAAGTGTTTGCAAGCTTGTTAAATCATTATATGGTTTGAAACAAGCTTTAAGACAATGGCATGAAAAGTTTGACCAAGCCATTGTTTCTAATGAGTTTAGACATAACAATGGAGACAAGTGGTTATATTCTAAGACTTGTCATGAGATTATAATCTTAGTATGTCTATATGTTGATAATATGTTGATTTTAAGCAATGACATGAAAGACATCATAGAAACAAAGATGTTTCTTTTTTCCATAATTTAAATAAAGGACCTTGGAGAGGTCAATACCATCATAGGAATCAATGTTAAAATAAATAGTGGAGGCTATGTCTTAAGGCAATCACACTATGTAGACAAAGTTCTTGACAAGTTTAGTCATCTTAAAATCAAGGAAACAAATACACTATTTGATACAAGTGTAAAACTTGAAAAGAATGAAAGAAGAATGGTGGTTCGATTATAATATGCAAGTGCAATAGGAAGTTTAATGTATGTCGCATATTATACAAGATCAGATATTGCATTTGCGACTAGTAAACTAAGCAGGCTTCTAGAAATCCAAGTATCCAACATTGGAAGGCTATTGAGAGAGTTCTAAGACACCTCAAAAGGTCAAAGAACCTTATTTTTCAATATTCAAAGTATTTTAAGGTACTTGAAGATTATTTCGACGCAAGTTGGATAAAAAGTGTAGGAGATATTTTCTCACCAACCAGTCGTGTGTTCACATTAGGAGGTGGTGTAGTTTCTGTTAGAATTAGTTAAAATACAATGCTCCAGTGTTATTACACAAGTTAGGTGTTAAACCCTAAACGGTTTCACAGAGTGAAGATGTGAAATTTTAAATTTTTCTGTAGGCATTTAAAATTTGTGTTTTTGGGTCGAAAGTGATACATTGAGGTATCTAAGGATGCCCAAAAAGTTTGGGAGCATTTGGAGGTGTTTAAGGTCACTTTTGACAAGTTGGACTTGCCCATGTGGTGTACATTCGCCTAAAATTTTAGGGCTTCGAAAAAGCACAACAAGCGATCGTAGGCGACGCATCGCCTATAGTAAGGCGATGCGTCGCCTCATGTGTCCATACAGACACGTGTTTTAAGCTCCAAGTGATGTGTTCAAAGGCTCTAATTCTATTGGATGGGCTTAATGACAGTGTCTATACTATAAAATGGTTCTCTTATAATCTTGATAGACTTGATCACTCTCTCAAATCTCTCTCTCTCTCTCTCTCTCTAGCTCTTAAGATCATAGGTTTTCTCCAAGAAATTCATAATGAAAGTGCTTGTCTTTGTGAATTTCAAGGCTTGTTCAATCCCAATTCCCTTTCCTACTAGAAAAAGCCTCAAGCATCCATCAAGAGCTAGGAAATAGAGAATTTCGACAATGATACATCTCATGTATAAGCCTTGGTTTTGATTCTCATCAACAAAGGATTCAATTGGTGTTCTATCTAGGGTTTGAAGCTTGGAAGAAGATCCAAGACTTTGTTATACAACTAGGGTTTGCATCATTCTATCCTCATCTTTTATTGGTCTCTGTCAAGGATAATTGTGTGTATACTCTTATTATTGTGGTGGTGTAATCTCACTTTCTCCCAACAGTTTCTTAGAGAACAAAGAAACAAACTAGCACTTCACACTCAACCATGGAAGCCAAGTTCATAGCTCTAGCGGCCAGTGGCAAAGAGGTCGAATGGTTAATGATCTCTCTTATAATTTACCTTGGCTTGTTTAGGTGATTTCAATTTTTTAATTTTTTTTTGCATTATAATGATAAAAAAAAGGGGGGAAATACCAATTTGGCCCCTGTGTTTTTCTCAAATACGCGATCGGTCCCTGTATTTTTTTAAATGATGATTCAGACCCAGTATTTTTACAAAATGGATCAAAATAGTACCTTATACCCAATTTTGGTAAAAAAAAAATCATATATAATATTTTATTCTCAACTCCTCGACCACTTTCTCTACTTCTCTGAACCTATCACATCACTAACGACCCGAGAATTGATCTTATAATTTAAAATATTTTGACCAAAATTGGGTCTAAGGTACTATTTTGATCCATATTGTAAAGCACAGGGTCTTAATTATTATTTAACAAAATATAGGAGTCGATCGTGTATTCGAAAGAAACACAGGGGCCAAAATGGTATTTTCCCTAAAAAAAAAAGGTGTTCCTTTACTTAGTAATAGTGTCGTTAATAGTTTTTATCAATTTTTAGATTCTCAATTCTGTGCAAACCTCATCTTTTATTGGTGATAAGTATACATGGACTAGTATACAACCTAATGATGACAATATGAAAGAAAGAGTGGACTTGGGTGTTGTTAATGACATTTGGTTCTCTTTATTTTTCCAATGCTAATCTTTTTTATTTGGGATTTTATGGGTTAGATCATAGGCTCTTAAGCTTGTTTTACATGACAATAATATTGATAATAATTTTATTAATACTAAAAGATATTTTTAGAACAGCTCGTATAACGAGTCTTCTTTTTCAAATGTAGCTAAGAATTCTTGGTCTTATGCCAATAGTAATGATTCTTGTAACGCCCTCACAAGTGAGAGACGCTACATGTGACAAATAGATCTTTAACTACATCACCATTTGGTATCATGTGTCTTATCGAAATACAGACTTAGTACCTTATGTTTTCAATAATGCTCATCTGGTACCTGTAATTTGAAATTGTACAAATTGAGTACCCTGAACACAAATTTGAACAATAAAATTTTATTAATATGACCAAACTGTCATCAGTTATATGTAATTAAGTAATTATATTTGAATTTGAAACTCATATAATTGATGACAGTTTGGTCATATTGATAAAATTTATGTCCAGGGTACCAAATATGTACGATTTCAAATTATAGAGTACCAAAAAGGTATTATTGAAAACATAGGGTATCAAGCATGTATTTCGATAAAACGCAGGGTACCAAATGAGTATTTACCCAAATTTAAAACACATGCCAATGAATGCGGAAAATACTCATGTAATTTTTGTAAAATAAATACTCTTTTAAATAAAAATCATTGAAAACAACTTTTAAACTACTAAGTTTGGATCCGACTCAGCTATACACTAAAAATTGAAAGCATAACTAAATAAAAATTAAGGGAAATGCAACCGTTCTCGATAGCTCACACTACTACTGCTCTTCGTCACATTCAACCTCCTCCTTAGGCATTATCTTTAACTTTTGTTGACGCCATTTTTCGCCAACGAGATATTAAGAAATAAAATGGGTAGATTAGCGCTCAATATTAAACCGTAAGGAAATAACCAAAACTCACTCAAAAAAACAACTTTTACGTGGTTCAGTGGTTAAAATCCACCTAGTCCACGATTCAATATTATTATAGTTTCTCTCTCTATTTTGGCAGAGTTTCGGTAATACAGAATAATGGTCCCCCTTTCCTATCCAATATTCCCAGTATTTATAGGGGAATTCCATGGACAGGTTCAGTGTAACTGTGTAAAAAAACCGCGTAACTACACATATAGTATATAATTAATACAGATTATTCCCATTTACATTGGGATGTAATTTGATAGCATAATAAACACGTTCCTGCTATCTTGGTTAATAAATGACATAAATACGATTCAGCCTGGTCATTAATGATCTTATAAAGAATCCTTGAGTCTCTTGGGATCCTTCAGTATGCGTTATATCTAGGTCCTCACGAGCTGAATATCTCATACGAGCTCAAGCTTGATAGCTATCTGACTCCAAGCTCGTAATAAGTCCAGGACACCTAATACTGGATTTGACCACTTCGAGTCTCGAGCTGCTCACATGGTTAATAACCAGATACTATACTTGGTTATTTTTCCATGTATCTACCTGCCAGTTGTACCTGAGCTGAGTGAGTAAACTCGTGTTAAAATTAGGGTGCAACATTTGCCCCCCAAGCTCATGCTCGTGTTTGATGTCGTCACTTTCTGACATACACAGTAGGGGCTTTTAGACTTATGTCACACAAAATCGTGTCTGCCTACTATTCAAGTATTGGACACATGGGCTCTTGCAATTGGCGTCTGTTCAGGTTTCAAGGAGTGAAATAATTGTCCTGTCAACTTTTTCCCGCCATCTGGTCTAATTAATCTTGGCCCTTGGATCTTGAGCTAACCCAATCGGATGGCCCAAATTAATTTCCGTTGTTTACGTATAAATAGGGTGATCAGTCCTCAGACTTCACCACCTTTGTATTCAAAAAAGAAAAGAAAAAATCTCCCTTTTCCAATTCTCAAGTTTCCTTTCTTCTTCTCCAGAATTCCCAGAACTATTCATTGTACCCCAGACCTTCAGAAGCTTTCCAGGAGCTTCCCGTGACCGTATCTACACCCTCTTCAAATCGAACATTTTTCCTGTAAGTATTTTATCCCCTGGTTTGAAAAGTTTTTTTTTGTTCTTCATTATCCAATGAGATTTTTTTTTCAGCAATGTTCATTGTTTGGTATTGTTAGACTATTGCTAAGTGCTAATAGGAAATAGGTTTTGGTTTAGGCTCCATGAGCAAACCCCAAATGTATTTTAGAAATAAGACATTCATAAAACTAGGCAAATTTCTGGGTTAATTTGGGGTATCCCTAATGGCAAATCGATTTAAAGAATACCTATTTGGGGTATAGAAACCGAAAGGTTTTTAGGTTTAATACTAGGTAGCTTAGGGGTTACGATTCCTTATGCGGTTTTGCACTAAACCACTTTCCAAAAGAAAGTAGTGGGTCTGACACTTCTGACACACGGATCCCGAAGTATCTGGGGATTTTAAGAAACCAAAGCACATAGCCTAGGATATCGTGTGGCATCACGCAATGAGGCTAGGGCCAATTTTAGCTCATATAAACTTTCAAATGTTAAAAGTAGTCCTCTTCATCCTCCATATCTCCACGACCATAGTTATAGACCATCTTAGGTCGCCTACTAACTAGGTCGATTTTTCGTCAGGTGATCTGAAATATGGCACCTCCAAAGAAGACCGTCGCGAACTCATCTACCCAGCACAAGCATAAAGGCAAACAGGTTGCCTACGAATCTCCTATCCCACATTTTGGTCCTGCGGTGGAGAGGGAGGTCGTCGTCAATCCCAACGATTTCTTTGAGGCTGAACATATAGTCTCAAAGATATCGACTTAGGGGAAAGTAAACAAAATTCTACTGAATCATCATATTGAGCTCGGAGCCTGTGGTCTCCTTGCACGACCTGCCTTTGAAGGAGATCGGAGCTGTGCCCCCTTCCAAGAAGATTATGGGGCTTGGAGTGACGAGCACCTGAAGGTTGGTGCTTTCCTTCCATTGGACCAATACTTCGTATATTTTTTAAACTACGTCAAGTTGGCTCCCTTCCAGCTCCCCCCAAATTCCTACAGACTTTTGGCGGGGCTAAAATATCTTTTCTGAGGCATGAGTGGGACTTCCCCACTCAAGCAGATATTTTATATTTCTTCTGCCTCAAAGCGAGCCCTGATCAGAAAGGGCGAGGTGATGGGTTCTACTCCCTTACGAGGTTTCTAAATTCCACCTTCGTCATCGAGCTCCCTAGCCATCCAAATGACTATAAAGACTTTGTCTTTATGTCGAATGGGTTCAAGAATTGTGAATATCGGTACTTAAGCCATCGTCGTAAGTCGTCTATCTTTGTAATTTCAGCACATGAATTTTGTCATTTTCATTGTAGACAATTTGTTTTTTACATATGTTATGAATGAGTTTGTTCCTCGTGTAGCTATTTTTGCAAGGACGCACAAATCTGTGACCCTCAAGGGGCAGTACGAGACTTTGTCCAGTCTTCCCCCTGGGAAAAGGATTATCACCAGGTCATGAATGATGCCACAATGTTCGCATGTAACTTGATCAGCGAGGGTCAAACACTAGCTCTGAGGACCCGAGCTCCACTCCTAATTATCCTCGAGATTCTCTCTTCCCAAGAGGCCTTGCCAGCCGTTGAGGACACTAACGAGGAAGAGATCGAGGTGCCTCCCGAAATTGGTCAGGGGCCCGATCCTATCCGAGCTGCGTCAGGGGCAGCAGCTGGCCCCTCCGGCCAAGGTAACCCATACCTATTTAGAGAGTTAGATCAGGTTGCTGCTACCTTTAGGTTAATACATTTTAATCCCAACCAGCTCGTTAGCCGCCATCCCACCGATCCGGATCCAAACGTAACCGTACTCCAATGTGTGGATCGCTTGGTGGTACGCTATGACCACAACTATCCCAGAGGCGTAGTTGTAGTTGATAACACACTAAACTTTAGATCCTCTATCTTTGAATAATATGGGACTAACCTTAGGACTTGGCCTTCTCTGCTCCAGGGTGCATTTTCTCCTGGGTTCAGGCAGTACGTAGATGAATCCAGCCCTGTGGAGGGACCTGAACCCCCTAGGATCCAAGAGATTGTAGCCTTAGATTCCCCCTCCCCTCCGTTAATCCCAGAGTTGGAGGTCGTGCCTAGCCCAATCCTTACACTCGAACTGATCGTAATAGATTCCTCCCCCAGCCCGAAGGGTAGGATCCTTATCCCTTTTTTTATACCTTTAAAACATTACTCCTGTGAATTAACTCCCCTTTGTTCTTTTCAGGTGAAGAGATGGAATCGATAGAAGCTCCTAACTTAATGAGTGCCTTTCAGGCTAAAAGTTCTTAAATGGGTCCCATTATGAAGAGGTCCAGGGTGGCGAAGAAGGCCACCCCTAAAATGGGGGATACTACAAAATCCCCCTCTAAGGCTAAAGATGCAAGCTCTGCTCAAGAGCCAGCTCAGGTGACAACTGTCACCATTCGAAAAGTTCCTCCTCCTCCTCCTCAACATATACCTCCACCCTCCAAGTAATTTGAACAGAGGCCCCCATCGTCCAAGTACCAGTTGAGCCATACAATCTGAGTAAGATCCCTGAGGCCTTTCGAGGTATAGTGTATGAGACAGCGAGTCACATGGTGGGCCATGCATATAAAGTTAGTGCTAGGGATCTAAGGGCCATAGAGGAGCGCAAACTGGAGGATGTCCTCGAGTTTGCTATGGGGATGAATCTCATCATGAGTCCTTCTCCCACCTATGATTCTTTTTTCTTTACTATGTGTTCTTCCTTTTTTTTTATTGACTTGCTTCATTATTCTGTAGTCCGTCTGGGCCCAATACCAGAGCATAGCTCATGCTCAGGCCAAAAATGAAGAGCTCTGAGCCAAGCTGGCTGCTGCCCAAGTCACCGTGAATGCTGCTTAGGAGAGTGAGCACACCGCCAAAGCTACCCTGACAGTTGCTTAGGAGAATGAGTATGCTGCTAAGGCTGCTCTTATCTCTTCCCAAGAAGGCGAGCAGTCTGCAAAGACCACATTGTCCGCCTCTCAGGCTCAGGTCACAGAGGCGAACCGCCGTGCTGAACAGCTTTAGGCCAAAAAAGGGCGAACTCAAAGTGAAGTTAGCCAAGGCCGAAGTTAAAGCCAAGGAGGAAGCGGCGTCATCGTCAATAATGGAGGAGATGCTTTACCATTGTTGGACTTTCAACCAAGACGAGAACTTCTCCTTCAAGAGCCCTCGGAAACTGGTGAGGCTTCCGGAGCAGCGGAGGGAGATGGTGAGGAGGTTACTTCAGCGGGGCGAGCTGACGGAGCCCAATGATCTTATTTAAGATTTTCTTTTGTTATCATTATCATTTTCGAACAATACCTTGGGATAAAAACAATTTCCTTTAGGCTTAGCTCGAGGTTTTTTTTTAATATACATCTAACTTGTGATCTATTTGTGTCCTTTATTATTCTCATGTTTGTGAATTCTTAGAATTTTGCACATTTTAAATCTTAAGGATCGTCTTTAGATTGAGATGGATTATATCAATCTTGGGTGTATCCAAGGTTCTGCTCGTTTATTTGCATCGTACTTGTTAAGAATCAGGCCTTGGACCTGGTTATATCCAGGGTTTTTAATAAGCTTAATAGCATTATACTTGTAGAGAATCAGGCCCCGGACCTGGTTATATCTAGGGTTTTAAATGATTTAAACTTAGTTCGCGCTAGGTTAACTGAAAACTCAAGCTTTAAAAAATCATTGAATAATCAATTTTTTCCACCTTCTAAGTTTTGGACCTGTTTATATCCAGGGTTTTAGATGATTTAAACTTAATTTGCACTAGGTTTATTGAAAATTCGAGCTTTAAAAATCCGTTGAATAATCAAAATTTCCCAGCTTCTAAGTTTTTAATCTTATTCAGCACGCTTAATTTTTTTAAAGGTCGCCTAATCCAAGTCTACGTCTCTTGAATTTTGAATTGAAATAGCGAGTGATCTTTTTATTAATAATGGCCGAGTTGTAACTGTGATTCCTCTCATTTTTCTTTGATCAGATCGAGAGATGCACTAAGTATCATGTTATTGTTGGTTTCTATTGATCAAATAAGAGATTATACGCAGCGGAACAACAGTCAAATTGTTAGATTAATCTCATAAGATTTCTAGATCTACTTCTTCACATGCATATATATATATTGAATCAAAGACATGAACAGAAAAATTACCTCAGGTCCTTCCTTGCTGCTATCTTTTCGTATGGCTAAATCCTTGAGATCTCACACCAAGATCTTCCAAAATGTTCTCAGGCACACAAAGAACGAGTGTGGGCTCGCTATACAAATAATAGACAATAAACTATTTATCAGATGTTCTCAACACATGAGATCTGATAAAGTTTGGACCTAGGTTTTGTGAAGAACAATGACTTTAGTTTTTGTCACTGTTCTCTTTCTCTAAGAGAGATTCCTAGATATTTTTCTATCCCTGAAAAGTTACGTTCTGTGAAAAACTGATATCCAATATATTAAAATATTTTTTATTTTAAACAAATTCAAAATAACTGATCAGTTATCAGATTTTTGTTTAAATAATAATATTTTAATCATATTAAAATATCTCATTATTTATTTAATATTTAAATAACTAAAATTGTGGAATCAAGAGACTGAGTAAACTCTCTTATGCGTGGCACTGTGCCACACATGTACCACATGCCTGTGATAGCATGTGATTTTTCCCAATTTTTATTATTATTTAAATTTCAAAAATAAATTAATTCAAAATTAATTATATTTTTGTTAAATCAAATAATTAATTAATTACACATAATTAAACAATAATTATGTTTGATACATAGAAAAATATTTTACTTATCACATAAGTCCTTTTTGCCCATTTTTGTATTTGCCTTTGACAGTGATTGTTTGAGCCATTTCGGGGACCATGGACCTATAACATTAAGCTCCAATAAATTGAAACTAAATAATTAAACTCTTTAATTATAATAGTTAATTTATTAATTATGATATTACTCCACTATAAATTCAGAATTGCACTCTTTATGTTATAGATATACTTTTACAGAAATCTTTTAATTAAGTCGTCCATTGATATAACCATCTTACAATAGTTCAACCCTCTAATTAATTAGTTCATAAATTAGAATGGAAGAATTACCATTTAACCTTTCTAATTTACTTCTTATTCCTTAAGTACCATTAATTCATTAGTGAATAATTAATCTATAATCTAATTATAGATTTGAGCTCAAAATCATTCAGTTCCAGATTTAACCCTTAAGGGAACTAATATATGATCTGTTAGGAAAGATTAGATTCCGTATTGTTGATACATGTTCCCATCCATCCATGATATTAAATCTCCAAAACAAAAGTCATTAGCCTCATTCTATGAAGAGACCTTAATGAATGAATCAAAAGATTTAATAAACATGAACAGGAGTTCATAAACACTCAGGATTCAGGTTGATCTATAAATGATCATCAGTTATGATATGAATTACAAGTCTTCATTGTTAAATGGTTTTTGGATAAAGACTTCAATTCATATCGGTCCATGTCATATATAATCATATTATATAAAGCATCTTTACCGAGATGTCTTTCTACATCAATAATCTGAATCTAGATTATTTGTATCATTATGATACTCAGTAAACCGTACTTACAACTCCAATTAAAGAATTCTATAACTTTAATTTGTTGTTTTTGACTATTTCTATTCATTCACGTGATCTTAATTCTCTCGTACTAATACAAGATCACATCCTCAATAATGAATATGGAATTTTTTCTGATATTTTCAAAATTATTCAAACAATAATTTAACAATCCAAATATGACAATAATAATAAACCATCGTATTTATTTATTCACAGAAAAAACAAATGTCTTTACATACTTTTAGGACACACTCCTAACAGTTATTTTGTTCTTGATCAAACGTCCTTTGCCTGTTAGTAGTTACCATGGCTTCAATTGGAAGCATGGTCTTGCTTCCGAAAGTTAGGGAAAAATGAGTATGCCCCGTGGATGTCCTATGAGAAGTTCGATAGGCCCAAAGTACTTGCAAGAGCAATTCAGGCCATAATCCTTTGGCTTTGTCTAACGTCTTCTTCAGGCTCGCCTTAAGGGTCTTATTTGCAGCCTCGAACTACCTGTCGGCTTGTGGGTATGCTACCGACAAGAAACTCTTTGTTATGTCGTATTTTTCACAAAAGTTTGTGAAGAGATCACTGTCGAACTTCATCCCGTTATCTGACACATTCTTCTTAGGGAGTCTAAATCGACAAATGATACTTTTCACTACGAAATCCATGACTCTTTTTGAAGTGATGGTTGCCAGAGGTTCTGCTTCTACCCACTTCGTGAAGTAATCGATCGCCACTACCAGATATCGAACTCCTCCTTTTCCCATAGGTAGGGAACCTATCAGGTCAATTCCCCAAGTTGCAAATGGCCACAGGGAGGAAATAATTGTTAGCTCAACTGGAGTAGCTCGAGCAACTATGGCGAAACGCTGGCATTTGTAACACTTCTGAACATACGAGATCGAATCTTTCGTTAAAGTGGGCCAAAAATATCCCTGTCTTAGTACCTTCAGTGCTAGGTTTTGCCCCCCAGCATGATCTCCACAAAAACCTTCGTGTATTTCTTGCAAAAAAAAATTGGCTTCCTCCGGCAAAACACATCGCCGGCGAAGCAACGAATGACCACGCCGATATAAGGTTCCATCGACTATTACGTACCTTGGAGCTTGATGTAGTATTTTTCTCGCGTCTTTTCTATCGTCAGGTAGCTTTCTAGTTGTGAGATACTCTATTATAGGAGTCATCTAGGTCGGTCTTATGTCAATCATTCTAACCTCCGCTGCTTCTGTAACGACCCAGATTTTCAAGACTCGATAATGCGGAAATATAAATGTTAGAATACTTTTTAAAAAGTCGTATGGCCATACTTAACATTTTGTTACAAACATGTTTTATAAAGAGTAGAGTGAGCCTAGTTTAGGAAAATTACACAACATTTCCAAAAATAAAACGGCTTCCCAAAAGGTCGGTCCACATGTACATTTGCAAGGAAGACTCCAGCTCTCACTGTTCTGCCTTGCCCTTGCTCTTACCTACAACATGAAACAACTAGGTAAGCGAAAATGCTTAGTAAGATCAACTTTCAAACAAAGCATGTAGAGAATTAGGGTTCCGGACCCATCCGGACCCTACACAATCAATTTCAAGAACGCTAAAGAGTCCTGGCAAACTTATGGTCATGCCTGATAACCAAGGATAAATTAATTCATAACTAGATAAAAATCCTGCACTCAGAAAAATCCCAGAACAAGCAGATATATTATCTCACAACTATATCTTATCAACAATTATATCCCTGCACTCAGAAAATCCCTGAGCAAGCAAATATATTATATCACAACTATATCTTATCAACAATTATATCCCTGCACTCAGAAAATCCCAGAGCAAGCAAATATATTATATCACCACTATATCTTATCAACAATTATATCCATGCACTCAAAAAATCCCAGAGCAAGCAGATATAATATATCACAATATAATTCAAGACCAACGCTCGACAATTTCCAACAATTCAGGTGTAACGCGCCCTCCAACATAATTGCTAATCTATAAAAGAGAACCGAGTCTCCACACTAAGATCTAGCCAATAAATATTCTCATCAAGGGTAACTATCGTGTTACCTAGGGCATCGCTACTTATCCAAGAGTGTAATCCAATTTACACAGTTTTACGGAGACTTCTATGTTAATCAGTGGTGCTGGTGAGCAGTTGCCCCTAGGGTGTTCAGCCTCACTCAATCTTGGCAACCCCTAGTATCTCTAGGCACTCTCACTGAATGGCCAATATTCACGGCTGCTATCCGGGAATAACTTATCAGAGCATTTGCTCGGATTCTAACCGTCCAATGATTAAGTAAGCATGAGGGCCCCTAGGTCCCATTTATTTTGGCGCCCCTAGGTTTAACCAGCTTATCCTCATCTCATGGCCACTCGTCGCGGTAATGAACCGGACATAAATAAAATCAAGCAGTGTGACGGGGATTTTTCTAGGATATGACGGAGATCTACCAATCATCTTTTCTAAATCAGCACTCACTAGACTAACGTCTCTAAGCAACTTTCTATGATAGTCTATATATGTGCATGTATCCCTATACTAACATACCAGACAATAATCATTTCATGTTGCAGCCATACAATATAAGTTGACTTACTTGGAGTCCTTAGCGCTCAGCAAGTTTTCACCCTCCAACGTTCCGTCCAGTTATGCTTAGCCAATACTGTAGTTAACCATACAGTATACTCGGATTAATTATGGCACTCATAATTCATTATCATTATTTTGGGCAGTTTGGTCATTTTAATAAAATTCATTTTCAAGGATTTATAATCCTTATTTGGTTTTAAACCTATTAAGGAAAGTCATACAAAATATTCGAGACTAAACCCTAAGTCTCGGGGAGACCTATCCTAAGGTCTCGATACCTAGGCTCGGGTATCACAATGGTATTTTCCCACAATCTGTTAAAAATCTTATTCTTTCAAGATATCGCTATTAACCCGCACTTTCGACTAGTCGGTTAAAATATGTAAGATTTTAGCCGGTATTATATCCAGAAAATACTAATAAATTCCTTAATTATTTTTAAAGAAAATAAACTCTTAAATTTTCCTTTTATTTTTCTTAAGGTTTTAATATCTAAAAACCGTTTTAAGAAAATTACCTAATTTGTCTTAATCAATTTTACTTGCTAGAAAAATATTTCATTTAATTATTTTCTCAAAATATAGGGTTTTAAACCCTCTTTTAATTTATTAACTATTAATAAATTAAATCTCTTATTTTTAAAAAGAATAAAAACTCTTTAATAAAAATAATTCATTTAAACTCAAAGGGGTAATTTTAGTGAAAATATGTTTTCAAGACTTACCAATTTATATATTGAAATAAGCAAAATTTTACTTTTTACCTTATGTTCCAAAATCTCATTTTTACACTAAGTGTGAAAAGCCTATTTTTCACATTTTTAACTACATACTTCGTTAGTTCATAACATGAAATTTACTTACCCAATTGTTTCCAAAATTTCCCAATTCCATTTTTGTTATGCCATTTAGGTCTTTGTAAAATCTTAGGTCAAAATGAGCATTTTTGATTGGTGAAATCATTTTCCAACAATGAGGTAAAAATGACCTTATTTTCAAGTCCTTATTTTTTCCAAACTTTGACAGTTAATAATTTTCAAACCGTTCGATATTTTCTTACAAAATTTTACAGTGGAATACTAAGTTACGCCAGCAATATGTTCACAAAATTTTAGAAAAAAATGGGTTCATTTACCCTATACAGTGGCTGTCCAAACTTGGTTCCGAAAATAAGAATACGAAAAAAACAGTTTTTACCTAAACTTTGAAATAGCATAACTTACTCATTTCTAAACATTTTTTTGTGTTTCAAAAGCTCAATTTTATGTACTCAATCTCTACAACATCACAGTATAATTTAATTTTACAAAACCAATATACAGTGGCTGCTTGACCCCTTGGAAGTCACAGCTCAAAACATGTTTTGTTTTAGGGTATCCTACAAAAACCCTTGGGGGTTTTGGTTCCCATTTTCAAAAATCAATACAGAAGCATCATAAAAATTATTAAACAACTACCATAACCTTATTACATCACCAACAAGAAACTTTAAGTATTAAATATACAAAATAATGCTTAAAACTAAAAACCCTACAACAAAATCATCAAAAGTAAACTTTTTTACCTTTTTGGTGTTCTTGCTTAAGGTTTGGACATTCCTATTAGCTTTGACTCCTTCAAAACCTTTCAAAAACCCTAAAAAACTTCCCCCAACAACATAGTTAATTAGCTATTTGAAACTCTATGCTTAAAACTTTACAAAAGTCTAGATTAATGAAACTTTACCTTAAGGAAAACCCTCCCTAGACCAAGACTTAGCCTCCAAGTTTCCTTGGTGTTCTTGAGGTTGAATATTGAGAGAAAACTTGAGAGGGTCTTCAAAAATCAGATGAGAGTGATTGAGAGAGTGTGGGAGTCGGTTTTGGGGGTTAGAATAGCTCACAATACTCTTCAAAATATCACAAAACACTTTAGTGCTTTTCTACCCACTTGCCCACTTGACTTCTTAATTAAATGGGATTTAAATTTTATAAAATTGGGTTCACACAACTCTAAAAATGCCACATGGCCGGCCACCCTTTTCATTTTATCTATGTTATATATAATTTTTTTTTTATAAAGATTAATAAATGTTTCATAAGAAGAAAAGTCCAAATTGGCTTTTGACACCTTTTTCACTCTTATTAAGTTTTAATCACCAAACTTAACATTAACTAATTAAATTAAATGTCTCTCACATTTAATTTAATTAATCACATAATAAAATTTAACCTAAGGTCCATTCATGGAATAAAATTCCCCACTTAAGTAAAATTAGGCATTTAACACAAAATGCCCTAAAATTTCCATTTTCTTTTAGGTTTATTATTTTTTACCAAACTTTAAATTTTATGAATGTATTTTATGACCAAAATATAATTGCCATAATTTTTCATTTTATTTTCCGATATTTTTACCCAATCAGGGTTTTTGTGTCGATCCAGGACCGAAAGTCTTATCTTGACTTTTAAAATCACAAAATTCATATTTTGTCTAGCAATAACTCATGGAATACTTCCAAACAAAATATAATATTATTTAAAATAATATTCTTAACCCGGGGGAAAAATCCCGACCCGAGTCGTTTAAAGGTACCCGAAAACGCAGGACATTACAGCTTCTCTCATTACACTTGGGCTCTCCAAGAACTCCACTAGCACTACATTTAATGTTTCAGCCTCTTTTGTGGAAGCAAGTCGTGCTAAAGCGTCAGCGTTAGAATTCTACTCGCGGGGTATCTATTCAATAGAGTTGTACTCAAATTCAGAAAGTTCCCCATTTACCTTAGCTAGGTAGGCTGCCATCTTGATCCCTCGAGCTTGGTACTCCCCCAATACTTGATTTACCACGAGTTGTGAATCATTGCAGCATTGGATGGCTTTGGCGTTCAGCTCGCTTGCCACCCTCTGCCCTGCCAGTAAGGCCTCATATTCTGCTTCGTTGTTGGATGCCTCAAATCCAAATCTTAGAGTTGTATGGAATCGATGTCCCTCTGGCGAGATTAAAATTAACCCAGCTCCTGATCCGTTCCCGTTCGATGATCCATCAACGAAGATTTTCCATAATTCCTACACCAGCTCCCTCACGAGCATGCCCCTAAAACCAGTGCATTCAGCCATAAAATCAGCAAGGGCCTGACTCTTGATTGAAGTCTGTGGCATGTACAATATCTCGAACTGGCTATGTTCGATGGACCATTTTAAAAGACGTCCCGACGTTTCAGGTTTTTGCAAAACTTGCCTTAAAGGTTGGTCGGTTAAGATGTTGATAGAATGGGACTGGAAGTATTGTCGGAGCTTTCTGGAAGCCAATATCAGACAGAATGCCAACTTCTCTATCAGTGGGTATCGTGACTCAGCTCCGAGAAGCCTCTTGCTTACATAATACACTGGTTTCTGAGCACGATCTTCTTCTCGAACTAACACGACACTTACTGCATTCTCTGTCACGGCCAGATAAAGGAACAGAGACTCTCCAGGTATTGGTTTAGATAATACCGGGGGCTCGGCCAGATGCATTTTTAGGTCGTGGAATGCCAGTTTACACTCCTGGGTCCACTCAAATTTCTTGTTTCCTCTGAGCAAGTTGTAGAATGGCAGACACTTGTCAATGGTTCTTAAAATGAAGCGATTCAAAGCTGCCACCCTTCCAGTTAGGATTTGAACTTCTTTTCGCGACCTGGGAGAAGGCATTAATAACAACGATCTGATTTTTTTCAGGATTTGCCTCT
The DNA here is from genome assembly GCF_963169125.1 of Humulus lupulus. Classification (NCBI taxonomy): domain Eukaryota; kingdom Viridiplantae; phylum Streptophyta; class Magnoliopsida; order Rosales; family Cannabaceae; genus Humulus; species Humulus lupulus. Next base: position 185,918,736 of record NC_084796.1, read on the forward strand.
TTTCCCCTTGTGTTGACTATGAACCCCAGAAATTTTCCAGATGCCACCCCGAAAGTGCATTTCTGGGGATTCAGCTTCATGTCATATCTCCTTAATATTCCAAAAAATTCTTCTAGATTGGATACATGGTTAATGGAAATCTTCGATTTGGCAAGCATGTCATCGACATACACTTCCATATTTCTCCTTATCTGGTTAGCCAACATTTTGTTGACCATGCGTTGGTATGTAGCCCCGACATTCTTCATTCCGAATGGCATAACTCTGTAACAATATGCGTTATGCTTGGTCATGAAACTATTATGCTCTTGGTCTGCAGGGTTCATCGTGATTTGGTTATATCCAGATTACGCGTCCATGAAAGACATGAGCTCGTGACCTGCCGTGGCATCTACCAACTAGTCAATCTTAGGCAGTGGGAAACAGTCCTTGGGACAAGCTTTGTTTAGGTCGGAGAAGTCGATACAGATTCTCCACTTCCCATTCGGCTTTGTGACTAGCATGGGATTGGCAACCCCGATCGGGTATATTGCCTCCCAGATAAACCCACATTTTAGTAATCGAGCTACTTCTTCCTCAAGGGCTAGCTCGGACCGTTCCCAAAAGTCTCCGATTTTGGGATTTTGCCGGCACATTCTTGTACAAATTTAAAGTGTGCATAATTATATTCAGATTGATTCCCACCATATACTCATGCGACCAAGCGAAGACGTCCAGGTTTTTCTGTAAAAAATCGAGCAGCTCCATCTTTCTTTTGTCGTCAAGATTCTTTCCAATCTTTACTACTCTTGAAGCTTCTTTGAGATCGATGTTTACTTCTTCAAGCTCTTCTATGGCTTTGAGCTCTGATCTTTCTTCGCCTATCCGCGGGTTAATGTCGTCACATTGGGCGACCTCACTATCCTCTTCCTGCTGAGGTTATTCCATCTCACGAGTAACTTTTACTTCCTGGGACTCCTCACCTCCGTCATTTATGACCATCGCTTGCTACCTGGGTTGTGATTTTCCCTTCATAGAAATGTTATAGCATTCCCTGGCAGTGAGTTGATCACCTCTGACTATGCATATCCCCGTAGCTAAGGGGAATTTCATTGCCAAGTGGCGGATAGAGGTTATAGCTTCAAATGCCATCAGCGTAGGTCGACCCAAAATCGTATTGTATGCACTGGACAATGGATTACCACGAACTCGATTACTTTGGAAACAATTTGTGACTCTTCTCCCAATGTCATAACCAATTCGATTGTCCTGATGGCCTCTGACCCTTCACCCAAAAATCCGTACAGAGTCATCGAGGTCACCTTCAAATCAGTTACAAATAATTCCATTTTTCCAGGGTGGACCTGAAAAGTAGATTTACAGAGCTTCCATTATCCACTAGTGTTCTTCAGACCCTTCGGTTAGCGAGATGAACGGTTACCACCAATGAATCATTATGTGGGAATTGGACATGGCTAGCATCCTCTTCCGTGAAAATGATTGGTTGCTTTTCCAATCGCTGCTGCTTCGATAATCGTTGCTCCAAGATGAACTCCTTCCTGTTATGAGCCTTCAGCTCATTAATGTACCTCTTTTGGGCTCCACTGCTCGTGCCTGCCAAATGTGGACCTCCGCAATAGTGGTCATATCTCCCCCTACTATCTGAGGGGATTCGACCTAATTTGCCTAAGTTCCGGTTTGGCCTATCGGAGCTTCAAGGACTGATTGAGGGTTCTGCCTGGCGGGCTGATTAGGGACTACCCAATTTCTGGTGTACTGGGCCAACGGTCCAACTCTAATGAGAGTTTTGATCTCATCCTTTAGCTGCCAGCAATCATCAGTGTTATGATTGATGTCGTTATGGAATCAGCAGAATTTTGAGGGATCTTTCTTCGCCCTCTGGTTCCTCAACAATTCTATCTTCTTCCATGGAAGGCGATTAGAATTTGCCAGAAAAATGTGCTCCTGGGTGTCCATTAGGTCGGTATAGGTAGCATAGACAGGTTTGAATTTCTCCCCGGACTTATTTTTCTTTGTCTCGCTTTGGTCGCCCTCACCATTCCTCTTCCTTTTGTTATTCCCCCTTAGTTATTTTGGGCAACGATTTGAGTCGTAGATGCAACATCCGTTACCGCTCCAATGGGTTGGACAGGGGTCTGGCTGGTTCCTGCGATAGAAGCTCGTGTCTCCTCCAGGTTTATCCACTCTTGAGCTTGGGCCAATAATTTGTCTATGCTCTTAACTCCTTTTATTTGGAGTTCTAGCCATAAGTCGCCCTTGACGAGGATTCCCGTCCTCATTGCCATGAGCTTGGAACTATCATCAGCATCCTTAGCTCATGCAGCAACATTGGCAAATCTACTCAAATATGCCTTCAATGTTTCGCCAGGTTGCTGCTTTACATTGGCCAATGAATCAGCCTCAACCCAAGCTGCCTGAGAAGCTCAGAATGCTATTTTGAAATCGAAAGAAAAATTCTTCCACGAACTTATGGAATGCCTCTTGTATTGTTTAAACCACTGCCTGGCAGGCCCGACCAAAGTTGCAGGGAACAAGATACACCTTAGACCGAGCTCGACATTGTGGGCCATCATCATGGTGTTAAACATTTCGAGGTGATCGGATGGATCTCCATTTCCATCAAACTTTGACATGTGTGGCATCCTAAAACCTACGAGATATGTGGCTGCCGCAATGTTTTGAGCGAAAAGCTCGAGCTCCTCGTCTGAGTCGCAATCATCCTTTTCTTTTCCGGACAAGAGAATTTTCATTTGCTCTTCCATTAGAGCTAGTCTCTCGAGGGTTTGGTCCCTAGTCCCTAGGATAACTGGGGGCTATTCAACAGCTCCCATCCTATCGTACGCGTTTGACGGGTTATTGTCCCTCCAAGCTCGAGCTTAGTTCGGTGGGGCATTCCCATTGTCGTGTACTATGGACGGACCTCCTTCGTGTCGAGTATAGCTAACATCTTCATCCCGAGCGGGATACCTTCTCTATGAGTTCAAATGATCACGAAAGTCGGGTTGCAGGTCATACCGAGGGCTTTGTGCTGAACTCAAATGATTTCTTAGGTCGCTCTCGGACCTGCTGCTACAATGACTTTCGATCCAGTAACTTTTGTTTGCAAAGATTACAGCTCGTGGTTGAGATCAAGGGCCTGGATTTTCAACACGCATTCGTGGAGTAGAAGTATTCGCAGATGGGGGAGGATTTCTCCTGCCGTCCCCATAAGCTGGAATATCTTGTTGAGGACGAGGTGGTATCGGATGTCTTACAGGTGACGGGGGATGCCTTATTGGTGAGGCTATCCTTGTTCCATTAGGACGTACTAAATTAGCCCACCTCTGTTCTATTCCAACATCCCTAGGTCTTGGTGCTTGGTGATCCGATCATGGCACAGAAGGATTTGTTGGAACATTATGCCTTCGTGAGCCTTTCCCAGTCCCTCCTCGTGGATTGTCATGGACATTCCTGGGGACTTGTGAAGAAGGCACCGAACTTGGGGTTGCAGTCCTGACTGACCGACTAACATGCTGACGACCCCTGTGATGGTCACTGGGTCGAGCATTCTGGTGATATCGCCCCACAGGCACAAAACATGGAGTGGCGGTCCTGACAGATCGATTTGGTTTAGATTGGTTATTCCCATGGGACTTATGAGACCCACTTCGCCTCTTTCTGACATTAACATCGATTGCAAGAGTTGGTAACCGAGCAAAAACCTCCTCAATCTTCTTATTTGCCCTAGCAAGATGGCTCCTCAGCTGCACATTTTCCATCTCGATGGCAGTTAGATAGCTTGGATTAGGATTTGGCGGTAACGACGCCGAACTCCTGGTATCGCCTTGACGTGCTGATTGTTTTCCCGGACGTTGTTGCACACTCGGACCCCTTTCATTGGGAACAATGGTATAATGGGCCTCCTGCCCACCAAGCTGTTCTGCCTCATTTTTGTGCATTGAGCGAGTGACCACCATGATGAAAATGGACTGGAACTTGTATAGCACTAATTTACCCTCAATGAAAAAACCAAACTGTTGACGCGATTTTTCGCCAACGAGATATTAAGAAATAAAATGGTTAGATTAGCGCTAAATATTAAATCGTAAGGAAATAACCAGAACTCACTCAAAAACATATGACTTTTATGTGGTTCAGTGGTTAAAATCCACCTAGTCCATGAGTGAATATTATTACAATTTCCCTCTCTATTTTGGTAGAGTATCATTAATACAGAATAATGGTCCCCCTTTCCTGTCCAATATTCCCAGTATTTATAGGGGAATTCCATGGAAAGGTTTAGGTAACTGTGTAAACAAACCGCGTAACTACAGATATGGTATATAATTAATACAGATTATTCCCATTTACATTGGGATAAGATTTGATAATATAATAAACACGTTCCTGCTATCTCGGGTAATAAATGACATAAATACGATTCAGCCTGGTCATTAATGAGCGTATAAAGAATCCACGAGTCTCTTGGGATCCTTCAGTATGCGTTATATCTAGGTCCTCACGAGCTGAATATCTTATACGAGCTCAAGCTTGACAGCTATCTGACTCTTAGATCGTAATAAGCCCAGGATGCCTAATATTGGATTTGACCACTTCGAGTTTCGAGCTGCTCACATGGTTAATAACTAGATACTCTACTTGGTTATTTTTCCACGTATCTACCTGTCAGTTGTACCCAAGCTGAGTGAGTGAACTCGTGCAAAAATTAGGGTAAAACACCTTTGTTATTTCACATGTAAAACAACTATGAAATTATGTTTTTAGTAATTACCAAATTAATTAAACCGTGTGAATTAATTAAGGTGCGGGATGGTAATTAAATGTTGAAACAAATTTCAAATATGTCGGGACTGATCCAAACTTGTCATGACAGAAACTGAACACAATAAAAAGACAGTGCAAAAACAATAAAGAACACGACGAATTTTTTCAAGGTTCAGAAACCCCTTCGGATAACCTACTCCTTGGGGCCACGCCCAAAGAATAAAACCAATTAATAAAGAATCACAAGTACAAAATATTGACTTAAACAAAACCAGACTCCCTTTTGAGATTTGCCGCAACTTTGTTGTACTTCTCTTCACTAATCTGATATTGATTGAAACGCTCAACCACTTGAACTCCCTTCAATGGCCAGTGAGTGCTTGTATCCTCCCGATGCAATGCTTGTAAAAATCCTCTCCCGAAGACTATAAAATTTGCGTTCAAATTACAATGTGTATTCACTCATGAACGTGGTATAAACTCACCAGAAAAACTAAACACTCATTTTTCTACAAGATCACGTGAATACTATGATCTTGAATACAAATAAGGAACTCTCACAAATATTACAATACACTCACAAATTATTGACCAACAAGTTCACTTTTTCTCAAGGCCTTAGAAGCCTATTTATAGAGTCCATTTCATGCTCAGAAAGGCTGAGAAAGAATATCCTAATAAAAGCAAAAATATTTGAAGATATTCTTGATTAATGAAGAATTGTCTTTTTAGAAGATTCAGATCCGACAAATACGAACTGGGTGGGGACAGCTAATACCTTTGTCAGATCAAATTTCTCAAGATAGAAATAATAATTAATTACTTCAAAAATATAGTTTCTTGAAGTTTATTACCTTGAGCTGTATGAAAAATAAAAGACAAATATTCCATAAATTATTTTGAGTAAGTACATAATATTTGCTTTATATAACTAAGATACAACTTCCATTTATAATCATATTGTGATAAAATCAAGCTAAATATGAAAGTTAATATTCCGAAAATCACAATAATGGAAAAGTAATATTTTGAAAATCACAATAATATGAAAGTAAAATTATCTTTTAAATAAAAAGATATTTCTATAAAATTTTCCAATTTTAGGATTTACAATCTCCCCCTTTGGCAATTTTATAGACAAGGGACGTCTATTTTAAAAAGATCCTGCATAAAACAAGTGAGTGCTTAACTTCACAAGAGTCTCGAAATGAATCCCCCTGCCAAAAATAACCAAAACAAGGAACAATCGTAGGTCATAATCGAAACACCAAAAATAGAGTACTCTCTCTCCCCCTTGTTGTCTAAGAAAATGCCAAAGAAAAATGAAACTAAACCAAAAAAAAGTAGATGGAGAGGAACTATGACTGTCATGGAGCTGGAGTGGTAGATGCATTGATGATCGCCAAAGAAGCCAAAATTTGGCGGATAGTATCCTCCATGGTAGTGAACCGCTCGGAGAGACTTGCAATTCCTGTCTGGACAGAAGCGAGAGTAGTCGGGACAACAGGGGTGTCAAACTCGACATCTCTAGACCCAGAACTAGCCAAATGAATGTCTTTGACCTTTCTAGCTTTGGTTGTGGAACCACGGCCTCGGTCTTTGTGGTTCCTAGAAGAGAAACAAACGGAGACACACAAAGAACAAAAATCTAAACAACTTGGGTACAAGTGAGCGAGAAAGAAACAAGAGAACACTTAGAATTAAAAAGTCAAAGGGAATCTGAATATATAGAGAATTCAGTGAACAAATGAGGCAAATTCGAAAATGGATAACTAAAAAATGGGTAACCGAATTTAATGTGATAAACGCCAAAGTATCTCCTTTTTTTTTTTAAAAAAAATATTCTCTCACACCTCAAAATTGGAAACTTATACAAGATTTTGAATATAATGAGATAAAACAAATAAATTGCCTCTATTATGTTTATTTTTTTAAATTTGATTTTTTTTTCTTTAGTACTCTGTCAAAAAAGATTTTATTTTTTTATTAATTTTTTTTATTTCATAAAAACAATTGTCGAAAATAAAAGGATAAATTGTCATAACATATGTGTCCATGTAAATGTCAAGTCCTATTCAAGAGAAACAAGATAACTATTTTCTTCAAAAAGTAGAAAACTGAATTATAATTAAAATGATAAGTGATAATGATAACCATAATTTGAAAAAGAATATAACAATCACAAAAAATATTTTAATCAATTCATTATGTGTATGAGTCTTACAACATTCTTACACAGTCTAGTCAACATGCATATGTGTGTGCATGTGTAATCACTTTGGCGTTTCTTTTCGGCCTTTTAAAGATGGGGTCATTGCCCATGTTTGACAATTGTAGCCTTTTTCAAATTGTAACCATAATGGAGGCTATAACTCTTATACTGATGGTAGCCCTTTACACTGGTAGAGTATCCTCCAATATAATTGCTAATTACCTGGTACCAACTTACTCAGTGTCGGCTTTCACACATCAACATAGGTAGCTCTTTTCCAAAATGGAGCCCGAAAAATAAACTTGATTAAGGAATGCTCATACAAAAACAGACATAATGATTTGATCAAATATAAATTGGATGGTCCATAAATTTTCAAATATGGTTTTTATTCCTCACAAAGTATAAAAATTATAACGTTTATTTTCTAAAAATTAAAAAATATGGTCATCAAATTTCTTCCAAACAGGACAAGAGATTTACACAATCACATATGCAAGGCAAGACAATCAATTATTGGCAATTTCAAATAAAACAAACCCCAAGGATTTCCTTTGGGAATCAAATCTGACCGTGTCTAAAGCTTTAGTAAAAATATCTGCAATTTGTTTGCTAGTCTGAACATATTCTAAAATCAGATTTTTGTTTTCAACAAGTACCCTAATAAAATGATGATGAATGTCAATATGTTTGGTGCGAGAGTGCTGAACAGGATTTTTGGATATATTAATAGCACTTGTATTATCACAAAAAATGGTTGAAGTTTTAAGATCAAACCCATAGTCAGCCAACATTTGTTTCATCCACAAAAGTTGAGTATAACAGCTTCCAACAGCTATGTACTCAGCCTCGGCTGTTGACAAAGAGATGTAGTTTTATTTTTTACTATGCCAGGAAACCAAAGTGTTTCCTAAGTAAAAACAACCACCACTTGTACTTTTGCGGTCATCAGTGTTTCCTGCCCAATCTACATCACTATAACACACAAGGTTAGAGTTTTCTTTGGAGTACCAAATGCCTAAATAAAGAGTATTATTGACATAACGAATAATTATTTTTACAGCAGTCACATGAGACTCCATGGAGTTCCCTTGGAAGCGAGCACACACTCCAACATTAAAACATTTTTCATGGGAAATTTTCAAATGTTTTCCTAATCGACATGGTTCACATTTACCAAAAAAATATTTACTTAAATTTGGTAAATCATGAACATGACTCACACTTCCAATTTTTTTCAAATTTTCAAAAACCACATGACCATGTTTTTCATGACACAAATTAGTATCACTCCTTGCGTTTGTGTGAGAACAGCGTGATTGAGATAATTTGTAACAATTGTCAACAAATTTATAACCCTTCAAAACACAATTTCCATTTTGGTCAAGCACAAAACAATTATCATGAGAAAAATTTACAAACAAGTCTTGATCACAAATTTGACTTATACTAATTAGATTAGTTTTAAGTCAATCAACCAAAAGAACATTTTGTAACTTTAGTAGTCCTTCATAATTTAGAGTTTCACTACCAAGTACCTTACAAGACTTACCATCTCCAAATGTGACTTCCCCATTTTTCAAAGACTTGAAGTCAATGAGTATGCTTTTGTTACTTGCCATATGCCTAGAACAACCACTATCAAAATACTAAGGGCCCGTTCGGTTGATGGTAATGGGCCAGAAAGGAAAGGAATGGATTATTAATGGTCCGGATTCTTTTGTTTGGTTGGAAATAACAAGTTTGGAAAAGAATTCCATTGTAATGCTTATTCCCCCAAACTAACGGAATAACTTTTCCACTTTTGAGTCAGTGGAATTATAATTCCATTTCACTGCTTACCTTTCCTTACCCTAATTACCCTTCTTTTTTCATTATTCATAGATCGACAAAAACATTTCTCTCTTCCACTCTAGCCATGGAGATCTTCCTCACTCATTTTTGAGATTAGGTCTCTGAGGTTGGATCTTCGACATCCTCATTTCCATCGCGAAGGTCGAGCACCTCATCATTTTCATCTCCATTTCAATTTTCAGTTGTATGTAGTGACTTGTTCACCTGGTAGAGATATTTGATCTGGGTATGTAGCTTGGGGCCACTCTACTCTCGCTGGACCAGTAAGTTGATACCAATAATTAGCTTTTTTTTCCTGTGCAAAGCTAATATTTGATGAACATTGTTGAAGGTGTAATAATATTGTGTCTATTCGATACATAAAAAGAAGTGGATGATTACTATATATATATATATAAAAAAAAGAAGCATCCACACTGTTAAGAAATAAGAAATTTATTTTAATTTCATTTAAATTTAAATTTAAATTTATTAATAATAATTGGTAGTATCCACAAGTGCATATAATTCTTCTTCAAGTAGGTGAGATGTGCATATAATTCTTCTTCCAGTTAGTAAGATGTAACATAGCAAGCATCCACTTCTTGATCAATTTTCCTGAAGGCCTAGATCTTATCGAGATGAATGATAATGATTATGAGTTTTGATATTTTCTAGTGCTTCGTTTAATTAGTCTGCTCTGGTTGTTCCTGGTATTTTTATGAGATTTTTTGGGTTGGTTTGAGTTTGTATATGAACATGGAATTTGACATCAATAATTCCAATAATTAACACTCGTGGAGTTTGTATATGGTATTTTTCTGGATGTTTATTTCTTAACAGTGCGGATGCTTCTTTTACCAATAATTAACACTCGTTGAAGTGGATGCTTCTTTATATATATATATATATATATATAGTAATCTATTCTTATTTTTTTGTCTAAGTTGTGCCTGTTGTTTATAATCTTCTAGGTGAATGTTGTGAGCTGCAAAACTCTTCCAGGCCAACTGCAAAAGATTTTATACAAGTGGAAATTGCTGTTGAAAAAAACTCACAGAAGATCATCCCCATAAGAAAGGTAATTCTTTATTGTAGAAAGTCTTGACTCTTGACTTGTTGTTTCACATGATTTTCTTGTATTCTGCATGATGAATAAACAGAATAAGATTTGAGGACTTAAAATATTTGGTCTTGTAAAGCATCAATTATAGTTGACATTGGAAATGGTCCTATTATAAGGTGCCCTTATTTAAAGTGAAACTCCTTTGTTGGTGGGGCTTGAAAAGACCTGGTTGTTTGCTTAGTTGTTTCTTAGATTTTTTAAAATTTTTATCATTATTATATATCATCATATGGGACATGATATTTCCCGCTTGCCCTCATTTCTATATATGATTATTAAGGGTCCTACTCGATTTGCAGCTATGTCTCTTTATTTTATTTCTTGTGAATACAATTTTTGGTTCAACAAAACAGACTAGAGTTTTGTGAAATTAGAGAGATCTAAGAAAATGACCCCTTTTTGGTTGTTTTAATATATTTCCTTGTGCCCCCTTTTAAACTATTTTTTCCCTTGAAAAATAAGGTATCAGCAGCCAAGAGAGTCAAAAACAAATAAAATATATTCTTGAAAATGTGAACTTAGTTATGAAGTTTAATAGTAGCAAGTAACATTGTTTCAAAATAAATTCTCAAATCTGTATCAAATCTGTTGTTTCACATGATTTTCTTGTATTCTGATTATTTATCTTATGATTATGATTAAATACAAATTTTCACAGCCATAAATGGCTATTATATTATTTGTCTCTATTATTTTTATTAAATGGTCTCCATATAAGTTGGCTCACCATTTCCCAAGAGCCTCATGTTTCCAATCATATCGTGTTCTCAAAAAGTGTTGATGTCTTTGATAGATGATTATTATGATTAACAAAGGAAGTTTTGTTTACTAAAAAAAATGATAATGATATAGCTTTGAAGAGATGAGTTTTACATACATAATGTGATTAGTTTTTTTTGGCATCAGCTGCTATAATGTTACCTGTGTATAGAAAGAAAAACAAAAGCAGCTTCTGAAATTTCACATGGGTCTTAGCAATATCATCACATTTTCTTGGGTCTTTGTAGCAATATGGCTAAGTCCCATATTTGGCAATTTTTAATCCATGTGAAAATTTTCTTATGGGATATTTTCTTAGGTTGAGCTTGTATTTATGTTGCTAGAATAACTGATTGTTGGATTAAAATTTTTGTTTGCTTGACTATATTCATTGTAGGATAATGGTTCGTTTAACTGTCAGTGAAAGACAAATTTTGAGAAAGAAGAAGATCATGGCTCTTTATTTGCATTGGATGAATGTGTTGTATGTAATGCAGCGGTTTTTCAAATTATGGGAAAAAATTATTGTAAATGGTATTGAATCAAGCTCTTTGGGAAGACAATTATACATACTTGATGTTTTTGTCAATAGGCAAATTGTGCATCAAATAGCTTACGAGAGTGATGTCATTTGTTTTGATCAACTTAGGATGAATAGGAAAACATTTAGCAATTTATGAATAATGCTTGAAACTAGGGGTGGGTTAAAAGCATCTAAATACTTGCAAGTAGATGAGCAAGTGGCCATGTTTTTACATGTAATTGCTCATCATGTGAAAAATAGAGTCATTAGATTTCGATTTATGAGATCTGGTGAGACTATTAGCAAGTTTTTTCACAATGTGTTACATTCAATCATACGACGACATGGAGCGTTATTGAAAAGACCTGAACCGGTTGTTGAAAACTCAACAGATGAAAGGTAGAAATGGTTCAAGGTATATTATATATTACTTGAATTAAAAATCACTACAAATTTTTATTTGTTTGAAATACTAATAAAAAAAAGTTTGTTTATTATGTGGTAGAATTGCTTAGGGGCACTAGATGGAACTCATATTAGAGTGAGAGTACCTATGGCTGATAAACCAAAATATCGTACTCGAAAAGGTGAAATAGCTACAAATGTCTTAGGTGTATGCTCCCAAGACATGCAATTCATATGTGTGTTACCTGGATGGGAAGGCTCTGCAGCAGATGGTAGAGTTTTATGTGATGCCATATGTAGAACAAATGGTTTATGTGTTCCAAATGGTATGCTTTGTGTTTTAGATTATACATTTTTTTTTTTGGATAAGTAAGTCATTTAGGAGACAACTTAATCCTTATCTTTATTTTATTTTAGGTCATTATTACCTTGTAGATGGTGGATATACTAATTGTAAGAGATTTCTTGCTCCATATCGAGGCCAACGCTATCACCTCAACCAATGGGAAGATGGGAATCCTCCCAGAAATCCATAAGAGTTTTTTAATATGAAGCACTCATCTACTAGGAATGTCATTGAGAGATGTTTTGGTGCAATTAACAATCGATGGGAAATTCTTAGGAGTCCATCATTCTATCCAATAAAGACTCAAACCGAATCATTTTAGCATGTTGTTTGCTTCACAATTTTATTAGGAGAGAAATGTCTACTGATAATACTGATATGCATCCAGAGAATGAGATTGATAGTGGAGACGAAGAAGATAGCATGGATGCTGATGGATCCATAAAAAGTATTTAAGCTTTTGAAGGGTGGACAACATTTAGAAATCATTTAGCACTTGAGATGTATAACGAATGGAGAGAACATAGGAGAGCAAGCTATTTTTTTTTATTTCTTATATTAAATGCACAATGATTGTCTAGGTTTCTATATTTGGTTTCACTTGGCTATGCCAATTCATTTGACTGTTTGTGTAATTGACCACCCGAAAAACTTATATCACTTGCTTTGAAATGGAAAATTTATCTTTAAATTTATGTTTTGTTATTGGTGTGTATATCAATTCACTTTTATTTCTTTATTACTGGCTGTTTGTTTCTTTTTCATTCAACTACAACATTTCAGCTTTAGTTTTTAGTTTTACAGTATTTTGATACCTTATTTCAGCATGGAGACTTCAAAAGGAAGAGGTCCAGGACAAAATAAAAGATTTTGGAGCGAAGATGAAGACAAACACTTGATTGAAGCACTTATGGAACTGAATAATGAAGGGAAGTTTAAAGCTAAAGGAAATTTCAAGCCAGGTCATCTTATAGCTCTTGAGATGAAATTAAAGGAGCGATGCCTGCATGTGATATACAAGCTAAGCCACAAATTGAGTCTAGAATGAAGACTTTGAAGACTCATTTTCAAGTGGTTCATGAAATGTTGACTGGACCATTTTGTAGTGGATTTGGGTGGGACAATGACAGAAAAGCTATTACTGCAAAAAAGTCAGTGTGGGAAGCATATTTGCAAGTACTCAAATAATAGTATTTGGTTTGCCATTTTGCTTATGATGTTAATGGATCCATAAGAAGGATTGTTTGCTTATGATGTTGATGGATCCATAACAAGGATGGTTTGCTTATTTATTTGTATCTGATTTTTTTATTTTGTATAAATACAGAGTCACAAAGAAGCAGCCCCCTTCAAGATCAAGTCATTCCCTTGGTATGATGACTTATGTATGGTTTTTGGCAAGGATCGTGCAACTGGAAAAAATGCGGAGACTGCAGCAGATGTTGTTGAAGAACTTCAAACTGAAGAAGAAAACACTACTCTTGGAGAAGATGATTTCAACTATGCTAACAATGTGGATTAAGTACCATCTATGTCTGTTTCAGATGCAACAAGAGGTGCTCAATCTCACACTCAATCAGATGGGTCTTCAAAGAAGAAAAGGAAAGTTGTAAATCATGAAGAACTTTCAGATGCACTCACACAATCAGCTTGTATTATCGCAAGAGAAATTGAAAAAGCTTTTGTTCATTTGAGTAAAGCTATTGGTGAAGACATGAATGAAAAGCATATGCAACTTGGGAAAGTGTTAGAAAGGACCACTTGACTTACCACAACTCAACGCCATAAGGTAGCTCGCATGATTATGCAAGATAATGCTCTAGTTTCTTACTTTTTCAGTGTCCCAGATAATGAGAAGGGTGAATGGGTGACACTTCTTCTTGATGGCTCTCTCTAAGATCATGTTTAGTCCCCTTTGCTCTACTACAATTTGCAGGACAATTTATATTGCCTTTGGCATTCAGTAGTATACAAATTATAATCTTTTGGATATGATGTAATGTTTTATGCTCGTAATTTTGCAAACTAGATTGTCTTTGAGCATAGATCTGAGTAATTGGACATGAATACTTATACTATTTCTAGTGATATTTCATGTGCATGGACAAAGTTTGATCTCACTAATCAAAAACTCTTTTGATTATTAGAATATAAATATGTTATAATGTTTAGTTTAACTTTTTTATGTTATTATATTGTTTTATTTTTTTAAAATATAAAATAGTGTTTAGTGATAATTAAAGTAAATTGCATTTGACATTAAAAAAAAATACTTAACAAAAATAAATTCTTATTGATAACTTTAATATTTTGTAGTGTTCAAAAGTGGAACTATTATGCTTAAAAAAAAGTAGGATTATTAAATATTATTTTGTAAAAAAAGAATATGAAAAAAAAATTAACGTCATTGTTGGTAAATCTATATATATATATATATTTAGTATATTTAGTATATATATATATATATATTAATTTATTAATCATATTTTAAGCACTTTGGGTATTTTTGTCCAAAATAAATTTATTCCATTCCATTTCATAGTCAACCAAACATAAGAATAGGTATTCAATCATTGATTCCATTATTCTAACCAAACAACATAATCTCATTACCTTTCTTATTCCATTCCATTACTATTCCTATTCCTATTCCATTATTTTCATTACCTCCAACCAAACGCCACCTAAGAGTTAAAAGCACATGTTTTAAGACAAGTAAAGGCAGCAAGACATTTGAATTCATTTTTATTCACCCAAACTTTCTTAGGCCGTGTCCTTTTCTTCAAGGGAATTTGTCTCAAATTACCATGATGATTAAAGTAATTTTTTGAAGAAAATTCATCAAGGTAAAACATTTAGGTCGAATATGACCTTTCACTCCACAGAAATGGCAAATTGGAATAAAATAACTAGTTTTTTTATTCTCGAAATTTCTGGTATGTTTCTCATGTGTTGTGACAGATTGAGAAGATGGTGCCCCATGAGTTTGAGTTGTTCTTGCAGAAGGGTCAGTGTTTGAAACAATAGGAAAATTTCTAGAAATATAAATTATTTTTCCTATAGGTTTAGATCCATTTGATCCTAACCTAGAAAAATCACAAGCTTTTTGACATGCAAGCAGAACATCATCCAAAACCATAGATCTATGATTAAGCATTTTGACACCTTTCACAATTTTATCAACTTCATTAGACAAATGTTTGATTTCAGAATATTTAGCAATAATCTCAATTTCATATTTTTTAACAAGAGAGTCAAGTTCTTCATTTCTCTTCTTGAGAACTTTGTTATTGTATGCCATCAAACGAATATCTGAACATACTTTCAATAATTGATCATACATGTTTTTGTATGATTCTTTCAAGGAATCCTCATCCAAATCGGATTCATCCAAATCACCATGGGAACCCTCATCTATTGAAATAGTATTATTTAAACAAACAAGGTTCTCATTCACCTGCACAAAAAGAGGTAAATAAGAAAAAACAGAAGTTAAGGCAAGATTAGAATTTTCTTCCTCATCACTACCTTCAGAGTCTTGGTCACTCCAAGTGGCTGCCATGATCTTCTTATTTTTCTTTAAGGTATTGGCACATTCAAATTGAATATGTCCAAAACCTTCAGACTCCCTGCATTGAATACATTTTTTATTAGTAGATTCAAAAGGTTTTGAAAAATCATTACCTTGGAGGATTTAGACATGTTTTTCTTGTTACCAATATTTTTCATAAACTTCTTAATTTTTTTTTATAACAAGATCATTTCATAATCATCTTCCTCATCTGAGCTTTCCATTTTATCCTTAGAAGATTTCAAGGAAATCGATTTCTCCTTCACAACAATTGGTTTCTCTTGTTGGCGGATCTTTCAATTAAGTTCAAAAGTTCGAAGAGATCCCATCAATCCCTCAACTTTCAAGGTGTCAAGGTTCTTTACCTCCTTAATCTCTGTGATCTTGGATAGAAACCTGTCACGAAGAGATCTAACAATTTTCCTAACCAAAACAGCGCCAGACAACTTTTCTCCAAACGCAAAATTTTCATTAGCAATGTGAGACAATTCTTCATAAAACTCAGTGAGGGTTTCTTTTTCAGACATGTGAAGGTTTTCAAATCTGGTGGTCAACATTACAAGCCTAGATCGCTTAACATCAGTGATTCCTTCAAATTGAGTTTGAAGGATTTCCCAAGCATCTTTGGCAGACTCACAAGATGAAATCAATTTTATATAACTCTCACCAACACCATTAAAAATTGCACATAAAGCTTTATTATTATAAATTGACAATTTATCTTCTTCATTAGACCATTCAAGTTCAAATTTTACCTGTGTCTTACCGGATTTCGAATCTGTCTCGACAGGTGGTGTTCAACCGGTCAATATTGATCTCCAAGCCTTTTCATCAAGGGATTTGATGAAAGCTTTCATCCTTACTTTCCAGTATGGATAGTTAGTATCATTCAGCAATGGAGGGCGAGTTATAGATCCACCTTTTGTAAAGAAAGACATTTCACAAGAAACAAAACAAACGAAAAACCACACATCTCACTAAGAGTTTAGTGATCCTCTCTGATACCAATTGAAATTCTGTTTTTAGTAATTACAAAATTAATTAAACCATGTGAATTAATTAAGGTGCGGAATGGTAATTAAATGTTGAAACGGATTTTAGATCTGTCGGGACAGAATCCGAACTTGTCACGACAGAAATTGAACACAATAAAAAGACAGTGAAAAAACAATAAAGAACACAACAAATTTTTACAAGGTTCAGAAACCCTTTCGGATAACCTACTCCTTGGGCCACGCCCAGAGAATAAAACTGATTAATAAAGAAACACAAGTACAAAATATTGACTTAAACAAAACAAGACTCCCTCTTGATATTTGCCGCAACTTTGTTGTACTTCTCTTCACTAATCTGATCTTGATTGAAACACTCAACCACTTGAACTCCCTTCAATGGCCAGCGAGTGCTTGCATCCTCCCGAAGCAAGGCTTGTAAAAATCCTCTCCCGAAGACTATAAAATTTGCGTTCAAATTACAATGTGTATTCACTCATGAACGTGGTATAAACTCACCAGAAAAACTAAACACTCATTTTTCTACAAGATCACGTGAATACTATGATCTTGAATACAAATAAGGAACTCTCACAAATATTACAATACACTCACAAATTATGCACCAACAAGTTCACTTTTTCTCAAGGCCTTAGAAACCTATTTATAGAGTCCATTTTGTGCTTAAAAAGGCTGAGAAAGAATATCCTAATAAAAGCAAGAATATTTGAAGATATTCTTGATTAATGAAGAATTGTCTTTTTAGAAGATTCAGATCTGACAGATACGAATTTGGTGGGGACAGCTAATACCTGTGTCAGATCAAATTTCTCAAGATAGAAATAATAATTAATTACTTCAAAGATTTAATTTCATAAAGTTTATTACCTTGAGTTGTACGAAAAATAAAAAACAAATATTCCAGAAATGATTTTAAGTAAGTATAGAATATTTTCTTTATATAACTAAGATACAATTTCCCTTTATAATCATATTGTGATAAAATCAAGATAAATAAGGAATAATATGAAACTTAATATTCTGAAAATCACAATAATGGGAAAGTAAAATTATCTTTTAAATAAAAAGATATTTCTAAAGATTATGAAATCAAGTATAGCGTGTTGCTCAGGCTCTCTCTCTTCCATGGTGAGGAGGCGAAAACCTGGGCTGAAGCTTGCAAAATCTGCTATCTCTTCGGAGCTCCCTTCATCTAATGGTGAGAATTCTGACCAAAATCGTCCTGAACAACCAGTGATTGAAGAACCAAATGGATTAGGGATGACGGAAGAACAGGAATACGATGTTTGGTCCTTGGATGATGGCTCGAAGAAGGACCACGATCTTGATATGCACCATGAAACAGCGAACTGGGCTGCAGAAGTCGAAAAGCAATCCTTCCAGGACTCAGCTAAGAAAACTTGGGCTAAGTTTTGCGACTCGGTTCCCTCTTATGGTGGCACGAAGCTTCACTACTCAGCACCATATCAGAAGGATGGCCAGATTGTTGCGAAATTGGATATGGAGGAGATTGAAGTAGAAGCTTCTTTCTGGAAATCTGCGATAATATGTGTTGTAATTGGGGCAAATCCTCCTCTGGCAGTGTTTGAGGGTTTTGTGAAAAGGATTTGGGGTAATCTTGGCATTGTGAGTGTTGCCCGAATGAATGTTGGATTTACTATGGTGAAATTCAGAGATGAGGCAACAAGGAAACTTGTGTTAGAATCAGGGGTTGTACACTTTGATAGGAAACCTGTTGTTCTCCGGCCTTGGACCACTGATGTTGAGTCTCTAAAATCCATCAAATCTGTTCCAATATGGATTAGGCTGCCTGATCTTGGGTTACAATACTGGGGAGTGAACTGTCTAAGTGCTCTTGTTAGCACAATAGGAAAACCCATTATGATTGAAAAAATTACTCAGAATTGTTCTATGATTAAATTTTCTAGAGTCTTAGTTGAGATGGAGATTGCTGATACACTGCTGAAATTCATGAGCTATTTTAATGAGAAAGGACAAATTGCGGAACAGATTATTGATTATGAATGGCTGCCAACAAAGTGCTCAAATTGTAAGAGATTGGATCACTCAGTTTCTTCTTGTAAATTTGTTTCTGAAGCTGTTTGGAGGAAGAAAGAGGTGAAGCAAATGGAAGGAAATACTGGTAGTTTAAGTACAGAACAAGAAGTGGTAGAGAAGGTAGATGGCCAAAATGGGTATAGATCTGAACCTATTCTGAATGTTAGCTCGTCTGATGCTGGTCCTTCCAGCTCCTCTCAGTTAGCTGAAGGCCAGGTTTCTCCTATCCCAGTAGAGGATAAATGGATTTCGCCGAAAACAACAAGAGTTAAGAGGCATGGAGTTCAGATTCCTGTTAAACAAGCCATAAACCAATTTAGTGTTCTCCAGGAAGGTCAGAAACCAGCAATTACAGTCCCAATCAAATCAAATACTCATGGATTGCATCAACATAATGAGTTGGAATGTTAGAGGGATGAATAAGGTGAATAAACAGAAGATCATTCTAGATGCGTGTAGGCTGAATAAAGTTGGGCTTGGGGCTCTTCTTGAAACAAAAATCAGGGGAGCTAAGCTGAAAGAAGTTATGAACACTATGTTTTATGGTTGGGAGTTTTATAGTAGTAAAATTGTGGAAGGTAGAATCTTGGTGATTTGGAATGCTAAAATGGTGCAGCTGGAAGTGTTACAGGAAAGTGATCAGCTATTACACTGTCAAGTTAGGTTGCATAATCAGAATTTTTTCTGTATTACTTTTGTTTATGGTTCTAATAATTTGGAAATGAGGAGGTCCTTATGGATGGATTTGGAGCACTTGTCTTGGCCTAGTAAAGCTTGGATGGTTCTTGGGGATTTCAACGCTGTTTTTAATCCTAACGATAGAATGGGTGGTCGTCCAATCACATTGAAAGAAATGGAGGATGCTAGACAATGGCTAGAGCTTGGTTTGGTGGAAGAAATGAAGACCATGGGTCCGTTTTTCACTTGGTCTAATAATCAAGAAGGTGGGGCTCGTATTTTTTCTAAGTTGGATAGGGTGTTGATTAATGAGTCTTGGCTGGATGATCATCCTTTAGCTTCAGCTGGGGTTCAGTGGGAGATTGGTTCAGATCACTCCATGATTTTGATAAAGCAGCTGCCAGCTATAAGGGTGGGGGTGAAACCATTTCGTTTTTACAATATGTGGATTGCTCATCCTCAATTTAGAGAAGTTTTTCTTAATAACTGGAATCAACCTTTGAGATTTTCTGGCAGGGGTTTAGATCAAATTAACTGGAAGTTAATTCGGCTCAAGCATACCCTGAAGAAATTTAACTGGAAGATTATGGGGGATGTTTCGTGTAATTATGAGAGAAGCAAACTTGATTATCAACAAGCTCATTCTAAATGTCGTGCTGATCCGTCCAATAGAGTGCTTTCCAATGAAGATCGGGAGGCTTATCTTGAGTTTAAGAGGCATGAGAAGTTATATGCTAGCTATCTTTATCAAAAGAGTAAAATTGATTGGTTAAGGTTTGGGGATTCCAATTCCTCATTCTTTCATGCCAGTCTAAAGAAAAGAAAGTTAGCTAATAGGATTGTTTCATTTGTTTCTGCTGAAGGAAAAATTGTAGATGATTATGATAAAGTTACTGCCCATTTTCTGGATCACTTCAAAAGTTTTCTGGGTATAGCAAGTAAAGCTTCAGGGGTTATTGATAATCAAGCTATCTGTTTTGGATCTGTTTTGAGCAGTGAGGACCAGATGTGTTTGATAAAACCATTTACTGTCAAGGAGGTTAAAACAGCTATGTTTAGCATCCATTCTCTCAAAAGTCCAGGTCCGGATGGGTTTGGAGCTGGCTTCTTTAAAGCTTTATGGAAGGATATCGGCATGGAAATTGCTTGGGCTGTTCTTGATTTTTTTGAGACAGCTAACACTCCTCACTCTTTGAACAATACTTTATTATCTCTAATTCCGAAAGTTGATCAACTAGTAAATGCTTCTGAGTTTAGGCCTATTGCTTGTTGCAATACTTTATATAAATGCATTTCCAAAATGTTATGCAATAGACTTAAACTTGTGCTTCCTGCTTTGATAAGCCAGAATCAAGGGGCTTTTATTAAGAATCACTTTCTTGCCCATAATGTTCTTATTCTCCAAGATTTGCTTAAAGGTTATAATAGGAGAAATATTTATCCTCATTGCCTTATGAAGATTGATATAAGCAAAGCTTATGACTCACTTGACTGAAATTTTTTGGAAAATCTTCTTAATGATTTGTGCTTTCCGAAGAGGTTTATTAGATGGATTATGGTTTGTCTCAGGGGTTCTTCTTATTCCTTGGTGTTGAATGGCAGTATTCAAGGGCGGTTTCAAGGTGCTAGAGGTCTTAAACAAGGAGACCCTATCTCGCCTTTATTATTTGTTATGGTGATGGATTACCTTACTAGATTGTTGTTAAAGACTTCTACGGAGAAAGAGTTCAGATTTCATCCCTTATGTAAGTCTTTAAAGCTGGCTAATCTTTGTTTCACGGATGACCTTCTTTTGTTTTGCAAAGCTAGCCAGGATTCAGTCAGACTTATTCAGCAGGTGTTTTTTGTGTTTACAAACACTTCGGTTCTCTCTATAAATAAAACCAAATCCAGAATATACATAGGTGGGCTAGATGCAGGGGAGAAAGATAGATTGCTTCAGGAATTTTGTCTGTTAGAAGGGCAGTTTCCCATGAGTTATTTGGGAGTTCCCTTGAGACCGACCAAATGGAGGGCTAGTGACTGTGAAATTCTTATTGATAAAATGAGAGCTCGGCTGAAAGGGTGGTCTAGTCGTCACTTATCATATGCTGGCCGGGTTCAACTAATAAATTCAGTTTTGTTGGGGATTCGATCTTATTGGATGAATATTTTCATTTTACCTCAAAAAGTTGTGAAAGCAATTGATAGTCTGTGTTTGAAGTTCCTTTGGGGTGAGAAGGATAATAGAAGTAAAATACATAGGATCTCTTGGGAGCATGTCTGCAGACCTAAATGCTTTGGAGGGTTGGGGTTCAAGGATAGCTCTTCTTGGAACAAAGTTGTGATGGCTAAGTACATTTGGGCAATCTCTTCCAAGCAGGATTTGTTATGGGTTAAATGGGTTAATGGTGTTTATCTAAAGGGTGATTCAATTAGGGAGTATTGGTTAAAGCAGGATACCAGTTGGTATTGGAGGAGAATCATTAAATTGAGTCATCTCTGGTCTGGTTCTGAGATGAATGCTGCGGTTAGGAATGGAAAAATCCATCTGGGCACCCTATATTCGATTGTGTTTCCTGGTGAGCTGGTGCAGTATGTTAAGGTTGTCTGTTGTAGACTCTCAGCTCCAAAGCACCAGTTCATTCTTTGGCTTGCTGTGAACCAGAAATTGAATACCAGAGACTGGTTGCAGTCCTGTCATATTCATCTCCTTTCAGTTAGCTGCCCAGTTTGTGGTTAAGAGGATGAGAATCATACTCATTTATTTTTTTATTGTGTCTTTTCCAGAAAAATTCTTCTAGCTGTCCAGGGTTGGCTGAGAGGTTTATCTTGGCCGGTTCAGTTTAGGAATTGGATCCAGTGGCTGTCTTTGCCTTGGGCTGGCTGGATTTCAATGATACTTCATGCAACATGTGCAGCAGCTGTGTATCATATATGGCTGAATAGGAATCATTGTTGGCTTGATAATTTCTACTTACCAGTGTATAAGATTGACCATTTGATTAGATACTCTATCAAAGATAGAATTTTGAATTTAGTTGGCAGTAAGTGTACTTATCGAGAAAAGCAGATGCTTAAGTTTGTTAAGAATCTGTGATTGGTGTACTGTTTTTGGCCGAGGTGGGTTGTTCCCTTCCTCTGTTTTGTTTGTAATTGTTAGTTGATCAATATATCTTTTCTTTTGATCAAAAAAAAATATATATATATTTCTATAAAAAATTTCAATTTTAAGATTTACAAACTATAAGTGAATGCTTAGTAAGACACTCCTAGTCGCACTAAAACCATATCATACAACATTCAAGTACAAATATAAATATCATATACTATATATCCATTACCATTATTATTTTTTCTATATGGGCCCCGAGCAATGTACCGATTCGCACGGTCAAGGCAAGACACATGGGAGAGGCTCATTGAGCTTACATATGACATCAATAACCCTTTACCAATATAGCAAACAATATTGTATCCAAATATATCCAATAATAATATGGCACATGCCCCCTAGTTACATTTTATATTTGTCGTATTATGTCAATAACTATACTGTGTGTTTCAACCAATAACAAGTATTCATAATAGCTTATCGAATGATAACACCTATTCAATATCAATATAACAAATAATATAATCAGACTTGTAGTATTCCAAGTTATGATCATACAACATACATATCATTCAAATATCATATACTCTATAGAAACTTATATCATATCACAATATACACATATATAACACATTCAACCATACAATTGCAACTTTTAAACTAACATGTACAAGTCACACAGTGTACTTATCTATATTAAAGCTCTTACTAACCAAATAACATGTGATGGTGACTTGACATAATAAGAATTACGGTATGCTTACTTTTCATTATTGGCCATGTATGACAAGTAAGAATCAATCAAAGTCAAATAATATTCAAAATTATACAATTACACAAATCTATCAAACAAAAAAAGAATTGACATGTTGTCGTAGAAAATTCATAACAATTCAAAGAAAAGTCATAAAAATATGAAACTTTCTCCATTTGAAAATAGACTCACTTACCTTTCTTTTAAACTATTGAATGACTTATTTTAGTAAAAAATTACTTGTCAAATAAATCTCGTAATCAGCTCCAATAACAATTCTTGTTACAAACTAACAGCTTTGTTTTCTGAAATTGTAAAAATTATATAAAATTGAAAACTTGACGTTTTTGAGTGATTCTAAAACCTATAAAACTCTTAAGATGTCTAGTTTATGCATACAAAATATCAAGATCTGATTCTAGGTACAAAATTCCAGATTTAATAAATAATACAGATAGTGCAGGGAAATAATTTCCAGCAAGTTAAAGAAATTTAGTTTTTCATATAAAATCATAATTTTTATTGATCTTGGCAACTAATGTCTTTTTAGAAAGATACAAGAGTTTATTATACCATAGCCCAAAAGTACCTATAAAATATAAACTCATATATTCACCATATAACATTCAACTATAAAACCCTAGATTTCTCTAAGTACATAATAACACATATATATAGTACATTTAGAATGCAATTACATTGATCTTGGAAAGAAAACAATGAAATAAATTGAATTTGAACTTCTAGACATGCACTTATTTGATTCCTAGAAACTATCTCTTGATGAAAGAAGAAAAGTGTAGATCTTTCTCAAAATCTAAAAGAATGAGACATTAGGTTCATTCAATATGTTTAAATAGGTTAAATTAGGACTAAGTAAGGGCTGTGATTAGAAAAAAAAACTAATTAAATGGATTGTTAAGATTAGGTATTGGGATTAAGACCTAATTTCCGTAACAATTCATTTAAGAGGTCCAATATCATTCTGTTTTAGTAAAATTAACATAACTTTTGACTCACAACTCGGAATTGACTAATTTTTAATGCGTTAGAAAGCTAATAAAATTATCTACAATAATGTGTAAAATAATTCTTCAAAATCTAAAGTTATCCTACCCAAATTTAAATTTTAAAATAATATTGTGTACAACTGACATATATTGCAACATATCTTAGAAATCTATACTTCAAAGTTTATAAACTATCATATGATTTCAACTAACATAATTCTATCATATCAATACTCAATTAAAATATGAATTCATCAATACAATAGTTACATTCATACTTAACCTTTAGGCGAATAAAATAGTATTGGTACCTCCGTTATAGCCACCTACAAATAACTTCAAATATATTATTAGTAAGACATAATTAATCATGTATAGCACCTATAACACATAACATCCATAACTTAGAAAGACGAGGCATTACAATTCTCCTCTTACTAGATTAATTAATAATCTTCATCACTGTTCTAATATGTTAAGTGATTGAAGTTCTACTCATTTTGGTAATATTTTAGTAGTATAAAAAATAATCAAAAGGAGTTCAATTTTCTTAATTATAGGAATGATATTTCTGCTGATATTTTGACTAAATGTAACTGTCTTCAGTCTGAATTAAATAGTATTCTTTATAAAGAAGAGATTTATAGGAAACAAAGATCTAGGGTTTCTTGGTTGCAATCTAGAGATCAAAATGCTAAAAAATTTCATAAAAATGCTTCTATTAGGAAAGCTTATAACCGTATTAGGAAGCTAGTTTTGGATGATGGCATTACTGCTCCTGTTTCTGATGATAATAATGTTCTTCTATCTTGACCTTTTGAAGTTGAGAAAGTTGAAGTAGCATTGTTTTAGCTTCCTCCAGATATAGTACCGGGTTTAGATAGTTTTAATACTTATTTTTTCCAAAAAAAAAAAACTTTGATATTGTGGGTAATTTTATTACTGAGGCTATTATGCAATTCGTTATTCATAATGTTGATATTTTCCATTTTGATCACATTATTGTCTCTAATTTAAATTTGCATGTCTTTGATATGCATTTAAAATCTAATGAGATGATTTGGAACAGTTTCTTTATGTCTTATGGGCTTTGTGGAGTCAGAGGAATAATATGCTTTTCAATTGATCCTATTTACCTATTCGAGATGTTTGTTCCTAGGCTTTCTCTCTTTTACAGAAATTTAGAGATATTGATAGTCCAGTCAACTTTAATCAAGAACCAAAGGCAAACACGTAAGATATTTATTAGATTTCCCCAAATCCTGGTTATTATAAGCTCAATGTGGATGTTGTCATTTCAACCTCTACTTCTTCAATGGGAATTGGAACTATAATTAGAAATTCTGAAGGAAATGTGGTTGCCCGGAGTTTATATTCTTCTGACATAATTGAAGCTTGGGGTATTTTATTATCCTTACATTGGTGTCAAGTTGTTCATTTTCCTATTTTTGTTCTACTGACACAAAGCTTGTTGCTAATAGAATCAATGTAGGTAAACCTTGGTATTTCAGCTTTAGATGATTTGATCAATGATATTAGAGGTTCTTTATCTTAATTCCCATGGGTTAAAGTTAAACATGTGGTTAGGGAAGCTAATGTTTTAACTCACACTTTAGCCAAATTTTTCCTTGGGCTTGATAGAGAACTAGTTATGAATGATTTTGTTCCATCTTATATTTACTTTATTAAATCCTTGTAGTGAACATTAATCTTAATGGATTAATAGTTTTTTACTCGTCATATATAAATATATAGAGGCACTCTTAATCGTTACTACCCATGGATAGTTACTTAATATTAATTATTGGATTAAAATCAATGATCCATATTTATAATTGTCAATTAATATTTCTAAAGATAAATTTTTACATTTTTAAACTTTTGGAAGGGCTACCTGATGACATGATGGTCACATTTTATTAAATAAAGAATAAAAAAATCTTATTTAATATTTGTTCTACATTCTTTCTTCATACATTCTTTTTTCATTCTTAATTCATTCATTTTATTCATTTCATGAGAAAAAAAATCATTTTAGAATTAATAAGAATAATTAATGTAATCATTATCTTTTCCACTAATGTTTATTGCATAATTAATCTAAATAATTTGAAATTATTGATTTTATATATATTATTTATTCACTTTCATCATCATTATAATCATTCATCATCACAAATTTGTTTAGTGATTTATGGAAACTATTTATGGATAATAACCATTAAAAAATCTTTCATATATATTGAGTTAAAAGAGTTGTGAGCCACTAAATTTATAATATGACCATATTAATATTAAATAGCAAAATGAAATGTATAATTTTTATTTTGCAAATATATATATATATGTATATTTGTTTTTGTAGTTTTAATAACATCAAATTATATTATAATAGAAAATACATAAATATATATATTTTTTTTTTATAAAAATATAAATCTTTTAGATTAGGTTCGAGACTTTTTTTTCCTATATATTTATCTTTATATTTAATTGAGGTTCATGTCTCTTGTTTATTTTTCCTCTTACATATTAATTTATTATTTTGATTCTTAGTATTTTTTTTTTAGGAGGGGGAGGGGGGAGTTGATAATTTTGGCATACTAGTTTTAAAAATACAAAGTTATTATTATTATTATTATTATTATTATGATTATTATTTTGAGGACAATTAAATTCATTAAATGATAACACCAAAAATGACCTAAAGTTCAACAAAACAATAAGCATACAATGAGACTGATCAATAACTTAATCAAGTGTACACTCTGATTAATATCATACTAATTTTTTTTCTTATACCCTATAAAGAACTAAGTTTGAAATTTATCATTTAGTTTTTTTTTTTTATCAAAACTAATTGTAATACGACAATTATATACTTCCTTTATTTTCTTTAAATTATTTTTATATTTTGAAATGTTTTATAAAAATCCTTAATAGTGTTTATACCAATAAAATAAAGTATTAAAAATTATGGGTTTATACAAATCAAAATTCCACTTTAGACTATCTATTTGTAAAAAAAAATTGAAAGTGCCCCTTATATAGTAATAAGATTGAAAAATGTCTAATGAGCACAAATTTAATTAAAATATTTTCTAATTAGACCAAAACATTCTTAAATATTATGAATTAATTAATTTTATTTTATATTTTCATATTTTATAAAATGAATCAGATAATGTAAAGTAAAAGAAAAAAAATATCTATTTCCCCCTTTCTCATTTTTTTTCTTCTCTCTACCTCGATTTGTTTCTTCTTGTTGCTAGAAAATTCTATTGGGGTTTCTTGTGTACTCTTCATGAAAAAGAGTGTATTGGTATACCCCCTAATGTTTTTAATACTTGGATATTTATAATTATATGATTGTGTCTATTGTAGTTATAGTAGACACCCCCCACAAATTTTTGAGAAATTTTGAATAATTTAGGATGCTAAAAACAAGGTTCAAACATTTTGTTGCACGCATGCTGGATTTTTTATACGCACATGTACACAAAATGTTTGAACCTTGATTTTGACACTGTAAACTATTCGAAATTTCCCAAAAACTGGTAGGATACCTACTATAATTACAATGTACACAGTCATATAAAAAAATTGAGATAATAATTGGTGACTGGTTTTTTCGTCAACTTGCATTGAAGGTGAAGAACTTGCAAAGCTCAAGTTTTCTTAGAATTCAGACAGCGTTTGTGCTCACTCTGAAAGTTGGGATCCTTTTACAAGTTATGCCCTAGCCCTACTTATAGGTGGCTGAGGGGATTAAGCTCATTAATGAAGAGAGTATTGGTATACCCCCGAATGTTTTTAGCACTTAGAAAGTTATAATCCTGATTTTTTATACGATTGTGTATATTGTAGTTATAGTAGGCACCCTACAAATTTTTGAGAAATTCTTAATAATTTACAATGATAACAACAAGGTTCAAACATTTTGTTGCATGCATGCCTGTTTTTTATATGCGTGTGTACACAAAATGTTTGAACCTTGATTTCGACACTATAAATTATTCAAAATTTCACAAAAAATGGTAGGATACCTACTATAATTACAATGTACACAATCATATAAAAAATTGGGATTGTAATTGTTGACTTGCTTTTTCGTCAACTTGCATTGAATGTGAAGAATTTGTAAAGCTCAAGTTCTCTAAGAATTCAGGCAACGTTTGCGCTCACTCTGAAAGTTGGAATCCTTTTACAAGTAATACCCTAGCCCTATTTATAGGTGGGTGAGGGGATTAAGCTTATTAATGAGAGTTGGTTACAATTATTCCTCATAATGGTATTAGTTATTACATAAAGGAAGATTTCCTATATTAAATAGGTTGTTTGGCCCCATTAGATACACAATGGACCTAATATAAGGATATCAAGCCCATTGCTTTATTTGAAAAGTGTATCCTAACAGTGTCTGAGTGGTAGTTGCACGTTCTCCCATGTTAGGTGGTGTCGTGAGATATCCATTTTATCATTTGTACAAAACCGATAGCATGATCTCTGCTGCCTCTGGGTGTCAGACATGTGTTTGTGGTCTAGAGTGCCGCTCTAGCCGAAACTTGTCCATTTCCATCCTCCCCCGTAGGAGGTCCTTTGTTATCTTGATGGGTTGGTCATGGCTCAAAGGGGCTCTAGAGAGTCATCTTCCGAGTATCTCCTCAGGAGGTAATGGTTTTAAATGACATGCTCTCAGTGAAAATAATGATGAGAACTTGACTTAAGCTGTCAAGGAAGGCTAGTTAACGTAGTAATTTATGCCACGTGTCAAATGATGAAATCACTAACAACATTTGCCCCCCAAGTCTTCACTCATCCTTGGGGACAATGGAGACTTGCATAGCATAGTTGTTGTGCTCACAAAAATCTATCTTCAACTCGTGACCGTTGAGGGTCCTTCGACATTGACATTTCTAAAAAAGAAGGTGCCATGTGTAGACTCCACATTGCTTGGACCGTCAATCGATGTTAATTCCGTACCTAATATATCCTTTCATCTTTCAAGTACTGTCACCACCTCGATTTTTATGACCATTAGATCACACTAGTGTAACTCGTAACTGATCAATGGCTGGGAAGCAAATGATTTTTTTACCCATGTTTGGGGTTTGGAATTTAAATATCTTTCCACATTTCATTTCCCACACTTACGCTTTCATTTTCGCAGAAATCTCTTCATTTCTTAGAAACTTTTTCATCCCCAGAAACCCATTTCCAGAATCCACACTCCTCTGCTTGGTAAGCTCTACATTGAGCCTGGATACTTGGAGAGAATGCAGTTACTTCTGGGTTAATGATGCCAAGTACATCAAAGTTCGCACGCATCTCTATACATACATCCATTTTTTATCGAGTAAGTTTTCTTAACTTGGCTTCTGTTTAAGGTTTTTGCTTTCATTCTTGGTAAATCTGTTTCTAGGGTTTTTTGAGATAATGAACATGATAGGATCTTAGGGCATTCCCTTTTTGTGCTTTTTTGTGCCCTTTTTTGTGAAATACCCAGGTGTAAGTGGCCTATTTACATTCTGACTAGAAAATCGTCTTTCTAGGTTTTATTTTTGGGAATTTCCTAGAATTTGGCCTTGTTTGGCCGTATTTTTTAATCTCTGATGGTGTTTCTGGGTTGCGTTTTGCTGCTCCGAGAGCACCTCTTTCAGGAAATTCTCCATCCCCGAGCAGTTGTCTTAGGGTATTCTCGTGTTCTAGCCATTTTTTTCTTTCAGTCAGGATACTAACTATTTAGTTTTGTTTCAAATGCCCGAGGAGCTCCACTGACTTCATCAACACAGTTTCTACGACTTTGACCAAGAGATTCAAGACCTGGCACGTAGACCAAGTTCGACCCCCAAGAATGTTCGCGTGTCCGAGCGCTTAGCATTAGAGCACTACTACAAAAACACATTTTTAGGACACATTTTTAGGACACTCACATAAATGCGAGTCCTAAAAAAGCCTCCTAGACTTTTTAGGACTCGCTTAAAGAATTTGTTTTAGGACTCACGGAGCGAGTCCTAAAAACTATGTGTGTCCTAAAAGTTTGATTTTTTTTTAAACAAACATCTCCTGGACTTTTTTGGACTTGCAACGCGAGTCCTAAAAGAATATTTTTAGGACTCGCATTGCGAGTCCTAAAAACTTATGTGTATCATAAAATTTTGAATTTTAAAAAATTTCAAATTCCCTCCAATTTTTTTTAACAAAAGTTTTATTATTATATATTAAAAAAAACAAAAAAAAATCACTCAACCCATTTTTCACTCTCTCTCCTCGGTTCCATCTCTTCTCTCTCCCAAAGTTCCTTCTCTCTCTCCCTCTCTCCCGAAGTGCCAACGCCGAACGGCCGCCGTCCCGTCTCCGACCACCGCCACGCGCCGAACCAGTGGAAGCGCCGTCCCCCGAAACCCCCGAACCCCGGAGTTGGCGACCTCATGCGCGGCCTAAGGCCCTCAACGGGGCATTTGAAGTTCAGTCGTTCATGGGTTTCTCCCAAACTTTCTGAGCATATTTCAACCACCTCGAGCCACCACGAGCTGAACCACCACCACCACCATACTCCTTGCTTCTTGGGCTTTAAAACCCAATAGTTTGTTTTCTGAACCACCACCTTTGAATGGCGGCGCCACCACCGTCGCTAGAGCCCCGTCGCCGGATTCAAAACCAACCAATTTATTTTTTTAAAATAAAAAATTAAACCTTTCAAGACTCGCAATGCAAGTCCTGAAAAACATTCTTTTAGAGTCCTAAAAAACCCCAGTTTTTAAGGCTCTCAAATAAAGGACTCGCTCCCCGTGAGTCCTAAAAAGCCTTTTTGTAGTAGTGGAGGAAGCATCTTCGGTGGCGGAGAGATCGTTGGCAGTCTAGGCACGTTCTGGTATGGGCCATCTAATCGAGGAAGAGGTCAACATGGGCCCACTTCTCAACAAGTCAACCCAATACAAAGCCTCTGGGTTAGAGGCGGAGCACATCCCGTCCAATCTAAGGAACTTGGATGCTCTGATAGCGATGGGGGTTAAACCAGATCCTCATAACTCAACATATGAGTTACATCTGACAAATATTTCTGAAGCATCAAAATATGAAATACATTACGAACTCCTGATGTAGTGCCCCAAATTTCCTAATAAGGTTTAGGACCCTGATTAGGAGGCCGGCAGGGCCATAATTGATTTATTATGCAATTAAATGATAATATGCATGTTTAGGTGTATTAAATATGCATGTGAACCCATTTCTCATTAATTGGGTGATTTTCATATTTTGGCCATTTTGGGCATATTTTGCATATATGTGGCATGTGTGTGGTGCTTCATTATTATTTGGTTATGCTAGGGTTACTCAGCACGAGACGATCCTAGGAGGTAGTGGGAAAGTCACAACGGGATTTATTCTTGGCTCGGAGTAAGTCAAGGGATATTTAGCACATTACCGGGATATTGGGTAATGGGAATAAGTATTTGATGATAAATTGGGAGTTAGTAAGATCAGGGGGAAATTCTGGGAGTTTTGACTATTTTACCCCTGGGGGAATTTTCAGGACCCCAAGTATTATGATTTTCTAGAGGCTACTTAAGCTTGAAGTAACATGTTAAGAAATAAAAAGAACGTTCTCTCTCTCCCTCAAAGTTCCATTTTCGACACCCGATCACATTTTCGAAGGAAACTTGAGTTTTAAGACTCGAATTCAAGCTAGAATCGAGGCATAGCGATTCTAGGAAAGATTAGAAGCTTATTATCCAGAGGATTTAGTTGGGAAACAACTCAATCGGAGGTAATCCAAGTTTTAAGTTCTAAGTTTTTAAAGTTTTTATGCTTGAATTGGATTTTGTGTTTTGATGAGTTTTTGATTGAATTGAAGCTTGGGTTTTGTTGGTTTTGGATCATGGGGATGTTTGGGAACTTCAATTTGGAATTTGGAGATGTTTGGGTAGGTTTTTGGAAGGTTTTAAAATGGTAAAAATGAGGTTTTGGCTGGGTTTCGAGGTGGGCCTGCGGCCCGAGCATAGTGCAGGTGAGCAGTGGTGCTGAAGGGCCTTGGGGGTCGCGGCGCTTGAGGGCATTTTTGGCAAAAGTGGTTTTGATCGTGGGAACTCAAACCTTAGGCCTCAGGATCGTTCCTACTACCCGGTTTAGTAGGATTCGATGTCTTGGAAGCTAGGTCTTGGTCCGCGAACCTTTTATTACTCATTTTCATGAGGTTTTATATTATGGTTGTGACTAGGTTGTCGCTAGGGGATTTGAATTAGGATCGTGCTTGTGGCTCATTTATTGGTAACCTGTGCTTGGACCAAAGGTAAGAAAACTGCACCCCATGTAACGTCCTGCGTTTTCGGGTACCTTTAAACGACTCGGGTCGGGATTTTTTTCCCCGAATTAAGAATATTATTTTAAACAATATTATATTTATTTGGAATTTATTTCCATAAGTTATTGCTAGCCAAATTATGAATTTTGTGATTTAAAAGTCAAGATAAGACTTTCGGTCTTAGACCGCCACGAAAACCCTGATTGGGTAAAAATCTCGAAAAATAAAATGAAAAAATATGGAAAATATATTTTGGGCATAAAATACATTCATAAAAATTAAAGTTTGGTCAAAAAAATAAACCTTATAGAAAATGGAAATTTTAAGGCATTTTGTGTTAAATGCTTAATTTTACCAAAATGAGGAATTTTTTTCCATGAATGGACCTTAGGTTAAATTTTATTGTGTGATTAATTAAATTAAATGTGAGAGACATGTAATTTAATTATTATGTGTTAAGTTTTGTTTTTAAAACTTAATAAGAGTGAAAAAGGTTATAGAAAGTCAATTTGGATTTTTCTTCTTAGGAAATATTGATTCACCTTTATAAAAAATATAAAAAAAATTAACCTAAAAAAATAATATAAAGGCATAAATAGAAAGAGGTGGCTGGCCATGTGAGGTTTTCAATGGTGTGAACAAAATTAGTTAAGTTTTAAATCCCATTTTAAATATTAGGATTAATGGCAAGTGGATAGTAAGACACTCAAGTGTTTTAGGATATTTTAGAGTAGTCTAAACCCTTCTAACCCCCCCCCCCCCCCCCCCCAATAATCCGACCCCCTCTCTCTCACAATCACTCTCATCTTTTTTTGAAAACTCAAGAAAGGGTTGGAAGCTAAGCTTTGGTCTAGAACTTTGGGTCACAATCATTCTTAATATAACTTTGGGATATTTGAAAACTCATCTTTTTCTCTCCATCTTCAACCTCAAGAACACTAAGAAGGCTTGGAAGCTAAGCTTTGGTCTAGAAAGGGTTTCCCTAAGGTAAAGTTTCAAAAAACTTGACTTTGTAAAGTTTTTAACCATAGGTTTTTTAATAGATATCTATCTATGTTGTTGGGGGGAGTTGGTTAAGGTATTGAAAGAGTTTTGAATGACTCAAAGCTAGTAGGAACATCCAAACCTTAAGCAAGAACAACAAAAGGTAAAAAATTTACTTTTTATGGTTGTTATTGTATGGTTTTTATTTTAAGCATTATTTTGTATATTTAATGCTTAAAGTTTCTTATTGGTGATGTAATAAGGCTATGGTAGTTGCTCTATAATGTTAATGATGCTTGTGTGTTGATTTTTGTAAGTAGGGACCAAAATCCCTAAGGGTTTTAGTGAGAACCCTAAAACATAATACAAGTTTTGAGCTATAACTTTCAAGAGGTAAAGCATCCACCTGTATATTTAACGTGTACTGTGATATTTTTTAGATTGAGTACATAAAATTGAGCTTTTGAAACACTCAAAAATGTTTTAAAATGAGTGAGTTATGCTATTTCAAAGTTTAGGTAAAAAAACTGTTTTTTCGTATTCTTAATTTCGGGACCAAGTTTGGACAGCCACTGTATAGAAAAAATGAACTCAGTTTTTTCTAAAACTTGGTGGGCATAATCTTGGCATAACCTAGTATTCCACGGTAAAATTTGGTAACAAAATATTGAGCGGTTTGAAATTTATTAAGTGCCAAAGTTTGGAAAATTTAAGAACTTGAAAATAAGGTCATTTTTACCTCATTGTTGGAAAATTATTTCACCAATCAAAAATGCTCCTTTTGACCTAAGATTTTACAAAGACCTGAATGACATACCAAAAATGGAATTGGGAAATTTTGGTAACAATTGGCTAAGTAAATTTCATGTTATGACCAAACAAAGCATGTAGTTAAAAATGTGAAAAATAGGGTTTTCACACTTAGTGTAAAAATGAGATTTTGAAACTTAAGGTAAAGGTGAAAGTTTGCTTATTGCAAGATAAAATCTTGATATGTCTTGAAAACATATTTTGACCTAAAATACCACTTCGAGTTTAGTGTGAATTATTTTTTTTAAAGAATTTTTTTATTCTTTTTAAAAATAAAAGAATTAATTTATTAATAAGTTAATAAATTAAAAGAGGGTTTAAAACCCTATATTTTGAGAAAAGAATTGAGTGAATTATTTTTCTAGTAAGTAAATTTGATTAATTGACTTCGGAAAGATTAACTAGTCAAGATGAGAAATTTTTAAAAGTTTTCCTAATTAAGACAAATTAGGCAATTTTCTTAAAACAATTTTTAGAGATTAAAACCTCAGAAAAATAAAAGGAAAATTAAGAGTTTATTTTCTTTAAAAATAATTAAGAAATTTAATTAGTATTTTCTATATATAATACCGGCTAAAATCTTCCATATATTTAACTGACTTATTGAAAGTACATGTTAATAGCGATGCATTTAAAGAATAAGATTTTTAGCGGATTGTGGGAAAATACTATTGTGATACCTGAGCCTAGGTATCGAGACCCTAGGATAGGTCTCCCCGAGACTTAGGGTTTAGTCTCAAATATTTTTGTATGAATTTCCTTAATGGGTTTAAAACCAAATAAGGATCATTAATCCTTACAAATGATTTTTATTAAAATGACCAAACTGCCCAAAATAATAATAATGAATTATGAGTGACATAATTAATCCGAGTATATTGTATGGATAACTACAGTACTAGCTAGCGTAACTGGACTGAACATTGGAGGGTGAAAACCTGCTGAGTGCTAATGACTCCAACTAAGTCAACTTATATTGTGTGACTGCAACATGAAAAGACTATTGTATTGTATGTTAGTATAGGGACATATGCACATATATACACTGTTATAGAAAGTTGCTTAGAGACATTAGTCTAGTGGGTGCTGATTTAGAAAATATGAACAGTAGATATCCGTCATATCCTAGACGTCTGATCCCCATCACACTGCTTGATTTTGTTATGCCCGGTTCATTACCGCAACGAGTGACCAAGAGGTGAGGATTGCTGCTTAAACCTAGGGGCGCCAAAATGAATGGGACCTAGGGGCCCTTATGCTTACTTAATCAGTGAACGGTTAGAACCCAAGCAAGTGCTCCGAAAAGTTATTCCCAAATAGCAGCCGTGAATATTGGCCATTCAGTGAAAGTGCCTAGAGACACTAGGGGTTTCCAAGTTTAAGTGAGGCTGAACACCCAAGTGGCAACTACTCACCAGCACTACTGATTAACATAGAAGTCTCTGTAAAAACGTGTAAATTCTATTACACTCTTGGATAAGTAGTGATGCCCTAGGTAACTTGATGGTTACCCTTGTGAGGGATTTACTCTTGGATAAGTAGTGATGCCCTAGGTAACACGATAGTTACCCTTGATAGGGATATTTATTGGCTAGATCTTAGTGTTGAGACTCGGTTCTCTTTTACAGATTAGCATTTATGCTGGAGGGCGTATTATGCCTGAATTATTTGAAATTGTCGAGCGTTGGTCTCGAATTATATTGTGATATATTATATCTGCTTATTCTGAGATTTTCTGAGTGCAAGAATATACATTTGTTGATAAGATATAGTTGTGATAAAAAATATCTGTTTGCTCTAGGATTTTCTGAGTGCAAGAATTTATCTGGTTATATGAAATAATTTTTCATTAGCTATCAGGCATGACCATAAGTTTGCCACGTCGCTTTTGCGTTATGGAAATTGATTGTGTATGGTCTGGATGGATCCAAAACCCTAATTCTCTGCATGCTTTTGTTTTAAAGTTGAACTTACTAAGCGTTTTCGCTTACCTAATTGTTTCCTGTTGTATGTAAGAACAAGGGAAAGGCAAAGCAGCGAGCGCTGGAGTCTACCTTATGAATGTACATGTGGACCGACCTTTTGGGAAGCCGTTTTATTTTTGGAAATGTTGTTTAATTTTCCTAAATTAGGCTCACTCTACTCTTTATAAAATATGTTGTAATTAAATGTTAAGTATGGCCATGCGACTTTTTAAAAATATTTTTTTATACGGGTTTTTGAGACAATTTGTCAAATGAAAACATTTATATTTCCACATTATCGAGTCTTGAAAATTCGGGTCGCTACACCCATTATGTGACATGCATGGTTATTAGTGAGGCATGTTGAGTGTTAAATGTGGACATTGATTGCATATCAAATGCTTAGCAAATCTTGCTCACTTGTGAATGGCACTGACTTATCAGTCAGAATCGACAATGGTGTCAGTATTAACTGTGAAGCTGTGACTCATTAGTGAAGTTCGATAGTAGTATTGAGCACTAGTCGTATGGCATTGACTTATGAGTCAAGGACGGCTTTAGCATGTTTAATGCAAGCCAATAAAGATTAGATCTAATCAACATCTGCATTGAATGACTCATCATGAGCATTAATGCCGGACCGATCTCAAGTTTGATGAAAACTAAAAGTGCTTGTCTAGTATAAAGGCTAGTTATTTAGAGCCAGAGCCAAACGGCTAAGGTGACCTACATGTCACATGGCTAGGAGGGTATGGGACCTCTGGGATAGACTTATTAGTCATCTGACCGAGATGGACTTATCAGTCATCTGACCGAGATGGACCTATCAGTCATCTGACCGGCATAGACTTGTTAGTCATTTGAACAGATAGACTTATCAATCATCTGACCGAGATGGACTTATCAGTCATCTGACTAGGATAGACTTATCAGTCATCTGACCGAGATGGACTTATGAGTCATCTGACCAGGATAGACTTATTAGTTATCTGACCAAGATAGACTTATTAGTCGTCTGACTGAGATAAACTTATTAGTCATCTGACCGAGATAGAATTATCATTCATATGACCGAGATAGACTAATTAGTCATCTGACTGAGATAGACTTATCAGTCATCTGACCAGGATCGACATATCAGTCATCTGACCAGGATAGACCTATCAGTCATCTGACCGGGATGGACTTATCAATCATCTGATTAGGATAGACTTATCAGTCATCTGATCGAGATATACTTTTCAGTCATCTAACCAAGATGGACTTATCAGTAATCTATTTAGAGAGTGACTTATTAGTCAACTGATCAAGGAATGACTTATTATTCATTTACCTCAAAGAGACTTATTAGTCATCTACCTCAGAGTGAAAAACTTATAGTCATTTACTCAGAGCGCAGGACTTCACTAACATGTATTTGTACCTGCTTGCATGCATGAGTAGGGTTATTACTGCTAGGCATGCCTATTATGACTTAGTAACATGTTATTACTTGTTCATGAGCATATTAAGTTTTCTTGCTGGGCTTCGATTCACGGGTGCTATATGGTACAAGTAAAGGCAAAAGAAAGTTGGACCATCCTTGAGTTGGAGAGCTTAGGTGATGATGTGTACATATGCGGCTGCTCGACCGCCACGGCCGAGGGTTGAAAGAAGAACTAGGGTTAAACCCTATTTTGCCACTTAAGCTGGCTGGTTGTAAATATTTTGTTGTAGTTAACCTTTAAATTATATTTTTGGGATCTCAATGTATATGGTAAATGTTTTAGTGAAACGTTATATCTTAACCAAAATTTTAACCCTAAACCGTTAATCATACTTAGTTACACGATTATGGCCAAATGACTCGTTTAGCGAGTGTAGCACTGTTTAAAATGCACACCGTAACATTCCCTAGAGGTTAGGGCGTTACAACTTGGTATCAGAGCGAGCCAAGGTTAAGGGTTCATGAAGACAAGTTGGGCATGTACACTCGTCATTGAAGATAGCTTCACTCAGGGAATGGTAACTGTACGCCCTGATTTTCCCACGGGCTGATTAGCAGGCCGAGTTACTGACTAATCAAAATTAGTCCATGAACATCCCCAAGACCGGAGCTCCCGCTTCGAGGTCGTACCTTCTTAGCTCGAGCAATCCCTAAGGACACGCCAAGGTTGCCCAGGACTGGGGGAAAGAACCTGAAGGCCGAAGGTCGGGTCAGGGGAGCAGCTCGTGGCATGAGCTATGTATGGAGCTCTGACTCTCTGTAAAGTCAACACACGCAAGATAAACGTGCATATATCTGACATCACGTGTCAGATATCTCCCTGAATTCTCGGACACGCAGCAGGAACGTGCATGTTTTGAAACCCACGGCTGGGTTGGGCCGTGCGGCCCATTATCTTCTTACCTATCGATTTGACCATACTTATGTGTCAGGTTTAGGAATTAATCATGAATGTCACAGAGTTGATATGACAAATAATAAGGTCACGGGATGACCTCCTTACCAACTTCCAGGTGCCTTCTCCTATAAATATGGAGAACCTGGGAGTTGATAAGGGTTGGGAAAAATAGTCTCTGAATAGATATATGCTTTGTAACCAGATACCCAGAGTATATCAATAATATTGACTAGTGGAGTAGAAGGATTTTAACCTTTGAACCACTTAAAAACGTGCCTTGAGTCACCTAGTTCATTCTCTAAGATTTTATATCTGCGACGGTTCTATATTCAGCACTAATCCCTTTCTCTTCTTCTCTTAATTACCTGTTGGCGAAGAACCGCGTCAACAGTAACTATTTCTGTAGTTATGTGCTTATCTGCTCAAATAGAATGCCTACACATTGTATTAGGGAGCATGAGATCCTGATAGAGCCTGGCTCTTGACTATTAATGTGATCATATGATTACATGCTCCTTGAATATATATATATATATATATGAATGTGATTATATGAAGACCTGCTCTGTGATCATATAAATGTATTAATTGCATGCTGGAGTTGGAGGCATGGTATGTATGTTGGAAAAGCGGGGATTATGATTGATGTATGAATGTCATGGGCATGTTTTTAGCACTACAATGGTTTGTGAATGTAGTGTGGTAAGATTGTTCGCATGGGGAAAGCTCTTGATATGCTCATCATATTTAATGGGTCAAGTTATTGACTGCAGATTCGACCAGTAGGTATGTGTCCAAGGCAGATTATGAGGCCTGGTTGTGGTTATACAGAGGCTAGGAGTTTCAGCCAGGGGTTAAGTTCTTCACCTGCCCCTCAGAATTTTCAGCAGGTGCTTACAGATATGCAATTAAGATTGCAGAGACAAGAGGAAGAGATTAGGTGTTTGAAGCAACAATAGAATCTGTCGGGGAACACCTCTTCGTTTGTTATGCCAGGAGTGGCATCATCTTTGGCTCAGCCTAGGGTTGAGAACAGATGGGGATTTCTCTGTGGAAGATTCCAGGAGTATTACCCTCCAGTCTTCGAGGGATGCCTAGATCCATTCAGAGCGGAGCAATGGATGGGCATGATCAGTTCCATTCTTGACAGTATGGGGCTTGTGGGTCACGATAGGGTGATTTGTGCTACTTATGTACTGCGGGATGATGCCCGGACGTGGTGGGAAGTAGTGTCCCAGACACGAGATACATGTGTGATGGACTGGAAAGAATTTAGGCAGCTATTCAATGAAAGGTATTACTGTGATGCGGCCCAGACTGCTTTATGAATAAGTTTATGAACCTGGTTCAGGGCAATGGAACAGTAATCGAGTATATTAACAGATTTGATGGGTTGGCCAAGTTTGCTTTTGATATGGTACCCACAGATGTAGTTCAGAAGGAAAAGTTTATCCAAGGATTGAATTCCAGGATAGCTCAGGGCATTAGAGTTGCCCCAGTGCATGAAACCTCCACCTACGCTCAGGTGGTAGGGAAGGCTCTTGTTGTTGATAGCATAAAGAATGAGAAGAAGAGTGCTAGAGAGCATGGAGCTCAGATAGTGACACCTCCATTTATTGGAGCAAGCAAGAAACAGAGCTGGATGACTTATCCAAAATGCACCCAGTGTAAGAGACATCATCTGGGAGAATGTCGAGCAAGGCATGTTACTTATGTGGAATGGTTGGGCATTTCATGAGGGATTGCCCAAGAAAAGGAGAAGATGAGAAAAAGGGGATGGACAGCTTGACTCCAGCTCGAGTGTTCATTCTGAGGCAATCAGAGTCAGAGACTGAGGCTGGTTCCTCAGGCGTGGCAGGTCAGCTTTCTAGTGTTGATTTTTGTATTGTGCTGACTAGTTTGGTGCCATGTTGTTCTTTGTTTGTTGCATCTAGCGAAGCATAAATTTGATATGCAGATAGCATGATTATGTTGTGATGAGTTAGGTTATGGTGGAAATGACTCATCAGTTGTTTAATAAAGTTGGTTATGACTGACTTCAATGTGATCCTGGATATGGATTGCTTAGCCAAGTGTGAGGCAATGATAGATTGCAAGGAAAGGATATTAATTCTTGGGTTTGAGAGTGGGAGACCCTTGTGGTAGTTGGCACTATGCATGGATTTTGTATGCTTATGAAATCTATATTTAGAGCTAGAGATCTATTGCAGAGGGATGCAAAGAAATCCTAGCTAGTGTGGTGGATACCACTTAGGTTGTGCCAATGGGATTAGGACAGACTGGAGTAATCTGTGAGTTCTAGATGGATTTCCAAGGAATTTTTCAGGATTACCTTTACATAAAAAGATAAATGGTGATTGGATTGGTGTCAGAAATGGAACCAGGTCTAGGGCACTGTATTGAATGACTTCAGCAAAGTTGTAAGACCTAAAGTGCTCAATTATTGAGTAAGATGGTATTCTCCAAGGTGGATCTTTGATCTGGTTATTACCAGCTAGAGATTAGGGAGAAGGATATGCAGAAGACCGTTTTTATATTAGATAAGGGCGCTGAGAGTGCTGAGTTATGATTTGAGGTTTTGGTTAATGCCAAGTTGTTTTGATGGATTAGATGAATAAAGTATTCAAGGATTATCTTAATTGGATTTGTGATCGTCTTGATCAATGGTATTATGGTATATTCTCTGTGAAGGTTTGCCAAGGTCAAGGAACGCAGTTTCTTTGGACGGGCAAGATATTATATGTGTTTTGGGAAAGAATTACGAGTCTTCTTACAGATCAGAATCAGTTGTAGGTCATTATGACACCTCAGTGATAGGGAAAATTGATTGCCTATGCATCATGTTGGTTAAAGGATCTGACCAGGACTAGGGTAGAGTTTCTGGTGGGCTAGGCGGCCAGCTTTATACTTAAGATTGTTATTTCAGAAAAGATCAAAGGAAAGCCAATTAAGTGAACCACAGATGGGAAGAATTGAAAGGAATGTCTTAGCTGTATTAGCTAAGGATTATACAGTGTCAGATATGAATTTATTGTGATATAAGGATCAGATTTGGAATCCGATGGACACTGGGATTAAATGGGAGATTCTAGATGAATCTCATATTATCCTCTTATTCTCTTCATCCAGGCATCATGAAAATGTAACAAGATATGAAAGTTTTATAGTGATGGCCTGGGATGGAGAGGGACATAATGGAATACGTGGCAAAGCTCTTAACCTGTTAGCAGGTCAAAACAGAGTATCAAAAACTAGTAAGGTCATTATAGCCTTTGAGTATTCCATATTGGACATAAGGAAACATCGTGATGGGTTTTGCGGTGGGGCTGCCCAGGATAGTGGGTCAGCGTGATTTGGATTGGGCCATTATGGACCAGTATTTAAAGTGAGCCACTTTTATTAGTAAGAATGAGTAACACAGCTGATCAGTATACAGATCTTTGTGTGAGAAAGGTAGTACGCCTTCATAGAATTCGAGGTCCATCTTATCAGATGAAGACTCTATTATTACTTCCAAGTTTTGGTAGGGTTGCAGAAGGTGATGAATACACATTTTATTACTCTCAGACTGATGGTAAATCAGAGAGAGAGAGAGAGTTATCCAATTATTATTGGAAGAACATCTTATAAGATGAATGAGATATTATATCTGGATCATGAGGTAGTTCAGGGGATCATTGAGGTTATTGAAAAGGTTAGAGCTTGGATGCTCACTTCTCAGAGTAATGGAAAAGTTATATTGATTTGAGATGCAAGAGCATGGAGTTCCAAGTAGAAGATTGTATCTCCCTTAAAGTATCACCATGGAAAGGGGTGAGGAGGTAAGAGCAAGTTGAGCCCTAGATTGATATGACCATTTGAGTCCTGGATAGGACTAGTCAGGTTGACTTTGGATTGGCCTTATCATTGGCACTATAAGCTGTATACAGTATATTTTATATTTCCATGTTGAGGACATGGGATAAAAAAAACTCATGAGTTGAGTTATGAGAATCGACGAATTTAGGCTAAGTAGCCAGTTCAGATTTTAACAGAAGGAATAAGGTTCTGAGGAACAAAGTTACACCTTGAGTTAAGGTATGATACAGAAACAGTGAGGTCGAGGGAACGACCTGGGAAACTAAAATCAATTGTGCGGAATTTATATTCCGGGCAGTTCAGATAAATTTCGAGGACGAAATTTATGTAAGGAGGGGATAGTTGTAATGCCCCAAATTTTATAATAAGGTTTAGGACCTTGTTTAGGAGGGCAAGAGGGTCATAATTGATTTATTATGCAATTAAATGATAATATGCATGTTTAGGTGTATTAAATATGCATGTGAACCCACTTCTGATTAATTGGGTGATTTTCATATTTTGGCCATTTTGGGCATATTTGGCATATATGTGGCATGTGTGTGGTGCTTCATTATTATTTGGTTATGCTAGGGTTACTCAGCACGAGAGGATCTTAGGAGGTAAGCTAGTGGGAAAGTCACAACAGGA
Source organism: Humulus lupulus (assembly GCF_963169125.1). NCBI lineage: Eukaryota > Viridiplantae > Streptophyta > Magnoliopsida > Rosales > Cannabaceae > Humulus > Humulus lupulus. Next base: position 185,961,817 of record NC_084796.1, read on the forward strand.
TTTATTCTTGACTTGAAGTAGGTCGAGGGATATTTAGCACATTACCGGGATATTGGGTAATGGGAATAAGTATTTGATGATAAATTAGGAGTTAGTAAGATCATGGAGAAATTCTGGGAGTTTTGACTATTTTACCCCCGGGGGCATTTTCGAGACCCCGGGCATTAGGATTTGCTTGAGGCTACTTAAGCTTGAAATAACCTGTTAAGAAATAAAAAGAACGTTCTCTCTCTCCCTCAAAGTTCCATTTTCACACCCGATCACATTTTCAAAGGAAACTTGAGTCTAGGACTCGAATTCAAGCGAGGATCGAGGCATATCGATTCTAGGGAAGATTAGAAGCTTATTAGCCGAATGATTTAGTTGGGAAACAACTCAATCGGAGGTAATCCAAGTTTTAAGTGCTAAGTTTTTAAAGTTTTTAAGCTTGAATTAGATTTTGTGTTTTGATGAGTTTTTTATTGAATTGAAGCTTGGGTTTTGTTGGTTTTGGATCATAGAGATGTTTGGGAACTTTGATTTTGGAATTTGGAGATGTTTGGGTAGGTTTTTGGAAGGTTTTAAAATGGTAAAAATGAGGTTTTGGCTGGGTTTTGAGGTGGGGTCGCGGCCCTGTTCTTGGGCGCCGCGGCCTGAGCTTAGTGCAGGTGAGCGGTGGTGGTGAAGGGCCCTGGGGGCTGTGGCTCAGTGAGGTGGGGCCGTGGCACTTGAGGGCATTTGTGACCAAAGTGATGTTTTGATCGTGGAAACTCAAATCTTAGGCCTCATCGTTCATAGTACCAGGTTTAGTAGGATTCGATGTCCTAGAGGCTAGGTCTTGGTTCGAGAATATTTTATTACTCATTTTGATGAGGTTTTATATTATGGTTGTGAATAGGTTGTCGCTAGGGGATTGGAATCAGGATCGTGCTTGTGGCTCGTTTATTGGTAACCTGTGCTTGGACCAAAGGTAAGAAAGCTGCACCCCATATGTGACATGCATGGTTTTTAGTGAGGCATGTTGAGTGTTAAATATGGACATTGATTGCATATCAAATGCTTAGCAAATCTTGCTCACTTGTGAATGGCACTGACTTATCAGTTAGAATCGGCAATGGTGTCAATATTAACTGTGAAGTTGTGACTCATTAGTCAAGTTCGGCAGTAGTACTGAGAACTGGTTCTATAGCATTGACTTATGAGTCAAGGACGGTTTTATCATGTTTAATGCAAGCCGATAAAGGTTAGATCTAATCGACATCTGCATTGAATGACTCATCATGAGCATTAATGCTGGACCGACCTCAAGTTCGATGAAAACTAAAAGCGCCTGTCTAGTCTAAAGGCTAATTATTTAGAGCCAAAGCCAAAAGGCTAAGGTGACCAACACGTCACATGGCTAGGAGGGTCAGTCATCTGACCAAGATAGACTTATCAGTCATCTGATCGAGATGAACTTATCAGTCATCTGACCGAGATGGACTTATCAGTCATCTAACCGAGATAGACTTATCAATCATCTGGCTGAGATAACTTATTAGTCATCTGACCGAGATAGAATTATCATTCATCTAACCGAGATAGACTTATTAGTCATCTGACCGAGATAGACTTATCAGTCATCTGACCAGGATGGACATATCAGTCATCTGACCAGGATAGACTTATTAGTCATCTGACCGGGATAGACTTATCAGTCTTCTGATTAGGATAGACTTATCAGTCATCTGACCGAGATAGACTTTTCAGTCATCTGACCGAGGTGGACTTATCAGTCATCTATGTAGAGAGTGACTTATTAGTCAACTGATCAAGGAATGATTTATTAGTCATCTACCTCAGAGAGACTTATTAGTCATCTACCTCAGAGCGAGAGACTTATTAGTCATCTACTCAGAGAGCAGGACTTCACAAACATGTATTTGTACCTGCTTGCTTGCATGAGTAGGGTTATTACTGCTAGGCATGCCTATTATGACTTAGTAACATGTTATTACTTGTTCATGAGCATATTAAGTTTTCTTGCTGGGTTTCGGCTCACGGGTGCTATGTGGTGCAAGTAAAGGCAAAAGAAAGTTGGATCATCCTTGAGTTGGAGAGCTTAGGTGACGATGTGTACATATGCGGCTGCTCGACTGCCACGACCGAGGGTTGCAAGAGGAACTAGGGTTAAACCTTATTTTGCCGCTTAAGTCAGCTGGTTGTAAATATTTTGTTGTAGTTAACCTTTAAATTATATTTTTGGGATCCCAATGTATATGGTAAACATTTTAGTGAAACGTTATATCTTATTCAAAAAATTTAACACTAAACTGCTAATCATACTTAGTTACACGATTATGTCCAAATGATTTGGTTAGCGAGTTTAGCACTGTTTAAAATGCACACCGTAACGGTCCCTGGAGTTTAGGGTGTTATGCCTGACAGCGATGGTACCTGACCAATCCTCTCTGGGATCTCAAAAGATCCCACAAACCTAGGGCTCAGCTTGCTTTTCTTCCCAAAACGTTTCAGCCCTCTCAAATGTGAAACACGAAGGAAAACATAGTCACCAACCTGGAACTCTATGTCTCTACGATTGGGATCAACGTAGCTCTCATGTCTACTCTGAGAAGCGAGCATCCAAACTCTAATCTTCTCAATAGCCTGATTGGTCCTCTGAACTGCTTTAGGACCCAGATATCTCCTCTCACCCATTTCATCCCAATGGATGGGTGATCTACATATCCTACCATACAGAATCTCATATAGAGTGACTCCAATAGTCGACTGGTAGCTATTGTTGTAGGAATGTCAATCAATGGTAAATACTTAATCCAGGACCGTTCAAAGTCCAGAACGCATGCTCGCGGCATGTCTTCCAATATCTGAATTGTCCTCTCAGATTGTCCATCTGTCTGAGGATGATAGGCAGTACTGAACTTCAGTTGTATACCTATAGCCTTCTGCAGACCTCCAAAAACCTTGGAAGTAAAGATGGGGTCCTGATCTGAAACAATATACCTAGGAGCCCCATGAAGGCGTACTATCTCTTTCACATAGAGATTAGCATACTAATCCATTATAAAGTTCGTCCTCACTGGTAGAAAGTGAACTAACTTAGTATATCTATCCACAATAACCCATACTGAATCATACTGACCCACAGTCCTAGGTAATCCCACTACGAAGTTCATAGTAATGTTCTACCACTTCCATTCAGGAATACCCAAAGGCTATAATAACCATGCTAGTCTCTAGTGTTTAGCTTTCACCTGCTGACACGTTAGGCACTTGCCATGTGTTCAATCACACCCTTCTTCATCCCAGGACACCAATATAAAGATTTAAACCCTCATACATCTTCGTGGTGCCTGGATAGAGCGAGTATGTTGTGGCATGAGATTCATTCAGAATCTCTCGTTTGATAGCAGAGTCCATCGGAACACAAATTCGCTCAATGTATCTCAATAAACCCATTTCTAAAACAATGTTGTCCTAATCCATTCCAACTAGGATGCCCTCTCTGTGCCTCATCAACTGAGAATCATTCATCTTCCCTTCCCTAATCTTCTCCAAAAGAGTAGACTATAAGGTGATATTGGCTAACTGGCCCACCACAACTTATATCTTTGGTCTGATCATATTCTTTACCAATCCAAGAAAACTTTTGAACTCTGAAGCTCTTCTTGGTCTTGGCCAATCCCTGACTACCTGAATCTTGGCCGAATCCACTTTAATCTCGTCTTTACTAATAGTGTGACTGAGGAATGTCACCTGAGGTAACCAGAAGTCACATTACTTGAACCTGGCATACCATCTATGCTCCCTCAGTCTCTGCAATACCAATCAGAGATGCTGCTCATGCTCTTCCTCCGACTGAGAAGAAACCAGGATGTCATCGATGAAGACAATCATGAATTTGTCTAAGTAATCCTTGAACACTCTGTTCATCAGATCCATGAAAGTTGCTAGGGCATTAGTCAATCCAAATGACATGACTAAGAACTCATAATGCCCATACCTGGTACGAAGTTTGTCTTCAGAATGTCCTCATCTTTGATCCTCAGCTAGTGATAACCAGAATGAATATCAATCTTTGATAACACTGTCTTACTTTGTAGCTGGTCAAACAAGTCATCGATTCTTAGCAGTGGATACTTGTTCTTGATAATCAGCTTATTCAACTCTCTGTAATCAATGCACATCCTCAAGGATCCATCCTTATTCTTCACAAATAACATTGGCGCACCCCATGGCGAGAATTTGGGCCTAATAAACCTCAAGTCCAGTATCTCCTGTAACTGAAAATTCAGTTCTTTCAATTTTGTTGGAGTCATCTTGTATGGTGCTCTAGACACTGGTTTTGTCCCAAGTGCCAATTCAATAACAAATTCTATCTCCCTGTGCGGTGGCAACCCTGGTCACTCTTCTGGGTATACATCCAGAAACTCACCAACTAATCTAGTCTCTTCTAGTCCAACTGCACAACTCTAATAGTGTCCACCAAACTAGTTATGAATCCTATGCAACCACCTCGCAATAGGTCACTAGCCCTCAATGCTAATATCATAGGAATATGGGGTCCGTGCACAATTCAAAAGTTACTATCTTTTTCTTACAATTTATAGTTGCCCCATACTTAGCTCACCAATCCATACCCAGAATCATATCAAGGTCGTCCATGACCAGCTACTACAAAATTATCCAGATTCAGTGACTAAATGTTTAGTCATAAATAGTCATTAATTATTAACGAAATATTTTTTGTGACTAATATTTTTTAGTCGCCAAGTAGTCAAAAAATTTGGCAACTAAATTAATTTTAGTCACAAAATAGTAATATTTTCTATGACTAAAATCTAGTCATAAATTGTTTTGACTTTAGTCACTAAAATTAATTTAAAGGACCAATTTGGGTACCAAATTTTATTTTCTACCACTAAAAAATGAACTTTCAATTATTAAAATTTAGTCACCAATTAATAACTATATTTGGTGACTAAATAATTTAGTCAAGAATAATTAAATTTTATTAATAAAATAATCAATTATTAAATAATTTTCACATACTAAATATTAATTACTAAATTTTTAAAGAAATTATATTCATAATTACGAATTTTTAATCTTACAAAGTAATTCAATGTATATAATTATTATTACAAGCATATTGTTCAAAATATATACTCCTTTGAATAATAATATAACAAATTTCCTAATTCAGACAAAGAAATTTACAATGTACTAAAAAAAACAATACAAATTATTGTATCTATCACAATTACATTACTATATAGCTAACAGTTATCCTCCACTCCACTCCAATCAAAGGCTTTCTTCACTTCAGAAGCTTGCATTACTATATTGCTAGCAATTACTCTCCACTCAATGGTCCACAAATTTGCATAATGTATTCACTAAAAGAAATCATATAATCACACTCAAATAATACAAAATATGGTATTTTCATTGGATTTGAAGCAAAGTTTTCCTCTCGTGATTTTCCCTTCTTCCATGGCGAAGAAGACGAAATCTGTAAGGAAACCGGTGACTAGATCCGATGTTCATGGCCTGCCTTCAATCCAAAGTGAGAAGTCTCCAACAGAAATCGTTCGTGAAGAGGATATTAGTGAGGGTGTTGTTCAGGTTCTGGGTAAGACCCAAACTGAGTCTGATTTGGGAGTGATCGCTAATGGTGTTGTACAAGACGGTGAGCCGAAAGTTGCTGGGACAGCTTCTTCTAGCTGGGCAGATAAATTGGAAAGTGGAGACTATCAATCATCGGCTCAAAAGCATTGGAATCAATTCAATTCGGGTAAGCTCTCTTTTAGTGATCAGAAACTAGAATATGCCAAACCACTGGTTAAGGATGGTAAGAGGATTGCACTGATTGATGAGGATGAAGTAAGAAGCCAGTCAGCTAACTGGAACTCAACAGTCATTTGTATGGTTCTTAGAGCTAACCCTCCCATGGCTGTTTTTGAAGGCTTTATCAAGAGAGTTTGGGGTCACCTTGGGATTGCTCAAATTGCTAGAATAACTATGGGTCTGATAATGGTGAAGTTTAATGATGAGGCTACTCGCAACCATGTTTTGTAAAATGGCTGTCTTCATTTTGACAGAAAACCAGTGATTGTACGACCTTGGACAACTGATTTAAATGCGATTCGATTGATCCGCTCAGTTCCTTTGTGGATTAGACTACATGACCTTGGCCTTCAATATTGGGGAAGCAAATGCCTTAGTGCTTTAGTGAGTACTATAGGCAAGCCGATTATGGTTGATAAATTTACTCAAGAGAGAACTAGAGTTCAATTTGCTTGGATTTTGGTGGAGGTGGAACTTTCAGATAATCCTCCTAGGATTATTCATTACATGAATGAGCAAGGTCAACTAGTGGAGCAAGGGGTGGATTACGAATGGCTGCCAGTCAAATGTAAAAACTGTGAAGATTATGGACATGTTATGTCTGATTGCCGCAAGAATCAAAAGCCACAATTGGTTCAGAAAACTACTCTAACTAAAATTTCTCCTGAGCAAGGAAGGGATAAGGACAAATAGGTGCTGACTCCAACTTCATAAGTGGCCACAGAGCAGGTTGTGAATACTGAAATCGGACAGGGACATTGTTCAGGATCTAAGGAGATGGTTGAGGAAACAACTGTTATTAAGGGCCAGGAATCAAAGAATAAATGGCAAACTCCTAAGAAATCAGGGCCTCTACATAAGATCGGTCAAAGAGATAGTAATAGTAGCAAGAATGGTCATAAAGATGAGGTCCAAGGTAAGAAGTTGGTAAATCTGTTTGGGGTGCTTCAGGAACAGGCAGAGGGGATTGAAGGAAGCAGGGGTAAAGTGAAATCTTCTTATGGATAATTGCAATATACTCAGCTGGAATATTAAGGGATTGAATAGCCCAAAAAAACATGTTGCTGTGTTAGATATTTGTAGTAAGAATAAAATAGGGATTGGAACTATTTTAGAGAATAAAATGAAGGGAATAAGAGTGCAAGAATTAATGCTTAATAAATTCAGGAACTGGGACTATTATACTAGTCCAGTGACAGAGGGAAGGATCTTGATCATATGGAGGAAAGTGTTTGTCAAAGTGAGTGTGTTAGAGGAGAATTCTCAGTTTGTACACTGCCTTGTTAAAATGACAGGTCACAAAAGCTCTTTTAATGTTACCTTTGTTTATGGCCGAAATACATTGGAGGAGAGGAAGGCTTTATGGCAAGGTTTAGCTCAGCTTGTTCATCCAACTTACTCTTGGATGGTTTTAGGTGATTTTAATGCTATGTTTACAGCTAGAGATAGAAGTGGGGGAAAATCAGTGTCACCAATGGAACTTGTAGACTCTTCTCAATGGATTTCTATGACTAATCTGGAAGCTCTTAAGAGTACTGGATCTTTTTTTACTTGGACTAACAATCAAGAAGGAGCTGCTCAAATTTATTCTAAGATAGACCATGCTTTTATAAATGAGGAATGGTTAGATGGTTTTCCTAATACTTCAGCTGTGTTTAAATGGGAAACAATCTCAGATCACTGCTCTTGTACCATTTCTATATTGCCAGTAGAGAACTTGGGTATTAAGCCTTTTCGGTTCTACGATTTCTGGACTGAACATGTAAGCTTTAAGCAGCTAGTTTTAGATAATTGGAGGCAGCCGATGAAGGGGAAAGGCCTGAAATCTATCTTTTTGAAGACAATGAGGTTAAAGCATAAATTGAAGAGATTCAACATGGACTGCATTGGAGATTTAGGAGTTAATTTTCAAACAACAAAGGATCAGTTTCAGGAAGCATTGTTTCGAGCTCAACTTCATCCTAACAATCTTACTTTTCAAGACACTGTCAAGATTACAGCGGAAAATTTTAGAACTCAAGAGAAAAGGTATCACAGTTTTTTGACTCAAAGAAGCAAGATAAATTGGCTAAGACAAGGTGATATGAATACGGCATTTTTTCATGCGTATTTGAAGAAGCGTAAAGAGGCTAATAGAATAGCTACATTCATTAATGAGCAAGGAAGAGTGGTGGATAATTACTCTGAAGTTGTTTCTCATTTTATGAATCATTTTAGAGGTATAATGGGGAGTTCCAGCTCTGCTTCCAAGGAGTTAAACAAGAAGTGTGTTGATATGGGGTCAAAGCTGTCGTTAGACCAGCAGCTACTGTTATTAAAATCTTTCACGCATAAGGAGATTCGTGATGCCATGTTCAGTATTTCTAGCATTAAATCTCCAGGCCTAGATGGTTATGGTTCAACTTTCTTTAAGATGATGTGGCAAGACATAGGAGATGAGGTTTGTAGAGCTATACTTCATTTTTTTTGAGTCAGGTTTCATATCAGAAGAGTTACTGAATACCTCATTGTCCTTGATTCCTAAAGTGGACAATCCTAGTAGGGCAGTGGATTACAGACCGATTGTGTGTTGTTCAACACTTTATAAATGTGTTTCAAAACTACTCTGTACTCGTTTAGCCAAAGTCCTCCCTGTGTCGGTTCATTCTAATCAAGGAGCTTTTATACAAGGAAGATCTATCGCCCACAATGTCCTTATTTGTCAAGACATTATCAAGAATTATAAAAGATCGGCAATCTCTCCAAGATGTGCAATTAAAATAGATATAAGTAAAGCCTACGATACAATTGATTGGAGGTTTATTGAGGAGCTTCTAAAGGCTTTATGTTTCCCTGCAAGATTTATTGGATGGATAATGACTTGTCTGAGCAAAACGTCTTATTCTTTAATCTTGAATGGTAGGATCCAAGGCTGGTTTAAAGGTGAGAAGGGTCTCCGCCAAGGGGATCCGATTTCACCTCTGTTATTTGTTCTAGTGATGGAGTGTCTTACCCGAAGCCTCCATTTAGCAGCTCAGAATTCAACCTTCACATATCATCCTATGTGTAAGAATCTCAAGCTCATTAGCTTATGTTTTGCAGATGACTTACTGATATTCTGTAAGGGGTCTCTGTCATCAGTTAAGGTCATTAAGAATGTGCTTGGGGAGTTTAGCTCTGCAACAGGTCTGCACATAAATGAGAACAAATCTCATATTTTCTTTGGAGGAATTTCAGATGCTGAAAAATTGCATCTGTCTGCTAAATTGAAGTTGACAGAGGGATTGTTTCCTCTAAAATACCTTGGTGTCCCTATGAGACCTACCAAATGGAAGCATGAGGATTGTGATATCATTATTTAGAAAATCAAAATGAGATTACACACTTGGGCTAGTAGGCACCTGTCTTTTGCCGGCAGAATGCAATTGATTCATTTGGTTTTGTTTGGGCTGAGGAACTATTGGATGAGCATTTTTGTTCTCCCTCAAAGCATAATAAAAGAAATTGAGACTCTGTCGTGGTTTTCTTTGGGGAGTTAATGGGAATAGATGCAAGATTCATATGGCTTCATGGGAAAAAGTTTGTCTACCTAAGGTGTTTGGGGGGCTCGACTTCAGAAATGGATAGAGGTGGAATCATGCTATTTTGGCAAAGTATATTTGGACGATCTCAGAGAAGATGGACTTGCTGTGGGTGAAATGGATAAATTCCATTTATTTGAAAGGCTCTGATTTCTGGACCTATAAACTACCTCCGGAAACCAGCTGGTACTGGAGAAAATTATGCAATCTGAGAGACCAATTCAGTAGGGAAGATGTTAAGGCTGCTGGTTTAACTGGGAAGTTTTACTCTTCCACTATATATAACAACTCTCTGTGCCATCAGCAGGTTGGATACTACAAAGCAGTTTGGTGTAGATTATCTCTGCCTAAGCATAGATTTCTATTATGGCAGGTAGTCAATGCTTAGCTACTTACATTTGATAACTTGCTTCGTTTCAGAGTGCCTTTAGACTCCTTACTGTGCCCAGTTTGTGGTGATTTTGAAGAGAGTCATTCCCACTTGTTGTTTGAATGTTCACTGTCTAAACAGGTGTTGGATCACGTTTTTTGGTTGGATGGATTGAAATACTTGGCCTTATGAGTTTGACAGATGGAGGACATGGATTTCAAACAAAAACAATGGCTTCATTTTTCATTTGGCTATCATGATATTAGCAGCTACTATATATAGTATCTAGAGGAATCGTAACAGCTGTATTTTTTATCATTTCTCTAAGTCTGCTTCGAGTATAGCTTCGGAAGTTAAGTCTTTAACTCATCATAGGCTGATCAGTATTAGTAAGCAGAAGCTTTCTGCTCAAGAACAAAGAATATTATCTCGTTTTGTAATGTTTACCTGAGCTGAGCTTTGGAGTTTAGAGGAGTTTGTTTTTAGTTTGTTATGTTATTTTGGTGAGGCTAATTGTACTTAGCCTCTGTTGGCTGTTAATCTGGTTTGGTGTTTGTACTGTTCTTGTTTGATTAATGAAGTAAATCCATTCTTCTTGATCAAAAAAAAAAAATACAAAATATGGTGTGTATATATAAGTTGTGAATTGTGTGTATGCAAAAAATTAGTAAAACAAATTATGGTATATGTAGTTGTGAATTGTGTATGTATATAAGAAACTTAAACTCTGCCTAATTTGAAATTATCCTTGAAATTGGCATTTATGTTTCATTTCCATGTAAAACTAATATTATATAAATATAAATACATGTATATTTTATTGAAGTAGTGATGCTACCATTGGTATCCAACTTAGAATTTGTGTAAACTGTACAACACAATGTTCGGTGTTCATGGTTGATTATGCCATGTTTTGAAATGGACATTCTAGATAAACTCTTTTTAAGTTCGAAATTCAATCTTAATGCTAATTTATAAATTATAACTCCATATAGCAGACAAAATATAATCTTGACAATCAATTGATGGCATTCCAATAATAATTTGAAATTCTCTTAAAGTTCAAGTAAAAGCCAAAATAGAACACATATAAAAAATAATGTACAACATTCATGGATGGTTGACCTATACACTACTTTTATTTTATATATATAAACACACAAGTGTGTCATCATCTGCATCAACTACGACTACCATCTTAATTTTAGTTTCCATACCAATAGTAAGTGCGTCATGGTGCAACCTCAAATTAGCATGAAGTTCAATTTAGCAAATGACTAAACTAATAAACTATACCTGGTTTGATCACATTAGTGGAATTGAGAATGATAAAAAGTTGTTCTTACTGAGTAGAGGACAGAGAAGAGCTCATTATCAGGTGTTAGTAGCCAGACACTTGAATCTTATCCCACAACTAGAGTAAGTAATGCATATTGAATAGTTCCAAAGAAGTAATAACAGAATAATTTATGGTTACATTTGATGTGTACCCTTCAAGAATTGCTGCCTTCAGTAGTTGGAGAAACTTAAATCAGTGTCATTTAAAGCTTTTGGATAAAAAACGATGAGCAGGGAACTAGATAAGAGCATATACGAATCCATGTTAGAATAGAAAAGACCACCGCACTTCCAAAACTACCCTATCAAAGAAGTTCAATTGAGCAAATGACTAAATTAATAAACTATACATAATGTGACCACCGCACTTCCAAAACTACCCTATCAAAGAAGTTCAATTGAGCAAATGACTAAATTAATAAACTATACATAATGTGATCACATTAGTGGAATTGCAACAACCAAACACATCGATTTTAGAGGGACCCTATTCCCCTTCAGACCACTTTGTGCTTTAACTGATTTTTAAGTAAGAAGACACAATAAGTGGAGAGCTTTCTTATACTGATCCATGTATTGGGGAGCCGTAGCTTACACCGACAATAGACAATTTTGCAAGAGAGTTATCATGAAATTTGTAAAATAATAATTAAATAAAATTTTATTATGCTAATAAGTTTCATCTGCTAAGATAAATAAGAATAAAAACCAAAGAAGAGAAGAAAGGTCACTTACCCAGCAAGGCTAAGGAGGAAGAATTTAGAGAGAATATAGAATCTAAGTGGTGGTGATGGTGGTGTCATTTTTCTGTGACTTTTAAGAAGAAAAAGCCATTAAGGCATTTAAGTAAATCATTATAGCCCAATCCAAAACACATCCAATTACCACAAGATCCTACCAAACCAGCAAAACCGCTTCATCAAGCACAATAAGTTTCCGTTCCGAACCTAAAAATCCGTAACAGAATAATATTTCCCTCTCTATAATTTAGCTGAAACTAACTCTCCATATAAAGGGAAAAAAATCAATATAAGGAATGAAAGAATATAGAGAGAGAACTAAGGTTTCAAGTTTCCTCACTATGCTAGATGTTAGAGAATTGTGAGGGAAGTTATAAATGACAGGGGAGATAGGCGCGTGCGGGAGGAACTTAATTTTTTTTATTTAGCTTCCCTCTAAAAAATTCATATTCACTTTCAATTTTTTTCAGCAATAAACACTTTCAGTTTTAATGTAGCTTTCTAAAATAAATACTTTCTTCATTTTATTTTTTATATATATATATATTAATAGTTTAACAAAAATACCTCCATAGTTATACTATTTTTATAATAAAAGATATTATTTTAGACTAATATAATTATATATTTTAAAAAAATTATTAAACCCACATAAATATATGATGATACTGAAAAGAGCTAAAATATATATATAAATAAATAAAAAATATTGTAATAATATGAATAAAAAATAATTTTTAGTATTACCTATGGTAGCCTTGTTAAAAACTTTATATGGAAAATCCATTTAGTGGATGGTTACTAAACTAGTTCTCAAATTGTGAGAGATTAGCTTAAAGGGTTCAATTTGTGAGTGAAATTCCTCATTAGTAGGACTCCCAAGTGACTAAGGAATTTATTAGGGGAAGTTAGTGCTATTAGTGGCACTAGACATAGTCAAACATTCCAAATCTCGCACCTAGAAACCTAATTAGTGGAAGGTTACCAAATCCGTTTTCAAATAATAAGACATTAGCTTGGAGGTTATGAATTGTGAGAACTAATTATTTGGTTTTCTCATTACCAGGGCTCTCGAGTGATTAAGTGAGATATTAGGAGATATTATTACTATTATTGACACTAGACGTAGTCAAATATTCTGAATATCACATCTAGTAACATAAGTAGTGGATTGTTACAAATTAGTTCTCACATTATGAGAGATTAACTTGTATGTTGCAATTTGTGCATGCAAATGATGTGGTTCCCTCATTAGTAGGTTTTCCAAATGACTAAGGGAAATATTAGAGGATGTTAGTACTATTAGTGATACTAGACATGGTCAAACGTTCCAAATCACACGCCTAGCCATCTAATTTTGATAGTTACCAAATTAATTCTTAAATTGTAATAGATTTGCTTTGAGGTTGCAAGTTTTGAATATAAATATTGTGGTTTCCTCATTAGTAAACCTTCTGATCGACTAAGTGAAATATTAGGAGGTTTATGTACTATTAGTCACACTAGAAAAAGTCAAATGTTCCAAATATCAAACAGAGTAATTTAATTAATGAATGATTACCATATTTAAATTTATAAGAGAATTAATATATTATAATATAATACTTCATTATAATATTCTAATACTTTAAATTTAAATTACTTTTAAAAAATATTTAAATTTTAATCTTTGAACCATTGTTATAGTATATACCTTTACAAAAGGACTCCATACCAACTAATTATTAGTCACAAATATAGATCCTTTAGCGACTAAATAATTTTAGTCATCTAAAATTAGTGCTCCCGCCACAAGTACTAATTTGGCGCCAAAGTTTCAGTGAATAAGTACAAATTTAGTCGCTAAAAACATAAAATACTGACTAAAAAATTATTCATTGATTCTTTTGGTTCCAATTAGACTCTCTTTCATAACCAAAAAAAATTTGCAACTAAATATTAGTCGCAGAAACCAACTTTTAATGACTAAGTTAATTTTAGTCGGTAAAAATCTAGTCACTGAAAATCTAATTTCTTGCAATAATCAAATCCACGGATAATTCCCTACTCTCCACTTCTACCGGTAACGATCTGACCCATCTCTTATAGACTACCAGAACCCCGGTAGGCAATAAGATCCCAAATCCCATAACATAATACTCACATGGTCTATACAACCTATCAATTACTCTACTAGATACAAAGGAATGTGTAGCCCCATAATCAATCAACACAATATAAGATATACTAGCATTAGAAAGCTAACTTGTCACTACAGAGGGACTAGCATCAGCCTCAAACTGTGTCAATGCGAACACACAAGCTGGAGCTAAGTTGTCCGTCTTCTTTGGTTCTTCCTTCTTCACCCTAGGGAAATCTTTCTTAAGGTGCTCAACTTTACCACATAAAAATCATGCCTTCGCTCAACATTCTCCCAGATGGCGTCTCCTACATCAGACACATTCTAGATAAGTCCTCCAACTCTCATTGTCTCCCTGGAGGCAAATCTGTATACCCCGTGGCCTCTTGTCTGACCTATAAATGTAGTAGTGTCTGGGGTCTTTCTCTTTTGGTCATTAGTGCCTCCACCCTTACCAGTTCCTGTAAAGGGAGGTCCCACCCTCCTTGTGTCCCTTTTGGCTACGTTCTCGTGCCAGATATTGTTCTCTGGGCCCTTAGCTGCTGCTGCAAAACTGGTACCACAACAGTTAGCACAACGTTCCCTACTGGAACCTGCTGTTATCTCAACAAGTAGTTCTCATCCTTTTGCCTCTGTAGTCTGGCTTGCATTTCAGCTAGCGTCTATTGCCAGTTCTCATCGGCTGGCAGAGGGTTATGACCATGGCTCTCATCTCTAGCATGTATTTCTCCGCCTGGAAATTTGTCTGATCGCCTTGGAAGCATACTTCCCAGTCTGTCTCAATCAATGACCTAACTTATCAGGCAATAATAAAGGTACCCAACACCACCCCACGATCCCAAAACCGAATAGATAAGTACATACATGCAATAACAATGCTAATAAGTAGTTCAATAGCTTTCACATACATCAATCATGCTATTAAGCATATCTTTTCATATTCATGCTCACTCATAGTGCCAATAAGCACGTTCTTAGCATTAACAATCAAATAACGGTTCTATAAGCATCTCCCTAGCTTTTAGAAGTAGCATCAGTGCTAATAAGCACACACTTAGCAGTTATAAGAAAATAACACTTTAATAAGCATTTGTTTAACATTCATATCAGAGTAATGCTAATAAGCACATCTTTTATCATCCACACAGTAGTCAAGGGTTAGGCCCTATCAGTATAACTCATGCTTCATATTCAAGCATGCAGATAAAGCATATATACTTCAATTAAGAAACTAAGTACATTGGCACATTAATAGTTACCATACCCTAAGTCGAGCTTGTCTTTAGTAGCGAGTGTACATGCCTAGCCAGTCTTCAAAAACCCTTAAACCTAGACCGCTCTGATACCAAGTTGTAACGTCGTCCTAATCCAGGATTGTTACACTATGTAATTAAAATAGTGCTTAACTCACTAAATGAGTCATTTGAACTTAAAATGTGTAGTGGAAACTAACACAAGGTTCAAGTACTAAAAATTTCAGTCAAACAGTAATCATTTTACCAAAAAGGGTTTAAGTTTGATACATGGGATGCTAAAAGAGTTTAAACTATTACAGATCCAAAATGAATACAAAGGCCGACCTAAGCGGCAAAATCAGGGTCCAACCCTAGTTCCAACAGATATCGTCGGTCGTGGTGGTCATGGTGGTCGAGCAGGCCGCATATGTACACCCCACCCCTGAAGCTCTCCAACTCATGGCTGGTTCAACTTTTCTTTTCCTTTACCTGCACCATATAGCATCCGTGAGCAGAGGCTCAGCAAGAAAACATAATCATGCTCATAAGTAGCTAATCATTAGATTACATAATCATAATTAACATGCCCAGCAGTAATAACCATACTCGTGCATGTATTTAATCTACTCAAGCGGTTATGGAGCCACAACGGTGCCCATCGCACTATTCTTTTTGGAAATAACTATAGAGTTGGTCAAGCGTGCACCATGCTCCATGTTTCAAGCGACTATAGAGTCATGTAGGCGTATACCATGCTTCTATATTGGCCCTGACATTTCGGCTTGCGTTTAGCACGCTAATTTCATCCATGACTTATAAGATGAGCTTCTATGTTGGTCCTGTCATCTCGGCTTGTGTTCTGCACGCTAATGTCATCCACGACTTATAAGTCGAGCTTCTATGTTGGCTCTACCATCTTGTCTTGCGTTCTCCATGTTAATGTCATCCACAGCTTATAAGTCAAGCTTCTATAATCCATATAAGAGACTATAGAGTCACACTGGGGCCCCATTGCCTTGTTCCCTTCTAACCAACCTTAGAGCTATCCCAACACATCTTATGCTTTATTTTCCAAGCGACCATATGAACCATTCAAGCGTATATTATGCTTCAAGGTCAGTTTAAACAAATCACCCTACATTATGCACGCTATTGTCGCCCTCGACTTATAAGTCGAGATTTCAATCATATATAACAGATAACCCTCGACTTATAAGCCGATCTTTTCAATCAAATATAATAGATAAACACTCAACTTATAAGCCTAGATTTTCAATCATATATGACAGATGAACCATCGACTTATAAATCGAGCTTCTCATTCAGATATAACAAATAATCATTCATTAATTAACATAGGTATGCACAACGCAATAAACATGTTTAATAAAAAATTCCAAGCATGGTTATAACCATGTTCGATGACTGGGGCTCGAGCCCTATCCACGGTCCAGGTGTAGTTCTCTTACCTCAAGTCCTGAGTGATAGTGTATGACGACCCCGAGTGCGATCCTTTCCTCCCTAGCCTAACGTTCAACCCTAGTCACAACCATAACAAGGAATAACTATGAAGAAACGAACCAATAAAGGCTTCCGGCCCAAGTCCTAGCCTCCAGGACCTTGAATTCTACTAAACCACGCAGTAGAACCATTCTGAGTCTTTAGGTTTGGGTTCCATAACCCAAAAATCATTTCCCTCAATTTTCCATATTTAATCCATGACATGCCCCTAAAAGAGTCGCGATGCTCCACTAGGCAGATTGCCCACAAATCCTTGCACCAGCCCCACTTCGTAACCCCCCAAGCGTCGCGACACTAAGGCGATTCGAGGCAGGGGAGTTTATATGGGCCGCAGTGCGACCCTACGAAATAAAAAACCAGTGATTCAAGAAATTGCAGCTAACCCCAAATCCATCCCAAAACGCAGTTTTGACCATAATAATGCTCCCAATAGCTCAGAAACACAATAAACAATCTTAAATACTAACTGAAACTCAACTGCCAAGAAATTCTTTAAAAAAAATTAAAACTAAATCAAAAGCTTAAGAAAAGCATAATTACCTCTGCTAAAATGGTTTCCTTAGCTATTTCCCTAAGCTTAACAGCTTCCAAATCCCTTAGCAAGCTTGCTTCCAAGCTTTAGAATCATAATTCTTTTACAAAATTCAAAACTTAGAGAAAGAGGGAGAGGATACATGGGGGAGGAGAGAGAGAGAGAAGGTGACTTCTGTTTTTCTGAGTTTATCAACTCAACCACTAGCCTATACATTCAAATGGTCCAAAATACCAAAATGCTCCCACTTACTTACTTTCCTCTCAAAGCCCATTAAGGGCGAAATTGCCATTTCACACTCCCGTCTCACATTACACTTATGGTTCGCAATTAATTATGCCAATCTTGGAATATCACTATTTTTCCCAAAATACGACTCATTCTCCAATGAGTCCCGGAAACTCACCGACTTACAAAAATACCCCTTGGCTTGCCCCGAGTCAGGTATCGATTCCCGTTGTGACCAAACCGCTATCTTGCTCAAAAGGACCGACTCATATCGAATATCTCAAATATATCCACATAATAATGTGGTCTCAATCAAATAATATCATATAATCACAATTATACCCTCAGCGGGTCAAAATTACAAATATGCCTCTTTGAATAAAAGCGGGCTTGTTTCATACATTTAATACACTTAAACATGCCTAGTCAGTCATATTATTATATAACTCATGCAATTCATATAATCACATAAATATCCAATTAATACGTAATAATCCAATAATGCCATCATGGCCCCCTAATCAAGGCACTAAGCCTTATTAGGAACTTTGGGACGGTAAAGTGAGCCTAATCGTCATTTCCCAAAGAATTCTTAGAGTTAGGTATTCTTTTGCTTATGTTAATTCTTTTTCTTAGGTCCTTTCCTCCACACCCCGTGGCTGGCTACATTTCAAAACTGCCTTGAGGAGATGAAGGCATTCCCAGAAGTTGAGCTGGAGCTAAGCCAGCTAGTGACGACAGAGAACCTTGTCCACATTGGTCTTCTCCGTAGGGACCAGTATATCAAGAACTTGGACCTCACCAAGTTCCAGACTTCTCAGAAGTTCAAGGAGCAGACTGTGAGGCATATTAAGCAAGTTGATATGCTGCCCAAGCAATTGCACGCCTAGCAACTAGCTGTTGAGTGTGTAAAAAGTGCTTGGGTGATCCAAGTTTCCCGTGAAGCTTGCCTCATTTAGGAGATCAAGGTGGGGATAGAAGCGGGAGCTGGGGTCTCCACCTAGGGTCTCCACCTAGATCAAGGTAAAACTCCTCTTCTTCTCTTTCATGCTAGGTCGACTAAGGAGGGGGTAAGTCCTAATCACATGCGGGCCTCTCCCAATATTCTTGGATGTGGCTTCTTCGACGATCATCGATGGACCTAGGAGGAGTACCAAGACTACCAAGACATGATCGACTACTACCTTCACCATCCGAGGAATCTTCTGCCTCCTCGGTACTTCTTACTCTTAGACTGTGTGACCTCATTTCACACTTCCTAGTTTTTTCAATACAAGTCCAACATAGCCATAAAGATGGGTCGACTAATGAGTGCCTTTGCTCACCCAGTGCTTCACTCGGAGGAGCCTTCTAGTGGTGGGGCTTCCCGAGGAGCCCAAGTGCTCTCAGTTACTTATATTGTTTCACTTTCTACCTTTCGTGTAGGTACTAACTCTTGTTTTTCCCATTGTAGATCAAATGAGGTTCAGTGACCTTGCCTGCCAGCTAGTTCCCACTTCCTAGGGGGTGGGAGGGAAAAAAGGCCCGGAGAGGAAATGGAGCCTTCTCTGCCATCGAATCAACAGGAGATAAGTGAGGTTCTCATCGAGGAGCCTAAGACGGTGTCCAATGTCCCAATACTGGAGGTGTCTTCTGGGCATACACCTTTCCCTAAGGTTCAAGATGCAGACCCAAGTGATTTTCCACTTCAAGCGTCACTCGTTGAAATCCCCAGCCTTCTCGTATACCTCGAGCACTATGATGGAAAGATGCTCGATAGGTATAACGCGATGATCGAGTACTTCATTGCTCGATTGGATGAAGGGAATGCTATAGTCTACGAGCTGGGGGCTTTCATCCACCAACTGAAGCCCCCTCGGAGGTCGGAGTGTTGAGAGCCCCCCCATTGGGAGTGGACAGATGGAGAGCCTCTTCACATAGAAGCCTGACTCCTTAGTTGCCCCTCTAGCGGCAAAGCTCCTCCAAGGGTTAAGTAACACGATGTGTGACTTAACCGTGAAGAGGTATGTGTTATGATTGGTAAAACACATAGTGAAATTGGTTAGGCACGAAGAGGTGCAAAAACCGTAACGGTTTCACTAAAGTCAACATGAGCGAGTTGACTTTTGGTATAGGCATCTATAAATTATTATTTTTGGGGGTCCAAAGTGTTTTTTTGGAGTGTATAAGAGTATCCAAAAAGTTTGGAGGCATTTAGAGATGTTATGGGGCAAGTTTTGGGGCGCCAAGTCAGGTTGACTTGCGTTGCGTCGCCTCTAGGAGGCAATGTTAGGGTTTATTTCCTAAAAGCATGTGATAAGACATTTTATTGATTTAAATAAAAGTACAATTTTATTATATTTGAATGTTATAATTATTTCTTGAATAATCTGTATAAATATCTGAAAAATCCTGTTTAACCCAATTTTGGACTTGATGTTGTGGTATCTAAGAAAGAGACACGTCGCATTACACCGCATTAAATTCAGAGAGCTAGTCAGAAGGAGTAGCTACTCGAGACGACTACATCAAAATATAGAAGCTTACTCAACAAAGTTCAAGTAACCTGCTCGATAATGGAGCAGGCTGCTACCACTACATGAAGGTGCTCAGAGAGCAAGACCTGCTCAATGAGTAGGACACTTTTACCCGAAGATCTGGATTTCACGAGATACCAATCAATATCCCAAGATATTTATGTAACTGATATTTAAATTGTATTATTCTTGTTTTATTTGAATTTGTAATTGAATGTACTGATCTCACACCTTCACATATAAAACCTAGATTCGTTTGTAAGAGCCCGTAGCACATTAAGACTCCCTATAAATAGGGAGTTCATTCAACCATTAACCCTAAGTAAAAATTACAAGAGAAAAGGCTAGAGATCTCTTTTGTACGCACTTTACATACAAAAACCTTCGAATTGTATTCTTTTATCAGCTTAAGAAACTCAGTTGAACCTTATTTCTTCTTGATCTTGAGCCTGAGACTTCATTGATAAATACAAGTGAAAGTGGACGTAGGTTATTACCAACTCTTGGGGTCGAACCACTATAAAATTCTTTGTGTCGATTACTTGATTATAGTTCGTTTAATTCTTATTTCGTCGTATAAATTGACTCAATATCGTTGATTGAAGTGTCGGTCAACAATTCCATATTCATTCATGAGAATGTGATCTTGTATTAGTGGAAGAGAATTAAGATCATATATAATGAATAAAATAGTCAGTGACATATTGAAGTACAAAATCTTTAATGAATGGTTTCTAGTACGATTTACCAAGCATACGGGATGCAAGTAATCTAGATTCAGAATACTGATGTGGATAGACATCTTGGTAAAGATGTTGTATATAATAGTGATCATTTATGATAGGACCAATATGAGCTAATTATCTTTATAAACTTACCATTTGCCATAAAGATTTAATTAATATCATAATAGATGATCATTTGTAGATCAGTCTAAATTTTGAGTAATCATGAACTCATGTTTGTGCTTATTGGATCTTTCGCTTCATTCATTTAGGTCTCTTGATATAATGAGGCTAGTGACTTTTGTTTTAGAGATTTAATATCATGAATGGTTGGGAACATGATTTTACAATAATGGAATCCATGTTTTCCTAACGGATCGAATATTGGTTCCCTTAAGGGTTAATTATGGAATTGGATAGTTATTGAGCTCAAATCTATAATTTGATTGTAGATTAATTATTCACTAGTGAATTAATGGTACCTAAGGAAAAAGAGGTAATTAGAATGGTAAAATGGCAATTTTTACCAGCTTTAATAGATGAACCAATTTTTGGAGGACAGAACTACATTTATTGATTATATCAATTGACTACAAAAGAAAACTTTGTAAATATAATTCTATAAATACTTAGAGTGAAATTTCATGTTTATAGTGAAGTAATCATGAAATTAATAAAAAAAATTATTGAATTAAAGAGTTTAATTAATAATCTGGTTTATTGGACCTTCGTATTATAGGTCCATGGTCCCCAGGTCGCCATTGTCCTACACTGTCAAGGGTAAGGATGTCACAAGGAAGATTAATAGAGAGAAGGACAGATATGCAAAGGAATTAAATTTCTAGTGTAATGAAATAATTATGGGCAATTGATTAATTAATTAACTACATAGTTTTTATTTGAAAAACTGTATATTAGTTAAAATAAATATTAATCATGTTTGGATAAATATTTGGGAGAGTTCAATTATTATCTTATTATAAGATAATTATTTAAAACTGATACTTTTTAAGATAAAGTTAATTTTGAATTAACTGATATTTATTTTGGGATAAAGATATTGTCTTAAATTAATTAAAAAAAAAAATTAGAAAATCAGGGATAGAAAATAGTGGCACCATACAAATCCTTATCCCTGGGATTTGAATTTTGAATTTCAAATTAATTTTTTTATTTAATTATTATGTTAAATATGATTTAAATTAAATAATTAAAATAGGTTGTAACTGATCAGATTTATTTTAATTAAATAAGGACTAATTAAAATATTTTAATTATCTCTATAAACCTGAAAAGAAGTGATTGTTTTCTAAGTCAGTTGTTTCTAGGTTATTAGACTCTCTCAAAAAGAAAGAAACGATAGAATTCTCAAAACCTGAAATTCTAGAAGTTTCTATAGTCTCTCTCTTCTCAAACCTCTCTAGATATCATGTGCTTAGTACATCTAGAGAGCCTAAATAAACATATGAATCCTATGTGCCCACACACGCCCTTGTGTGTTAAAGGATCGACTTAGAAGGCTAAGGTGTGAGCTTTCATAAGGATAGAAAGATCGTTGATTTTACTAAAAGACTCAAGATAGGCTACGAGATGTGATCTATATTTCTTATATGTGTTATTTAATATATCTATATATGTATGATCCTAGCTGGCATTAATGATTTTTTTTAAATCCCCTCCCTATACATTCCGCTGTGTATTTTGATTTTTTTTCTTATTTAATACCAACAGGCAACGTGTCGCCGGGGACTGAAAACCCCATACAGATGATGCATCGCATGGGTGTAGGCGACGCATCACCTAGATGGTCCGTATAGGACGTTACAGTGACGTGTTGTGGCTCCAAAATTTAATTTAAAATGCTCTAATCTAATTAATTGAGACTAATGAGGGTTCCTATACTATTTAAATGGGTCATTTGAATTTTTGGTGAATTGATCACTCACCTTTCTCTCTCATAAACCCTCTCTCTCTAGCTTTGAATATTACAAGTTTTCTCTAAGATCTTCATCAAGAAAGCTTAACTTGCATGAAGATTCAAATCTTTTAAATCCCAATCTCATTCCACTTGTAGTAGCTTCAAGCAATCTCTAAGGGGAGGCTAAGAATAGAGATGTTTTGACAACAAATCTCATTTGTGTCAAGCTTTCATGTAACTATGGTTCTGCATCTCTAAAGGTATATTCTATTACTTGATCTTATTTGTGTTATTTTTTTCATCCATTGTAGATTAGGTTATCTTGGGTTTATTCATTTGAATTGTAATATTCAAAGTTTTTGTATAGCCATATCCCCAATAGTGTGCTCAGTTGGGTGGTAACAATGAAGCTTCCCTTCTTTCCTCCTACCAGCAGTCAATAGTATGGGTATTTCCTTCACTTTTATCTTCTTGATTATGTCTTCTAGGGGTGGTACTAGTTTTTTTATTTTCAGTCGGCCTTAATGGTCCAACGCTTGAGCAATATCATAATGGAGAAATCCTACAAGCTCAAGCTGGCTACGAACAAGCTAGTCACTTTATAGTCGAGTGTACCAGCTGAAGAGGTGAAGCGACTCGAGGAGG
The DNA here is from genome assembly GCF_963169125.1 of Humulus lupulus. Classification (NCBI taxonomy): domain Eukaryota; kingdom Viridiplantae; phylum Streptophyta; class Magnoliopsida; order Rosales; family Cannabaceae; genus Humulus; species Humulus lupulus. Next base: position 185,985,093 of record NC_084796.1, read on the forward strand.
CCCTCAAGAAGGAGAAAACTCAGATCCATGACCTCAGGGGGCCTCGAAGGCATCTCATGACCTGGCGGCATGTTTTCAGGAGCAATTAGATCTTTTTTCTGCGGAGTGTCACCTGCTCTCAGAGGAGGCCAAATTTTTTTTTCGAGGAGATCATGAAGGACAAAGAGGAGGTTTCTTAGGCTAACGCATGTATCTTAAAGGCTAAGGAGGAGGCTACTTGGGCTGTGGGGGAAGTTGAGGCTTTGAGTAAGGATAAGCAAGGCGCTCAAGACCGAAATATGGCCATGGCCCCCAAACTTAAAGCCCTCGAGAAGGAGAAGAGCACTCTAAGCGACGAGTTGGAGAGCATCGCGGGTGATGCATTTTACAAGGCCTGGTTTTATAACCTGGATATGGATTTGGGCTTCTCCGGCATGTTGATATTGCTCGAGCAATTTTTGAGGAGCGTCTCCGAGCCAAAACTGTTGCTGCTACCACTGAGCCTTCTAGCGTCAATCTCGTCATCACCCTTGTGGAGGAAGTCCCTTGGGTTCAGGAGTAGAGTGTCCCCTTGTTATTGTATCGTTGTCTTTTATTTGTAGTAGGCATGCGAGCCTTCATTTTCGAGCACAAACAATTTAAATGCTCAAGTTCCTGAGAAACTTGTACACCTATAAACTTATCTCAGTAGCTTTTGCATTATATTACCATGCCTTCGCAATTTTGCTACATTACACTTGTAATTATTTATGTTTATTTATATTGTCGCATATCGCTTTAGTGTTGCAAATTGGACTTAGAATATATAAGATTTTATCAATTTTCTTACATAAACTAAATGCTACAAAAGAAATTGATTTGATTCAACCTTTATTTCTATCCACTTTTGTTGTGGGCCCAAGTTTCAGGCGAACTCGGAATTTTGCGAGTCCCTTTTTCATCCCCGGGTACTTAGCTTGTCTCTCGAGTACTTGGCCTTCAGAAATTGAGCAAAGTTCTCGAGCCTATTCTCTAATATAGGGCTCTTCATAAATTTCATAACACTAAGTTTACTCCCAACATACCCTATGTAGGTTCCTCTTGATGAGTACTCTAGGTCTGTCAACTTTTAGTAGCCTTTATAACACTAGGCTTACTCTAAGGTACCTCATGTAGGTTCCTTTTATTTGGTTCCCTAGGTCTAACTCCGCGAATAGTAATTCTCATAGGAGGACTAGGCTTTTGCTTATGCTATTGGTATTAAATAGAAAAACATCAAAATACGTAGTAGAAGGTAGGGAAGGGGATTTTCAAAAATTAGTAATACTAGCTAGAATCATACATATACATATACATTAAATTAACACATGCAAGGATATAGAGATTACCTCTCGTAGCCTATCAGGAATCCTTGAGTCATTTCGTAAAAAATTAACGATCTTCCTATCCAAGCGAAAGCTCACACCTAGCCTTCCAAGTCGTTCATCTAATACACAAGGAAATGTGTGGGCAGGTAGGATTCACTGGTTGATTTTTAGGCACTCTAGATGTTCTCAGCACACAAGATCTAGAGAGGTTTGAGAAGAGAGAAGTGGAAATTTCTAGAATTTCAAGTTTAGAGAAAATTCTATCGTTTCTTATTAGAGAGTTTGCTAACCTAGAAAACAACTCCTTGAAAAGAATCGTTTAAAAGTATTTTGATATTCTTTATTTATTAAACTAGGCTATTAATTAAACTCTTTAATTTAATAATCTTATTTATTAATTCCATTATTACTCTACTATAAATATGGAATTGCATTCTAAGTATTTATAGAATTACATTACAGAGTTTTCTATTGTAGTACATTGATGTAATCAATAAATGTAGTTATCCTCCATTAATTGGTTCGCTAATTAGAGCTGGTCAAAATTACTATTTTACCTCTATAATTACCTCATGTTCCTTAAGTACCATTAATTCACTAGCAAATAATTAATTTATAATCAAATTATAGATTTGAGCTCAATAACTATTCACTCCCAGAATTAACCCTTAAGGGAACCAATATTTGATCCATTATTGTAAAATCATGTTCCCAGCCATTCGTGATATTGAATCTCCAAAACAAAAGTCACTAGCATCATTATATCAAGAGACATTAACGAATGAATCAAAAGATCTAATAAACATAAACAAAATTTTATAAATACTCATGATTTAGGCTGATCTATCTATTATGATATGAATAAAATATTTATGGAAAATGGTAAGTTTATAAAGATAATTAATTCAAATTGGTCATGTCATATATAATCACTATTATATACAACACCTTTACGAAGATGTCTATCCACATCAGTAATCTAAATCTAGATTAATTGCATCCCATGTGTTTTGTAAACCGTACTAGCAACTATTTTATTCATTATATGTGATCTTAATTCTTTTGTATGCATACAAGATCATATTCTCATAAATGAATATGGAATTTTCTGATATTTATACAAATTATTCAAACAATAATTATAACATTCAAATATAATAAAATTATACTTTTATCTAAGTCAATAAAATGTCTTTTCACATGCTTTTAGGGCATAAACCCTAACAATCTTCCACTTTACCTCAAAGCAAGTGAGGCATCTTTCTAAATCCCATATTGCGAACATGACCCATAAACAACTTTGAAGGAAGTGTCTTGGTGAAAGGGTATGCTAGGTTCCATTCCGACGATTTCTCTATCCTATGGTATTTCCTTTCTATATGCTTTCCTCTTTTATGACTTCTAGGTTCCTTAGAGTTAGCTACTACTCGACTGTTGTCACAATACAAGATTAGTGACTTATCCATATCTAGAACTACTTCCAGACCATTGTAGAACTTCCTAAGCCAAATCGCTTCCTTAGCTGCTTCACAAGTCGCTATATACAAGGCTTCCATGGTTGAATCTGCAATATTGGATTGTTTAATTCTTCTCCATACTACAACTCCTCTACCAAGAGAAAACACTGACCCATATGTCAACTTAGATTGTCTTTGTCTGATTGGAAATCAGAATCAGTGTATCAAGTAGCATTTTACTCACCCCCTGGATATACAAGCATATAATCTCTCATTCTCCGAAGATATTTGAGAATGTGCTTTACTACAATCCATTGTTCCATACTAGGATTTGATTGATAACGACTTACAAATCCCACTACATCGCATATGTCAGGCCTAGTACACAATATAGCACACATAAGACTCCCAACTGATGAAACATAGGGATACTTTCTCATGTCCTTAGACTTGAAGTATCTGGCCACCTTTTGTTGGTAAGAGGCTACTCAGAGCTGAGAAGCTTCTTGAAGTTCCTCAAGAAGGTCCAACGATTCTTGAAACAATGCGTGATTGGTCGTTGGGTTGTTCGTCATTCGTCGGTGCATGGAGGTGGCAACTTCAACTGGAAGCATGGCTTTGTACCCGTAGACCTTGTAGAAGGGTGAGTGGCCTGTGGATGTCCGAGTAGTGGTACAATAACTCCATAGTACCCTACATAACTCCTCGAGCTAAGCATCTTTTGCTTGTTCGAGCATATTCTTTAAAGTGGCCTTAAGCATCTTATTGACAGCTTCCACTTGTCTGTTAGCCTGTGGATGAACTATGGAGGAGAAACTCTTGATGACTCCATGCCTTTCACAAAAATTAGTAAACATGTCACTGTCGAATTAAAGGCCATTGTCGGAGATTATCTTCCTCAAGACCTCGTAGCTACTGATAATTTTCTTTATGACAAAGTTTAGTGCCTTATTGGAGGTGATGGTAGCGATGGTTTCAGCTTCAACCCACTTCGTGAAGTAGTCAACTGCCACAATCGCGTGCTTTAATCCTCTCTTTCCCGTGGGCAGGAAACAAATTAAGGTAATGCTCTAGATTGTGGAGGGCCATGGACATGTCATCTGAGTGAGCTCATTAGGAGGAGCTCGAGGGATATTGGCATATCGCTTGCATTTTTTCACATTTTTTGACATACTCCAGCAAGTCATTGTTCATCATGGGCCAAAAATATCCTTGCTGCAAAATCTTCTTGGCGTGGCTTTGCCCTCCTAAGTGGTTCCTGTAGAAGCCTTCATGCACTTCCAGGAGGATGATTGTTGCTTCCTGCTCGGACACGCATCAGAGTAGTGCCAATGAGTATTTGCACCTTTATAGTTTGATATCCATGATTACGTACCAAGGAACTTCATAGAGTAGCTCCCAAGCAGTTTTTTTGTCCTTTGGTGGTTCTCTAGAGACAAGATATTTCGTGATTGGACCCATCCAACTATCCTAAGGTTGGACTGTTTCCACTTCCTCGAGCTTTGTGATGCTCGGAGAGGCCAAGTAGTCAATTGGGACCACATTGAGCATCTCCGCATCTTTAGTTGAGCTAACTTGGATAAAGCGTCACCCATTTAGAATTTTGTTCCCATGAGACTTGTTAGATTGTATATTTCTTGAAGTTGTACATCATTTCTTAGGCCTTTGCCAGATAGGCAACCATCTTGGTACCTCGGGCCTGATACTCTCTAAGGTCTTGATTCACCACCAATTATGAATCGCTGAAGATAATTAGTCCCTCCGCTTTCAACTCTCGGGAAACTCATAATCCAGCTAAGAGAGCGTTGTATTCAGCCTCATTGTTTGAGGCATCAAACCCAAATCTTAGGGCACTCCGGATCCTATGCCCCTCGAAAGATACAAAGATCAATCCCGCTCCAAACCATTCTCATTAGACGACCCGTCCACATACAACTTCCACAATGGTCCAAGAGAAAGAGATTAAACTGGCCCTTCAGTCATCCCAGTGCACTTTGCAATAAAGTCTGCCAATGCCTCTCCTTTGATGGTAGTCCTCAAGTGGTATGATATGTTGAATTGACTAAGTTCCACCACCCATCTGTTTGAATGATTACTATAATTAAATAAAGTTAATATTTTGCACTCATATTTTTATTTAATTATACATGGCATTTATCAAGAAGATACAATATAATTGATGTGGTATTCAATTAAGTATATGTATAATGATCTATATACAAGATGAGTTAATTCAAGATAATAATATAAAAATTGTCTATGATCGCTAAATAAAGTGGGAGCTTTATTTAATAAATATTATGAGTATGGATTATCTTCTGTTTAAGACATAATAGTTTATCCAGACTATTAAGTGTAGCAACACAAAAAGATAGAGGTACCATATACCATATAGATTATATTGGACTAGTACACGATGAAAGAAATAACTTATGATAAACTCCATTAAAATATTGAAGTTCAAAATTCATCAATCGATGGTCGTTTGAAACTTGACATCAATCCTGAAGTGAGTAATGAACTCTTGTTTATGCTTTTATGACTTTTGACTTATCGGGTAAGGTTCAATATTCCTACAACCGAATTCCTGATATCTTGGAGTCATAGAACTACAAGTGGTCGGGAACACACTTCACATATATGAATTCTTCTATTTGCTTATATGAAAGCATGTTAGTTGTTCTTTTTAGTGTTGATTTGGGGATTGAACATAGAGTGCCCAATTTCTGTTAGAGAACAAAAATTTCATTCTATAATTAATTTTATAGAATAATGTTCATTAGAGCATCAATGGAACTATTTGATAATGACATAATTAGAGATGTTAACAGACATTAAGATCTAGCTTTAATTATGAACAACTAGCAGAGGGTCATAACTCATACAATGACTAAATCAATGGACGACTTTATAGTTATAGCTTCAAATAATATAAGATTGTAGTTTTTGTAACGACCCAAATTAGCTATTAAGGCTTAAGGGCCTTGATTAGTGTGCCAGGAGGGCAGGTTGGGATTTATGTGTGATTTTATGAGTTAAATGCATGGTTATGATTTAAAGCATGTTATTTGGCTATTTGTTTAACTGAGATGCATGGCTATGTTTACTAGTATGCATGTAGGCCCGGATCGTGTTAGAAGGGCGTAATTGTAATTTTGGCCATGTTGGGCATAACTGTGTTGGTATGTGATAATTGTATTCTGTGAATTGTACCACGTGGGTGTGGTTTTATTATTGTGATGCACGTGCCGAGACGGTCCTAGAGAGCTAGTTAACTTAAGAGTCACAGCGGGATTTCTATACCCGGCTTGGGAGGAGCCTAGGGGTACTTTGGGAATTTTATGGTTAAGTTGAGGTTTAGCAGGTAATGGTTATTGGAGATTTAGTAACCTGGGTAACCATTAGTTACTGTTGTGGGTAACAAGTTTTAAGGTAAAAAGTAATAGAATTGGAATGAAGTGTAATGACTTAAGTGCCCTTTGAGGTTTAGCCAAGGAGGATTAGTAGGAAAGGGTAAAATGGTCTTTTGGCAAGGGTTATAGAAAAAATTCAGCTGGGATTTAGGGGGGTTCGGTTTGGGCATTTATGTCACTTGAGGCTTGATAGAACTTGAAGAGAAGAAAGAGAAGGAGAAAGAAGGTTAGGGCACGAAGAAGAAGAGAAGGAGAAGTGGGAGTCTAGGAGGAGATCAAGGACTTTGTGTGGGTTCTCCCCTTTTGGTAAGGATCTTGTGCATATTTTATGTTGATTTCTGTTTTAACTTGTGAATCTAAAGCTTGAGTTAGTGTGTTTGAGTTTTTGGTTTGAGTTGCTGAAAATAGGAATCAAGGGGTGGATTCTTGAGTGTGTTGATGTTTTGGTCTTGTATCTAGTGCCTATAGGTTGTTAAGTTGTTCATATGAAGCTTGGAATTGAGTTTTGGGGTTTGGGTATTGGTTTGGTATGATTTGGGAAGGTTTTAGCTCGGAGAAAACGCAAGAGAAAACCCAGATTTTCTGGATTCGTGTATGAGCGCCGCGACCCTGTTCTTGGACGCCGCGGCATGAGGTTGCATCAGGAGGAGGCCAAGTCGCTGGGCGCCGCGGTCCTGGAAGGGAGTGCCACGGCCCTAGGCCAATTTTGACACCCAAAATTCTGGTTTTTAGGGCTTTTGCCCGGGGACTCGGGGGTTGGTTCCGATGTATCGTTTTAGGGAAATAGAGGTTCCGAGAGTGCGGGATTGGTCCCGGGAAGTGGTTTTGGGTTGGTTAGTATTAAAAGTGTTGTATGTGTGTTGTGACTAGGATTTCGAGGAGGCTCGTGCTAGAGGACCGTGCTTGTGGCCTTGGTGCATCGGAAAGCTCGGGAAGCAGGTAAGAAAACTATATCACCCGTAGGATGGGGCGTGGGCCCATAGTGTGATTGCAGGGCACGGCCCTATATTGCATGATGAGATGATTTTCGGGCATGGCCCTATATTGCATTACATGTTAGGGTGTAGACTTAATGAATTAATATTTATTGGAATGTTGTTGTGTTATGCTATATGTGTGATTATAGTAAATTGAACGGCAAGGTCCGAGAACGGCATAGGCCGGGTACGGCAGCGGGGCCGAAAGTAACACCTAGCACATGGGATGCTATAGTCAGGGTGGGACCCAAGGGATACATGAGTTATCCTCGCGGTGAGAACCGATCCCCCAGGGCTTTGGTAAGGTTCTGGGGCGGCATGGCCATGTTTGCTTAGTCTAATGGGTGACTTGTTTATTTGTGGATTATCTGTTATGATAAACTGTATACATTGCATATGTTATGTTCTGCATGAGTTTTCTTGCTGGGCTTCGGCTCACGGGTGATCTGTGTTGCAGGTAAGGGCAATGACTGAGTCAACCAACCATGAGTACGGAGAGCGTGAAGCGACGTGTACATGTTTGGCCTGCCCGACTGCTTTGGTTGGGGGTTTATTTGAAAATGGCTATAATAATCTATGATTTTGTAACTGATCAACTGTAAACTTATTTCAAGATGTAAATAGTTTTCAAACCTTATTTTGGGATCCCAATTGTCTAATACTAGAAGTTTTTATTGAGTCAACGCATTTTCAAAGATTACAGCCTTAACTTTTATTAGTCACACTTTTGCTTCAAAACCTCGATTAGCGAGTTCATTGCACTGTTTTGTCTTAAAACTCACTTAGTAACGGCTCTAAGGAAGTAGGGCGTTACAACTTGGTATCAGAGCGAGCCAAGGTTTATTGATTTTGGAGATCGACCGAACATGTACGCTCGCTGTCAGTGACAAGCTCGACTCAGGGTTGGTTGGTATGATTGATTGACATGTCTAAATATATGTTTGAATGCCCTGTTTGCCTGCTTATTTTTATGGAGCATGAGGAATGAAATGACATATGCATGAGATACTGATAGGGCCTGGCCCTTGACTATTGCATGTTGAGATTGATGCATGCTGAATAATACTATTATGCATATGGATGAATATTGGCATAATGGTTCGCATATTGAGTGTATGTGGTTAATTTTCTGAATTAATTCATTAGTTATATCTGTTTATTTGCTTGTGTGAAGCATGTTGAGATCTGGGTATACTTGGTGATGATAAATCTGGTAGCTAAATGTATATCATTGTGGATTTGGCCTATATATGCTTGTGTGTGCATTATACCTGTGGATATTTGGATCTAGTTGTGGTTTGGTTCAGGGTATGAACCACAGAGTTCAGGAGTTTGGTCAGTTTTGACAGATGAACTCGAGTTGTTGGTTCCTAGAAGGGTTTGGGGACCTGATATTGTGTTGGAAAGGGGATTCTAGATATAAGTTGGAGTTGAGATCTCCAATTATCCCTGAAAGCAGCAGCAGTGAGTCACTAGTGTGTGAGTAGGCTGTGGAGTTTGTTAGTTAAGATGGGATAGAAGAACAGCGGATTTCTCTGGGGGAAATAGCTGATTTGGATGTTCTAACAGTAAGGTTACTGGTGTGGGTTTACTGTGAGGTATGGACAGATAAGGGTATTAATGAGAGGTTTAAAGGGTGTTATCCTCGGGTTTTGAGGAGAGTTCGAGTTGACAAGGAATTTATCAATAGGTGAGCAGAGTTAATTCCACCCATGGTTATGAGGATGAGAGATCTTGATTAGAGGGTTGTTTTAAATGTTGAGGCAGAGAGATGCCTGGAAGTGATACTCGGGCTGAGGTACTGGCTTAATGGGTTGGAAAAGAACCTAGATGATGAATGGTTAGAAGAGATTTTAAAGACGTGATTTGAACTGTGGAGACTGGTGGACTTATAAGTTTGGTTTGGACTGATAGAGTAACAACAGTGTAGAACAATGGGTTTTGGTGAATTGGGTAATTCATTTCGGAAAGTTATACTGGCGGATGTATCCGGAATTGATGGCGACCCATTTAAGGATTTGAGATCGGGAATAGTCTAAGGTATTTGGGCTGCTCTGAGGTATGAGTTTATCGTCTGCATGTGGGTGGCAGAGAGGGCCATGTTGTTCGAGGAACTGATGGTCGATGTTTAGAGCATGAGTGCTAGAGCCGCAAGGGGCGGTGCTCCCTTTAATGGAGTTAGTAAAGGTAGATTCGTGATAATCAAGTTGATAGAACCCCGGATAGTTCTGTGGCTTCTGGTTTTGCCAGAAAGGGGGAAAGGCCTGATTGATAAGATGGTACTTTTGTTGATAGGACGCAACGAGGTCGAATTCTCGATTTTTGAGGTAAAAAGACCCCAGACAGTGCTTGGGCACCTAGATTGAGATTGGAAAGAAGCCTGATCGAATAGGTAGTTATCGAGATGGCGACAGGAACCAGGAGGTTAATTGGTATGCGTGAGGGAGAGGATGCCACCTGAGAGGAGGTTAGGCGAGGGCATGACGTCTACATGGAATGACTCGGTATGATAGAATGGAATTCCCGTGGTGAGGGAACGGAGAACTTGAATGCCTCGCTACATTCGTAGTTCGAGGCCGATTCCTCGAGGGTGAGTATTTAACAGAATGGTTTATGCTTTGGACATGTAGCGAACTGGAAGGACTCGGTGTTGTGAATGCCCTGAGAGGGTGATGGACATAGAGAGGTTGCCTCAATGGTGCCATTTGAGAGGTTGAGGACAATAATACTTATTGAGAAGAAATAAGAAACTCTGGCAGATGGATTGTAGAGGATATCATTTGGGGTATGTAAAGGAGACTGAGTGGGAACTGAGCTGACCAGTGGAAAACTATGTGGGTATAAAAGGAAGACTCGGGAGTGTTTCAAGGTTAGACTACAGATAGGGTTGGTATAAAGAATGTAGTAAAAGATGGTTTTGGCTGACAGAAAGTCTGTTGAAGCAATTGAAGGAATTTGACCCTGGAGTAGCCAGAGTGATACTGCGGGGATTGTTAGCATCGTGGAGTTAGAACGAAAAGTACAATGTTGGATACAAGAAAGGATGACGTCTCCAAGAGTTGATCTATGACCTGGTTATTACCGGTTGGAAACCAAGGACAGAGACATTTCGTGAATTGTCTAGTCTGCACCAGGTTGGGTGTGAGGAGTTGGTAACAAAGATTCTAGAATGGTTCAAGCTACAGCAGCACAGGTAAGTTCTTTAAGCTGAGAATGCGGGAGCGGTATGGACAAGTCCCCTTCAAGCTCACGAGCAGTGCATGTGGATTAATCCCAGACGGAAATGGTAAGTAACTGATTATTATGCTGAAGACGTTGTACCCAGAAGACAAAGTCACAGGTAAGGTTCTACGGAGTGTTAGTTTGGATGTCGTCAGGAGTACTCAGACTAGAGCTACAAGGAGAAAGGACAGGTAAGAGAAGAATTGATCTGAAGCCGCAAAGAAGCTAATGAGTATCTGAAGAATTGAAGGCATAACAAGACTGGTAGCGCGTCATCTATTGCACAAGCATCTCCGGGAGGCAACTACATCAGAGACAAGGAGAACAGTAAAACTCGAAGTTAGACGAACTGAGTGGTGTCAAATCAGGAAGAAATTCAGAAGACAAGGTAAGATTGTTTAGTATTTGGAAGTTGTGTATGTTTTGGTTAAGTAAAGAGTGATTGCATAAAGGACCTGATCTATGGTAAGGACATGGAAGTGGGGGGAGTGTACCACGATTTGGGCACGCCCAGGCATAAATTGATGCGAGGATGGATCGAACCTTGCGGGAGGTGAAAGAATGAGCGTGGTTGATACACTTAGAACGTTAAGTCGACTGTTGTGCAGGGCATAAGGTACTTAAGTATTGGGTATTAGTAAGAAAGATAGCGTTGAGACACAGAGGTGGTGAAAAGTAGCAGACAAATGATCAGTGTTTGAAATCCTCGATTGAGCGAGGGAAATTTATTGGGAGGCGTGTATCAGTCAAGGAATAACGCTATAGGCTGTAATGGAGGACAAGGCAATGACTGAGATCGGCATGATGTTAGTAGGTAATGGTTAGCTGGTGGGTGTCACTGAGCTATGGAATTCAAAGTGTTGGTTTGAGTTGAAACAGGGAAGGACCCTGTCACGATGGTACAAATAGGATACCAGGATCGAGTGAGGGATCCAGTTAGGATTTGGTTTTGAATGAGGGTTCTGAATGGACATCATTCCACCTCCTAGGGTACGCGGTACCGGGAGGGTTGAGCGGGTGTCAGGATCTAGTGTTTTCCTTTGGACCCTGAGGGGTTAAGTGATGTGGTGGTGTATCGTGGAGATGGACCACAATAGACCTTAAGAAAGGTATCCAGACATGAAAAGTTTTAACTCGGTTGTTTGAGTTAACGTGTTGGATCAAGTGAACTGGTTTCAGGGTAAAACGTCGATAGTGCGGAATTGAGACCCTATAGTATTTTAAATTGTTGGAATGGATTTGGAGGACAAAAAGAACAGAGTGGGAACCTGGAATTATCAGTTGATTGCAAGTGGAATGGCAGTCTGAAAGTTTATCAAGGATCTTAAAGAATTAAGCGTTGAGTAGGCGAATACTTGAGGTATTAAGGGAAGTGTAATCCCTGGTAAGTTAGTCATGGTGGCGGTTGCTGGTGTCTTGCTAATGTAACACGACATAGGGCTTGGTAAGAGGTGAAAGATAATGAATACTACAGTTTGGCTTTAGTTCAGAGAGAAAGCCAAGAAGGTCGTTGAAACTTCTTAAGGCAGGAGTGTTTGCTTATTTGAAAGAATAAAGAGCTGGTAAATTGCTAAGTTATGAGGAAATAAAGTTCCGGGAAGAAAGAGTTGCATCTCTGTGTGATAATAGACGAGGATCTGTAAGGTGTTCAGAGAAAGAAGGGAGAGTTCGGACTCTTGATTCAACATAAAATTTCGAGGTTGTACTAAGTGTTAGGCCAGCGGGGCCTACAAGCTGATCCCACCTAGTAGAGGTGATGACGTTTGAGTATCTATGGAATCAGGAATAAGACAATGAATTGGTCATTGTAATCTAGGCAGACCCTGGGCTTCGGCAGGGTTGCGGTGTTAAAGAGAGGCTATCGAGAGTATGGCTATCAGACGAGATCTTACGAGCCAAGATTGTTACTCCTGAAAGAGCGTTGAGGGGAACTAAAGTAAGGCGATGGACCTTGGATATTTTGGTCAGATTGTGGGTTGCTGACTGATGTGTTTGGGTAAATTTCGAGGACGAAATTTTTATGAGGAGGGGATAGTTGTAACGACCCAAATTAGCTATTAAGGCTTAAGGGCCTTGATTAGTGTGCCAGGAGGGCAGGTTGGGATTTATGTGTGATTTTATGAGTTAAATGCATGGTTATGATTTAAAGTATGTTATTTGGCTATTTGTTTAACTGAGATGCATGGCTATGTTTACTAGTATGCATGTAGGCCCGGATCGAGTTAGAAGGGCGTAATTGTAATTTTGGCCATGTTGGGCATAACTGTGTTGGTATGTGATAATTGTATTCTGTGAATTGTACCACGTGGGTGTGGTTTTATTATTGTGATGCACGTGCCGAGACGGTCCTAGAGAGCTAGTTAACTTAAGAGTCACAGCGGGATTTCTATACCCGGCTTGGGAGGAGCCTAGGGGTACTTTGGGAATTTTATGGTTAAGTTGAGGTTTAGCGGGTAATGGTTATTGGAGATTTAGTAACCTGGGTAACCATTAGTTACTGCTGTGGGTAACAAGTTTTAAGGTAAAAAGTGATAGAATTGGAATGAAGTGTAATGACTTAAGTGCCCTTTGAGGTTTAGCCAAGGAGGATTAGTAGGAAAGGGTAAAATGGTCTTTTGGCAAGGGTTATAGACAAAATTCAGCTGGGATTTAGGGGGGTTCGGTTTGGGCATTTATGTCACTTGAGGCTTGATAGAACTTGAAGAGAAGAAAGAGAAGGAGAAAGAAGGTTAGGGCAAGAAGAAGAAGAGAAGGAGAAGTGGGAGTCTAGGAGGAGATCAAGGACTTTGTGTGGGTTCTCCCCTTTTGGTAAGGATCTTGTGCATATTTTATGTTGATTTCTGTTTTAACTTGTGAATCTAAAGCTTGAGTTAGTGTGTTTGAGTTTTTGGTTTGAGTTGCTGAAAATAGGAATCAAGGGGTGGATTCTTGAGTGTGTTGATGTTTTGGTCTTGTATCTAGTGCCTATAGGTTGTTAAGTTGTTCATATGAAGCTTGGAATTGAGTTTTGGGGTTTGGGTATTGGTTTGGTATGATTTGGGAAGGTTTTAGCTCGGAGAAAACGCAAGAGAAAACCCAGATTTTCTGGGTTCGCGTATGAGCGCCGCGGCCCTGTTCTTGGGTGCCGCGGTGCGAGGTTGCATCAGGAGGAGGCCAAGTCGCTGGGCGCCGCGGCCCTAGGCCAATTTTGACACCCAAAATTCTGGTTTTTAGGGCTTTTGCCCGGGGACTCGGGGGTTGGTTCCGATGTATCGTTTTAGGGAAATAGAGGTTCCGAGAGTGCGGGATTGGTCCCGGGAAGTGGTTTTGGGTTGGTTAGTATTAAAAGTGTTGTATGTGTGTTGTGACTAGGATTTCGAGGAGGCTCGTGCTAGAGGACCGTGCTTGTGGCCTTGGTGCATCGGAAAGCTCGGGAAGCAGGTAAGAAAACTATATCACCCGTAGGATGGGGTGTGGGCCCATAGTGTGATTGCGGGGCACGGCCCTATATTGCATGATGAGATGATTGCCGGGCATGGCCCTATATTGCATTACATGTTAGGGTGTAGACTTAATGAATTAATATTTATTGGAATGTTGTTGTGTTATGCTATATGTGTGATTATAGTAAATTGAACGGCAAGGGCCGAGAACGGCGTAGCCCGGGTACGGCAGCGGGGCCGAAAGTAACACCTAGCACATGGGATGCTATAGTCAGGGTGGGACCCAAGGGATACATGAGTTATCCTCGCGGTGAGAACCGATACCCCAGGGCTTTGGTAAGGTTCTGGGGCGGCATGGCCGTGTTTGCTTAGTCTAATGGGTGACTTGTTTATTTGTGGATTATCTGTTATGATAAACTGTATACATTGCATATGTTATGTTCTGCATGAGTTTTCTTGCTTGGCTTCGGCTCACGGGTGCTCTGTGTTGCAGGTAAGGGCAATGACTGAGTCAACCAACCATGAGTACGGAGAGCGTGAAGCGATGTGTACATGTTTGGCCTGCCCGACTGCTTTGGTTAGGGGTTTATTTGAAAATGGCTGTAATAATCTATGATTTTGTAACTGATCAACTGTAAACTTATTTCAAGATGTAAATAGTTTTCAAACCTTATTTTGGGATCCCAATTGTCTAATACTAGAAGTTTTTATTGAGTCAACGCATTTTCAAAGATTACAGCCTTAACTTTTATTAGTCACACTTTTGCTTCAAAACCTCGGTTAGAGAGTTCATTGCACTGTTTTGTCTTAAAACTCACTTAGTAACGACTCTAAGGAAGTAGGGCGTTACAGTTTTGAGAGTTCAACTATGAATTTCTAGTGGAATAATTTATAGGTAATAAATTAATTAATGGAACTAAAAGTTAGTGAAATTAATTAAATTATTGGAGCTTAGAACTATGGGTCCATACTATCCCCGTACTAGCTCGATAACCAGAGGTAGGATTTTGGTATTAAAATGAAATAATTAAAAATAATAAAGAATTATCTTTAATCTCACAAATTAATATTATATGTGAAATAATATTTAATGACAAATAAAATTATATTGATAATTTTGTGAAATTAATATTTTATTCAAAATTAATTTAATCATATTTAATTTTTGGTATAATTGTATACTGCATAAAATAATATGATAAATGTCCAACAAATAGTATTTTATAGAGATAAAATACCACAGGGCCCACTGCCCTGGAGTTGGCACCAACCATAGTCCAAAAGGATTGTGGCCCAATGTGATTGGGGCTAGGTCTTCTTTTTATTATTATATTAATAGAACGTAACATCATGAGAAAAAGTCAATAGATGCATTTCACGTTATATTTACAAGAGAGAAAAATAAAGAACTTTGTTCTTAATTGTGAGAAGAACACTCTCTCATGTGTTGATATTCAAAAGTGTGTTCTTGTATATCCTACCAAATAGCATAGACATCCACCTGTCTCCTTCTCTTTGTGTGAGTCATAGTATGGAAGATGGTGGATTAGGAGGCTAAGACGTTATTTGATCTACACATGTTCTACATCTAGAAAAGGTATTTGTAAGTTTATATTTTATTCAGATTCATGCACATGAGAAAGATCACATTCTAGTTATGGTTCCTAGAGTGATTTGTTCTAATGCTTTAATAATTGTTATTATCATATTTAAATGTTATCGCATGCTTCTGTTGCACTCTCAATCACATGATCAAAAACCAACACTCTAAAAGGTATAGATTACATATCTATATATTATGTCTACAGGCATTTACATCAATGAGTTCCTAAAATAAAGGTTTTTAGCAGATCATTTTGACAAACCATAACGAGTGAATCAAAGAACTCATATGACATAAATAAGAATTCATAATAACTTCAGGATTAATATCAATTTTTATATGATCATCTTATTGATATGTTTAATTAATTCTTATAAAGTAAACGATATTGTTAAGTATTAATAACATATCAGGTCACGTTCATGTATAACCACTTCAGACAAAGGACCTCCACTAAGATGTCCTACTACACCAGTAATCCAGATCTAGATTACATGTATTCATAATACTAGTGAACAATACTTACAGTATTTAATCCAACAATTCCATGTAACTTTGTTTTACTGCAAACTATTTAAATTCGTTCCATACAATCTTAATCCTCTTATACCAATATAAGATTGTTGTCACAATAACGAATTTGAGAATTTTTTGATATTCATATAATATTATTCTATCAATAATTTAATAATAAACAATCAATATATGCTAAAAATTTGTTTCAATTATTTATTTTATAAAATATTGTTTAATACATATGCATTAAAGGGCACTAATCCCAACATTCTCCCACTTTCCCTAAAGCAAATGAGGAATTTCCCTCAAACCCATATTGCTAACATGATCTTTAAAAGACTTGGTAGAGAAAGTCTTACTAAAAGGATCGGCAATGTTATGTTCTGAATCTATCTTCATACCTGCAACATCTCCTATGTGAACAATATCCTTGATTAAGTGGTACTTCAACTCGATATGATTTAACCTCTTGTTACTCATAAGTTCCTTCAAGTTAGCTACCGCTCCACTATTACCAAAATATAGGAGCAATGGCTTATCCATGTCTGGAACCACTTCCATATTAGAATAGAACTTTTTGAGTCACATAGCCTCTTTAGTTGCTTCAGAAGCCACTATGTATTCGGCATCCATGGTAGAATCTACGATACTAGTTCGTTTAATACTATGCCAGACAACAACTCCTCCACCAAGTGTGAACACTGGTCCAGAAGTCGGTATCTGACTATCTCCGTCTGATTGGAAATTAGAATTAGTGTATTCAGTGGGGTTCAGGTCACCACCTGAATATACAAGCATATATTCTCTACTTTTCCTAAGATACTTAAGAATATTCTTTACTGCAACCCAATTACTCAATCCAGGATTGGATTGATAATGACTGACTATCCCTACTACATAACAAATGTCAAGTCTTGTACACAGCATGGCGTACATTAGACTGCCTACTGCAGAGGCGTAGGGATACTGTCTCATATCCTCTTATTCTTGAGGTGTTTTAGGACACTGCTCTTTAGAAATGATAATTCCATGATGGGTTGGCATATCACCCTTCTTGGATTGATGGGTACTACCTATGCCAACAAGATGCATCTTCTTTTCAGTAGCCCATCACTTGAGAACTCCAAAGATAAGCGTGCTTGACCTGGAGTAGTCTTATGATGGGTGACCTCCTGTGAAGTTTTCCCAGGAAGCGTGCATGAGGAAAAAACACGCTGGTGTTGGTTTGCAGGGCTAGTCGTCATTCTAGGAAGCAGCCATAGTGATATGGGGCGTTACAAGTCATATTCAAGAAAAGTAGCATTTGTCGATACAAATGTTTTATTTTCTTTAGGACTATAGAATATACCACCTCTAGTCTCTTTGGAATATCCCACAAATATGCACAATTCAGTACGAGATTCCAACTTTCCACTCTTTCTTTTTAGCACGTGTGCTGGACACCCCCAAATACGAAAATAGTGTAAACTAGGTTTAGTACCATTCTATAATTCTAATGGTGTCTTATTGATAGACTTGGATGGAAAAACGTTCAATATGTACATTTCACATTGAATGGCATATCCCCAAAATGACAGTGGCAATGATGAATAGCTCATCATTGATCTAACTATGTCTAATAACGTCATGTTCTTTCTTTCTGAAACACCATTTTGTTGTGGTGTTCCAGGTGCAGTGAATTGGGTCTGAATTTCATGCTCCC
Source organism: Humulus lupulus (assembly GCF_963169125.1). Classification (NCBI taxonomy): domain Eukaryota; kingdom Viridiplantae; phylum Streptophyta; class Magnoliopsida; order Rosales; family Cannabaceae; genus Humulus; species Humulus lupulus. The sequence continues at coordinate 186,002,730 of NC_084796.1, forward strand.
ACAAGTGGTCCTAAAATTCATAATCCAAGTACTCTCCTCCTCGATCAGATCGAAGAACTTTCAGTGATTTACCTAATTGTTCTTCAGCTTCAGTTTGAAATTCTTTAAATTTTCCAAAATTTTCAAATTTCTTTTGCATCAAATACAGGTAACCATATCTTGAATAATCGTCAATTAAGGTGAAAAAATATTCAAACCATCCTCTCGCTTGCACATTAAGTGGTCCACACACATCAGTCTGTACAAGTTGGAGTGGTTCTATGGCTCTTAAACCTTTTGTAGAGAAATGTCTTTTGGTCATTTTTCCATCAAGATAGGAATCACAGACTTGAAGAGAACAAATAATTAATTCTCTTAAAGATCCCTCCTTTGCTAGTCTATTAATTCTATCCAAACCAATATGCCCCAATCTCAAATGCCATAGATATGTTTCACTGTTGAAATCAATCTTCTGACGTTTAATAGACCTTGGGTTTACAACTTTAACCATTTCAGAGTTGTATGCATATCGCTCTTTTACCTTAAATTTGTACAAGCCATCATCGAATTTTGCATGATATATTTCAATACCAGATCTTGAGATAAAAATCAAATTTTTATTGAAAGAAATATCAAAACCTTTTTCATCCAACATAGAAATAATAAAGTTCCCAATTAATAATCACATTACTATTCCTAAACTAAAAATTTTATAAAACATTAGTTTTCTTGTTCTAAATAGAAATCTAAAATCTCTAAAATAAGAACAGATTAAAAAAATTTAAATTGTTCATAACAAAATTAAAATTCTAAATAGAACTAATGATGGGTCTTCCACTTGTTCTTTGATGTCAATACCTTCCCTTTAGAAGTTGACTCTTTTGGAGGAAGAGCCATCATTTCTTCAAGTAACAGAAAAATAATTTTAGAATCATGCATTATAACATTCATAATGTCAATAAGACATCAATCTCATAAGTGTAAAAGTAAAGGCAAATTTGAATTTACCTTCTGTGTCCTATTTCACTAACTCCATTATATCTGGAGATCCAAGATCTTTATGAATCGTATGCCACAACGCATACGATGTCTTGATGTGTTCGTACTTGTCTTTGTACTCTTTTGGCAGGCTTTTGAGTATACAAAACCGCCCCATGTGATTATCCTTTAACCATTTGGTATATTTTTCATGCATATTATAGATATGATCTATAGGTGGCTCTTCAAGCAGTGGTTGACATACAATATAAGAAATCCCAATTTCGCTTAGAATGTACAACATACAGACGTGCCAAATATGAATTCTTTTGGGATCAAAATCAATATTTCCTAGAGTATAGTCAATATGTCGAGAGAGATAATCAGACATCATTGTTGAAATAAATAAATAATATCACAAAATGAATTCAGCATTATGAATATCAATAAGTTTTTGGAATAGTAAATATGATGCATGAATGTAACAAATATAAATAACACATAAAAAAAATTTATTACTAATTCTGTGATAAATGGACCAGCCTTAGTGTAGATCAAACTAATCTCAAATTAATTTTGAGACAATTCTCAAATACATAAATGAAAACTTAAAATCAAATATTTTCTCATTTGATTTACGAACACCCGCTAGTTTGGTCAAGATTAACTAGTCCTCTCGAAAGCCTAGTTAACCTTTGTGAGTGTAACCCATTATTTTAGATTAATGACTTAACTCAAGAGTGTGTATTAGGGTCAGTCAAACTTGAATACATCATTCAATCATATTCAAAAAAGAAGTTAATCTTGAATAATAACGCAGTCAGAAACCTTCCTTAGGGGGGCGCAAACAAAGACACCTCGAGGCCCATTTCATGAAACATCGGTGTTAACTAATAATTGAGACCATAGGAGGTATTGTTATGACTCCTACCCTCACCCACTATTTTAGAATATGTGTTTTCTCAATACATCTTATGCTTTTTAATTAATTAAATTAATCAAATAATTTACCAAATGATATTCTAATAATTACTAATCTCATTAAGCATTTAAACATTAAACAATATTTATTCTAACTACTAAATAGATCCTTAAACTATCTAGTCAATAAATGTTCTAATTATTAAGAATATCATTTTTCTATCTAATAAAATTAATTATCAAATAGGTCTTGAAATTAACACCTAAATTCAATTTACTGCTTTGTTCTAGATTAATTATATGATTCATTAAATGCATATAATCAAATAGGGCGTTCCTAATCAAAACATGTTTATACTCAATATGAGATGCATGCTTTAATTAGATATTGTGTGGGTAATATCTATGGCCTGTTATAATGAATGACAATGTTATTAAATGTATTTAATACAGTCAAATATTTAAATAAATAAATACAATAAATAAATAAATGTGAGGCGGGTGTTTTGGGTATTTCTAGAAAAAATTACAATACTTGCAATAAATTACAAAATAAAATAAAAAAGAAAACAATGACTTCATGTAGAATCTCCATCTCCATTTTTTTTGGGCATTCTATTATTTTTATGTCATCAAGCCTAATTTTGAATTATAAATGACTTCAATAATTTTTAAACAATCGTCTAAAAATATTGAACTTGGTTAATTAAAGCCCAATAGGTCATTTAGGTCTAATTTGAACTTGGGCCACTTAATTCAAAATTTAATTAGAATTTTAAAACTCAATTAACATTATTAGGTCAAGCCCACAAATTCAAGGAAACCATTAACCACCCTAGGGCTTGGGCAAGGAGCCAAGTGATTAGGGTTTGCAATTTGGGGCTTGACTTGGTGGGAGCGGCTCAGAAGGGGCAACATCACATAAAGTCGCAGAGGCAAGGTGTGGCAAGGACACGACTGGCGTTCATGAGGCAAGGAGCAGGGCCGGTGTGACAAGGCTTAGGGAGCCAAGTGCTCAGGGGCGCGGGAGCCAAACGCGATAAGGCTCAGCAAGCCAGACGCGCAGGGGCACTTGCGAGAAAGCGCAGTGGCGTGACTAGGCACGGCAAGGGCACGCGGGTGCGCATGGTGATATCTTCCTCAAGAGTTCATAGCTACTGATAATTTTCTTTAAGGCAAAGTTTAGTGCCTTCTTGGAGGTAATGGTATGAGGGGTTTAGCTTCAACCCACTTCGTGAAGTAGTCGACTGCCACAATTGTGTACTTTACTCCTCTCTTTCCCATGGGTAGGAAACCAATTAAGGCAATACTCTAGACTGCGAAGGGCCATGAACTTGTCATATGAGTGAGCTCATTAGGAGAAGCTCGGGGGATATTAACATATCGCTAGCATTTTTCGCATTTTTTGACATACTCCAGCAAGTCATTGTTCATCATGGGCCAAAAATATCCTTGGCGCAAAATCTTCTTGGTGAGGCTTTCCCCACCTATGTGGTCGCTGTAGAAGCCTTCGTGCACTTCCCAAAGGATGATTGTTGCTTCTTGCTCGAACAACATCGGAGTAGTGCCAATGAGTATTTTCACCTGTATAGTTTGATATCCATGATTACGTTCCGAGGAACTTGATAGAGTAGCGCCTGAGCAACTTTTTTGTCCTGTGGTAGTTCTCTAGAGACAATATATTTCGTGTTTGGACCCATCCAACTATCTTAAGGTTGGATTGTTTCCACTTCCCTGGGATTTGTGATTCCCGAAGAAGCCAAGTAGTCAATTGGGACCACATTGAGCATCTCCGCATCTTTAATTGAGCTAACTTTGTTAAAGCGTCACTCATTTGGAATTTTGTTCCCGTGAGACTTGTTAGATTGTATATTTATTGAAGTTGTACATCATTTCTTGGGCCTTGGCCAGATAGGCGACCATCTTAGTTCCTCGGGCATGATACTCTCTAAGGACTTGATTCACCACCAATTATGAATCGCTGAAGATTTTGAGTTCCTCTGCTTTCAGCTCTCGAGAACTTATAATCTGGCTAAGAGAGCTTCGTATTTAGCCTCATTGTTTGAGGCATCAAACCCAAATCTTAGGGCACTCTGGATCATGTGCCCCTCGAAAGATACAAAGATCAGTCCCGCTCCAGAACCGTTCTCGTTAGACGACATGTCCACATACAACTTCCACAATGGTCTAAGAGAAAGAGATTCATCTGGCCCTTCAATCATCCTAGTGCACTTCGCAATAAAGTATGTCAATACCTCTCCTTTGATGGCAGTCCTCAAGTGGTATGATATGTTGAATTGACTAAGTTCCACCACCCATCTGTATGAACAATCACTATAATTAAATAAAGTTAATATTTTGCACTCATATTTGTATTTAATTATACATGTCATTTATCAAGAAGATCCAATATTATTGATGTGGTATTCGATTAAGTATATGTATAATGCTATATATACATGATGAATTAATTTAATCATATTTAATTTTGTGGTATAATTGTATAATACATAAAATAATATGACAAAGGCCCAACAAATAGCATTTTATAGAGATAAAATACCACAGGGCCCACAACCCTGTAGTTAGCGCCTACCACAGTCCAAATGGACTGTGGCCCACGCATAGGCCTCATGTGATTAGGACTTGGTCTTCTTTCTATGGTTATATTAAAAGAAGATAAGAAAAAGACAACTGATTAATTGTAAGAATAACACTCTCATGTGTTGAGATTCAAAAGTGTGTTCTTGTGTATCCTACCAAATAGCATAGACATTCACCTATCTCCTTCTCTTTGTGCGAGTCATAGTATGAAAGATGGTGGGTTAGGAGACTAAGATGATATTTGATCTACACGTGTTCTACATCTATAAAAGGTATTTATAAGTTTATATTTTATTCAGATTCATGCGCATGAGAAAGATCTCATTCTAGTTATGGTTCCAAGAGTGATTCGTTCTTATGATTTAATAATTGTTATTATCACATTTAAATGTTATCTCATGCTTCTACGACATTGTCAATCACATGATCAAAAACCAGCAATTGGAACCAGAGCCATGGTTGAGATCATGTGTCATGAATCTGATCTTTGTTTATTTTGAATGTATGAACACATAGAGCACATGTTTTATGAGTGGGCTCGAAGCTTATTCTTATTTCTATTATATTTTGAATATGTTGAATGAATGTGTTGAATGAGATCGATTGTTAACTATATGGTTCTCTTTATTTTTGGTTCTGTTCTTAATTTTTTAATTAGATTCAATGTACACCCATATTGTTTTGTTGGGTATAAGTTCTACGTAATTTTTTTAATTTATAGTTTTTAGAATTTAAGTTATGTTCTTGAATGAGATATTATTCAATAGGATTGAATATCACCAAAATTGTTTTGGGATTGATTGTAGGGGTGTGCAGAATATATCCAATCCAATTACAACTAATCGTTCCAATTACAACGGACCGCCAAAAATTGGATATCCAATTACTATTGGATTGGATCAGATCGGATGTAATTTTTAAAAATCCAAATTGGATCGGTCGGTCGTTGGATGGGGGTCCAAGATCCAATAAAAACCGACTGAACCGATCCAATAATCATCCAATTACACATGCTTATAATTTAGATGAATTTGTGTTGTATGCTTTTAAATTATTAGAACTAAATAGTATTTTCATTTAGATGAGTAATTTGTGTGTTTTATAATTGAAAAAAACATGAAAATTAAATTTAAAAAGACTCTAAATGATTTGATGGATCTGATCCGATCCAATAAATAACCAGGGGTGCATCAAATGGATAGAACCGATCCAATCCAATTATCTAATTGATCGGATCGAATCGGTTTACTCAATTCAATTGGATTGGATCGGTTGTAAAAATCTAATATCCAATGGATAATTTGATTAGATCGGATGAGCTTAAATCCATTAGATGTGATCCAATGAACACCTTACCTTAATGGTTATTGAAATTATACATATAAAACAACAACAAAAAAATATAAGTAACGGCAGTATGCTGTGACTGTCAAGTGTGCAACAAAATCAGCTTTTTTTTTTTTTTTTAAATGGTCTTGCCGTAATGTTAGTTGATCAATGCAATGATCAATTGTTTTTTTAAAGAAAAAAGGTTGTTGCCGTGATATCAATATTTATATAAATATTATTGACGTGATGCAATAATTAAGGAGATTTAATTTTTTTTATTTATATTATTTAATTAATATGATTAGTTATTTAATTTAAAATAAATATATGTTTTAATATTTGATGTTATAATAATTGGGTTGTTAGCTTAATGACCCAATCATTTTGTTTGACAAACAAAAAGAGTTAATTAAATTATTTAATTAATTGTTTTATTGCCAATTAAATTGTTAATTGATTATTTTGGGAAACAAGACATTTAATGTCTTAATTCAAAATTAAGAAAATGAATTGTTCATTTTTCTTAATTTTATTATTGGGAACATTCGACTATTAAATTAGTTAAATACATTGTTTATGAAACAAAATTATTAATTTTTATTTCTTAATGAAAAATATATGATTTATGGAAATCAAATATTGGTTTAAGAAATCACTAATAAGATTAATAATTTATTTTCATTTAGAGAAATGTAAATTTTTGAACACCTTAATTAGAGTCAAAATTTAGTTTATAGAAACTAATTAATTATTAATTAAATATAATTTGAGTAATTATAGTCTCAATAATCGTATTTATAATAGTAGTTTAAAAAATTATTCATTATAAATAAAAATAATTATGAATTATTTTTTTCCCAAAATTTGATAATAGTTTTAGAAACTATTAGTTATTAATTAATAATTTATGAAACTATTATTTTAATAACAAAAGTTTAATAAACTTTTGATAAATCCTAATTTTGGAAATTATGTCAACTCATTTAGAACCTAGGGTTAGGGTTTGAGTGTGCAATTCCGAAGGCCCACAACAAAGGACGAAGCCCATGGAGATTACAAGACGCTTTGAAGCCCAAGGAATGCCTTAGTGTATTGTTTTTATTTCGTTTAACAAAGAGAACTCGATTAATACCCTAATGTTTAATTATATTGTATGATTGGTAACATGTTGATTTGATCACTTCACATACCATATAAAATAGGAATCCCCTCTCATTGCATAATTGAAAAGGGATGCTATCTATGAATGTTAATTTTATAATTAACATGTCTCCTGGGATAGAAAAGTAGTATAGTTCTTTTTCTACCATAAATGAATGCAAATAACGTGAATTAAATTTAAGTAGTTAGATTGGGTAATGACACATTAATAGCATGTCTAGATTACCTTAATATGTTTCAGGGTTATTAATGAGTTTAATACCTAGGAAAAACATAGTTTAGATTTAATTAGTAATTGTTAATAATTATTCTAAATTTGGTAATCCTAGAATTGTAAGAGTTAAAATTTGGATTGCATAAGTGATTTAAATTTAATAGTTAAATTTTGATAATAATCACTTAGTAATTAAAGTATGAGATATTTTAATAGAAAACATTTTATTTCTAAAATAGTGAGTGAGAGAAGGTTATAAGGCACTAGAAACTACGGTCTCTACTATTGGTTGAAAAACGTTGGTTCTTGTCAGGGCCTCGAGACGACTTTGCTTTCATCTTCCCTATCGGAAGGTGTTTTGGCTAGGATTTAAATGAGTAGACCTCTTTGCGATAGGGTTTTAATCGATGACACTCATGGGTTAAGTCGAGAAACTTGAAATAGTAGGTTACACTCACGAAAAATATATCTACCCTAGCTGGATATTTTTTTTAACCAAAATAATAGTAATTGTTTATTATAAAGATGTCAGATATCTTGATATAATAACAATTGAGAGTGTCTCGTTTTAACTAGCAAGTATTTGACCTATCCTATTGACGTGACTTACTTGTATTGGTTATCTCATCATTGTACTTATATGAATAGGTTTTTGTAAGCATGCATCATGTTTATTTTTATTTTATTGTACAAGTACTATGATTTATGGTGTATGGTTGTATTTATTATTTTTCTTTTGTTTAATTACAGTAGTACAATGACTGGAGGAAACTCACATATGTCCATTTTTGCTAATGACAAATTAACTGGTAATATTAAAAGAAGGAAAAGTAACAAGAATCAATTGCCAATGACTGAGCACACAACCCAGAAGTCTAACATTAACAAAGGTAAGGGCAAAGAAGTTGCCGAATCCAAATATAATGAGAATTGTTCCCACTGCCATACAGGTGGGTATTGTAAGTGGAACTGTAAAATGAACCTCGAGGAGTTAAAGAACAAAAAGAAAAGTAAATCTGATTTGCTGGACATTGAGGCTTGTTTAGTGGAAAATAATTGTTATACCTTTGATAGTTGATTCAGGAGCCAGTAATCATGTTTGTTCTGATTTGCAAATGCTTAACTCTTAGAGAGACCTCTAAGAAGGGGAGTTCACAGTGAGAGTGGGGACAAGGGCTTTTGTTTCAGCCAGAGCAGTGGGAGAAGCAAAAATTTATATTTACTGAAAATAAATTTTTATCTCTAAAAGACATCTATTTTATTCCTGATTTCAAAAAGAATTAAATTTATGTTTCAAAATGTTTAGAACAATGCTATTCTATTTCTTTTAATAATAATTTTATTATTATTTCAAGAAATAGTTCGCATATTTGTAACGAAAATCTAGAGGAAGGTCTATATGTGATAAGATCTAAAATGTCTTCACTACTCAATATTGAAATGTTCAAATCCAAACAATCAAAGCCTAAATGACAAAGAGTACCTCAAGACGATACGAATCATTGGAACCTAAGACTAAGTCATAATAACTTAGAAAGAATTAAAAGACTAGTAAAGGACGGGCCTCTAAGTGAGTTAAAGGTTGGAACTCTACTGGTTTGCGAATCTTGTTTAGAAGGAAAAATGACCAATAGACATTTCTCCTCTGATGGTGTTAGAGCCAAAAAAAACCTCTTAAGTTAATTCACACTGTTGACCCTAGTTTTGGTCAATGACACAGAGTCAAATAAACGACAGGAAAATAGTACGATGCTTGAGAAAATAGTGGAAAGTAAAGAACACAAAGAATTATAGTGGTTCAGCCCCAGTGATTGGTAATGACCTACGTCCACTTGATACTATTATTAATATTGAACTTCAAAGGTGTGATCAAAGAACTAGGGTTCCTGAGTTTCATAAACCTTAGAAGGAGAAATAATACAGATGATGGATAATAGCAATACAATTCGGCAAAAGATCCAAAGGATCCCCCCTTGAGCTATTTCTTGTATATTTATAGGCTCAAGGAGGGTTACTTGAGTCAATTAATCATATCTTTCCTTAATAAACAGATATTTAGGTTATAATGAAGAGATATTCTCGGATATCATTACAACTGTATAGATTTACACATAAATAAACGGAGTATACGACCAGGCTGGTCGTATATAAAAGTTGAACTCCGCATATGAAAATATCTCTGGTCGATAGGCGAGCAGCAACTCTGCTATGTGTCGGCCACGTGTTGAAAATTCTTGCCACGTCATCCACAACTATTTTTTGGATAAACATGTGCCCCCCAAGTTTATTTATTGCGACCAGCAATAAGTAAACTTAGGAAACTAACTTTTCGTATGCCCCACGAAATCTGTCAGAGTCCCTCGTGCGTTCTCGAAAACTGTGACCTAATCACGTCCAATCACGCCTTTTCGTTTTCCAAGTAATCCCTCTGACGGCTATTACACTCCCCCATGCCTTGAAAAAGGTAACTCGTGATTACCCCTTTTCAACATATCTCAGCCATTATAATTAATCCTCGAATTTACCTTTTAACTTTTTACTCGCCATTCTCTTGCCAAGAACCCTCAAGAACTCCATCTCAGAGCTCAAAAATTTCGAAGATCTTCCGTTGCTTTGCTCTAAAGATCCTTTGTTCGCACGCCCAAAGTCGCTTCATTTTAGGACCTCCGATCTTCATCTCGGTAAATTTCTTCAACTTCCAAGCCCTTTGACATGCCATGCATACTGCTATACGCCTGTTTTGAGTTCTAAAATTTTTCGTGTTCTTGGGTAGAAATGCATGATGATTGTGGGAATATTGATTGATGCTTGATAGGGTAGTGTAGTTTTTCTCTGTAGGAGTTAGGAGCCAGTTTGATAGTCAAGATCGTAAGTTTAGGGCGTAAAATCGAAGTAAAAATTCGATTTTTAGACTAGTTGAAAAACTGGGTTTTTCCCGCCCCTTCGGAGTCGAAAAAGCTTTTTATTTCCGCTTTCTGATCTGTTTTTCAAACTATTCACATAGAACTTAGTGTTTCCGTTAAAATGCTGCTGGTCGTAGACGCAAGCAATGTTATTCCAACTTTCAACATAAGCTCCCAGGCTGTGCGTCTTATCTCCTCCTTTCTCTGTTCGCAGTTTACATGCAAGATCCGTGGGGAGGAGAAAGACCTATAGACGATGACCTATTGGCTCAACTGCTCGAGGACGAAGAGCAACCATCGTCACTGATACTTGATATTCCATTTTCCCGGGTTACTTCAAACACTTCACCTGTCCCTGCTCAAAATATGGCTCGTGCTAAAACCAAAGCCCAGAAAAAGAAAACCCACACTCCTTCACATCAGCTTGCTCCTCAGGCTGAAACTCCCTCGACCAGTGGTCGAGGTGAAAATGTTCCTGACCCCAACATCCAAAGACACGCTCGACCCCGACATGCCATTCAGCTAGATGTTGAGTGGCATTTAGTTCCTGAGAGTAGAGTGATGATCGGGATGATTGCCAACTACATCAAGAAGTATGGTCTCACGGGGGTAACCTTAATCTGACCTAACCAAGACCAACGGGCGAACCTGCCCGGAGGCGCCTTCAGCGCCTGGTCGAGGTTCCACATCAAGGCAGGGGCTACCTTGCCTCTTCACTCATTTTTCCAAGGGGTAGCCAACTATTTCGGAGTTGCCCCTTTTCAAATAACTCCAAATGGATATAGAATGCTCGCTGCACTCTATATCCTGGACAACCACAAGAAATGGCCCGTGCCAACTCCTCATGAGGTCAACTACTTGTTCGACCTTAAGTCTAACCCCAACCAAGAAGGCACGGGGTTTTTTCACTTCTGTCATCAGGAAACCGTGCGCACCTTCCTGACTGACACCACCCATATATCAAATGTGGGGAGGTACTACTAGGAGTACTTCCTCACAACCAACATGATCGCAGATAATCTGGCCTTCGCTCAAGGAGGTAAAACTTTTTGTACCACTGGGTATTGATATTTATTTAGTGTTCTTCTTCACCATCTCTTAAAATTGTAATGCCTTCCAGGCCCATGGCTGCGACCAGACCCAACTCCAGATATGGAGTTGAGGTCAGCCTTCTTGGCCAGCATGACTGACGTAGAAAAAAGCGTCAAACATCTGGTCACAGAGGCAAATATTAGGCTGGTTGGCCTCTTGGCTCCTCATCAGGACATGAGGGAGTCAACTGCAGGGAGTGCCACAGCCGAGGAGGAACCCGAGCAGCAACCACCAATGTCGCCTCCACGAAGGAGACCAACCGGGGTCACGATCAGGGAACCTGCTGGCACACCTCCAGCAGAGAGGCCCTCTGTCCCCTTGGAGAAGGGAAAAAAGAAGGCCACCAAACCTGTCGAACACTTGGACGAGTCTTCAGTCGAGAATGGTACAGTTATTTCACTTTTAGATAGCTTGCCAATTCCCTGTCACCTATTCGATGGGGACGACAATTTTAAATATGCTCCAAATTTAGGTCCAGACTTCTTCATGTCAGAGAGTGAGTATAAAACTAGTAGAGTCTATAGGATAGCGACCAGTAATAATAGCTTGGGTATTTGACTTTGCAATCTTTCTTTATTTCTTTTCCTGATGTTATATACTTAGTCATTTATGCTATCTCACTGTTTGAAATTTTGTTTCTTTTCTAGACATGGACTCCGTGAATGTGTTCGACATTTACAGCACTCCCGAGGTTGTTGCGGCTCCCCCGAGCAAAAAGAAGGCAAGCAAGAGGCACCATGGGGAAAGAAGCAAAGCACCTCAGGCTAAGAAGGCTCGCAATGCAGGCCCCCCGAAGGACGGGCCCTCAGCCAATGCAACTCCACCCTCTCCTCGCGATCAGCAGACTCCCCCTGCTCCAGCCGGATCGACTCCACCTCCAGCGGCCCCAACCGACCAGACTCAGCAGGCTGGTCCTGCTTTGACTGGGGGTGATATAACTGGTCGCGTCTTCAAATCGGTCAAGGATAGGGTCGCGAAGATTTTAAAGCACGACCGCTACCGAGAGGCGATGGCCGCGACCGAAGCGATGGACGTCAACTTGATCTTAAACCGTGCCTTGAACGAGTTTATCAGTGTAAGTCATATTTTTCTGCGGAGACAACTCTTCTATGCTTTACAGTTAGCCTAACTTCTGCTCTGACCGCAGGCAATGCTGACCCTTACTGCCGGCCGCCTCCGTTCAGGTGCTGTTTCTAAGGAGGCCAAATCTTTGGAGCAAAGGCACGCTGATGAACTTAAAGTTGCCGAAGCAAAATATGCCGAACAACTTGCAGTGGTGCTCGAAGAGAAGAATAAGCTGGCATAGAAGTTGAAGGAGATGAAAAAGTCTCTGGACAAGGCCATTGATCAGAGGGACCAGTTCAAGGAGTCTAACCGCTTCAATTTCCGCCCGGCCAAACAGCTCGACGAGGAACTGGTTGCGAGTAGACAGGAGAATACTACCCTAGAGGGTCGGATCGAGGAGCTCGAGAAAGCCAATGCCAGCAACTTGGAAAGGTATAAGAATGCCACTCTCCGATGCTTCTATGATTTCTGGAAGCATAACCAGGGTGCCGACTTCAATTACCTTCCTGAGAATGCAAGAAACGCTGAGCTTGCTCGCTGTGTCGCTCGACTGGCAAAGGAAGAAAGGGTGAGGATTCCTACTTCCCCTGAGATCTCGCTGGCCGCTGGGATGGATAGGGCAGATAATGAGGCTGCAGACATCGTCGATCAAGGCCCTCCTCAAGATCCTCCGGCTCCTTAAGCTTTTTCTATTTATATTTTATCTTTTTAACTACACGACCTACGGGTCGTGGTGTAAAGACAATATATTTTTTATTGCTGCATGGGCAGCTTTTACTTTTATTTGAACAATTACATCTGAGCCGCGACTGCTCGCGGTGTAAAAGGATACATTTTGACATTATAATATATTTGCATATTATTATAACATCTGTTCGCATAACCGAACTTTGCATAGCACTTTGGTTTGATTTAACAAAATAACAAAATTTTGAAAAATACTCTAAGTGCCCTAACATGCTTTCACTTATTTTGCTCATGTATTTACATACCTTTTAACGATATGCTTTGCTTACTTGTACCTTATATGCCCCCCAAGTGATCAAGGAGCTTTAGATCCTTGGTCACTTGCCTTGATCAGAACCTGTTCGAACATTATTTGCTCGTAGCGATATGATTAGAATTATAATACAGCAAAACAACACAGGCAATGAGCAAATGCTTGTAATAAATACAATAGTTGGCAAGAAATGATTGGCTGCGCACAGTTCCTTTTATTTCTCGTAATAAATGGACTAAACATGTCTGTACGAGTGATCAATAAGATCTTACACTTTTTCAAAACTTGTAAAAAGTAAAATTAATACAAGCTAATTCTTTAAGAAGAATTGTTTATTGGTAATACTTGCGCATGTGTTCTCCATTCCAATAGCGAGGAACGAGATCTCCGTTTAAGCGTGCAAGTCTATAAGTGCCTGGGTGAAGGACCTCATCAATCTGGTATGGCCCTTCCCAATTAGGCCCGAGTACTCCAGCAGCTTGGTCGCGGGTGTTTAGAAAAACTCTTCGGAGTACAAGGTCTCCAACACTAAATTTTCTTTCTCACACTTTAGAGTTGAGATACCGGGCGACCTTTTGCTGGTACGCAGCTACTCGAAGCTGAGCTTGTTCACGATTCTCATCGATTGAGTCCAGGGATTCCATCAATAGCTGGTTGTTAGAGTCTTGGTCATATGTTAATCTGCGGTGCGAGGGTGGATCTAACTCGACAGGCAACATAGCTTCATACCCATACGCCAAGGAAAATGGGGTATGACCTATTGTTGTTCGGTGGGAAGTTCTGTACGACCAAAGAACTTTAGGCAACTACTTTGGCCATGCTCCCTCAGCTTCTTCAAGTCTTTTCTTCAGGCTATCCTTCAGCGTTTTGTTAACTGCTTCGACTTGCCCATTCGCTTGGGGATGGGCGACTGAAGAAAAGCTTTTGATAATATCATGTCGTTTGCAGAAGTTCCTGAATAGATCACTGTCAAATTGGGTGCCGCTATCCGAGACTATCTTCCTTGGTAATCCATAGCGACAAATGATGTTCTTGACTACAAAGTCAAGCACTTTCTTGGTCGTTATGGTTGCAAGTGGCTCAGCCTCGGCCCATTTGGTGAAGTAGTCGACGGCAACCACTGCATACTTTACACCACCTTTTCCTGTAGGCAAAGATCCGATTAGATCTATTCCCCAAACTGCGAAGGGCCATGGACTCTGCATTTGCTTTAACTCGTTGGGAGCTGCTTGTGGGATTTTAGAAAATCTCTAACACATGTCACATCTCCACACGAACTCCATTGAGTCTTCATTCATGGTTGGCCAGAAATAGCCTTGCCTTATAATCTTTTTTGACAGACTTTGCCCCCCAGTGTGGTCCCCGCAAAAACCTTCGTGCACCTCTTTCATCAACTCTTTGGCTTTTTCCTTGGTAATACATCTGAGGAGTGGCATGGAGTATCCCCTTCGGTACAGGATTCCATCGACCAGGATGTATCTAGCAGCTTGCTGCTAAAGGGTCCTGGCCTTGTTTATGTCTGCTGGTAACACGCTGTTTGACAGATACTCTACATATGGTGCCATCCACGTATCCATCATCTGGATGACCATAGTGGTTTCTGCTACTTGGATGCTTGGTACTGATAGTCGCTCGACTGACACTATGTTCAGAGTATCAGCATCCTTCACACTTGCCAACTTTGCCAAAGCGTCTGCGTTGGAATTCTGGTCTCGAGGTACTTGTTAGAGACTGTATCTATCAAACTGGGCTAACATATCCTTCATTTTGTTCAGATAGGCGACCTTCTTCAAACCTCGCTCCTGGTACTCTCCCAGGACCTGATTCACCACCAGCTGAGAATCACTATAGATATCAAGCACTTTTATGTTCATATCCTTGGCTAACCGCAATCCAACGAGTAATGCTTCATATTCGGCCTCATTGTTAGAAGCAGTGAAGTCAAATCTAATTACACAGTGAAATCGATGCCCTTCCGGCATTATCAATATCACTCTTGCTCCTGCGTGGGATTCGTTGGATGAACCGTCTATGAATAATTTCCACGAGGGTGCTTGGATTTGACACTCAGGCTTGCTGGGTTCTTCAGTTTGCTCGCCACCCGCAAGCTCTATGAATTCGGCAATGAAGTCAGCCAAGGCTTGTCCTTTTATCGCTGCTCACGGCAAGTAAGATATGTCAAACTGCCCGAGTTCGACTTGCCACTTTAGCAATCTACCTGCAGCCTCTGGCTTTTGCAGGACTTATAGAAGAGGCTGGTCGGTCAAGACCGTAATTGGATGAGCTTGGAAGTAAGGCCCCAACTTCCTAGAGGCCAAAACTAAACAATAAGCTAACCTTTCGATGGGGGGATACCTTAACTCTGCTCTGATCAGCCTTTTGCTTACATAATAGACAACCTTCTGCACACCTTCTTCTTCTCTTACTAGAACATCACTAGCAGCGTAATCCGTGATTGCTAGGTAGATGAACAAAGTCTCTTTATCGACCGACTTTGACAGTATGGGTGGTTGCGCCATATGCGCTTTTAGTGCTTGAAAGGCCGGTTTGCACTCATCTGTCCATTCAAATTTCTTATTGCCTCTTAGTAAATTGAAAAATGGGACGCACTTGTCTATCGATTTCGAAATGAATCTACTGAGAGCAGCAATCCTCCAGGTCAGGCTTTGGAAATCCTTAATCTTCACTAGCGACTTTATCTCAATCAGGGCTTTTATTTTCTCGGGATTAGCTTCAATTCCTACCGAGTTAACTATAAATCCCAAGAACTTCCCTGATCCTACTCCGAAGGAGCATTGAAGGGGATTTAACTTCATCCAATATTTATTCAGGATGCTGAAGCATTCCTGCAAATCCCTTACATGCCCTTCTGCTTTCTTCGACTTAACCAGCATGTCGTCGACGTAAACCTCCATGTTTGTGCTGATCAGCTCCTTGAACATGTAGTTGATGAGTCTCTGGTTAGTCGCACCAGCATTTTTCAAACCGAAGGGCATCACCTTGTAACAGTAAAGCCCTATATCAGTTCGAAAGCTAGTGTGATCCTCATCAGGGGGATGCATACTTATTTGATTATACCCAGAGTATGCATCCATGAATGAGAGGATCTCATGCCCTGCAGTGGCATCGACCAGCTGGTCGATCCTTGGGAGTGGGAAACAGTCTTTGGGGCAGGCTTTATTTAGGTCTGTAAAATCCACGCACGAATGCCACTTGCCATTCAGCTTGGGCACTAGTACGGGATAAGAGACCCACGATGGATAAAACGCCACCCTGATGAACCCATTCTCCTTCAAATTCTCGACTTCCTCTTTCAAGGCCTTTGATCTATCTTTGTCGAGCAGCCTTCTTTTTTGTTGCACTGGTGGAAAGCTTTTGTCGATGTTTAGGACATGGCTGATGACTGTAGGATCTATCCCGACCATGCCTTTATGCGACCAGGCAAAGACATCCTAGTTCCTCCTTAAGAACTCCACCAGTGCTTGTTTTGTTGTTGTCTCTAAGTTTTTACCGACTTTCACAACCCTGGTCAAATTTTCCTCATCGAGTTGGACCTCTTCAAGGTCCTCGATGGGTCCCACTTCTTCTTCAAAATCCCCAAAGCGAGGATCGAAGTCCCTATCCTCGCTTTGGGCAACGCCCTATTTGGTGAGATTATCACTTGAGCGGGCCTGAACATCAATTGCCATTTGCAACTCCTTTCTAGTGGCATCTCTCGATACACCCTTCTTTGCCTTAGTGATCAAGGCGTTGTAGCACTCCCTCGCCTCCCTTTGGTTTCCCAACACGCATCCTATCCATGCGTCCGTTGGTAATTTCATAGCGAGGTTCCATATAGAGGTGACGGCTCGCAGATCGACCAAAATTGGCCTCCCTATCACAGCGTTGTACGCCGAAGGACAATCAACTACTATAAAAGTAGTGAGTAATGTCCTGTTAGCAGGTGCAGTGCCTGTTGTGACTGGGAGTCTAATCGACCCTACTGGGGCGAGCCCTTCTCCGGAAAAACCATAAATGGTTTGGTTGCACGGCTCCAAGTCTTTCACGGACAACTTCATCCTTTCCAGCGAAGACTTGTACAAGATTTTGAACTTCCTGTATCGACCAACCCCCTTTTCACCATCATGTTTGCGATTTGTACGTCCACGACCAGCGAATCAGAGTGTGGGAATCGCACATGCTAGGCGTCGTCGTCAAAGAAAGTGATCAGTTCCTCCTCTATTCGAGCCTTTTTTGGTGCTCGATCCTAACCACTCATCATCTCGATGTCTTGGTCGTGGCGCAGGTTTTGAGCATATCGTTCCCTTGCTTTTCCACTATCTCCTGCAAGATGTGGGCCTCCACAGATGGTGAGTAGGGTACCCGTCACGGGAGCTGGCTGTAAAGGCGGCGAGCATTGGCATGCAGGTGCCGACTCGTTGCCACCTTGAGCCTCTCGCTGAGAACCTCCTGCAACTCGTACATATCTTCTAAAATGTCCCTGTCTTATCAGGAACTCAATTTCGTCCTTTAGCTGGTTACACTCGTTAGTGTCGTGCCCGTAGTCGTTATGAAAACAACAGAACTTTGTTGAATCTTTCTTGGAGATATCTTTTCTGATAGGTGCGGGTCGCTTGTAGGGCATGCTTGAGCTGGTCGCCTGGTAGACTTCAGCTTGGCTTTCAACAAGGGCAGTGTAGTTGGTTAATCTCGGTTCGTACCGATTACCTTTGGGGCGCTTCCTCTCGGAGGTTGAGGGTTCATTGCTCGCCCGCTTTCCACCATTCTTACCATTGCCATTCCCATTGCCTTTGTCGTTGCCATTGGGATTTGACCCGTTGGCAGCTTTGGCAGGCTCTCCTTGGGCCCCTTGTCTTTTGCTGGCAATTTCCCTTCATTGGCAATAGCGTCCTCGAGCTTGATGTACCGATTAGCTCGATCTAAGAACTCCTGGTTACTTTTAACCCCATGCTTTCTGAGGCTACTCAAGAGGGGTGAATGGCGCCTAACCCCAGTAGTTAGGGCCATCATCTTGCCTTCATCGTCCACAGTCTTGGCTCCAGCTACAACTCGCATGAAGCGATGAACGTATTCCTTCAAGGGCTCCCCCACTTTCTGGCGTATCTTGACCAGTTGGTTCGCCTCAGTGGGGTGCACACGACCTGTATAGAACTGTACGTAAAACTCCTTCACGAACATCTCCCAGGATACTATACTCGCAGGAGGGAACTTAAAGAACCACTCCTGGGCGGCATCAGAAAGTGTCGCTTGGAAGATCCTGCAGTGAGTATCTTTAGAAACTTTCTGAATGTCCATTTGTATCTCAAACTTGTTGACATGAGATACTGGGTCTCCATACCTGTCTAAATTTGGTAGTGTTGGCATCTTAAACTTACTGGGGTTTTCTGCCACAGCAATCCTCTATACGAAAGGGGTGCCTCTCCTCCGATCGTACTCAATGTGGGATGTTCGCCCCCCGACCAGCTGTTGCACAGCCTAGTTCAGGGCATCAATTTGAGCCTGAACAACTTCTGGGATTGCTGGGGCCTCTGGTGCCGGGGGAATGTACTCATCGTGCCTTTCTCGGCGGTCGTTGAGTACATCCCTCAAATCATCATCTCTTCGCCGCTGCTCGCTGGCTCCGAGCCGACTAAAGACGTTATTCTGCCAGGGCTGCCCCCCAGCGTTATGACCTGCTGGTCGGTCTTCTCTAGGTGGGGGGCTCCTGCCTCCACCTCTCTCTTCATTCCTTTGATCAGCATTTCCTCTGCCTGAGTCAACTTCATTGTAGTCGTGGCCATCTCTGAGTCGTGGCTGGCTATGGTGCGACCAACTATTCCCTATGTTGCCTCCTTGGGCTGGCATTTCCCGAGCGTTAGGGGGAGGCCTGCGTTGGTCAGTGGGTCCCCGTGCATTATTATGCCGTGGGGGGGCCCTGACTGCAGAGCCTGTCTCTAAGTTCCTCTTGTTGGCAGAAGGACGCTGCCCCCTGCTCGGTGGATGCGGCTCTTCATCCCCTGGGTGTCTAGGGCTGCAGGGCTGTTGCCCGGCCTTATTCTTCCTCGGGCGCGGGGGATGGCCTCGACCAGCCTGAGACGGAGGCTGCTTCTCAAGATCCCTTGGTGGGACATCATCCTGGGACATAGGTGGTTGCTTCGGCCTCTGAGGGCTTACTGGCTGGAGCGGAGGACTAGGATTGGGACCCCTTTGAGGTGGCCCGTTTGGAGGCTGATCTGGCTGGGAGGCTGGCCCAGCATGATTCCTAGCCAGCTGGATGGCTGCTTCAAGGGTGGCCATGGCATCCCTTTGGCGACGGTCCATCTCAGCCTGCCGCTCGCTCAGCTCCTGGCGCTGGCACTCTATCTCCCTTTGCTGCGATGCCATTATCTCGGCAACATTCTCTTGATTGGCCCTCAGATTAGCCAACTCATCTTGCAACACCCTCAGTGTTGCCTTCAGGGTCTCAGAATCCAACTCCTCCTCATCAATTCCAAATGAGGTTCGTCTTCAGCCACATTTGGGGGAGGAGGCTGGGATGGTGCAGCGGCAGCCTGTCCAGTCTTCTTGGTAGTTTTTGCCATTAGATTATTTGTCAAGCTCTCAATGAAAGCACCAGAATGTTGACCCTCATTTTGGTCAACGACACGGAGTCAAATAAACGACAGGAAAATAGTACGATGCTTGAGAAAACAATATAATGGAAAGTAAAGAACACAGAATTATAGTGGTTCAGCCTCGGTGATTGGTAATGACCTACATCCACTTGATGCTATTATTAATATTGAACTTCAAAGGTGTGATCAAAGAACTAGGGTTCCTGAGTTTCACAGACCTTAGAAGGAGAAACAATACAGACAATGGATAATAGCAATACAATTTGGCTAAAGATCCAAAGGATCCCCCCTTGAGCTATTTCTTGTATATTTATAGGCTCAAGGAGGGTTACCTGAATCAATTAATCATATCTTTCCTTAATAAACAGATATTCAGGTTATAATGAAGAGATATTCTCGGATATCATTACAACTGTACAGATTTACACATAAATAAACGGAGTATACGACCAGGCTGGTCGTATATAAAACTTGAACTCCACATATGGAAATATCTCTGGTTGATAGGCGAGCAGCATCTCTGCCACGTGTCGGCCACGTGCTGAAAATTCTTGCTACGTCATCCACAGCTATTTTTTTGGATAAACACACACAAACGTTTGTGATCCAATGAATGTACAAGATCGAGGTGGTTATGAGTATTATGTCAGCTTCATTGATGACTACTCAAGGTATGGTTACGTATACTTGATGCAAAGGAAATCAGAAACCTTTGAAAAGTTCAAAGAATTCTGAGTCGAAGCTGAAAATCAGTTAGGAAAAACCCTTAAAATGATATGATCAAATCGAGGCGGGGAATACCTTAACAAGGAATTCAAAGATTTCTTGATAGAGCATGGAATTGTTTCACAACTCATTACACCAAGTACTCCGCAACAAAACGATGTTGCAAAAAAGAGGAATAGGAATTTTTTGGACATGATGAGATCAATGTTCAGTTACTCATCATTGCCCCTATCATTTTTGGGATATACTTTACAAACAGCTGCATACATCTTAAACCTAGTTCCATCTAAGTTTGTAGCTAAGCACCCTCAAAATTATGGACAAGTCGCAAACCTAGTCTGAGGCATGTGCGTATATGGGGATGTACAGGACATGTGCTAAAAGCTAAGACCGAGAAGTTGGAACCTAGATCTGAAGTATGCTTATTTGTTAGATACCCCAGAGGCACTAGATGAGGTTACTTCTTTAGTCCGACAGAAAAGAAAATATTTGTATCGAGGGACTTAAAACCTTGAAGTAAGGTTGTACTCGAGGAGTTACTTGGTGATAAAATCACACCACAACCGACTTTAGAAGTTGGAATAGAACATACCACAATTCCAAACCAGGATACTACTGTAGTCCGCCAAAGTGGGAGAGTTGGAAAACAACTTGTTCGTTACATTGGATTCGAAGAAGCATGAGTTGCAAAATCTGATTACAATGTTTACGACCCATTGACTTTGGGTCAAGCAATGAATGATCCTGATAAGGAACAATGGCTTGAAGCCATGAAACTCGAGATGAATTCGATGTACTCCAACTCATTCTGGGAAATTGTAGATCCGCCTCAAGATTTAGAACTCATTGGCTGCAAATGGATATACAAAAGAAAGAGAGGAGTTGATGGGAAAGTAAAGACTTTCAAAGAGAGGCTAGTAGCTAAAGGCTACACACCGAAAGTGTTAGGATTAATTCCTTAAAATCATGTAAAGACATTTTATTGGTTTTAAATAAAAGTACAATTTTATTATATTTGAATGTTATAATTATTTTTTGAATTATTTATATAATAATATCAAGAAAATTCCCTATTCATTCATGAGAATATGATCTTGTATTAGTACGAGAGAATTAAGATCATATATAATGAATAAAATAGTCAGTAACATATTAAAGTAAGGAATCTTTAATGAATGGTTACTAGCACGATTTTCTAAGCATACGAGATGCAAGTAATCTAGATTCGGATTACTGATGTGGATAGACATCTTAGTAAAGGTGCTCTATACAATAGAGATTATATATGACAGGACCGATGAGAATTAATTATCTTTATAAACTTGTCGTTTGATGTAAAAAATTCATTCTTATCATAATAGATGATCATTTGTAGATCAGTCTAGATCTTGAGTATTCATGAACTCCTGATTATGTTTATTGGATCTTTTGATTCACTCATTAAGGTCTCTTAGAATAATGAGGAATAATGACTTTTATTTTGGAGATTCAATATCATGGATGGCTAGGAACATCAATTATAATTTTTTTGTTGAATGATGGATCGTTAATTATATGGTGCTATTGGGTTAGGAATTTTATTGTTTTTTCTAGATATGTGTAAGCCATAATGGGCATAGGATTTTTGTAAATTTATTTGAGAAATATTTATTTTAAAAAATTTGTAAACAAGAGATGAGGAGGAACCCAAGCCATGCACACAAGAGGCACACGGCCCGAGCCCTTGCTCACCCTCGCACACGCTTAAGCTCGAGCCTCCTGCTGTCGCGTGCGCCAGACGCAGCCCCAGCCCCGCAGCTCCCAGCGCGCACCCCTGCGCGCATGCACCCGTCTGCCTCCGTGCCCGTGCGCCAAGCCCCTATACGAGCCCCTGTACGCCAGCCAGAGACCCCACCCAGCCCTTGCCTCCTTGTGTCGCCGGCCCTAGGCACCATCTTGGTGCCCAAAACCCTAACTCCTAAGTTGTTGAAAATATATTTTATTTAATTAATTTTTAAATTATTTGAATTTAAAAGTTTAATTATCTTATTTTATATTATTAAAAAATAAAATATCTTTTAGCTGGTTAAGTTACTTTAATATCTTAATATTAAATAATAATTTGAATTTGATTCTTTAGTTAGTTAAATTCAACTAAATTAAAAAGATGACAAAAATGGTTATTTAATTAAAATTTAGTTTTAATTAAATAAATTAATTATAAAATTTGTTTCTAATTAATAAGTTGGGCAAAACAAAGTTCCTAAAGATTGGCCAGATAATCTAAAGGAAAGGAGGAGCATTCTTGGAGAGTCTTGAAAGCTACATAGGCTTAGATTGTAATTTTATTTCTAATTTTTCAAAGGGTTATTGTTGACGCCGTTTTTCGTCAACTTAAATCATAGAGCAATTAAACAACGTAAACTATGGAGCAAATAAATAAAGAAGAAAACCAAGAGAGTTTTTACGTGGTTCAGCAGTTAACTTTGCCTAGTCCACGAGTCTATGTTATTAAGACTTAGAGATTTCTAGAAATTCTTCAGAGATGAATTACCCAGAGCTTTCTCTTAGGTAGAAAGAAATCCGTCCCTTACAAGTGGTCATTCCTCCTCTATTTATAGGGGAGGTTACAGAGTTCATTCCCACATATTTTGGGAAGATATTCTGTATATCAATTTAAATAATGACATTAAATGTAATATCTCCTTTATACATGGAAACGTCCCATAAGAATCGAGAACGGATAACGGACTATCCCAGGCGACTCATCGGGTCTTCGTGATCTGCAATCGGCCTTGTGGCTGTCAAGACTTATGGTACTGCTACGAGCTTCCCACCCTACTTCATGACATGCTCGGAGTAGATTGACCATATCGAAGCTATCACACTCGAGCTTGCACTTCCCAAGCTCGGACTGTTTAATCCAAAGATAATCGATAACGGATGTATCCCAACGTCATTCCATTTTGAACTCAGAAAGCTTCCCGAGGTTACACATCTTTGATGTCATTATTTTACTTCAGAGATTTCACAACTGGACCATACAACATTTTCATACATTTCGAGCTCACCCTTGACGAGTGTAATTTTAGAGGTCATAACTTCTGGCCTCAAAATCTGGGTGTAACAGTTTGCCACCTCAAATGTATCAGATCGAATCCTATGAGAAGGAAACTTTTGAACTGCTCCTCTTGGAAACTATACCATCAAAACACTTGAGTGTGGACACGCGTCAACAGGGTATTGGTCAATCAAAGTACTTGAGTACCTTGGAAACCTGCCCACACTCATTCGTCTGCACTCTTTATGGTACTATCACTTCACAGGTCCCTGATCGTTGGATTTGATACGGAATTTGGCCAATGGCCCAGATTAATTTGGCTTTTTACATTCCCATGGGTCTATAAATACTTCTTCACTCGTCTTCCCCATTTTACTTTCATGTTCAAGCTTTCGCAGAGAGAAAAGAAGAAGAATCCAGAAAGTTTTCCCCAGTTCTTGCATGTTTTCCAAGCCCAGAAAATAGAGCAACATTGGCCTCTTCGACTCCATGAGATCATTTTTGCAACCGCTTATTTGGTCATCAATCTCCCTGCTTTCGCCAACTTCATTGTGTAAGTCCCTGTTCAAAACTTAAGACTATATTTTTCATGCATGCATGTTTGTATTGTTGATCCCTTCACTAGTTTTGCACATTAGAGTGCTTTAGTAAATATTATTCTTAAGTTTTGATATCACGGGTTCCAAAGCCAGATCATGCGTCGAAGGCCCAAAAATGGTGCCTTTACTGAGTTTTTTGAATTTCGGATGACATATCTTGCACACCAAGATATTGGGTACAGAATTAGGGTTTTACAAATTGCACATTTCCCAAAAATAAATCCACCTTCCTTTCTTTTCATGGAATATACGCTCCAAGACTGGCCTCGTCTTTTGGACCGAGTTTTCCTAGTAGCCTCGATTATTCGAGCTTAAGTCATTCTCATTTTCATTCTTAACTGCTTGTTCGTCTAGCCCTCACCCTTTTTCCTCTTGCTAGATGCCGCAGAACTCGAAAAAGTGGTGGGGGTCAAAGCTCACAATTCCTTATTCACCGAAGGCTTCGAGCCCGAAATCACCTTTCACCTGGAACCAGCGTCTAATTCGAGAGCACCAACTAAGGCGCGAGCAAGAAGACACCCGAGATCACTTTCAGTGCCAAATCATCGAGATCGAGGAGGGAAAAAGGAAGAGACTTAGGGTCGCCGTATATCCGGATCCAGACTCTGAGCCCTGGCCAATCCCCATCGATCCCACTCTTAGAGTGACAATTGCCTTCAAGTCGGGGGACCTTCAATTTTCACTAATGGGAGAACCATCAAACCCCCCTTCTACCTCGCAGCCAACCTCCATTCCCACCTCGAAGAGAGAGTTCTTTGAGGCCGAGCACTACTGGAGCTCGATCTCTTCATTAGGGCAGATCTCTGACATCTTGGACCTTCACAACATTGAATTATCAGGCTTGCTAAGGTGTCGAACTCCATAATCCCATGAGCAAAGTTTTCGTGCCCGGGGAGATGGGAACCCTAACAACAAGCTGAAGTATGCGGCCTGGAGCCAAGAGCATATGAGGACAGGGGCTTTACTACCCTTAAAGTTCTTTTTCAAGAATTTCTTGGACTTCGTTGGGCTCGCCCCTTTCTAGCTCAACACTAATTCGTATAGGGTTTTGTCCGCCCTGAGGTCACTTTACCATGAGCTAAAGTGGGAGGGACCTTCACCAAAGGAGATCCTATATCTCTTTTGTTTGAAAAGAAATCCCTCCCGAGCTTGGCGAGGAGACGACTTCTACTACCTCTCGAGCTATCCCAAAGAGAACAAAATCTTTGAGGATCTACCCAACCATCCCCTAGACTTCAAGAAGGCTTTCTTTTGGACGAATGGCTTGGCTCCTTCCAAACACTACTCGTTCAGGCGAATTCGTAAGTACCTAACAAACTTCTTCTTTTTGTGCTCGAGTTTTGTTTAAGCTCGTGCTTAGTCATAATATGTTCGTTTTTCCAGCCAACTACCGTCGTCCCACTCCCACCAAGGAGATGAAAGAGCACAAGGAGGCTTTGCTCCAGCTTCCCTACGTCAAGAGGTCCCTCTCCTATCTCCTTCATGAAGACAAACTCCGGGCCTGTGGCCTCCTGGAGAAGGATCAGTCCACGTTTGACTGGTTCAACAAAAAATATACCAAGTGGGAGCTTGTGCCTCTCCCAATTGGTAGCCTTCCTTTGAGGAGAAATGCTAAGCTCCCATCCCCAGCTTGACATTGCAGGAGCCCGCAATCGGGGAATGAGGCCAACGATGAAGCCTCGAGCTTAAGCTCGAGTGATAGAGGTACGGTCATCCTTAGCTCGGATTTGTGGTCTCCCTCACTACTTAAGCATAAGCCCAATAGGTTAGTGTGGTGTAAGGATGATAGGGACCATTTTTATGTATGGTCTTGGGTAGATGAGAGGGTTCATAGGTTTTATAGTTGGCTCGGGAAGTATGACACTATGTATAGTCTGAACGAGGTATAGAACGGAATAGCCATTCAATACGGTACAAACGACCATAGAGACCTTTCGAGGTTGACTTTCACTTATAGGGAAGGTACTCCCCTTGCCTCCTCTGAATATGGGGGAATTACGTGGTCGTCGAGCACGAGCTTGGGGGAGAGTTCCAGTTAGGTTTCTCTCTACTTGTCTTTTTATTCTTTGCCTGTCTGCATCATGCTAACTTGTTTTGTCTTGGAATATCTCATAATGTGGTGTAACTGTGCAGGTGCTTGCTAGTGGCGAGGGAGCCTAGGGGGTCGCGAAAATCAGACCGACCTGCCAAGGTCCTTAAAAGGACCGAGAAGACACCTCCTCCACCAGCTCCAGCTGTTACGAGCCCAGCTGTGGATCCAACTCTTCAGGTCGAAGCGTCCTCTACAGTCGTTCCTCCCGTGCCTCCTCCGATCCTAGTCCATTCCATGCTTGGTCCACCTCCGAAAAAGCCCTCGGCCTCCAAAATGCATCTATTATCGATTTCTACTCACGTCGATGAGTATGTAATAGACAATGTGTCCGGATCCCATGGGGCTACACTTGGCTCAGACATTTTGTCTCGAGTGGGCCAGAGCTTTGGTGGCTTTGACGACCATCATTGGCAGTTTTTGAACAATGCTTGAGATTGCAACACACTTTATGAGAAGAGTATCGAGCTCACTGCTGCGGTAACTTCCCTCATCTTATTATTAGTTGTACTTGTACTTAGTTCATGTTCTAATTTGATTTCATTGTGTGTCAGACTCTTGCTGTCTCTACTCAACTTAATTATAAGTTGAATAAGGAGGTCCATTCGAGCAAGTCTTATGCCCAGGAGGCGAAGGATCTCCAACTCAAGCTTAGTGACGAGCTCAAGGCCACAAAGGCAAAGATGGAGGCTGAAGCTGAACAACTAAAGGCCAAGACAACCGAGCTCGAGAAGGTGAATGCCCGGCTCGCAGAGCTTGAGAAGATTAATGCCAAGCTTGAGGAGGAGAAGGCGGCCACTTTCGAGATTATGGAGGGCGAGAAGGCTCGTCTCCTTGCAGAGTTTAAGGAGAAGAAGGATCGGGCGGTCGACCTAGCCATGTATAGGATCTGGGCCAGTAATGCCATCTCAATACCAGCTTCTTAGGCTCTTTTGAGGGAGAATTTGTGGCCAAGTGGCAAGCTCAGCTTGTCAAGGAGGAGGCTACTCGAGAGGAGGCAGAGAGAGCCAAGGAGGAAGTTGAGAAGGCTAAGGAGGATGCTCCTCCCTCCTAAGTCTATACCTGGGGCTGCGTCCCTTCAATTTTTTTGTAATAGTCTTTTATCTTCTACTTTTATGTCCCTGGGGCTAAGACAATTTATAGCTCGTGACAGAGCTATTTTCTTACGACATCTATAATACCGTATTTAACATTACTTTAATATTTTTGCTTTACATTTCTTAGGTCAAAATATTTCACGCACTATATATTAAAGTGTCCTTATGTTTTTTTATTCATACAAACACACGGTGGATTTTTAAGCTCGAGCTTCAATACATTCATGCATAGTTTGCACGATATATCCGTATCCGATCTCGTTATTTGTCAAGGTCAAAAAGTTACTTTTACCATGCACCCGAAAGTACTTCTATGGCGTGTAACGTAGGTGGTTTAGTTATATCTTTCTTTTTTAGTTGATTTTCCTCGTCCTTGGGTAGCTTCCCAAGGTTATGAGGTCGAAACTATCTTTTTGCAGGATATTCCAGCCTCGATCTCGATTTAGCTTGAAGTAGGTTGTGTTCCAACTTACTGTCGATTAGTTTTAGCTGGTTTGTTCCAAACCCATTCAAGTCGTGTTTGGTTTGAAATCCATACACTTATATTCTTGATCTAGTTATATCTAGATTGTGTATTTGGTTATATCCAACTTACCTTGGCTCTCCCATTTGATTATATCCAAACACCTTTATTTTTTAATAATTTGGTCATGTCCAAACCTTCTTAGCTCGCGTATTTGGTTGTATCCAAACACTTTTATTTTTTAATAATTTGTTTATGTCCAAACTATCTTAGCTCGCGTATTTGGTTGTATCCAAACACTTTTATTTTTTAATAATTTTGTTATATCCAAACTATCTTTGCTCGCGTATTTGGTTGTATCCAAACACTTTTATGTTTTTCGTATATGCTATTTTATTTTTTCAAGTCAATGGTATATATATACCACTAATGCCCCCTTAATATTCTATGAGTTTGACCATAGGTTATTAAATCAAGAGAGTTTGCAAAAAATACAGCATATTTAAACAAAAACGAGGTTTATTCGAAATTGAACAATTTATTAACAGAAACATGGCAAAGGAAAACAAACATGGTTACAGGTATCATTGTTCCTATACTATTGATAGTAAGGTCGCAAATGTTCGCCATTCCTTGCTCGTGGGACCAAACTTCCATTCAATCTTGCCAATTTGTAGATGCCAGGTCGGATAACTAATTCGATCTGATAAGGTCCTTCCCAATTAGGCCCAAGCACGCCAGCAACTGGGTCCCGTGTTGCCAAGAACACACTCCTAAGCACCAAATCTCCTACCCCGAATTTCCTATCTCGAACCCTTTTATTGAAATACCGGGTAGCTCGCAGTTGGTATGCAGCATTTTTTAGTTGTGCCTCGTCCCTTCTTTCTTCAATCAGGTCCAGACTTACTTTGAGCTGGGATTGGTTTAAGGCTTGATCATAAGCGTGGGTTCGAATGGTGGGAATTTCGACCTCAATTGGCAGCATAGCCTCGCATCCATATGCCAGAGAAAAAGGGGTATGTCCCGTTGAATTATGAGCTATGGTTCGATATGCTCACAAAACTTGGGGCAATTCTTCGGGCCATTTCCCTTTAGCTTCTTCTAACTTTTTCTTCAGAGAACTCTTCAGGGTTTTGTTTACAGCCTCGTCCTGGCTATTCACTTGGGGATGGGCCACGAAGGAGAAACTTTTTATTATCCCATTTTTCTCGCAAAAGTTAGTAAACAGGTCACTATCGAATTGAGCACCGTTATCGGACACTATCTTCCTCAGCATCCCATATCAGCAGATGATATTTTTTACCACAAATTCCAAGACTTTTTTTGAGGTAATTGTCTCCAGAGGCTCGGCCTCGGTCCACTTCGTAAAGTAATCTATTGTGACTACTGCGTATTTGACTCTGCCTTTGCCAGTTGGCAATGAGCCTATGAGGCCGATTCCCCAGACTGCGAATGGCCATGGGGAGGTCATCATAGTTAGCTCGGAAGGTGGAGCTCGAGGGATTGTGGTGAATCATTGGCACTTGTCGCATTTCTTGACGTAATCGAGCGAATCTGCTTTGATGGTAGGCCAGAAGTATCCTTGGCGTATGATTTTCTTGGATAGGCTATGCCCCAGTGTGGTCTCCACAGAATCCTTCATGAATTTCCTCCATGATCTTCTTAGCCTCGGGTGGAGTCACACATCAGAGTAATGGCATAGAGTATCCTCTTCTATATAGCCGTCCCTCCACGATGGTGTACCTGGGGATCTGATACATCAATTTTCGAGCCTTGGTCCATTCTTCTGGGAGAATGTCGGTTTCAAGGTAACGGACTATCCCAGGCGACTCATCGGGTCTTCAAGATCAGCAATCGGCCTTGTGGCTGTCAAGACTTATGGTACTGCTACGAGCTTGCCACCCTACTTTAGGACATGCTCGAAGTAGATTGACACTGTCGAAGCTATCACACTCAAGCTTGCACTTCCCAAGCTCGGACTGTTTAATCCGAAGACAATCGATAACGGATGTATCCCAACATCATGCCATTTCGAACTCAGAAAGCGTCCCGAGGTGACACATCTTCGAGGTCATTATTTTACTTCAGAGATTTCACAGCTGGACCATACAACTTTTTCATACATTTCGAGCTCACACTTGACGAGTCCAATTTTCGAGGTCATAACCTCTGGTCTCGAAATCTGGGTGTAACAGTTGTAAATCTTAGAAATACCCATCAGTACTCAGTTCATCATTTATTTTTTATTTATTGTATTTATTTAAATAAAAATTCATTGATGTTTGATTGGTAACATGATCATGCATTAGTCAATTATATGCCATTCATTAAACCCCACACAGTTTCTCATTAATCATGCATCTTTTAGAAACATGATTATCTAGGATTGTCATATTTGTTTATATGAATTGTTTTGGAGAAACCAATTGCATGTAAACTACTAAGTATTAAATTAGTTAAAACTTGGTAACTCACACCATGATAAAGGCAATAGATTTTAAAGGCCTTTAAAATAACCATCTTTATGTAAAAAGCATTTTAGTAAATTTAGATGTATGTAATGGGTAATTATTTAGATCACGTTATTTATAGAAACAATCTATTTTATAAATATGAATTTTGTAATTAATTACTGTACGTCCTAAAATTCAGCACGAGTTTTCTAGTCAGCTCGGATACAGCTGGCTATCCCAGAACTGTAAGAGATGATCCATGAATCCATATTTCTTCTGTGAAGGCAGCACGATTCCCCAGGTCAATATAACGAGCTAGTGAATACAAAACAATATGCACGAGCTAACACTACATTCAGCTCGAGGTACGATAGAGATCTGCCATTTCTCTGAATCTTTATAAACCTAGGGACGTTATATAGACATGCGTGGATGGACATTACATATATGTAAATCCCTGAAATCCTGGACACGTAATATAATCGTGCATGATTAGATATCACATGTCTGATTATCCCTGATGACCCAAGATCAGTTTCACCTAATGATTATACCATACCTTAATATAAATTGTAATATTTATATTTAGTGGGAGACAGGTCACACGAGGGATTTGGGTTCACGTGATGACCCCAATGCATATCCAGGAATTTTCTCTATAAATACTAAGACCTTGGATAGAAAAGGGGTAGTGGTTTTTTCTCTGTAATGCAAAAACTCTGTCAAAATTGAGAGAGAGAGATAAACAGTAATAATACCGACTCGTGGACTAGGGGGATTTTAACCTTCGAACCACGTAAAAAGGGATGAGTGTTCTTGATATTTTGTCTCTAATGTTTATAATTATAATTTTCTTATTACGGTTTACCATTAAGAACTAATATATCCCAGCTATTTACGTAATTCACTATTGGCGAAAAACCGCATCAATAGTTTGGTCCTTTCATTAAGAGCTGCAAATTAGTGCTATTGTGAAAGATTCAGATCAAAGTTCATCATGGTGGTTACTCGCTTGAGACATGGTAATGAGACGGATCAGCCTGGTGGGCAGGAGGCTCACCATACCGCTGATTCCGATGAACAAAACCCTGAGATCCAACAACGGTTGGGAAAACAACCAATGGGCCACAGTGACACCGGGAGTTCAGCATCATTGCCGTCGAATCCGAACCCGGATTACTTGACTGCGGTAGAGTTGGAAAACATTCAGGTAAGGAGCCATTTATCCAAAACAAACAAACAAATCGAGGAGGTTTTGGCTCAGCCACCCTTTCTTGCAACCGACTTTAACGTCGGAAAGAGGCAAGGTGGGACTCATAAATCCCGCCAAGATAGTAGACCCAGGCCAAGTCGGTCGGTTAGAACCTAAACCCCGAGTTCTGCGCCCATGGCTCAAGATCACCAAGAAATCCTGTTTGATGTCTTTCCCAGGGATCATTGGCAAATCAGCCGGTCGGTTAGATCCTTGACCCCGAGTTTAGTAACACCATCAAATGCACCTGGAAATGCCCACAACAACCCATGATGAAGGTCTAGGGAAAACTCACAAAGACGGCATGTTCCAGCCGACCTCCCTGTGCCACGATCAAATCGCCAGACACAGAGAGTCAGAAATGGCGGGGCAGAGAGACCGTGGGCTAATTTGGTACAACCTAACGGGACAAAAATTGCCTCGCCAATTAGACATCCCCGTCGCCCATAAGGCATCCAACACCACCTCATTCTGTTCGAAACGTTCCTACCTATGGGGACAGCAGGAGGAATCCTCCTCCCGCTGCCCCTACTTATGCCCCACAAGCACGCGGGAATGTCCCAGGTCCTCATCCTTAACCGCAAGCTCAAAGTTTCTCTAATGGAAGTTATTGGATGGAGGGTTGTCGAAGTGGTAGGACTAGTGCAGATTTGAGAAATTAGCTGAGTTCGGCTCAGAGCCCTCAAGTTGATCCATAGACCGATCTACGAGATCGCCTGAATTCACAAAGGAGAAATCCAGCTTGCGATGGAGTAAGTGGCACTCACCACGAGGGAGGTCCTTTTGAAGTACGAGATAACGGGAATGTCCCTCCCAACCATGCTCAAACTCGAAGGGACAATAACCTACCAAATGCGTACAACCAAATGGGAGCTGTTGAACAGCCCCAGGGAGCCAAGGACCAAACCCTCGAGAGGTTAGCCTAGATGGAGGAGCTGATGAAAAGACTTCTATCAGAGAAGGAAAAAGACGAATATGACTCCGGGGATGAGCTCAAACTTTTCGCCCCTAACATCGCAGCAACATCATACCCGCCAGGTTTCAGGATGCCCCATTTGTCAAAATTCGATGGAGATGGAGATCCATCCGAACACTTGGGAATGTTCAACACCCTTATGATGGCCCACAATATCGAACCTGAGTTGAGGTGCCTGGTATTCCCTTCGACACTGGTCGGGACGGCTAGGCAATGGTAAAAGCAATACAAAAAGCATTCTATCAGCTAGTGGAAAAGCTTCTCCGCTAATTTCAAGAGGGCATTCTGGGCTTCTTAAGCGGCTCGCATCAAGGAGGAATCCCTTGAAAATGTAAAGCAATAGCTCAGAGAACCTTTGAAAGCATATCTGAGTAGGTTCACCAATATTGTTGCGTGAGCTAGAGATGCGGACGAAAGTTCTAGGCTCATGGCGATGAGAACAGAAATTCTTGTTGGGGGCGACCTATGGAAGGAAATCCAAAGAAAGAGGGTAAACACCGTGGATGAGTTCCTGAATAGGGCTCAAAGGTGGATCAAATTGGAAGAGGCACGAGCTTCGATCACAGGAACCAGCCAAGTCCCTGCCCAGCCCGTTGGCGCGGTAACAGATATTGCAGCTACGGCTCAAACCGTTACCCAGAATAACCAAAGGGGAGGTGCAAGAGGAAGGGAAATGGTGAGGGTGGCTAGAACGCTTCAAAGAAAAACAAGCCCGTGGAGAAGTTCAAGCTGATCTATGCGACTTATGTCGACCTCACAGATACTAGAGAGCGCATTTTCTTAGCAAATTCTGCCCACCTTCTGTGGAAAAGTCGAAGCCTTTAAAAAATCAAAGGGCGAAGAGAGATCCTTCAACATTTTGTTGATTCCACAATGACACTGATCATAACATCGATGATTGCAGACACTTGAAGGATGAGATTGAAACACTCATCAGGGTCGGACCTTTGGCTTAGTATGCCCGGAATCGAATAACTCCCAGTCATCTCGCTGGACAAAACATTCCATCAGCTCCGGAGGCCCCAACAAATCAGACCGGAGCTCAGGTGAATCAGGATACCCCTCCTCCAATAACAGGGGGGAGATAACAATCATCTCTGGAGGCCCTCATCTGGTAGGCATGAGTAGAGGTTCCTAGAAGAGGTATATCAATGAGCTGAGGTCTCACAATGAAGTTGAGTTTGTCCCAGAGCAGTGTTTATCCAAGCAACAAGAATTGGAGAAACAACCAATCAGTTTTACTGAAGAAGATGCTAGTCATGTCCAATTCTCGCATAACGATCCTCTAGTCATAACCGTCTAGCTCACCAATCAGAGAGTTAGGAGGACACTAGTGGATAATGGAAGTTCTGTGAACCTACTATTCAGTCCACACTGGAAAAAATGGGATTGTCTGTGACCGAGCTGAAGGCAACCTCCATGATGTTGTATGGGTTTTTCGGCGAGGGATCGGTAGCTATTGAAACAATCAAGTTAGTGATAACCCTTGGTGAAAGACCGCGAACTGTTTCCAAGCTTCTCGAGTTTGTGGTCATCAATTGTCCGACCGCGTACAATGTGATCTTGGGTCGACCTACGCTGATGGCATTCGATGCCATAACATCTGTCTGCCACCTTGTGATGAAGTTCCCCTCATCTGCAGGAATATGTAATGTTCGAGGTGATCAGCTTGCTTCCAGGGAATGCTACAGCAATTCCATGAAGGGAAAATCACAACTTGGGCAGCAAACGATGACCATACAGGACGAAGGCGAGGAGTCCCATGGAGTAAGGACTGCTCCTGGAATGGAAGAACCTAAACAAGCCAGTGGGGCGGATACTATCCCGAATGATGATATCGATCTGTGAGTAGGCAAAGATAGATCCGAGCTCTGAGCTATTGAAGAGCTCAAAGAAGTAAACATCAATCCCAGAGATGCTTCAAGAATTATTAAACTCGGAAAAAATCTGGACGATGAGAGGAAGGCGGAGCTGATAAAATTTTTAGAAAAAAATCTAGATGTGTTCGCCTGGTCTCATGAAGACATGGTAGGGATAAGACCGAGTGTGATCATGCACACCATGAACTTGGATAAAGCATACCTGCGAAATCCCAGAAGCAGAGGCGTCTGGGTACAACCCAAGCTGAGGCCCTGGAAGAAGAAGTAGCTCGGCTATTAAAGTGCTGGTTCATTCGCGAGGCTAAATATCAGATCTGGGTCGTGAATCCTATCCTGGTCCCAAAGCCAAATGGAAAGTGGCGGACCTGCATCGACTTCTCCAACTTAAATAAAGCTTGTCCCGAGGTCTGCTTCCCATTTCCAAGGATTGATCAGTTGGTGGATGCCACTGTGGGGCACGAGCTCATGTCCTTTTCATGGATGCGTATTCTGGATATAACCAGATCGCGATGAACCCCGCAAACCAGGAACATACTAGCTTTATAACTCCAATGAATGTTCACTGCTATAAAGTTATGCCCTTCAGTCTAAAGAACGCTGGGCTACCTACCCACGATTGGTTAACAGAATGTTCGCTGATCAGATCGGGAAAAACTTGGAAGTGTATGTTGATGAGATGCTGGTCAAGTCTAAGACTGCCGATAACCATGTTCCCGATCTGAAGGAATGCTTTGAGATCTTAAGGAGATATGTCATGAGGTTGAATCCCCAGAATTGTACCTTCGAAGTGGCATCAGGAAAGTTTCTGTGATTCATAGTCAACACGAGGGGGATAGAGGCGAACCCAAAAAAAATAAGGTCGTTGTTAGAAATGCCTTTGCCCAGGTCGCGCAAAGATGTCCAGAGTTTGACTGGAAGAGTAGCAGCCCTTAATCAGTTCATTTCTAAATGCACTGACAAGTGCCTGCCATTCTATAACCTGCTCTGAGGAAACAAGAAGTTTGAATGGATCGAGGAGTGCGAACAAGCATTTCTCGATCTAAAAAAACATCTGGCCGAGCTGCTGGTATTGTCTAAACCAACGGTGGGGGAGCCTCTTCTCCTTCATTTGGTTGTTACAGAAAATGCAGCCAGTGCCGTACTAGTCCGGGAAGAGGACTGGGTTCAAAAACTGATATATTATATAAGCAAAAGACTTCTCAGAGCTGAATCGTGGTATCCCTTAATGGAGAAGGTGGCGTTCTGCCTTATTCTAGCCTCCAGGAAGCTTAGGCCGTACTTCCAATCCCATTCAATCCACGTCATGACTGATCAACCTTTAAGGCAGGTATTGCAGAAACCTGAAGCATCGGGATGTCTCTTAAAATGGGCAATCGAACTCAGTCAATTCGAAATACTATACATACCATGGACTACGATCAAAAGCCAAGCCCTGGCTGATTTCATGGCTGAATGCACTGGGTTTCAGGAAGAGCTTTTGAGAGAACCAGTGTAGGCATTATGGAGGATATTCGTGGATGGTTTGTCTAACAAGAACGGGCCCAGAGCTCGGATCATATTTATCTCTCTAGAAGGCCATCGGTTCCACTCCACGCTACGGTTCAGGTTCGAGGCTTCCAACAACAAAGCTGAATACGAAGCTTTATTGGCCGGGCATAGAGTGGCAAATGAGTTGAAAGCCAGGGACGTCCAGTGCTATAGCGATTCCCAACTCGTGGTAAACCAAGTGTCAGAGGAATACCAAGCGGGGGGGGGGGCAAGATGGCGGCTTACCTAGCCAAAGTGAAGAAGGAGCTATCAGAATTTGAATATGGCCTAGTCGAGTAGATCCCTCGCGAGTAGAACACCAACGCTGACGCTTTGGCGAGACTCGCTACCTCCAAGGAAGTCGAGACTCTAAGCATAGTACTAGTAAAATTCTTGGAAAGCCCAAGCGTGGCTGGAGGCATGGTGGAGGTTGAGATGATCGACGTTAGGCCGACCTGGATGACTCCCATGATAGAGTATCTTACAACAGGGAAGTTTCCTAATGAACGAAAAGACGCGAGGAGGATACTCTATCAAGCTTCAAGGTATGTAATCGTGGATGGAGCGTTGTACCAGCGTGGCCATTCCTTACCTCTTCTACGATGTGTTCTGCCGGAGGAGGCCACAACTATTTTACAGGAGGTGCATGAAGGTTTCTGTGGGGATCATGCTGGGGGGCAAAAATTGGCCTTAAAAATACTAAGGTAGGGATATTATTGGCCCACATTGTCAAAGGATTTCATCTCCTATGTCCGAAATTGTGACAAATGCCAGCGATTCACCACGGTCGCTCGAGCTCCACCAGTCAAGCTGAAAATGATCTCATCCCCATGGCCATTCGTGGTATGGGGTATCGATTTAATAGGAGCTCTACCCACGGGAAAAGGAGGGGTTCACTTTGCGGTGGTAGCCATTGATTATTTCATGAAGTCAAGCCCCTGGCAACAATCACCTCAAAAAGAGTCCTCGACTTTGTAGTCAAGAGCATTGTGTGCCGATTCGGACTGCCTGAGAAGATTGTATCAGATAATGGAACTTAGTTCAATAGCGATCTCTTCACCAAGTTATGTGAGAGGCACGGCATAATTAAAAGTTTTTCTTCGGTTGCCTACCCACAAGCCAATGGGCAGGTCGAGGCCGTGAATAAGACCCTCATAGCAAGCCTTAAGAAAAGGCTAGACGAGGCCAAGGGAGTCTGGCTTGAGTAGCTCCCGTAGGTACTATGGGCGTACTAGACCTCCCACCGAACTTCTACGAGGCACACCCCTTTCTCCCTGACTTTCGAAAGTGAGGCTATCCTTCCCGTCAAAACGAAGATAGCCACGCATAGACTCCAGACCTTCAATGAGGAGCAGAATGATGAGTTTTTCAGTGCATCTCTTGACCTAATTGATTAAAAACGAGAGGATTCACAACTACAGCTCGCACATTACCACCAAAAAATCACTCGTTATTTTAATGCAAAGTTCAGGAGGCGTATCTTTGGTTTGGGTGACCTGGTGCTCCGAAGGGTCTTTTTGGCAAGCAAGGACCCCAAAGACGGTGCATTGGGTCCGAGCTGGGAAGGGCCCTATCAAATAGTGGAGCTCGTAAATAAGGGAACCTTCAAATTAGCTCGACTTAATGGAGAAACGGTCCCATAGGCCTAGAATGCTATGCACCTAAAGAAGTATTATCAATGATGATACCATTCGTCTATGTAAGGCTTGGTTATAAAATCCATTTTATTAAGAAATAAAAGAATCATTGTGTTTCTTGTCTTTCATATAGTTTCATTTGTGTATTATTCCGTGTGACAACGTTTGTCCAAAGCAACTAAGAAAGTTCACTTTCTGATTTCTTGGGGGGCATACAACCTAAGAAGGATTGAAACTCGGAAGTTAGCAGAATTGATTAACCGATGTTTTCTTTTTAAGGAAACGCGAGGTGTCAATAAATCTAGCACGAATCGAGTTCTAAATCATTAAAAATCCTGGACATAACCAGGTACAAAAATATCCTGGATACAATCAGGTCTAAAACATGGAAGTTAGTAAAATTGATTAACAAGTGTTTTTTCTAAGAAACACGATGTGTCAATAAACCTAGCACGAACTAAGTTTTAATTAAGTATCTTGGATACAACCAGGTCTGAAACTTGGAAGTTAGTAAAATTGAGTAACCAATGTTTTTTCTAAAAAACATGAGGTGTTAATAAGTCTAGCACGAACTAAGTTTCAAATAAAAATACTAGACATGACTAGGCCCACGACTTAGAAGTTAGCAAAATTGAAGATCCGATGGCTTCCTCAGAAGCTCGAGATAACAATAAAACCTAACATAAACTAAGTTCAGAATATTCAAAATCTCGGATGTAACCGGGTCCAAGGCCTGATACTTAACAGGTATGATATAAATCAACATTAATTTTGGTTGTAACCAAATTTAAAATATCTATCCCGATCTAAAAGTAATTTCCTAAGATTTTGAATGTAGAGTCATAAACATAAGGAAAAATCAAGGAAAAGACATGGATAAAAAAGTAGATATTCAAATTAGGCATAAATTGTCTTGAGGAAAAATAACCTCGCACCGGGCCAACACGACAAATGTTTACAAAATATATATATAAGGTAAACAAAGACAAAAGAAAATTAAGACCCTCCAGGGAGCTCTGATGACGTCACCTCCTCGATCTACTGCTCGCCAGTAGTGGAGGCTTCCCTAGTCTCGGACTGCTCTTGTTGAATCCGAGCCTTGAATTTCTCGAGGTAGGGATCCCACACTTCAGAGGCCAGGAAGGAGAAGTTTCCATCCTGGTTGAAGGCCCAGTAGTGGTACAGCATACTCTCCATGGAGGTTAGCGAGGCCACCTTCTCCTCCTTGGCAGCAGTCTTGACCTCCAATTGCTTGGCTTTAGCCTTCGCAAACTCGGTTTGCAGCGGCCAAGGCGGCCCTTGTAGCCTACTCGCCCTCTTGAGATGCTACAAGAGCATCCTTGGCGTCTAGCTCACCTTGTTGAGCAGTTATAAAGGTAGTCTTGGCGGCAGTCAAGGCTGTCTGAGGAACCTGGAGCTCGACCTGAAGCTCTTTAATCCTGGCCCTCACCCGAGCTATGCTTCGGTGCTGAGCCAAGACCGCCTGCAAAAAGTAAAGAAGCAAGTTAGACATGCGCTGAGATAAAATCAAAAGAGTATGTTCGGCTAAGGAAAGTTGGCTTACCGTAAGGTTCATCCCCTGGGCGGACTCCATGACATTCTTCGGGCTCCTCTCCTTGATCACCCTCAGGTCCTTCAGATTGGCCTTTTAAAAATGTTCCACCGTATGGTTAGCCGTCTCATAAAGAGTCCCCCGAAAGGTATCTGGGATCTTCTCCAGGTCCTCGGCATTGACAGAAATACGTACGGAGGCGGTGGGGACTATAGGCGCTGGGGAATCAGCATGTGCTGCCTGATCCCGAGCAGAGGAAGACGTAAATCGATGAGGGGGCGGAGGCTGACCTCTTTTTTCTTGAGTATTCATGAAATCCTGTTATGTTTATTAGATCTTTTGATTCACTCGTTAAAGTCTCTTAGACTAATGAGGCTAATGAATTTTGTTTAAGAGATTAAATATCATGGATGGCTAGGAACATGAATTACAATATTGGAATCCATGCTCTCCTAACGAACCGAATATTGGTTCCCTTAAAGGTTGATTGTGGAACTGAATAGTTTTTGAGCTTAAATCTACAATTAGATTATAGTTTAATTATTCACTAGTGAATTAATGGTACTTAAGGATCAAGAGGTAATTAGAAGGGTAAAACAGTAATTTTGACCAGCTCTAATTAACGAACCAATAATAGAGGACAGAACTGCATATATTGATTATATCAATGGACTACTAGAGAAAACTCTGTAAATATAATTCTATAAATACTTAGAGTGCAATTCCATATTTATAGTGGAGTAATCATGGAATTAATAAATAATATTATTAAATTAAAGAGTTTAATTAATAATCTGGTTTATTGGAGCTTCGTATTATAGGTCCATGATCCCAAGGTCACTACTGTCCTACACTGTCAAGGGTAAGGATGTCAAAAGAAAGATTTGTTAAGAGAAATGACTAAATTGCAAAGGAATTAATTTTCCACTTCCTCTTGGGGTATCTTAGGACATTGGTTCTTGGAGATATCTTTAGCATGAATAAATTGCAAAGGAATTAATCAAATTAATATAACAGCGACAAGAAGAAACCACAAGTTTGTACAGCCCATCATCATATTTTGCATGACATATTTCAATACCAGATCTTGAGATAATAATCGAATTGTTATTGAAAGAAATATCAAAACCTTGTTCATGAAACATAGAAATAAAAAAGTTCCCAATTAATAATAACATTACTATTCATAAACTAAAAATATTCTAAAACATTAGTTTTCTTGTTATAAATAGAAATCTAAAATCTCTAAAAGAAGAACAGACTAAAAAAATTTAAATTGCTCATAAGAAAATTAAAATTCTAAATAAAACTAATGATGGGTCTTCCGTTTGCTCTTTGATGTTATTGCCTTCCCATTAGAAGTTGACCTTTTTGGAGGAAGAGCCATCATTTCTTCAAGGAACAGAAAAATAATTTTAGAAACATGCATTATAACATTCATAGTGTTAATAAAACATCAATCACATAAATGTAAAAGTAAAGGCAAATTTGAATTTACCTTCTTTGTCCTATTTCACTAACTCCATTATGTCTGGAGATCCAAGATCTTTATGAATTGTATGCCAAAACTCATACGATGTCTTGATGTGTTCGTACTTGTCTTTGTACTCTTTTGGCAGGCTTTTGAGTGTACAAAACCGCCCCATGTGATTAACCTTTAACCATTTGGTATATTCTTCATGCATGTTATAGATATGATCTATAGGTGGCTTTTCAAGTTGTGGTTGACATACAATATAAGAAATCCCAATTTCTCTTAGAATGTACAACATATACAGACGTTCCAAATATGAATTCTTTTGGGATCAAAATCAAAATTTTCTAGAGTATAGTCAATTTTTCAAGAGAGATAATTAGACATCATTGCTTAAATAAATAAATAATATCACAAACTGAATTCAACATATATTATGAATATCTATACGTTTTTGGAATAGTAAATATGATGCATGAATGCAACAAATTTAAATAACACATAAAAAAATAATTATTACTAATTCCGCGATAAATTAATGGACCAGTCTTAGCTTAGGTCAAACTGTTGACGACGTTTTTCATCAACTTAAAATTGAAGAGCACTAAACAATATTTCAGAAAAGAAGAAAAGAACAGTAGAACTTTTACGTGGTTCAACAATTAAAATCTACCTAGTCCATGAGTTAATATTATTGATCTTAATACTCTTTCAAAGCTTTCTCCGAGTAATTCAACAGAGTATTCTCAATACCAATTTGTGCGTCCATACAAATGAAATTACCATGCTATTTATAAGCCTGGTTGGGAGAATATCTTCCCCTAATTCAGGGAAGTTACAACCAATTATTCAAATATGAAATAAATGTAAATAAATACATTAAATACATAACATCTCATGATAATAGAGATTTAATATCACATAACAACAAATCCCTAAGGAATACGGATCTCATAA
Organism: Humulus lupulus; assembly: GCF_963169125.1. NCBI lineage: Eukaryota > Viridiplantae > Streptophyta > Magnoliopsida > Rosales > Cannabaceae > Humulus > Humulus lupulus. Next base: position 186,044,291 of record NC_084796.1, read on the forward strand.
CAATTGTTGTGTGCAAAACGTGTTGCTGACCTCGAACGCAAGGTTAACGCGCTTTCGAGATCGACCAGTAGTTCGAGCGCATTATTCCAGTCAGCCTCCTCCTCAGCTAGTGGTTTCATCAAACTTAATCTTTGGAGACCAATATCTTCGAGCTTACAACTAAGGCTCGAATAACACCCATATGAGTCGGAGAAGATTTTCTCTTTCGAGCTTGAACCTTAAGCTTGAGCCTTTTAAACTTATGCTCGATCGCCAACAAGAACAAGTCAAGAATCATGCATATTTATACAAGTGTTCAGCCACTGCTTGTTATTTTCGAGCTTACGCTTTACGAGCCTACATTTCGAGACTCATTTATTCATCCTCAAAATTTTGGTGTAACACAAACTAATCTCAAATTTATTTTGAGACAATTCTCAAATCCATAAGTGAAAACTTAAAATCAACTATTTTCTCTTTTGACTTACGAACAACCGCTAGTTTGGTCAAGATTAACTAGTCCGCCCGAAAGCCTAGTTAATATTTGTGAGTGTAACCCATTATTTTAGATTAATGACTTAACTCAAGAGTGTGCGTTAGGGTCAGTAAAACTCTAAATACATCATTCAATAATATTCATAAAAGAAGTTAACCTTGAATAATAACACAGTTAGAAACCTTCCTTAGGGAAACGCTAACAAAGCGCCTTTAGGTCCATTCCATGAAGCATCGATGTTAACTAATAATGGAGACCATATGAGTTATTGTTATGACTTCTGCACCCACCCACTATTTTAGAATATGTGTTTTCTCAGAACATCTTATGCTTTTTAATTAATTAAATTAATCAAATTAATTTACCAAATGATATTCTAATAATTAGTAATCTCATTAAGCATTTAAACATTAAATAATATTTATTCTAACTACTAAATAGATCCTTAAACTATCTAGTTAGTAAATGTTCTAATTATTAAGAATATCATTTGTCTATCTAATAAAATTAATTTTCAAATAAGTCTGAAATTAACACCTAAATTCATTTTACTGCTTTGTTCTAGAATAATTATATGATTCATTAAATGCATATAATCAAATAGGACATTCCTAATCAAAACATGTTTCTACTCAATATGAGATGCATGCTTTAATTAGATATTTAGTGGGTAATATCTATGGCATGTTATAATGAATGACAATGTTATTAAACACATTCAAATATTTAAATACAATAAATAAATAAATGTGAGCCGGGTGTTTTGGGTATTTCTAGACAAAAATTACAACACTTGCAATAAATTACAAAATAAAATAAAAAATAAAACCAAGGCTTCATGTAGAATCTCCATCTCCATTTTTTTGGTTCTTCAATTATTTTTATGCCATTAAGCCCAATTTTGAATTATAAATGACTTCAATAATTTTTAAACAATCTTTTAAAAATATTGAACTTGGTTAATTAAAGCCCAACAGGTCATTTAGGTCTATTTTGAACTTGGGCCACTTAATTAAAAATTTAATTAGAATTTTAAAACTCTAATTAACATTATTGGATCAAGCCCACAAATTCAAGGAAACCCTTAACCACCCTAGGGCTCGAGTAAGGAGCCAAGTTATTAGGGTTTGCAATTTGGGGCTTGGCTTGGTAGGGGCGGCTCAAAAGGGGCACCAAAGGAAAGGCACAGCAAGGATGCGACTAGCGTGCATGAGGCAAGGCGTAGGGGCATGGGAGCCAGGGAGCAGGGGCGGCGCAGCAAGGCTCAGGGAGCCAAGTGCTCAAGGGCGCTAGAGCCAGGGTGCGAGAGCTAGACCTAATAAGGCTCAGCAAGCCAGATGTGCAGGGGCACTTGAGAAAAAGCCTAGGGGAGTGACTAGGCACGACAAGGGCACGCGGGTGCGCATGGTGCGCCTGATGCATCTGGGCAGCAAGTGCCGAGAGGGCCTAGGGGCTCGGGATTACACTTTCATGAAAAAATTTAAATGTAGAAAATAAAATTACAGAAAATCATATGCCCATTATGGCTTACAATTTTGTAGATCTAGAAAAAAAATAAAGACAATTCCTAAACTAAAAATACCATATAATTCATGACTCTTAAGAACAAACATTCATAAAAATAAACATCCATTAATTCATCACATAATACAATAATATAAGAATGCATATTATACCCACACAACAATTAATGTATGCAGAGATTAATGATCGCTCTGATACCAATTGTTAGTAATAGGTTTACCATGTGTCCAACCGAAAGGACGAGGTGGTGGGCCCAGAGATTTAAAAAAAAAAAATTATTTGAACAATGTTTAAATAATTGGATCCATTAATATGCAAAACATTAATCATGGAGAAAGGAAAAGACGATAAGGATTTACCAGTTATAGAATAATCAAGAATCTCTGTTATCTTTTAGTACCACCAACGAACATCCAATTCAAAGCAACATTTTGAATACTCAGACCAAGATCTTCCAAGATGTATCTCTGCACATCAAGACGTGTGTGGGCACGTACATTAATGGTGGGAAAATTTCTGATTCACAAGATGTACTCAACTCATGAAAACTTGAAATATTAGGTCTGAGACAGTATTCAGAGATAGAGAAAAAATAATATGATATATTTTCTCTGTGTGTGAAAGACATAGAATTCTCTAGAATCGTATAGAAACTAATTTCTATCAGATAGATTTATAAAATAATTTATTAAATTCAAAATTAAAATTATAAACCAATTATTAAATAAATAAAAGAAATATCCAAGGCCCAGTCTTGGACATAGTCACATTTGCACTATGATTGGGGTGTAGCATATCCCAATTTCAGGGATATGTGTGTTAACCACTTTTATTTAATTATTATTTAATAATCATTTATTCAAACATATTTAAATCTGATAACAAACTTTATTTTATTAATTAATGAATAAATTTCAAATTAATTCAAACCAATTTTGAATCATCTGAATTATCTTTTCACATTATTAAAATAAATAATACTAATTAATTCAAAACTAATTATCTTAATTATTTAAATGTCATTTTCGAAAATCTATATTTTATTTACAAAAAAATTTCAAAAATTATATTAATAAATTTATCAAATTTGAAAATTAATATATTAATTAATTAATTTGTCTCAATTACATATTTGATCCTGAAGAACAAATTTCTTCCAAATATGTCATTTTCCTGATTTTTCCCAATTTCAACTCTTACCTTGAATAGTGTTGATAGAGTCATATTGGGGACCTATGGACCTATAATTTCAAGCTCCAATAAAATTTAGATTATTAATTAAAACCCTTTAATATAATGACCTTAATTTATTAATCTCAATATTATTCCACTACAAATATGAGGCTGCACTCTTGTAATTATAGACATTTATTTATTGAGTACTTTTAAGTATAAAAAGTGTTAATCAATTTAATCACTACATACAATCCAATCCTATATTAATGGTTCATAATTAAAGCAGGAATTAATTATTGTTTAACCTCTTTAATTATATCTTGTTTCCTTTAGTACCATTAACTTTATTAGTGAAGGTTACTTCATAAACTGATTTATGAATTTCGAGCTCAATAACCTTTCAGTTCCAAAATACAACCCTTAAGAAAACCAATATTAAATTCATCTCAGAAAGGTATAGATTCCATATTTGTATATTATGTCCCTAGCCATTTAAATCAATGAGTTCCCAAAACAACGATTTCAGCCTGATCATTTTAGCAAACTATAACGAGTGAATCAAAGAACTCATATGACATAAACAAGAGTTCATAATAAATTCAGGATTAAGATCGATTTGTATATGATCATCTTATTGATTTGTTAGATTGATACTTATAAAGTAAACGATATTATCAAGTTTTTAATAAATATATCTGGTCTTGTTCATGTATAACCACTTTATACATAGTACATCCACTAAGATATTATATTACACCAGTGTTGACGCGGTTCTTCGCCAACAGATAATTATACGAATAAACGGGATGGATTAGTGCTAAATAGTGAACCGTAATATGAAAATACTTTAATTCCAAAATGGCGAAATTAGTATTGTGGGAAGGTTATCACTCCTTTCTTTTTAGGTGGTTCGGAGGTTAAAGTCTCTCTAGTCCACCAGTCAATATTATTGATATCTCTTGAGTATTCCTTACAGAGTGTTTCTTTACAACAAAAACGCCAACCCCTTGCAACGCCCAGGGTCTCGGTATTTATAGGGAGAAGATACATGGGTTGGTAAAGGGGGCCATCCCATGACCTTCTTACCCATCATGTCATCTCTGTGACACTGATGATTAATTCCTAAAACCTGATAGTGAAGTGTGGTCTAATCAATAGGTAAGGGGGGATAATGGGCCGCATGGCCCAAACCATTCGTGGGGTGCCTAAACACGCACATTTATACTGCGTGTCTGAGAATTCAGGAATGGAATAGACACATGATGTCTGATATGTAGCATCAGCTTGTGATATCCAAGATGATGACCTGAGGCTTTCGAGTAGACTGCTAACTCTCAAATCATCTCGGGCTGGAGAGGTGGAAACTCGTATCAGCAGCTCCGGGTGGACGATCTACACGTGGCAGATTGAATTATGCCCTTTTCCAGCTCGCCAATAACTTGCGGATATTTAGGGCGTACAACCAGTAATCTAGATCTAGATTACATTTATTCATAATTCTGGTGAACCGTACTTACAGTATTTAATCCAAAGAATCCATATAATTTTGTTTTACTACGAACTATTTAAATATGTTCCCTACAATCTTAATCCTCTTGTACCAATACAAGATTGTAGTCACAATAATGAATTTGAGAATTTTCTGATATTCATATAATATTATTCTATTAATAATAATAAAAAATCAATATATGATCAAAATTTATTTCAATTATTTATTTCATAAAATATTGTTCAATACATATGCTTAAGAAGGCACTAATCCCAATAATGTTGAGAGCGACCTTCCTCGCGAATCAAAACTGCACTAACGACATACTCTGTGATGACCAAGTATAGGACTAAATGCTCTCCCTCTATTAGTTTTAATAATATTGGAGGGTTGGCCATATGTGCCTTAAGCTGTTGGAAAGTCTGATCACAGTCCTCCGACCATTCGAATCATTGACTTCCTCGGAGGATGTTGAAATAGGGTATGCACTTATTGATGACATTGATACAAAGTGGCTGAGCGCTGCTATTTGACAAGTTAGGCTTTGCATGTCTTTGTGTTTCCTCGGCGATGGCATCTCTATTAGCAACTTGATTTTCTCAGGGTTTGCTTCAATTCCTCGGTAGCTCACGATAAATCCCAAGAACTTCCCAGAGGCCACACCAAAAATGCATTTTTTGCAGATTAAGTTTCATCCCAAACCTGTGGAGTAACCTAAATTTTTTTGCCAAGTCCATTACGTGCTCAGATGAGGTTTTGGACTTGACCAGCATGTCATCCAAGCACACCTCCATGTTCCAACCAAATTGGTCTTTGACCATCTTATTCATTATCCTTTGATAAGTGCCCCCGCATTCTTCAGGGAAAAAGGCATCACTTTATAGCAATAGAAGCCTTTATATAATCGGAAGCTAGTGTGTTCCTGGTCGACAACATGCATGGAAATCTAATTGTATCTGGAATACGCATCCATAAACTTTGAGAGCTCGTAATCGGAAGGGGCATCCACCACATAATTGATTCTCGGCAAGGGGAAGTAGTGTTTGAGGCAGGCTTTGTTAAGATCAGTAAAATCAATGCAGGTCCTCCATGTTCCGTTGGATTTGGGGACCAACACCGGGTTTTCCAACCACTTTGGGTATTGAGCCTCCCCTATAAACCCATTATCAAGAAGCTTTTCGACCTCTACTTTTAGGGCTTCCACCCTTGTCGTGTCAAGAAGTCTCCTTTTTTGTTGGACTGGATTCACATTTGGATCCACGTTCAGAGTGTGGCAGATAATGTTGGTATCAATCCCCGTCATATTCGTGTGGGACCATGCAAATGCATCCTATTTCTCACGAAGGAATGCCACTACCACTTCACAGACCTTCACCTTGAGGTTTTTACCAACCCTGGTCCTTTTGTTTAGGTTGGCTTCATCGAGAACAACTTCCTCTAATTCTTCCATGGGCTCGATGGCCCTATCCTCTCCGACCTTGGAGTCTAACTCATTTGACTCATCTCGCCCTTCGAGGACCGCCTGGACCTCCATCTCCTATGGAGGATTTTGCTTGGGGGTTATTGTAAAGAACGCCCTAGACTAATACTTACAAAACATTCGCATAACATAGTTTATGTAATGCCCCAAATTTCCTAATAAGGTTTAGGACCTTGATTAGGAGGCCGGGAGGGCCATAATTGATTTATTATGATATGTAATGATTATATGCATATTTACGTGAATTATATTATTATATGATGGTGAATGCATGCATATGGGCTCATATGTTAATTATGAGGGTATTTTGGTAATTTGGCCACTGTGGGCGTAATTGTATATTTTGGGTGCATGATTGTGATTAATTAATATAGCCACACTATAAGGTGGATTGGTTCGAGCTATCGACATGAGACGATCGTGAGATGTAAGTGTTCGGTCTAGTCATAACGGGTTTAAGTTCGGGGCTCGGGGTGAGTGTCGGGGTGAATTTAATGATTAGAGCATTACCGGGAATTAAAGGGTAATGAGATATGATTTATTGGTATTTGGGAATGTTGAGATTAGCTGGAATTGGAGAGCGTTAATTATAATTAACGGTATAGGTTGGAAATGACGAATTTACCCTCGGGAGTGTTTAGAAGCTTTTAAGTTGGTCTAGGGGCATTATGGTCTTTTGACCTTAAGGATTTATATCAGTTTTGGGGGGTTTGGAAGGCTGTAGAAACAGAGCAAAACAGAGCCTAACCTCATCCTTTCATCCTTTCTCTCGCGTGCAAACTTTCCTTCATCCTTTTCTTTGAATTTTGAGAGCCACCTTGAAGAGTTAAGCTTGGAGATCAAAGGGGGAAGCTAGGGAACTTGTCACAGCCATTAAAGGGGATTCAAAACCTTGTTTGAGGTGAGTTCCAGTTATGAATTTAAGGTGTGCTCTGTTTTTTTTTAGTTAAGTTTTGAGTTTCTTAAGTTTTTAAGCTTAGGATTGGACTTTGTGAATTGTTGAGTTTTTGGTTGGTTTGAGCTTCAGGTTCTGGTGGTTTTGGACCATTGAGAAGTTTGGTAACATTGATTTGATGATTTGGAGATGTTTAGATGGGTTCTTGGAAGGTTTTAGAGGTGGAAAAACGAAGAAAAATGATGGTGCGAAGTTGGGCCGCGGCCCTGTTCTTGGGCGCCGCGACCCTAGCTTGAAGAAGGTGGTGGAGGCTCTGTCAGGGGGGCGCGCCGCGGCATGGTCCATGTAGGGCCGCGGCCCTTAAGGGAAAAAAAATACTAAATGGTGGTTTTGTGATGGGAACTTAACTCTAAGGGCGTAGGATCGATCCTACTACCTAGTTGAGTGGGATTTGATATTCCGGAGGCTTGGGTTGGGTTTGGAAGTATTTAATTACTCATTTTGATGAGGTTTTATATTTGGTTATGACTAGGTGACCGCTAATGGACTAGAAGTTGATCGTTCTCAAGGGTCGTTCTTTTAATCGTTCTAGCTCGACTTTGAGGTAAGAAAACTGCACCCCGTATGTGACATGCATGGCTATGGTTGATGCATGTTGGATGTTTAAATGTAAACATTAATAGCATAATGAATGCTTGATGATTTTTCCCATTTGCATATGATTATTAGTGAGGCATGCTGGGTGATTAAGTGTGATGCATGTGATGCACGAGAAACATGTGATTAGGGCATGCCATGAATGATGAATATGAGATTGGCCAGAGCTTGAGTCTCTGAGTTTGTGCATGATCATGATTGTGCTAGCAACTGTTTAGTAAGCATGCTAAATGCCCTATTCTTGGATAATTGGCATATGATACATATTGATAGCATTGCTTACTTGTGCATGGCACTGACTAATTAGTCAGATTTGGCAAAGGTGCTAGTATCAACTGTGAAGTCGTGACTCACTAGTCAGGTTCGGCAGTGGTACTGGGCACTGGTCACGTTGCACAGAATCGTCAGACAGAATTGGCAAAGGAGTTAGCATCAGCTGTGAAGCTGTGACTGAATAGTCAAGTTCGGCAGTGATACTGGACACTGGTCACCCAGAATTGGCAAAGGTGTTAGTACCAGCTGTGAAGCTGTAAATGATTAGTCAAGTTCGGCAGTGATACTGGACAACGGTCACATAGCACTGACTGATTAGTCAGAATGGTCTTAGCGTGGTTCACGCAAGCCAACGGAGATTAGATCTAATCGATTACTAGCATTGAATGACTCAAGGAGCATTAATGCCTGACCGACCCTGAGGGTCGATGAACAAACAGAGCTTGAAGGCTAGTGGCTTACCTATCAGCCACTCTCTTGCTAGAAAACAGAGCTTGGAGGCTAGTGGCTTACTTAACAACCACTCTCCCGTTGAAAAGAGAGCTTGGAGGCTAGTGGCTTACTTAACAGCCACTCTCCCTCTTGAATCATGCGATGTTCACTCATTGGTTTGAAAGCTTTATGTTCAGTGTGAATATAATGATAATCGTTTGATAATGTTTATGAAAAGTGTTATGTTTTCTTGCTGGGCTTCGGCTCACGGGTGCTATGTGGTGCAGGTAAAGGCAAGAGGAAGCTGGACCATCCTTGAGTTGGAGAGCTTAGGTGATGACGTGTCCATATGCAGCTGCTCGACCGCCACGACCGAGGTTTAAAGTGGAACTAGGGTTGAACCCTGTTTTGTCGCTTAGAACGGCCTGTTGTAAATATTTTCTGTAATAAACTCTGAAATTTATATTTTCGAGATCCCAATGTATATATTAAACGTTCTAGTGAAACGTTACATCTTAACCAAAATGTTTAATCCCTAAACCGCTAATCATACTTAGATCACGATTTTGGCCAAATGACTCGATTAGCGAGTTTAGCACTGTTTACAAGGCACACCGTAACGGTCCCAGGAGTTAGGGCGCTACAGTTTATCAAGGAATAACATCCATTATCAAAGTCTCAGGGGGACTTGTTTAAAACCATGCAAGTTGGCGCCATAAGTTTTAAAATAAAACATAGGTTTTTATGCAAAGTTCAAATAAACCAAAAAAAAAATTAAATAACTGAGTCCCACTGATAATTTAGGAAAGTCTCTTAAAAACAAAACATAATTTAAATGGCGTTCTACGTTGATCGTTTCTCCGTCCATAGGATTACCTCACGCCATACAACCCATGATGAAAGAACTCCTCACGTCACCACGCGTGCCATAAAGAAATCCTATTTGCTACCTGGAAGGAAAGTAAGGGGGGTGAGCTAAAAGCCCAGTAAGGAAGTACAAATAAATAAGCAAGTAAGAATACAACAAATACAAACACTAACGTTCATCTAAAACATCATGGTATATCATATCATAATCGTAACATATCATCATATCATAACATAATCGTAACATATCATCATATCATAACATAATAGTGACATATCATCATATCACAAACATACAGCATACATGATGAGCATGGATCGCTAGTTGTCCATGTCACCCTATGAGGTAAACAGGAGATCACTGGTCCTTGAATAACCTCGACGCGTCCGCCCTAGGAGTTACGTCTCAATGTCCTCAGTAACTCGTTCGATGTATCTGACATCGTAATCTGTTTGATGTATCTGACATCATAATCTGTTTGATGTATCTGACATCGTAACTGGTTTGATGTATCTAACATCCATACACATATCACATTCAACATATCATCACATTACGGCATTCATATTTCATAACAATTCATTCATACAACAGTCTTACCATTCATAGCATAAATTCATAGAATCTATCTAACTTCCTTACCTCAGGTCCAAGCTAAGAATTTTCACAATCTTTCAACGAGCCTATACCATAATCAAAATAACATTTCTTAGGTTCATAAAATTACTATTTTGCCCTTCCATAAAACTCATGTGTGCATGGGCCATGCACACATAATAACAGTTACACAAAACATGCAATTATCGCCATAAAAGAATAATGCTCGTTTTACCCATTTTACTAGCATGATCGTTTTATAAAAATCACATAGTTGAATAATAAACATAATTTTGGACGTAAAAGTGGATTTGCATGTAACATGCATACGTGAGAACATTGCGTAATAAAGACGTTTTCAAAAACGATAATTCTACATTTCTTACTTTTATTGTTTTAAAATCAATAGACATATTACATGCTTTATTTTTCTTAAAATTTCTAAGTTGATTAAATTTCTCAAAACTTTATTTTATTTTAGCTCAAAAATAAAATATGTGACAAATTTCATTCATTAATCTCAAATTACAAAGAATTAACCAAAAAGCTTGGATTTAATTAAAATGCCTATTTTTAATATGTTTCTTTAGAAAAATAAATTTTATCATTGTGTTACATAAATGAGGTGAGAAAATATATTTTTAAGTGTGGAAAAAAAAATATATTTTTATTTAAATTATTTAAGACTTAGTTTTATGTAACAAAATCCATATGTGACAATTAAATAACAATTTTTAACCTTTTTAAAACAAACTTTCAGCCACCATTTATTTTCTTCAAAAATCACAAATAAATAGAATCTAAATATTTTTCTCAATCAAAATAAAGGAAAAAAATCATAACTTATCAAAATATGCATTCATACCTTTAAAAATACCATTTTTCAATATTACCATAACTTAGGAAAAATAATTTATTCCAAAAACTCATCAAATTCGTTTTAGTGAAACTCACTTCATATATTCTTACAAAAATTCCAGCAACTATTTTTATCATTAAAAATCACCATATTCAATTTAAAAGCTCATATTTTCTCAAAAATCAATAAAAATTCTGTAGGTAATTATTTGAGTAAAATATCATTTTAATGAGACTTAAAGTCCCCTTTTTAATTTCATAAAATTAACATAACATCAAGGACATTACTTATGCATGCAAATCATCTTTTTATCAAACTTTTACCCAATTAATTACAAAAATCAGCAAGCTTAATTTCTCATGAAACTCATCTTTTATCCCAAAATTTCACATAAAATCATACATGTCCAAAATCTCATCATACTCTTATTATATACATGATTCTAATATTACTAACATATTCACATGAAATCTTATAAAACCATTTTTTCTATTCCATTGAATCTACACATGAAATCCAACAAAACAACAACCATGGCAATAGCATACATAAATTCATAACACCATATCTCATGAACATGCCTTTACAAATACCCTAACATAATTATTATCATATTTTTCTAAAGTCATCATTTACCATTTACATAAATCAAAGATTACAAAGATAACCATAGCAATATAAACACAACATATATCCTCATTATAAACCCTATCAAATCCATTCCCTCAATCATACCCATGAACCCTTTTTAAACAAATCATATTCTCAAAAATATACAAATCATAATCATCAATCCTACAATAATCAACCATTAGCATCACCATCAAAAACCTCAAAGATAAACCCATCAAAACCATTATATAGGCTAAGAAAGACCATTACCTCTCTTGGTTGTAAAATCAAGAACACTTTAGCAAGAAAACCTTGTCACCTATAGAGGATTTCCAAACACCATACACCCAAAGAAAGAAACCACAAAATTAACCTTAGATTAGAGAAGAGGAGAAGATCCAAATGCACATATGTGAAACACTAGTTGATAGATTCTTACCTAGGGTTCGAAACCCTCTTCTTCTTCTCCTTCTCTTTCTTTTCTTCTTCTTCTTCTCTAGAAAAATATGGCAGCCCTTGCTTTCCCTCTCTCTAGCTCGCCTCCCTCTCTCTCTATCTCCTCTCTAGGTCACGGCCAAATGGCCTAATCTCTTCTTAATCCCCTTTTTAAATTCTCATTCCCATAAAGCCACTATCAAGAGGAAATGGTAAGTTTCCTTTCTTCCCCATTTTCCTTTAATTCCCTTTCATTTTTCTTTTATTATAATAGATCTAAAATAATAAAGGGTGATCACATTCCTATCCCAAAATAACTAGTGTCTTCAAATTTTGATTTTATTACTTAAAAAGAAATAATCCTTTTCCCACTACACGTCCACACTAGCCATTTCCTTTATTTATTTATTTATTTTTATTAACTAAAATAAATCCCATAAAGGAAAGAGTGTGTAGAAAATCTACACATGTGCACCTCATTACCATGTACTAGCACACACTAAAACACTAGAGTGCATTACTATCTACCATGCACCTTAGTGCATTCAACCATAACTCACATAATTACCTCAATTGTCACATTTATTTAAAATGTAACACTAATAGTAAAATAAACATGTTACACAATTATTCACTTATTAAATTAATTAACCAAACAAACAATTAACAAATTTAAATTCAAAAGATTATACCAAACAATTCTAACAATTAAATAAAATAATAAACAATCAAATAAAACAAATAATCAACTAAATAAAATAACAACACTTAAATAAAACAATTCATCACACTTAACATTTAAATAAAATAAATCACAAAAATTTAAATAATCTAAAAAAAAATTTGGTGCACTACAGTTATTGCCTCATGCATCATCATAGGGTGTTTAAGAGATACATTGTACCACAGGCTGGCCTCCTTCTTGTCCCCGCAAATCGTGCCAATTTCTGCGTTAGTGAGGAACTTCATGCATAAGTGATGTGGCGACAATGAATTCCACCAAGGCTGGTCAGCCCATGATGGCGTCGTAAGTGGACAAGCAATCAACTACTACAGATGTGTAGTATTTGAATGTCTGCCTGAGAACTTTCCCAAGTGTTATTGACAGCTTGATATGTCCCATCGGAATCAATCCTTCGCTCAAGAATCCAAATAGGGTTTAGGTACACGAAATGAGATCACTTGTTGTCAATCCTATCCTTTCGAAGGCTTGCTTGAATAGGATGTTTACTGAACTCCCGTTATCCATCAAGATTCGAGCAACCATTCTGTTGGTAATCTAGGTCTTAATTACCAAGGGATCATGATGGGGGAAGTGCACTCTCCGAGCATCTTACTCAATGAATGTGATGACTTGGTCCATCATTCGGGGCAACTGTGCCAAGACCTGGACAAGTTCATAAACCTTGTCATCGTGATTGAGAGCCCATGCGTGTCTATTCTGCAAGCTCTGCAATGTCCCTTTGAGGAGGGGTCCTCTTGAAATGGTCCCCACTATTCCGTTCACGGGCGGGGGACCTTAAGCCATGGGCTGCTGCACTGAAAGCACAGCGGTGGCTTCTTGGGCTTGATTTTGGGGTGGTGCCACCACATGAGGCTGGAGAGGATTCAGGTGTACTGGTGGAGGTGTCCTAATTTGATGAGATTTTCTATCTCATCTGGCAGCTGCCTGCATTCATTGGTATTGTGCCCAATCTCATTATGGTACTTGTAGAATTTGTTGCGTCTCTCTTGTCGCACTCTCTCCGAATGAGATGAGGCTTCGAGTAGTGGACTTGTTGTTCAGTGGCCAAGTACAAATTTTCCTAAGAATCCACCAATTTAGTGTAGTTGGAGTATTAAGATGTGTACTTTTCCTTGGGAGCTTTCTTCATCCTCTTGCTCTTTTTGTTTTTACTCCCGGCTTGCTTCCACTTGGGCCCTCGCTAAGTGCCATTGACGGGGATGAAGTAGCTACTCTGGTACTGAAAGCAAGTTGATAAGCGCTGAATCTAGTGGGAGCTGCATATTATCGTGTGGGAATGGCATTGTAACCCGCTTGTGGGGAATTGTAGTTGTAATGCGGGGTACTCATTATGCTTATTTGTACGAGGGTGTACCATGAGAAATGAGAAGAATTTGGAGCGGTCGTGGTAGGCAGGCTAAATGAAAAGACAGACAATAGACCTCCAAAAATCCATATCTTGGCATCTTCCTAGTTGATAAACTCTTGGGCCCGACTAATGAAGTCATCAAGCTTATGGCACCTACACTTTTATAGCTCATCCCATAGTTGAGAACCTGGGCAGATGATAGCCTACAGAGCCATGAGCTGCTAGCCACCATCTACTCTCTTTTTCCTCACGACTTCCTCCTTGAAGCGCTTAATGTAGGCTTTAAGGGTCTCAAACGACCCTTGCTTGATGTTAGCCAAGGCATTGACCTAAAAATTCACCTTTCTTGCAACAATGAATTGTCTTTGGAACTCGGAGGACAATTGAGAACAGGAATGGATTGAACCCAGATTATGCTTCTTAAACCATTCATCTGCTTCTCCCAATAAGGTTAACGAGAAGTGTTATCCCTCAAATTCAAGAGATGACGTGGTGAATGAGAAAGCGACACATGGCATCACAAGTCATGGAAAAAATGACAAAGTATTGAAAACGACTGATGAACATAGATGGATAGGTCCAGAACCTATAGGGAATTCGACCAAGCCTAAACCCCCTAGGGGTAGTCGACCTAGCCCTAGCCCCCTAGGGGTGGTCGGCCTGACCCCAACCCCTAGAGGTGGTTGGCCTAGCATGCCTAAGAACCACATAGGGTGGTCGGCCCACCTTATTCTTCATAGGGTGGTGGGATTGAACTCCCAAATACACTTCGCTAGATAAAGTTCACACTCGTTCAAGCTTAAATCAATGGGCCTAGCACCCAAGCTATAAAGGGTCATCAGGCCCAGCATCGAAGCCCTAAAGGGTCATCGAGCCTAGCACCTAAGTCTCATAGACCAACCAAGACTTAGTATTTTCCCAAAGGTTTCAATTGTGCATCATCAACCACGATCCAGAGAAACGATGAGAAGACCCACGATCTCACAATCATGGGAAGCTGGGCACATATCACCACTCCCAATGATCGTGTACCAAACCACGATATCAGTCTTGCTGATCATGTAACAGCCTATAGGTACTATAAATAAAGGACCCAAGACTTCATTTGAGGAAGAGGGATGGAGAGACTTTTGGTATGAAAAGTTGTCTTCGGTATATCCTCCTCCTTGATCCTCAGCTGGTGATAACCAGATCGAAGATCTATCTTAGAGAATATCGCTCTGCACTGCAACTGATCAAACAAATCATCAATTCTTGGCAGTGGATATCTGTTCTTGATAGTCAACTTGTTCAGTTCCCTGTAATTGATACACATCCTCAAAGAACCATCCTTTTTCTTCACAAAGAGACATGGTGCACCCCATGGTGAGAAACTGGGCTTCATAAAACCCAAGTCTAGCAACTCCTGTAGTTGAACCTTTAGTTCCTTTAGCTCAGTTGGAGCCATCCTATAAGGTGCCCTAGACACTAGCTCTATCCCTGGTGCCAATTCAATTACAAACTCAATTTCTCTATGTGGAGGTAACCCTGGCAGATCCTCTAGAAACACGTCCAAAAACTCATAGACTAGTCGGGTATGTTCTGATCGCACTAGCACGACCTCAGTGGTATCCAAAATGCTAGCTAAGAACCTTATGCATCCCCCCTACAATAGGTCTCTAGCTCTAAGTATTGATATCGTAGGTATACAGGTCTATGCACAGTGCCAACGAATACAAAGGGGTCCTTACCCTCAGGCTCAAAAGTTACCATCTTCTTCTTGATATCTATCGTTGCCCCATACTTCTCTAGCCAATCCATACCCAGAATTATATCAAAATTTGTCATCCCCAATTCTACCAAATCAACTAATAATTCACTGCCATCCACTGAAACTGGTAGTGATCTAACCCATCTTTTTGAAATCACTAACTCCCCAGTAGGCAACATAGTACCAAACCCCACAAGATAGAAGTCACATGGTCTACACAATCCATCTATAATCCTACTAGAAACAAAAAGAGTGCGTAGCACTTGAATAAATAAAAATAGTATAGAGGGTTCCAACACTAGAAAGCTGACCTGTAACTACCGATGGACAAGCCTCGGCCTCTGCTTGGGTCAAGGTGAACACCCGATCTAGCGTCAGGCTGTCCACTTTCTTCGGCTCCTCCTTTCTGGCTCTCGAGTAGTCTTTCTTCAGGTGCCCCACACTACCACAAACAAAGCAGGCTTTCACCTGACATTCCCCAATATGGTGCCTCCTGCACCGAGTACACTCTGGGAATGCTCTCCAAGTCTCATCGCCACTCTGGCAGCCCATCTGTATGCCTCATGGCCTCCTATCTGGCCTTGAAGCTGACATTGTATCTGGAGTCTTCCTCTTCTGATCACTGGGCCCTCCGCCCCTACCAAAACTTGTAAATGGAGGTCTCGACCTCCTAGAATCCCTTCTGGCTGGATTGTCACGCCAGATCTTGTTCTCTGCGCTCTCAACTGTAAGTGCCTCTTCACAGCTTGTGCATAGGTAGTCAATCTTGGCACAGAGGTTATACGAACATCCCAGGCTAACATAGGTTATAGCCCCTGAAGAAACCTCTCTCTTCTAGTCCCATCAGTGGGCACCAGATCCCCGACAAACTTTGCCAATCTGTCAAAATTCAAGGAGTAATCAGTCACTGTCATGTTACCCTGAAGGAACTTGCTAAATTCCTCAGCCTTCACAGCTTTAACTGAATAATTGTATTACTTCTCATTGAACAAGGTTCCGAACTCTTCCCATTCCATGGTGGTTACTGCTCTGGTTTGGGATACCACCTCCCACCATATTCAGGCATCCTCCCGAAACATATAAGTGGCGCATGCCACTCTCTCATTACCACCTACCCTCATAAAATCCAGGATGATGGTTATCATGGTCATCCACTGCTCATCCTTCAATGGATTTGAGCTGCCCTAAAAAACTGGAGGAAGTTTCTTCCTGAACATCTCATACAGGGGTTCCCACTAATCTTCCCCTACTTGGGGCTGCACTACTATTGGTACCTCTGGCTGTATCACTGCCGGTATCGCAGGTTGTGGGTTCCCTACTGGAACCTGTTTCTATCTCAAGAGGTGTATCTCTTCATCGTGCCTCCCTAACCTGGCTTGCATGTCAGCAAGCACCTACTGCCAGTTTTCTAGAGCTGGCGGTGGGGCCTTGCCCTAGTCATTCCATTCACTGGCCTGTAACTCTTGACCAGCCAACCTCTCTGACCTTCGAGGATTCATACTGTTACTCAATCCACCATATAGTGATCAAATCGGTCGTTAGGTAAGTAATAACTATACCTCTTGCCACCTGACGGTCCAAGAACAAACAGATAAACAACAAGTGCAATGCTAATAAGCATGCCATCATTCATTCATGGTGCTAATAAGCACCTCCTGATATCCATCAGCAAATAACAATGCACATATACATATCCAAGCATTTACACAATTATAACATTGCTAATAAGCATATTCTTCTAATCCCTGCCAGTGTTAACAGTGCTACTAAGCATTTCCTAGCCTAAAAACAAATAATAATGCTAATAAGCGGCTCCCTTGCATTCACAAGCAGTAACTATGCTAATAAGCATGTTCTTTATCATTCATGCAGTAGTCAAGGGGCCACGCCCTATCAGATTATCTCATGCTTCCTAAACAGGCACGCAGATAAGGCATTCATATCATGTTTAAACATTTAAACACATAACCACATAATAATTATTGAACCTTGAGTCGAGCTTGTCTTTAGTGGCAAGTGTACATGCC
Source organism: Humulus lupulus (assembly GCF_963169125.1). NCBI lineage: Eukaryota > Viridiplantae > Streptophyta > Magnoliopsida > Rosales > Cannabaceae > Humulus > Humulus lupulus. The sequence goes on from NC_084796.1 coordinate 186,061,936, forward strand.
CAACCAGACTTCACGAATCCTTAAACCTTGGCAGCTCTGATACCAAGTTGTAATGTCCTCCTAATCCAAGGTCGTTACACTGAGTACTTTAAACTGTGTCAGACTTGCTAATCAAGTCATTTGGCTTAAAACGTGTAACTATGGTTAATGTCAAGGGTTAGGGTTAAAATTTTTGGTCAAAGGAACCGTTGACCTTTATTTAAAAAGTTTCATACCTTCGTGGGATCCCAATATATTACAACCAAAATCTTAAAGAAGTGTAGGTATATCAAAACTTACATCCAGCCGACCTAAGAGGCAAAAATAGGGCTACAACCCTAGTTCCTTTGAGATATCCTCGGCCGTGGTGGTCGAGCAGTCGCTTATGTACACACCGCCACCAAAGCTCTCCAACTCATGGCTGGTCAAGCTTTCCCTTCCCCTTACCTGCACCACAAAGCACCGGTTAGCCAAGGCTCAGCAAGAAAACTATACACGTGCATAAATAGAACAATACAAATTCCCAGATACTTATCTAGCATGTCCAACAATAAAAACCTACACGTACAGTCATTCAGTTACAAATAAATGGTCATTGGAGCAATTTGGGGCCGCTGCCCTTAACAGTTGACCATAGAGCCAACCTCGGGGCCTATGCCCTATCTATGTGACCATAGAGTCACCTGGGGCCCTTTCCCTTCGCTTTGAGTAACTAGCCATAGGGCTAGCCCAACACCTTTGGTTTTCCAATGACCATAGGGTCGGCCAACGTAATAGTACGTTGCTAATTTCGGCTAAGCCTTTCGACCAGCGCGCAGCTCGCTTTTTCCGTCCTTGAGTAATAAGTCAAACCCTGATCCAAGTATTCAAACATCAAATCAAAAACAGATATTAATAGGCATATCCCAACAAAACGAGCACGTATGTATGTTAACCACATAACACCATCGAGTAACCGTACTCATAACACTAATCATACTTATTTAACAAGCCCTCAAGCCATAACCACAAAATTCATGCAACAAACATGAAACACTTAAGCAAGTATAGAATATTCAGGTAGGATCAATCAACATGTGAAACAATAGCTTAAACATAAACATTCTTAGGGGCCCAAGCCCTCATCATAATAATTGATAATAGTTGGGCTAAGCCCTAATCACATATAACACGTATTGGATGCAGTTTTCTTACCTTAGGTCCGAGTATGGCATAAAATAAGGACGACCCTCGAGCACGATCCTTGTTTCGGGCCCCTAGCGATAACCTAGTCACAACCATAAAATAAGATTCCATCAATAACGAGCAATAAAGGCTTCTGGACCGAGTCCTAGCCTCTGGTGCCTTGAATTCCACTAAACCGAGTAGTGGAATCAATCCCGAGCCCTAAGAAAAAGGTTCCCGTCCTTAAAAACTCCCCAAGGCCAAAATTGCCCAGGCGGGCCGCGACCTGCCCTTGAGGGTCACGACGCGCCCCTTCTAATCAGAGGTCCTCTCCCTCTACCAAAGGGATGTGGGTCGTGACTTGCCCAAGAGGGCCGCAGTGCACCTCCCAGACAGAGGCCTCCCTGGGCCTTGGGTTCAGCTAGGTCGCAACCCCTCAAGAACAGAGCCTCGACTTGGCCTGCAAACCTAGATTTTCTTCAATTTTCAACAACCAAATTCAACCCAAACTATCCCAATTTCACCCCCAAAACCATAATTCAATCACCACAATAGTTCTAACATCTTTCCAGCAACAAACCCAACAAAAATCTAGTTACTAAACTCATAAAAACACCAATTTCAATTCTTGAGCTAGAAGGTTCAAGAACACCTCAAAACAGCTGCAAATTCTTACATAAATCAGTTAAACACAAGGGTTAGATTGTTACCTTAGCTGTGAATGATGATCCCCTAACCACAAGCTTTCCAAACCCCAATCCTAATCCCAAGCCTTTAGTTATTTGGTGTCTAGCCGAAATCCTTCTCAATTCTTCAAAGACTAGCTTAGGGAAGCTTAATAAGGAAGAGAGTGAGGTGAGAGAGTGAGTCGGTACAGTGAGAAGTGTTTTTGTGTTTGTCTTTTGTTTCCTTGGGGCTTAAGTGACTTAAGCTAACCCCGAGGCTCGGGGTACCAAAAACTTCCCTAAGGGCAAAATGGTTAAATTCCCTGATATTCCCTCCTAAACTCACTAACTCCAAATATATCCCAAAATTTTCAATCCCATTACCCGATAACCCAATTAAATGCCAAATATTCAAAATACCCCTTGACTCGCCCTGAGTCGGGTATTGGGTCTCGTTGTGACTTTCCCATCTAACTTGCACGCTAGGATCGTCTCGTGCCGAGTAACACAAATAAACCCACATAATAATGTGGTCTCACACATATATTACATATATGCACATATATATAAACAATTATGCCCATAATGGGCCAAGTTATGAAAGTCGCCCTTCTAATAAGAATAAGGCCCACATACATATTTAATACCCCTAAACATGCACCACTAGTTATATTATCATATAACTTACATAATCACAAACACATATATCAAATGAACATATAACTCAATATATTGCCATCCTAGCCCCCAAATCAAGGCCCTAAGCCTTATTAGGTAATTTTGGCACGTTACAACTATCCCCTCCTTACAGAAATTTCGTCCTCAAAATTTTACCTGAACAACTCGGGATTCTAAGTCTACATATCTGCCTTCAGCTCCTACGTCACTTTCTCGACCTTACTATTCCTCCATAATACCTTAACTAATGGTATAGTCTTGTTCCTCAGAACCTTTTCCTTCTTTTCTAAAATATGAACTGCCCGCTCTTCATAGGATAAGTCTGTGTCAAGTTCCAGATTCTCATAACTCAGTACATGAGTTCCATCTAACACATACTTCCTCAACATGGAAATATGGAATACATTATGCACACTAGACAAAGCAGGGGGTAAGGCCAACCTATAGGCCTCCTGACCGATCTTCTCTAGGATCACAAACAGTCCCACAAACCTAAGGCTCAGCTTGCCCTTCTTCCCGAACCTCCTCACCCCTCTTAGAGGTGAAACCGTAAGGAAGACATAATCTCCCACTTGGAACTCTACGTTCCTCTGCCTTGGGTCTGAATAGCTCTTCTATCTACTCTAAGACACGAGCATCCGAGCTCTAATCTTCTCGATAGCCATAGTGGCCCTCTAAACTACATCAGGAACAAAATATTTCTTCTTACCCATTTCATCCCAGTGAATGGGCGATCTGCACTTCCTACCATACATCATCTCATAAGGTGCCATCCCAATGGTAGAATGGTAGTTGTTGTTATAGGAAAACTCTATCAAGAGCCAATATTTATTCCAGGACCCTTCAAAGTCCAACACACATGCTCTCAACATGTCCTCCAATATCTAGATAGTCCTCTCAGACTAACCATCGGTCTAAGGATGATAAGCTATATTGAAATTTAGATGTGTACCCATTGCCCTCTGCAAACTACCCCAAAACTTGGAAGTAAAGATAGGGTCTCTATCTGACACAAAAAACCTCGGAGTCCCATGAAGGTGAACTATCTCTCTCATATAGAGGTCTGCTTACTTGCCAGCTGTATAATTCATCCTCACTGGTAGAAAATGAGTTAATTTCGTATGCCGATCCACTATGACCCATATAGAATCATGCTGGCCCACTTTCCTAGGAAATCCTACCAATAAATCCATCATGATATCTTCCCACTTCCACTCTCGAATATCCAGAGGCTGTAATAGCCCTATCAGCCTCTGATGCTCAGCCTTGACCTGCTGATAGGTCAGGCACCTTGCGACATACTCAGTCACATCCCTCTTCATTCCACACCACCAATGTAGAACTCTCAGATCTTGGTACATCTTCGTGGTGCCCGGATGTAGAGAATAAGGGGTAGTATGAGATTCATCCAGAATCTCTCGTCTAATCCCGGTAACCATCGAAACGCAAATCCGATCCTTGTGTCTCAACAAGCCCATGCTAGACACTGTATAGTCCTTAGCTATTCCAGCTAGAATGCCCCTTCTAATCTGCCCCAACTATGGGTCATCTAACTGCTTCTCCTTGATCATCTCCAAAAGAGTAGATTTTAGGGTGATGTTGGCTAGTTGGCCCACTACTAACTCAATTCTTGCTCTTGTCATATCATCAGCCAACTCCTTAGATATATGTCTAGCACTATATAACTGTCCCGGACCCTTCCGGCTTAAGGCATTTGCTACCACGTTGGCCTTCCCAAGGTGATAGAGGATCTCACAATCATAATCATTTACCAGTTCTAACCAACGTCTTTGCCTCATGTCCAGATCTTTCTGGGTTAAAAAGTATTTTAAACTCGTATGATCAGTGTATATCCCACACTTCTCACCATACAAGTAGTGCTGCCACACCTTGAGTGCAAAAACTACTGCTGCAGGTTCTAAATCATGTGTAGGGTATCTCTGCTCATATTCCTTCAGCTGACATGATGCATAGGCAATCACCTTCCCTGTCTGCATAAGTACACAACCCAGACCCTACCTCGACGTGTCACAATAAACTACAAACTTGTCTCGATCTATGGGAAGGCTCAAAACCGGAGTAGTGATCAAACTCTTCTTGAGCTTCTAGAAGCTGCCTTCACACCTGTCTGACCATACAAACTTCTGATTCTTGTGTGTTAACTCTATCAGTGATGACGCAATCTTGAAAAATCTATCCAAAAAGCGTCTATAATACCCTACCAATCCCAAGAAACTCCTGATCTATGAAGCGTTCTTCGGTCTTGGCTAATCTCTGACCACCTCAATCTTTGCTGGATCCACCTTAATCCTATCCTTATTGACTATGTGACCTAAGAAAGTCACCTGTGGCAACCAAAACTCACATTTCTTGAACTTCGCATACAAACTATGTTCTCTCAACCTCTGTAATACCAATCTGAGATGATGCTCGTGTTTTGTTTCTATCTGAGAGTATATCAATATATCGTCAATAAAGATGATCATAAACTGGTCCAGGTAATCTTTGAACACCTTGTTCATTAAATCCATAAATATGGTCGGGCCATTAGTCAATCCAAACGACATCACCAAAAACACATAATGCCCGTACCTGGTACAAAGAGCTGTCTTCGGTATATCCTCCTCCCTGATCCTCAACTGGTGATAACCAGATCGAAGATCTATCTTAGAGAATATCATTCTACCAAACAACTGACCAAACAAATCATTAATTCTTGGCAGTGGATATTTGTTCTTGATAGTCAACATGTTCAGTTCCTTGTAATTGACACACATCCTCAGAGAACCATCCTTTTTCTTCACAAAGAGAACTGGTGCACCCCATGGTGAGAAACAGACTTGATAAAACCCAAGTCTAGTAACTCATGTAGTTGAACCTTTAGTTCCTTCAGCTCAGCTGGAGTCATCCTATAAGGTACCCTAGACACTGGCTCTGTCCCTGACGCCAATTCAATTACAAACTCAATTTCCCTGTGTGGAGGTAACCCTGACAGATCCTCTCGAAACATGTCCAGAAACTCACAGATTATTCGGGTCTGTTCTTGTCCCACTAGCACGACCTGAGTGGGATCCATCACGCTAGCTAAGAACCCTATGCATCCCCCTGCAATAGGTCTCTAGGTCTAAGTACTGATACATAGGTATACGGGGTCCATGCATAGTGCCAACAGATACAAAGGGGTCCTCACCCTCAGGCTCAAAGGTTACCATCTTCTTCTTGCAATCTATCGTTGCTCCATACTTCTCTAGCCAATCCATACCCAGAATTATATGAAAATCTGTCATCACCAATTCTACCAAATCAACTGATAATTCCCTGTCATCCATTGTAACTGGAAGTGATCTAACCCATCTTCTGGAAACCACTAACTCCCGAGTAGGCAACATAGTACCAAACCCCACATGATAGAAGTCACATGGTCTACACAATCCATCTATAATCCTACTAGCAACAAAAAAGTGTGTAGCAACCGAATCAATCAAAACAGTATAGAGGGCTCTAGTAATAGAAAGCTGATTTGTAACTACTGAGGGACTAGCCTCGGCCTCTGCTTGGGTCAAGGTGAACACCCGAGCTGGCGTCAGGCTGTCCACTTTCTTTGGCTCCTCCTTTCTAGATCTCGGGCAGTCTTTCTTCAAGTACCCCACACTACCACAAAAAAATCAAGCTTTCGCCTGACATTCCCCAATATGGCACCTCCTGCACTGAGTACACTCTGGGAATGCTCTCCAGGTCTCACCGCCACTCTGGCAGCCCATCTGTATGCTCCGTGGCCTCCTATCTGGCCCTGAGGCTGAAATTGTATGTGGAGTCTTCCTCTTTTCTATTTATAGGCTCAAGGATGATTACATAAATTTGTTACAGATATTCTTTCCTAAATAATCGGATACTCAAGAATTATGAGAGATAATCTCGGATATCGTTATAATTGCATAAGATCTTCTCAAAATATACAGAGTATACGACCAAGCTGGTCGTATATAAAGTCCAAATGTTACGCTAGGGGAACCTCCATGGTCGATAGTCGAACAGAACCTTTGCCAGGTGTCAGCCACGTGTTAAAAATGTCTGCCACGTCATCCACGCCTATTTTTTGGATAACATTTGTCCCCCAAGTTTATTTATTGTGACCATCAATAAGTAAACTTAGGAAAACAACTTTTCATATGCCCCACGAAATCTGTCAGAACCCTCGTGCATTTTTTAAAACCGTAACCTAATCACGTCTAATCAAGCCTTTTCAGTTTTCAAGAAACCACTCTGACGGCTGTTACACTCCCCCATGCTTCGAAAAAGGGAATTAATGATTATTACTTTTTGTCACACTTCGGCTTCTATAAGTAACCCTCTCATTCACCTTTTAACCTTTTACATGCCATTTCCTGCCAAGAACTTTCAAGAACTCCATCCTAGAGCTCAGAACTTTGAAAGTCTCCCATTACTTTGCTTAAGGGTTCTTTGTTTGCCAACCCAAAGCCGTCCCATTTCAGAATCTCCAACCTTCATCCAGGTAATTTTCTTCGTCTTTTAAACTCTTTGAGATGCCATGCATAATGCTTTTGAGTTCTTAAACTTTTTGTGTTCTTGAGTAGAAATTTGTGAGGATTCTGTATATGTCGTTGATGCTTGATAGGGTAGTGTACTTTTTCTCTATATAAATTAGGAATTAGTTTGATAGTCAGGATCATAGGTTTAGGGCGTAAAATCGACGTAAAAATTTGATTTTTAGGCTAGTTGAAAAACTGAGTTTTTCCCACCCCTTTAGAGTTGAAAAAGTTTCTTTTCAGAAAACTCTTTACTTTCACTTTTTGATTTGTTTTTCAAACTACTAGCATAAAACTTAGTGTTTCGGTTAGAATGCTGCTGGTCGACAGACGCGAGCAACGTTATTCCAACTTTCAACATAAGTTCCCAGGCTGTGCGTTTTATCTCCTCCTTTGTCTGTTTGCAGCTCATATGCAAGACCCATGGGGAGGAGAAAGACCCATCGACGACAACCTCTTAGTTCAAGTGCTTGAAGATGAAGAACAACCTTCGACTCTAATTCCAGATATTCTTTTTTCTCGCCTTAACCTAAACACTTCCCCAGTTTTGACCCAAAATATGGCTCGTACCAAAACCAAAGCTCGAAAAAGAAAAACTCCCAACACTTCTCATCAGCCTAATGCTGATGCTCCCTTGACCAGTGGACGAGACGAAAATGCCCCCGATCCAAATGTGCAAAGGCATGCCCGCCCTCGACACACTACTCAGCCGGATGTCGAGTGGCATGTAGTTTCTGAAAGTAGGGTGACGATCAGAATGATCGCCAACTACTTAAACAAATACAATCTGACAGGGGTGACCCTTGTCAAACCAAACCCAGACCAAAGGGCTAATCTACCTGGAGGTGCTTACAGCGCCTGGTCGCAGTTTCATGTTGAGGCAGGAGCCACTTTGCCTCTTCATGCATTCTTTCAGGGGGTGGCCAACTACTTTGGAGTTGCCCCCTTCCAAATTACCCCAAACAGATATAGAATGCTCGCTGCACTCTATATCCTGTATAGCCAGAAAAAATGGCCTGCGTCGTCACCACATGAAGTCAACATCCTGTTCGACCTCAAATCTAACCCTAACCAAGAAGGCACGGGGTTCTTCCATCTTTGTCATTAGGAAATCGGGCACACTTTCCTGACTGATACCACCCATATCTCCAATGTGGGGAGGTACAACCAAGAGTACTTCCTTACGCCTGACCTGGTCGCAGACAACTTGGCTTTCACACGAGGAGGTAAAATTTTCACATCGCTGGCTTCTTCACTTAGTGTTTTTCCACCACAATGTCTTGAACTTATAATGTGTTTCAGGCCCATGGCTGCGACCAAACCCAAATCCAGGGATGGAGTCAAGGGCGGCACTCTTAGCTAGCATGTCAGATGTTGAGAAGAGTATCAAAAATTTAGTTACAGAGGCTAACCTTAGGTTGGCTGGCCTCTGGGACCCTCAACTAACTACGAGTGGGCCTTCGGCAGGGAATGCTCACGCCAAAGCGGAACCCGAGCAGCAACCCCAAGCGTCTCCTCCGCGGAGGAGACCAACTGGGGTTACGATCAGAGAACCTGCCGACACTCACCGAGCAGAGAGGCCCTTGGCTCCCAAGGGAAAAGGAAAGCAAAAGGCCGCCGAGCCTACCGAACTCTCTTTTGCCTTTACTTGCACCACACAGCACCCGTGAGCCGAAGCCCAGCAAGAAAACTCATATGCTCATAAACAGTCATATCATGATATCAAATCATATCTGGCATGCCTAGCAAACATAGCTTTATTCAAGCATGCAAATGAATTCAAACAATGCTGGGATATCCAGGATAAGAAATCCTGCCCTTTTTAAATGGATGACTATCAAGTCAATCCTAATCAGATGAGTGTTTCTACACTTGAGGTTCTGGTAAACCATACTGAGTGACCAACAAGCAAGTCACTACGGGGCTCAGCACCCAAAGCGATGCATATGATGATCAAAATGATCATACAGAGCTCATAGCTCTGATCAGATGAGTGAATATCACTTTGAGGTTCTGTTAAACCATAATGAGTGACTGCCAAACAAGTCACTAGGGGGCTCAGTGCCCATAGCCGTGTAACGACACCGTTACCCGGACTTTCCTGCAATGGCTCTAACCAGATGAGTGACTGATGGGTAGTCACTAGCTTAAACAGAAGAGTGGTTGCTAGGTAAGCCACTAGCCTTAAACAGATGAGAGACTAGTGGGTAAGTCTCTAACTTAACAGATGAGTGACTGATGGGTAAGTCACACAAGCGCTTATAATATTCATCGAACTTGAGGTCAGTCCAGCATTAATGCTCTTTGAGTCATCCAATGCAGATTTTCGATTAGATCTAATCTTTGTTAGCTTGCGTTGAACACACTAAGGTCGTCCTAACTTATGAGTCAGCACCGTGTGACCAGTGCCCAGTACCACTGCCGAACCTGACTAATGAGTCACGGCTTCACAGTTGATACTAACACCTTTGCCAATTCTGACTAATGAGTCAGTACCATGCACAAGTAAGCAATGCTATCAATATGTATCATATGTCATTTATCCAAGAGTAGGACATTCAGCATGCTTACCTAACAGTTGCTAGCATAATCATGGTCATGCACAAACACAAAGACTCAAGCTCTGATCAATCTCACAGTCAATATTCATGGCATGCCCTAATCACATGTTTATCGTGCATCACATGCATCACACTTAATCATCCAGCATGCCTCAACAATAACCATATGCAAATGAGCAAGATTGCTAAGCATTCAATATGCTATCAATGTTTACATTTAAACATCCAACATGCATCAAGAATGACCATGCATGTCACACATGGGGTGCAATTTTCTTACCTCTGGTTCGAGCGAGAATTAGAACAAGAACGACCCTTGAGAACGATCGATCCTTTAATCCTTTAGCGGTCACCTAGTCATAACCAAATACAATCTCCAATTAATGAAAATTAACAATGATAGGGTCTTGGTCTAAACCCCACTCTCAGGACCTCGAAACATGCCCACACGGTGAGTAAATTCGATCCCGGGCCTTAAGGATTGAAACCCCGAGCCAAAAACCCTTGAAAAAACTTAAAAGAGGGTTCTGAAGAAACAAGGTAGCGCTACAGCGCTGCCCTCCTAGCGCCCCAGCGCTCAAGACAGAACCAAAACCGCCCAACCTCCTCTGCAGGTAGCGCTGTAGTACCCTATACTGGGCGCTGTAGCGCTACCTTCAGCCAGCTTCAGCCCAGAAATTTCCTCCTTTGATTCTACCATTTCCAACCCAAATCAAAAGCTTCCAAACATCAAATTCAGTCCCAAATGAACCTAAAAACCATCCTGACATGCCCCAAGCATCACAACCCCAAGAACCCTAGCCAAAACTCCAATCAATTCTCAAGTTTCCAACCCAAAAACCAGCTGAAACTTAACTAAGAAAACAGAGCAAAATCAAGAGTTCTAATGGCTAAAAACTCACCTCAATCTCAGCTTAGCACCCTCTTCAATGGTGGAACATAATCCTAACTTGGCAAAGCTTGGTTCCTTAGCTTAATTCCTCAAAAGAAGCTTGAAAATCCAAAGAGAAAATGGAGAAGAAAACTATCGAGAGAGAAGAGAAAGGAAGCTATGTTTTTACCTCTTCTTTCCACAGCCTTAATGGCTTATATCAATCTCTTAGGGTGAAAAGACCTAAATGCCCTTAGGTATAAAATAAAACCTTAACAGCCACCAAGGGAAAAATTGTCCTTTCGCACCTATTTCGTTAATCATAATTAACACTCTCCAATTCCCGCTATTCTCAATATTCTCAAACACCAATAATCCATATCCCATTACCCTTTAATTCCCAGTAATGCTCTAATCATTAAAACCACCCCGAGACTCACCCCAAGCCCCGATCTTAAACCCGTTATGACTAGACCGAACACTTGCATTTCATGATCGTCTCATGCCGAAAGGCTCGAACGTATCTCCATAATGATGGGATCTCATTCACGAATCACAAAATGCACCCAAATTCACAATTATGCTCTAAACGGCCCAAATTGCCAAAACTGTTTAATAAAAAGTTGTGGTCCCACATGCATGTATATAACATCATATTATAATATAATTCACATAAGCATGCATATGATCATTGAGTAGCATAATAAATCAATTATGGCCTTCTCGGCCTCCTAATCAAGGTCCTAACCCTTATTAGGAAATTCAGGGCATTACAACTGGCTTTGTTTCTATCTGTTGGTGGTATACCGCTCGTGAGATACTCTAGGTATGGTGCCATCCACGTATCTGCTAACCGGACCTCCATATTGGTTTCTTCTGCTCGTATGCTTGGCTCGCGCAGCTGTTCAACTAGCACTATATTTAAAGTGTCAGCACCCTTTGCACTTGCGAGCTTGGCTAGGGCATCCGTGTTTGAATTCTGATCTCGAGGTATTTGCTGGAGGGTATATTTTTCAAATTGTGCCAACAGATCTTTAGTTTTGTTCAGATAGGCCACCATTTTTAGACCTCATGCCTGATACTCTCCTAAGACCTGATTCACTACCAGCTGTGAATCGCTGTAAATATCCAGTACTTTAATGTTCATGTCTTTGGCTAACCTTAACCCAGTGAGTAAGGCTTCATACTCGGCTTCGTTGTTCGAAGCGGTGAAATCAAACCTAATTGCGCAGTGAAATCGATGCCCTTTCGGCGTTGTCAATGTCACTCCTGCTCCTGCGTGAGATTCGTTGGATGACCCGTTTGTGAATAGTTTCCACGAAGGAGCTTCAACTTGAGGCTCAGGCGCACTAGGCTTTTCACCCTGCTCGACATCTGGGAGTTCAGTGAATTCAGCAATGAAATCAGCCAAGACTTGTCCTTCTATTGCTGCTCGCGGTGAGTATGTGATATCAAAATGCCCGAGTTCGACTGCCCATTTCAACAAACGACCAGTAGCCTTTGGATTTTGCAAAACTTGCCGAAGGGGCTGATCAGTCAAGACTGTGATTGGATGGGCTTGGAAGTAAGGACGTAACTTCCTTGAGGCCAAAATTAGGCAATAGGCTAATATTTCGATGGGAGGATATCTCAACTCAGCTCCGATTAACCTCTTGCTCACATAATACACCGCCTTTTGTACGCCTTCTTCTTCTCTCACTAGCACCGCACTAGCAGCATATTCGGTGATCGCTAGGTATATGAGCAAAGTTTCCCCATCTATAGGCTTTGATAAGACGAGAGGCTGCTCCATGTGGGCTTTTAAGGCTTGGAAAGCTTGTTCGCAGTCTTCAGTCCACTCGAACTTCTTGTTGCCCCTAAGTAGATTAAAGAAAGGGACGCACTTATCTATCGATTTTGAAATAAATTTACTGAGCGCGGCAATTCTTCCAATCAAACTTTTCACATCTTTGATCTTTACTGGAGATTTCATATCGATCAGGGCTCTGATCTTTTCAGAATTAGCTTCGATTCCTCTCGAATTAACGATGAACCCCAAGAACTTCCCTGATCCAACTCCGAAGGAACACTTGAGAGGATTTAGCTTCATCTGATATTTATTCAGAACATTGAAACACTCTTGTAAATCCTTCACATGTCCTTCTGCCTTTTTTGACTTTACCAGCATGTCATCAACGTACACCTCCATGTTTACTCCGATTAACTCCTTAAACATGTGGTTAACTAGTCGCTGGTAAGTCGCACTAGTGTTTTTCAGTCCGAAGGGCATTACTTTGTAACAGTATAGCCTTGCATCGGTCTGAAAGCTAGTGTGATCCTTGTCAGGGGGATGCATACTAATCTGATTGTATCCTAAGTATGCATCCATGAAAGAGAGGATCTCATGGCCTGCAATTGCATCGACCAGCTCGTTGATCCTTGGGAGTGGGAAGCAATCCTTAGAGCAGGCTTTATTAAGGTCTGTGAAATCCACACAGGTTCGCCATTTTCCATTAGGCTTGGGAACCAGTACTGGATTAGAGACCCATGATGGATAAAACGCCACCCTGATGAACCCATTCTCCTTTAGTTTTTCAACTTCTTCTTTTAAGGCTTTCGATCTATCTTTATCGAGCAGCCTTCTTTTCTGTTGCACGGGTGGAAAGCTTATGTCGACGTTCAGGACATGGCTGATTACTGCAGGATCTATCCCAGCCATGTCTTTATGTGACCAGGCGAAAACTTCCTGGTTCTTCCTCAAAAATTCCACCAGTGCGTGTTTGGTTGTTGCTTCTAAATTTTTGTCGACCTTTACAACTCTGGTCGAAAACTTTTTGTCGAGTTGGACCTCATCAAGGTCCTCGACAGGTCCTACATCTTCTTAAAAATCCCCAAAGAGAGGATCTAAGTCTCTATCCTCACTTTGGGCAACACCCTATTTGGTGACTTCATCACCTGATTGGGCTTGTATATCAATGGCCATCTGCAACTTTTCTGGGGGAGCGCTCCTTGACATTCCCTTCTTGGCCTTAGTGATTGAGGCATTATAGCACTCCCTTGCTTCCCTCTGGTTTCCCAACACGTGTTCCACCCCTGCGTCTGTTGGGAATTTCATGGCCAGGTGCCATATTGAGATGACAGCCTGAAGGTCAACCAGTACGGGTCTTCCAATTACAGCATTGTAGGCCGAAGGACAATTGACTACTATGAAATTAGTGAGTAATGTCCTGGTAGCGGGCATTGTACCTGCTATTACTGGAAGCCTGGTTGACCCTTTTGGAGCAAGTCCCTCACCAGAGAAACCGTAAATTGTTTGGTTGCAGGGCTCCAAGTCTTTGACGGACAACTTCATTCGTTCCAGCGAAGATTTATATAGGATGTTAATTGAACTTCCTGTATTGACCAGCACTCTTTTCACCATCATATTGGCTATTTGAACATCCACGACCAGCGGATCAGAATGTGGGAATCGGACATGCTGGGCATCGCAATCAGAGAAGGTTATTTCACCGTCCTCTGTCCGAGCCTTCTTTGATGCCCGGTCCTCCACAGTCATCATCTCGATGTCTTGGTCATGGCGTAGGGTCCGAGCGTATCGTTCCCTTGCCTTTCCGCTGTTTCCCGCAAGATACGGGCCTCTGCAGATGGTGAGTAAGGTGCCAGCAACGGGGTCAGGCTGTAAAGGTGGCGAGCGTTGGCGTGTAGGCGCCTGCTCGTTTCCACCTGGAGCCTCTCATTGGGAAGCTCCCGAGGCCCCGTACGTATCTCCTCAAGTGTCCTTGTCTAATAAGGAACTCGATTTCATCCTTCAGCTAGTTGCACTCGTTTGTATCGTGTCCGTAGTCGTTGTGAAAACGATAGAACTTGGTGGTATCCCTTTTCGAAATATCCTTTCAAATGGTTTGTAAGGCACATTGGAACTTGTGGCATGATACACCTTTGCTCGAGACTCGACAAGGGCAGTGTAGTTAGTGAGTCGTGGCTCATAACGGTTGCCCTTAGCGCACTTGCTCTCGGAAGTAGAGGGTTCGTTATGGGGCCTCTTCCCCTTATTCTTTTTGTTGCCATTCCCATTGCTTTTGCCGTTGCCGTTGGGCTTTGACCCGTTGGTGGCTTTGGCGGGGTCTTCATTCCCCTTATCATTATTTGGGATCTTTCCCTCGCTGGCAATGGAATCCTCAAGCTTGATGTATCGATCAACTCGATCCAAAAATTCTTGGGTAGTTTTAACCCCATGCTTCCTGAGGCTACTCCAAAGAGGCGTACGGCGCCTAACTTCTGCAGTTAGAGCCATCATTTTGCCTTCATCTCCCACTGTTTTGGCTCCAACCACAGCTCGGATAAAACGTTGGACGTAGTCTTTCAGTGGTTCTCCTTCTTGCTGGCATATCTCGACCAGCTGGTTTGCCTTAGTTGGGTGCACACGACCTGCATAGAATTGTCCGTAAAACTCCTTTACGAACATCTCCCAAGATACAATACTTGTAGGAGGGAATTTAAAGAACCACTCCTGCGCAGCATCAGAAAGTGTTGCAAGAAAGATTCTGCATCGAACGTCTTCAGACACCTTCTGAATGTCCATTTGTATCTCAAATTTATTGACATGAAATACCGGGTCACCATACCCATCAAAGTTCGGAAGTGTGGGCATCTTAAACTTACTGGGGCTTTCAGCCATTGCGATCCTTTGTATGAAAGGAGTGCCCCTTCTCCTGTCGTACTCGATGTGGGATGTTCTTCCCCCGACTAGTTGTTGCACTGCTCGGTTCAGGGCATCTATCTGGGCCTGCACAGCTTCAGGAATCATCGGGGCCTCTTGTGCCGGGGTAATGTACTCGTCGTGCCGTTCTCGGCGGTCATTGAGTACATCCCTTAAGTCGTCGTCTCTTCGCCATTGCTCGCTGGCCCCGAGCCGGTTAAAGACGTTGTTTTGTCTGGGCTACCCCCCAACATTATGTCTCACTTGTTGGTCTTCTCTAGGTGGTGGGCTTCTGCCTCCACCTCTCTCCTCATTCCTCCGACTGACATTCCCTCTGCCTAAGTCGGCCTTATTGTAGCCATGTCCATCTCCGAACCTCGATTGGCTATGGCGAGATCGACTGTCTCCTCGGTTGCCTCCTCGGGTTGGAACTTCCTGAGCGTTAGGGGGAGACCTTCGCTGGTCGGTAGGTCCCCATGCATTATCATGTCGTGGAGGGCCCCTGACCGCAGAGCCTGTCTCTGAGTTCCTTCTGTTGCCAGAAGGACGTTGTCCCTTACTCGGTGGGTGTGGCTCTTCACCCCCTTGGCGTCTAGGGCTGTGGGGCTGCTGCCCGACCATATTCTGCCTTGGCTGTGGGGGATTGCCTCGACTAGCCTGGGATGAAGGCTGCATCTCAGGGTCCCTAGGTGGGACATCATCCTGAGGCATTGGTTGGTGCTCCGGCCTTTGAGGGCTAGTTTGCTAGATTGGAGGGCTAGGATTGTGACCCCTTCGAGGTGGCCCATTTGAGGGTTGATCAGGCTGCGAGGCAGGAGCAGCCTAACTCCTAGCCAATTATAGGGCTGCTTTGAGGGCTGCCATGGCCTCCCTCTGACGACGGTCCATCTCCGCCTGTCTTTCACTCAGTTCTTGGCACTGACGCTCTATTTCTTTCTACTGTCGCGCCATGGTCTCCGCAGCACTTTCCTGACTGGCCCTCAGATTGGCCAATTCGTCTTGCAATACTCCCAGGGTATTTCTCAGTGTTTCGGAGTCCAGTTCCTCCTCATCAAATTCCAAGTGTGGCTCATCCTCAGCCACGTTCGGGGAAGGAGGTTGGGATGGTGCAGCGCCAACCGCCTGCTCAGTCTTCTTGGTTGTCTTTGCCATTAGTACTTCAACCATTTCATCTCAAGCTCTAAACGAGAGCACCAGAATGTTGACCCTTGTTTTAGTCAACTGACACGGAGTCAAATGCTTGATGTGATAGAAGGTATTGAAATAGATCTAATGGAAATAACAGTAAAAGACACAGCAAATTATAATGGTTCGGCCCCACGAATTAGTAATGACCTACGTCCACTTAAGTTATTATTGATATTGATTCTCAAAGGAGTGATCAAAGAACTAGGGTTCTCCGAGTTTCACAAGTCTTAGCGGGATAAACAATAAAATCAGAAGATAATAGCTATAATTCTCTTGTAAAGCACAAACTCAGAATTAGCCAAAAGTCAAAAGTCCCTCCCTTGAGCTATCTCTTTTCTATTTATAGGCTCAAGGATGATTACATAAATTTGTTACAGATATTCTTTCCTAAATAATCGGATACTCAAGAATTATGAGAGATAATCTCGGATATCGTTATAATTGCATAAGATCTTCTCAAAATATACAGAGTATACGACCAAGCTGGTCGTATATAAAGTCCAAATGTTACGCTAGGGGAACGTCCCTGGTCGATAGTCGAACAGAACCTTTGCCAGGTGTCAGCCACGTGTGAAAAATGTCTGCCACGTCATCCATGCCTATTTTTTGGATAACATCTACTAGTAATTCTCTAACCCAACTCCTAGAGACTACCAGTTCCCCAGTTGGCAACAAAGTCCTGAATCCCTTAGCATACATATCACAAGGCTTACACAGACGATCTATCACTCTAGCAGATACAAAGGAATGAGTAGCTCCATAATCAATCACTCCAGTAAATGAAGAACCGACACTACAAATCTAACCTGACACGATTGAGGGACTAGTCTCAGCCTCAGTCTAGGTTAAGGTGAATACTCTGGCTAGAGTGACGTTGTGGCTCTTCTACGACTCTTCTTTTCTGGCTTGTGGGCAGTCATTCCTCAAATGACTAACACTCCCACAAGTAAAGCAAGCTCTAACTCTGCACTCTCCATGATGTCATCGCATGCACTGAGGACACTCTGGGAAACTCCTCTAGTTGTCTCCCCCACCCTGACGGCCACTGAAAGTACCTCGTACCCTCCTATCTGAACCTGGACGAACAAAAGAATCTAGGGCCTTTCTCTTATGCTAGCTGGGACCACTACCCCAGCTAGACCCAATGAAAGGAGGCACCGTCCTTTGAGCATCGCACCTTGCAGTGCCCTCTTTCCATATCTGATCCTTGGCCTCCTCAGCTATAAGGGCCTTCTCCACTACTTGTGCATAGGTGGTAGTGTAACGCCCTAGATAACCATGACCATTACAATGTGTGTTTAAAATAGTGCAGGACTTGTTAATCAAGTCATTTAAATGAAAATTTGATCCTAAAGTCATAAACAAGTTAGGTTCAAAAGGTTTTGGTCATAAACGAATAATTTTCATTAAAATAAACGTTCAGTACATGGGATCCCAAAAACAGGGTTTAAATAACATATTTACAAAATTTCCAAAAGTTATAAACAATTGAGGCCACTCAAATGGCAAAATACACATTTTCGATTTCTGTTCCTGTACATTCCCTCAACTGTGGCGGCCGAGCAGCTGACAATATACACCTCGCCCCCAGAGCTCTCCAACATATGGTTGATCCATCTTACCTTTGCCTTTACCTGCACCACGTAGCACTCATGAGCAAAGGCCCAGCAAGAAAACCATACAACAAAGCATAATCAATTGCCAAATAATTCACAAACCATCAATCAAATACTCAGCAAACCACATAGTTCACATAATCAGTGATATAAATCTGCAAACCAATAATCAATCATCTAGGTGATAAACATGCCATGATCATTAGATTAATAACAGTAAACACATCATTAACTATCCAGGGTCGACGCCCTTAGGCCGCACCCTCTGTTTATCCCACTGACTCCGGCTTACTTAGGCCGAGCTCAGTGATTATATAACTAACCTCAGCGACCAGTGGCCGAGCCGCGTCCTTGTGCACCAATATTAATTCTTGCACTCTTAGGCCATTTATCTCATGTCTACATGGCATAATACCATCATATGACATTGCATATATATAGGGAACTCTTAGTCCC
The DNA here is from genome assembly GCF_963169125.1 of Humulus lupulus. Lineage (NCBI taxonomy): Eukaryota > Viridiplantae > Streptophyta > Magnoliopsida > Rosales > Cannabaceae > Humulus > Humulus lupulus. Next base: position 186,080,339 of record NC_084796.1, read on the forward strand.
AACATAGTCACATAACCAGATGCAGTTTTCTTACCTTTGATTCCGAGTGGAGAAGGTGAATTAATTCCGAGCACTGTCCTTAGCCTCGAGCCTCGACGATAAACCTAGTCACAAAGGCCATGGATATCTATCAACTTCCAATTAGAAACATAATACCTAGGGAACAAAACTAGCCTCTGAGACCTCAATTTCTACTAAAATGGGTAGTAGAAATTGTCCCGAGCACCTAGGATCGAACCCCTGAGCCCTAACAACACTTGAAATATTTCCAAGACCAGAACTTCCAGGCGGGTCGCGACTTGGCTCAGCAAGTCGCAACGCACCCCCAAATTAGAGAGCACCCCAGGCCAGAAGGCCACACACGCCGTGGCACCCCTTGTCTAAGTCGTGGCACGCCTCTTCATCCCATCAAAATCCTGGGTTTCTCTTCTTCTTGCAAGCCAAGAACACCAACCCATCAACCCATAATTTTTCCCAATTTATCCTCTTAATTCAACCCCAAATCAACTACGAATTTTAGAGTAAATCACACTGTTTAATCACCAAAACCATATAAATTTCACCAAGGTCACCAGCCCAATTATCAGGCAGAACTCATCATAAAAGAACCCAAACCAAATGTTTAATTCACTCTAAGTTAACTACCAAACTCATACTCAAGCCAACCAGAATTTTTTTGCACAAGCCTAATAAGAAAATCAAAGATGAAAGTTCAGAATTTACCTCAATTGTATCTGAGTTCTACCCTGTTTACTAGCTCCAATTCCCAACTTGCAACCCCTCTAGCTTTCCTTCTAAGACTCCAATTTCATGCCCCAACTTCTACCTTTCCTTCACCCTTAGCTTTCAAGCCTTAAACTTCCTTCAACAACCCCAAAAGTTTCAGTCATCAAGAGAGAAAGAGAGTGATACGTGAGAGTGGTATGAAGAGGCAGGGGAGGTTCTATTCTCTTCTGTTTTCTTCCTAAATAATCAGTGCATATCCTATCTATGGAAAAGACCACTTTGCCCCTCCACATACCCACTAATCTTTTATTTAATCTAAGGGTCAAAATAGTCATTTGCCCTCAATTCCCACTATTTCCTCGAGTGTTCCTAATATTTACCAATTAAATCCTATCATCCAATTAATCACCAATTATTTACCCAATATCTAATAATCCCCAAAATAATTACGAAGTTCCCAAAAATATCCCCAGGCTCACTCGAGCTGCATATAAATCCCCGCCGTGACTATTTCACCCATCTGCTCACTAGGACCGTCTCGAGCCATATGCTGCAAATATATCCACATAATAATGTGTTCTCAACAATTTATCACATATAATTGCATTTATGCCCTCAACGGGCCAAAATTACAAATACACCCTTACAAGCTAAACAGGGCCCACATGCATATTTAATACTCATAAACATGTATTTCACATATCCATATAATCATAGGATCATGCATATCACATAATCATGCATTTAATCATTTATTCACATAAATACCAATTATGCCCTTCAGGCATACTAATCAAGGCCCTTAAGCCTTATTAGTAATTTTGGGTCGTTACAACTATCCCCTCCTTATAACAATTTCGTCCTTGAAATTTATGTGAACACATCAGGTGATAAATCTCATACCTCTGACCATAATACGAGAGCCCAATTCTTTACATTTTATCCATTAGTAACACTCTTACTAGAGTGATAATTTTGTTCCATAAGATCTTACCTTATGATTGTAATTTCATTAACCCTTTCTTGCACAGCAACTTTGCTGAAATCCAAGGGTCTGCTTATCTCATCAATGATCAATTTCTGTTTTGTCATTGATTCCAGTAAAACTCATAAGCCACCACCCATACCCGGGCAAGGCTAGCTTGTAGGCCCTCGGCCTAATCCTTGATATGATCTCAGAACTCTTATTAAATCGGGAGCAAAAACTTCCCTTTCTTTCCCAGAATATCATACTCTTTCTTGTCTGCAATACTTGGAGAAATACAAGCCTCCCATCCTGGAACTTTGTGTTCCAAAATCCACGACCTACGAACTCTTATGTCCTTTTAGATAGATAGATAATTCTACCCTAATAATTCTAACAACTTCATTGGTTTTTCCCTGAACCAATACTGAACCACAATACCCACTGCCTTCCATTCCTTCACCTAGAACCAGTACCTCTCACTTTCTATCTTAGCATGTCTGATGCCGTGTCACCTTATCTGTAATCCAGCATTCATCACTGTGACTGTTTCATCAAGGGACTATACTTTCTTAATATCCCAATCATTTTCACATTCAATACATAATCCCTTAGAATAACCATTAAGTCTTCAGATTTCCATATTGTCAGTAGTCAACCAATAATTTCAGGTTCCAACCTTATTCCCTTTGTTCTCTAACTTCTTTCCAAAACTTGGAAAACTAAAGGGTCTTAACACGACACTATCAATTACCATGCCCTGTCACCCGTTCACACGAACTAAAATATGTTAACTCAATCTGCTGAGTTGCAACCTTCCATGTCCAATCATGTCACTTGTAGTATAATACGGTCAATTCTTACAATCCACCCCTATACCATTTTACCTTCCAATATCCAAGTATTAGATCTTATCATCCATTTAAACTTCTTGAATATCATATAATTAAGAAGGTAGTACAATGTTCATTTAAGATCTCCACACCAAATTCCATCAAATCACTCGTCCGATCTCCATAACTTAACTCATATTATTCTGGTAGGGTTCTTCATCATTTCCACAAGATCCTCACTCTGGGTTCCATTGCCCAAAGAAATATATATCTGTCCATAACCAATCACAAGCGTCACACCAATCTCAATTGTTACCTTGTCTGACCCTACTGTAATTCGTGGTGTCCTATCCAATCGACAGAAACCTTCTCAAGTAAGAGGTCAGCTTCCAATTTAATTCTCCCCTTATACAAACATGGGGTTTCTAACATGAGGCGCCCATTAAGTCTCACTGAATCTTGGTCTCAGGGTTATCTTTCTTACAAATGACCAAACGCTCAAATCCCTTACATTATGCATTCATCATTAACTTAATGTTTCATGTATACCAGCCATGTTCCCATTCATTCACCTCCCACGAGGCACAAACCATCATCTTATCAGTATATAACTGGGCGCGTCTCAACCTTTGATGCACCACTTACAGTTCATGTCTTAACAAAGACAAGGTCCTTCACGTTACCCTTCCGTATCCATCCATTACACACAAATTCCTATACCACAGGGTGCTAACCAATCCTTACTCTGTCTTCTGAAAATAAAATACAAAATCATTCATTTAGTCTTACTTTATGTCCTTCCAATCTCTGTCGTAGCTGTCTTCGAAGATACGTCAGGTAGTAGATGACATGCCCACTGGTCCCATTGTGCTTCTTATCCCTCAGACGTTCTTCAGTAACTTCTCTGTGGCTTCAAATTGAATCTTTTCATACCTGATCCTTTTTCTTCCTGTAGCGTGACCTTGATTACCCTTGAAGAAACGAAGCTAATACCTTCTAGAATCTTACCTGTAACCCTGCTGCTTCAGTCTTAATATCATTAGTGTAGTACCCATCCATAGTCCGCTTCTAACTGTGAAGTAGATCAACACATCATCCAAACTGTTCCTACACTCTCTGGTTGTTGAACTTACCTATGCTGTTGAAGTTTCAGTCAGTTAAGAACTTTTACTAATAATTCATCACACCCCACTAGGTAAAAGTAATAATTCCAAAAATGTCTCTTTCCTTGATCCTCAGCTGGTAATAACCAGATCGAAGATCAATTCCTGGAGGCATTGTCCTATCTTGTAACCAGGCATTTGAACTCTTTATCCTTAACATGCGATGACAAAAAATCCCACAATATAATGCTCTGTATAATCTGTCCCTAAATCAAAAACTTCTTTAACTGAACCAGCAATCTTGTCTGCCAAACTAATACCATTCTTCATAGTGTCCCTGATATCGAGTCTATCCATAGCCTAATTCTGAAGCGTATCCAACAATTTCTTACATACCCATCTAAATCCCTACTGACCAACCCAGTTCCATTAGCTCAACCCATAACTTCAAGTGATGTCCCCTATAATCCATGGTTGTCTCTTAACAGATTAGATCTCACTCAAACTCATAACACGGCTCTCATATGACGAGCTCAATTTCTTTCACTACGAACCTCTTCATCAGTTGCGTTCCAACTCTTCTCTTAGAAGTTTCTAATTCATTCCCAATACACACTAATGTCTCAAGCCCCTTATATAATAATCTTGAGGCATATACTTCATAGTTGAACCTCTCCTAGAAGATGAGCAACAATGACCTCTTTCAGCTCGTTATATAACCAAAACCAAGGACTAACACGTCAACTGGTCCCCTCCGAGGAGCTAGCTTTGGGCTTCGAATGTAATAAGGCATTCCAATTTTCATTCTCTAATCCTAAAAAATCCCTAGTTCGACCTGACATATTGAACCTTTCCATGTAGGAAACGTATCCTTACCTGACGTCTTTCCAGATAGTGTCTCCTACTTCCGGTGCATATAAAATACCTTCACTAGGTCTCATCACCGTCCTGATGGCTAATCTGCAAACTAGACCCCTCCCTGTCAAAACCAGGAGCCATAGAACTGTCAGGGGTCCTTCTATTCCGATTACCAACAATATGTCCTTACTAATTTCCACCAATGGGAATAATTTCGTCTGTATCTCTTTCCCTATGACATTTACGATTTATACCTCATTCCTTATACCTTAAGTAACATTGCCCTCCTTGCTGCCCAAGCACAAATAAACATCTCACGCACTGGAGCGGCCCTGATGCTCTGGGCCATCCTAGAGTTTAATCCTTGAATGAATCATCATTTTCAGCTACATCCACTTGTATCAACTTCCAAAGCAGATTGACTCACTCTCCAAACTTGTTGACATACTCTGTCATTGTCTTACCATTCCAAATCCAGTTCATAAACTCATTAGTCTCCACAGCTTCAACTATTTCATAGTAATCTCTTTATCAAATTATTGCCTGAACTCCTCTCAACCCATTATGACAACATTTTGGGTCTGAGTACCTCTTCCGAGCATCTTTCTGCCACAACTACTTAGCGTAACCACTCTGTCACGAACTCTGTCACATATCCATATAATCATAGGATCATGCATATCACATAATCATGAATTTAATCATTTATTCACATAAATACCAATTATGCCCTCCCGACACACTAATCAAGGCCCTTAAGCCTTATTAGTAATTTTGGGTCGTTACAGGTAGTCCTCGAGTCTAATGTTATCCGGACCTTGCAGACTATCATAATGTTCAACCCCTGCACAAACCGATCCCTCCGTGCCATATCAGTATGCACCAAGTCCAGCATGAACTTCGCCAACCGGACAAACTTCAAGGCATATTCCATAATGGTCATTATGTTCTGAGTCAGGTTAAGAAACTCATCCACCTTTGCAGCTCAGACTACAACACTATAGTATTTCTCGTTGAAGACATCTCTAATTCTTCCAAAGTCATAACTGTCATGTCCCTTCTTTGGGACACCACTTCCCACCAGATGTGGGCGTCTTCTCTCAACTTATAGCTAGTGCAGGCCACTCTCTCATTCCATTCCACCCTCTGAAATCCTAGATGGAAGAAATCATATTCATCCACTGCTCTGCCCGCAATGGGTCTGGGCCACCCTCAAAGGTGGGAGGATGCTATTTCCTAAACCTCTCATATAAATGCTCCCACCTGTTTTCCATTACAGGCTGGGCTGGCATAGGTGCCACAGTCTGTGGAATCTGTAACCCAATACCCTAAGGAGGGGCCTGTTGCCTCAACTCTCAGAGCTCATCTTCCATTCGTTGAAATCTATCTTCCATTTTGGCAAACAACTGTTGCCATTTCTGTGGGGCAGGTGGAGGGTCATGACCCTGGTTGTCATCTTTGGCCCTATTGCCACAGAGTCTGATCGATCACTGAGGCATAACTTGAATATGCCTACAATGAATGACGCTCCACATCAGGCATGATAACAACATCCAAAATACACCTCTCAGTCCCATAAATCCAATACAAACATCAATCAACACATCACACGCAACATATAGCATATCACTATCAAGGGGTCGTGCCCTGGCATCATACATATGTAAACACATTCATCATGCTATATCTATAACATTCATGCAAACAAGGAAACTTAGACAAACAGTTAAATACATAGTTCATTTAATACCGACCAAGCCTGAGTCAAGCTTGTCACTGGCAGCGAGCGTACATGTTCAATCGATCTCCAAGATCCATAAACCTTGGCACGCTCTGATACCAAGTTGTAACATCCAACTACTTTAGAGTTGTTACCATGTTATTTATAAATGTGCCATTAGCTCGCTAATCGAGGTTTTAGGTTAAAAGTGTAATTAAATTGAAATAAAGACTCATTTAACAACATTAATTATGAAAGATTTGGACATTCATTAAAGTCGTAAAAAATTTACATCTGGGATCCCAAAATATTGTTTAGAAAGTGTATTACAACTCAAAAATATGGACACGGTCAACCTAAGCGACAAAGCAATTCATTACAACATATTCCTCAAAATAACCCTGGTCGTGGCAGCCAGGTAGGCCGAACATGTACACACTACACCACGCTCTCTAACTCATGGTTGGTTGACATCACGGGCAATCATTACATTCAATCCCTGCACAAACCGATCCCTCCATGCCATATCAGTTGACACCAGTTCCGGCGCGAACTTTGCCAACCGGTCAAACTTCAAAGCATACTCAGTAACTGTTATTCGATTATGAGTTACGCTGGTAAACTCATCAACCTTCGTAGCTTGGACTACGACACTGTAGTACTTCTCATTGAAAATATTCCTGAACTCTTCCTAAGTCATAACTGCGATATTCCTTCTCTGCGACACAACATCCCACCAGATGCGGGCGTCTTCTCTCAACATGTAGCTGGCACAAGCTACTCTCTCATTCCCTTCCACCCTCATAAAATCTAAGATGGAAGAAATCATGTTCATCCACTGCTCTGCCTGCAGTGGGTCTGGTCCACCCTCAAAGGTGGGAGGATGTTGCTTCCTGAACCTCTCATACAAAGGTTCCCATCTATTCTCCACAACAGGCTGGGCTAGCACTGGTGCCACAGCCTGTGGAACCTACAACCCAATGCCCTGAGGAGAGCCTGTTGCCTCAATGGTCAAAGCTCTTCTTCTATTTGGTGAAGTCTAGCTTCCATCTCGGCAAATAACTATTGCCAATTCGGTGGGGCAGGTGGAGGGTCCTGACCCTGGTTGTCATCCTTGGCCATATTGTCGCGGATTCTGATTGATCGTTGAGGCATCATAACAATGTGCCTACAATCAATGATGTCGCTCATCATGCATGATAACAACATCCAAAACCACCTCCCAATTCGCATCAACCATTCACAACTAGCAAAACCACATAACACAGATAGCATAAACAATCAAGGAGGCCATGCACTAGCATCATGCATATATCAACTCATTCATCGTGCTCTATATGAATACTCAAGAAAACAGGGCACTTTAACAAGCAATTAAACATATGATTCAATATTACCAACCAATCCCTGAGTCGAGCTTGTCACTGGCAGCGAGCATACATGTTCGGTCGATCTCCAGGAACCATAAAACTTGGCTCGCTCTGATACCAAGTTGCAACGTCCTACTTCCTTAAATTCATTACTAAGTGAGTTTAAAACGTGCCATTAGCTCACTAATTGAGGTTTTAGGTTGAAATTCTAGCTAAACTAGAATAAAAAGTCATTTAAAGACATCTAATGTAAAAACGTGGTCATTCATTGAAATCGTAAAGAGATAAACATTTGGGATCAAAAAATACTTTTTAGAAAATACTTTACATCTCAAAATACTTTAAAGGTCGACTTAAGTGACAAATCTATACCAATTGCTCCACGCTCTTTATACTTATGGTTGGTCGAACATGTACCCATCGCTCCATGCTCTTCGTACTCATGGTTGGTCGACCTTTCCTTTGCCCTTATCTGCACCATATAGCACCCATGAGCCGAATCCCAGCAAGAAAACTCAACACAAAACAAATAACATATGTATATCTATCAACAACATATAACAAAGTAGCCAACAGGCTAAACACATAGCAGCCATGTCGTCCCAGGCACTTTACCAGGCCCTGGGTTTGCGGTCTTCATCGAGAGGATGACTCCAGCATCCTAGGAGGGTCTGGCCCTAACGACTTGCACTCTGTGTGCTCAACGCCATTCCCGCCCCCTTACCGTTCTTGGCTTTGCACTCTACGTTCTCAACGTCATTCCCGGCCCCTTGCCGTGCTCGGCTTCCTACCGTTCCCGACCTTCATCGTTCATTCACAAATATTCATTACATAGCATAAAATCAACACATAATTAAACATAGACAATAGTAATCAATAGGGTCGTCCCCTGCAATACAAACAATAGGGCCAAGCCTTGCTCTACGGGTACAACAGTTTTGTTACCTGTGTCCGAAGCTATCTAAGCATCGCAATCCCAAGCATAGTCCTCTAACATGAGCCTCGCTGATAACCTAGTCACAACTTAATTACAACAGCCATTCATCAAGTTATAATCCAATAAATAGCTTCGAGACCTAAATCTAGCCTCCGGGACCTTGGTTTCTACCAAACTGGGTAGTAGAAACCTTCCTGAGCCTTAACGTTCAAGTTGTCGAGCTAAAAACCCTCAAAAAGCCAAAATTCTACATTTGGGTCGCGGCGCGCCCAAAGTCAGAGGCAAAATGCCTCTCTGTTGAGAGATGCAGGACGTGGTGCCAAAACTTGTGTCGTGGCGCCTGGGTAATTTTTCCCAAAGTCCCCTGACCTATAAACTCAAGTTGGCCACGACGTCTGATGAACTAGGCCGCGACGCGATCCGAAACCCAGAAATCCCATGCAATATCACGAGCTAATTACCCTGAAAATCACCAATTCTAAGCCTTAATCCTAGAATTCTGTAACGCCCTACTTCCTTAGAGTCATTACTAAGTGATTTTAAAATGTGCTATTCACTCGTTAATCGAGGTTTTAGGTTAAAAGTGTAGCTAAAATGTATTGATGGTCGTTTCAAGGCATTAAATATAAAAAATGTGGTCATTCATTGAAAACACTAAAAGTTAAACATTTGGGATCCCAAAATACTGTTTAGAAAATATTTACAACTCAAAATACATTTAGGGTCGACTAGGCGACAAAATTCAGGTTATTACATCACATTTCCCAAAAATACCCCTGGTCGTGGCAGCTAGGTAAGCCGAACATGTACACGTCGCTTCATGCTCTCCATACTCATGGTTGGTCGACCTTTCCTTTGCCCTTACCTGCACCATAGAGCACCCGTGCGTCGAAGCCCAGCAAGAAAACTCAACACAAAACAATTAACATATGCATATTTATCAATGAGCATATAACAAAACAGCCAGCAGGCTAAACACATAGCGACCATGTTGTCCCAAGTGCTTTCCCAGGCCTTGGATTTGCGGTCTTCACTGTGAGGATGACTTCAGCATCCTAAGAGGGTCTCACCCTAACAGCTTACACTCCGTGTTCTCAACGTCATCCCGACCCCTTGCCGTGCTTGGCTTCCTGCCGTTCTCTGCCTTCCCCATTCTTGGCTTTGCACTCCACGTGCTCGACACCGTTCCCGGCCTCTTTCTGTACTCGGCTTCCAGCCATTCTCGGCCTTCGCCATTCCCGGCCTTTCCCTTTCATTCACAAATATGCAATACATAGCATAATATCAACAAACACTTAAACATGTACTAAACATAAACAATAGGGCTACGCCCTGCAATTCAATCACATAGGGCCATGCCCTGCAACACAAACAATAGGGTCACGCCCTACTCTACAGGTACAACATTTTTCTTACCTGTGTCCCAAGCTTCTTGAGCACCGCTATCCTGAGCATAGTCCTCTAACCCGAGCCTCGCTGAAAACCTAGTCACAACGCATCAACAATAGCCATCCATCAAGCTCTAATCCATTAAATAACTTTGGGATATAATTCGAGTCTCCGGGACCTTAGATTCTACCAATCCGGGTGGTAAAATTCTTCCTGAGCCTTAACTTTTGGGTTCCCGAGCCAAAAACCTTCAAATAGCCAATACATTGAATTAAGGCCGCAACCCAGACCCTTAAGGGCCACGGCGCGCCCCAAGACAAAGGCAAAATGCCTCCCTACTGAGAGACACGGGCCGCGGCATACCCTTCATTGGGTCGCAGGGCGCCTGGCAGGCAGAGGCTCCATAACAACCTCTTTGACACACATGGGTTGTGAAGCCTGAAGAACAGGGTCATGGCTCGAGCCTCAAAACCTAGAAAACCTCCATTTTTTCTGCATTTTCTTCAAGCCAATTCTTCTAAAATCAACCCAACTCAATATATAAATTCAGAATTAAGCCTGGACTTCCCTTCCACACAATCTAGGCTCCATAACAAGTCCATAAACTATCACATAAACTCAGCCAATAACCAAATTAAACTTAAGAATCCAATTCACATGCAAACCTATAACTCTAACCAAAACTTAGTAGAAACTCAAATAATTCAGTGCTAGGTTCCTTACCTCAAGGATGATTCCGAGTTTAGACTATTTCTTCAACACCCCAAGCTTATTCTTCCCAAGTTCCAAGCCTTAAATTTATGAATTCCTAGCTTAAATCCTATAGAATTCCCTCAGCCTTCAAGCATCCAAAGAGAGAGGACGAAACCAAGTGATAGAGAGAGATAGTCTTCTGTATTGTTCCAGTGGCTTCCCAAGACTTCTCTGAGCTAAGTAATACCCCTTCCAAATGACCAAACTACCGCTTAAGCTTATCCTCAATCCTTAAGTAACCCAAGGGAAATTTAGTCATTTACCAAATCTCGTTAAGTCACCGAGTATTCCTATAAATCCCCATTTAATCCCAACTTGTCCAAACGATTCCCAAACTACTAACCTTTGCTTGATAAATTCCAAAAACATATTATATACCCAAAATACCCCTAGGCTCCTCCTAAACCGGGTATTTGACCCCGTTGTGACTTTCTAGCCAATTTACTCCTTAGGACTGTCTCGGATCGTGCATCACAAATCTATCACCACTCACTCGTTGTATCAATCACAATATTCACAAATATAGCATTTATGCCCTCAATGGGCTAAAATTACAAACATGCCCCTAATAGCGAAATGGGGCCCACATGCATATTTAATCCACCTAAACATGCATTTCTAATCACATACTCATCAAACTCACATATTAACATAATAAATCAATTATTGCCCTCCAGGCACACTAATCAAGGCCTTAAGCCTTATTAGCAAATTTGGGATGCTACAACTGTCCCCTCCTTATAGAGATTTCGTCCTCGAAATTACCTGAATAACTCGGGATACCGATCCCGCATATCTGACTCAAGTTCCCATGCCGCCTCTTCTACCTTATTGCTTCTCCATAGCACTTTCACCAAGGCGATGGTCTTGCTCCACAAATCTTTATCCTTCCGGTCGAGAATCTGAACCGGCTTCTCCTCATATGATAAGTCCTAGTCCAGCTCCAGGTTCTCATAACTCAGTACATGCATAGAATCTGATACATACTTCCGGAGCATGGATACATAAAACACATTGTGAACCCCTGATAGAGCTGGAGGCATCGCCAATCTATATGCTACCTCTCCAACCCGCTCCATAATTTCAATGGGGCCAAGAAATCTAGGGCTCAGCTTGCCCCGAACACCAAACTGTTTCACTCCTCTCAAGGGAGAAACTATGAGAAACACATGGTCACCGACTTGAAACTCTACTCTCATGTGCCTCAAGTCTGAGTAACTCTTCTGATGACTCTTGGAGGCGAGCCTTTGAGCTCTAATCTTTTCAATCGCCTCATTGGTCCTCTAAACAACTTAGGACCCAAGTATCTTTTCTCTTCCATCTCATCCCAATGAATAGGTGATCTACATTTCATCCCATATAACATCTCATAAAAAGCCACTCCGATAGTCGCCTGATAACTATTGTTGTACGAAAACTCGATCAAAGGGAGATACTTACCCCAAGATCCCCAAAAATCCAGCACACAATCTTGTAACATATCCTCCAGTATCTGAATCGTCCTCTCAGACTGTACATTGTGCCCATAGCCTTCTGCAAGCTCTCCCAAAACATGGAGTTGAAGGTGGGGTCCCTGTCGGATACTATCAACCTTGGAGCCCAATGAAGTCGAACAATTTCCTTCACATACAACTTAGCATACTGTTCCACAGTATAAGTTGTCCTCAGAGGCAAAAAGTGAGCGAATTTGGTATACCTATCCACAATCACCCACACTGAATCATGTTTTCCCACGGTCTTTGGAAATCCAACCACGAAGTCCATGGTCATATCCTCCCACTTCCACTCTAGAATCCCTAGAGGCTGCAATAATCCTGCCAGCCTCTGATGTTCAGCCTTTACCTGTTGACAAGTTAAACGCTTGGCCACATAATCCACCACATCCCTCTTCATTCCCGGCCACCAATACAGAGTTCTCAAATCTTGGTACATCTTCATTGTACCTGGATGTAAAGAATAGGGAGTGGTATAAGATTCATCCAAGATCTCTCACCGGATATCAGAATCCATCGGAACGCAAATCCGACCCTTGTACTTCAGTAGTCCCATCTCCGAAATAGAGAAGTCTCTAACCACTCCGGCTAAGACGCTATCTTTGTGCCCTCTTGACTGGGGATCCTCCCCCAACACCTCCTTGATCCTCTCAAGGAGTGTAGACTGAAGAGTGATGTTTGCTAATTGACCAACCACCAACTCTATATCTGCTCTAGTCATCTCCTCAGCTAACTTGTCAGATATCTTCCATGAACTGAACAATTGTCTTGGGCCCTTTCGACTTAGCGTCGGCCACTACATTGGCCTTCCCAGGATGGTATAGAATATCACAATCTTAATCCTTTACCAATTCCAACTGACGTCTCTGGCGCATATTCAAATCCTTCTGAGTAAAGAAGTACTTCAAACTCTTATGGTCAGTGTATATTTTGCACTTCTCACCATATAAATAATGTCTCCAAACCTTAAGTGCAAATACCACCGATGCCAATTCTAGATCATGCGTGGGATATCTCTGCTCATACTCCTTCAGCTGTCTCGATGTGTAGGCTATCACCTTTTCGGCTTGCATTAGTACACATCCCAAACCCTGTTTAGAAGCATCACAATAAACCACAAACTTCTCATTGTCTGACGGCAGACTCAATATTGGAGCGGTGATCAGTCGCCGCTTCAATTCCTTGAACCTATTCTCACACCTGCCTGTCCACACATACTTAGTCTTCTTTCGCGTCAATTCGGTCAATGGTGTGGCTATCCTGGAAAACCCCTCGATGAACCGCCGATAATACCCTACCAAACCCAAGAAGCTCCTAACTTATGGTACACTGCTCGGCCTAGGCCAATCTCTTACTGCTTCAATCTTGCTTGGGTCAACCAGAATCCCCTCCTTACTGAAAATATGGCCTAGAAATGTTACCTGCGGTAGCCAAAACTCACACTTGCTAAACTTAGCATACAACCTATGCTCCCTCAACCGTTGTAATACCAAGCGTAAATGTTGGTCGTGCTCCGCCTCTGACTAAGAGTACACCAGTATGTCATCAATGAACACAATTACGAACTTATCCAAGTAGTCCTTGAAGACCCTATTCATAAAATCCATAAAAGTTGTTGGGGGCTTGGTTAATCCAAAGGACATAACCAGGAATTCATAGTGTCCATATCTCATGTGGAAAGCAGTCTTTGGTAATGTCCTCCTCTTTAATCCTTAACTCTGTGACGAACTCGATTTCCCACTGTGGCGGCAACCCTGGCAAGTCTGCAGGAAACAAATCTGGAAACTCACACACCAGTCTGGTCTCACTTGGCCCAACTACCACATCTCTAGATGTATCCATAATGTTCGCTAGGAATCCAATGCAACCTTCCTGCATCAAGTCTCTAGCCTTCAGTGCCAAAATCATAGGTACTCTCGGTCCACTCACTATCCCCACAAATACAAAAAGTACATCCCCTTCCAGTTCAAATGTCACCATCCTGCGCTTGCAGTCAATCGTCGCTCCGTACTTTGATAACCAATCCATCCCTAAAATCATATCGAAGTCATCCATCACTAACTCAATTAGATCAACAGACAACTCTCTACTGTCTATCTCCACTGGCAATGCTCTAACCCATCTCCTAGATACTACCAGTTCCCCAGTCAGCAACAAAGTCTGAAATCCCCTAGCATACAAATCACTAGGTCTACACAGCTAATCTATCACTCTAGCAGACACAAATGAATGAGTAGCCCCTAAATCAATAAATGCAGTAAAAGAAGAACCAGCACTGGAAATCTGACCTGTCACGACCGAGGGGCTAGCCTCAGCCACAGTCTGGCTCAAGGTGAATACTCTGGCAAGAACGAGTCCGTCGCTCTTCTTCGGCTCCTCTTTCCTGGCTTGTGGGCAGTCCTTCTTCAAATGGTTAATAATCCCACAAGTAAAGCAGGTCCTGATCCTGCACTCTCCCTGATATTGTCGTCTGCATGGAGAACACACTGGAATACTCCTCCAGTAGTCTCCCCCGCCCTGATGGCTACTGAAAACACCCCGTGCCCTCCTATCCGAGCTAGGAGGAACAAGAGAGTCTAGGGCCTATCTCTTCTGCTCACTGGGGCCACTACCCCGACTAAATCTGGTGAAAGGAGGCACCTTCCTCCGAGGATCGCGCCTAGCAGTACCTTCTCTCCATATCTGATCCTCGGCCCCCTCAGCTATAAGGGCCTTGTCCACTACCTGAGCATATGTAGTAGTCCCCAGATCCATGGTTATCTTTACATCACGGGAAATCATGAAATTCAATCCCCGCACAAACCGGTCTCTTCATGCCATATCAGTCGGCACCAAATCCGGCACGAACTTCGCCAACCGGTCAAATCTCAAGGCATACTTAGTAACTGTCATCTGGTTCTGAGTCAGATTGGTAAACTTGTCAACCTTCACAACTCGGACTACGACACTGTAGTACTTCTCATTGAAAATGTTTCTAAACTCTTCCCAGGTAATAGCTGCAATGTTCCTTCTCTGAGTCATCACATCCCACCAAATGCGGGCATCCTCTCTAAACATGTAGCTGGCACAAGCTACCCTCTCATTCCCTTCCACCCTCATGAAATCCAGGATGGAAGAAATAATGTTCATCCACTGCTCTGCCCGCAGTGGGTCTGGCCCACCCTCGAAGGTGGGAGGATGCTGCTTCCTGAACTTTTCATACAAAGGTTCCCACCTATTCTCCATAACAGGTTGAATTGGCACTGGCGCCACAGCCTGTGAACCCTACAACCCAATGCCCTAAGGAGGGGCTTGTTGCCTCAACTTTCGAAGCTCTTCTTCTGTTCAGTGAAGTCTAGCTTCCATATCGGCAAACAATTGTTGCCAAATTCTATGGGGCAGGTGGAGGGTCCTGACCCTGGTTGTCATCCTCGGCCCTATTGTCGTAGAGTCTGATTGATCGCCGAGGCATCTTAACAATATGCCTGCAATCAATGGCGCCACTCTATAGGAACAAACAGTTTTCTTACCGGTGTCCCAAGCTCACAGATTAACGCAATCCCGAGCACGATCCCCTAAACCCAAACTTTGACGTAAAACCTAGGCACAACACCATAATAAATAGATATCCATCAATCTCTAACCAATTAAGAACTTTGGATTAAAATACTATCCTTCGGGACCTCGAATCCTACTTAACCGGGTAGTAGGATCCTTCCCGAGCCCTAAGATATGGGTTCCTGAGCTTAAAACCCAACATAGGTTATTTGTCCTAATTTGAGCCACGACCTACCCCCTAAGGTCACAACTTGCTGCAAGTCAGAGAGCATGGCTCTCTCTGCTGAAGGACATGGGTCGCTAGGCCTAGGCAAACTCAGAGGCTTCCCAAGCCTCTTCGCACACATGGGCCGCTGTGCCTGAAGAACAGGGTCGCGGCGTGAGCCACAAAACCCAGAAATCCCACCATTTCTCTGCATTTTTCCTCGAGCCTAAACCATTAAATCACACCCCAAACATCACCCAAACCTAGAATCAAGTCTATAATTCTCATCCACACATCCTAAATATCACAACAACTCCAAAAATTATTCTACAAGCTCATCAAAACTCAAAATCAAATCTTAGAATTCAGCCCTCATACAAGCTTATGGATTAAAGCAGAATTCAATAGAAAAACAACAACTCAAAACCCTTACCTCACTGATAATTTCGACCTGAGCTAACTCCAATCTCCACAAGCTTTAAATTTCTCCAAGCTCCAGCCAACTTTCCGAAGAGTTTTCTCAAAATTTCACCAAGCTTCTCAAGCAACAATAGAGGGAGAGGGAGCCGAGATAGAGAGAAGAGATAGGCCGAGAGGAATGTTTCTTTCTGATTTTTGGTTCATTCTACGGAATCCATAAGGCCTAAGCTAAGTCCATCCCATAGTGCAAAAGACAAAAATACCCCCAACTTATACTTACCCTTTCTAACACCACCAAGGGCAAAATTGTCTCTTGCCACATTCCCGCTAATTTCTCGAATAGTTCTATAAAGTCCCATTTAATCCTGACACACTTAAACAATCACTAAATAACTACCTGCTACCCGGTATATCCCGAACACAAACTATTTTCCCAAAATATCCCTAGGCTCACCCCGAGCCAGGTATTCAACCCCGTTGTGACTATTTCGCTATTCCGCTCCCTAGGACCGTCTTGGATCACACATCACAAATATATCACCACAATCTTGTAGTATCAAATACAACACACATATATTTCACATTTATGTCATCAACGGGCCAAATTACAAAAATGCCCCAATTAACCAAATTGGGCCCACATGCATATTTAATTCACATAAACATGCATTTCTAATCACATAATCATTAATCCACGTATTAACATAATTAAATTAATTATTGCCCTCCTAGCACGCTAATCAAGGCAATAAATCTTATTAGCGAATTTGGACGTTACACTTTTGGATCAATCATTAGGATTAACTTCTACGCAAATCTGTGATGAGTGAACTCTTCAGTTCATCTTTGTAATTGTCAAATGAGTGATTCAATACTAAATTCTAAGTGGATTAGGTTATTACTGTTCATCTGAATAGGGCTGAACCACTATAAATTTCTCTGTGTTTTGTTTAGATATTTGTACTCAGTCGTATATTTATATTGTTCAAAAGGTGTCGTATATCGTACATACCACCGTTGGCAGATTTCACAGGTCAACAGGAAGCAATGGCATCTGGCGTCATTGGAGACATGGTGGACTGACATCAACTGATTATACTTGGAGAGATGATCGAAAGGATATGTCATTCCATTTTACAGGGTTATGTCGGGCATCTTGAACCCTCTGGGCAATGGGACTTCCACGATGTGTCGGGCACACTTCTCTTTTTCTTCGTCCTCAGAGTCTGACTCATTCCCCTGACTCTTGGCCATCTTGAGCATAATTTTCTTCAAACTCTCTAGCTCCCCTCAGAGAGGATCATTGTTGGTGCTTTGTGCCAGACAAGGCTCGTGGTCGAGAACTACCTCCTTTCTACGAGCATTGAGGCTGTCTCGTAGATCATGTTGTTTTTGTTAGAATCTTCTGTGGGGTGGGTTCCTCAGGCACAGCCCCATTTTTGCTAGCATTAAGGTTATCTCATAAGTTAGGTTATGCGTGCCTGCGGTAACCCTCCTTGGGGAATCCTACTTTTGTCTCCCTGTCAAACTCCTCTACGAAGTCAATGTTTACCTAGATGTTGATATGGCACAAAATGTTCAATCTCTCATTGATGGGTGTCATATGCCATAGCAAATTTAAATATTTATTTTATCAATCACTTATACTAGCTACTTTATGATAGCGGTAAATAAGGGCCGAACCCACGAAGACTATGATCAACTTTTTATTCAAAATAAGGACTAAACATAAATTAGATAGGGGTTTAGTTTTAAAAAATTAAAACATAAAATGAAATGATGATAAAAAATTAAATAACTATGGATAAAACGATATTAAAGAAATAGTCAAGAATTACTCTCCACCTTCGACAATCAATCTATCAACAATGACAAATAATATTCTCTACTCCCAATTAAACTATTAACCCCGCAGATAACACTTAAGTAGTCAATTATCTCAGTTTCCCTATTATAATTAATAAAGCTAAGCGCTCTTAATTAATCATTTTTTTCCAGCAATAAATCCATTAAGAATGCAATCTATTTAACCTAGTAAAAGCATTACACTCTATGGAAACATGTTAATCTGGGCAACAAATTCATTAAGCATGCAATTTATTTAACCTAGGTTCTATTTTTCATCACAATCAAGATACTTATCACAATATTATAATTGCAATTTATCACTCTACTTAGAATCATAAACTATTAGGAGAATAGTAATCCTAAAATGATAGTAGAATAATGCAAAACCCTAATTAGTTGGCCACCCAACAAGATCTCACAATATTCATAGCATTAAATTAGAAAAATAGAAGCAATTTAATATAAGGGAATAGAATGAATAAAATCTATCAATGCATTCAAGATCTCATGTCTAGGGTTTTAAAATAACTCTCAACTACAAAGAAAACTACTCCATAATCACATTCATATTCACAAACATAAATATTCAATGAAAATAAAGAAGTTTTGAGAAGAAAGAAAAACTAGATTAAAGAATGTAGTTGTTGATGTCTTTTCTCCTCCTCTACTGCTCTAGCCTCTAAAATTCGCAATATAAAAGTTAACCCAAACCCCTTTAATATCCCTTTCAAAAATACATTTAAAATGAAAAAATTAAGGAAAAATCGATCATCGGCCGCAGCTAGTGTTTCTTGGCGGCAGCGACCACCAGAACATGTATTTTTTCCAGAAAATCGGGCTCCGGCCACGACCAGGGACATTGCTGGCCGTGACCGCTGGGCTCTATTTGTGTATCCGCGGCCTTGGATGTGGCTGGCTGCAGCCATAACATTTTTTTTTCCATTTTTTCATTTTTCTTCAGCTGCAGCCATTGATGTTATTTTAACAAAAACTTCCTCGATATAGCTCGGAATCGGACAATTTAAAAAGATATGGAAAGCTAAGAAAAATATCTAAAAATTGTATTTCAAGGAAGATTTCCAAAAGAGTATTGTAAAATTATCAAAATCAAGTATGAAATTTTAGACTTGTAATTTCGAGCTTAACCATTGCTTGTAAAACATCCAAAATTCATTCTTTTTCATTCAAATGTCCTAAAAATCCTAAAAACACAAAATAAACTAATTAAACATATATAAATAAATAATCAAGTACATAATCATAGAAGAATAATGAATTAAAAATAGACAAATTTGATACTTATCAAATTCTCCCACGGTTGACATTTGCTCGTCCTCGAGCAAACAAAATAAAAACTAAATACATAAGCAATTGTTTTGTCAAAAGCATTAGTTGTCTAAAAAAATAATCAAACAAATACATCATAAGAAAAATCTAAATTCCATAATCCTCAGAATTTCAACTCAATACCCAGTCACCACTTAAACTTGATCTCTTATGATTATGCACAATCAAATTTACCAAATCACATGCACCCGAATCAATTTATACATATCAAATATATTTCAAAGTTTCTTGTATAGAAAATATTTATAATGAAAAGCATCCACTCCATAGACATTAACCAATTATTCTCCACTAATATAAACACACATAATCAATAATCAAAAGGTCTTTAAAAGCTTGTAATGTAAGGCTAAGGTTAAAGGTAGATGAAAAATGAATATTTAAGCTTAAATCACACCATAGCCTATATTCATTCTATTCTCTAGATCTTCCCACCAATTTCCCATAAAATTCAAAAATACAAAACTTTTCCCTTTTCTTCTTTCCATATCAATCTTACTATTTCCCCGACACTTAGACTTTTGCCAAACTTTTCTCTTTTTTTCAATACAAATTTTTTTTCTCTTCTCTTTTTTTTTTTCTTTTAATTCAACTTCATTGGGAGAAATGGTAGATTAAATTTCCCCTTCTTACAATACATAACCCTACCCAAAAAATCAAACATTCACGTAAAACTATGGTGTAATGGGTCACAAGAAGAGATAAAATTTTCAAGCTGCAAAGGTTTAGATATTGGATTCATAGAATAAAAGATTAGTCATTATGGCTCAAAAATGGGAAACTAGGGTATTAGATTTCAACGGTAAGCTTGAAAGGCTCAAATGATCTAAAGAACATGCCTTAATCATCTTCCTAATCATGTGTACTTATGATTTCGCTTCAAACAATTAATCAATGATTTCTAGAGTGGTCGAGACTATACATAGGTAATAGCATGCATAAATATCTCCAAATACTAGTGAAAGGTAAATCTAATTGTACACATTATGTTTAAAAATCAAAGATCAAGCTTAAGTAATAACCACACAAGAGTTAAGTACACAATTCATGCATAATTCACCAAGTTCCTAGACATATTCTTATCTCAATCAGAAATTTTATCATTGATAGACAACTTTTCAACATAACCATACTAATGACAACCTAAAAACAAACTAAAAAAATAGAAAAAACAACACTAGAAACAACAAAAAACAATTAAACAACAAAAAATAACTAAACAACACAAACACATATAACAACTAAAGAAATGACAAATAATAATAAAATAGGCAGTTGTCCCTTCCCCCACAATTAATTTAAGCATTGTCCTCAATGAAAATAAAATGAAAGATAAGGAAAAGAAAACTCCCTCAAATACGCTTTGTTTAACGTCGTTAGCTCGACTGAATGATGTGGTCATGATTGTCATGGTGGGTCATTTAACAGAACCTTCTTCCTCTTATACTTATCAATAGAATTCAATAGATCAAACTTTATAACTTCACCATCAAATTTCATTGTAAGTACCCATGCTTTGACATCCAACTTTGTACTTGTAAGCAGTATGAATGGCCTCCCAAATTGAACCTACATCAAAACATATTCAACTACCCTTAGGGGATAAGGATTAGTGAGATTAGCCAATCGAATAATAACACTAGTTTCTTTTAATAACTAGATATTTAAAGAAGCAAAAATAAAATAAGACATAACATTAATAGGTGCTCATAAATCTATCATACAATGATCACACCTGGTTTTACTGATGATGCATGGATTTGTAAACATCCCAAGGTCTTGACACTTGGGTAGCAACTTCCTTTGGAGAATATCAGAAACATTCTCCCCTAAACTTATTTTTTTATCACCTCTCAGCTTTCTTCTGTTAGTACACAACTCTTTCAATAAGTTAACATAGTGAGGTACTTGCTTGAATGCATCAGTGAGTGGAATTTTAACCTCTGTTTTGCAAAAAAATTAAGTAGTTCCTTGTTGGCCTCCTCTTTTTCATACTTTTTCAATATGTTCGAGAAGGGTGGAAAAGATACATAGGTTGTGACAGTTGGTTTGTATGAATTTTTCTGTAATGATGGACCAACTGAAGTGGGAGTGTGAACCGCTTGTGAAGAGGGTCCTTCTGGGATTGAATTGTTGACTTCTTGAGTTGGAATTAGATCAAATATTTTGTCTGGGTGAGGTGATGAGTCAAATTGTGTACCACTTTTGAGAGATATGGTACTATCATTCTCTATTAAATTACTCTCAAGTTCTGTGGACAATTCTAAAAAATTCTCAACCTCAAGATTATTCAATGATGTAGCAATTCGTGCCATTGCACTCTCCAAAGTTTGAAAAGATTTCAGATTACTCTGAAGAATTACTTGGGTCTATATATTTGAAGCCACCAATGTTTTTAGCATATCTGAAATTGATGGTTCCTGATCTTGTTGCATTCCTGTAGAAGGTTGTTGAGGAAGATGCACATAAGCTTGTTGTGACATCTATTGAAGTTGGAGAATGTTGGCATTCAATGCATTGATGATATCTCAAATTGATGGATTTTAATATTGTGGTAAAAACTCATTATATTCTGATTGAGAGTAGTAATTCAGCTCAACATATTGATTTCCACCATAGAAAGTATTAGAATATTCTTCCCATTGTGAATTGTAATTGTTAGAATAGGGGTCATATCTATTCATTTGTGGAGCATAACAATGTTGATAATACATTGTGTTATCCCTCAAAATTAAAGTGATGACGTGGTGAATGAGAAAGCAACATGTGGCATCACAAATCATGGAAAAATGACAAAGTATTGAAAAAAAGACCGATGAAGAAAATTGGATAGGTCCAGGAGAGGAAGTCGACCAGGCCTAAACCCTAGGGGTGGTCGGCCTGGCCCTAGCCCCCTAGGGGTGGTTGGCCTGACCCCGACCCCTAGGGGTGGTCGGCCTAGCAGGCTTAAGGACTGCATGGGGTGGTCACGCTCGTTCAAGCTGAAATCAACAGGCCTAGCACCCATAGGGTCATTAGGCCTAGAACCCAAGCTTTAAAGGGTCATCGATCCTAGCACCTAAGTCTCATAGACCAACCAAGACTTAGCATTTTCCCAAGGGTTTCAATCGTGCATTGTCAACCACGATCCAGAGAAACAACGAGAAGACCCACGATCTCATAATCATGGGGAGGTGGACACATATCTCCACTACCTAATGATCATGTACCAAACCATGATCCCAGTCTTGTTGATCATGTAACAGCCCCTTGGTACTATAAATAAAGGACCCAGGGCTTCATTTAAAGGGGACGATTCTAGGACTGATGTTTTTTGGGAAGAGACTCTGGGCAAATATGTGGCGTGTGAACTCTTCAGTTCATCTTTTTAAATTGTCAATCGAGTGATTAAATACTAAAGACTAAGTGGATTAGGTTATTACTGTTCCTCAGAACAGGGCTAAACCACTATAAATTTCTATGTGTTTGTTTGGATATTTTTACTCTATCGTATATTTATATTTATCTCATTCAAAAGGTGTCGTATACCGTACATACGACCATTGGCCAATTTCACAGGTCAACACATTGCCATGTCTCAAGCCAAGTTCTATGCGAACCCTGAAATCATCAACCACAACTAATAAACCAAGTTAGTAAAAAGAGAAAAAAAATGAATAACAAATTAAATAAAATAGTCCCTGGCAATGACGCCAAAAATTTGATGTGTGTCGTATGCCGTATCAAATTTAAATATATTTATTTCTTATTACTCACTAAATTATTAGTAAAATGGTAGTAAGGGTCGAACCCACAAGAACTATTATTCAATTTATTATTCAAAATAAAAACAAGAATTAAATAGGGGATTTTTTTTCAAGATATAATAACATAAAATAAAGTAATAAACAAAGAACAATGGATAATGGATAATATGGTTTTAAAGAAATAGTCAAGAATTACTCTTCACCTTCGACAATCAATCTATCAACAATGACAAATAACATTCCCTACTCCCAATTAAACTATTAACCCCGCAGATAACACTTAAGCAGACATTTATCTCACTTTCCCTATTATGATTAATTAAAGCTAAGCGCTCTTAATTAATCATTTTTACCCAACAATAAACACATTAAGCATGCGATCTATTTAACCTAATAAAAGCATTACACTCTATAAAAATAGGTTAATCTAGGCAACAAATTCATTAAGTATGCAATTCATTTAACCTAGGTTCTATTTTTCATCACAATCAAGATACTCGTCACAATACCCTAATTGCAATTTATCACTCTACTTCGAATCCTAAACTATTAGGAGAATAGTAATCCTAAGATAATAGTATAATAATGCAAAACCCTAATTAGTTGGCCACCTAACAAGATCTCACAATATTCATAGCATTAAATTAGAAAAATAAAGCAATTTAATATAAGGGAATAGAAGGAGTAAAATGTATCAATGCATTCAAGATCTCATGTCTAGGGTTTTGAAATAACCCTCAACTACAAAGAAAACTACTCCATAATCATATTCATATTTACAAACATAAATATTAAAATAAAGGTGTTTTGAGAAGAAAGAAAAACTAGATTGAAAAATGTAGATGTTGATGTCTTTTCTCCTCCTCTACTGCTCTACCCTCTAAAATTTACAATCCAAAGTTATTATAAAAGTTAACCCTAACCCCTTTAATAGCCCTTTCAAATATACACATAAAATTCAAAAATTAAGGAAAAATCGATCGTCGGCCGCGGCCAGTGTTTCTTGGCGGCCGCGGCGAGTGGAACATGTATTTTCCAGAAAATCGGACTCTGGTCGCAGCTTTGGACATTAATGGCCATGGCCGCTAGGCTCTGTTGGTGTGGCCGCGGCCATAACATTTTTTTTTAGTTTTTTCGTTTTTCTTTAGCTGTAGCCACTAACTGTATTTTAAACCATAACTTCCTCGATATAGCTCAGAATTGGACAATTAAAAATGTTATGGATCTAAAACTTGTATTTCTAGGAAGATTTCCAAATGAGTATTGGAAAATTATAATAATCAAGTGTGAAGTTTCAGACTTGTAATTTTGACTTAACCATTGCTTGTAAAACATCACAAATTCATTTTTCTTCATGCAAATGTCTTGAAAATCCTAAGAACACAAAATAAAATAATTAAACATATATAAATAATATAATCAAGTGCATAATCATTGAAGAATAACGAATTAAAAATAGACAAATTTGATACTTATCACATGTGGCCTAGCGTTGTTCGTCATAGTGCGCCTGGGTGGAATGCCCTGGGCTCCGTGGACAAATTGGGCCTAGGGCCCTCCCCGGTCTCCGAGGACTACATGCAGATCATAGACTCTTCTCAGAGGAATGTTATAGGGTTCTAATGCTCGGCGGGTTCTCTTCCGCTTGTGAGGGGTTCCAGCCCTTTCTTCCCTCACATGTGTTGGGTGCACAGGTGGCACGTCAGCTGGGGGTCCACCTGTAATCCTTGGGCCACCAAGGTGGCCCTCATTGTGTTAACCACCTAATGCAAGGCGGCGATATTGTTCCTTTGTGCCTCCAATTCTCTCTATTGGGAGGCCACTTGGTTCCTAATAACCACCACTTTTGGTGGTTGTTGGATTATGTGGAGCGTGAGGAATCACTGTTTCTTCCATCTCCGTCGTATCCATCATTGTTTGCCACCTCCAAGATGCTTACTGGAGGTTGGCGCCCTTGTTCACCTCCAGGTGCGGCTGGAAGATCTTCATTTGCGACTGAATGGATTTGAGTGTTCACCATTGTTGAATTCTCGCTTTCTTCAAGCTCTCAATGAAAGCACCAAAATGTTAAGTGTCTTTTTCGTCAACTAATAAAATAATATAAAGGAAAGGAATATCAAACACCAGGTTTTACATAGTTTGGCTATTAATTAGCTCTAGTCCACAAATCACTTGTATTGAAGGTGAAGAACTTGCAAAGCTCAAGTTCTCTTAGAATTCAGGCAGCATTTGTGCTCTCTGAAAGTTGGGATCCTTTTACAAGTAATGCCTTAGATCTATTTATAGGTGGCTGAGGGGATTAAGTTCATTAATGGGAGCCAATTACAATTATTTATCATAATGGTATTAGTTATTACATAAATGAAGATTTCCTATCTTAAATAGGTTGTTGAGCCCTATCATATACTCGGCGGGCCCAATACAATGATGTCAAGCCCATTGCTTTATTGGAAAAGCGCCCCTGGACAGTGACAGAGTAGTAGTTGCACGTTCTCTCATGTCAATCGACATCGTGGGATATCCATTTTGTCGCTTGTACGGTACCGAAAACACAATCCCTGGAGCCACTAGGTGTCAGACATGTGTCTGTAGTCTAGAGTGCCTCTCTGGCCGACACTTGTCCATTGTCCTCCTCCTCCGAATGAGGTCCTTTGTTATCTTGATGAGTTAGTCATGACTCGAAGGGGCTCTAGAGGGTCACCTTCTGAGTATCTCCTCGGTTGTAATGGTCGTAAATGACATGCTCTTAGTGACAATAATGATAAGAACTGGACTCGAGCTCCCGAGGAAGGTTAGTCAATGTAGTCATTTATGACACGTATCAAATAATGAAATCGTAGACAACAATAACTATCCAGGTGTCAAAAACACAAAGAGGTATACTGATACCTCCTTTTTTAAGGGAGTACCGGAAAATTGCCCAATTCTATTTCAACAGCAATTCTATTTCAACAACAAACTATTGGATTAATCTCAAAATTAATAGAAGCATCATGAAACTATTTCTTTTTTCTTGAAAGCATAAAAATTTAATTAGATTTTTTATTATGCTAATCAGAGAAATATTTAAATTTAAATAAGTACATCTTCTCACTTTTTTTCTTTTACCAATTTATTTTACTAAACACGTCAAACAAACCTAATATGAACTAAATATAAATCCAATATTAATTAAATATATGAGTGTGTTTGTTTTAAAAAAAATTTCTCCATGTATTGTATTTCATTGAAAACTTGTTGTGCATATTATCATTAGATGTAATTTTTGCCAATTTCTTTCTGATGCAATATTATTTGGTTCTATTATTTATTTGTTGGGATGAAAAACAACAATGTCACCACC
Source organism: Humulus lupulus (assembly GCF_963169125.1). NCBI lineage: Eukaryota > Viridiplantae > Streptophyta > Magnoliopsida > Rosales > Cannabaceae > Humulus > Humulus lupulus. Next base: position 186,106,931 of record NC_084796.1, read on the forward strand.
ATTTCACCTTCTATGTCCACTAGACAATGTATAATGCCATCTTGTCTTTGTGACCATGTACGATGACACATGTGTACATGATCCTACTACATTCCAAGATGTATAAGCAATTTTGACCATAGGATTCTCATGGGAAACCAATCTATCTACATTGTTATTCAATAGTAACCAAAAAGAAAAATAAATAAATAAATAAAAGATGGAGAAGAAGAAAAAGAAAAAACCCACCAATTTCGTTGGGTTATTAGAAAATTGTATTTATTTTTCTAAGAAATTATGATGGTATGACAACCACATATTTCTCAAGGTACACATTTTATTCTTCCATTAATACATCCAACAAAAGTTTACACACATTTTTAACACTTTACCTTGCAATTCTCCCATTATCATTATTATTATTTTAACAGTAAAGCTACATGTCACACTTTTTCTCCCTCCATTTATACACCTATCAAGAATCTCCAGCCCATTATTTATTTACTTATTTAAAGCTATCTTCTTCTTGATGCCTACCCAACCAAAAACAATGTACTAACAAATGAAAACAACTATTATATATATATAGAGGAGAATTCTCCTATACGAGCTTCATTTTAAGCCCTACCGGTAGGGGTCTCAGTGTTCTCAACCCGTGAACAGTTTTCGGCGCGATTTTTTTTATGACCGTGTATATTGTAGCTATTTAGAGCATCATGCAAATTTTTAGAAAATTCTGAATAATTTACAGTACCGAAAACTAGGTTCAAACATGTTGCACGCGTGACTAATTTTTTTTTATGCGTGTAGAAAACAACATGTTTGAACCTAGTTTTCAGTATCATAAACTATTTGAAATTTTCTGAAAATTTGCAGGATGCTCTAAATAGCTACAATATACACGGTCATAAAAAAAATCGCGCCGAAAACTGTTCACGGGTTGTAAACACTGAGAGTCCTACCGGTAGGGCTTAAAGTGAAGCTCCTATAGAAGAATTGTCATATATATATATATATATATATATAGGAGAAAGTGAAGCTCCTATAGGACAATTCTTCTATAGGAGCTTCACTTTAAGCCCTACCAGTAGGGCTCTCAGTGTTTACAACTCGTGAACAGTTTTCGGCGCGATTTTTTTATGATCGTGTATATTGTAGCTATTTAGAGCATCCTGCAAATTTTCAGAAAATTCTGAATAGTTTACAGTACCGAAAACTAGGTTCAAACATGTTGTTGCACTCGTGACTAATTTTGTTATGCGCATGAAAAACAACATGTTTGAACCTACTTTTCGGTACTGTAAACTATTCGGAATTTTCTGAAAATTTGCAGAATGCTCTAAATAGCTACAATATACACGGTCATAAAATAAAGTCGCGCAGAAAACTATTCACGGGTTGAGAAACACTGAGAGTCCTACCGGTAGGGCTTAAAGTGAAGCCCCTATAGAAGAATTCCTATATATATATAGGACTCTCAGTGTTTCTCAACCCGTGAATAGTTTTCTGCACAACTTTATTTTATGACCGTGTATATTGTAGCTATTTAGAGCATTCTGCAAATTTTCAGAAAATTTCGAATAGTTTACAGTACCGAAAAGTAGGTTCAAACATGTTGTTTTTCACGCGCATAAAAAAATTAGTCACGCATGCAACAACATGTGGTACTGTAAACTATTCGGAATTTTCTGAAAATTTGCAGGATGCTCTAAATAGCTACAATATACACGGTCATAAAAAAAATCGCGCTGAAAACTATTGAAGGGTTGAGAACACTGAGAACCCTACCAGTAGAACTTAAAATGAAACCCCTGTAAGAGAATTCTCGACAAAAACAATATATAAGTGCCTACTTTTTATCATGTAAATTATTAAAAGTAATATTCGTGTATACTTATTACAAGATATATTTTATTTGTCTTTGTAGTGTATACTTGTTGCCAAATATTTGGCAACAAGCTAATTATATATTTATTGTAAAATGCGTCTCTCACTATGTGCCTACTTAGTGCCTAATGTCAAAATAATATTTTTAATAATTAATTAATATATTATTAATATTTTTCTTGTAACTTCTAATCTTTTTTCTTCTAATTCTTTTTCATCTAATAAAAAAAATCTTTACAATTATATACATATAATATAAAATAATTACAAAAATTACCTACAAACTTTTATTTACAAAAATTTATTGTCACGTTATCAAAAAATACCGGGTTCTAAAAGTAATATACCTGAATTTGAAACTTTCCCAAAACCAGTTTTTTAGGTTTAAAAAAGTAATTTTTTGGTTACTTAAAATGTTAATAAGTTACCAATTAATTATTTTTTCACCGTTTTTATACCACTTTTTTTTATTTGGTTTTTTTTTCATGGTACGGTGCCTCTCTCTCTCTCTTTCTCTTCACTGTACTCTTTTTTTTTATTAACTTCTTACATTCTCTCTTATCTTTAATTTTAAAAATCTTTTTCTGGCCACACCGCTAGTCGGTTGGGCTCAAAAGTGATACCATCGCAATCTACTCTTCAAGGTGATCATTTTGATATATGAGAAGCATATGTTTTTTGTCCGTCACCGGAGAAAATGACCAAAATAAAAAAGCAACATTTTAGTTTATTTTTTAGATTGTGTTAACAAAAAAGTAACTAAATTTTAAACTTGATCAAAATTTAATATACTAAAATTTGTATTCTTATTTTACATTTAAAAGATATTATATTGTATTCTAAACAACTTAAATTTATTTAAAAATATTCAAAGTAACTTTTTTAAAATAGATTTTTTATGATATTGTTTAGTAACATTTAAATAGAATATAAAAAAATTATTGTATAGTATACTAAAAGTAATTTTTAATAATAAGTTATATAGTAAATTGTTATATTTTATTGTAATTCATTAGTTTATAAAAAAAATAACTAATCAGCAACGTAAATACATCTTAAGTAATAAGACATCATACTATAACGTCAAAATGATTAATCAGTGTCTTAAGATAAAAAAAAAAATTAAAAATAAGTATTGAAGATAACCAAATGTATATAAAATAATATGCTATAAAAATAAAAAAAAATCATAAAAAAAGTAAATAATTGGTAAATTATTAACATTTTAAGGAATCAAAATGTTACTTTTTTAAACAAAACAAAAAATGGGAAAAATGAGATTTCAAAAAAGTTTCAAATTTAGGTATATTATTTTTAAAATCCGATATTTTTTTGAAGACGTGACAATGTATTTTTGTAAATAAATTTTTTTATGTGATTTTTGTAATTAAATTATAAAACCTTTCTCTACAAATAAATCTGTTGCATATTGACCGAATTAGCATGTGGCATGATTACGTGCAAAATGCTTCTATGTTATTATAATAATATAATATTTACACACAAAAGTCTTTGTTTTTTCTTATTCTAATTGTGTGTATACATATATTGCTGCAAAAAAAAATACATATATTAATATTAAATAATAATAATAAACACAGAAATGAGCAAATAACACTTATTTAATAATGTAAAAAGATATGTGAGTGTTTGTTTTAGTATTCGTTTACATTTTTTTTATTTGGTTAATACTAAAACACTACTCATAATTTTTCAATATAAAATAACCACTTAAACATATTTTTAATAAAACTTATTTTCAATTTGCCAAACTATTCCTATTTTAATTATACAAAATATCTAATATATTAAAAAACTTAATTTTAATATTAATTATTTAAAATTAAAATCCAAATTTAAAAATACATGTAAATTTTGAAAAATTAATAATATTTTTTTCTTTTGAGTAATTAATTAATTAAAACAATAATAAATTTTTTTAAGTTTTTTATTAACTATTATTTTTTTATAATTTAAAAAAAAAATTGAAAGGAAAACTTAACAAAATTATTATTTTTTCAGAAAATTAAATTTAATATATATAAAAAGGGTTGGGTAGTAACCGGCAATGGTGGCAAGTACAGCCCAATTTTTCCTTCTCTAATATTATTTTACATTTTTTTCATTTAATATTTATTTGGACAAACTCTCTCTTTCTCTCTCTATAGTAGAACTCTATTACAGTCATCGGCCTTGATCTTCCATTAACTTCAGGTAATTTTTCTTCATTTTTTACATGACTTATTTTACGTTATATCGTTTCATGTGTGGCATATATATGTTTGTGTTTGTTTAAAGTTGCATGTTGATTATTTTTTTAATTTATAAAACTTATGTATATTTTTAATGAAATATGTTGTCCGATCATAGTTTAGATGATTTGTGTTTTTTTTTTTTTTTTGTGATTGACTGTCGATTATGTCCGATTCATCATTTTCGACTCCAAAACGCATGATCGTTGAGAGGTTTTTTTTTTTGGGAGGGGGGGGTTAATGAAAGACTATTTTTGTGTTATTGATCGAGATTTTTGGTGGTGCATCGGAGTTGAGTTATGGGGATTTTCTCAAGTGCTTGGTTACTGGTAGAGATTTCTTTTTACTCAAAATTTAAGGTATTTGAATGAATATTCTTTGCTTTTGTAAAAAAATGTGCTTTTACTGTTATATCAATATTGAAAAGTTAAATTGTGCCATTGGGAATTTTCAGCGCTCAACTATTGTGGGATTTATTTATTTGTAAATGTCTTGGTGTGTTGTCAAAGATTTTTGGGGAAACCAACTGTTGCCAACGACGAGTAGACGTCAAAATGACAGCAAGCCTTGAATAGAAAATAATGACACAAATAATTTTATAGTGGTTCAGCCCCAAGTTGTTGGTAATATCCTAATCCACTTGGAGTTGTGATATATGTAGCCTACACTTAAGATCAGATGAACCTGAGCCAACTGAGTTTCTTAAGTGTAAGTAGAAAAATACAAAGTTTCTCTCTCTAGAGAATACAAGATTTTTCTCTCTAAGCTCTCTCAGAAAATGCCCCAAGAATACCCCAAGTCACAGTCTCAAAATTAGAGAGTTTAAAAGTCTCCAAAAGATCAGATCCCCCAAAATGATGTCATGAGCTCTTTATTTATAGGCTCATGAATGGTACATGAAAAATCTCTCGTTTTGACGGGGTCCTTGGTTGTTTTAACCAACTTTAATTAATAAAGTAATAAACAAAGTCAAATTACAACAATATAGCTATTATTTCGGGATATCTGAGAGATTCACGCAGTAGTTACGAGCGATTCGGGTTGAAGTTGTTACTGAGATTCTCTAAAGAAGTCACTGGGTAGTTAACTCTTGAGATTCTGACACATCCAGTCGGCTACACTCCTCAATCTGACATAGCTGGTCAGGTGAAACCCCTTTCAATGTAACTGGTCGGGTAAAACTCCTTTCAGATGTAACTGGACGGGTGAAACCCCTTTCTGAGGTAACTGGTCGGGTGAAACACTCCCTAACCAGTTAAATCCTTCCCTGGTCAGATAAATTGCCCTTCTGATGTGTCTGGTCGGGTAAGACTCCCTCCTGATCAGAAAAAATTCTTATCCGATCGGGTAAATCGTTTCCTGGCAAGTTAAACCCCTTCCTATTCGATCGGGTGAATTATTTCTTGACCAGGTAAAACCATCTTCCAACCAGTGATATCTCAACTCCATAAGTCATTTTCTAACATTTGTACTTCCCTTGGTCAACACATTTATTGACCATTAATGTGTCGCTTGATGATCTGCTTGACGATCATACACTGCCACATGTCACTTCTGATTGTCACGCCGTCAAACTAAAATTTTGGGGATAACATTTGCCTCCCCCCCCCCCCCCCCCCCAAATTTTATTATATGATTTACTCATATAATAAACTTTTTCTCTTTTGTGAGGTCGTCAAAAAACTTCGCCCGGTTAGTAGCTTTCACAAATAATAAAAGTCTGACCAGTTAAATCTCTAGCAATTGAATAGCCAATCAGAAATTCAGAGAATATCCTAGTAGTTGCCTCTACGTGGTGACTCACCAGTAACTTTAATATTCTATGTCTCCCACAATTCTAAAAAATGACTCTTTATATTTTCCCGTCTTTTCAAGTAAACCCACAACTGAACTTTTTAGGCCATAAAAATGGCACTTATTAGTCTCAATCGTGGGAAAGAGAATACTAAGATATTTTAGGGTAATTGAAAAGTTTCTCCTATCCCTTTAAATAGGCCCACGCATGCCTATCCCTCACAAGAAAAAAAATACATAAAAAGAAATTCCTCTTGTCTTGACCGATTCTCCTCCAAAGCTCCAAGGTTGCTCTACTTCCTTCAAGCAAATCAAAGGCTTCCTCAAGAAATCAAGTGTTTTCCCCTCCATTTGAGTAAGTTCTATCTCCTTTGGCTTTACCCTTAAGTATTTTGTCCTTTAAAATTCTGCACAAATATTGGTTAGAATAGGTGAATGCTGAAACCCACTTTTGATATGCTCTCCTTGGAATTTTGTGATGAATATTTGTAGGATAGTGCTTTTGTGGTTGTTTTTATGTAGATTAAGCTTTGGGTTAGTCAATTTTGCCTCCAATTTCATGAAATTTTGAAGAAAAAATGATCCTCCCATTCCACATTGCATATTCGGGTTCATGGGTATATGATGAGCATTGATGTTTTCTTGAAGCTCGTTGAACCCTTGAAATTCCCCTTTTTGATCTTGTTTACATGCCCCAAGATTGGGAAAACGTGTTTGTGCTCCACGTTATGCCCCATGCCTTTTAGCCAATCAGATTCGTGTGCATTTTAAACAGTGCTAAACTTACTAATCGAGTCATTTGGCCATAATTGTGTAACTAAGTATGATTAACGATTTAGGGTTAAAAATTTTGTTCAAAGATACAACGTTTCACTAAAATGTTTACTGTATACATTGGGATCCCAAAATATAGTTTAAAGGTTAATCACAAAAAAATATTTACAACCAGCCAACCTAAGCGGCAAAATAAGGTTTAACCCTAGTTCCTCTTTAAACCCTCGGTCGTGGCGGTTGAGCAGCTGCATGTGTACACATCGTCACCTAAGCTCTTTAACTTAAGGATGGTCCAGCTTTCTTTTGCCTTTACTTGCACCATATAGCACCCGTGAGCCGAAGCTCAGCAAGAAAACTCAATATGCTCATGAACAAGTAATAACATGTCACTAAATTATAATAGGCATGCCTAGCAATAATAGCCCTATTCGTGCATGCAAATAAATCAAAATAATGATTGTGGGCCCTGCCCTTTGTATAGATGATTTATGGGCTCTGGCCTTTGTATGGATGACTATCAAGTTATAATGAAAATAGATGGACAATGTCTCCATCTAAAATAAGTGACTCAGATAAGTGACAATTAAGTCATGCACTTGGGCTCTGCACCCTAATCAGATGAGTGAACAATACTTTATCATTTTGGTAATCATACTGGGGCTTGTAGCCCAAATCAGATGAGTGATTAACACTTTGAGATTCTGGTAATCATGTTGGGCCTTGTAGCCCTAATTAGATGAGTGATTAACACTCATGCTGGGGCTTGTAACCCTAATCAAATGAGTGAGTCACACTTTGGGCTCCGCACCCTAATCAGATAAGTGACTGATGAGTGAGTCACGAACTTGGGCTCAGCACCCATAGCCATGTGACATTGCATTCACCTAAGCCTGTTGGCCCTGGCTCTCAGTAACTAGCCTTTAGGCTAGACAAGCGCTTTTAGTTTTCATCGACCTTGAGGCCAGTCAAGCATTAATGTTCATGATGATTCATTCAATGCTTATGTCAATTAGATCTAATCATTTTGGCTTGTGTTGAACACGTCAATGCCGTTCTTGACTCTTAAGCCAATACCATACGACTCGTGTCGATTTCTGACTCGTAGGTCAGTGCCATACACAAGTAAGCAATGCAACCAAGCATATGTCATATGTCAAATATCCAAATGTAGGGCATTCAGCATGCTTACTTAACAGTCACTAGCATAATTATGATCATGCACATTTATAGAGACTCAAGCTTTGAGCAATTTCATATTCAACATTCATGTCATGCCCTAATCACATGTATCTTATGCATTACATGCATCACATACTGCGTGCAGTTTTCTTACCTTTGGTCCAAGCACAGGTTACCAATAACACAAGCCACAAGCACGATCCTATTTCCAAGCCCCTAGCAATAACCTAGTCACAACCATAATATAAAATCTCATCAAAATGCGTAAATAAATACTTCCAAACCCAAACCAAGCCTCCGGGACATCGAATCCCAATCAACTGGGTAGTAGGATCGATCTCAGGCCGCTAGAGTTAAGTTCCCATGACTAAAAACCAAATCTTGGAAAAATTTCCCTTAAGCGTCGCGGCCCTCCAAACACCATGCCGTGACCCGCCTCCAGACAGAGCCAGCCTCCTCTTTCAAGCCTGGGTCGCGGCGCCCTAGAACAGGGTCACGACCCAACCATGAACCAGCCCAAAAACCTCATTTTCTCCATTTAAAAACCTATCCAAACATCTCCAAATTCCAAAATCAAAGTTCCCAAACCTCCTAATTAACCAAAACCACTAAAACCCAAGCTTCAATTCATTCAAAAACTCACCAGAACACAAAATCCAATTCAAGCTTAAAAACTCAGAACTTAAAACTTGGATTACCTCCGATTGAGTTGTTTCCCAGTTAAATCCTCTAGCTAATAAGCTTCTAATCTTCCCTAGAATCGTTATGCCTCGATCCTCTCTTGAATCTGAGTCCTATAACTCAAGTTTCCTTCGAAAATGTGATCAGGTGTCGAAAATGGAACTTTGAGGGAGAGATAACATACTGAACGTTCTTTTTATTTCTTAACAGGTTACTTCAAGCTTAAGTAGCCTCAAGAAAATCCTAATGCTCGGGACCTCCTAATCATGCATATAATCATTTAATGGCATAATAAATCAATTATGGCCCTCCTGACCTCCTAATCAAGGTCCTAAGCCTTATTAGGAAATTTGGGACGCTACACATTTGGACACTCTTGGCCCCTCGGAACCCAAATAGCTCCTCGGCAACATCCCTTAACCGCTTGGACCCCTTGTAGCCGCTCGGGCATTCTTGGCTGCCTTGGCTCTTCGGAACCCACCAAGCCGCTTGGGCATTCTTTGTTCCATAGAACTTTTCCTAACTCCTCGACAACATTTTTCAGCCGCTCGGCCTATGCACCCTAACCACTTGGTTGTCTTGACTCCTTGGAAACCTCTAGCTGATCGGGTCACAATGAACCCTTAGGAAATTTTGCAAGCCAGCTACTCGGCAATCATGCTTTACTACTAGGATTAAGACCCTAACCACTCGGGTTCGTGCATATTTAGCTGAGCACAAAACCCCATAGTTCAAAAAACACATAGGACATGACTATAGGCTTAATGTCCCCGAACACATAGCATCCAAAATAATTTCTGTTTTCCTTGTGAATTGCTTGAAATTATTCAGCTGCTAAAAAATGTCTAAATCTGGGCAGTAAAATGTTTTCACTACTCAGAGAAAATATTTATTGGGTAGTAAAATTTTTTACTACTCACTCTCTGTTTTGTTTACTCACCTCCCCTTACGAGGTACATTATTTATTCGATCTTAGGACTAACCCCAGCAACAAGAATACATGTTTTTTCCACCTCTTTCATAGGAAAAAAGGGGTTAAGTATCTTCATGGCATTGCCCATAAATCGAATCCTGGAAAGTATTATACGAAATACTTTCTTACTTCAGACATCAAAGCCAACAACCTAACTTTTATGCATGCAAGCCCTTTTGATCAACCTCTCCCAACCAGGGAAATGCACTCCCGGGTAGAGGATCTCGCTAACATGCCCATTGAGGAGAAGGATGTTAAACAGTTGGTTACCTTAGAGAATCTTCAATTGGTGGGGTTATTACAGAACAACCAAGACATTGTTGTGGGCAGCACTACTGATGAAGCAGATTCGACTAATTAGTCTAACGCAAATACTGAAGTAGTGAATGACCAGTTCTCTCCTGAACCATCCCCCCAGCCACGCCGACCAGGTGGTCTTATCATTAGAGAGCTTCTTATTGAAAATTCTCACCGACCCGCCTTCCCTACCTGGCCTGTCAAAGGCAAAAGCATTGAGCTCCTTAGAGAAGACAACTCATCGTCGGAAGACGAGGACGAGATTTTTGATGAAATTCTGAACCCAGGTTTTACTAATAGTAACCAGAATTGCATTTTGAGAATGATTGTGATGAAAGTTTGTAGATTCATGTGGTCCCAGTAAAACTTTTCATTCACTTATATTTATTTCTCGTCTTCACTGACCGGGTTTTTGCTTTACTTTTTTGCAGATCCAGACATGTTCAAGCAATTCAACACTCCTTCTGCCCAAAAGACGAAAATTGATGAAGGGAGCAGCCTGAATCCTCCAATCAAGGTCATGAGGACTACACCGCCTAACCAGGGGAGACCATCCGATCAGTTAGTCACTATCCCACACTTGACTCCTCTGTCTATTCCTTCTCCTGCTAGCCTTTAAAATACTCAATCAGCCTACTTAAGCGAGCCCCTTCGCATTGCTGGTGAGTATGGAAAAGAGTTACTAGACCATACTCTTCACCACTCAACGATAACTCAGACCTTTGAGACTCTACCCCGACAAAGCGTTGAGGTTGTCCTTCACAAAGGCCTTGCTCAAATTATGAGTGTAAGCATCTTACCAGAAACACTCACTTTCTTATTGATTGCTCTTATTCTTAATACTTTTCTGGTTATTTACTCCAGGGACTTACTGTTATTCAGATTTTTCAAACATTAATTTGTTCCAGGACGCTCTATTGGCTCATCGGAATGCCGACTTGGCGGCCGAGATTGCCATGAAGATGGAGACGATCCAGCTAGAGCTGGAGGCAGCTGTGAACCAGTGGGAAGCCACTAAGGAATCCCTGGCCAAGGAGGTTGAAGAGGCCGCCCGGACTAAGTTTCAACTTGAAGAGACTATGTCTCGGAGAGAAGCCGAGACTGGCAAGTTGGTGGCCAGTCTAAAGGCGGAGCTCCTCCAAGTAAAGGTTCTGCAGGAGGCGGCCGCAACCCAGTCTACTTAGGATCGGGAGAAGATCACCAATCTGGAGTCCCAGGTCAGTGAATTAGACGAGTTGCTCCAGCAGGAGGTGAAGGCGCATGACGTGACCCGCCATGAGAAAGAAAAGGCGGATGCCATGTTGGAGGTTACCTTCGACGAGGCTATCTACATGGCCTGGCTTCAAGACAAAAACATGAACCTCCTACTCTACCCCGACCCTGCCGCGAAGAGGGTCGAATTTGAGGCAAAGGAGAAAGCTGACGCGGAACCCCTGGACAAGGATGAGGCGGATGGAGCCATCTCGGATGCGTCAGGGCATGGTGAAGCCTAGGCCCTGGTCATCTTTTTGTTTTTGTTTTTGTTTTTAATTTTGTAACACTTTTACGGACGCGGGTGCGTCTAAGACAATTTTTGTGTTCTTACCCACGTTATATATATATATATATTTTGCATATTGCTCTCCCATTCTCATTCGTTTAAGCTTTCTCTATGTGTTTTACCACTATGCATGAATGAGCTGAGTGTTTGGTCCTGGTTCCAATGGCTGGGAACTCTCCTGGAGATCCGTCTTCGAACCTCCACGGCCTGGGCTAGATTACTCCTGCTTTTAACCTATCAGCTTGCTTTAATCCTGCTACTCAGGTTCCAACGGCCTGGGCCATTAGAGAGTTGATAATTATTCCTGAATTTCTTTGCCTAGTTCCCCGTGTTGAAAGTTTGACGGTCTGGACCGTCGGAGATTAGTTGATTAGCTTGTTTTTAACTCTAGGTTAGCTTCCCATGGCCTGGGCCATTTCTAAGACTAATTTTAGACAACTTATACCTGGGAGTCCACGTTCTTATAATCCTATGCTGCTGTAGGAATGACGCAGACGGGTATTTAGTTATTTGGGACCGCGTGCGGTCAACCAAGTTTTAGGTATTTTATATTCTCGGGACATGCATGTCCGGGCTGGGACCAGGCCTAAGCCTTAGGTCCTATATATTGTACCCCTAGACCGCGTACATCCGGGCCAGGACCAGCCTGAGCCTTAGGTCTTGTATATTGTACCCCCGGACCGCGTACGTCCGGGTCGAGACATGTCCTTGTCGGTCCGGGTTGGGACTAGGCCTGAGCCTTACGTCTAACTGGGTTTGTACCCCCTAGACATTGTCAATCAAGGTCGGGACTAGGCCTGAGCCTTGCATCCAACTGGGTTTGTACCCCCCAGACCTTGTCGGTCTGGGTCGGGACTAGGCCTGGGCCTTTAATTTCCAGCTTTGTTTTTGTTCTCGTATTTGTTCATACCGGAGATACCCCCCCTAAGTGAGCGAAGACTGGTCTTGGGTCACTTGATTAGGGAAGTAGATTGGGATTTTCATTGTTTGATAATATTTCTTTATGACGTTTTGTACACGCCATTTTTATTATTCAAGGAATCACCCTGAGGCGTACATTGTTTACAACGAAAATATAAAACTGAAACATGCTCTCCTGATTACTGATAGTACTTATGGAGATGTTTCGCGTTCTAGGCCCTTGGGACTTCCGTGCCATCGAGCTTTTTTAAATGGTACGTTCCCGAGCACACTTCATGTTGAATTTCGTACGATCCTTCCCAATTCGGGCCCAGAACCCCTATTCTCGGATCTTGGGTTGCAGGGAAGACTCTTCGCAGGACCAGATCGCCGGTTTCGAACCATCGGCTTTTTACCTTTAAGTTAAAATGACGCGAGATCTTGCCTTGGTACATCTTCAACTGAACTTGTGACTCTTCCCGGATCTCCTCGATGAGATCAAGGGATTCCTGGAGTAAGGCGTAGTTCTGGGCGAGATTGTTCGTGTCTCTTCTATGGGATGGGATGGCCATTTCTACTGGGATGACAGCTTTTCACCCATACACCATGGAGTAAGGAGTGTGTCCGATGGGCGTTCTTTCAGTGGTCCGGTATGCCCACAGCACGCGGGGCAACTCTTCGGGCCACTTGCTCTTGCAGGCTGGAAGCTTTTTCTTCAATGTTCCTTTCAAGATTTTGTTGATGGCCTCTGCTTTCCCGTTTGCTTGAGGCTTGGAGACTGCGGAGAAGCTTTTGACGATACCATGTCTTTCACAGAAATCTGTGAAGGGGATGCTGTCGAACTGCTTTCCGTTTTTGGACACAATCTTGTAGGGGAGCTTGTACCGGCATACAATGTTGTTGATGATGAAATCCAAGGCCTTCTTTGAGGTGATTGTATTCATGGGCTTCGCTTCAACCCACTTGGTATAGTAGTCGACGGTCACGATGGCGTACTTCACCCTCCTTTCCCGGCCGGGAGCGATCCTACTAGGTCGATCCCCCATACCGTGAAAGGCCAGGGACTTGTCATCAAGGTTATTTCTGTTGGAGGGGCTCGCGGGATCTTCGTGTACCTTTGGCACTGCTCGCATTTGTGGACGTAATCGACACAGTCTTTCTTCATGGTTGGCCAGAAATATCCTTAGCGCAGGATATTTTTGGACAAACTGAGTCTGGTTGTATGATGTCCGCAGAAGCCTTCGTACACTTCATGCATGATTGTGCTCAGTTCGGTCCCGGATACGCATATGAGGTATGGCATTGATAACCCTCTGTGGTAGAGCTTTCCATCCATCATGACGTATCTGGGGACCTGGTATTGAAGCTTCCTAGGTGCAGCCCTGTCTGCTGGCAACTCTCCGGTTGTCAAGTAGTGGATAATGGGTCCCATCCAGGACGTGGAGTGGTCGATGGCGTTGATTGCAGAGGTTCGAATGCTAGGGGTGGGGAGATGGTTGATCGGGACCAGCCCAGACAGCTTCGCCTCGGCATCAGTGGCCAATTTTGCCAATGTGTTCGCGAACACGTTTTGGTCCCTGGGGATCTGGCGGATGGAGTGCCTCTTGAACGTTTGCAGCATTTCTCTCGTCTGAGTCACGTAAGCAGCCATCTTTTCCCCTTTGGTTTGTATTCTCCCGAGACTTGTCTGACAACTAGCTGGGAATCGCTATAGATCTCCAGGTTCGCAGCCCCTACTTCCTGGGCCAGACGCAATCCAGCTAGCATGGCCTCGCACTCAGCCTCGTTGTTCGACTCCTTGAAATGGAAATGCAAGGTGTTTTGTAACTGGTGCCCTTGTGGCGACACTAGGATGATTCTGGCCCCTGCTCCATGTAACGATCCAAAATCACTAATATGGCTTAAGGGCCCTAATTAGTGTGCCGGGAAGGCATAATTGGCTTATGAGTGAATTTAATTAATTTAATGCATGATTATATGATAGGCATGCTTGTATGATTATATGAATGTAAATGTGGTTAAATGTTTTATCTGTGTGAACCACATTATTATATGGGTAGATTTGCAGAGTGTGACTTGAGGCGATCCTAGGGAGCTAGATAGCGAGAAAAGTCACAACGGTGCTTAATATTTGACCTTGGTTAAGTCAGGGGTCTTTTAGGTTTCGGGTTATGGAAATAAATCTATGGAGATATATTTGAGGATAGAAAGCTTAGGCGGGAATATTGGGGAAATTTACCGTTTTGCCCTCGGGGACGTTTCCGGTACCCCGAGCCTCGGGATTGACTTAACTGGCTAGGATTAGACTAAGTTAATGAAAAACAGAGGAATAAAACACAAACTGACCTCAGCTCTTCTCTTCTCTTCTCTTCTTTCTCCTTTCACTTTTAAGAAACTACAGAAAACCTAAGGGAAACAGCTGGGAAAACTCTGTGTTTGAGCTGAATTCAAGAAGGCTTAGCTTAGTTCAAACTAAGGGGCACTCAATCAAGATTAAGGTAAGAGTTGAGTTGTGTTTTTGGGTGTTAGAACTCTGAGTTTTTGGCTGAATATTAAGGTGTTTATGATTTTGATGTTTAAGGGCTGAATTGAAGATAAGTGCTTGGGTTTTAGCTCAGAGGTTGTCAAGGAGGTGGTTCAGCAAAAGAGGTAAGCTTCAATTCGTAATTCAGAGGTTAAAATTTGAGTTTTGCATGACTGGTTTTGGTGTTTTGAGTTGCTGGGTTTCAAAGAATCAAAATGGAGTTTTAGTAGGCTTTTAGGCTGAATTTCTGTTGGAATATGTTGTTAGAGTTATGATAAAAGCTTTGTAATTAATGGGTTTTGAGTTAGGGTACTTTGGAATGATTTTGGATGGGGTTAGGATGCTAGAAATGGTGGATTTCCTTGGCACGAAGGGGAGGGTCATGGCTCTGTTCTAGAGCGCTGCGACCCTACGAAGCAAGAGAGCCAGGGAGGCTCGGCCAAGGGAGAGCGCCGCGGCGCCCTTGGGCAGGGCCGCGGCGCATGTCTGCTTGCTGAGGGCCTTGGGCTCTGTTTTAGGGGCGGGTCGCGGCTAAGGTTCAAGGGCCGCAGCCTTTAGGTGCATTCTTGATCATTTGGGGATTTCAAGCGCGGGAATCTAGCCTAGGGTGCTCGGGATTGATTTACCACCGTGCTTGGTGGAATTCGATGTCTCGAAAGCTAGTTTTGTACCCAGAAACCTTTATTTGAATATTCATGGAATCCAATACCTTGGTTGTGACTACGTGATAAAACTAGGGCTCGGGAACGGATCGTGCTCGAGGAGCGTCGCTCGTAATCAGTCGACGCAGAAACTAAAGGTAAGAAAACTGCACCCGGTTGTGTACTTGTAATGGGACTAAGGGTTCCTTAATATGTATGCTTGAAAGGTTGGTATTATGCCATGTAAATAGTGAACCAACGGCCTAAGAGTGCCAAGGGTTACACTAGCGCACAGGGCGCGGCTTGGCCACTGGTAGCCAAGGACAGCTTATTATGCACTGAGCTCGGTTTAAGCGGGCCAGAGTCAGTGGGGTAAACAGAGGGTGCGGCCTAAGTCGTCGACCCTGACTATTATGTGACCTAATTGTTAATTGTGATTAGTTGCGTTATTGGTTATGTATAAGTGCTGAGTGGTTAATGTGGAGTATTAAGTGTTTGAACATGCTTAAAGAGTTGATTATCTGTTATTGTTGTTTGTGTTGCATATTGTGTTTTCTTGCTGGGCCTTGGCTCACGGGTGCTACGTGGTGCAGGTAAAGGCAAGGGCAAGCTTGATCAGCCCTGACTTGGAGAGCTCTGTGAGCTGAATGTACATGACCAGCTGCTCAGCCGCCACGGTTGGGGTTTAGGCAGGGACGTGAGAACCAGAAATATATATTTTGCCTTAGTATGGCTGATGGTTGTCTGTATTTTGGAGATTCTGTAAACCAACTTTTAAAGTCTGTTTTTTTTTTTTTTGGGATCCCATGTATAAAACTGCTTAATTGTATAAAGTGTAACTTTTGAGACCAAAACCTTTTTTAACCCTAGCTCATACATGTTTAGTTATACGTTTTTAAATTAATGACTTGATAGTAAGTCCTACACCTTTATAAGTACACAGTGTAGCGGTCTTGGCTATCCAAGGCGTTACACTCCATTTTCATTCGAGGCTCCGTCCACGAACACCTTCCACACGGGCGTCGCGGGGTCTGTGAGATCGTCCCCTTCGGTGATCCCGAAGCATTCCACAATGAAGTCGGCCAAGGCCTTCCCCTTGATCGAGACTCTAGGTACGTAAGCTATATCGAATTGACTCAATTCCATAGCCCACTTCAAGAGTCTTCCTGATGATTCGAGCTTCTGCAGCACTTGTCGCAATGGATGGTTGGTCAGAACTTTTATGGCGTGGGCCTGAAAGTAAGGCCGGAGCTTCCAGGACGCCATTAGCAGACAAAATGTCAACCTTTCAATTATCGGATGCCGTGACTCTGCCCCAATAACCTCTTGCTCACGTAGTACACCAGGAGTTGGGTTTTCTCGTCCTCCCACACTAGTGCGGCGCTGATCGCGTGTTCGGTCACAGCCAAATAGAGGTATAGCAGCTCCCTGTCCACCGGTTTTGCCAATATTGGTGCTTGGGCTAGATGCTCTTTCAGCTTTTGAAAAGCTTCTTCACACTCGAGTGTCCATTCAAACCGTTGGCTTCCCCGAAGAACGTTGAAGAACGGGATGCACTTGTCCGTGACCTTCGAGATGAAACGGCCTAAAGAGGCTATCTGCCCAGTCAGACTTTTCACGTCTTTATGCTTCCGGGGAGAGGGCGTTTCAACCAATGCCTTAATCTTGTCTGGATTGGCTTCGATCCCCCGGAAACTCACTATGAACCCCAGGAACTTCCTGGATGCCACGCCAAAAGTGCATTTTTTGGGATTCAGCTTAATCCCATATCTTCGAATGATCGCAAAGGCCTTGGCCAGGTCATCAGAATGTTTGCCGGAGGTTTTGGATTTGACCAGCATGTCGTCAATATAGAACTCCATGTTTCGCCCCAGCTGGGCCCGGAACATTCTGTTGACTAGCCTCTAATAGGTGGCTCCGGCATTTTTGAACCCAAAAGGCATGACGATGTAGCAGTATACCCCTTTGTCGGTCTGGAAACTGGTATGCTCCTGGTCTGCTACATGCATAGAGATCTGATTGTAGCTTGAGTAGGCATCCATGAGACTCAAGATCTCATACCCGGACGTCGCATCCACCATCTGATCGATCCGAAGAAGCGGGAACCAATCTTTAGGGCAGGCCTTGTTGAGATCCATGAAATCGATGCATGTCCTCCAGGTCGCATTCGGCTCTGGTACCAGAACTGGGTTGGCCAGCCACATGGGATATATAGCTTCACAGATGAAGTTGATCAAAGACAGCTTTTCAACTTCTAGCTTGAGGGCCTCTGCCCTTTCTGTTCCCAGGGGCCTTCGCTTTTGCTGGACCGAGGTCGCATCTCTGTCGATGTTCAAGGCATGGCAGATGATGTTGCGGTCGATCTCCGTCATATCCGAATAAGACCAGGCTGGGATGTCTTGGTTCTCCTTTACCTGGGCGATGATTGCGGCCCGGACCTCTACCGTCAGATTCTTCCCAACTTGGATTACCCTGGTCGGGTCGGTGTCACTGATGCACACCTCTTCAATCTCGTCCATGGGTTCCAGTACGCGGTCGTCTCCTATCCGCGGGTCTAGCTCGTCCTCTTCCTGAACAATCCTTCCAGCTGGAGGAGGTGGAAACGGGCCGACGACCCCCTCATGGGGTTCTTTCCGGACCATATAGATAGGTCGGGCGGACACGTGGTAGCATTTTCGGGCGCTCTTCTGATCTCCTCGGACTGTTCCCACTCCTCCGTTATCGCAAAGGAATTTCATGCATAGGTGACGAATGGAGGTGATAGCCCCGAACTCGATCAATGCGGGCCGACCAAAAATGATATTATAAGCAGTGGGACAGTCTACTACTACGAACGTACAGAACTTGAACGAGCATTGCATCTCGTTCCCCAAATTTACGGGCAACTGGATTTTTCCCATAGGGAGTATTGCGTCCCCGTTGAAGCCGTAGATCAGGGTTGGACATGATGCCAGATCTGTTTCAGTTAAGCTAATCACGACGAAGGTGAGCTCCCGTCGTCCACCAGCACCCGGGACACCAATTTATTGGCGATCTGGGCGTCTATGACCAGAGGGTCATGGTGCGAGAAATGGACGTTACGGGCGTCGTCTTTCGTGAAGGTGATAGGGGGGTTCATCAGCTTCGGGCGCTGAGCCGGGGCCTGGACCAGAGCGCATACCTCTTGATCGTGGTCGAGCTCGCTATGATAGCATTTTTTATTGTTCCGGGACGACCCTCCTAGATGAGTCCCGCCTGAGATGGTGGCCACATGGCCATCTACTTGGGGGGGGGGGGGGGGGGGGGCGCTGTCCCGGACGGATAGGGCATTCCAGACCCAGGTGCCTGCGCAACGGGGGCCTCCTGAGGGGCCTACGCTGCCAGACCCTTTGCGTACCCTCCCTGAGGCGAATACGCTCTGGGTGCACCCAGGACCGTGGACTGTCTGGGGACTGCTGACAGGCCCGAAACTCCCACGGGCATCCTGATCCACTGGTGGAGATGCCCCTACTTGATCAAATTTTCGATCTCATCCTTGAGCTATCGGCATTCTTCGGTCGTGTGGCCCACCTCCTTATGGTAAGCGCACCGCTTTCTAGTATCTCTCGGATTCCTTCCTCCTTTGAACATGGGGGTTGGCTTTCGGTAATGAACCGCCCTTTCCATGGCCAAGAAGATGTTCTCCCTGGTGTTCAGTAGGTTGGTGTACTTCGAGTATTGGGGCTCATAGCCCCATTTTCCCTTCTTAGCCGGCTCAAACCGGTTTTGGCCCTTGCCGAATCTTTTCCCCTGGGAGGGGCTCACACTCGCCTAATTCCTCCCGCCTGGGATGGCCGGGCTCCGACAGGGGCAGCGCTGTACCCGATCAGTGCGACTCCGTATCCAGAAAAAGGGGTGGACTGGGTCGAGGCATATCCCGAAGAGGCAAGGCCATATACCGTGGGCGTGGCGAAGGTCATCCCAGGCGCGACTGCTGATCCTGGTGCAAGCGGGGGAGTGACGTATTGTTGTGCCGAAAACTGCATCCCCTATCCCAGAAATGCTTGGGCATTGGGCTGAGGTGTCGGCTGCCATCCGAACACCTGGATTTGAGCCTCTTCCCAGTTAATAAATCCTTAGGCCCTCCTTATGAACTCCTCTAGGTAGCTGCCTTGCTACGCTGCATATCGTCCTAGAGGGGGGATCCGGCTCGGATCCTGGATTGCAATGCCACCAGGCGTTTCCCATCGTCCACCTTGGTCTTGGAGGCCTCTTCGGGAAAACGTTAGATGTAGGCTCTTAATGTCTCCGTGGGGAGCTGTTTAATGTTGGCGAGGGCACTGATTTGCATGTCCATTCTCATGGCAGCCACAAATTTTTTGCGAAACGCCGACTGTAGTCTTGACCAGGATTGGATGGATCCTGGCTTGAGTCTCTTCCACCATTCTTCTGCAGGCCAGCCTAGAGTGATTGCAAAACAGAGGCACTTGCCGTCGTCGCTGACATGGGCCACGATCATTAATCGGTTATACCGGGACAGATGATCCCTGGGGTCGGTGTTCCCGGTGTAGGCAGTTAGACTCGGCATCTTGAATCCCTTGGGGAGCACAACGCCCAGAATGTGCCTCACGCAGGGTTCCTTGTCCTCCTCGTCGGAATCGGTGTCCACTCCTTCCTGTTTTCGGACCAAGCGGTCCGTGACCTTTTTCAAGGCGGTCAATTGCTCCATGAGCTGCCTGGCCATACCATCTTCTAAGGGAACCCTCTCGTTCCTCCTGTCGTTGAGGTTATTTCTAAGGTTGCCATCTCGGGGGCGGATCTTTTCCTGGCGGGCCTGCTCCTTTCGAGCATTCAGCCCGTCGCGCCGGTCTACCCAGAACGTATCGTCTCCAGAGCTGAAGGCATGATGCTCGTCGTTATGTGGGCGCTCCTAGCGGCTTTTGTTCATTGAAGCGTTGGGATGTAAAGACAGTTCCCGTTTGGCTTGCCCCGGGGCATACCGGGGCCTGGTACCCTATGGCCACGTCCCTTGCAGAATTGTCGGGTGGCCCTGTCCTGGGACGGGGCGCACCTTCTCTTTCCTAGAGAGCGGTCGGGGACGGGTCCCGACTTTCTGGACGGGAGGGTTTCTCCTCTGGGGGATTGCCCCGGTCTTCCTCTCCTCTCGATCCGGGTTTCCTGGGCCTTGCTCGGGAGCTTGTCCCTGAGGAGGGATCAGGCTCGCGTCCTCAGGGGCGCCATTTCTGGCTTGCGGAGCGGGCGGTTGCGTTCCCGGAGGTGGGACAACTGGGGGATTAGCCGCCGAACCCTGGGCGGCTATGAAAGCTTGTAAGGCATTGAGGGACTCTTGCATCCGCCAAGTGGCCTCCTTCTGTTCAGCAATCCTGGCTTCTTGGTCTAGAACTTGCTACCTCAGTTTAGTCACCTCCGGATCCTCCTGGTTAGGGTCCACTCCTTCTGGGATCTCGGGATCCTCAGGCTCTAGGTCGTGGTATTCCCCCTCATTTCCCTCTTCCTCATAGTAGTCCTCTTCGTATTCCGCTCCACCTTCATAGTTCTGCGACTCGTCGGGCTGGGACATCTGATGGGGAGTGTCCTCAAGTGGACTCCGAGGAAGAGGCTGGCTAGGTAGTGGCTCTCCATTGCCCGACTCTTGGTTAGTAGGATCGAAAGTGGTGTGTCTTGTGCTCACCATTGTTGCAGATGTTTGAGGTCAACTCTAGCTTTCTTAGTCTCTCAATGAAAGCACCAAAATGTTTTCCGAGTTTTTCGGAAACCTTAATAATAGAAGATTAGAGAGCTTAGAAGAAAGGATTTATGGAATAAAGACAAGGTTTTTACGTGGTTGGGTCGATAATGAACCTTAGTCCATGAGACAATTGTATTAGAGCTTAGAGAATCTATAACAATGGAGTTTTTTACAAGTTTCAGCAGGGTAACTGTTTACAAGCCAGAGATCCCTCTTCCTCAATGCCCCACTACCTGTATTTATAGGTTTACGGGTGCACTGGGCTTGGGCCGGGCTGACTCGGGCCCAATAAGGGTATAAATACTGCTGACTTCTCTAATGGAAGCCCAATACAAAGGATTAAAACATAGAAAATACACTAATCTGAGCCCACTGGGCCAGCCCAAACCACATCTGTCATGCGACAAATTGGAGCTTTAGTCTGTGCATCTTGGGTAACGAGGCAGATCTAGGAGACAAGATCGGTCAGAACAGTGGCGGCGCAGATCTGAACCAACGGCGTACAATCCTGAGGTAGCCTTTTCTGTAGGTGAAGTGTGGGGACAACCCCCACGCTTCATGGGACTAAGTCAGGGTCATGAACGCTTTACCTTGCCAACCTCGGACAACCGACCCGGGTTCGTTTACCCACGTCCCCCTCCGTTCGTCAAGGCCTTGTACCGTTTACCAGGGGCCCGGATAATTTACTAGGAGCCCGGACCGTTTACCAGGCTCCGGGATCATCCACTGCGATCCTGACTGTCATCTAGAAGCCACGCTCATACCATCTCCCGTATGACCGTCCCGGACGACACTCCCCGGATGCCCTTCGAGCCTCACCTAGACTTGGGCTGCCAACGTCTATTTTACTCTTTGCCAAATGGGCCTGGTCTGGGCCCAAACTCATTCGGGCGGCCCGCAGGCTTGAAGCGTGGACCCGGGCGCCCGGCAGGAAACGGGGATAACAAGTAGGATAGTAGTTATTTCTTCTATTAGGCTCTCAATGAAAGCACCAAAAATATTGACCACAATTTTGGCTAGCGACGAGTAGACGTCAAAATGAAAGTAAGCCTTGAATAGAAAATAACGACACAAATTTTTTTATAGTTGTTCAGCCCCAAGTTGTTGGTAATAGCCTAATCCACTTGGAGTTGTGATATATGTAGCCTACACTTAAGATCAGATGAACCTGAGCCAACTGAGTTTCTTATGTATAAGTAGAAAAATACAAAGTTTCTCTCTCTAGAGAATACAAGCTTTCTCTCTCTAAGCTCTCTCAGAAAATGCCCCAAGAATACTCTCAGTCACAATCCCAGAGTCTCAAAATTAGATAGTCTAAAAGTCTCCAAAAGATCAGATCCCCCGAAATGATACCACGAGCTCTTTATTTATAGGCTCATGGATTGTACATGAAAAATCTCCCGTTTTGATGGGGTCCTTGGTTGTTTTAACCAACTTTAATTAATAAAGTAATAAACAAATTCAAGTTACAACAATATAGCTATTACTTAGGGATATTGAGAGATTCGCGCGGTAGTTACGAGCGATCGGGTTGAAGTTGTTACTGAGATTCTGTAAAGAAGTCATTGGGTAGTTAACTTCTGAGATTCTGACACATCTGGTCGGCTACACTCCTCAATCTGACATAGCTGGTCGGATGAAACCCCTTTCTGATGTAACTGGTCAGGTAAAACCCCTTTCTGATGTAATGGGTCGGGTGAAACCCCTTTCTGAGATAACTGGTTGGATGAAACCCCTTTCTGAGGTAACTGGTTGGGTGAAACACTCCCTGACTAGTTAAATCCTTCCCTTGTCGGATAAATTTCCCTTCTGATGTGTCTGGTCAGGTAAGACTCCTTCCTGACCAGACAAAATTCTTATCTGATCAATTAAATTGTTTCCTAACAAGTTAAACCATTTCCTATCTGGTCGGGTAAATTATTTCTAAACTAGGTAAAACCATCTTCCGACCAGTGATATCACAACTCCGTAGGTCATTTTCTAACCTTTGCACTTCCCTTGGTCAACACATTTATTGACCATTAATGTGACGCTTTACGATCATGCAATGTCACTTATCCCTTCTGATTGCTACGTCATCAAACTAAAATTTTGGGGATAAGACAAACAATGTTAATATGTTTTCTGTGGCTCTTCTATCAGACTTAGTTGTTAAACAACTACTAGTTTCTCAGCTGAATGCCCAAATATTTTTCGATTCAGGGAACTCTCTCTTTTTTTCTTTTGAGAACATTCGGGGAACACTCTTTGTTTAGCTGGAAGTAGTTGTACATTTGTTAGCATCAATCAGGTTTAGAAATTTAGATGGTTTTTATAATGCAGGTTTTCATTTGCATATGCTGATGGAGTATGATTGTATGAGCATTGTTATTGTTAACTCGTCTCAGCTATGAACTTGAGATTAACAATAATAAGTTTGAAGTTTTGGAATAATGACTTGTCAACGTGTGCAGGTGAGTGTTTAATTTTTGCGAGCTTTTGCCTCTTCTCGATTAGATTTGGAGGTTGGATTATGTTGTCATTTTATTTAAGAATCAATCAAGTACATCTGACTCTCTCATCTTATAATTAAATCTTATAGGACTGTAGGTGATTTGAATCCTCCAATTAATTTTCCTTTCTCATTTATTTTTACCTCCCAAAATTGAATATGTTTTTATAAATATTCATCTGGTCCAAAAGTTCTCGTGTAGGATATTGAAGACACTTAGTAGGTTAGTTCTAGTCCTCTTTTTTTTTCCATATGCTGAATTGTATATGACATTGGAGGCACTTTATCATCTCTTCTGGACTATTTAACATGATCTATGCCCACTGGTGAATGTTGGGCCTGCATTTGGGTGGAGACAATATCTGGTACTAAAGATTCTATGTCTAACTTTCTGCATCATTTTGACCTTGTATTAGAATTATTCTAATAACATGGTCTGATTATCCAACCATGTGAGATAGGAGGCTGTAATGGAGGAATGATGTTTATTGTGGACCTTGTTGTACTAGAATTTAATCTAACAACACAACATGGTCTAATTATCCAACCTCGCGAGGCAGTGGAGGCTGTAAATGAAGGGTTCACGATTACTCTAATTAGTGACGGAAAGACGTGTGTGGAGTGTAATGGGGCTAGGGGGAGAGCATCCATATGCATAGATTGGTCTCAATCTTTCCGCAAAAAATTAGTTACATGTGTATTATGAGGATGATAGATGTTGCTCAACTTTCTAGGGTATGCATCAGCTGTACAATAAAAATTTTGATTGCAAACTCTCATTTAGTGGTTTTATTTGATTACGACATTATAGAATGTATTAAGTTGTGGGTTTCAGTGTTAGATCCATTGTATTTGACATGTGTGTTTAGATGATTTTGGCAAAGGGGTTTCCTTGGACGTTGGGGCCTTTGTGCGCAAGTTTGGATATTCTTCTGTAACTTGGGGCTCTCAATTGGCCTAATTCTAAACAAACATGATAGTTCGTAATGATGGATTTTGCATTTTCTGGTGGTTGATGCTTAAGTTTTATGGGTTTTTTCTACTTTAGATCCTTGAGATGCATTAGGCGATTGTATTCTTAATGTGATGAGTAGTCTCCATGCTTAAGTTTGATCTTAACAAACATCTTTGAGGTTCCTAACATTGGTAAGGGTATTAGGGCTGAAGGAGAAGTTCAGTGGCTGGGTGTTGGTTATAGTTGTCCTTGTCATTGCTCCGTTGATTGGATGGATGGTTGCTCATAAGTATGGTGGTTAACTAGCATTTTTGCTATTAACAAGAGCTTTGATTGAAGTATAGTTTTGAGATTTCAAATATTTGATGATCCAGATTGCTTCTAGGAGTCCTTTTACTAGGGGGCCTTTCAAAAGAGAGTATTATGTACTAATAGCTTCTATCTTAAGATATCTCCAATTGTATTTTCAGGGCAAAAGTATGTCAATTTCTTTGTACTCTGTTGCTTCAGTAATGAAAATTTAAAAATAAATATAGCAAGCCAGCTTTTTATTTTTTTGAAGTTGGGAATAAATCCACAATTTTCCCCATAAGCTTAAACAACTTTTGGAGCTAGAATCATTTAAAATATTATTAGGTACATTCTCTAAGTAATCTTGATGTAGTATAAGAAAATTGTTCATGTTTAAATAATTCTTATAATTTATGTGATATGTTTCTAATGAGATGATAAATATTTTAATTAGTTTTAGTGCAATACAGAACATTTAATAATTAAAATGGTGATGGATCATTGTGAAAACATGTTGAATGGTCATTTTATATCATTACAAGCATTACTCATTAAAACACTTCTAATATATTTTGAAAGAAATCTCCAACTTTTGTCGATGTTTGTAATCTCTTTTCTCTTAACTGTAATTATGGACACTTGCCTCATGAGGCTAGTTCAAGTGATTGGGTAATGAGTGTGCAATCTGGGGTTCAAGCCCTTGCAAATGTATCTAATTAAAAAAGAAAACGGTAAATTTTCTCACTTGTTGATTCCTTAGTCCAAACTAACTTACCCAAGTTTAAGTTCATGTGATGCAATTCCTATAATATTTATTATCTATGGATTATTGAATTGCTAAATGAAGAGTTCAACATGTCATTAATTTATTTGACCTCTGCAAGTAAGAGTCTCTTAGTTGAAATCATGATGTCTTTATATTCAGAATTTGGTGACTTGGCAGACTCTTTTGTGGTTGCCTGGTCCACACAGTCTATAGATTTACTATTACTTTTTATTCATCAATCAACTTTGTTAGAAAAAGCCTTTTCTGAGTACCAATTGAATGCTTTATGAGCAATAAGCCTTTACTGAAAAGGTTAGTTTAGTATTTGAGTTTCTTTTGTGCTTTCATTTATTCATATATACCTTCTTTAAAGGGTATAGATGCAATATTTCCTGTTATGCTGAGAGTTTTGCCTCATTGGTGTGAGTTCTAGGCTATGGAGTTGTAACGTTTTTGGTCATTACCTTATGAGTTTCTCTACTTACGGGTATTAGTCAAACTTTGGATAAAAAAAATTGTTTGGCATTTTCTTGTACACTTGCTAAGTTACCATTGATAATAGTTCAGGTATTATTCTTCCAATATATTTTGATTCTATCCTTTTTTTGTTTTGAGTCCACATGTGAATTTTCATATGTGCATATGATGGTGTGATGTAATGGGGAATAAGAATCCAAGTCAATTATAGACACTGGATGATGACAGCAGATAGGTATTAGAGGGATATAAGGATCATTGTATTGAGGGTCAGAGTGCGTGGAATGGAGTAGTACATATAGGAGGGTACGAAGAATGAGTGGGATTTATGTTGGGTGATTGGGAGAGTTGAGGTCTCTCGTATATCTCATTGTTATAGCGTGTCTTGTCTTTTTGTTGATCCAATGACAATTCCCCGTTCTATTTTGTTCTTTCGATTTCATTTTATTCTCAATTTCTCTCTATCTTGGTCTATTATATTTGCCATTGTTCTGAGATTCCTAATTGGGGTATAACAATCTATCTGTGTCCTTTTGTTTGTATTCTTTAATTTGATCTCTTTTTGTATATGTCTTTGTACTCTTTAGTCTTAATTCATTTCCTTGAAATTCAAACTATGCTCTCATGATATTGGTTGGGAAAAGAAAAGCCATCTACTTTGGATGTTTATTGCATTCTATGAACTTCCAATGCAGCAAAATAAGAATGTTGCATGTTTTCTATCATCAAATTAATCTGCAATCTACCTATGAGTGTATTTATCTTATTAATGTGTAGGTTGGATTTTGATTTGGCAGTTTTTGACACCCCCACGTAATTTATCGACTCCGGTGACCAAAGTATGGGACATAGACATGTATTTAGCACATCTCAAGTGTTTGACAGTGACCATGATCCAAACTGGAATCACATCCAGAATGAACAATCATACGGGCATATGGGTAATGTAGCTATATCTTGTTTTTCTCTACATTTATCCTTCTTGTTTTTGAATTACATCAAGTGATTGTCATTCCCTTAGTTTTACCAGAAGTTAAAACTTGAAAAGTTCGGAAATTTATTCTGCTATAATTTCCTTAGACCCTTATGCAACTCATAATTTTCAAGACAAGCCTGATGTCATTTTAGAGCAAAGTTGAGTCATCAATTAGAATAATATTTTGTGTTTTTTCTCTCTGGTCTAACCTGAATTGTAATATGTACTTCCAACCTTGGATCCGATTCTTACAACCAGGGCGGGTAGTACAGACAATGGCTCATATTTTTATCCTACAGAAAATATTCTTGTAGATGGAGTGCATTTTTCTTCGCATTGGAATCATGTGCCAAGGTCTAATGGGTATCCTTCTTCGAGTCACAGAGTGGACGTACCACCTTTTCCCTCAGATACCTCAGGCCCACCTCATGATCCCTTTCAGCATCCATTAAGTGCTGGCACCTTCTCCACATCTCCTGAAAATTACACTCACCATGCGTCTTCATCAAATTATGATAGGCAGCCATTCCAAGGTGTTGAGGGTAGTTTTGTTGATCTTACAATGAGTAATGGAAGAGGGTCTCACAAGCATAAACGCCCAGGAATCCCTTCAGTCCCTGAGAGAGGCGGTACAAGCAGATACTATGGTGCTGGAAGTTCCTCTGACCAACCTATACCTTCATAATTGCGCCATAAGAAAGTGGTTTAGATTCTCAACACATGCCATGGGATCGAGGTACTATGAACCCCAATTATAGAGGAAATGGTCTCTTAATAAGGGTTGAAGGATCTATTAGGAATGTGAGAAGCCGGTATACACATGATTTGGAGTCATACCTAGCCAGGACACATTTGTCGGGAAATTCTTCACATAATTCTTATACAAACCCCATTGAACACCCTAGCACACCGGATCTTTCAGGTCAACCTTTAGCTGGATTGGCCCGAGATTGGAACCACTTTAGCATGTCTCCTTCTCAGGGAAGAGTTTTAATTCCAGATTAGTTACAGTTATATTATAATTATTATTGTTGTTGTTGTTGTTATGTGGTTCCACATTCATTTTAAAAGTTGTTTTAAACTACAGAATCAAGTGGTTTCAGTCATGAGCCTGCACACTTTCTTTTAGGTGTCACTACTAGCAATGAGGGGTACATTGACTTCATTCAAAGCAGAAGTACTATTGTTCCTCAAAGTTATCCTGCTACTTGTTAAGAACAGAGTTATACCCAGTATTGTGTAATTACCGTGTAGCTAAATGTAATCAAGTCACCTAAACATTTGTTAATTGTATTGTTTTATTTCTGTTATCAGTGGTCGGGTGGTTACCAACACTAGGGCCACTTGTCAATATGTAATTGGTTCTTGTATTCCTTTATCAGAGTATAAATGCATCTTGTTCTCCTCAGCCACAATTGTGCTGAGTCTTGCCATTACTGCTCCCTGCCTTTTCAGAAACTTTATCTTGGTATCAGAGCAACAGGCTTGTACCCATGTCCTCCCAGTCGCAGACTCCATTGGCCACCACCACAGCAGCAGCAGGTGCTGCTAGCTCCTCTACTGTACCTCCTCAAAACTTTACCCAGCCTTTCAATACCCTTAATCAACCGTTTCCTTTGAAGCTGGACCGTAAAAATTATGTGCTATGGAAGACCATGGTGTCTACGGTGATTAGAGGTCACCGACTGGATGGCTTCGTCAATGGAACTCGACCTTGTCCCCCTGAGTACGTTTCAGCTCCAACAACAGGTGAAGGAGAACCAGGAGTGACAATCAACCTAGACTTTGAGCAATGGATAGTTGGAGATCAACTACTAATGGGATGACTATATAGCTCTATGACCGAAGGGATAGCAACGGAAGTTATGGGCTGTGAGTCTGCAGCTGCACTCTGGAAGGCACTTGAGAACTTGTATGGGGCTCATTCAAAGTCTAAAATGGATGAGACGAGGACTTTGATTCAGACCACGAGGAAAGGGACAACGTCGATGGAGGAGTATTTGAAGCAGAAGAAAAGCTGGTCCGATTCTCTAGCTCTAGCAGGGGAGCCATACCCAGAAAGTCAACTCATCTCTAATGTAACCTCTGGATTAGATATTGAGTACTTACCCATCGTCTTGCAGATAGAAGCCCGTGAATCAACCACTTGGCAGGAGCTGCAAGGAAATTTGCTTGCATTTGACAACAAAATGGAGCGCCTCCAGAATCTGAGTATCAACGCTGGGACCAAACCCAGTCACCCACTAATTTCTCCAAGTGCAAATGTAATGAATCGGTCCACATTCAATCGGGGTAGAGGCAGCAACAGTTATCACTCAGCACCACATAACTCAAACAACTTTCGTGGTAATTACACTCGTGGAGCAAGTAATGGAGGCCGAGGACGATGAGGTCGTTCAAATGGACCCAAACCCACTTGTCAAGTTTGTGGGCGTTATGGGCACTCTGCAGCAATATGTTACAACAGATTTGATGAATCCTACATGGGTTCGGATCCAAAAGCCAACAACTAGATCAACCAAAAACAGAACCCATCAGCTGCTGCCTACATTGCATCGCCTGAAGTGGTGGATAGTGAAGCCTGGTTCATAGATAGTGGAGCAAGCAATCATGTGACGGCAGATGAAAGCAACATGGGCCAGAAACAAGAGTATGGTGGTAAGGAAAAGCTGGTTATAGGTGATGGTAAACAACTAAACATCTCACATCTTGGTACTGGAAAATTAAATACAAATACTGGGTCGAAAATTTTGCTGCTGAATAACATGCTTCTTGTTCCATCTATTGCCAGAAATTTGATCAGTGTATCTAGTTTAACAGCTAATAATGATGTATTCCTGGAATTTTATTCTGGTTGTTGTTTTGTGAAGGACAAAGTAACAAGGAAGGTGCTGCTGGAAGGAGTGCTTAGAGATGGACTCTACCAGTTCAAATCGTCACCCTCAAAATCTGGTTGTAATAAAAAACACCCTTTGTATTTCTCAAGTGTCTCAAGTATGTCAAAATCAAGAGTTGCTAAGTCAACCAATGTCTTTGTTTCCAAGAAGGATGTGTGGCATAGGTGTCTAGGCCACCCCTCGTCTAAAATTCTCAAAGCTGTCTGTGATTCTCAAAATGTAAAACTGTCAAAAGATGAAATAGAAAATTTCTGTGAAGCTTGCCAGTTTGGCAAGTCACATGCCTTACCCTTTAAATTGTCTACTTTTAGAGCTTCTAAGGTGCTTAAGTTGATTCATACTGATCTGTGGGGACCTGCCCCAATTGCATCTAATACTAATTTCAGATTCTACATACATTTCATTGATGATTTTAGTAGGTTCACTTGGCTTTACCCTTTGAAACACAAGTCAGATGCACTAAATGCCTTTGTTGAGTTTAAAGCATTTGCTGAAAATCAATTTGAAACTAAGATTAAAAGTATCAAATGTGACTGGGGTGGTGAATATCAAGTGTTCGAAAATCTTGTTAAAACCAATGGTATCCATTTCCAACATTCTTGTCCACATACTTCAGCTCAAAATGGCAGAGCTGAAAGAAAGCACAGACACATAGTAGAAATGGGACTAACCCTCCTTGCACAAGCCAAAATGCCACTCAAATTCTGGGTAGATGCCTTCCAAACCTCAGTCTATCTAATAAATAGACTTCCAACTCCAGTTCTGCAGGGAAAATCACCTTTTGAGACTCTTTACTGCAGGAAACCCGATTATAAGCAAATTAAAACCTTTGGTGCTGCATGTTACCCATTTATAAGACCTTATCAAAGCCATAAGTTCCAGTTTCACTCTTTGAAATGTGTAAATTTGGGATTCAATGACTCATATAGAGGATACAAATGTCTTAGTACAACCGGGCGTATATACATATCAAGAAACGTTGTTTTTAATGAAAAAGAGTTTCCATTTAAGAGTGGGTTTCTGAATACATTGGCACCAGAAAAACAACTTGTCATTCATAATGAGTCATGGTCTCAACTCCCTAATATACACTTCAGTCCATATAGTCGGGTATCCTTAAACAAGCCTCATTCTTCACCATCTCGGGCATCTCCTGAAGGCGCGACACCTTCCCAACAAGAGGTAAGCAACTCTATCTCTGTAAGTGAAGCTCTTGATGTGGTTGATCATGGTTTTGTAGTACCCGAAACAGCCCAGAATGAAGCCCAAAATATCGAAACTCTTGCTGAAACTACTGAACAGATTACTGAAGCAGGTGCTCGGGTTGAAGGAGAAATGACTAGCAAGAAGCCATCACACCCAATGATAACTAGAGCCAAAGCAGGCATCTTCAAACCGAAGACATACTTGAGTGAATCAAAGTGGATAGAACAAGATGAAGAACCAGAAAGTGTGACTGAAGCACTTAAGCACGCAGGCTGGAGAAAAGCCATGGAGGACGAAATTGAAGCACTAAAGGCCAACAAAACATATTCCCTTGTTCCAAGACAACACAATCAGAATTTAATTGGCTGCAAATGGGTACTAAAAATAAAGAGAAATGCAGATGGGTCATTCCAGAGATATAAGGCACGAATGGTAGCAAAAGGTTATCACCAAAGAGCAGGGGTAGATTATGGAGAGACCTTCAGTCCAGTCATAAAAGCATCCACAGTCAGAGTAATCCTAAGTATAGCCGTATCAAGATGTTGGGAAATCAGACAAATAGATATCAATAATGCCTTCCTAAATGGGCATATTGAAGAGGATATATATATGAGGCAGCCAGAGGGCTTCGAAGACCCAAAACAACCTAACCATGTGTGTAAGCTACACAAATCTTTGTATGGGTTGAAACAAGCCCCAAGGGCCTGGTTTGATAAGTTGAAGAGCACATTGTTGGAGTGGAAATTTCAGAACTCAAGAGCAGATACCTCCTTGTTTTTCTACATAGACAGCAAACTCATCATCTTGGTGTTGATTTATGTGGATGACATCATAGTCACTGGGAACAACAATCATAAACTGGATGAATTTATTCAGCTGCTGAACAAGAACTTTGCTCTGAAAGATCTAGGAGAGCTACGGTTCTTCCTGGGAATAGAAGTCGAAAGAGATGTGACTGGTCTCTATCTCACTCAAACAAAGTATATTGATGAACTGTTGAAACGAAATAACCTGCAACACCTCAAACCGTGTCCAACACCCACGGCTTCAGGAAAAACTCTATCTCTAACAGATGGTCAAGAAATGACAAATCCCACGGTTTACAGAAGCTTGATTGGTGCCTTGCAATACCTGTGTAACACTCGGCCAGACATAAACTACGCAGTAAACACTCTTAGCCAGTTCCTTAAGGCTCCAACCGATGTTCATTGGAAGGCAGCCAAGAGGATCTTGAGATATTTGAAAGGCACTCGCACACTCGGACTACACATTTGTTGCAGTGACAGAATGAACATCACAGGGTACTCAGATGCTGATTGGGCCAGCAATGTAGACGATCGAAATTCAGTGGGAGGCTATTGTGTTTACCTAGGAGACTCACTAATATCCTGGTCTTCAAAGAAACAAGCAGCAGTATCCAGATCTAGTACAGAATCTGAATATAGAGCTCTTGCAAATGTGAGTGCAGAAATCACTTGGATAGAATCCTTACTCAGAGAATTAAAGTTTCCTCAGCCAGAGAAACCAGTTACCTGGTGTGACAACACAAGTGCAAGTGCCCTTGCTTCAAATCCGGTCTACCACGCGAGAACAAAACATATTGAGTTGGACATTCATTATGTTCGGGACAAGGTGCTCAAACAAGAACTTGAGGTTCGATATATACCATCTGTAGAGCAGATAGTAGATTGTATGACAAAGGGTCTATCTCATGCTCGGTTTCACTATCTCATCTCCAAACTTGGTGTGAAGACTTCACCCTCACGTTTGAGGGGGGGTGTTAAGAACAGAGTTATACCCAGTATTGTGTAATTACCGTGTAGCTAAATGTAATCAAGTCACCTAAACATTTGTTAATTGTATTGTTTTATTTCTGTTATCAGTGGTCGGGTGGTTACCAACACTAGGGCCACTTGTCAATATGTAATTGGTTCTTGTATTCCTTTATCAGAGTATAAATGCATCTTGTTCCCCTCAGCCACAATTGTGCTGAGTCTTGCCATTACTGCTCCCTGCCTTTTCAGAAACTTTATCTCTACTGCTGCCCAATCTACGAGAAGGGATCGTAGTAGATATTCTCAAAGGCCTGGCCCAACTTTTCGAGCTTCTTCAAGCAGCTTGGGGCTGGGACATGTGGCTCCTCCAGAACAGGGATTGCAATTGGTAGCTGAAAATTACTCTAGACATCCTCGGCCTCTGTCCAATGTTGGATGGCACAATGGTGGTAGAAGCAGTAGATCAAGGATATCAAGTGAAAGATATTGTTTACTCTCTGATGAGACAAGTCTTCGTGAAATATTTTCTTCAGAGGTATGTACATCGCATGATGAAATTCCCTTCTTATAATGAGAATTGCTAGCTTTCTGTGATACTCCTACATGAAAAATCATAGATGTTATACAATTCTTTTAATGCACCGACTTCATAAATGAACTCCATGCCTACAAAACCATTTAAACAAGAGAGTGTATGAAATGTAGTTTATTGCACTTCATCACGAATTTGAGGACCTAACTATGGGCCTATACAAAACTTGTAATTTTATTTCAATCTCATGTGAAACCAGGTTGATACAACCGCATCTTATCAAAATCACATGGCTTAGATGACAACGATTGTTTTCGCTTCTTACAATACGCGTTGACTTGTAGAAACAAATAATCTATTTTCAGGGTTTCATGATTGTGGATCGCTCAGCCTTGTATGGATCTAGAAATATTGTTAATCAACATAGGGACATGAGGTTGGACATTGACAACATGAGCTATGAGGTAAACAATCAACATTCCTCACTTCTTTTTCCGTCCTTCCTTCAGTTTGTTATTGTTGTTGTTGTTTGATTACTCTTGTTTTACAAAAACAAGAACTTCTTGCACTTGGGAACGCATCTAGAGCTTCAACACTGGTTTGTTTGAAGATTTGATAATCAAGTGTGTGACTGAAACAATATATTGTTCCTCAGATCAAATCTAGGATGAAGGCAATTGTGTAGTAGGCCTGGTAAGATATTCTGAAACATCTTGTTCTTTAGTGCATTAATGTCACATTGCTCAAGGAGTCAGATGTAGAAACCACTTGAATAAAAAGTTATATTGGCAAAATACCAAAGTCGTTCAAGTTACCATAAAATTACACTGAGCGACTCATAATTGAACTTGAACGACCATCATTGGTTGTTCAATGAAAAATCGAGTAGGTTGATCTTCAAATTATGTTATCTTTAACTAAGTTTGTACAAAATTTGTGTGGTGATAGGAGGAGTACAAGAACTTGGATGATGTTGGTGTTGGGGTTTTATGCCCTAACTAAAACTCAATTTTTTTGTAATATCATTTTATTATCAATAAAATAATATAAATCATTTTTTTGACTTGGTCAATCACTTTGCTCACATGTTTTATTTTTATAATTATTTGTTTAATATAAACTTCTATTAAATCCCGAGCATATAGCTAATCAAATTTATAGTGACGTAATCACAGTGGAATATAAATATGATTATATGTTCAAACATAAGTTAGTCCTAAGATTAGTCAGCGCACAGGATTTACACTGAATTGACAATCTACGATATGATCTACTTACACATTGTAGTGTTATGTTCTTTCTAGAAATTAGCAAAGTAGATAAGATCGGATGTATTTGTTACATCGGACTAGACCGGTATTGACAATAGATAAGATAAGTAAACATAATGTTATTATCTATTCTAATCATATCATACAGTTGACCATAGGTCATTTCAATCTCAATTCTAAGTGGTTAGTATTCTAACTGGTTGTATTATTTGAGTTCTTTGACTTGTTCGTTACTAGCTTACCCTACGAGCTAGTCCATACTTACATCTTGGAAACTAGGTAGTATAATTAAGTGGGAGTGTTAAGCATAGATATGAACATCTATAGCTTCTAATGAAGAAGTAAAACGATGGTTTTCTTTTAGTTTGGTTCAAGGTGCTAAATGATAGAGATCTCATTCCAGTAATTAATATTCATTTACTGAAATATCATTTACAAGGACCTAAGTGTTTTAAGGATAAAATACAATGAGGGGTATAACGGTATTTTAGTCTCATCTCATTGTAGACCGTCTATAGATGATTGAGTGATTATTATGGTTGTAACAATAGATAATTAATAACGTATCTATATTGATTATAGAGCGTTCTATGAATTCAAGAGTGCAATTCCGAGTCTTTAGTGGACTCATGAGAAATTAATAAGTTAGTAAATTTATTTGTTAGATTTATGATAACTTATTGGAGCTTGATTTCATAGGTCCATGGTACCTTTGATAAAATCATCTAGATAGTCTCAATTAATTGATTTAATTATCAATTACAATTATCAAAGTTGACCAGGTCAATTTTGGATAGTTTCATAGAGTTATGTAATTTAGAGAAGAAATGAGATTTTAGGGCAGATTTATTAATTAAGAAAAATTGGTGTCTAAATTAATAAATAACTTATAATTAAGTTTCAAATTATAAATAATTAATTTGATAAAGGATTTAATTAATTATTTAATTAATTAATCAATAGAAAATAATACGAGTCTTGATTTTAAGTCCAATGGGCTTATAATTAAAAGAGAAATTTCACGGGTCTATGGCCCATGGGAATTTCGACCTAGGATTGATAATTGGTTATTATTTTATTGATTTTTTAATTAAATAAGTAGCCTAATTAAGCTTATAAAAGAAATGTTAAGTGAGAGTTGAAAACATGTGATCAAAAGATCTAGTTTTGATGCTTTAGAGTTTTAGAATCTCTCTACACCATAAGTCATTTTCTAAGCCTCAATATTCTCTTCTCTGCTTCTTATTGTATCTATCTCATGTGTTGAGAATCGCCCACTCTAGTCTAGGTTATTCTAAGGATACTTTGGAAAGCTATGAAGAAAATTGAAGAACGGTTCAGTTTCTTGGTGATACCCTGCGACGGAAATGATACAAGGGTTAAAGAAACTGAAGGAATGACTCACTCATTCCACTACACAATAATGTAAGTGTTCTTATCATTATCTCTGTATGAAATCAATTTTAGAAACATGTACTAGGTTTTCTTATATTAATATTGTTGTCTGTGTTTTCATCCAAGGACACGTGCCTCTTTTTTATGAGGCAGCACCCAAAAGATTTGTTCTCAGGGGATCGGTCCAACAGTTAAAGGTCGACCTCCTCGGATAATATGAAGGCATCGACATCTTTCCTAGGCCATGTCCCAAGAGCTATGAATGTCTTCATAAGGTTATCTCCCAGGGATGCTTGATAGTCCACGTCTTTTCCTTGCTCCCAGCTATATTCCAAGCTGAGGGCCTAGTCCTCAGAATCTTAGGAATAGGCCAGGTATCAGCCAATGCGAATTAGCTGCCTAAAAGGAAGACCTGACAACCTCTTTGGGCGATCTGCCTACAGTGTTACCGATGGTACGACTCAACAATTCGCACTCCCACTACGTCGCTTGACACAGAAATACGTACAGCATGCCCTGACAGTCCCAGGGGCATGTTCCCCGTAAAGTGTTTACCTTTCTGCAGTGGGCCCTGCAAATCTCACTTAGGTCATGGTCTCTATTCAATGCAGCCCAATGCATTGAAGTGTATTAATCCCTAATTTATGGGAAGAATGTGTATTACTTTTTTATGATTAACATTAATGGCCCTAGCCTCTATAAATAGGAAACCCATTGGAGAGGATCTTGTCTACCTCGGCCTTGAGGGCCTCTTTCTGAGTATGGTCGAACGCCTGTTGCTTTTGCTGAATGAGAGCAATGCTAGGGTCAGCATTCAAGGCATGGCATGTGACATTTGGATCAATGCCAGTCATGTCGAAATGTGACCATGCGAACACATCTTGGTTCTCTCGAAGGAAGACCACTAACGCTTCTCGGACCTCTGTTTTAAAGTCTCCCCCGACTTTCACCTTCCTACCGGTGATGGAGGTTTCTAGAACCACCTACTGTACTTCCTTAATTGATTCGATGGACCGCTCCTCTTGAACCTATGGGTCTATGTAACGACCCAGATTTTCAAGACTCGATAATGCGGAAATATAAATGTTTTCATTTAACAAAATGTCTCAAAAACCCATAGAAAAAAAAAAAATTTAAAAAGCCGTATGGCCATACTTAACATTTAGTTACAAACATGTTTTATAAAGAGTAGAGTGAGCCTAGTTTAGGAAAATTACACAACATTTCCAAAAATAAAACGGCTTCCCAAAAGGTCGGTCCACATGTACATTTGCAAGGAAGACTCCAGCGCTCATTGCTCTGCATTGCCCTTGCTCACCTACAACATGAAACAACTAGGTAAGCGAAAACGCTTAGTAAGATCAACTTTCAAACAAAGCATGTAGAGAATTAGGGTTCCGAACCCTACACAATCAATTTCAAGAATGCTAAAGCATCCTGGCAAACTTATGGTCATGCCTGATAACCATTGATAAATTAATTCATAACTAGATAAAAATCCTGCACTCAGAAAAATCCTAGAACAAGAAGATATATTATATCACAACTATATCTTATCAACAAATATATCCCTGCACTCAGAAAAATCCCAGAACAAGCAGATATATTATATCACAACATAATTCGAGACCAACGCTCGACAATTTCCAACAATTCATGCGTAACGCGCCCTCCAACATAATTGCTAATCTGTAAAAGAGAACCGAGTCCCCACACTAAGATCTAGCCAATAAATATTCTCATCAAGGGTAACTATCGTGTTACCTAGGGCATCGCCACTTATTCAAGAGTGTAATCCAATTTACACGGTTTTACGGAGACTTCTATGTTAATCAATGGTGCTGGTGAGCAGTTGCCCCTAGGGTGTTCAGCCTCACTCAATCTTGGCAACCCCTAGTATCTCTAGGCACTCTCACTGAATGGCCAATATTCACGGCTGCTAACCGGGAATAACTTATCAGAGCACTTGCTCGGATTCTAACCGTCCAATGATTAAGTAAGCATGAGGGCCCCTAGGTCCCATTTATCTTGGCGCCCCTAGGTTTAACCAGCTTATCCCATCTCATGGCCACTCGTCGCGGTAATGAACCGGACATAAATAAAATCAAGCAATGTGACGGGGATCAACCGTCTAGGATATGACGGACATCTACCGTTCATATTTTCTAAATCAGCACTTACTAGACTAACGTCTCTAAGCAACTTTCTATGACAGCATATATATGTGCATGTATCCCTATACTAACATACAAGACAATAATCATTTCATGTTGCAGCCATACGATATAAGTTGACTTACTTGGAGTCCTTAGCGCTCAGCAGGTTTTCACCCTCCAATGTTCAGTCCAGTTACGCTTAGCCAATACTGTAGTTATCCATACAGTATACTCGGATTAATTATGGCACTCATAATTCATTATTATTATTTTGGGCAGTTTGGTCATTTTAATAAAGTCATTTGTAAGGATTTATAATCCTTATTTGGTTTTAAACCTATTAAGGAAAGTCATACAAAATATTCGAGACTAAACCCTAAGTCTATGGGAGGCCTATCCTAAGGTCTCGAGGCCTATCCTAAGGTCTCGATACCTAGGCTCGGGTATCACAATTGTAACGACCCAAATTCGCTATTAAGGCTTAAGGGCCTTGATTAGTGTGCTAGGAGGGCATGTTGGGATTTATGTGTGATTTTATGAATTAAATGCATGATTATGATTTAAAGCATGGTATTTGGCTATTTGTTTAACTGAGATGCATGGCTATGTTTACTAGTATGCATGTAGGCCCAGATCGTGTTAGAAGGGCGTAATTGTAATTTTGGCCATGTTGGGCATAACTGTATTGATAGGTGATAATTGTAATCCGTGATTTGTACCACGCGAGTGTGGTGTTATTGTTGTGATGCACGTGCCGAGACGGTCCTAGAGAGCTAGTTTAACTTAGATGTCACAACGGGATTTTATGCCCGGCTTGGGGGGAGCCTAGGGGTAATTCGGGGATTTTGTAACTTAGCTCTTGAGAGATTTTGGTGACTGGTAATTTGGTAACTTGTGTGACTATTAGTAACCATAGAGAGTAACAGGTTTTGATGGTAAGATGGTAGAATTGTAATGGATAGGAAATGACAAGTAAGCCCTTGAGGTTTAGTTATGAAAGGATAAGCAAGGAGGGGTAAAGTGGTCATTTGGCAAGGTTAATAGACAAATTTGAGCTGTGTTATAGGGGTACACGGTTTGGTCTTGGTCACTTGAGGCTTTGATAGAATTTGAAGAGAAGAAAGAGAAGGAGAAAGAAGGTTAGGGCAAGAAGAAGAAGAGAAGGAGAAGTGGGAGTCTAGGAGAAGATCAAGGAAGCTTTGTGTGGATTCTCCATTTGAGGTAAGAGTTTTATACACATTTAAGTTTGGGTTCTGTTTTGAATTGATGAATTTTAAGCCTAAGCTAAGCATTGTTAAGTTTTGGGATAGTTGCTGAAATTTGAGATCAATTGGGTGGATTTTGAGTATGTTTGTGTTTTGAGCTTGAATCTTGAGTTTATGGGTTGTGGAATGGTTTATTTGGAGTCTTGAGTTGGTTTTGGGGCTTGAGTGTGAGTTTGGGTTGATTTGGGAGTGTTTTGGCTCGAGGAAATGCAGGGGAAAAACCCAGTTTTTCTGGGTTCGCGTTGGGGCGCCGCGGCCCTGTTCTTGGGCGCCGCGGCGCAAGGCTGAAGGCAGGAGGGGATGGGGCCTCTGACTTGATTAGCGCCGCGGCCCTGTAGGGCTGAGCCGCGACGCTAGGCCATTTTCAGGACACCAAAATTTGCATTTTTCAGCTTTTGCTCCGGGGGTTCGGGGGATGTTTCCGATGAACTGTTTTAGGAATTTGGGAGTCCCGAGAGTGTGGGATTGGTCCCGGGAAGTGGTTTTGGGTTGATTAGTAATGAGGGATGTTTCTTGTGTGTTGTGACTAGGTTCTTTGAGAGGCTCGTGCTAGAGGACCGTGCTCGCGGCTTTGGTGCATCAGGAGGCTCGGAATGCAGGTAAGAAAACTATAACACCCGAGGTTAGGGCATGGCCCCAGATTGTATTATGTGCAAATGTTTAAACCTTAAATGAATCATGATGTGTGTGAATGATTATTTCGAATGTACTATATGTGTGATTATGATGAAATGAGCGGCAAGGGCCGAGTACGGCGTAAGCCGGGGCGGCCGTGGGCCGAAAGTAACACCTAGCACATGGGATGCTATAATCAGGGCGGGGCCCGGTGAATAACATTATTATTGCTATATTCAGGGTGGGACCCAAGGGATACATGAGTTATCCTCGCGGTGAGAACCGATACCCCAGGGCTCTGGTAAGGCCTCTGGGGCGGCATGGCCGTGTTTGCTTAGTCTAATGGTTGACTTGTTTATATGTGGGTTATCTGTTATGATAAATTGTATAAATGCATATGTTATGTTCTGCATGAGTTTTCTTGCTGGGCTTCGGCTCACGGGTGCTCTGTGTTGCAGGTAAGGGCAATGACTGAGTCAACCAACCATGAGTACGGAGAGCGTGAAGCGACGCGTACATGTTTGGCCTGCCCGACTGCTTTGGTTGGGGGTTTATTCGTAAATGGCTGTAATAATCTATGATTTTATGATTTCTCAAAATGTAACCTTATTTCAAGACGTGATTAGTTTTCAAACCTTATTTTGGGATCCCAAATGTTTAATAATAGAAGTTTTAATGAAACGACGCATTTTCTAAGATTACAGCCTTAACTTTTAATTAGTCACACTTTTGTTTCAAAACCTCGGTTAGCGAGTTCTTTGCACACTGTTTTGTCTTAAAAACTCACTCAGTAACGGCTCTAAGGAAGTAGGGCGTTACAACAATGGTATTTTCCCACAATCCGCTAAAAATCTTATTCTTTCAAGATATCGCTATTAACCCGCACTTTCGACTAGTCGGTTAAAATATGTAAGATTTTAGCCGGTATTATATCCAGAAAATACTAATAAATTCCTTAATTATTTTTAAAGAAAATAAATTCTTAAATTTTCCTTTTATTTTTCTTAAGGTTTTAATATCTAAAAATCGTTTTAAGAAAATTGCCTAATTTGTCTTAATTAGGAAAACCGTTAAAAATTTCCCATCTTGACTAATTAATTTTCCAAAATCAATTAATCAATTTTACTTACTAGAAAAATAATTCATTTAATTATTTTATCAAATTATAGGGTTTTAAACCATCTTTTAATTTATTAACTATTAATAAATTAAATATCTTATTTTTAGAAAGAATAAAAGCTCTTTAATAAAAATAATTCATTTAAACTCAAATGGGTAATTTTAGTGAAAATATGATTTCAAGACTTACCAATTTATATCTTGAAACAAGCAAAATTTTACTTTTTACCTTATGTTCCAAAATCTCATTTTTACACTAAGTGTGAAAAGTCTATTTTTCACATTTTTAACTACATACTTCGTTAGTTCATAACTTGAAATTTACTTACCCAATTGTTACCAAAATTTCCCAATTCCATTTTTGTTATGCCATTTAGGTCTTTGTAAAATCTTAGGTCAAAATGAGCATTTTTTATTGGTGAAATCATTTTCCAACAATGAGGTAAAAATGACATTATTTTCAAGTCCTTATTTTTTCCAAACTTTGATAGTTAATAACTTTCAAACCGTTCAATATTTTCTTACCAAATTTTACAGTGGAATAATAGGTTATGCCAGAAATATTTCCACAAAATTTTAGAAAAAACTGGGTTAATTTGCCCTATACAGTGGCTGTCCAAACTTGGTTCCGGAAATAAGAATACGAAAAAACAGTTTTTTACCTAAACTTTGAAATAGCATAACTTACTCATTTCTAAACATTTTTTAGTGTTTCAAAAGCTCAATTTTATGTCCTCAATCTCAACAACATCACAGTATAATTTAATTTTACAAAAAAAATATACAGTAGCTGCTTGACCCCTTGGAAGTCACAACTCAAAACATGTTTTGTTTTAGGGTATCCTACAAAACCCTTGGGGTTTTGGTTCCCATTTTCAAAAATCAATACACAAGCATCATAAAAATTATTAAACAACTACCATAACCTTATTACATCACCAATAAGAAACTTTAAGCATTAAATATACAAAATAATGCTTAAAACTAAAAACCCTACAACAAAATCATCAAAAGTAAATTTTTTACCTCTTTGGTGCTCTTGCTTAAGGTTTGGACCTTCCTATTAGCTTTGGCTCCTCCAAAACCTTTCAAAAACCCTAACCAACTTTCCCCAACAACATAGTTAATTAACTATTTGAAACTCTGTGCTTAAAACTTTACAAAAGACTAGATTAGTGAAACTTTACCTTAGAGAAAAATACTTCCTAGACCAAGACTTAGCCTCCAAGTTTTCCTTGGTGTTCTTGAGGTTGAATATTGAGGGAACACTTTGAGAGGTCTTCAAAAATCAGATGAGTGAATGAGAGAGAGTGGTGTGGTTGGTTGGGGAGGGTTGGAAGAGTTTATACTATCTAATTTACCCTAAAAACACTCAAGTGTTTTACTCCCACTTGCCCACTTGACAATATCCCAAACCTTTAAATAAATGGGATTTAAACTCAATTAGTTAATAAATGGGGTTTCAAAACATCACTTGGTCGGCCACCCCTTGCTATATATATGATCATTTCATTTTATTTTATTTTTTTATAAAGGTTAATAAATGTTTCATAAGAAGAAAAGTCCAAATTGGCTTTTGACACATTTTTCACTCTTATTAAGTTTTAATCACCAAACTTAATATTAATTAATTAAATTGAATGTCTCTCACATTTAATTTAATTAATCACATAATAAAATTTAACCTAAGGTCCATTCATGGAATAAAATTCCCCATTTCGGCAAAATTAGGCATTTAACACAAAATGCCTTAAAATTTCCATTTTCTTTTAGGTTTATTATTTTTGACCAAACTTTAACTTTTATGAATGTATTTTATGCCCAAAATATAATTGCCATGATTTTTCATTTTATTTTCTGAGATTTTTACCCGATCAGGGTTTTTGTGTCGGTCTAGGACCAAAAGTCTTATCTTGACTTTTAAAATCACAAAATTCATATTTTGGCTAGCAATAACTCATGGAATACTTACAAACAAAATATAATATTATTTAAAATAATATTCTTAACCCGGGGGAAAAATCCCGACCCGAGTCGTTTAAAGGTACCCAAAAACGTAGGACGTTACAGTCTAACTCGTCAGGCGCCGAGTCCTGCACAGCTTGTACCTCCGGGGTCTTGAAGTTCTCAGAGATTTCCTCCCTTACCATCATTACGGGAGCCTTGAGGGAGACATTGTAACATTGTCTCACCTCCTTTTGGTCACCGCGGACTGTGCCAATTCCCGCATCTGTGGGGAATTTCATGCACAGATGACGGATTGAGGTGACTGCCCCAAACTCCACTAGTGTAAGTCGTCCCAAAATGGCTTGTATGCCTAGAGACAATCCACCACCACAAAGGTGCAATACTTAATGGTCTGGCGAGGTACCTCTCCAAGCGTCACTGGGAGCTTTATCTGGTCTGCTGTAGTTGGCCTATCTTCTTGAAATATGATTTAAATAGGATATTCACCGAACTCCTGTTGTCTACTAGAATCCGCACTACCATTTAGTTGGTGATTTGG
Organism: Humulus lupulus; assembly: GCF_963169125.1. Classification (NCBI taxonomy): domain Eukaryota; kingdom Viridiplantae; phylum Streptophyta; class Magnoliopsida; order Rosales; family Cannabaceae; genus Humulus; species Humulus lupulus. The sequence continues at coordinate 186,150,752 of NC_084796.1, forward strand.
CTCTCAATCACCAACGAATCATGATGCGTTAAATGCACTCTCCGACCATCGTCTTCGAAGAACGTTATGACTTGGTCAGTCATTCGCGACATTTGGGCAGGTAATTGGGTTAAATCCATTACCTCATCATCCTGGTTCAAAGCTCGTGCATACTTGTTCTGCGAGCTTTGTGAGGTGCTCCCCAGGTGTGTTCCTTCAGATATGGTTCCTACCCACCCATTTACTAGAGGAGGCCCTTGGGCTACTGGATGTTGGCGACCAACCAGAGTCGTTGTCGGGACCTGACGTGTGGCAGGCAGAGCCGTCGGTCCGGCCACGAGTGGTTGTGCTTGACGCGGTCCACCCTTAGCATATTGATGGAGGTGTCCCAGCTTGATGAGGTTCTCAATCTCATCTTTGAGTTGGCGACATTCGTTAGGGTGATGCCCTATGTCGTATTGGAAACGACAAAATTTTCCAGGGTTCCTCCTATCCCTGTCTCTTCGGATGGGCTGTGGCTTCCGGTAGTGCACGTGCTATGTCGTGGCCACAAAGATGTTCTCTCGGAAGTCCACCAAGTCAATATATTCGGAGTACTGCGAGACGTACTTCTCGCCTGATGCGACTCCCTTCTCGGGATGTGTGATTCCGCCTACCTTGGGTTTGCAACCATTACCCTTCCCTCCGCGCCTTGTGCCACTTGGAGCTCGACTGGATTCAGCTAGATGGGATGGGGCAACAATTCCAGCACTGAATGTTGGCTGAAAAGCAGTGTATCCAGTGGGCGCTGCCCCGAACCCTTCCAGGGACATACCAAATCCAGGAGCAGACATGGCGCTATAACCGAAAGGGGCGGCGCTCTAGCCCGCTCCCAACGACCCCTGTTGAATGTGAACATAGGGGGAGTATTGGATCCCCAAGGCCATGGGACCAAGAGCACCCGAGGCAGGGAAAAGGATGAGTGCTCCAAATGCCCCGATCTAGGCTTCCTCCCAGCTGATGTATTCTTGAGCCCGATGAATGAAGTCGTCGAGATGTCGTTAGTGTCGCATTGGTCAGGGAGGAAAGTTGTATTCAGCACCCCATCTATTACATTATCAAGAGACTCCTCATGGCAGAATCTAGGTATCCAATGATGGAGAAGTTAATCTTCTGCTTGATGATGGCCTCTCGGAAGCTAAGACCCTACTTCCAGGCGCATCCAATTATGGTCCACACGAACCACCCGCTTAGACAAGTCCTTCAGAAGCCCGAATCGTTGAGAAGGCTCTTGAAGTGGTTGGTAGAGTTAAGTCAGTACGACATCACTTACCTCCCAAGGACTGCCATAAAAGGAAAAGCACTTGCTGATTTCATCACCGAGTGCACCGGGAATAAGGAGAGAACCGAGTGCACCCCAATGGTCGAACTAGTGTGGAAGTTGTTTGTGGATGGGTCTTCAAATGAGAATGGTGTGGGGGCTGGTCTTATCTTAGTCTCCCCTGAGGGGCATAGAGTGCATAGTGCTCTCCGCTTTGGGTTTAGCACCTCTAATAATGAAGCAGAGTACGAAGCCTTAATCGCTGGACTTCGCGTGGCGCTAGAGCTCAGGGCCGAAGGACTCGAGATATTTAGCGATTCCTAACTCGTGGTGAACCAAATTCTCAGAGAATACCAAGCTTGAGGAACAAAAATGGAAGCATACTTGGCAAAGGCTCAAGAAATGCTGCACAACTTCTGAAATGTCACTATTCAGCAAGTGTCGAGGGAGCGAAATTCCAATGCGGACGCCCTGGCAAAGCTGGCTACGACCAAAGATGCCGAATTAATTAACGTGGTCCCCGTCGACTACTTGGAGTCTCTGAGTATCTTGGCTCCAGAAGGAATAGAAATAGTACAACCCCAAGATGGGTGGATGGAGCCAATAAATAAATACCTTGTCTCCGGGGAGTTTCCCCAAGACAAGAAGGTAGCCTGGAACTTGTTGTACCAAGCGCTGAGGTACATAATTATGGATAATAGGCTGTACAGATGAGGTTTTTCTTTGCCTTTGCTTCGTTGCATGTCCCAGCAAGAAGCCTGTTAACCTATGAAATTGGCCAACAATCGTATGTACAGTATAAGAACCTTTTGAACGAAATAAATAGAATATACGACAGAGTACAAATATCTTAAACAAACACACAGAAATTTTATAGTAGTTCATCCCTGTTCTAATGAACAGTAATAACCTAATTCACTTAGATTTTAGTATTAAATTACTCGATAGACAATCACACTGATGAACAAAATTATTCACTCGTTGCCAATTTTCCCAGAGTTTCTCCCAAAATATTCATCTGATCCCTTTCAATGAAGCCTTGAGTCCTTTATTTATAGTACCCAGGGGCTGTTACATGATTAGTAAGAGTGGGATCGTGGTTTGGTACATGATCATTGGGAGTGGAGATACATGTCCACCTTCCCATGATTATGAGAACGTGGGTCTTCCCGTTCTCTTCTCTGGATCGTGGTCGATAATGCACGACTGAGACCTTCGAGAAAACACTAAGTCTAGATTGGTCTATGAGACTTAGGTACTAGGCTCGACGACCCTTTAGAACTTGGATGCTAGGCCCGTGATCTTCTGGGTGTTAGGCTTGTTGATCTCAGTCTGAACGAGTGTGAGTTTTACTCGTCTTTGGGAGTGTAGGTCGACCACCCTATAAAGGATAGGGTGGGCCAACCACCCAGGTGGTTCTTGAGCATGTCAGGTCGACCACCTCTAGGGGGTTTAGGCCTGGTCGACTTCCCTATAGGTTCTGGACCTATCTATTTTGCTCATCAATCTTTTTTCAATACTTCGTCATTTTTCCCTGATTTGTGATGCCACCTGCCGCTTTCTCATTCACCACATCAACTCTGGATTTTTGAGGGATAACATTTGCCCCCTAAGCTTATCGTAATGTGTTCAACATTACAGTAAACTTGATCTGGCCTGAGAAACATATCGTAGCAGTACTTCAATAGCAAAGTCCCTCGGGACATTATGTAGTAAATTTATCAACTATCGATAATTTTCTCAACACGAATTTTTCAAGGATAATTGTAATTCCTAAAAATAATTAGATTTTTCAAGGAAAATTAATTTCCTAAAAGTCTAGTATATTTTTCAAGGAAATTCGAAGTCCTAAAAATATAATATATTTTTCAAGGAGTTTCGAAGTCCTAAAAACATAATATATTTTCCAAGGATATTAATGCCTAAAATACAAAATATTTTTCAGGGAATTTTAATTCCTAAAAATATAAGATATTTTTCAAGGAATTTGAATTTCTAAAAATACATATATTTTTCAAGGAATTTGAAATTTTAACCATACCAGATATTTTTCAAGGAAATTTGAATTCCTAAAAATATATGGTTAGCCTGAGAATCTATAAGTAGGACGTCACTTCTCACTTCTTTGCTCTATGTGCCTCACCTATAGGAGTCTCCAAGCGTGATTTCTCCAATTCTTCATCAAACTCAGATCTTTATTTGGGTAAGTACTTCCTCCTAATCCTTACATCATTTAATTTAAATGTGCTTAGATTTAGAAGAAACACTTTGAATCTTTAAGGAATATGTCTGAATCTCCTTGTTTTGTTTTATTTTGATCCAAAATAATTGGCTTGTTTGAATCAAGTCTACGATTTCTCTAGAACTTCCTTAACCTGGATGATTTCCAGGGTTACAAACCCTAGCATATGCGCTTTCAGGTTTGTGAAACCCTAGGATAGGCGATTTCCAGGGATGTAAAACCCTAGGCCGACCACCTCTTTGAGATCCATTAGCCTGGTGATTTCTTGGATTCCAAACCCTAGCATAGGTGATTTCCAAGGATGTAAATTCCATTATGGGTCAAGTACCTCTAGGGCTACCCTTGCATTTCCCTTGCCTTATGCGATTTCCAGGGATGTCCATTCCCTCATGGGTTGACAACCCCTAGGGTTTCCACCATGGGTTGAGTACCTCTAGGGCTTCCCCTACATTTCCCTTGCCTTATGCAATTTCTAGGCCTAGGGATTAGGGTTTGGGCCGACTACCCCTAAGGTTTCCTTATGCTCCTAGTGATTTCTAGGTTTACATACGCACCATAGGCCAGCAGTGTTTACCTCATGGGTCGACCACTACACCCTTGGGCGACTTCCAGGGATCCAAGGTGGTTGGCCCAAGCATAAACCGACCACCTGGGACCCTAAAAACAAATTTATCTTCCTTTACTAACCTCTTTGGGGTCTTCCTTGTACTGTACAAATTTTTGGAGACTTGAACTTTAGTCCTTTGGCATTTTTCTGAGGTCTGCATCCCTAGGGTGGTCGGCCTAAGGTGGTAGGCCGACCACCTATGCCCTTACTTTCATGCTCTGTAATCTTAGGGACTCAGGGTGGTCGACCCAGGCTTAGGTCCACTAGGCCTACCCCCCTCTTTAAGACTTCGATCAATTTTTCCCAAATCTAGGGGAGTCCTATGGTGGTCGGCCTGAGCTTAGTCTCACTGGGCCGACCCCCTATATAGATGTTTCCCCTTGATTTCTTCATTTTTTCTCCTTAGTTCATGGATATGCCCCCAGCTATTGGCTTCATTATGTTCACTTACTAACTGTACTCTTTATTTTTCCTTTGTTGCAGATGTCCAGCTCCTCTTCATCTGACAAGTCTATAAGCGAGCGTACTCCCCAGGAGTTCTTGGAAATGGTGAAAATGATTTTCCCTCACTCTGCTTTATATTTGTTCAGTGAGGAAGACTTCTTGAAAAGGTATAGCCCAATGACGAGAGTAAAACAAACAACTCGGCAATCTTCCGAAGATGATCATCATATCGCCAGGCACATCACTCAGGGCTCTTTGCCTGGCTCTTCTTAGATCTCTTCTCAGCATAGTATGCCCTGTGGCTCTTAAGGCATATCTCAGCGAAGTCATTCTTCTCAGCGGGATATGTCAGGTCAGCGAGACTCATTGCAATGCCTTTTGCACCGGGATACCAGTCAGGTTCCCCATCACTCTTCTTCTCATCAAGAACATACCAAGGGCTCTCATCGCCATGCTACCCATCCTCAGGAGCGTTCTATTCACAGATTCTGGCCTAAGGTGGTTCCCCCTCCCTCCAAGAGCAAGACAATCTCGCTAGCTGCGCAGCAGAAGAAGAGACAGCAAAAAGAGTTCCATTCATCAGATTCTGGAGCCACCTTAGCCAGTGAGATCATATGGAAACCTTTTGAGAAGCCTTGCTCTACTGATTACGAGGTTGTGTGGTTCAAAGGGGTTGCCTCTAACACGAATAAAGAGAAGGTAAAGAGCTTAAGGAAGACCTTTGACCTTTCTAGCGTGTCTATTACTATCCCTAGTCCAAATGATAGAGCTGAGGACCCCCTTTGGGTATGTTCGCTTGGACACGTTCTCCCATCAAGTCTGGCACTCTACTTCCTCTTCATTCGTACTTTCGTAGCGTTGCAAATTATTTTGGTATTAGTCCTTCTCAACTGGCTCCCAATGCGATCTTGGTGTTATTTGCGTTGTACATTATCTATCACCGCGAAAAATGGGTTGCTCTAGTGCCTCACGAGAACCACTACTTATATGATCTGAAGAAGAACCTTTCTCAGTGCAACTTGGGGTATTTCCACTTCCACCATTATATGAGAGAGGGTACCAACACCTTTTTGGAAGAGATCTCTGGAAATAGCAAGGCGTTTAGATATGCCGACAACTATTTTTTCACTAAGGACGCAGAGGCCAACTACTCCAAGTTTAAGCAAGTTGGGCCTTTTTATAGACCTCTCCCGACCCAAGCTATGACAGTCAGGGCCAAGGCGTTGATTTCCATGACCCCTGAGGGGAAGAATATCAAGACCCTTGTTACTTTAGAGAACCTTAGGAAGGTCAGGCTGTTTCCTCCTACTATAGTCGATGTTCCGAATGACAATGGTCCCGAGCCCGTGAACGCCATAGACTCCTTGGGACCCATTCATGTTGAGGAGGTACCCTCTTTGCCTGTGCCAGCCGGACAGGAGGGTGATGAGGTGGGTGCATTTTTCGTGTACTCATCGCTTACTTCGAACAACTTTGATGAGACTATGTTCGAGCCCGAATCTCATTCAGAAGGTTCAACACTATATCATTTTTACTTTATGATTCATCTATGCTTAATATCCTTCTAACATTTGATCTCTTTTGCAGGTTTAGACATGTTCGGTTTTGTTCATACCCAGCAGAGGTCGACTCCCACCGAGGCCAATCCTTCTATTCGAGCGGCAAAAATGGCCAAGGTTGAGGTTGAGTCGGTAATGGAGGTTCCTCTCGAGGTGTCTCCTCCGACTCCTTTGGTGACTAGTCCTGTCGCAAAGGTAGAGCCATCTCTGCCTACACCAATTCCTCCCATTTTCACTGATTCGGGTGCTTCCTGTTCTGCACCTGCTCCCTTATCTGAGCCACACCAATCTGCTATACGGAACATAGGTGCTCTCATGGACCGAGCGTCCCATCTGGAGCAGACAACAATGAATTTTAATGGGATTAAGAATGAGGACTTGAGCACCATTCTAACGAAGTCACTTCTAGAAATTTAGAGTGTGAGTCATTTATAATTCTCTTCTTGTCTCATTAGCTTGTGTGCTAACATTTATCTAACACTTATATATTTTTTGCATGCACTAATGCTGGTATTTCATGTTCGTGATAGGTCTGTGGAGTATACCTCTACACTCTCCAACCTTTGTTTTGAGCTTGAAGCTGTCCGCCAAGAGGTGCTGGACCTTAGGCGCGTTCTCGACTCTAGGGATGCTGACATTGCTTCGAAAGATGAAGAGATCAACACCCTCCGCAGTACCGTGGAGCTCAAATAGCAGGAAGTGACCAAGTTGACTCTTTGGATAACCCATTTTGAGGGGAAACTTGCCGATCAGCTCCAACAGTCAGAAGCTGAAAAAGAGAAGTTGATTGCTGACATGGACCAATTGCGGAAGGATGCTCTTGTCAAGAAGGAGTAAGAGGTCAAAGCTGCCCGGGACAAGGCTCGAGAGGAGTATTCAGAGATAGCTTTTTCTTCCTTCTACTTGATCTAGAAGTCCAACAAAGATATAAACTTAGATTTCCTTCCCGAGAAGACACGAGCGAAGGAGCTTAGAAATTGTCTGGCTCGTGAGGCTACCGAGGCTCAGGGTGGTCTTTCAGATGATACTCCTCGCCCTAGTTCGTTCTATTGGTCTTTTATTCTGTCTTTTCCTTTGATGCCATTGGTGGGGCACCTTGTACTTGACAGTTTTTACATATGACATGTTATGCCTTTATGCGTTTTTTGTTATGAGTACTCAGTGCATTGATTGAAAATTTTTATTTCCAATGCTTACTAAGTATATCAACTCACAACCTTCATTGGTTCAAGTATCAGTATACTCTAAACACATGTATTTTACGTGCCATACTAACCTTACTCCTTTACGTTTTTCATGCTAACAACCCTGGTAATGTGATTAATATGATACATCACCAAGTACCATGAACAAAACAAGTCAGGTCGACCACCCCATGGGTGATAGGCCGACCACCCAATAGGGTTGATGGATTGGTCGACCACCCTATAAGGGACATGGCTAGGAGTCTCCTTACCAATGCCTTTTTATTTTTTGTTTTTTGCATTTTTGGAACATATGTTGAAAAAATGTCCTAGAAAAACATGAGCTTGCTTAGTACTTAAGGTCACACCCTAATTGCTTGTGTATACCCTGATCGGTATGTACTATATGCCCCCCAAGTGATCATGGGTTTAAAATCTTTGGTCACTTGCTACTTGACCATGCCTTGCTTCAAGCATTTAGACACATAGTACTATCCTTTTCACCCAAATGATGCAAGCAACAAATGCTTGTCCCTCATTGATAGTCGGGTGATGGTTTCATACTCAGTAGTAATGATACCTATACACAGATGAAGATTGTGTAGCAAGTGTCGATCACGATCTACATAATCTCTCTTGTACTCGTTATAATGATTGTAGACAGAAGTGTCTAAGTTGGACCAACTGGGTCTAAATGGGCTAATCGAGCCTGTAATGAGTCTTAGATCAAATTATCAATCGGTCCCTCAAGGACGAGATTCGATTATGATCTGATGATGGTGACTGGTCTTCAACCAGTCTCTTTTTTTATCGTATGGGTCGATACGTTCCTCAAAAACCAAGATCGAACGTGATCGAATAATGGTGACTTGTCCTCGGACCAGTCATTTTTGTTGATCGTACAGGTCGATAGATTCCTCAAGAACCAAGATCGAACATGATCAAATAAATTGGTGACAAGGTCCTCAGACCAGTCTCTTGTTTGGATCTTATGGGTCGATAGGCTCCTTAAGAACCAATATCGAACATGATCCATAATTTGACGACAAGGTCCTAGGACTTGTCTCTCTTTTGGATCATATGGGTCAATAGACTCGTCAAGAACCAAGATCGAACATGATCCATTAATTTGGCGACAAGGTCCTAGGAACTGTCTCTCTTTTGGATCGTATTGGTTGATAGGCTCCTCAAGAACCAAGATCGAACATGATCCATTAATTTGTCGACAAGGTCCTGGAACCCATCTCTCTTTTGGATCGTTGGGTCGATAGGCTCCTCAAGAACCAAGATCGAACATGATCCATTACTTTGGCGACAAGGTCCTAGGACATGTTCCTTGTTGAATGTAATTTAAAAAATTAAGAGAAACTTAAGAAATTAAATTCATTCATTGAAGCACAATGACTGTTACATAGATAATTTGAAAAATACTACATTTGCAAATTAAAACTTGTGTCACTGCTGAACAGCTTCACTGATAGTACCAGCGGAGGTGTTCACCATTCCATAAGTTTTTTATTAGTTCTCCATTCAGTCGAGCTACCTTGTACGTCCCTGGTGGGATCACCTCCTCCACAAGGTATGGCCCTTCCGAGTTAGGTCCTAGTACCCCTGCTGTAGTGTCCTTAGTGTTTAGGAACACCCTCCTGAGTACAAAGTCCCCAACTTGGAATTTTCGATCTTTCACTCTAGAGTTGAAGTATTTGGCCACCTTTTGTTGATGTGCTGCTACTCTGAGACTTGCCTTTTCTCGTCTTTCTTCGATTAAATCGAGCGACTTTTCTATCAGTTGATGGCTCCTCCCCTGATCGTATGTCTCCCGTCTATGCAATGGGGGAGTGAGTTCAACTGGCAACATGACTTCATACCCAAATTCCAAGGAGAATGGCGTATGCCTTTTCGCCATTCATGCCATCGTTCGATGTGACCATAGGACCTCCAGAAGTAATTCTTGCCAGGCTCTTTTGGCTTGTTCAAGGCACTTCTTCAGAGTGTCTTTGATAGTCTTGTTCACTGCTTCTACTTGACCATTAGCTTGGGAGTGTGCTGTTGAGGAAAAGCTCTTTGTGATTCCATGCCTTGTACAAAAGTCGGTGAACATATCGGTGTCGAATTGAGTCCCATTGTCCGAGACTATCTTCCTTGGTAGGCCAAATCGACATATGATATTCTTCACCACAAAGTCTAAGACTTTCTTTGAGGTTATGGTGGCGAGCGGTTGTGCTTCAGTCCATTTGGTGAAGTAGTCCACAGCTACAACAACAAATTGGACTCCTCCCCTTCCTGTAGGTAGCTTTCCAATCAGGTCGATCCCCCATACAGCGAAGGCCCAAGGGCTTTGCATCTATGTTAATTCGTTAGGTGCTGCCCGGGGTATCTTGGAGAGCATCTGACACTTGTGGCATCTTCTGACACACTCCATCGAGTCTTCACTCATCGTCACTCAAAAGTATCCTTGTCTTAAGATTTTGTTTGATAGGCTCTGCCCCTTAACGTGATCTCCACAAAACCCCTCGTGTACCTCGATCATTAACAACTTTGTTAGTTGGGTGTAACGCACTTTAGCAGTGGTAGGGAGTACCATCGTCGATACAGGACCCCTTCGATTATCATATATCATTCAGCCTGTCTCACCAACTTCCTTGCTTTGTTCCGATCACTGGGTACTACTCCTTGGTTGAAATAGTTAATAATAGGGGTCATCCATGTATCTCCTAACTCAACAGGTAGTGCCTCCTGCTCGGTTATGCTTCTTTCCACCAAGTATTCGACGGGAACAACATTCAGGGTGTCCGCATCTTTGGCACTGACAAGCTTGGCTAAGGCATCAGCATTGGCATTTTGCTCCCTCGGGACTTGTATAATTGAGTATTTCTTGAAATGTGTCAATAAGTCCTTCACCTTGTTCAGGTACTGCACCATCCTAAGTCCCTTGGTTTGGTACTCCCCCAGTACCTGGTACACCACTAGCTGGGAATCACTGAATATCTCCAGGGACTGTGCATGCACATCCCGAGACAAGCGTTATCCTGCTAATAATGCCTCGTACTCAGCCTCATTGTTTGAAGTGTTGAATCCAAATCTGAGAGCACAATGGATTCGGTGATTCTCCAGAGTGATCAATATGTTGCTGCACCTGAGTTGTGTTCATTGGATGCTCCATCAACATATAGCTTCCATACAAGAGTATCTCCTTCCTTCTCGGTATCTCCATTCTCCGATTGGTAGGAAGGATCTTCAAGGTTGGTGCCTTCGACTATGAAGTCTGCCAATGCTTATCCTTTTATCGCCGTCCTCAAATGATAAGTGATATCAAACTGTCCTAGTTCCACTGCCCATTTGAGTATTCATCCCGAGGCCTCTGGTTTCTGAAGAACTTGTCTCAGTAGTTGATCGGTCAAGACTCGGATCAAGTGAGCTTGGAAATATGGATGCAGCTTTCGAGAGGTGATTACTAAATAGTAGGCTAGCTTTTCAAGAGGGGAATACCTAGACTCCGCACCTATTAGCCTTTTACTGATATAGTACACAGGGTGTTGTGCCTTATTCTCTTCTTTTACCAAAGTAGCACTGATTGCATGCTCGGTGATTGCCAAATAGATGAATAGTACTTCACCATATATTGGTTTCGCTAGGATGGGAGGTTGAGCGAGATACTCCTTCAAGGCTTGGAAAGCTTCCTCACATTCCTCGGTCCATTGGATCTTCTTGCTGCCCCTCAGTAAGTTAAAGAAAAGGACACACTTGTCTGTAGACTTTCATATGAACCTACTAAGGGCAACTGCTCTCCTGGTTAAGCTTTGCACTTCTTTGATTGTGGTAGGTTACTTCATGTCGATCAATGCTTTGATCTTCTCGGGGTTAGCCTCGATTCCATGTGAATTGACTATGTATCCGAGAAACTTACCAGAACCAACTCCAAACGAGCACTTAAGAGGGTTTAACTTCATGCTATACTTTCTAAGTATTGCAAAGCATTCCTCCAAGTCTCGAACATGCCGTCCAGCTTCTTTGTACTTGACCAACATGTCATCGACGTATACCTCCATTTTTTTCCGATCAAGTCTCGGAACATGCCATTCACTAAATGCTGGTAGGTGGCTCCTGTGTTCTTCAAGCCGAATGGCATCACCTTATAACAGTACAATCCCTTGTCTATCCAGAAGATGGAATGTTCCTCGTCTGGAGGGTACATACTTATTTGATTATACCCAGAATACGCATCCATGAATGAGAGTATTTCATGTCTTGTTGTTGCATCGACCAGTTGATCTATTCTGGGTAGTGAGAAGCAGTCTTTGGGGCAGGCCTTGTTCAGATTTGTGAAGTCCATGCATGTTCTCCACTTCATGTTTGGCTTTGGGACCAGCACAAGGTTTGATACCCCATCTGGGTAGTCGGCCTCCCTTATAAAATCGTTTTCCTTGAGCCGCTCGACCTCCTCCTTCAGGGCTTGAAATCGGTCTTTGTCAAGCAGTCTCCTCTTTTGTTGCACTAGTGGGTAGTTCTTGTCCACATTGAGGACATGGCTTATCACGGAATGAGAAATTCCAACCATGTCCTTATGTGACTAGGCAAAGACATCCTGGTTCTTCTTCAAAAATTCTTTCAATTGTGCCTTAATTTCCACATTTAGGTCCTTCCTGACTTTAATTACTTTAGTCGGGTCCTCCTCATCTAGTAGGACTTCATCCAAATCTTCAACTGGTCCTACCACTATGACGTCATCCCAAAAGCGAGGATCAATGTTGTTTCCCTCACTTTGGAAAACTTTCTATAATAACAAATCTTCGTTAAAAGGAGCCCTTGGCTCCAATAGAGTTTTTCTTTCAACGTCAACTTCCATCTTGACAACCTCATTGGTTCCTTCCTTCTCTTCGCAGCAGGCTACTACCATGTTGTTTACGCATGGTCCTTTCTTTTCCTTGACCACTGACGCATTATAGCATTCTCGTGCCTCCCTTTGGTTACCCTGTACGCATCCTTGCCCTGCGCTTGCAGAGAACTTCAAAGACAGATGCCAGATAGATACTGCTGCGTGTAACGCCATTAGGAGGGGTCTCCCGAGCACTACATTTTAAGCCGATGAGCAATCTACCACCAGGAACTCTATCATCACAGTCTCGTGCATGGGGGCATCCCCCACCGTGACAAGTAGTCTCCCATGAACTCATATATCACTTGTGAACACGGTGTTAGGTCCTTGACCATGAGCTTCATCTTCTCGAGGGATGTTTTGTAGATGATATCTTTTGAGCTTCCCGTATCCACCAATCATCTCTTCACTCGGGCAATGGTGATTTGAATTGTAAGGACCAGAGGGTCTTTGTGGGGGTACCTCACGTGCCTGGCGTCATCCTCCGTAAAAGTGAGAGTTTCATTTTGTTATACCCAAAAAATAGGAAGATGCATCCTAGGAGGCTAAGGGGAATGCATTCTAGGAGAGTTAAGGGAAATGGTCCTAGGAGACCCCAAGGAGGATGTGGTCCTAGGAGACCCCAAGAGAGTGATCCTAGGAGAACCAAAGATGAGGTCCGAGGAGAACTCAAGAAAGTGGTCTTAGGAGACTCCAAGGAGAAAGTGGTCCTAGGAGACCCCAAGGAGGATGTGGTCCTAGGAGACCCCAAGGGTGTGTAGGAGGTAAGCCTCCCAAGGTTTTCTAAGTGTTCGCTCGAATGTGTCCAAGGTGAGGTGCCAAGGAGGTTGCCTCAATATTGTCCAAGGTGAGGTGCCAAGGAGGTTGCCTCAATGTTGTCCAAGGTGAGGTGCCAAGTAGGTTGCCTCAGACCACCTTGGTCCGAGGAGAAGCCAAGGAGATTGGTTCAAGGAGGAACATGGCATGCTAGAGGAGAGTGCCATGTTAGGGGAGAGAAGTGCATATCCTACCACCATGCACGTTCAACCCACCCAAAAACATGTCCTACCACCATGCATATCCTACCACCATGCATGTTCAACCAGCACTTGCATGGGTAGTGAGTAGGAGGTGGACCAACTAGCTAGAGGAGACTAAGTTAGACACAACTCCAACAACATACGCGGGAATCTCTCATTCTTCCTACAAATGGGGGGTTTGTTACATTTCGAATTTTGAATGTTTAAATGTAATAAATATAATAAAATATCCCTATCATAAGGGGATATCAGTTGAGGATCCCAAGCCTATAAATAGAGAACTTATGGGATGAGAGAGGGGTCTTCTTCTGCTTCTTCTTTCTAGAGAGAGAAAATTGGGTCTGTCTATTCTAGAGAGAGAAAGTGCTGAAATTAGAGAGAATTCTTGTATTTTTCACAATCTGTACTGAAGAAACTCAGTTGGCTCAGTCCATTTGATCTTGAGTATAGATTTATAAATCACAACTCTAAGTGGATTAGGCTATTACCGACAATCGGGGCTGAACCACTATAAAAATCTCCTGTGTTCTTTATTTTCTTTATTAAACCGTCTGTGTCATTTTTATTTCTCTTGAAGGTTCGTCGTATGTGACGTTCTCACGTCGTTGGCTAAAAACGCAGTCAACACATTTTTATACTTTGTATTCTTTGGAGACTGCTCCTCAACTGCCATGCACTGGGAAGACTCCCCTACCTCATGTCTTAGGGTCCTTTCATATTGCTCACGCTCATTGTTATCGTTACCTGCTATGTGGGGCCCCCCACATATGGTATCCAGTGTGAAGTCTACGGCCCTGGCTCCAATGGTGGACTCATCTGCCTTCAGAATTTTGGATTCCTGTTCTGGGCTTCGGTCTTTACTCGGTACTTCGAGAGTTTTCCTGATCGAAGAAAAAACTCTATCTCATCCTTCAATTGTTTGCACTCGTTTGTGTCGTGCCCATAATCATTATGGAAACTACAAAACTTATTCTTGTCCCTCTTTCCTTCTGAGTGCAAGGGTGGTGGCTTTCGGTATGGTACCTCTTGGTATGTTGCCAAGTAAATCTCAGCCCTTGATGTAGTCAGGACGGTATAATTGGTGAACCTGGGCTGGTAGGGCTGATGCTTAAGTTGTTTGTTGGCGGGTGCTAACTTAGCTTTCTTCTCTCCACCCTGCTCGGCACCTGAGGTATTCCTCTTCTTACCGTTGCCCCCAATGCCGCCCTGAAGGTTTGCACCGTTCTTATCTGCCTTTACAGTGGTCGGATGGTTTATGCCTTTTTCTTCCTTCATGATAGCGTCATTGTAACGCTCTGGATAACCAAGACCGTTATACTGTGTGTTTAAAATAGTGCGAGACTTGCTAATCAAGTCATTTGGTTAAAAATGGGAATCTAACGATACAAACAGGTTAGGTTTAAAAGATTTTGGTTATAAACAAATAATTTTCATTAAAATACATATTTGGTACATGGGATCCCAAATCAAGGTTTAAATAACGTAATTACAGAATTTCTAAAGCTTATAGATAATCAAGCCACTCTAATGGCAAAATACACGTTTTAGGTTCTCATTCCTGTACAAATCCTCGACCGTGGCGGCCGAGAAGCTGACAATGTACACCTCGCCCCCAGAGCTCTCCAACCCATGGTTAACTTGCCTTACCCTTACCCTTGCCCTTACCTGCACCATGTAGCACCCATGAGTCAAGGCCCAGCAAGGAAACATAACATTTAAAACACAATCACTAATAATTTTCAATGATTTCACAAGACATAACCAAGTACTCAACAGTACACAACATTCACCCATTCAACGATAATATTCAACAAGCTAACAATCTACCATTCAACTAACCATCATATCATAATCATCACAATAATTGCACTCAAATCACATGTTAGTTAGGGCCAACAACTTAGGACGCACCCTCTGTTTAATCCACTGACTCCGGCCCACTTAAACCGAGCTCAGTGCATAATAAGCTGTCCTCGGCTACCAGTGGCCGAGCCGCGCCCTGTGCGCAAGTGTAAACTCCGGCGCTCTTAGGCCGCACGTTTACTATTTACACGTCGTGATACCATCCATTTACAATTCACATGGCATAATACCATCCTCTTTAGAGAGAATACAAAACAGGGAACCCTTAGTCCCAATATAAATTCCATAACCAGGTGCAGTTTTCTTACCTTTAATTCCAAGTGCTTTAATTAGGAGAGATGACCCCCGAGCATGATCCTGCCCCGAGCCCACGCGTACACCTAGTCACAACCATGATAAACGATTCCATCAATAATTGCATAAGGGTATTCGAGTAGAATTCTAGCCTCTGGGACATCGAATTCCACCAAACATGGTAGTGGGATCGATCCCGAGCACCAAAGGTTAGGTTCCCACGCTTAAAACTTTAAAAGGCCACAAATGCCCTTAAGGGTCGCGGCCCCTAAGACTTGCATCACGGCCCGCCCCCTAAAACAGAGGCTAGGCCTCTCTGACCATAGACACGCGCCGCGGCCCTGCCCCTGTGGCATCGCAGCGCTCCCTCATCTCAGAGCTCTCCTGGCTCTTCCTTGCTCCGAAGGGCCGTGGCACTCTAGAACAGAGCCGCAGCCCAGCCCCGCGGACCCAGAAAAACCACCATTTGTAATATTCAAACCTCAGCCAAATCCACCCTAAACCATCCCAATAACACAATTCAATTATCCCAACATTCTAACATGATTTCAATAACATAACCCAACAGAAATCTAGTCTAGAAACCATCAAAACATGATTTCAATCTTTTGAACCCACGCACTCAAGCACACACAAACCAGCCATGAAAACACCATAATTCAAACATTAAATCATAATTTCGAGCTTACCTTCACTACAGAACAAATTCTCCAAGTTATTTCTGGGCTAACTCCCAAGTTCCTAGCTTCAATTCGGTCCTTACATATCAAAACCATAACACCCTTAAAACCCAGCCAAAACACAGTATTCTAATGATCAAGAGTATGATTCAGTTCTTACCTTTGTTTTCAGCTTGTTTCCCCTAGCTTCCACTGAATTAAACCTCCAATTGCTCAGCTCAAACTCTAATTACCAGCCACAAATCCTTTGGTTTCACTGAGTTCCTTAAGAGAAAATGAGAGAGGGAGAGAAGAGTCGGTTCCTTGAGTTTCTACTGTTTTCTATTTTTTTCTTAGTTTAACCTTAGTTACTTAAGTCTATCCCGAGGCTCGGGGTACCGGAAACATCCCCGAGGCCAAAACGGTAAAATTTCCCCAATATTCCCACTTAGGCTTCCTAACCTCAAATATATCTCCAATTATTTATTTTCATAACCCGATAATCCAAATAATCATCTTATACCCGAAATACCCCTTGACTTGCCCCAAGTCAAGTACCGGGTCTCGTTGTGACTTTCCCGCTACTTTCTCCCTAGGATCGCCTCGTGTCGAAAGCTGCAAACACATATATCCACATAATAATGTGGTCTTAAAAGATTATCACAAAATCACATTTATGCCCTAACAGGCCAAAATTACAATTATGCCCTTACAACCGAACAGGGCCCACATGCTTATAAACATGTATTTCACGTAATCATGCATATCACACCATTAATTCACACAACTTCCAATTATGCCCTCCCGGCACACTAATCAAGGCCCTTAAGCCTTATTAGTAATTTTGGGTTGTTACAACTATCCCCTCCTTATACTAATTTCGTCCTCAAAATTTACTTGAACAAATCAAACAATAAACCTCTTACCTCTGACTATAATTCCCAAGGTCCAGTGCTTTTACTCTTAATCTTCACTAACACTCAAGTGTGAGTGACGATCTTGTTCCACAAGATCTTGTCTGATAACTATACCTTCTTTAACTTTTACTTATACATCAGATCTGCAGAAACTCCAGAGTCTGCTTAGTTCACAACAATTGCATCATTGACTTATTCTCGCTACCCGAAATACCAATGAGTCATCACCCCTACCAAGGTGAGCTCAGCTTATAGGCCCCCGGCTTAAACCTTGGTACAACCTTAGAATTCTTGTTGAATCATGAGTCAGAACTCCCCTTTCTTTTCCAGAACAACATACTTTCCCTTGTCTGCACTTATTTGGAGAGATACAAATCTCTCATCCTGGAACTTTGTATTTCAAAGTTAACAATTTTCAAGTTCTTATGTCCTTTAAGATAGATAGACACTCCTGCCTTAAGAGTTCCAACAACCTCTTTAGTTCCCTCGGAACTAATACCGAACCACAGTATCCATTATCTTTCACTTCCTTACTTTGCGTAGTACTCCTTGCTTTTCGTCTTACCAAGTCCTAAGCCGTATCACCCTTGCTGTACTCCAGCGTTCATCACTGTGATTATCTCTTCAAGGATTACACTGTCCTTAGTGTATCAAGTGTTCACACACTTAACGCTTAATTCCTTAACATAACTGTTAAGCACTCAGATTGCTATCCTATCTGCAACCAATCAGTAATTTCAGATTCCCACTAAGTTCTCTTTGTTCTCTGATCCCTTTCCAAAACTTGGAAAGCTAATGGATCTCAACTTAGCATTAGCAACGCTCTACCCCATTACTAATTTATACAAACCAAATTATGCTAACTCATTCAGCTGAGTTACAACTTTTCCCCTGTTCAATCACCTTATTTATAATTCAATGTGGTCCATTCCTATGATCCACCACCATATCACTTTATCTCTCAATATTCAAGTACACTGAATTATGTCCCCGCTCAAACCTTCCAGTACAACATACCCTAGGGTGTGGAACAATATCCATTTAGAATTCCCATCTCCACGCCAAACTTCCATCGGATCATTCATCCGATCCTGGTACCCTAACTCATAATACCTTGACAGGGTTCTTCCTTGTTTCCTCCTCACCATCACTTTTGATTTCGTTGCCCAATGGAACACATACCTGCTCATTAGCTGACACACATTTTTCCCAAATAAAAGATCCTCCTACAATCATATCTTTCCCTCGCACAGCCGAGGATTTCCAACAACAACCATCTATCCATTATATTTCACTAAATCTCGATCTCAACATTATTTTTCTTACAAATGACCAAATGCTCATTACCTTACTCTATACACACCCTGCCTACCTACCACTTCCGGTACATCGACCATGTTCCCATTTTACCTACCGCGAGACGTGATCCATCCTCACATCAACCTGAGTCTGGGCGTGCCCAACTTGTGATGCACCCTCACAGTATCATATCCTTATCATAGGTTAGGTCCTTTATGCTATCCCTCTATATGTTAGGAGTGTGTCCTAAAAGCATGTAAAGAAATTTGTTTTTCTGTGAATAAATAAATACAATGGTTTATTATTATTGTTATATTTAGATTGTTAAATTATTGTTTGAATAATTTTGTAAATATAAAAAAAAAAAATTCCATATTCATTATTGAGGATGTGATCTTGTATTAGTACGAGAGAATTAAGATCACATGAATGAATAAAAATAGTCAACAACAACAAATTAAAGTTATGGAATTCTTTAATTGGAGTTGTAAATACGGTTTACTGAGTATCATAATGATACAAATAAGCTAGATTCGGATTATTAATGTGGAAAGACATCTCGGTAAAGATACTTTATATAATATGATTATATATGACATGGAACGATATGAATTAAAGTCTTTATCCAAAAACCATTTAACAATAAAGACTTGTAATTCATATCATAACTGATGATCATTTATAGATCAACCTAAATCCTGAGTGTTCATGAACTCTTGTTCATGTTTATTAAATCTTTTGATTCATTCGTTAAGGTCTCTTCAAAGAATGAGGCTAATGACTTTTGTTTTGGAGATTTAATATCATGGATGGCTGGGAACATGTATCAACAATACGAAATCTAATATTTCCTAATGGATCGTATATTAGTTCCCTTAAGGGTTAATTCTGGAACTGAATGATTTTGAGCTCAAATCTATAATTAGATTATAGATTAATTATTCACTAGTGAATTAATGGTACTTAAGGAATAAGAAGTAAATTAGAAAGGTAAAATGGTTATTCTTCCTTCTAATTTATGAACTAATTAATTAGAGGGTTGAACTATTGTAAGATGGTTATATCAATGGACGACTTAATAAAAGATTTCTGTAAAAGTATATCTATAACATAAAGAGTGCAATTCTGAATTTATAGTGGAGTAATATCAGAATTAATAAATTAACTATTATAATTAAAGAGTTTAATTATTTAGTTTATTTATTGGAGCTTAATGTTGTAGGTCCATGGTCCCTGAAATGGCTCAAACAATCACTGACAAAGGTAAATACAAAAATAGGCAAAATGACTTATGTGATAAGTAAAATATTTTTCTATGTATCAAACATAATTATTGTTTAATTATGTGTAATTAATTAATTAATTATTTGATTTAACAAAAATATAATTAATTTTGAATTAATTTATTTTTGGGATTTTTGGTATTTAAATAATAAAAATTGGGAAAAATCACATGCCATCACTGGCATGTGGTACACGTGTAGCACAGTGCATAGTCATTGCGCTAGACGCATAAGAGACTGTGTTCAGTTTCTTGGTTCCATAATTTTAGTTATTTAAATATTAAATAAATGATGAGATATTTTAATATGATTAAAATATTATTATTTAAACAAAAATCTGATAACTGATTAGTTATTTTAAATTGTTTAAAATAACAAATATTTTAATATATTGGATATATTAAATATAGGGTATCAATTTTACAGAACGTAACTTTTCAGGGATAGAAAAATATCAAGAAATCTCTCTCAGAGAAAGAGAATAGTGACATAAACAAAAGTCATTGTTCTTCACAAAACCTAGGTCCAAACTTTATCAGATCTCATGTGTTGAGAACATCTGATAAATAGTTTTTTGCCTATTATTTGTATAGCGAGTCCGCACTCGTTCTTTGTGTGCTAAGAACATTTAGGAAGATCTTGGTGTGAGATCTCAAAAATTTAGCCATACAAAAAGATAGCAGCAAGGAAGGACCTGAGGTAATTTTCTATGCTTGTCTTTGATTCAATATATATATATGCATGTGAAGAAGTAGATATAGAAATCTTTTGGGATTAAACTGACAATTTGATTGTTGTTCCGCTGCGTATAATCTCTGATTTGATCAATAAAAATCAACAAATGGTACCAGAGCCATCTTCACATATATATGTATTGAATCTGTGTGGGTTTACTTTTATGCATTTATTTATTTTGATAAATGAATGGATGGCTTAATGTGATTGAATGCATGGGAATGTTGAATCGTTAATTGTATGGTGTTTTTGGGTTAGGATTTGTTATGATTAGATCATTGTGTAAGCCATTAAAGGGCATAGGATTTATGTAATTTTATTTGGTTTTTGACACCATAAAATTGTAATTCCGATCACACAAAAGTCAGAACGGAGCCCGGGATTCAGAATTCAGCCACCGATCCTCCGAGGCTGACCTCCGAGCCGCTGCAGGGACGTCGTACGGACCGTACGGGCGGGTCAGTACGGATCCGTACGGTTCCGTACAGTCCAGCCCGGCGGCCCCATTTGACGCCACGTGTCCCCGCCTGATTGGTCCATAATTTTTTTTATTTTTTTTAAATTAATTTGTTATTTTTTAAAATTTTAAAATGATTAAATATCCTATTTTTGAAATTTGATATTTAAATAATGAGATATTTTTGTTATCTTAACAAACCATTTTTTAATATTTTATTTTAAATTAATTTTTTCAAAATAACAGATTTTAATTTAAATTCATTTCAGTTTTAATTAAAAGTTGTTTTAATTAAAAAGAAAAATAAAAATAATGATTATTTGAAAGTTTGTTTTAATTAATCATAAATAATTAGAAAATTGTTTTCTTATTATTATTCTGGACCAACAATGACACATATCCTACCAACAAAGTAAAGAAGCCCGATGGAGATCAAGGCGGTTTTATTTTATTTATTTTAATTTTATAAAGTGGTTCTAAAATTAGAAATACCCAAAAGCACCCGGTTCAACATTTATTGTTTATTTATTTATTTATTTAAATAATTATTTTCATGTGATTAATGTGATTGATAACATGTTCATGCATTGTATGCCATACATGAAAACCCACACAGTCATAATCATGCATCTCATTAGTAGAAACTTGATTATTAGGATTGTCCTATGTGTTTATATGAATTGTTTTGCGAAATCAATTGTACATAAATTACTTAGTTTTATTTTGAAAACTTGGTAAAATTCACACCAAATTTTAAGTCTTTATGACTTAATTTCTTTAAACCAACTTTATTTTAAAAGTGTTTTAGTAAAGTTTAGATGAACATGATTGGTAATTTAAAATTGGATATGGACCTAGAAACTCGCTTTCTTTCCAATTTTAATTATGTTCATAAGGTTTAAAGATGTTATAATTAATTTGGAATTAATTAGGTTAAAAACACTTATTTCAAAATAGTGAGTGGGAGAGGGTTGATATCTCAAACATAACCCATGGTCTCCATTATTAATATGACACCGTGAGATATGAATAGCGCCTCGCGACAACTTTCTTTTCGTCTCCCTAAGGAAGGTGTCTAGACATATCAATAGCAAGGTTGTATTTCTTACATAGATAGGAACTAATGATGTATTTTAGGCTTGACCGACCCTAAGGCGGCATGTCCTAAGTTAAGTCATGAACTCCGAAATAATGGGTTACACTCACAAAGTTATGATTAAGCTCGTGCAGTGGATAATCATAACTTGACCCAACTACGCAGTACTTTAATGTTTAAAAGAGAAAATAAAGAGTTATTTTAAGTATTAAACAATAAAGATAAGAATGTCTTATAAATTCTCTAAAATTAATTTGACCAACCCTAAGGCGGCACTTTAATTGTTAGAAAATTTTATCGTGGAAATTATTCTTTATTTTATGTGTTTTAATTGTTCTCATGCATCACGTTTAATTTCCGAAACTTTAATATTTATTTTTCTAAATATAATAATATTATTTGTATTTATTTATTACCAGCAAAAATGTCAATTGGTGAATTACAAACCGATGCCTTTTTCAAATCCTTGGTTTTTGAACCTGAAAATATGCAACATTGGTTTCGAGGCATGTTGACTATTTTTTCTTATAAAAAGATGATGTCAACTATCTGTGAAAAACCTCCAACAGAACCACATCTGGCTACTAGCTATGAAGCAGAAGAAAAATATGCAAATTGGATGAAATTCGATCGGTTGGCACGTTATTGCATGCTTTCAACCATGCCTGACAAAACAAAGGAAAAATATATACACTATGACTCAGCACATGAGATGTGGCGAGCAATGACAGAGGAAGTCTTTGCTGAGTGTCATCATTTATATCAAACGAAAAAGGTATATAAGATTTACATATATTTTTCAAATTTGAATAATAAATTCAAATACTATGAATATCATATTCAAATTTTTGGATAGTAGATTCAAAAATATAAGCCACTAAACTATTTTTATTTTTGTTTTTCCTTTTGTAGAATCAGAACCCTGAAAATGAGGAAGAGACTGATGAGGATTTTGGTAGCGAGTAAAGAGCTGGAGAAGTTGGACAGTAGTTTTATTTAGTAATTTTTATTGTTAGTTGAACAATTTAAATTTCTTTATTTTGTTTTAGAAATTTTAGATTTCTTTAAACAAAGAAAACTACAGTCTAGAAATTTAGTTTATTGTTAGTAATTTTGATTATTAATGTTTGGAAACTTATTTCTATGTTTGCATAACATTTATTTATTTTATTAATAAAGTAGTTATTATTTAAAGAAATTATTTATTTACTTGTTATGCAAATGCTTTGGGATAAACAAAGTTTACATACTTATGACAAATTTTTTATAATTCTGAATTATTTAAAACAGCTAATCCTAGATCTATTAAACTGATTCCAATAGTGAAACATATCTGTAGCACTTGAGATTGGGTCATATTGGTCTAGACGGAATAAATAGGCTTGTAAAGGATAGTCCTTTAAGAGAACCATCTATTGGATCTCTCCCTATTTATGAATTCTGTCTAGAAGACAAAATGACCAAGAGACCTTTCTCTGCTAAATGTTCAAGAGCCACAGAACCACTTCAGCTAGTACATACGGATGTTTGCAATCCACTTAATGTACAAGCAAGAGGAGGTTATGAATATTTCGTCACTTTCATTGACGATTATTCAAGATATGGTTACCTACACTTAATGCAAAGAAAATCTGAAACTTTTGGAAAGTTCAAATAATTTCAAGCAGAGGCTGAAAAGCAATTAGGTAATTCACTAAAAATAACTTTGATCTGATCGAGGAAGAGAGTACTTGGAATGTGAATTCAAGAACCATCAACGTGAGCATGGCATTCAATTCCAACTCACTACACCTGAAACAACACAGTAAAATGATGTTTCAGAAAGACGGAATAGAACGTTATTAGATATGGTTAGATCAATGATGAGTTTTTCATCATTACCACTGTCGTTCTGGGGCTATACAATTCAATGTGTTCTATACATATTAAATGATGTTCCATCTAAGTCTATCCGATAGACACCCATAGAATTATGGAATGGTTGTAAACCTAGTCTACACCATTTTCGAATTTGGGGGTGTCCTGCATACGTGCTTAAAAGGGAAGATTGGGAAGTTGGAAACGCGCTCTGAAGTGTGTATGTTTGTGGGATATTCCAAAGAGACTAGAGGTGGAATTTTCAATAGTCCAAAAGAAAATAAAACATTTGTATTGACAAATGCAACTTTTCTTGAATAAGACTATGTTAATAACCACAAACCTCGCAGTAAGGTTGTACTAGAGGAGATGATCTCGAATGAAGTTGCAAAGTCACTAGCACTAACCAATGAAAAACGACAACAGGTGTAACGCCCTACTTCCTTAGAGCCGTTACTAAGTGAGTTTAAAAACATGCACTCAACTCGCTAATCGAGGTTTTAGGTCAAATAGTGTAATTTAGCCATAAACAGAGGAAAATTTTTAGAAATAATTCCATTTCATTGAAAATCATAAAAGACCTAGGATCCCAAAATACGGTTTAGAAACATTTACAACATATAAATTGAACCAAGTCGACTATACGAAAAAAATCTAGGTTTATTTACAAACATCTCCCAAAATCCACTGGCTGTGGCAGCCAGGCTGGCCAAACATGTACACGCCGCTTCATGCCTGCTACACTCATGGTTAGCTGGCTTTCTCCTTGCCCTTACCTGCACCACAGAGCATCTGTGAGCCGAAGCCCAGCAAGAAAACCCATAACATATAACATATGCAAAACATACACCAAGTATATAAACTGGCCATCAATAGGCTAAACACATACGGCCTAGCCGTCTCAGGTGCTTTACCAGGCCCTGGGTCCGCGGTCCACACCGTGAGGATATCCCAGGTATCCTTTAGGGACACGCCCTGGCAACTTGCACTCCACGTGCTCACGCTGTTTCCGGCCCCTTTCTGTACTCAGCCTTGCACTCAGCGTGCCCAACGCCGTTCCCGGCCCTTTGCCATTCCCGGCCCCTGCCAACCTCGGCCTACACCGTTCCCAACTCTTATCGATCATCCACATAATTGCACTCATAGCATAATAAACAGGTACAGAATACTAGCAAATACGATCAAAGGGCTACGCTCTACAATTCAAACACATTGGGCTCAGCCCTGCATATAAGCTCTATGGGAACAAGGGTTTTCTTACCTGAGTCCCGAGCTCTCCGAGCACCGATGTCCCGAGCACAGTCCTCTAACTTGAGCCTCACCGAAACCCTAGTCACAACACATTAACAATATCCATCCATCAAGTTCTAATCCATTCAATAACTTTGAGTTATATCTCTAACCTCCGGGACCTTGAATTCTATCAATCCGGGTGATAAAATCCATCCTGAGCCTTAACCATTGAGTTCCCAAACCTAAACACCCTTAAAAACACAAACTAGCACTAAGAGTCGCGGCCCTACCCACAAGCACCGCGGCTAGCCTCGAAACAGAGGCTAGCACTTCCTTGCAGCACACACGGGCCGCGGCGCGCACACCAAGCACTGCGCTGCACCTCAAGCTTCTCGGACTCCCATGGCCACACGCGCACACGGGCCGCGGCCCTCTCCTCCAAAGCCAGAATTCTTCACCTTTTTCTTGCATTTTCTTTAGACCAACTCATCCTATAATCAAGCTAACAATTCCAGTTAATCAACACAAATATTCTAGCCCAGTTTCAGCATCAAAACCCATCAAAACCTGCTCCAAAAACTCAACTAAACTCCCAAGAGCAAATCAAATTCTACCCACATGCATAACCTAAAAACACAACAGAAATTCAAGCTTAATTCCCATGGTTAGAGCTTACCTTTGCTGAGTTTAGTCTCTGAGTTTGATCCTTAATCCTCAAGCTTTTAGCTCCTAAAATTTCCCAGCCCAATTCCTTGTTTTAACTAGCTTCCACCAGAATTTTCCTTGAGTTTGTCTTAGAGAGTGAAAGAGAGAGGAAGATGAGAACTATCTTCAGCTGGAAGGAAAATAAGTGTCGGTTTCTACAAGCCTCTAAATGATTCTTCCCTTTGTTTTATTTAACTTAGTCTATGTGGTTACCTCAAGGCTCGGGGTACCAAAACGTCCCCGGGGGCAAAATGGTAAATTTTCCCCAATATTCCCTCCTAGACATTCTGTACTCAAATATATCTCCAAATATTTATTTTCACAACCCGATAACCCCATAACACATCTAATACCCAAATTACCCAATTACCCCTCAACTCGTCCCGAGTCGGAATCTCAACCCTGCTGTGACTTTCTGGCTAACCGCTCCCCAGGATTGTCTCGGATCGTGCTGCACAGACATATCACATATATATAGCATTTATCACATTTATACCCCTAATATCCAGTCGGGGCCCACATGCACATTTAACTCAACTAAACATGCATCATTATCACATATTCCCATTAATTCATATATTAACATAATAATTCATTTATTGCCCTCCAGGAACACTAATCAAGGCCCTAAGCCCTATTAGCAAATTCGGGTCGTTACAACTATCCCCTCCTTACAGAAATTTCATCCTCGAAATTACCTAAACAACTCGGGATATCGGTCCCTCATCTCTAACTCAAGCTCCCATGTCGCCTCCTCAACCTTGTTGTTTCTCCACAGCACTTTCACCAAGGCGATGGTCTTGCTCTGCAAGACTTTATCTTTCCGGTCAAGAACCTGAACCGGCTTCTCCTCATAGGACAAATCCTAATCAAGCTCTAGATTCTCAAAACTTAGAACATGCGTCGAATCTGACATATACTTCCGGAACATGGATACATGGAAAACATCATGAACCCCTGATAAAGTTGGAGGCATCGCTAGTCTGTAAGCTACCTCACCAACTCGTTCCAGAATCTCGAAGGGGCCAACAAACCTAGGGCTCAGCTTGCCCCGAACACCAAACCGTTTCACACCCCTCATTGGTGAAACCCTAAGGAACACATGGTCACCAACCTGAAATTCCACGCTCCTGCGTTTCAGGTCTGAATAACTTTTCTGCTAACTCTGGGAGGCGAGCATACGCGCTCTAATCTTCTCAATCACCACATTGGTCCTCTGAACCACCTCTGGACCCAGATATCTCCTCTCACCTGTCTCATCCCAATGAATAGGTGATCTACACTTCCTTCCATAAAGCATCTCGTACGGAGCCACTCCGATGGTCTCCTGATAACTGTTGTTGTATGAGAACTCGATCAAAGGGAGATACTTACTCCACGATCCCCCAAAATCTAGCACACAGGCTCACATCATAACCTCCAATATCTGAATCTTCCTCTCAGACTGTCCATCCGTCTGGGATGATAAGCGGTACTAAACCGTAACTACGTGCCCATAGCCTTCTGCAAACTCTCCCAAAACTTGGAAGTGAAGGTGGGGTCTCTGTCGGATACTATCGACCTCAGAGCCCCATGGAGTCGAACAATCTCTTTCACATACAACTCAGCATATTGCTCCATAGTATAAGTTGTCCTAACAGGCAAAAATTGGGCGGACTTGGTATACCTATCCACAATCACCCACGCCGAGTCATGATGTCCTACAGTCTTCGGCAAACCAACCACAAAATCCATAGTGATATCTTCCCACTTCCATACTGGGATCCCCAAAGGCTGCAGCAACCCTGCTGGCCTCTGATGCTCAGCCTTAACCTGCTCGCATGTTAAGCACTTGGCCACATAATCCACCACATCCTTCTTCATGCCCGACCACCAATACAGAGCTCTCAAGTCCTAGTACATCTTCGTCATACCAAGGTGCAAAGAATAGGGAGTGGTATACGATTCATCTAAGATCTCTCGCCGGGTATCAGAATCCATTGGAACGCAGATTCGACCCTTGTACTTCAGTAATCCCATCACTGATATAGAAAAGTCCTTAGTCGCTCCGACTAAGACACTCTCCCTATGACCTCTCAACTGGGAATCTTTCCCATGCGCCTCCTTGATCCTCGCAAGGAGTGTAGACTGAAGAGTGATGTTGGCCAATTGACCAACCACCAACTCTATACCTGCTATGGTCATCTCCTCAGCTAACTTGTCAGATATCTACCTCGAACTAAACAACTGTCCTGGGCCTTTCCAACTCAATGCATCAGCCACTACATTAGCCTTCCCAGGATGGTATAGGATATCGCAATCATAGTCCTTAACCAACTCCAGCCACCGTCTCTGGCGCATATTCAGGTCCTTTTGTGTAAAGAAATACTTTAAGCTCTTATGGTCGGTGTATATCTCACACTTCTCACCATAAAGATAATGTCTCTAAATCTTAAGTGCAAACACCACCGCTGCCAATTCCAAATCATGCGTGGGATATCTCTGCTCATACTCCTTTAGCTGCCTCGATGCATAGGCTATTACCTTACCAGCTTGCATCAGCACGCACCCCAAACCTTGTCTGGATGCATCACAGTAAACCACAAACTTTTCATTCTCTGTCGGCAAGCTTAACACTGGCACAGTGATCAGTCGCCGCTTCAACTCCTTAAAACTGTTCTCACATCTGTCCGTCCAGACATACCTTGTCTTCTTCTTTGTCAGTTCTGTCAATGGCGTAGATATTCTGGAGAACCCCTCAACAAACCGCCGATAATACCCTGCTAAACCCAGAAATCTTCTCACTTCAGGAACATTGCTCGGTCTAGGCTAATCTCTAACCGCCTCAATCTTACTTGGGTCAACCAGAATCCCCTCCTTACTGACAATATGGCCCAAAAAATGTAACTTGTGGCAACCAGAACTCACACTTACTGAACTTAGCATATAACTTATGCTCCCTCAATCGCTATAACACCAACCGCAGATGTTGCTCATGCTCTGCCTCTGACTGAGAATACACCAAGATGTCGTTGATGAACACAATTACAAACTTATCTAGATAATCCTTGAAAACCCTATTCATCATGTCCATGAAGGCTGCTGGGGCATTGGTTAATCCAAAGGACATAACCAGGAATTCATAATGTCCATACCTCGTTCGGAAAGCAGTCTTTGGTATGTCCTCCTCTTTAATCCTTAATTGATGGTAACTTGATCGGAGATCTATCTTGGAAAACACCGTTCTTCCCTGTAGCTGATCAAATAAATCGTCGATCCTAGGCAGTGGATACTTGTTCTTAATGGTTAACTTGTTTAGCTCCCTGTAATCAATACACATCCTAAGGGATCCATCCTTCTTCTTAACGAACAACACTGGAGCACCCCATGGCGAGAAACTCGGTCTGATGAACCCTAAATCAAGTAATTCCTGCAGCTGAATCTTCAACTCCTTTAACTCCGCTGGAGCCATTTGTATACTCTTGTCCATAGCTGCGTGCATGGATTACGAGATCTGGCAAATGAATGTCAAAACAGCTTTTCTGAATGGCTACCTTGACGAAACCATTTACATGTCTCAACCAGAAGGGTTCGAATTAAAAGTCCAAGAGCAAAATGTTTGCGAGCTTTTTAGGTCCATTCATGGACTCAAACAAGCTTCTAGATCTTGGAATCTTAGATTTGATGACACAAGAAAAAAATTTGGTTGTTGAACAAAATGTTGACGATCTTTGTGTCTATAAACAAATCAAAGATGGTATAGTAGTATTCCTCGTTCTTTGTGTTAATGATATCCTACTCATTGGGAATGATGTAGAGACATTATCAAGGGTAAAGAACTGGCTAGCTGAACAATTCCAAATGTAAGATTTGGGAGAAGCCAAGTATGTTCTAGGCATTAAGATTCTTCGAGATAGACAGAACAAAACTTAGGCACTGTCTCAAGCAACTTATATTGATAAGGTGCTAGAACACTTTAATAAGCAAAACTCCAAAAAGGGTGATATGCCAACCCATTCTAGAGTATTCATTTCCAAGAAGTAGTGTCTCAAAACACCTCAGGAAAAGGAAGACATGAGACAGTATCCCTATGCCTCAGCAGTAGGCAGTCTCATGTACGCCATGTTGTGTACAAGACCTGACATTTGTTATGCAGTAGGGATAGTCAGTCGTTACCAATCCAATCCTGGATTGAGTCATTGGATTGTAGTGAAGAATATTCTCAAGTATCTTAGAAATACTAGAGATTATATGCTTGTATATTTAGGTGGAGACCTGAACCCCATTGGTTACACTGATTCTGATTTTCAATCAGAAAGAGATAGTCAGAAATTGACTTCTGGATCAATGTTTATTGTTGGAGGAGGAGCATTAGTCTGGAGAAGCATTAAGCAAACCAGCATTGCAAACTCCACCATGGAAGCCGAGTATATAGCGGCTTGTGAAGCTGCTAAGGAGGCTCTGTGACTTAAAAAGTTCTACTCCGATCTGAAAGTAGTTCCAGAAGTGGAGAAACCACTTGTTCTTTACTGTGACAACAGTGGAGCAGTGGCAAATTCTAAAGAACCAAGAATCCACAAGAGGGGAAAGCATATAGAGCGCAAATACCAGTTAGTCAGAGAAATCATACATAGAGGAGATGTGTCCATTCTTAAGTCGTATTAGAACACATCCTGGCAGACTCGTTTACGAAGACACTTCCTGCAAAGCAATTCGAGGGTCATGTACGTAATATGGGATTGAGAGAAATGCCTCACTTGCTTTAAGTACAAGTGGGAGATTGTTAGGAGTGTGTCCTAAAAGCATGTAAAGACATTTGTTTTTCTGTGAATAAATAAATACAATGGTTTATTATTATTGTTATATTTAGATTGTTAAATTATTGTTTGAATAATTTTGTAAATATAAAAAAAAAAATTCCATATTCATTATTGAGGATGTGATCTTGTATTAGTACGAGAGAATTAAGATCACATGAATGAATAAAAATAGTCAACAACAACAAATTAAAGTTATGGAATTCTTTAATTGGAGTTGTAAGTACGGTTTACTGAGTATCATAATGATACAAATAATCTAGATTTGGATTATTGATGTGGAAAGACATCTCGGTAAAGGTGCTTTATATAATATGATTATATATGACATGGACCGATATGAATTAAAGTCTTTATCCAAAAACTATTTAACAATAAAGACTTGTAATTCATATCATAACTGATGATCATTTATAGATCAACCTAAATCCTGAGTGTTCATGAACTCCTGTTCATGTTTATTAAATCTTTTGATTCATTCGTTAAGATCTCTTCAAAGAATGAGGCTAATGACTTTTGTTTTGGAGATTTAATATCATGGATGGCTGGGAACATGTATCAACAATACGGAATCTAATCTTTCCTAACGGATCGTATATTAGTTCCCTTAAGGGTTAATTCTGGAACTGAATGATTTTGAACTCAAATCTATAATTAGATTATAGATTAATTATTCACTAGTGAATTAATGGTACTTAAGGAATAAGAAGTAAATTAGAAAGGTAAAATGGTAGTTCTTCCTTCTAATTTATGAACTAATTAATTAGAGGGTTGAACTATTGTAAGATGGTTATATCAATGGACGACTTAAGAAAAGATTTCTGTAAAATTATATCTTTAACATAAAGAGTGCAATTCTGAATTTATAGTGGAGTAATATCAGAATTAATAAATTAACTATTATAATTAAAGAGTTTAATTATTTAGTTTATTTATTGGAGCTTAATGTTATAGGTCCATGGTCCTCGAAATGGCTCAAACAATCACTGACAAAGGTAAATACAAAAATAGGCAAAAGGACTTATGTGATAAGTAAAATATTTTTCTATGTATCAAATATAATTATTGTTTAATTATGTGTAATTAATTAATTAAGAATTAATTAATTATGTGTAATTAATTAATTAAGAATTAATTAATTATTTGATTTAACAAAAATATAATTAATTTTGAATTAATTTATTTTTGGGATTTTTGGTATTTAAATAATAAAAATTGGGAAAAATCACATGCCATCACTGGCATGTGGTACACGTGTAGCACAGTGCACAATCATTGTGCTACACGCATAAGAGACTGTGTTCAGTTTCTTGGTTCTACAATTTTAGTTATTTAAATATTAAATAAATAATAAGATATTTTAATATGATTAAAATATTATTATTTAAACAAAAATCTGATAACTGATCAGTTATTTTAAATTGTTTAAAATAACAAATATTTTAATATATTGGATATATTAAATATAGGGTATCAATTTTACAGAACGTAACTTTTCAGGGATAGAAAAATATCAAGAAATCTCTCTCAGAGAAAGAGAATAGTGACATAAACAAAAGTCATTGTTCTTCACAAAACCTAGGTCCAAACTTTATCAGATCTCATGTGTTGAGAGCATCTGATAAATAGTTTTTTGCCTATTGTTTGTATAGCGAGCCCACACTCATTCTTTGTGTGCTAAGAACATTTTGGAAGATCTTGGTGTGAGATCTCAAGGATTTAGCCATACAAAAAGATAGCAACAAGGAAGGACCTGAGGTAATTTTTCTATTCTTGTCTTTGATTCAATATATATATATGCATGTGAAGAAGTAGATCTAGAAATCTTTTGGGATTAAACTGACAATTTGATTGTTGTTCCGCTGTGTATAATCTCTGATTTGATCAATAAAAACCAACACTATACTCAACCATAACACGCATATTCCTGCTTCACCAAGTGCTAATCAATTCTTACCCTGTCTTCTGAATTTTCAATCTGACACTATCCATTCGGTCTTATCTTCAGGTTATACTGTTCCTCTAATTTCTTATGTAGCTGCCTGGGAAGTTACTTATGAGGTAGATGACGTGCTTACCAGTCTTATTGTGCTTCTTGTCCTTCAGACGTTCTTCAGTAGCTTCTTTGTGACTTCAAACCAAATATCTTCATACCTGACCCATCTTCTTCCTGTAGCACTATTCTGAATACCCCTAGCGAGACCAAACGGACACTTCATAGAGCCTTACCTGTGACCCTGCTTCCTTAGTGCTAACGTCTTCAGCATAATAGTCGCTCGCTTCTCACTTTGACTAGAGAGTAATCTGACATACCACCCGTAAACCTGAAGGAGACTTGTCCATACCTCTCTTATATTTCCTGCTTGAAGAACTTACCTATGTGGCTGAAGCTTGATCCAGTTAAGAACCTTTGTTGCCAATTCCTCACACCCTACTCGGTACAAGTAGTAATTCCTTAAATGTCTCTTTCCTTGGTCTCTAGCTGGTAATAACCAGATTGTAGATCAATTCTCGGAAACATTGTCCTGTTTAATAACTGAGTATGTAAAACTCCTCATCCTTAACAGACGATACCGACAATTCCCACAATATGATGCTCTGTCTAATCCAAGATCAAATTTCTTCAACCGCTTCAGTAATTCTTTCTGTCAACCAATATTGTCTGCCACATTGTTCCTTATATCAAACCTACCTGTAGTCCAACCTTGAAGCACACCCAATCTTTCCTTATATACCCATCTGAATCTCCCCACTGGTCAGCTTAGTTTCCATTCAGTCCAACTAAAGTACTCCAGATGATATCCCTTACAATCCATGGTTGTCTCTTAACAAATTAACTCTCATTCTAACTCATCGAGGCTTCCATATGACAAGCTATGTTGCTCTCACCACAAACCTCTCTATTACTTGTGTCCCAATTTCTCTTCTGGAAGTGTCTAATACCTTCTCAACAAACACTAATACCTTCAGCCCGCACAGTACCCTTGAGGCATATTCTCAACGTCGAACTCTCTCCCAGCTCGTTATATAACCAAATACATGAATTATTCAATCAATTGATCGTCTTCGAGGAGCTAGCCTCAGACTTCTTCTATAACAAAACATCCTAGTCTTCTGTTTCCCTAACCATGGGAAATCCATCCTAACATATCAATCATTCATATAGAAATCGTACCCTCACCTGATATCCTTCCAGGTGACGTCCTCTGCCTCAGGTGCATACCAAACAATCTCACTGGTTCCCATCACCATCCTGACGACTATCTTTACAATCAAACCCCCTCCTTATCATAAATTAAGTGCCATAGCACTGCTTGGGGTTCTTCTACCTCGGTTGCCGAAAGCGGGTCCTTACTGAATTCCACCAATGGAGGTATTGTCTTTTGCATCTCCTGCCCTTCGACAATCATGCTCTAACCTCATTTCCCCAAATCACAACTAACATGGCCCTCATTGTCGCCCAAACACAGACGAAGATCTCATACATTGGAGCAACCCTGATACCCCGACCCATACCAGAGTTTGACCCTTAACCGAGTCGTCATTTCCCACTACCTCCACCCGTACCAACCTTCCAAAATGAGTTACCCAACTAACAAAACTCATTGATATACACTATTAATACCTTATCATTCCAAATAAAGCTTATAAGCCTATTAGTCTTCGCAACTCAGATATGCTTTTATAACCTCTTTTATCAAATCACCATCTGAGTTCTTTCCAACTCATTATGCCAATATCTCGGTCCGAATACCATTTCCTGGCATCCTTCTGCCACCAGTACTTAGCGCAACTCCTTATTTATGACCTCTCATCTTCATATTTCCAAGGAGGCTTTGCCCATCCACTAACCAATTCTTAAACAAACCCGAATTTTCCTCCTCAAACCAGAGGTCAACGCCCTCTTCGGCCTTCCATTTAAGGCTCTTTATCTACCTGCATCCTTATATTAAACCCACACCGTTTACTCACATGCTAGCGAACATCTCTGCGACTTTTAGGGCAGATGGAGGTTTCCAACCCCAACTATCATCTGCAACCCTCCAGTAATACGATGTCAGGTCTGCTTAACCATTCTGGATGCAAACAATCTGAGTTCATCTGCCATCACTGACTAAGCTCCTCAGCCCTGAGGTTCACACTCTAAACCGAACCACATCCAGGTCCAAATAACCACAATATTCATGCACACATAAAGCATAATAAACATTAATTCACAATTCTACGCATTTAGCTACCCAATTCATTACTACCATGTTTATTCACACTCTATCATGCTTCCTACAAGCCAATAAACAAGCATAACATACCCTGGGAGGGGGCCTTTGGGCTGATAACACTTTTACTCTAAGATGAACTGTTATTCTTCTTAGTCATGGAGGAGGCAGTCTTGGACTGTGCCTCTTCAGCCTGTCTCTGGGAAAGTGGCTCTGAGAGCATCCTTGGGGTTTGACTTCTCCCCTGGGACTCCCTGTTACTATTGTCTCGCATTCCTACTGCTTTGGCCTAAGCCTCCCTCACCGCCTAAGCAGCAGCTTCAGTGTTAGCTCGGGCTAACTGAGTAGCCGCCTCTATGGCCACAACAGCCTCCTGGTGCCTCCAGTCAGCTTCCTACTCCCTCTGGATCATCCTCCAGACCTACTCATCTATCTCCTATCGTTGTCATTCCATAGTCGCCTTCTGGAGGGCAATTTCTGCAGCAAAGGCCTCCTGCCTCACCAGAAATTATGCCATCTCCTCTTGGTGAGCATCCTGTGGATCTTCTGCATCAGGTTGGTCTCCAACCTCCACCTGAGGTTCATTAATGGGATCGATGGGATCCTAAGTGGTGGAATCCCTGGGAAACGTTATCTTTGTCTGGTTGGGTTTTGGAGGCATCGTAAAACTGATGAAAGTGTGTTTCTTGATTTCGTACTCTCAATTAAAGCACCAAAATGTTGACTTGTGAAATTGGTCGACGATCGTATGTACAGTATACGACACCTTTTGAACGAAATAAATAGAATATACGACAAAGTACAAATATCTTAAACAAACACACATAAATTTTATAGTGGTTCAGCCCTCTTCTAATGAACAGTAATAACCTAACCAACTTTGTTTTTAGTATTGAATTTCTCGATAGACAATAACACTAATGAACAAAAGTATTCACTCGTTGCTAATTTTCCCAGAGTGTCTCCCAAAATATTCATCTGATCCCTTTCAATGAAGCCCTGGGTACTTTATTTATAGTACCTAGGGGTTGGTACATGATCAGTAAGAGTGGGATCGTTGTTTGGTACACGATCATTGGGAGTGGAGATATGTGTCCACCTTCCCATGATTATGAGATCGTGGGTCTTCCCATTGTGTTCTCTGTATCGTGGTCGATAATGCACGATTGAGACCTTCGAGAAAACACTAAGTCTAGATTGGTCTATGAGACTTAGGTGCTAGGCTCAATGACCCTTTAGAACTTGGGTGCTAGGCCTGTGATCTTCTGGGTGCTAGGCCTGTTGATCTCAGTCTGAATGAGTGTGAGTTTTACCCATCTTTGGGAGTGTAGGCCGACCACCCTATGAAGGAGAGGGTGGGCCGACCACCTAGGTGGTTCTTGAACATGTTAAACCGACCACCCCTAGGGGTTTAGGCCTGGTCGACTTCCCTATAGGTCCTTGATAACTCTACAAAATAGAGTTATTTTACCACATTTTTATGCTAATTGTTGCTTAGTCTTTGAGTTTTTAAGTAACTTATTAAGTTTTTAAGTAATTTTTAATTTATTAGTCTTATTGTAATCTTTTAGAATTTTATATGTTTTTATAGATATGTTATTATAATTTGTTATAGTTTAATTATTTGAAATTAGTATTGTTAAGTTAGAAGTAAAAAGATGCACCTTTGAGCTTAAATGTTTAAGTAAATTGAGTTTTAAATAATATTTTCAAAGAATTATTATGACTCATTTTATAATTGAAATTATTTGATTACGATTTAATTTATTTTGTAGGAAAATAATTACATTTGAGGTGCTTGAAGTAGAAAAATTAAAAAAAAAAATAAAGTTGTGATGAAAGGAGAATTATGGAATTTTTTAAGAGGAAATAAACAAAAAATGGCACCTCGCCCAAGCTTCCAAGCCCAGCCCGAATCCCCCAGCTGCCCCAAACAGCCACCTGGGCCCGACGCCTCCAGGCCCATGCCCAGCTGCCTCAGCCAGCCCACGCCACCAGCCCACGCCCAATCCGCCTGCACCCTGCTGCTTCCCAGTCACACGGGCCCACGCCCAGCTGCCTCAGCCAGCCTCACCTGCCATCGTGGGCATGCACCCTCACAGCCCATTTGGCCCAGCCCGCCTTCACCAGCCACCTCTTTGTTCTTCTTGAGCCCAACAAATGCCTCAATGTACCTTTGTCCCCTTATGTCTAAAAATGTCATTTTTTTACCCAATTTTTCTACACATTTCACTTCAAAATTCATCAAGACACACTAGATTTTACACATACTTTCCATAGTATTATTAATTTAATTAATCTAATCAATTTAATTAATTTAAATTGATTATTTTAATAATCTCATTTTGCCTATAAATATGTAATTTCAAGACCATTTTTGGTGTGCTTAATTTTTTGGTTACCATCATCCTTTCTACTATTTCTCTCTACCATTCTCTCTTCCATTTTAGTGTTTTTCAAGAGAATTTTTCAAGTATGTCTTCTTTTTATTGTGTAATTTCTATTCTAGTTATGTGTGTAACACCGTGGATAACCAAGGTCGTTACACTGTGTGATTATAAAAGTGAAAAACTTGCTAATCAAGTTGTATAGTTGAAAACGTGACCCTAAAGTCATAATTAGGTTAGGGTTAAAATGTTTTGGTCATAAATAGGAAATTTCTCATTAAAATAAACGTTTAATACGTGGGATCCCAAAATAGGTTTTAAAGGACAGATTACAAAATTTCAAAGTTTATGTACAACCACAAGCCACTCTAATGGCAAAATAGGCCCTTTAGGTTCTCCTGTCCCTGTATCATTCCTCAGCCGTGGCGGCCAATCAGTTGACTATGTACATTCTGCCCTAAAGCTTTCCAACTCAGGACTGGTCCACTTTGCTCTTGCCTTTACCTACACCACGTAGCACCCGTGAGCCAAGGCCCAACAAGAAAACCATAATACAGAGCATAAATGATAATCAACAATCAGATACTTCACAAATCATCAATCAGATACTCAGCAGGTCCCATTGTTCACATAATCAATGATATCAATCTGCAACCAATAATCAATCATCCAGATAATAAACATGCCATAATCATCAGATTAATAAAAATAAACATATCACACAATATCCAGGGTCGACGCCCTTAGGCCGCACCCTCTGATTGTCCCACTGACTCCGGCTCGCTTAGGCTGAGCTTAGTGATAATATACTTAACCTCAGCTACCAGTGGTCGAGCCGCGTCCTATGTGCAAATATTAATTCTGGCACTCTTAGGCCATTTTTCTCATGTCCCCATGGCATAATACCATCATATGACATCACATACAAGTATAGGGAACTCTTAGTCCCAACATAACCACATAACCGAGTGCAATTTTTCTTACCTTTGATTCCGAGCGCTTTGGCTAATTGAAATTACCCTCGAGCACGATCCCGATCCGAGCCCTAGCGTACACCTAGTCACATTCCATAAAGTAGAGCCATCATTAAATCTCAACTCCATAACTCAACTTCGGGACCAATCCCAAGCCCTCAGGAAGCCCAATTCCACCAAACGGGGTGGTGGAATCGACCCCCGAGCCCCCAAGCAAAAACCCTAAGAAAAATACCCAAAACCCATTTATGGAGGCAGGGCAGCGCTACATGGTGGGTGCTACAGCGCTAGAGTCAGAGACTCAAGCCCCCCAGAAGACGTGGCCTAGCGTTGTAGCGCCCCCTACTTAGCGCTACAGCCAGCACATGCAAACTTCCATGGGTTTTCCTTCGAACTTCCCCGAGCCAAAGCTCCAAAGACCCATTCCAAACTTCAACTAAACTCCCAATTGAGCCTACCATCCACTATATCTCATCCAACATGACCTAACAACATCAAATTTTGGCCACAAGCATCATCAAACTCAAAAAACAGAATTGAGCTTAAAGCTCAAGAACTTCATCAGAAAAACCAGAA
The DNA here is from genome assembly GCF_963169125.1 of Humulus lupulus. Classification (NCBI taxonomy): domain Eukaryota; kingdom Viridiplantae; phylum Streptophyta; class Magnoliopsida; order Rosales; family Cannabaceae; genus Humulus; species Humulus lupulus. The sequence continues at coordinate 186,189,310 of NC_084796.1, forward strand.
AACCCAGAAGCTCAAATGGTCAAGACTAGAAATTGTTACCTCAGCTGAGAGAATTCGACCCTAGGTTTCCTTCTATGCCCTTCCAGCATTTAGTTCCTCAAATCCCCAAGCTCAAGTCCTTAATTTTCATCCAAAATCCAATTCAGAATTCAACCTCACAAACCCAGAAAATTCAAAAAAAACCTTCAAACCTTACCTTTATTGGTAGCTAACTTCAACTAAATCCCTTAACTTTTCCAAGGATCAACACCCCAAACCAAGTCTAGACTTCCTCTGAGTTCTTAGATTCAAAAATTCTCAAGGGAGAGTGAGAGAGGAAGTGATCGTGAGGGAGAGAAAGAGAGGTAAGTGAGTGTTCTATTTTTCCCCTTCTTTTTCTTTCCTTTCCTTTTCAGCTTCTACCCCTTTCTACAACTTCCACTAGAGTCTAAAATGAATAGACTACATCATTTATCCCCTTTTAAAAATCAAAAGACCCTTTTGCCCTCCCAATTAAATCTAAGTCTCTTAATCATTATAAGGGCATTTTGGTCATTTGCTCTCAATTCCCGCTAATTCCTCGAGTGTCCCTAACGTTTACCACTTAAATCCCATCATCTAATTAATCACCAATTATTTTCCCCAATGTCAAATAGTCTCCAATATATTTCCCAAATTCCCAGAAATACCCCCCCAGGCTCCCTCGAGCCGGGTATATATCCCCACTGTGACCATTTCGCTAAACCGCTCACTAGGATCGCCTCGAGCCATGTGCAGCAAATACATCCACATAATAATGTGGTATTAAAAATTTATCACAAATAATCGCATTTATGCCCTCAACAGTCTAAAATTACAAATATGCCCCTATAATCTAAACAGGGCCTATATGCATACTAATACTCGTAGTCATGCATTTCACATATCCATATAATCATATAAGCATGCTTATCACATAATCATGCATTAAACCATATAAATCACACATAAACCAATTATGCCCTCCCAGCATACTAATCAAGGCCCTTAAGCCTTATTAGTGATTTTTTTGGGTCGTTACAATGTGCTTCTAATCTTTTTCATTAGATTATTAAGATCATGATGAAACAACTTGTAACTAGATAGTATATATGTTGTATGTTGATTTCCCCTGTAATTCAACAAAGTTTATGGATTTTTCTTCTTCATATATGTCTTTCATCTTTAATATCTTATATTTTGGATTGTTAGATAATATTGTACTGTGTACTTCATTTTGCAAAACATAATATTCTTTGTGTAAGATGTGTCATTAAATTGTACACATCCAATGCTTAGAACAAAAATATTATGTTTTGCCTTATAAATAATGTTATTTGATTTTTTGTTGTTTCATTAGGTTGATTTACATTAAATACTTTGAGATTATATTTTTTTTAAAAGTGAAGAAAAATCATATCTTTTTATAAATAATTTGTGCTTAAAATTATAAATCTATTTGGAAAATGATAGTTTGACATGTTTTAACTATCACTAAAACTTAGGAATCAATATACTAATAAATATTATTAAACTTACATTTTGTGGATTCTAGTATCTTAATAATCTTTCTTTTACAACTTATTTTCAAATTATAATTGGTTTATTTTATTCTCTTAAATAGTTTTATTTTAAATCTTTATTTTATGTTCATAACATTAAATCTCATCAATCTTTGGAGCTAGGTTAGAATTTATTAATTTTGTTTAAAATAGTTTTCTTTTTTATTTTGGACAACTCCTTTGGGTTCGACATCCTTGCTTACACGATCAATATTCTATATGAACGATTCGTGCGCTTATGATATAAATATTTAAAACATACCCATTTTGGGTTCATCAAGTTTTTGGCACCGTTGCCGAGGAGTTGCAACAAAAGAAACAAACTTTTTCTCAAGGTTAGTGAATTCTTCTACTAGTTATTTTAATTTTTGCACTTAAAATATATATATACAAAAATATCAAAATATATATTTAAAGCTAAAAAATGATAAAAAGAAAATTTGGGATGGTTCTATTACCCATAAAAAAAACTTATTTATATTTATATTTATTGTTTTTTTAGTTGACGGCACTTGTGCCTTGTTTCTATCTTTTTAATTTTTATAGTTGATGGCACTTGTGCCTCCTAAGTTTGTTGTACCTTTGTTGTAGTTTTTATTCCTTGTATATCTTTGTTAGTTTACGGTACTTGTGCCTCCTAACATTTGTTGTAATTTTCTTTATATATATTTTTGTTATATATATATATGGGTGCACTCTTAATGGTTACTACCCATAGATGGTTACTTTAATATTAACCATTGGATTAAGATCAATGGTCTATATTTATAGTTTTTAATTAAAATTTCTAAATATAAATTGTAATTTTTTCAAATTTATATAAGAGTGACCTAATGACATGTCGGTCACATAATTATTAAATTAATGAATTAAAAATATCTTATCTAAACATTAAATAGGAAATTTGCATTATAAGTAAGCATTATAAGTCATACTAAAATTCAAGTTTTTGAAAAGTTTTTTTCCCGCACTTTTTTCTCTCGGTGATTCTCATCGGCGCCATGGCAAAGGGATCAAAGAATGGGGGGAAGGCCAAATCGAAGAGCAAGAGCAAGAGAACTGGACCATCATCTGCTGATAGGGTCATCAAGACTCGATCTATGGATGTTATTTTAGGGATTCAAGAATTGGAGGTGTTAGAGGATGAGCAAGGAGCAGGTGAGAAGCGAGTTCTTGATGAAACCATACCAGTTCATCGACAAGAAGTCTGTACGAATGTAGAAGATTGGTTATCGATTTCCAAGCAAGCAATGCAGGATGTAGATATGGGTAAGACTGTTTCATCTCCGATTCTACAGTCTAATTCTTCTGATGTGAATTGTGTTGGGTTCAAAAAGAAGAATGTTGCAGGAAAAGGATATTCTATGAATCAGGAGAGGACTTCAGGAATCAAAATAGATGTTGAGGATATAGCTGAGGAGGTGAATTTTTGGCAATCTTAAATTGTTTTCTATGTGCTCGGTGCTAATCCACCAATTCGAGTCCTAGAGGGTTTCGTGAGAAGGCTATGGAAAGATCAAGTAGACAAAGTAGGGATTCTTTCATTAGGTATTTTCATAATTCGTTTCATGTCCATGGAAGTGCGAGATCGAGTATTAGATGGAGGCTACTTGTTTTTTGGGAAAAAACCTCTGATAATGAAGCCTTGGAATCATGTTGATGATTTCTCTAAAGAAGATATTGATTCAGTTCCGACTTGGGTCCAATTGGGAGGACTGGATATTAAATATTGGGGTGATAGATCACTTTTCAAGATTGTGGGTTAGATTGGGAAGCCGATTCAAGTTGACACCATTACTAAAAACAAGGACCGATTAGCATACCCCAGAATTCTTATTGTGGTGACCACAACTCAGGATTTTCCTTCTCATATAAGTTTTATGAATGAATTTGATAAGGAAGTATACATTTTCGTGGAATATGAATGGAAGCCCACAACTTGCACAAACTGTTCTTGCTTAGGACATGAAACTCAGTTATGCAGGAAGAGCAAGACAGTCAAACAAGAATGGGTTCCTAAATAGAGGGTTTCAACGCCAACATCAGGTAAAGTCAATGTAGATGCAGATGGATTCCAGTCAGTTGTAAAAGGGATTAAGATACAGGAACCTACAGCCATTCAAACGAGTGTGACTAATCCATTCCACTTGCTGGAAGATGATTCTGGGACAGAGCTGCTACAGAGGACCAATACAGGAAGAGAGGGGGGAGGACCCTCTACACTCAATGGATAGGATTCTTTCTTGGAATGTACGAGGGATTAACAGCCAACATAAACATCGAGAGATTAAGCATTTAATTCTTTCAAAGAATGTTGGATTGGTTAGTCTTCTCGTAACAAAAGTGAAGAATAAAAATATGGGTTCTATTTACACTAGTTTGTTTTCTGGATGGTGCTCACTAATAACAACCCTTGGATTGATAAGGGTAGAATAATAATTGCTTGGAACCCGAGAGTGTTTTCTCTGGATATCAGGTTATGTGCTACTCAGTTAATTCACTGTTTAGTACAATTTCCAAACCGGGCAGGAAGGTTTCTTATCACTTTTGTGTATGGTTTTAATGATGAATTATCTAGGGATCAGCTATGGAAAGATTTACAAGAATTGGCCGTAGCTATAACTGATCCTTGGCTTGTGATAGGGGATTTTAATGAGATTATCTCATTGCATGAAAGAATAGGCAAAAAGGTTACTACTAAGCTCTCTAGCAAATTTCTGGACTGCTTGACATCTTGTCAGCTGGAGGACTTAAAATTTTTAGGGTGCTTCTATACGTGGAATAACATGCAAAGAGCAGAGGAGAAGATCTATTCAAAGATTGATATGGCCTTAGTTAACTCACAATGGACAGACTATTTTCCTAACTCAGAAGCTGTGTTTCTACCGGAAGGGATCTTCGATCATAGTCCAATTCTTGTTCATTTTGCCTTGGAGTTGAAAATGGAGAAGAAGTCATTTAGATACTTTCGGATGTGGAAAGAAGCAACATGTTATGAAGACAAGGTTCAGACTAGTTGAAACATACCAGTTGCTGGTACTGCAATGTTTCAAGTGATGTCTAAACTGAAAAGACTGAAACAGGTGTTAGTGAGTATAAATAGAGAGGGTTTTTCTGATATACAACAGACAGAATTTAAGGCAAGTCTCTTATTGAGGGAGCTTCAGGAAAAATTGCAGAAGGACCCGCTCAATGACTGGCTGATTAATCAAGAACAAATGGCTAGAGAAAATTTTCTTCATTATCATAAAGCTTACATGATGTTCTTAGCTCAAAAAGCCAAAGCAGTTTGGATGGCTAATGGAGATGAAAATACTCATATTTTTCATGCTTCTCTTAAGGCTAGGAGGTTACAGAACAGGATAATGTCCATCAAGACTGAGGTAGGAACTTGGGTAGATTCTCCAACTGGTATAAAAAAAGGCTTTTTTGGATTATTATCAAGGATTGTTGGGAACAGTCATGATGCAAAGGAAACAGGTGTCTCGGTCAATCATGAATTTAGGCCCAGTTCTAAATGCAGCTCTTACTCAGATTCTCACAGCAGATTTTTCAACTCAGGAGGTTAAGGATGCCATGTTTTCAATACCAAGATTGAAAGCCCCAGGCCCAGATGGATATAGCAGCTACTTCTATCAAGACAATTGGAATTTGGTGGGTTTGGAGGTTAGTGCAGCTGTATTATCATTCCTCAATTCGGGTAAATTGCTTAGGGAGATTAATAACACAACCATTACACTCATTCCTAAGTCTATTTGCCCAGATACTGTTTGTAATTTCAGACCCATTGCATGTTGTAATGTTATATATAAAACAGCATCCAAGATGATATGTTCAAGACTTCGGCAAGTTTTACCTGACTTAATAGCAGAAAATCAAGGGGGCTTTGTTCATGGCAGATATATAGCATATAACATTATGATATGTCAAGATTTAGTTAGGCATTATGGGAGGCAAAATTGCAAACCAAGTTGTATGATCAAATTGGATTTGAGGAAAGCATATGACACTATAGAATGGGACTTTATTGAAGAGATGCTCACTGCTTTTCAGTTTCCCCAGCAGTTTATACAGCTCATCATGATTTGTGTTCGAACACCAAGATATTCCTTGATGATCAATGGCTCAATGCATGGCTATTTTGCGGTTAAAAGAGGATTGAGACAAGGAGATCCTATGTCTCCTTTGTTATTTGTACTTGGTATGGAATATCTATCTAGGATTATGCTTAAAGTTAGCTCTTCTCCAGGCTATAAATTTCATGATAGATGTGCTAGTTTGAAGTTGAATCACTTATGTTTTGCTGATGAAATATTATTATTCAGTCATGGAGATTTCATCTCTATTCTTTGGATGCTTAGGGGGCTCAAATTATTCTCCAAGACCTCGGGACTCTTTCCAAATGAGGCTAAATCTGCAATATATTGTAGTGGTATGCCTGAATCTGAGATTGACAGAGTGGTGGCTATCTCTAGTTTCACTCGATGTTCACTGCCATTCAGGTACCTTGGCATCCCTATATGTTCCAAACGCATATCTACTGCTGAGTGTGGGGTCATTCTTGAAAAAATGGTAGCTAGGATTAAACAGTGGAATTCTAGGAATTTATCATACATAGCTAGAGCCACATTGATTAATTCTGTTTTACTGTCAATCCACTCTTACTGGTCTCAAATAATGGTGCTGCCAAAACAACTATTGAAGGATATAGAGGCCATTTGCAGAGCATTTCTTTGGAAGGGAGTGGCAGAGTCTCAAGGTTCAGGCTTAGTTGCTTGGAGCTATGTTTGCACTCCAAAAGCTGTGGGAGGTTTAGGTTTTAGGAAAATTTCATAATGGAATGTTGCTGCATTAGGGAAATATGTATGGGCAATAGCTTCCAAAAAGGATAATTTGTGGGTCAAATGGATACATAGCATCTACTTGAAAAAGATGGACTGGTGGGCATACACAGTGCAACAAAATTGCAGCTGGTATTGGAAGAAAATTGTTGAAATTAAAGATCTCTTTAGAGCCAAATTAGATAAGTCAGCGTTTATGGCAGTGCAATATAGTATTCAATCCGGTTATGATATACTATATGACCAACATATCAAGGTACAGTGGAGTAAATTTGTATGGGAGAGAAGTAGCATTCCGAAACACGGATATATTCTTTGGTTAGTACTGCATCAGAAGTTGAGCACCAAAGATCATATCAGCAGGTACTTACATGGGTTGGACACAGTATGCCTACTGTGTGGTGAACACAAGGAAGATATTCCTCATCTATTTTTCCAATGCACTTACAGTAAAAATCTGTCTTGTGAGGATGAAGGAGTGGATTGGCTGCCGAGCACGAACAGAACATTATCAAGCATTATTGCAATGGATATCCAAAGCAAAACACCTCAGTAAACTCAGGAAAGGATTTCTTATAGCTGCTGTTACTGCACTAGTATACCATATATGGAGGGCTCGAAATGATGTTTTGTGGTCATCTAAACTTTGGCATGTAAATCATATTGTAGAGGTCATCAAAAGAGAACTAAAATTGAGATTTACTGTATCAATGTACAAGGGAAAAAGAAATAGGGATAAAGAATGGATTCAAAAATTGTAAATTTAGATACATGAATTGTAAGTCAAAAATAGGGGTAGAAGAAGACTGTAAGTGTACATGACTTGGTTTTGAGCAATACAATGATTCTTATTTACCAAAAAAAAAGTAAGCATTATATATGTAACTCATCACTTTATTTAAAATCACAAAATAACAGCATTAATATAAAATATATTAATCATGTTAGTACGTTAATATATATTATCACTAGCACAGATTAAACTTTCCTCCTCTCTCACTGTAGCAAACTGACCTAATTTTACTTTTTAGCAAAACCATCCCAAACATTTAAAAAATAAAAATAATAATAATAATAAGGATAAAAGTATTTTACTTCAATGATGTCTATTAATTCTTTACATTTTAATAATATCTTGGATTATTGCAAATGTTTAATTTTCCTGAATTGACGAAAACGTTTCTGAATTTTTTTTATTTTTACGAATTTTTATATACATGCAACAATATAATAAAATGTCTTACCCTATGTTTGGTAGAGACAAAAGAAAATACGAGTGATAAAAAAATGTTAATGAGAAAGAAATTGTGAAGGGAACGAAAGAAAAACATTGATGAGTAGGGGTGTGTAAAATCAATAAAAAAAATTAAAATTGACCAATTTAATTAAAATTGACCACGTAAAATTGGATTTGATCTAATTTTTGAAGATCTAAATGAGATTAGTCGATTGACGAATGGTATGTGTAAAAATCCAATATAATCTACTAATCAGTTGTAAAAATTAAACATTCAATTAATAATTGGATTAGATAGAATATGTCTAAAATCATTGAATATGAACCATGAAATGAATTGGAAATGTTATTTATTTGATTTTAGATTAATGTTATTGTGGGAAAAATTATACTCTTACTTTTATAAAAATACAAGAGCCAACAATTACATATTTTTTGTTTTAATTAATTTTTATTATTTTTTTAAATAATACAAAAAGTAATACTATCGTGACAATGTAACTTTAACTAATTTATAAACTCTACTATTGTCATCATGTTTTGTAACGGTACCTTTTTAAGGGTTTATAAATGAAATTGATTTCTAGGGTTCTGTAACAATGATAGGATTTTGTTTTAATAATTATTATTACCATTGTTAATATTAATTAATAATTAATATAATAACATAAATAAAGAAAACAGAACCGCTAGTTTGCAAGTTACATTTGTGTCAACATTATTATTATTAGATAAATATAATTTAAAATTTTAACAAATCAAAAAATTGAGAAAGCAAAGAATAGTTAAAAAAAAAGGTCATACAAGCTACCACGACACCTCCTTTAAGCTTAGCTTTATATAAGTATATAGATAGATTGAGTTGTTAGAATAATTGAGAGATAGAAACACTTGCATCCTAGCTCATCATTTGTTATCCACTAAGCTTTCATCATTTTGAATTAAAAAAAATGCTTAAGGTTTTTATATTATTATTTTTTTCGCAACTTGGAATTCATATATAAAATAAATATTTTGATCACATTTTAAAAATTTGTTAGAACTAGTTCGTAAGTTGTCTTGAGAAGTTGTTTTTCCTATTTTAACAAGTTTAGATCCCAAAAAATTCAAGCAAGATTGTCCATTGTGCAACTTCAGGTTGGGCCCATTCTTCATGTACATGAACATCATCATCCTCAGTACCTTCTATATGCAAACCCTCCGCATCGACTTCTACTTCATGTTCAGATGATGCATTTTCAGTATATTTTTTTTTTCATTTTGCACATAATGTTCGTAACTAGCCATTGCGCAAAGTCAAATTTTCTTATAGATTTAGAATGTGTATAAATGATAAATGGACTATATTAATGTCAAAAGTCAATCCAAATAAGGAGAAGATAATATATTTGGAAAAAAGATAATTATAATAAAAATTTATTAATAATTAACTCAATTACAGTTTTGTAACATATTTTAGTTTCTATATATAATTAATAATTTTAACATTAGAGTGTACGTATATTTATTATTTTAAAATTTTAATTATTGAAAAATTATAATTCTATTGGTTTAGTTAATACCCTTAAATAGTTAATGAAAAATTATAATTCTATTGGTTTAGTCAATATCCTTCAATAGTTAATGAAAAATTATAATTTTATTTGTTTCCAAAAATAAAAATGGTGATTGATATATTTAATAGCCTATAATATACATTAAAAGATAATTTATTCATTAGCATATCGTATATAAATATAATATTTATTAAAAAAATATTTTCGTCATTTTGAGTTTTTATTAAAAAAAAATCAATATATTTTTAATAATAGGTTTTTTCTTTAATAAAACATTAAATAATAAAATATACATAAATGTTTTTTTGAAATAACCTTGCTGAAATCCATAAAAATTATAAATTTCATATCCACAAGAGATTGAAAAACAAACCCTTTTACAAGCTGAAATGGGATGGTGAACCATGGGCTGCCCAGCCAATGGGAAAAGGGGTTTCGGAGTGTTGAACGAAAGAGGCCGGAATCTAGTCCCTGCCATATATACCCACAAAATAAAATAAATCAGGCAACCCAAAAACATTTTCCACTTAATTTTCTGAAACCAAAAAAAGAACTATGAAATATATAAATGAATAAGAAACCCAGAAAAGTTTGAGCACCTTTTGTTGGACCGCCGACCATAATGACGGCAACAACCTTGTCTTCTAAGTTGTCCATGCTGGAGAGAAGAAGATCTTGAATTGATGAACTGACTATAAATATTATGGTAACTCGAAAAGAATAAAACTTGAGTGGAATGGCTCAACGACTATAAATTATGATGAGGTTAGTTGCTCAATCAGTGAGTCTTCGAACCACAGCACATTGAAAAATCAAAACAAAGCAAGCAACCCAATAGTGTAAAAACAACACAAAATCAAAACATGTACTTTCTTAGAAAAAAAATAGTTTGAGAATTGAGAAACATACACGGCAACTCGGTCTGGGTTAAAAGCTCCAGTGGCTGAATTATACTCAAAACGATAGTAAAAATATTTCTATTTAAAGATTAACTATGGCAAAAAAATAATAATAACTAAATTCAAAATTAATGTACCAAAAAAAATTACATGTTGGTAACTTGCTATACCAAATCACTATATTGCCACATCATCATAAGTGTTAGTACCTATCTATGGGTAGTAACCATTGAGAAATCTTCCATATATATATATATATTGCAATTTACTAGTTGATGACAATTTTGCCTCCTAGCTAGTTGATGGCAATTTTGCATCCTAGTCTTTTATCTTTTGTTTTAGTTGATGGCATTTGTGCCTCCTAATTTTTACCTTATTTTTGTTATGGTTGATGGTATGATATGCCTCTCTACTCTTGCCTAATTTTTTATAGTCTTATTTAATTTTACCTTTTTTTTTCTTTGTCTCTTATCATATTATTGTGTAATTGTGAAAAAATACGTGAAAAGAAAAAAAAAAACCTAAATCTTGTCATTTCACCATAAGCAATCTTTGCTTAAAGGAAATTTGAACAAAATTCTCAATTCGCCTCTACTAATTAACCTTGGGGAGTTGTTAGTAGTGTGCGAGTAAGTGGAATCAAATAGGCCTGGGGACAAGTAAACCATAAAAATTATATTGTTGTGAAATCTCTAAAAATTCTAAGTATGCTCTGTGGTTACAGTTTTAACTGATCTTCTACATTAGAAAATTGTTTGTTTGAGATTATCTTTGTTGCCTTATTTGTGAAAATTGTATGCATTATTGCGAACGTAACTCTAAAAATTGATTAATAAAAATACGTTTATCTTTGTTTGAAATTGAAAGTGTTAGTAAAAATTTGAGCATCATGGAATCAATTGCTAAATATTACTAGAAATCATGTTGATGAAAATGTTGTGCCTGAAAAAACTTTGCTTGAATATTTCGCACCTATTTCATCTAATGTTCCTTCATGTATTGTTTTTCCTACCACTTCTGCTACCCATTTTGAGCTTAAACCATCAATCATTCAATTATCACCATGTTTTTATGGGTTAGATAGAGAGGACCCTTACATGCATGTCAAAGATTTCTTACAAATTTTCTCAACATTTAAATTTCAAAAAATTTCTGATGAGTCGGTCAAACTAAGATTATTCTCTTTTCATTAAAAGACAAATCAAAAGTTTGGTTAAATTCCCTTCCCACGGGATTTATAACTACATGGGATCAACTTTATGATAAATTCTTGCTGAAATTTTTTCCTATGTCTAAAACTGATAGTCTAAAGAGAGAAATCTCCGAGTTTTTTCAAAAAGATAATGAAGAGATTTATGAATGTTGGGAAAGATTTAAAGATTTAGTATTAAAATGTCCTCATCGTGGTTTTGAAAAATGGAGACTTGTAAAACATTTTTATGATGGTTTGACTCCCTCTAATCGTGAAATGATTCAATCTATGCATACCGGAAAGTTTTTAAAATTTCAAGGACAAGAGGCTCGGGACGCCCTTGAAGATTTATCTGTCAATTCACAACAATAGAATTATTTTGATCCTAGGTCTAGGTCAACTAATTCACCAAAAATAGGAGGAAGGTATGAAGTAAAAGATGAATTAGACTTAAGAACATCCTTAGACAAATTAGCGAGAAAAGTAGAAGCTTTAGCCATAAGCAAAACTATAAATTCTCCAATACAGCCAAGAAAAGAAGTTTGTTCTATATATTCTAGTCCTTGCCATAATGCTCAATCATGTCCTTCCTACTAAGAAGCCTTTTCTGAGGAGGCCAATGCTCTTCATGCTTATGGGAAACCAAATGATAGCCCATTTTCATCCACTTATAATCCAAATTGGAGAAACCATCCAAACTTTTCATATAGAGAAAACCAACCTCCAATGAATCAAGGGCAGCAATGCAACACACAAAACCAAAGTCATGCCCCACAAAATCAACCACATCCTCAACAAAGGAACCATTCCTTAGAAGATACTTTACAACAATTTATGCAATCCACTCAACAAATCCTACAAAATCAGTCTCAATCAATTACCAAAGTCGAGACACAAGTATGACAACTCGCTACTGCTTTAGCTGACAGAGAATAAGGAACATTCCCTAGTCAACCTATCCCAAATCCAAAATGTCAATATGAGATAGAAAAGTCTAGTCATAATGGAGAAGTCAAATCAATTTCAACTCTTAGGTCCGGAAAGAAAATTGTCAAACCCGATTACATGCCTGAGGTTGAAAAAAGAAAAAGAAAATAGTCAACCTTCTAGTTCTAATGCCAATGACTCTTCAAATGAGGATATTCCAATCTATCCTTTCATTCCAAAATCCTCACAAAGATTACTTCCAATTAAAAAAGACAGTCAATATAATGACATCTTAGAAGTTTTTAAATAAGTTAGTACCAATATCTCCTTCTTACATGTCATTAAACAAATTCCTGTCTGCTCTAAATTTTTTAAGGATCTTTGTACTGTAAAAAAAGAAACACTAATGTTCCTAAAAAGGCATTTTTAACTGAACAAGCTAGTTCCATTATTCAATATAAGAGTCTTGTTAAATATAAAGATCCTGGATGTCCCACAATTTCATGCATTATTGGTGATCATTTTATTAACAAGACTTTACTTGATTTGGGTGCTAGTGTGAATTTATTGCCTTATTTTGTTTATAAGCAACTTGGTCTTGGTGAACTAAAACCTACTTCTATAATTCTTCAATGAGTCGATCATTCTATGAAAATTTCTAGAGGCATTATAGAGGATGTTTTGATAAAAGTTGATAAATTTTACTTTCCTGTTGACTTCATTGTTCTTGATACTCAACCAATGGAAAATGTGCATGCTCAAATTCATATCATTTTAGGCAGACCATTCTTAGCTACATCTAAAGCAATCATTAATTTTCGTAATGGTGTTTTGAAATTATCTTTTGGAAATATGACTGTTGAATTGAATGAATTTAATGTTGCTAAATCGGTTGAGTGTGAGGAAGTGCATGAAGTTAACATGATAGATAGTATTTGTGAAGATGATGGAAATGACTTACTTGACTTTTGTGAAAATACTTTGGTATGAACTTGCATGTTGATGATTCTAATGATGATGTGAATTATTCGCTAGAGTCTACACCCTTAAATGAAACCAAAGTTGAACATTTTTCACCCTTAGATCATGTTCAATTAATTTCCAAGTCTCCAAAGTTAGACCATAAACCTTTGTCAGAAAATTTAAAATATGTTTTTCTAGGAGAGTCTAAAACCTTACATGTTATCATAGCATCCGCCTTAAATAAAGAACAAGAAGATAAATTATTAGATGTCCTTAGAAAACATAAAGAAGCCATAGTTTGGACCATTGGAGACATTAAATGAATTAGCCCATCCATATGTATGCATAGAATCCATCTAGAAGAGAATTCAAAAATTTCTCGGGAATGTCAAAGAAGGCTAAATCCAAATATGAAAGAAGTAGTTAGAGAAGTGGTCATTAAATTATTAGATGTAGGTATCATTTACCCTATTTCTGATAGTCAATGGGTTAGTCCAGTTCAAGTTCTGCCTAAGAAGTCAGCGATCACAGTTGTTGAAAACGAGGAAAATGAATTAATCCCTACTAGAGTACACACAGAGTGGAGAGTGTGCATAGACTATATGTAACGCCCTACTACCTTAGAGCCGTTACTAAGTGAGTTTAAAACAGAAATTGTGCATTTAATTGACTCAAAGTGGTTTCTAAAACCAAAAGTGTGATTAAACCAGAGTTTAAGGCTGTATTCTTTTAAAATGTTTAACTTCATTGAAAACGTTAGATATAAAACATCTGGGATCCCAAAATAAGGTTTACAAAATGTTTACAGCACCAAAATAGATTTACACTTGATCAGCTATCAAAAGAATGGTTAAATACAGCCATATACAAAATGCCCCCAACCAAAGCAGTCGGGCAGGCCGAACATGTACGCGCCGCTCCCATGCTCTCCATACTCATGGCCGGTTGACTGACTCCTTGCTTTTACCTGCCACACGGAGCACCCGTGAGCCGAAGCCCAGCAAGAAAACCCAAATAACACATAACATATGCAGATAATATCACTGGCATAATTCACTGATAAATAGGAATTCATTAATTAAACAAGCACGGCCATGCCGCCCCAGAGACCTTACCAAAGCTTGGGGGTCTCGGTCATTACCGTAGGATAACTCATGTATCCCTTGGGTCCCACCCTCGCTATAGCATCCCATGTGCTGAGCGTTACTTCCGGCCCCGCTGCCGTACCCGGCCTACGCCGCTCTCGGCCTTAGCCGTTCATTCCATTACAATCATACATATAACACATTCAGAAATAACCATTCAAACATACAATAATTTATCTAAGATTACACATTCGCACACAACACAATCTAGGGCTGCGCCCCCGCAATCACACAGTGGGCCTATGCCCTATTCTCAGGTGTTACGGTTTTCTTACCTGTATTCCGTGCTTTCCGATGCACCACGATCACAAGCACGGTCCACTAGTACGAGCCTCACGAAATCCTAGTCACAACACACAAAAGACACTTTTAACAACCTTAAATGAGCTTCCAGGCCAAGCTCTAGTACTCGGAACGTTGAAATTCACCAAACATGGTAAAAGACTCAACCCCGAGCACCCTAGGTTAAATTCCCAAGCCTAAAATCTCAAAATCCCAAAATCCCTTAAGCGCCGCGGCATGCCCCCCAAACAGAACCCCCAAAGGCTCCAAAACAGGTAAGGGCCGCGGCATTGCTTGGGCCATGCCGCGGCCCGCCCTTCTCCATCAGCATACCACTTCTTCGAAGGGCCGCGGCTCACCAAGAACCATGCCGCGGCTCGACCCTTCGAACCCAGAAAAACCCACCATTTTACTCTCTAATCCTCACCTTAAACCATCCCAAACACATATCTCAACCACAAAACTCCATTCCAAACTTTACATGAACAATCTAACACCCTATAAACACTAGAATCAATTCAAAACATCAACACACCCAAGATCCACTCCTATGATTTCAAATTTCAGCAACTAACCCCAAAACCCCACAATGTTTAGCTTAGGCATTTAAATTCCTTAAATCAAAACAAAATCCATACTTAGATATGTATAAAACCTTTACCTCAAATGAAGAATCCACACAAGTCCTTGATCCCCTCCTAGACTCCCACTTCTCCTTCTCTTCTTCTTCTTCTTCTTGCTTGCCCTAGCCTTTCTCTCCTCTTCTTTTCCTTCTCTTCTAATTTTATCAAGACACTCAAATGCCCAATACTCCAAACCGTGCCCCCCTATATCTTAGCTGCCTTTTGTCTATCACCCTTGCCAAAAGACCATTTTACCCCTTCTTAATAATCCTTCCTAACTAAACCTTCAAGGGCACATAAGTCTTTACACTTCTATTTCAATTCTATCACTTTCCATCTTAAAACTTGTTACCCACCACAGTTACAAATGGTTACCCAAGTTACCCAATAACCAATAACCAACCACTCATTCTCAACTCAACTTATAATATTCCCAAAGTACCCCTAGGTTCCTCCCGAGCCGGGTACAACATCCCGTTGTGACTTTTAAACTAATTGGCTCACTAGGACCGTCTCGATGCGTGCATCCTGATAAAAACACCACCTCACGTGGCACAATTCACATAGTACAATTATCACAGATATGCCCTAACATGGCCAAATTACAATCATGCTCATTATAAGACAATCAGGTCTACATGCATACTAATTCACATAGTCATGCATCTCAAATAATCAATTAGTCATATAACGTGCATTAAATGATAATCATGCATAAAACTCAATAGAAACACACACCAAATCCCATCATGCCCTCCAGGCACACTACTCCAGGCCCTTAAGCCTTAACACTGAATTTGGGTCGTTACAACTATCCCCTCCTCATGAAAATTTCATCCTCGAAATTTACCTGAACAACTCGGGATACCGCTCCCGCATATCCGATTCCAGTTCCCATGTCGCCTCTTCGACCTTGCTATTCCTCCACAATACCTTAACCAAGGCGATGGTCTTGCTCCTCAAGACCTTGTCCTTCCTATCAAGTATCTGAACAGGCTTTTCTTTGTACGATAAATCCCGATCCAATTCCAAGTTCTCATAGCTCAACACATGAGTAGTGTCCGATACATACTTCCGGAGCATGGATACATGAAACACGTCATGAACCCCCGATAGAGCTGGAGGCATTGCTAACCTGTAAGCCACCTCCCCAATTCGCTCTAGAACCTCAAATGGACCAACAAACCTGGGACTCAGCTTGCCCCGAACGCCAAATCGTTTTACTCCTCTCAGGGGTGAAACCCTGAGGAATACATGATCACCAACCTGAAATTCCACGCTCCTGCGTTTCTGATCTGAATAACTCTTCTGGCGACTCTGGGAGGCGAGCATACGAGCTCTAATCTTCTCAAGTGCCTCATTGGTCCTCTGAACCATCTCGGGACCTAAATACCTCCTCTCACCTGCCTCATCCCAGTGAATCGGCGATCTGCACTTCCTCCCATACAGCATCTCATACGGAGCCACTCCGATAGTCGCCTGATAGCTATTGTTGTACGAGAACTCAATCAGAGGGAGATACCTACTCCAAGATCCCTCAAAATCCAACACACAAGCTCGTAACATGTCCTCCAGTATCTGAATTGTCCTCTCAGACTGCCCATCCGTCTGAGGATGGTAAGCGGTACTAAACCGGAGCTGCGTGCCCAAAGCCTTCTGCAGGCTCTTCCAAAACTTGGAAGTGAAAGTGGGGTCTCTGTCGGATACTATCGACCTCGGAGCCCCATGAAGTCGAACAATCTCTTTTACATAAAGCTCTGCATACTGATCCACAGTATAAGTCGTCTTCACAGGTAAGAAGTGGGCGGACTTCGTATACCTGTCCACAATCACCCACACTGAGTCATGCTGACCCACGGTCTTTGGCAATCCTACCACAAAGTCCATGGCAATATCTTCCCATTTCCACTCGGGAATCCCTAGAGGCTGTAATAATCCCGCTGGCCTCTGATGTTCTGCCTTAATCTGCTGACAGGTTAAGCATCTAGCCACATAGTCCACCACATCCCTTTTCATGCCTGACCACCAGTACAAAACCTTCAGGTCATGGTACATCTTCGTAGAACCTGGGTGTAAAGAGTAGGGAGTGGTATGAGACTCGTCCAGAATCTCTCGCCGAATGTCTGGGTCAGTCGGAACACAAATCCGTCCTTTGTACTTCAACAAACCCATCTCAGAGATAGAGAAGTCCTTGACTGCTCCAGTTAGGACATTCTCTCTACGTTCAACTAACTGGGGGTCCATTCCCTGTGCTTCCTTAATCCTCTCAAGGAGCGTTGACTGAAGAGTAATGTTGGCTAACCTACCAACCACTAACTCTATACCTGCCCTGGTCATCTCTCCAGCTAATCTGTCAGATATTTGCCTCGAACTATACAGCTGTCCTGGGCCCCTCCGGCTCAATGCATCAGCCACTACATTAGCCTTCCCAGGATGATAAAGGATATCACAATCGTAATCCTTTACCAGCTCTAGCCACCTTCTCTGGCGCATATTCAAGTCCTTCTGGGTAAAGAAATACTTTAGACTCTTGTGATCAGTGTATATCTCGCACCTCTCCCCATACAGATAGTGTCTCCAAACCTTAAGTGCGAATACCACTGCAGCTAATTCTAGGTCATGCGTGGGATATCTCTGCTCGTACTCCTTTAATTGCCTTGATGCGTACGCTATCACTTTCCCAGCCTGCATCAACACACATCCCAGACCTTGTCTAGAAGCGTCACAGTAGACCACAAACTTCTCATCATCTGTTGGCAGGCTCAGCACTGGTGCAGTAATCAACCGCCGCTTCAACTCTTCAAAGTTGTTCTCACATCGATCTGTCCACACATACTTGGTCTTCTTCCTTGTCAATTCTGTCAACGGAGTAGCAATTCTGGAGAACCCCTCTACAAACCGCCGGTAGTAACCTGCTAGTCCAAGGAAACTTCTAACTTCAGGAACACTGCTGGGTCTAGGCCAATCTCTCACTGCTTCTGTCTTGCTTGGGTCGACCAGTAACCCATCCTTACTAATAATATGGCCTAGGAATGAAACTTGCGATAACCAGAACTCGCATTTGCTAAACTTAGCATAAAGCTTATGCTCCCTTAACCGCTGCAACACCAAGCGCAGATGATGCTCATGCTCTGCCTCTGACTGGGAGTATACTAGGATATCATCAATAAATACAATCACGAACTTATCCAGGTAATCCTTGAAAATTCTGTTCATCAAATCCATAAATGCCGCCGGGGCATTGGTTAACCCAAAGGACATAACCAAAAATTCATAATGCCCATACCGCGTCCGAAAAGCAGTCTTTGGTATGTCCTCTTCTTTGATCCTCAACTGATAGTAGCCTGACCGGAGATCAATCTTCGAAAACACTGTCCTCCCTTGAAGCTGATCGAATAAATCGTCGATCCTAGGCAATGGATACTTGTTCTTGATGGTCAACTTATTCAACTCTCTGTAATCGATACACATCCTGAGCGATCCATCCTTTTTCTTAACAAATAAAACTGGAGCACCCCACGGCGAGAAACTTGGTCTGACAAACCCCAAATCAAGTAGTTCCTGCAGCTGAATTTTCAATTCCTTTAATTCTGCTGGAGCCATTCTGTAAGGTGCCTTGGATACTGGCTCTGCTCCCGGAGCCAACTCTATACCGAACTCAATCTCCCGATGCGGCGGCAATCCCGGCAGGTCCGATGGGAACAAGTCTGGAAACTCATAGACCACTCTAGTTTCTTTCGGTCCCACTGCCGCCTCCTTGGAGGAATCCACTATACTCGCTAGGAATCCTATGCAACCCTCCTGCATCAGGTCTCTAGCCTTTAGTGCCGAGATCAGAGGCACCCGCGGTCCATCCACCGTTCCCACGAACACAAAGGGTGTCTCGCCCTCCAGTTCGAAGGTCACCATTCGTCGCCTACAATCAATTGTTGCTCCATACCGTGTCAACCAATCCATCCCTAGTATTATGTCAAAATCGTCCATATCTAGTTCAATTAGGTCAACAAATAATTCTCTACCGTCTACCACTACCGGTAAGGCTCTAACCCACCTCTTAGAGACTACCAGTTCTCCTGTAGGCAATATAGTCTGAAAACCCCTAGCATACAAAATACTAGGTCTACACAACTGATCAATCACCCTAGCAGAAACAAATGAGTGCGTAGCACCAGAATCAATCAATGCAGTAAACAAGGATCCAGCGCTAAAAATCTGACCTGTGACCACTGAAGGACTGGCCTCAGCCTCAGTCTGAGTCAAGGTGAAAACCCTAGCAGGTGCGAGGCTGTCTCCCTGCCTAGGCTCCTCCTTCTTAGCCTGCGGGCAATCTTTCTTCAAGTGACTGGTGCTCCCACAAACAAAGCATGCCCTGGTCTGGCACTCGCCCTGATGCCGTCGCCTGCATCGAGGACACATCGGAAGGCTTCTCCAGCTGTCATTTCCGCCCTGGCGGCCACCCACAAAACCGCGAACCCTCCTGTCAGAACCATAAGGAGTAAAGGAGTCTGGAGCTCTCCTCTTCTGCTCACTGGGGCCGCTGCCCCGACTAGGCCCAGAAGAAGAAGGCACAACTCTCCTGGTATCACGCCTAGCAGCGCCATCCTTCCAGATCTGATCCTCAGCCCTTTCAGCAGTAAGGGCCTTATCTACCACTTGTGCATAGGTAGACTCTGGAGTCATAGTGATACTCACGTCACGGGCGATCATTACATTTAATCCCCGTATAAATCTGTCCCTTCTGGCCGCATCAGTCGGCACAAGCTCTGGCGCAAACTTCGCCAATCTGTCGAATACCAGGGCGTACTCGGTGACGGATAACCTGCACTGAGTCAGGTTGTTGAACTCATCCTCCTTCGCAGCTCGAACGGCTACGCTGTAGTATTTCTCGTTAAAAATGCCCTTGAATTCTTCCCAAGTCATAGTTGCAGTATCCCTTCGCTGTCCAACTACCTCCCACCAAATACGTGCATCATTTCTAAGCATATAACTGGCGCAATCAACTCTATCCCTTCCTTCAACCCTCATGAAGTCCAGGATCACAGACATCGTACCCATCCACTGCTCAGCTTGCAGTGGGTCTGCTCCGCCCTCAAAGGTAGGGGGTTGTTGTTTTCTGAATCTTTCATATAGAGGTTCCAACCTGTTCCCAGTCACAGGTTGAACCGGGGCTGGTACCACACTCGGCGGTCGTGGTATCGCAGTGGCCGGTGGAGGAGCTGGTTGCTTCAACTGACTAAGCTCGTCCTCTGTTTTCTTCAACCTGGCCTCCATCTCAGCTAAGATCTGCTGCCAGTTCTGAGGAGCAGGTGGAGGGTTCTGCCCTTGGTTATTATCCTCGGCCTGAATGCCGCGGAGTCTCGATGATTGGCGAGGCATTGGAACTAAATGCCTGCAATCAGTGACACCGCTCATTAGGCATGATAACAAGGTCCAATTTCCACCTCTTAATCTCAACAACCACCAAGATCAATCGACCAAAATGACATACAAATATCATACCGCATACAACGGGCCTTGCCCTAGCATCATGCATATGTTATTTCAATCATCATGCTCATAACAATCTAGGCAGGCACACAAAGCAATAAACACATATTCATGAACATATCAACCGATCATACCAAACCACCCTGAGTCGAGCTTTTCAATGGCAGCGTGCGTACATGTTCGGTCGATCTCCAGAACCAATAAACCTTGGCTCGCTCTGATACCAAGTTGTAACGCCCTACTACCTTAGAGCCGTTACTAAGTGAGTTTAAAACAGAAATTGTGCATTTAATTGACTCAAAGTGGTTTCTAAAACCAAAAGTGTGATTAAACCAGAGTTTAAGGCTGTATTCTTTTAAAATGTTTAACTTCATTGAAAACGTTAGATATAAAACATCTGGGATCCCAAAATAAGGTTTACAAAATGTTTACAGCACCAAAATAGATTTACACTTGATCAGCTATCAAAAGAATGGTTAAATACAGCCATATACAAAATGCCCCCAACCAAAGCAGTCGGGCAGGCCGAACATGTACGCGCCGCTCCCATGCTCTCCATACTCATGGCCGGTTGACTGACTCCTTGCTTTTACCTGCCACACGGAGCACCCGTGAGCCGAAGCCCAGCAAGAAAACCCAAATAACACATAACATATGCAGATAATATCACTGGCATAATTCACTGATAAATAGGAATTCATTAATTAAACAAGCACGGCCATGCCGCCCCAGAGGCCTTACCAAAGCTTGGGGGTCTCGGTCATTACCGTAGGATAACTCATGTATCCCTTGGGTCCCACCCTCGCTATAGCATCCCATGTGCTGAGCGTTACTTCCGGCCCCGCTGCCGTACCCGGCCTACGCCGCTCTCGGCCTTAGCCGTTCATTCCATTACAATCATACATATAACACATTCAGAAATAACCATTCAAACATACAATAATTTATCTAAGATTACACATTCGCACACAACACAATCTAGGGCTGCGCCCCCGCAATCACACAGTGGGCCTATGCCCTATTCTCAGGTGTTACGGTTTTCTTACCTGTATTCCGTGCTTTCCGATGCACCACGATCACGAGCACGGTCCACTAGTACGAGCCTCACGAAATCCTAGTCACAACACACAAAAGACACTTTTAACAACCTTAAATGACCTTCCAGGCCAAGCTCTAGTACTCGGAACGTTGAAATTCACCAAACATGGTAAAAGACTCAACCCCGAGCACCCTAGGTTAAATTCCCAAGCCTAAAATCTCAAAATCCCAAAATCCCTTAAGCGCCGCGGCATGCCCCCCAAACAGAACCCCCAAAGGCTCCAAAACAGGTAAGGGTCGCGGCATTGCTTGGGCCATGCCGCGGCCCGCCCTTCTCCATCAGCATACCACTTCTTCGAAGGGCCGCGGCTCACCAAGAACCATGCCGCGGCTCAACCCTTCGAACCCAGAAAAACCCACCATTTTACTCTCTAATCCTCACCTTAAACCATCCCAAACACATATCTCAACCACAAAACTCCATTCCAAACTTTACATGAACAATCTAACACCCTATAAACACTAGAATCAATTCAAAACATCAACACACCCAAGATCCACTCCTATGATTTCAAATTTCAGCAACTAACCCCAAAACCCCACAATGTTTAGCTTAGGCATTTAAATTCCTTAAATCAAAACAAAATCCATACTTAGATATGTATAAAACCTTTACCTCAAATGAAGAATCCACACAAGTCCTTGATCCCCTCCTAGACTCCCACTTCTCCTTCTCTTCTTCTTCTTCTTCTTGCTTGCCCTAGCCTTTCTCTCCTCTTCTTTTCCTTCTCTTCTAATTTTATCAAGACACTCAAATGCCCAATACTCCAAACCGTGCCCCCCTATATCTTAGCTGCCTTTTGTCTATCACCCTTGCCAAAAGACCATTTTACCCCTTCTTAATAATCCTTCCTAACTAAACCTTCAAGGGCACATAAGTCTTTACACTTCTATTTCAATTCTATCACTTTCCATCTTAAAACTTGTTACCCACCACAGTTACAAATGGTTACCCAAGTTACCCAATAACCAATAACCAACCACTCATTCTCAACTCAACTTATAAGATTCCCAAAGTACCCCTAGGCTCCTCCCGAGCCGGGTACAACATCCCGTTGTGACTTTTAAACTAATTGGCTCACTAGGATCGTCTCGATGCGTGCATCCTGATAAAAACACCACCTCACGTGGCACAATTCACATAGTACAATTATCACAGATATGCCCTAACATGGCCAAATTACAATCATGCTCATTATAAGACAATCAGGTCTACATGCATACTAATTCACATAGTCATGCATCTCAAATAATCAATTAGTCATATAACGTGCATTAAATGATAATCATGCATAAAACTCAATAGAAACACACACCAAATCCCATCATGCCCTCCAGGCACACTACTCCAGGCCCTTAAGCCTTAACACTGAATTTGGGTCGTTACACTATAGAAAGCTAAATAATGTCACTAGAAAACACCATTTTCCATTACCCTTTATTGATCAAATGCTTGAACATTTAGCTGGCCGTGCATATTATTGCTTTCTTGATGGGTATTCGGGATATAACCAAATCCCCATTACCCCAGAAGATCAAGAAAAGACTACATTTACATGCCCTTTCAGGACTTTTGCCTATTGTCGATGCTAAACCTTCGTGCTTACAAAAGACCCCCACCTTGCATCTCTCAAAATATAAACTCGGGATGGAAGCAACCAAACCCGTCCCTGCCCCTTGCGCCAAAGGTCTCACAAGGCCATTACACACCCAATCGCGCACCTTGCGAACCTCGCGAGAGTTGCAAAAAGTAGCACCAAAGGAGCACCTTGCACCTCGCGAGGGTTGTGGCCTCGTATCAATGGTAGTGCCTTGGGAGAGAAGGAGGCGCCTCGCGAGAGTAGTGGCCTCGCACCTTAGAGGGCACCTCACGAAGGAGGCATCTCGTACCTCAGGAAGCGCCTCGCGAGAGTAGGCATCTAGCACCTCAGATGGCGCCTCACAAGAGGAGGCGTCTCGCACCTCAGGAAGCGCCTCGTGAGAGTAGGCATCTCACGCCTTAGGAAGACCTCGCGGGATTAGTGGCCTCGCGCATCAGAGGGCGCCTCGCGAAGGAGGCGTCTCGAGCCTTAGGAAGCGCCTCGCGAGAGTAGGCGTCTCATACCTTAGATGGAGCCTCGCGAGAGGAGGCATCTCGCACCTCAGGAAGCGCCTCGCGAGAGTAGGCGTCTCGCGCCTCAAGAAGCGTCTCGCAAGAGGAGGCGTCTCGCGCCTCGCGAAGGGAGCGTCTCGCACCTCGAGAAAGGAGGTGTCGCGCACCTTAGGAAGTGCCTTGCAAGAGTAGGCGTCTCGTGCCTCAGGAAGCGCCTCGCAAAAGGGGCATCTCACGAATGGGTGGCCTCACGTATAAGCATCTACACCTCGACCTCATGCCTAAAACATCCCGTGAAGCTTCTCACACCTTGCACCCCTCAACAAACTAGCAAGGCCATCATTTCTTGGGCCTCTTTGAAATATGAGCCTCACTGACGAGGCCCTACCCTACTTTTTAGGGCAGGTGTCACCAGCAAAGCTTACCTCCCATATGTATCATTTCCTGTCAATAAGTCATCTGATACTTAGAAAGATATAAAGAGGCTAGATCAACATGCACATATTTGGAAGGTGAAAACATCCACTAGGTGCAGGGTACACACAGGTATGGAATGTACGTACCAATCAAGAGGTGTCTGGATACAAGGACAACACCCACAGCAAACAAGTAGTGGAGGTACGACATGGTACCAAGGTAGGAGTACTTTTGCAGACCCCTGACACATACTAAAGCTAACAACCACTCCTCCAACACCACAGCCACCCACACCACTACGCCTGGTGCCACTTCTCTGACACTCGTACTAAATAAGTAGTGGAGGCACCCCCACGGACCCTGACTATGTACCAGAGCCGACACCATAACCTTCTGCATCACTAATACCTGTGCCACCACCCTAACAATGTACCCATGTACCATATGGTCCCCCGGGACCACAATGTATCATAAGCCATTAGAGCTTCACTATAAATTGATCCAGACCCCTCAAACCAAAGGGTTGGAAAAAATTCTTGTAAGATCAGATGAATCTAAGAACAAAATATGAGTTTTCTTTCTACTTCCTACTTGCAATTTTCTTTCAAGTTTCCATAAGTCCATTTGCGTTCATTAGATATTGATTTAAGTTCTTGAGTTTTTCATCCATATTTGGTTGACGAGTTCTTACCGTTAATAGTTTGGCGCCATCTATGGGAAGGATAAGTGCCGAGCCACTGTTCTTCCATCGATTCCGGTATCAAAGATGTCGAGATGCTCTAAGCGATTAAGAGAACCACAGGAAGTTGAGGTACACCTCCATGGAGATCAACTGAAGGCCTCCATGAAGAATCCTTTGCCACCTAAAAATGTACATGTATCGAAGGAGCCATGGGTTCCCGAAGGTGAAAGGGAGGCCTCGTCCCTGGCCGTCCCACTTGATGAGCATCGTTCGAGGTCAGTGGCTGCCCCCGCGAGAGGTACCAGCGAGTTCCCGCCCTCGAAACCACCGCAAGTGCCGAACTCCGGCCGGCAAGATCCGGGCCCATCGACGCGCAGGCCCGACAAGAATCCTCGAGTCCATTCCGTAAGCTCGAGTTCTAGGTCCAGATTTTACGAGGAGGAGATACGTGAACTGCACCAGAAGAACCAAAGGATAGAAACCATCTTAGAGAACATGCAAGAGGTGTTGAATGGCCTGTTACAAGGAAAATCAAACATATATCTTCCTAGGCGAAAAGATAAAGGGAAAGAGGAGGTAGAAACCACGGTCCCAGTGGACGATGGGAGGACTCGACTCTCCACTAGTAATACCCCCCGAACAAAGCAGCGCGAACGACACGGACCACCGAAGCAGCCCCAGAGGCTAGAGTAGAAGAACAACGTTGACCCTCGTAACGAAGTCGAAGTCACTTCAAGGAAAACACCCTCAGACTTACGGGAATAACTCAACAAGAAAAGGGCGGATAAAAGGACTACACCTCCTATGGCGCCCTGAGATGACAAAGGAAAGGGAAACGCTAACCCGTCCACGTTGAGAGACTCCTTGAACAAGAGGAGACAAGACCTAGACACATAAATGAGGAGCCTCCGGAGCAAGATAATCACCACATGTGGAGGACAAGTCGTCGATGACGAGTTTGACCATGAGTCACCCTTCACTAAGAAAATCCAAGCCATCCAACTCCCAGCCAACTTCAAGGAGCCTCATATGACCCTATATGAAGGAAATACAGATCCCAAGTACCATCTGGATGCATTTAACGATCTGATGAAATTAAGGGGAATTAGTAGTGGGGCCGGATGCCATTGCTTTGCTGTCACGCTGAAAGGACCTGCATACAAATGGTTCAAAAGACTCCGGCCAGGGTCCATCAGGTCTTGGCAACAATTTTCAAATGAATTTCTTCAGCAACATCACGCCGTGCGTGATTACACAATGTCGGGCACCAGCCTCGCTAACGTGAAATAAGTAGAAAATGAGAGTCTAAAGAGCTACATCCACAGGTTCAATATGGAGGCAGCAAAGGTAGGGAGCTTAACCCTTAGGGAGCTAAAAATGGCCATCACAGCCGGAGTACGCCCGGGAAGTAAGTTATGGGATAACATGCTTAAGAGAGAGGTCACAGATTTGGACGATTTCTATGAGCGGGCACAGAAATATATTCGTGTAGAGGATGGTCACGAGAACCTTAAGGCCAGAAAAGATCAGTCCCCGCCAAAACCCTCAATCCGGGAAAGCCAAAGCGGTGCAAAGAAGAAGAGGATCTATGAAGGGACAAGAGATGATCGACCTCGGAAGCCCCAGCACACTGATGAGCGCAGGCAGGGCCCCTACACCTTTTATACTGACCTCACCCACGCTAGGGAACATATCTTCGTCACGAATGAAAACCAGGTCCCTTTCAGAAGGCCCCCGCCAATGAAAAAAGAACGATAAAAAAGAGACCTCAGTAAACACTGCCAGTATCATAAAGATATCGGCCACACCACCGCAAAATGCACCCATTTGAAAATAGAAATCGAAGAGCTCGTACGCAAGGGACATTTGGGCAGATACGTCCGCAAAGAGAACCAAAGACCGGAAGAAGGAGCATCCTAGCCACGGGCACAAGAGGCAGCCCCAGAAGTAAAATGAGAAGTCAGGACCATCTTTGGAGGGCCAGGATTCGGAGGCAAATCAAGGAAGGGACGAGACAAATATGCCAGGGAGGCCAGACGAAGTCCACCACCGTGCGTCTTAAGTTTGGAGCAACGCCCCCCAAAGAGTTTTCAGGGTGAGAATGACTCGATAACCTTCACCGAAGAAGACGCACGGGGTGTACATTTCCCCCATAATGACCCCTTGGTGTTGACTGTCCAGCTTGCAAACATGAGGGTGCATCGGGTCTTGGTGGATAATGGAAGCTCTGTGGACATCCTATATCACCCAGCTTTGGAGAAAATGGGACTAAACATCCGGCACCTAAAGCCTTGCAATACCTCCATGTATGGATTTACAGGAGATTCAATACAGCCCCTAGGGGCAATTGAGTTAGCCTCACCATGGAAGAACAACCCAAACAAACTACCATAATGGCAAACTTTGTCGTGGTAGATTATGCCTCAGCCTTCAATGCGGTATTAGGGAGACCCTCCCTAAGAGAATTGAAGGCAATAACTTCTATGTACCACTTAGCTATGACATTCCCAACTCCCAGGGGAACAGCAAGCATGAAAGGAGAACAGAAGGAAGCGAGGGAATGTTATAACACATCCCTCTGCACGGACGTAAAGCCATCAGTGTCTATGGCAATGGTTGTGCATGAAGGCACAAACCCGCACAAGTTGCGCGAGTCGTGGAAGAACCCAGAGCAGAGCCAGTGGAGGAGTTGGAAGAATTAACGGTCATGAATGAGCCATTAAGGAAGTTGAAGGTAGGAAAAAACCTCCTGGATATCGTGAAGGAGAAGTTGGTAGAATTTCTGAAAGTCAACCTCGACGTATTCACCTGGAGTCACGAGGACATGGTAGGAATAGACCCGTCAATCATGTGTCACCACTTAAACATTGACCCAAAAGCAAGGCATGTAAGGCAGAAAAGGAGAGCACTAGACCCAGAAAGATACGCAGCCTTAAAAGAAGAAATTGACAAGTTAAAGGCAAATGGGTTTATCCGAGAAGCATTCTACCTAATATGGGTATCAAACCCAGTTTTAGTCCCAAAGCCCAATGGAAAGTGGAGAACTTGTGTGGATTTTACCAACCTCAATAAAGCCTGTCATAAGGACAGCTTCCCGCTTCCTAGGATAGACCAGTTGGTAGACGCCACGGCAGGGCACGAGCTGCTTAGCTTCATGGACGCATATTTCAAGTGCAACCAAATACCCATGAACCCGGATGATGAAGAGCACACCTTGTTTATAACAGACAAGGGGCTTTATTGCTACAAAGTGATGCCTTTTGGTTTAAAGAACGCATGTGCTACTTATCAAAGGCTGGTGAACAGAATGTTTGCAAATCAGATAGGGAGGACTATGGAAGTATACGTAGACGATATGCTGGTGAAGACAAAGAAGGCAGGAGAGCTCACGAACGACCTTAGTGAGATGTTCGGCACCCTCCGAAAATTCAGAATGAAGCTAAACCCGCTCAAGTGTACCTTCGGAGTTTCCTCAGGGAAGTTCCTGGGTTTTATGGTGAACTCCCAAGGTATCGAGGCTAATCCTGAAAAAATCAAGGCATTGCTAGAAATGAGCCCACCACAGAGCAAGAAGGAGGTGCAGTGCTTAACAGGGAGAGTAGCAGCCCTCAGTAGGTTCATCTCCTGATCCACTGAAAAATGCCTCCATTTCTTCAACATCCTAAAAGGGAGCAAAAAGTTTGCTTGGATGAAGATTGTCAGGAAACCTTCACTAAGCTAAAGGAACACCTTGGAAAACCACCCCTTTTGGCCAAGCCAGAAAAAGGGGAAAATTGTACTTGTATCTAGCTGTATCGAAGCATGCTATAAGTGCCGCCTTGGTCAAAGGAGAAAAGAAGCATCAGCAGCCCATGTACTATGTGAGCAAGTGATTAGTAGATGCAGAAACCCGGTACCCAGAAATAGAAAAGTTAGCATATGCCTTGATAGTGGCTTCACGAAAGCTGAGGCCCTATTCTCACGCTCATGCTATCGAAGTGCTCACTAACACCCCTTTGCGTCAAGTCTTGCACAAACCAGAAACTTCGAGAAGGTTATTAAAGTGGTCGATTGAATTAAGTCAATTTGACATCACTTACACCCCAAGGACCTCAATCAACGGGCAAATACTTGTAGATTTTATAGTCGAGTTTGCACACCAACCCCATGAGGAGGGAGAAGTAGAAGAGAATAAACCGCTAGGTGAAAGGGAAAAGTGGCCTGAAGAATGAAGCCTCCATGTAGACGGGGCATCTAACGAAGGAGGAGTCGACGCTGGCATAGTGATGATAGGACCTGAGGGGCATAAGATGTATTGTGCCTTAAGATTCGGATTCAAAACTTCCAACAACAGAGCATAATACGAGGCATTATTGGCTGGCCTGCGACTAGCTAAGGAGTTAAAGGTAACCCATTTACATGTATTTTGTGACCTCACAGCTGGTAGTGTTTCAGGTGAAGGGTTAATATCAAGCTAGAGGCCCAAAAATGGCTGTATATCTCGCCAAAGTGAAGGAGTATTTGGATCAGTTCAAAAAATACACCATAGAACAGATCCCAAGGGAGCAAAACACAAACGTCGATGCTCTCGCGAAACTCGCCACTACATGAGACAAAGATACACTTGAGTCCATCCTTTTTTAATACCTCTCCAAGGCAAGCATAGCAGAAGAAAAGATTCACATGGTCAATAACCCTGAGGAGTCGTGGTTTGCACCCATCTTGAGGTACTTAAGCGACAGGACCTTGCCTCTGGACAAAAAAGATGCTCGTAAGCTAACTTACAAAGTCGCCCAATACACCCTAGTCGATGGAGTCTTATATAAGAGAGGCTTCTCTACCCCGCTCCTATGGTACATAGATAAGGAAGAGGCTTTAAGAATTCTGCAAGAAATACACGAAGGGGAATGTGGAAATCATGTTGGGGGTAGTCCATGGAAAAAAAGGCCATACGCCAGGGGTATTATTGGCCTACCATGGAGAAGGACGCGAGCGATTTCGCGAAAAGGTGTGACAAGTGCCAAAGGCATACAAATTAACCCAGACAATCACCAAATGAGCTGGTGAGCATGACCAGTCTGTGGCCCTTTGTTGTGTGGGGGATTGACTTAATTGGAATGTTGCCATCAGGAAAAGGAGGAGTAAAATACACGGTTGTAGCAGTCGATTACTTTACTAAATGGGTGGAAGCAGAGCCTCTAGTCAACATAACGGCTAAGAAAATCACCACCTTCGTCAACAAATTTATCGCCTGCAGGTTTGGAGTACCCTACAAGAAAATCTTCGACAATGGGACGCAATTTGAAGGAGGAGCATTGGAAGAATATTGCAGGGAAAAAGGAATCAAGAGGAGTTTCTCCGCTGTAGTACACCCACAAGCCAATGGACAAGTGGAGGCCATCAACAAGATCCTAAAAAGGAACCTGAAAACAAAGTTGGAAAAGTTGAAAGGGGCCTGGGTCGAAGAACTTCCCAATGTTATTTGGGCCTACAGGACCACACCTCGTTCCACCACTGGAGAGACGCCTTTCGCCTTAGCCTATGGCTGTGAGGCTGTCCTTCCAATACAAATGAAGATTAACTCCATCTACATATAAGCATATGATGACCAGGCTAATATCACAGCATTAGCCGAGGATTTGGACCTGTTGGAAGCAAGGAGAGAAAGGGCACAACTGAGGCTGGCAACATATCAGCAACGAGCCGCAAGATACTATAATTCAAGGGTGCGAGAGAGGGCGTTCAGGGTTGGAGACCTCGTGTTAAGGAAAGTCCTACCCAACACTCGAGACCCAAGCGCGAGTGTGTTAGGGCCGAACTGGGAAGGGCCCTACCAAGTTGCCCAGGTTGTGCCCCCTAACACCTACAAGCTTGCACACTTGGATGATACCATGGTACCTAGAGCATGGAACGCAGAACATCTAAAGAAATATTATCAGTAAGACCTCCATGTTGGGGCACGAATGTTATTGTTCTGTCTAACGTGCAAGTTAAATCTATTAGCCATAAGTTTAACTTGGACTCCTTAATATGTAGTAAGAACGAAGTCACATTAAGTTACCATGTACTTCACCTATTTCCAATGAATATGATGTGACATTAGATGAATAGGTAGTAAAATTTCTTGTTTAAGAAAAATTATTATCAAAATACGTGAATGGAATGATCAAAGTGCCTGCCGAGATAAATCTCGCCAACCAATTGGGGGGCAGAGTATATAGCAACGAAGAGGATCCTAAAAAGACCCCTTATAAATAAAGAAGAAGACCTGGCAAGACATCGCTTGAGTTCACAAGGATTAGCTACCCTTATGAACATCAAGGAAGTCAAAAGGTCCTACAAAAAAAAAAAAGAGAGAGAAAAAAGGGCCTCCTAGTAAAGGCAGATGCTTCCACCAGAGGAAATGCCTCAGGAAGAGCGCCCACCAATAAGCCTAGAGCGGCTACCAAGCCGTCTAGCCAAAAAGGGTCCTAAAAGAGACTCTTGCAAAAATATTACTATGAATAATGACAAGAAGGACGCTTCTCGCAATGAATAATAAGCGCACACAAAAATATATAAAAGGATAATTAGAACCCAAAGGGTCAACATATCCTTATAGATACAATCAAGAGGCACCAAAGAGAGACCTATCAAACCCCTTCGTATGGGCTCCAAAGGACCTCAAGCCTGATAAATAAAAAAAGTATATATAAAAAAGAGAACCTATCGAATCCCATTTTGCGAGCTCAAAAGGACCTCAAACATAGAGGAACAAAAGCAAATAATCACATATATATACAGAAAAAAAAGGAGTCGCGATATGTCACAGGAATAATAAAAGTTCCAACAAAAAAAATTATTAAATTAAAAGCTCAAATGAGCATACAGCCAAATTGAATTAAAAGATAAGATCGCAGAAGCAGAATCTCAGGGCCTCCTGCCGCAGGCATTCCACTCAGCCACCCTAGCAACGGCGTGCTCACCAAAGAAGGAGAAATCGAAGTTAGTTTTTTGCCTCCATACTCCGTAGAGGGTGCGCTCTATGGATTTATACTCGATATCAGCCAAATTCGCCTCTAAGGAAGTGACCCTCTCCTGCAACATTACAATTTTGGCTTCTGCTCCACTAAGATCGGCCTCTAGGCGAGCAACCTTTTCCTGCAGCATCACGGCCTTGGCATTCACCCTCTTCTTCTTTTTTGATGATGAAGAGGCCTCGCCAGGGCCTTCTTAAGCTTAATCTTGGTGTTAGTAAGTTCCCTCTCGAGCCCCTGAACCTTGACCATTAGACTGTCCCTTTCGGCATTCGACGAGGAGAGGTCCTGCGCCGAGTCAGCAAAGCGTTGGGCCACTGTATAAGTCTGCACAAGAAAAATAACAATAATGATGATGAGAAAAAAAAAAAAGGTAAGGCTAATGTAAGATGCATGAACTCTCCCAGGTGGCGGAGCGTACAAGAGTCTCCCCAAGCTCCGACATGGCGAAATTCCCAAGACTTCTCCAATCAGTCTCAGGAAGCCCCTCGGCGACCCGGGTATACCGTTGCCCATAAGAGGTCACCATACAACCCACCCAAGGTGCCCCCTCCAAGTCAGGAGCGCCTAGCTGGGTAGAGACGGATGACTCACTCACCGAAGGAGGAGGGGGCACAGGAATATCAGGAAAATGACCCCCTGATGAATTAGGATTGAGGGAAGCATGAGGGAGAGCATCGTAGTCCTTAGAAAAAGGACGGAAGAAGCCCCTCGACATGCCCTGTTAACCGTGGGAGTGAGAGGCCATGTCATTGTAACGACCCAAAATCACTAATATGGCTTAAGGGCCTTGATTAGTGTGTCGAGAGGGCATAATTGGTTTATGTGTGAATTTATTGATTTAATGCATGATTACATGATAAGAATGCTTGTATGATTATATGAATATAAATATGATTAAATGTTATACTTGTGAGAAGCACATTATTATGTGGGTAAATCTGCAGAGCACGACTCGAGGCGATCCTAGGGCTAGATAGCGGGAAAAGTCACATCGGGGCTTAATAGTTGACTCTGGATAAGTCAGGGGTATTTCAGGTATCGGGTAGTTATTTATACTATCGGGTTATGAAAATAAGTATATGGAGATATATTTGAGGTTAGGAAGTCTAGGCGGGAATATTGGGGAATTTTACCATTTTGCCCTCGGGGACGTTTCGGTACCCCGAGCCTTGGGATTGACTTAAATAATTAGTGATAGACTAAGTAAAATATAGAACTCGCTGGAACAAAAGTTAGAACTGACCTTCTTCCTTCTCTCTCTCTTTTTCTCTCAAAGGAACCACAGAAGCAAGAGGAAATTGGCTGGGAAATTCAGAGAAATTGAGCTGAGGCTTTGGGGATTAGCTCAGGGTTAGCTAAAGGATCTAATCAAGAGTTAAGGTAAGTTCTGAGTTTTATTTTTGGTGGTTAAATTCTATGTATATAGCTGAGTTCTAAGTGTTTATGGGTTTTGGCATTAAAGGTTGAATTTGAGGCTGGAACCTTGGAAGTTAGGTCAGAGAACTCTTGGAGGATTGGTTCTGTAGCTGAGGTAAGCTCTAATTTAAGGTTTAAAGGTTGGGTTTTGTATTCTTGAGTTAGAAAGTTTCAGTAATTGAAATGGGTTTTTGATGGGTTTCTAGCCTAGGTTTCAACTAGGTTGTGTTGTTGGAATCTTGTGGGAAGTTTTTGGATAATTGAGTTGAGGAATTGGGGTGGTTTTGGGTGAGTTTGCATGAGGTTTGAGAGTTAAAAATGGAGGTTTTTCTGGGTTCGAAGGGGTCGGGCTGCGGCATAGTTCTTGGTGAGCCGCGGCCCTTCGAAGCTGATGGGTGCTGAGGAAGGAGGGCGGGCCACGACATGGTCTAAGTAGGGTCGCGGCCCTTACCTATTTTTGGGCATTGGGAGGTCTCTGATTGGGGCCATGCCGCGGCATGGGTGGCTAATGCCGCGACCCTTAAGGGATTTTGGGATTTTGAGATTCTAGGCTTGGGAATTTAACCTAGGGTGCTCGGGATTGAATCTTTTACCATGTTTGGTGAAGTTCAATGCTCCGGAGACTAGAACTTTGTCTAGAAGCTCATTTAAGTTTGTTGATGGTATCCTTCACCTTGGTTGTGACTAGGTGATAAAAGCTAAGGCTCTGGAACGGATCGTGCTTGAGGAGCGTTGCTCATAATCGATTTCCGCAAAGATTAAAGGTAAGAAAACTGCACCTGGTTTAATATATGCAATGGGACTAAGGGTTCCCTATTGTGTATGCTTGAAAAGATGGTATTATGCCATGCAAGCTAATTAGTGAACCAACGGCCTAAGGGTGCCAAGGGTTACACTAGCGCACAGGGCGCGGCTTGGCCACTGGTAACCAAGGACAGCTTAATATGCACTGAGCTCGGTTTAAGCGGGCCATAGTCAGTGGGGTAAATAGAGGGTGCGGCCTAAGTTGTCGGCCCTGATTATTATGTGATATGAATGTTATAAGTGTTTGATTGCATCCATGATTCTGAATATATGCTGAATGATTAATGTGGATTGTATGATGAGGGTTCATGCTTAGTGATTTTATTATCTGTTATAACTACTTGTGTTGCACATCATGTTTTCTTGCTGGGCCTTGGCTCACGGGTGCTACGTGGTGCAGGTAAAGGCAAGGGAAAACTTGATCAGCCTTGATTAGGAGAGCTCTGCGAGCAAAATGTACATGGCCAGCTGCTCAGCCGCCATGGTTGAGGTTTAGACAGGGACGCGAGACCCAGAAATTGTTCATTTTGCCTTAGTATGGCTGACTGTTGTCTGTATTTTTGGGAGTCTGTAATCCAACTTTTAAACTCTGTTACTTTTGGGATCCCATGTATATAACTGCTTAATTTTATAAAATGAAACTTTTGAGACCAAAACCTTTTTAACCCTAGCTCATACATGTTTAGTGACACATTTTTAAATTAATGACTTGATTAGCAAGTCTTGCACCTTTATAAGTACACAGTGTAGTGGTCTTAGCTATCCAGGGCGTTACAGTCATGGTCCATAGGGGCCAAAGGAGGGCACCCCCTAGGAGACAGAGATAATCGACGAGGTTGCCTGTGTTCTGGGGAAACCTCCTCGGGCACCCACTCCGCATCGCCTCCGTCAGAGTGATGCTGAACTAGAGGCACCTTCTTCCTTCACTCGAAAATGTGCCACAATGCATCAGGATCCGAAACTGCGGACAAGTTGTATCAGTTCAGGTTTGCCACAGTGAAGAGGCGAGCGGCCATTTTCAGGGCAGGGTCAGCATCGAGGATTTTGTCCACTGGCGATGCTTCCGACTGGGGAATGTCCGGGTCACCGAACTCCTCTGCACAATCAACACAAATGCAAATATAAGCATAAGTTTCAGAATAACCAATTCAAATCAAAAGGACGACAAGCTTGAAGCACTTACTTGGGGACGAGCGAAAGCGTTCACGTACGTAGAGGGGACCTTTTACGAAGAAAAAGTCCTGCTTCCAGGACCCCGGGTTTGAAACAGAACCCTCTATGAGGGAAACCTGCAAGTTGGCCTTCTGTAAGAAATAAAAGCCTTTAGATTTGGGGGTTGGCAAGAGGTTGTACATAAAGTGCACCTCCCGAGCCGTCGGAGCATGCTGGTTGAGCTCAATGAATGCCATGTATAGGAAACTTAAGGTCAGCCAGTTGTTTGGTGCCAGTTGGAGCGAAGCAAGGTCAAAATGATTAAGTATCGTGACAAAAAACGGGTGCAGAAGAATGGTCCCACCCACTTTCAGGATATGCTCGCTCATGGCCACGCACCCCTAAGGGGGATTATCGGCCCGGAAGGTATTGGAAAGAACAAACAACTGGTATTCCTTGCCAATGCGATATTTCGTAGATAGCTCCAACAGTCGATTCTCTGACACGTTGGACACAATGGAGGATGCTAGTAAAGGACCAGAATCCTGCGCCTCGGAAGCAACCTGCCGCCGCACTCTCTTTGCCATATCTGCAAAACCGAAAGAAAAAGGTGAGGTAGAAACAGGGCACTTTACCCTCCATTTTTTCTTCCTAGCAAGGGTCTTCCACCGAGGTGCTGAGTGTGAGAGCGCTAAGCAAGGGTGAATCGAAAACAAGGGTTGAGGGGAACCCAAGATGACCCCATGACAATCATAAGGGGAAAACGGGGCAAGAGGTTCAGGCGGGAGATTTCCCTCCATGAACTCCAACTCCGCCTGCAGATCTAAAAGGGTCACCCTAAGGTTCGCTATATGGTCGCTAAGGTCGAGGGGGAAAGAAACTCCATCGCCCCTCAAAACTGAGTCTATTTTGCTCTCCACCACCCAGATTTTGCGTCTAAGTTCAACCATATGCTCAAGGTGACGCATACGGGCTTGCCTCAAAGTGTCATAGTCTTGGTAAGGGTTGTTTTCGGGGGACTCTGAATCTGAAGATAAGTCTACAAACTCGACCCCCAGAGGAGCACCAGATGATCCCTCACATGCAATGGGGCCTCGTCTCCTAGGTAATTAGGGTGCACGTGTAAATGAGAGGATTGCTACAAAACACAAAGGAATGGGCTCAAAACCTCTAGGCACAAACGCTCTAAATGACCAGCTACGAGGTATAAACAATGGCATGTAAATGGATTAACTCACAACAAGCTCCGGCAAAGGCAACCCACCCCAAGTGGTGCTAATTTAGACCCAGTGAGCATAAGAGAGAAAGAAAGTATACCTCAAGTGAGTAAAATCAAACGTTGTTGTGGTCGAAAGGAGACTGAGGGTCCAAAGCACCGTCACGGTCGAAGAGAAGCAAAGGGTCGAAAGTATGTGTCTGCAAACACAAAATAAAAGGGTGTTTTAGCCCCCAAGTACCTGCATGGATATTGGCATAAAAGAAATGAACTCAAATTAAAAATATATATATAGCAAAAGTGAGGTTGTGGGGGATTGAACCCCTTACCTCTTGAAAGGAGTAAGGATCCCAAAACCACCAAGCAGAAG
Source organism: Humulus lupulus (assembly GCF_963169125.1). Lineage (NCBI taxonomy): Eukaryota > Viridiplantae > Streptophyta > Magnoliopsida > Rosales > Cannabaceae > Humulus > Humulus lupulus. The sequence goes on from NC_084796.1 coordinate 186,226,266, forward strand.
AGGTAAAGTGAAAATAATGGGCAAGGTATGAATGCCTATTTATAGGGACCACAGGCTCATCTTAGCCATCGAACCAAAGGTCTGATCAATGGTCAAGAAGGGAGCTTGGCACTTGCCTTGGGACCCGCAGAGCACAATGATGAGCTTACATTCACCCTCAAAATCTCGCGAACATCCTGAATGCATTGCACCTTGAAGTCTACAAGAGAGCCTAAAGACTCTCTCATAGACTGGGGGGCAAGTGTCGATGCTAAAACATCATGCTTAAAAAATTCCCCCACCTCGCATCTCTGAAAATATAAACTCGAGATGGAAGCAACCAAACTCATCCCTGCCCCTTGCGCCAAAGGTCTCACAAGGCCATTACACACACCTAATCGCGCACCTTGCGAGAGTTGCAAAAGGTAGCATCAAAGGAGTGCCTTGCACCTCGCGAGGGTTGTGGCCTCGTATCAAGGGCAGCACCTCAAGAGAGAAGGAGGCGCCTCGTGAGAGTAGTGGCCTCGCGCCTTAGAGGGCGCCTCGCAAAGGAGGTGTCTCGTGCCTCAGAAAGCACCTCGCGAGAGTAGGCATCTCGCACCTCATATGGCGCCTCGCGAGAGGAGGCATCTCGTGCCTCAGGAAACACCTCATGAGAGGAGGCATCTCACGCCTCGGGAAGCGCCTCACGAGAGGAGGCATCTCGCACCTCAGGAAGCACCTCGTGAGAGTAGGCGTCTTGCGCCTCAGGAAGCGCCTCACTAAGGGGATGTCTTGCGCCTCGCAAGAGGAGGTGTCTCGCGCCTCAGGAAGCGCCTCGCAAAGGGGGCATCTCGCGAAGGGGTGGCCTCGCGCATAAGCATCTACACCTCGACCTCATGCCTAAAACATCCCGTGAAGCTTCTCACACCTTGCACCCCTTAACAAACTTGCAAGGCCATCATTTCTTGGGCCTCTTTGAAATATGAGCCTTGCTGACGAGGCCCTACCCTACTTTTTAGGGCAGGTGTCACCAGCAAAGCTTACCTCCCATATGTATCGTTTCCAGTCAATAAGTCATCTGATACTTAGAAAGATATAAAGAGGCTAGATCAACATGCACTTCTTCGGAAGGTGAAAACATCCACTAGGTGAAGGGTACACGTATAGGTACGGAATGTACGTACCAATTAAGAGGTGTCTGGATACAAGGACAACACCCACACTAAACAAGTAGTGGAGGTACGACATGGTACCGAGGCAGGAGTACTTTTGCAAACCCCTGACACGTACTTAAGTTGACCACCACTCCTCCAACACCACAGCCACCCGCACCACTACGCCTGGTGCCACTTCTCTTACACTCATACTAAATAAGTAGTGGAGGAACCCCCACGGACTCTGACTATGTACCAAAGCCGACACCATGACCTTCTGCACCACTAATACATGTGCCACCACCCTGACGATGTACCCATGTACCATATGGTCCCCCGGGACCACAATGTATCATAAGCCATTAGAGCTTCGCTAAAAATTCTTATAAGATCAGATGAATCTAAGAGCAAAATATGAGTTTTCTTTCTACTTCCTACTTGCAATTCTCTTTCAAGTTTCTATAAGACCATTTGAGTTCATTAGATATTAATTTAAGTTCTTGAGTTTTCCATCCATATTTGGTTTATGAGTTCTTACCGTCAACACCTATCGTCGCATGCCTTTTGGATTATGCAATGCACCTGCGACTTTTCAAAGGTGTATGATTTCAATTTTCTCTAACATGGTTGAATGATTTCTTGAAGTGTTTATGGATGAATTTTCTGTATTTGGCTCCTCCTTTGATGAATATTTGCACCATCTTTCACTTGTTTTAATTCGTTGTAAAGAGAAAAACCTTGTGCTTAAATGGGAAAAATGTCATTTTATGGTTAAAAAATGAATTTTGTTAGGTCATGTAATCTCATCTGAGGGAATAGAAGTTGGTAAAGAAAAAGTTGATCTAATTTCAAAACTTCCCCCACCTAAAACTGTGAAAGAAATTAGATCATTCTTAAGCGATGCCGATTTCTATATAAGATTTATAACAGACTTTAGCAAAATTTCTCGGCCTTTATGCCATTTACTTTGAAAAGAAAATGCTTTTGTTTTTTATAATAATTTCCATGTTGCCTTTGAGAAATTGAAACATGTGTTGACTACTACACCCATTATTCGACCTCCTAATTGGAAAATACCTTTTGAAATAATGTGTGATGCTTCTGATTATGCTATAGGTGTTGTTGTAGGACAAAGACTTGAAAAAATACCCCATGTAATTTACTATGCTAGCAAAACCTTGAATGATGCACAATTAAATTATTCCACAACTGAAAAAGAATTGCTTGTTTTTGTTTTTGCATTGGAGAAATTTAGATCTTATTTGTTAGGGTCTAAAATTATTGTTCATTCTAATCATGTTGCATTAAAATATCTCTTATCGAAAAAAAAAAAAGATGCTAAGTCTCATTTGATCCGTTGGATCCTGCTTTTACAAGAATTCGACTTAGAAATACGTGATAAAAAGAAATATGAAAATGTTGTTGCTGATCATTTATCTAGACTAGTTGTTGAAACTATACATGATTCCACTCCTATTACTGAAAATTTTCCTGATGAACAATTGATGCATGTTTCTTCTTTGCCTTGGTATGTTGATATTCTGAATTATTTGGTCACTAAAGAAATACCATCTCATTGGTCTAATCATGATAAATCTAAATTTTATTCTGAGGTGAAAATTTTTATTTGGGATGATCCTTACTTGTTTAAATACTCCCCTGATCAAATAATTAGAAGATGCATTCCAAATTGTGACCAATCTAAAATTATATCTTTTTGTCATGATCATGCATGTGGAGGACATTTTAGTGGTAAGAAAACAGCTGCTAAAGTTTTACAATTTGATTTTTATTGGCCTACTATCTTTCGTGATATATATATGTATATTGTAAAGCTTGTGAACGTTGCCAAAAGTTAGGAAGTTTAACTAGACAAAACATGATGCCTTTGAATCCTATTCTTATAATTGACATATTTGATGTTTGGGGCATTGATTTTATGGGACCATTTCCTAACTCTTTTGGTAATCATTATATTCTTGTTGGAGTTGATTATGTATCTAAATGGGTTGAAGCTATTGCATGCCACACTAATGACCACAAAGTTGTGATTCGGTTTTTGAAAGAAACTATATTTTCCCACTTTTGTTCACCATGTGCTATCATTAGTGATAATGGCACACACTTTTGTAATAAGTCATTTGAAAATTTTATAAAACAATATGGCATTACACATAAAGTCTCAACACCATATCACCCACAAACTAGTGGTCAAGTTGAAGTGTCTAATAAGGAAGTTAAGCACATTTTAGAAAAAAGTGTGAATCCAACTAGGAAAGATTTATCCTTAAGACTCACTGATGCATTATGGGCGTATCATATTGCGTACAAAATGCCCATTGGCATGTCACCCTATAGACTTGTGTATGGGAAGGTGTGCCACTTACCTGTTGAGTTAGAACATAGAGCCTTTTGGGCTTTTAGACAAGACAGTTGAGAAAAGAAAGTGTAACGACCCAAATTCGCTAATAAGGCTTAAGGGCCTTGATTAGTGTGCCCGGAGGGCATGATGGGATCTATGTGTGACTTTATTGAGTAAAATGCATGATTATGATTTAAATCATGTTATATGATTATTTGAATATTTGAGATGCATGACTATGTGTATTAGTATGCATGTAGACCCTGATTGTGTTAGAAGGGCATAATAGTAATTTTGGCCATTTTGCGCATGACTGTATTGATATGTGATGCTTTGTCGAGACCACATTGTTATGTGGATGTAACTGTGATTTGTGACTCTAGACGATCCTAAAGAGCAGACTAGCGGAAAAGTCAAGGCAGGGATTTATACCCGGCTCGGAGCGAGCCTGGGGGTATAAATAGGAATTTAATGATTATACTAGGGTCTATTTTGATATCGAGGAATGTTATTGGTGATTAATTAGGTATTGGAATGCAACGGGAAAATATTAGAGACACTTGAGGAATTAGCGGGAATTGGGCAAAATGACTAAAATGGCCCTACATGGACAAAAGGGTTTAGAATTAATAGGGAGGGAATTTTGGTCAATTGGCTTCTTAGAGATAAGTTTATTGAGGCTTTATATACTTAGTGGGATTGATAGAGAGAGTGAAATGGCTGTGGAAAAGAAAGAAAAAGGAAGAAAAAGAGAGAAAACAGAGGGGTTTTTCCAAAAGGGGCGGTTTGTGCATTCTAGCACCATTTCTCTTCAAATTTCTTGGAGCAAAGCTCAGTGGAGAGCTAGGGCAGGCTGAGCATCAAGGATTCTAAGTTAGACTTGAAGATTTGGCAAGGGATTAGCAAGAACACATCAAAAATTTAGGTAAGTTTTTGGAAGTTTCAGTTTTAGGGTTTGACTGGTTTGAGCTGTGTATCTAAGCTGAATTGATGGGGATTTTAGGGGAATCCAGGCCAAGATTGAGAAGGAGCAAGCTAAGGAGGTCTAGGAATTGAATCAAAGTCGAAATTACATCAACGGTATGAATTCTAAGCCTTTAACTTTGATGTTTGACTGAATTTCTGGGTTTAGGGTTAATCATGGTAAATTTTGAGATTTGGGATGAATGTGTTTGGGTTTTGAGGATTTGGGATGCTTGGGATGAGTGGAGAGTGTTTATAAGCTTGATTTTGAGTTTGGTGAAGATTTGGGGAAGTTTGGGTTGAGATTGGCTCAAAGAAATCGCAGAAAAAGAAAATGAAGGTTGCCTGCCTGCAACTAGCGCTACAGCGCTAGTCTTTGGGCGCTGTAGCGCTAGGCCCTGTTTCTGGGGTGGTGCAGTTCTGCTTGTAGCGCTATAGCGCCCTCTTTTGAGCGCTGTAGCGCTACCCTGTTCCCAGAAAGGGGTTTTTGGGTTATTTTTAAGGGATTTTGACCTAGGGTTCGGGGTTCGATTCCACCATCTTGTTTTGTGGATCTAGGACTTCCCGGGGGGCTCGGGATTGGTCCTGAGGCTAGGTTTTTGGACTTGAGGTTTGGTGATGACTTTGACCTATGGCTGTGCTTAGGTTTGCGCTAAGGCTCGAGTGGGATCGTGCTCAAGGAGTCAAGTGATGAAAGCTATCAATTTGACAGGTAAGAAAACTATAGCACCCGTAGGACAGGGCATGGGCCCATAGTGTGATTGCAGGGCACGGCCCTATATTGTACTGCATGTTAGGGTGCAGACTTAATTGAATTGATATATGTTTGAATGTTATTGAGTTATACTATCTGTGATTATAGTAGAATGAACGGCAAAGGAGCCGGGAACAGCAAAAGAGCCGAGAACGGCAAGGGAGCCGAGAACGGCGAAAGGCCGAGAACGACAGTGAGGCCGGAAGTAACACTTATCACGTGAAGTGCTTGCAGTCAGGGTGGGACCCCAGTGGATACATGTGATATCCTTACGGTGAGGACCGAGGCCCCAGGCTCTGGTAACGCCCTTGGGACGGCATGGCCGTGTTTGTTTAGTCTGATGGATTATTTGGTTATCTATGGATTATCTGATTGGTTGATTATATATTATGCATATGCTATGTGCTGTTTGAGTTTTCTTGCTGGGCTTCGACTCACGAGTGCTCTGTGTTGCAGGAAAGGGCAAAGATTGAGTCAACCAGCCATGAGTACGGAGAGCGTGAAGCGACGCGTACATGTTTGGCCTGCCCGACTGCTTTGGTTGGGGGTTTATTCGAGAAATGGTTGTAATAATCTGTGATTTTAATAATTAATCAACTGTAAACTTATTTTAATTTGTAAATAGTTTTCAAACCTTATTTTGGGATCCCAAATGTTAAATACTAGAAGTTTTCAATGAAACAACGCATTTTTAAAGATTACAGCCTTAACTTTTGCTTAGTCACACTTTTGTTTTAAAAACCTGGGTTAGCGAGTTCTTTGCACAAAGTTTCTTTTAAAACTCACTTAGTAACGGCTCTAAGGTAGTAGGGCGTTATAGAAAGCTCCAACTAAATGAACTAGACAAAATTAGGAATGATGCATATAACTATTCAAAAAAGTATAAGGATCGAATGAAATTTTACCATGATAAAATATTTTTCTCCAGGTTAGAAAGTCCTTTTATACAACTCTCGGTTGCATTTATTTCCAGGAAAATTACGTTCTAGGTGGACCGGTCCCTATATTGTTCGAGTCATTTTTCCACATGGGACTATCGAAATTGAAAATCCTAACAATGGTGATATTTTTAAAGTTAATGGACATTAATTAAAATCATTTTTAGGATTAAAAACTGATGAAGTGAATGAAATCCTCCTTGAGGATCCAATTTACCAAGTTATTTGATTGCTTGCAATTACCCTTGGTAACTTGTGTTTATGTATTTTGTGAGTTTATTTTTGTGTGCTTGTTTTCATGTTTACTTTTGTGTGTTATAATTTTTGTTAAGTGTTTCTTGCTCTCTTGACGTTGCACCACGATGAGGTACAACCATTATAAACTCTAACCTCTTGTAAATTTTAATTTATATCTATATTTTGACACATTGAAGGCAATGCTTAAACTAAGTTTGGAGGTAGTGAGTTTAATGGTTGTTTACTATTCATTATGTTGAATGTGAGGGTATAATTTTGTTAAGTTTGTTTGAAAAATTGTGTTAAGTTTGTTTGAAAAATATATATATATTGTTTTATTGTGTTCTGTATTGTTTTGTTTAAAAAAAATTTTGGTGATATCTTTTATTTCCAATGATAAGAACCTTAATTGAGTGTAATTGTAGTTCTCTTGAAAATATGAATATTTCTTAAGCTTTACTTCTAATAATTGGGTCAATTTTGCTTAAACTACATATATATATATATATTTTTCATAATATAACACCTCTAATTTTTATAAGTTTAAATGAAAAATAATTGTTCTTAAAAATATAATTTAGAAAGCAAGATTGACTATTTGATTAAATACATAAGCTTAATCTATATTCATAAGTTTTTTAGAGTTATTATCATTGTGCAATTTTTTAAGAAATACTTAAGATATCACCAATAAAAATAAATTGTGTTTAATTTTTTTTTCTTTTTTGCTTGAGGACTAGCAAAACTTTATGTTTGGAGGTGTGATAACTTTACAAAATAGAGTTATTTTACCACATTTTTATGCTAATTGTTGCTTAGTCTTTGAGTTTTAAAGTAACTTATTAAGTTTTTAAGTAATTTTGAATTTATTAGTCTAATTGTAATTTTTTAGATTTTTATATGCTTTTATAGATATTTTATTATAATTTGTTATAGTTTAATTATTTGAAATAGTATTGTTAAGTTAGAAGTAAAAAGATGTATTTTTGAGCTTAAATGTTTAAGTAAATTAATTTTTAATTAATATTTTCAAAGAATTATTATGACTCAGTTTATAATTTAAATTATCTGATTATGATTTAATTTATTTTGTAGGAAAATTATTGCATTTGAGGTGCTTGAAGTAGAAAAATAAAGAAAAGAAAATAAAGTTGTGATGAAAGGAGAATTATGGCATTTTTGAAGAGGAAATAAACAAAAAATGGCACCTGACCCAAGCTTCCAGGCCCAGCCCGAAACCCCCAGCTGCCCCAAACAGCCACCTGGGCCCAACGCCTCTAAGCCCACGCCTAGCTGCCTCAGCCAGCCCATGCCACCAGCCTAGGCCCAATCCATCTACACCTTGCTGCTTCCCAGCCACACGGGCCCACGCCCAGCTGCCTCAGCCAGCCCCACCTGCCACCGTGGGCCTGCACCCTCACAGCCCATTCGGCCCAGCCCGCCTGCACCAGCCACCAAGCCACCTCTTTGTTCTTCTTGAGCCCAACAAATGCCGCAATGTCCCTTTGTCCCTTTATGTCTAAAAATGTCATTTTTTTACCCAATTTTTCTACACATTTCACTTCAAAATTCATCATGACACCCTAGAATTTACCCATACTTGCCATATTATTATTAATTTAATTAATCTAATCAATTTAATTAATTTAAATTTATTATTTTAATAATCTCATTTTGGCTATAAATATGTAATTTCAAGACCCTTTTTTGTGTGCTTAATTTTTTGGTTACCATCATCTTTTCTACCATTCTCTCTTCCATTTTAGTGTTTTTCAAGAGCATTTTTCAAGTATGTCTTCTTTTTATTGTGTAATTTTTGTTCTAGTTATGTGCTTCTAATCTTTTTCATTAGATTTTTAAGATCATGATGAAGCAACTTGTAACTAGGTAGTATTTATGTTGTATGTTGATTTCCCTTGTAATGCAACAAAGTTTATGGATTTTTCTTCTTCATATATGTCTTTCATCTTTAATATCTTATATTTTGGATTGTTAGATAATATTGTACTTTTTTCTTCATTTTGCAAAACATAATATTCTTTGTGTAAGATGTGTCATTAAATTGTACACATCCAATGCTTAGAACAAAAATATTATGTTTTGCCTTATAAATAATGTTGTTTGATTTTTTGTTGTTTCATTAGGTTGATTCACATTAAATACTTTGAATTTTTTTTTTTTTTTTTAAGTGAAGAAAAATCCTATCTTTTTAGAAATAATTTGTGCTTAAAATTATAAATCTATTTGAAAAATGATAGTTTGACTTGTTTTAACTATCACTAAAACTTGGGAATCAATATACTAATAAGTATTATTAAACTTACATTTTGTGGATTCTAGTATCTTAATAATATTTCTTTTACAACTTATTTTCAAATCATAATTAGTTTATTTTTATTCTCTTAAATAGCTTTATTTTAAATCTTTTATTTTATGCTCATAACATTAAATCTCATCAATCTTTGGAGCTAGGTTAGAATTTATTAATTTTGTTTAAAATAGTTTTCTTTTTTATTTTAGACAACTCATTTGCGTCCGACATCCTTGCTTACACGATCACTATTCTATATGAACGATTCGTGCGCTTGCGATATAAATATTTAAAACATACCCATTTTGGGTCCATCAGTCTTGGACCTATCTTTTTTTCTCATCGGTCTTTTTTCAATACTTCGTTATTTTTCCCTGATTTGTGATGCCACGTGCCTCTTTCTCATTCCCCATGTCTTCTCTGGATTTTTGAGGGATAACAAAGCCAGTTTAGTACTACGAGAGGTACATGAAGGATTTTGCGGTGATCACGCCGAGGGGCAAAGCCTTTCCAAAAAGATCTTAAGACAAGGGTATTTTTGTCCCACCATGAATGGAGATGTGATGGATATGTCAAGAAATGCGACTTATGCTAGCGCTTTGCCAACATTCCTTGTGCGCCTCCAAATGAGCTTACTCAAATGACCAGCCCATGGCCTTTTTTGTCTAGGGCATCGACCTTATCGGGCCTTTACCTACAGGGAAAGGGGAGTAAAATACACAATAGTGGCCGTCGACTACTTCACAAAGTGGGTTGAGGTCGAGCCGCTCGCCACAATTACCTCCAAAAAGGCTTTGGACTTCGTCATAAAAAATATTGTTTGTCAGTATGGGCTTCCGAGGAAGATAGTGTCTGACAACGGATTGTAGTTAAGTGTTCACAGACTTCAGTCAACAGCATGTTGTCATCAAGAGCTTCTCTTCTGTAGCCCATCCACTGGCCAATGTCCAAGTGGAAGCAGTGAACAAGACACTCAAGTCCACTCTAAAGAAAAGGCTGGAGCAGGCAAAAGGAGCTTGGCCCGAGGAGCTTCCTAGGGCATTATGGAGCTACTACACCACTGCCTGGACCTCCCCTGGCCACTCTCCCTTCTTGATGGCCTACGGGTACGAGGATATGCTCCCGATTGAAGTAGCAATCTCCACACACCGATGGGATACGTATGATCCGACCACGAACCATGCCTTACTTCGGGAGTCCCTGGACCTCGTGGAGGAGCTACGCGAAGCTTCTCAGCCACGAGTAGCATTCTACCAACAAAAGGTGGCCAGGTATTTCAACTCCAAAGTGAAATATAGAAAATTCAGGATCGGAGATCTGGTGTTGCGAAGAGTCTTCTTAGCCACCCGAGATCCAAGTGCAGGAGTGCTGGGACCCAACTCGAAGGGCCCATACCAAGTCGAAAGCATTGTATGTCCGGGAACATATAAATTAGCCTGACTTAGTGGGGAGTTGATTCCTCACGCCTGGAATGCCAAGCATCTCTGTCGGTATTGCCAGTAGCATCTGCAACAAACATTGTAAATTTCTGTAATCCCCCCTGTAGCCTTCAGGCACATGTAATGGAAACTGTGTATATAAAACACGATAAGAAATTTGTTTGTTTTGCTTATGTTCTTTAGTTTCTATTATATTCTATTAATTATGTGTTAGAGCACCCGCTCGCCTGGACAGGTGACCGCAGACTAGTCTCCGATCACTTGGGGGCATGGAGTTGGGGCAACACTACGCCTCACAAGGAACGACCTAGGAAACTAAACTACTTGTCAATATCCAAGAGGAGTAAGCCTAGTCTCGCTATCCCGAGAATAGAAAATCCTAGGAAACTAATAAATTCTAGCCTTGAAGGTAGCTTGTTCCAGGCAGAACTAAACTTAGTACCTAGGAGCTAGATAACCCAAGTAGCGTGAGAATAGACTATAGTTACCTCTTGTGGACACCAAGCCCAAGGAGCTCTAACTAAGTCTCTTGGTCTTGAGATGCGAACGGAAGGCCGAGTACCTTATACTTGGCCTCGGGAAGTCCGGTATATAGGAAGCTTGGCTAGTCGACAAGCGAAGCGCCCTTAATATCATTATATCCCATATTTAGAAAATCCAATGTAACAAACTTAAGAATTTAGTTTACCTCCCGAGGACAGCTCGCGCCCGGAGAGTAATAACCAAATCCTAATATGTACGATACGAACGGATACCCAAGCGGCCTATGCCTGGGCGTCTCGTTAGCATCACCTCCCGAGAAGGTAGCCCAGAAGGTAGGCATGCACTAGGGGAGCAGTGTCGAAACCCCCAACCTCTCGAGTAGTGCATACTTGGGGGGCAGGTGCTTCCACATGCTAGAACCCATGAAAGCCGGAATCTTCGGATTATAGGGGCATAAGGTGACGAGTAAAGACCTGCAGTAAATTTCGTGTCAAAGTCACCTCTAGGAATGTGGGCCTACAAGAGACTAAACGCAGAAACCATGTATTTGAAACAGCTTTATGTTCTTGTTCTCGTGACATTCGTGTTTCATTGAATTTATAGAACCAAGTGTTCAAACGATCCGAATTCTTATTCTCGTGACATTCGTGTTCTGTTGAATTTATAGAACCAAAACTGAGTTCTTATTCTCGTGACATTCGTATTACGTTGAATTTATAGAACTGAGAGTTTAAAAATGATTTGAGTTCTTGTTCACATAGCATTCATGTTATGTTGAATTTATAGATCCTAAACTGAGTTCTTGTTCACGTAGCATTCGTGTTATGTGAATTTATAGAACCAAAACTGGGTTCTTGTTCTCGTGACATTCGTGTTACGTTGAATTTATAGAATCAAGAGTTTGAAAATGATTTGAGTTCTTGTTCACGTAGCATTCGTGTTATGTTGAATTTATAGAACCAAAACTGAGTTCTTGTTGTCGTGACATTCGTGTTACGTTTGAATTTATAGAACCATGTTGAGAATGATTTGAGTTCTTATTTCTCGTGACATTCGTGTTACTTTTGAATTTATAGAACCATGTTGAAAATGATTTGAGTTCTTGTTCTTGTAGCATTCGTGTTACGTTGGGTTTATAGAACCAAGTGTTTAAAATGGTTTGAGCACTTATTCGCGTGCCAAATTAGGTTACACTGAATTCAAAGAACCAAATCAAGTGAAAGAAAAGATGCGTAGTTAAATAAGAAAATAAGTACAATCATGCTCGGAGGCTCGAGCATTAAAATGTATGTTTATACCCCTAAAAGTTGTGGCATGCAGGCCTAATCTTACTCAAGGAATTACTGGGGCCTTCGCCTGATGGCACCTCTGTCACCAACTCGACCACGGGGTTGTTGAGAATCCGGCTCGCTGCTGTGGTCTCTCTCTCTTGAACTTCACAAGCAATGCCCGCCTCGAGACACGCTTTGAGTTTGGTCCTCATATCAGGATCCTTTGTGGAGGATAGGTCCATGTCTTTGTTGTTCTACCACGCGGTAAAGAGCATCTCCTCAGCCATCACATTGAGGTCCTTGGACAGGTTCCTGTTGGTTTTTTTCAGCTCAACAACTGGGCTTCAAGGTCCATCCGACTTATCCAAAACTACTCACAAACTCGGACCAGTTCCTCTTCCACAGTCCGTGTCTGGATCACGGCATCTTCCAACAGCTTGGCGGATGTCTCCTCCAAGGCGGACAGGTTTGACCTCTCCACGACCAGTTGATCCTCCACCTCGCAAAAGCGACCCCTGGTATCCTCCATCTCTTTTTGAAGCCATGAATGTTCCTCCAGAGGAACTTCCATCTCTTTGGTTTAAGCAAGCTCCACCTGAATGCGGGCCAACTCATCCCGAGTTTTCTTCAGCTCAAGAGACCGCGTCAGTACTAGGTCCCCGAGTCATTGGTTTAAGGCAGCAACCTATGAGTTCAGATTAATGAATCAGCCAAAAAGACAAGACATTCATCGCGCCCAAAAATAAACCAAGGCTTACCCTAGTGGCAGCATGTCGACTAGTTGCCACCAGTGCCACCTCGTTGTCACCACCGGAACGGGCGAAGCTGCCTACGATCATTTCGTACAGGGATGTCGTTAGCCCATGCATGAGTTATGTGTCAAGTGGCATGGCCCTCTCTCCTATTCTCCTCGTAAGGAGAGGTTAAAGTTCTTCGCGGTGGAGAGCAAAGATAGATTCTTTCATCCAGTCCTCACGCAGGAACTCAGTCAACAATTGGACGCTCTTGTTGCCATCATCGATGCAAGCATTGTAGTACTCGGTGACCTCCTTGTGCAGATCTGATCCGTCATCATCATAGTACTCTGGAAAGATAACTAGACGAGGATCCTTGGCTTGAGGGGGACTGGTAGGAATTTCTTTACTTTTCCCAAAGAACCCCTTATCTCAAGGGGAGGAGACCTCAAGGTCTATGACCTCGCCGGCGACTGCTACGCCCGAGGTAGGGGCCATCGGAGCAGCGGATAGGATGTCGGAACAAATGGAGGAGGTGTTGGCACAGTTTTCAGGACCGTCTGGAGGTCAATCTTGGAAGGGCCCGACACCTTTTAATGCTTCGAGTGCATCAAATTGGAAAGGCCCATGTTATTTGTGCAAAAGAAACATCTTGGTCAGTCACGATAAATGAAGGGAAAACCAAAATAGGATAATACATGCATAAAAAGAATGTTAAAACTCCTCGGGATCCCCCACCACGGTCCGGCTCCTCGGAGTGGAGAAGGGTACTAGCAATGTCACGTATGAGATGACCCATCTCTTATGTCAAGTTGGTCTCGTACTGACAAAACCAAGATGCATACATAGTCTTCGATTCGTCAAGAGGTATGAAGCCGAGAAGGTGCCTTCTTCTTTTTGGGTTGTGAAGGAACACGTCGATAATATCTTGGTAATCTTGATACTCTTCTGTAGACCAGCAACACTCCGAGACTTGGCCGCACTCGAGAAGGGAGGGAGAGACTAAGATATGGCTGGGACTAGTTCCCTCCCCTACGCACCTAGAATAATGGAGAAGGATCGTAGATTTACCTTGGTGTGTGGAGGATGATTCGATCCCCGCTTCTAGCTTCGCTTCAAGATCTTCATCTTCTTGCGCCTCCTTGACAGCTTTGATGGCAAGAACACCATATGCGCGCTCCTCGTGAAAGCGCTGCTGGTATTGCTGGAGTGCCTTGGCCGCCATGAAGTCTGTGTGCAGCTTTGCTTCTATCTGAGACCTCTTCGAGTCTTAGAACGGGGTAAGGACCATGGGATTCACACTTTACCCTGCTTGCAGCAGCCCACATTGTCGAAGACGGGCATCAGTGAAGAGACAGGGAAGCTCTAACTCCTCGTCGGAGAGGGAGCTCATCGCCCGAAGCCTCTTGTCGAAGGATTCCACGAATAGGGTACGACGATATGGACCTAATCAAGAAAATAGATACGGATGTCATTTAAGAGCTAAGGGCTCGGGCTAGCTTATGAAGTTTAAGTACTTACTAACGGTGGTGAAGTCCAGGAGTAAGGTAGGATTAGTCCTCGTCGAGAAGCCATCCGCCCAAAAGAATTGATCTTTGTAGGCCCAAGCGTGATTTTCATTGCCGCACGGAGCTTTATAACCTCTTTTCCCTAGACTTGCGTATTTCATCAGGGTGTAATACCCTCTCTTCTCCCCTTTCTTCGAGCATTGCCGAAAACTGTAGATATACAGTATTTCGGCAGGAGAAGGGGTAGGCAAGTCCTTGCTTTTGTATAGGACGTAAAGTCTGGCCAACACCTGATAACCACTCGGGGACATTTGGAACGGGGCTATGCCGACGTACTTGAGGAAGTCAATGTAATATTGGTGTAGTAGTAGTGCTGCTCCCGCCTGAAGGTGTGAGACACTCCAAGGCCCGAGTCCGTGGACACTTTCGTGTGCCCTCTCATCCTCCCAAGCAAGTCACACTAGTATCTCATTGTCTTCCACCCCGTAGTTGGCGATTATTTTATTTAAGCCCCCCCGATGCTGAAGTTTGCTCAGAATGTCCTCTGCTTCGAATCTGATGCCGAGATATGGGGTATTTGATAGCATCAAGCTAATGTTGGCCTCTTCTTCCGAGAGGCCAGCTCTGCAGGGCATCTCCGCTGCCGGTTTAGAATTCTCCCGAATGGTAAGAGCCTAGCTACTACTGGCCACATGCTTCCCCTTCTCAGAACGTTGTTCTACCTCCCGGACCATCTGGAGGATTTCTTCGTCGAAGGCGTAGAATCCTTGTTGGTGGAGTTGATTGTAATGTCCCAAAATTACCTAATAAGGCTTAGGGCCTTTATTGGGGAGTCGGGATGGAAATATATGGAATTACGTGTTTAATTGCTATATTAGTTGTAAATATGTGAATTATGTGATAATATGATTAAATGCGCATATTTAGGGATATTAAATATGCACGTGGTCCGCTTCTTATTAGAAGGGCAATTTTGGTAATTTGGCCCGTTGCGGGCATAATTATATATTATGTACATATATGTGATATATGTGAGAGACCACATTATTATGTGGGTTTATTTGAACTATTCGGCACGAGGCGATCCTAGGGAGTAAGTTAGCGGGAAAGTCACAACGGGACCCGATACCTGACTCGGGGCGAGCCAAGGGGTATTTTGGATATTGGATAATTAATCGGGTTGTGGTAATAATTAATTGGAGATATATTTGAAGTTAGAGAGTCTAGGAGGGAATGTTGGGGAAATTTACCATTTTTCCCTTGGGGACATTTTTGGTACCCCGAGCCTTAGAATTAACTTAAGTCACTTAAGTTAGAAACCCATAGAGTGTTCAGCCTAAACTGACTCTTTCCCTCTCTATTCACTTGTTTTTCTCTCAAGCTTTCCTAAGCTAATATCATTGGAGATTAAGGAATTTGGGGCTAGAAACCAAGGAGATTTTGGGCTAGGATCACATGAGTTGAAGCTTAAGTCTTGAGGGATTCAATCTTCATCAGAGGAAAGCCTTGAATTTGATTTCTAGCTTTTAAATTCTGAGTTTTCATGGCTGGTTTTTAAGTGTTCTTGAGCCTTTAAAGTTCAAAGATTTAATTGGTGGTTTAGTGAGTTTTGAAGCTAGTTTTCTGATGGGTTTTATTGCTAGGAACATGTTAGAGTAATTGTGTTAGTTAATTACTGTTATTGGGATGATTTTGGGTTAAATTGGATGGGATTTGGCTATTGAAAATGGGGGTTTTTCTGGGTTCGAATGGGTCAGGTCGCGGCTTTGCTCTTGGTGTGTCGCGGCCCTCTAGAACAGATGGAAGCCAGGGAGGGCTCTACCGCCAGGGCGCGTCGCGGCGCCTTTTAGGCTGGGTCGCGGTGCGTGTCTAATGTCTTAGGGAGGCTGAGCCTCTGGTTGAGGTGGGCCGTGACACAAGGGCATGGGGTCGCGGCTCTTAGGGGGTTTTTGGACCTCGAGAAGGTTTTGAGCGCAGGAACTCAACCTTAGGGGCTCAGGATTATTTCCACTACCCAGTTTGGTGGAACCCGAGGCCCCAGAGGCTAGGACTTGGTCCGGAAGCCTTTGATCATTTGATATTAATAGAATCCTATTTTATGGTTGTGACTTAGGGTATCTCTAGGGGCTCAGAACCGGGATCATGCTCGAGGCTCGTTCTTATTTGCGCTTGCCTGGACCTAAGGTAAGAAAACTGCACCTGGAACGTGTTGTATGTGATTAGGGCTTGGCTCGTCTGTTGTATATTAATATGTTTAGGGCTTGGGCCCCAAGATTGGTTATGTTAGGCTATTGTTCTAAATGCTTGTTGATAAATGCTTAAGTGCTTATATTCGTTGCATGAATTCTATGGTTGGGGCATGTGGCCCCGTTATATGAATATGTTAGTATTATGAAAATGGTTATTCAATGGGATTATATGATTATCATGAATATGTGCTTAATTTGCCGGGATGTGCCTATCCACATCTGTTTCTTATAAATAAGATATGTAATCTTGGATCAGGGCTTGACGTATGAGTCAAGGACGGCAATAGCGCATTGTGCGCTGGTCGAGAGGCATTGGCCTTAACCAACAACATACTATTACGTTGATCAACTCTAAGGATGATGGTGAACCACGGGGGTTGGGCGAGCTCTATGGCTAGTGAAATAGAGCTAAGGGTGAGGCCCCAGGTGACTCTATGGTCACGTAGCTAAGGCATAGGCCCGGGAAGTGGCTTAAAAGCCAACTGAATAGGGCAGCGGCCCCAGGTTGATCCAATGATCATGTGATTGAACTTAAATGACATTGGCTGAGTTAATGTTATTGATTATTGTTGAATGTTTATTTTAAAGCTATATTCTCTGTTGTTACACGTTCTGTTTTCTTGCTGAGCCTCGGCTCACCGATGCTTTGTGGTGCAAGTAAGTGAAAGGGAAAGCTTGACCAGCCATGAGTTGGAGAGCTTCGGTGGCGGCGTGTACATATGCAACTGCTCGACCATCACCTTCGGGGTTATCTCAGAGGAACTAGGGTTATAGCCCTGTTTTGCCGTTTAGGCCGGCTGATGTAACTTTTGATATGTATTTATCCTTTTTAACAGTTGAGTTGTAATATTTTGTGATCCCATGTTATATAAAACTTTTGGAATAAAATTCAATGGTTCTTTGACCAAAATTTTTAACCCTAACCCTTGTCACCAACCTTAGTTACACGATTTAAACCGAATGACCTGATTAGCAGGTCTGACACAATTTCAAGTACACTGTGTAACGATCCTGGATTAGGAGGGCGTTACATTGATGAAGCTCCTCGGACATCTAAAAACAAACACCAAGCAGTTAGCGCCATGACCCGAAGGAGGTTGGGTCAAAACGAGAGCCCCTAAGACAACTACTCGGGGAAGAAGAAGGGAAAAGAAAATATAGTCTAGTGGTTCTGGGATGTCCTCGGAGCCAAGTACTTCACACCAGAGGCACCACCGGAAAATATGAACACCATCAGAGATGATGAACATCACCGGAATCTCCAGATTCCGGCCAAGGACGTGGACTAAGGAAAAATGCCCCAAAACACCACAGATCGGTTAAATGGGCCAGTTAGGCCATTTATGGTCACAAATAAGGAAAAAACAAACTAAGAAAGGTTTAAAAAACAACTTTTAAGCATGCATCCTAAACTCTCAAATACGCATGAAAACAGGAACTCATAGTTTGGGGATACTTACTCGAAATGAAGCATCGGATTGTGGTTAATCGAGTGCGAACTTTGAAAAACAATTGGTCGTTCACCCGGAAGTATGAAGCCTCGCACCAGTCATCTAGAATGATAGAAAAAACTGGAGAAGAGGCAATGTCGGAGAAAGGTTTAAGAAAGTTTGAAGAGTTAGAAGGCACAAAAAATTTGAAATGAGCTAAAGTAACGTTGGGGAATTTGATTCTCAACCATTTATAGACCCAGTGATTGGGGGCGAAGTAAAGTCAACCCAATCGTTGGATTATCTTAGACCTGGGTACTCAAGTACGATCCAAGGGCCTAAAATTGAAGCAGCACTGTAACGCCCTACTTCCTTAGAGTCGTTACTAAGTGAGTTTTAAGACAAAACAGTGCAATGAACTCGCTAACCGAGGTTTTGAAACAAAAGTGTGACTAATAAAAGTTAAGGCTGTAATCTTTAAAAATGCATTGTTTCAATAAAAACTTCAAGTAATAAACATTTGGGATCCCAAAATAAAGTTTGAAAGCTATTTACATCTTGAAATAAGTTTACAGTTGATCAGTTCTAAAATCATAGATTATTACAGCCATTTTCAAATAAACCCCCAACCAAAGCAGTCGGGCAGGCCAAACATGTACGCGTCGCTTCACGCTCTCCGTACTCATGGTTGGTTGACTCAGTCATTTCCCTTACCTGCAACACAGAGCACCCGTGAGCCGAAGCCCAGCAAGAAAACTTATGCAGAACATAACATATGCATTTATACAATTTATCATAACAGATAATCCACATATATATAAGTCAACCATTAGACTAAGCAAACACAGCCATGCCGCCCCAGAAGCCTTACCAAAGCCTGGGGTTTCGGTCCTCACCGTAGGGATACCACATGTATCCCTCGGGCCCTGCCCTGACTATAAGCATCCCATGTGCTAAGTGTTACTTCCGGCTCCGCTGCCGTACCCGGCCTACACCGCACTCGGCCCTTGCCGTTCATTTCATTACAAACATATATAACATAAATCAAGCAACATTCAAACATATGCCAATTTATTTAAATCTTCACCCTAACATGTGATGCAATATAGGGCCATGCCCGGCAATCATCTCATCATGCAACATGCAATATAGGGCCGTGCCCCGCAATCACACTATGGGCCCATGCCCCATCCTACAGGTGTTATAGTTTTCTTACCTGCTTCCCGAGCTTTCCGATGCACCAAGGCCACAAGCACGGTCCTCTATCACGAGCCTCCTCGAAATCCTAGTCACAACACACATATAACACTTTTAATACTAACCAACCCAAAACCACTTCCCGGGACCAATCCCGCACTCTCGGAACCCCCAAAACCTTAAAACAATACCCCGGAGACATCCCCCGAACCCCCGAAGCAAAGGCCTAAAATTGCCAAAAATGACATCCTGAAATTGGCCTTGTGCCGCAGCACCCAACAAGACAGGGGCTCCTCGCCGCGGCATGCAAAAACTGTGCCGCGGCACGCCTTTGCAGACCCAGAATTCTGGGTTTTCTCTTGCGTTTCCACCGAGCTAAAACCTTCCCAAATCATACCAAACCAATACCCAAACCCCAAAATCAATTTAAAACTTCAAATAGACCATACATCAACCCATAAACATCATAACCCAACTCAATAACACAATCACACTCAAAATCACCCATTTGATTTCAAATTTCAGAAAACTCAAACCCAAAGGCCAAAAACACAACCCAAGCTTGAAAAAACCTAAACCATGGCTCCAAAATCTTAAACCATAATAGAAAAGAAAACCCAAGGATGTTTAAAACTCTTACCTCAATCGCGAATTCAACTTTGAGCCCCCTCCAAATCCAGCTTCAAGCCAAAACCTCTTGATTCTTCTCCTAAATTACCCAATTTTCAGCTCCTTTCTTCCTCTCCTTCTCTTCTAGATTTTCTTCTCTTAATTTTAACAAAACCCTCAAATGGCTAAGCCTAAACCGAGTACCCCATATAACCCAGCTGCAATATGTCTAAACCCCATGTCAAATGACCATTTTTCCCCTCCTTACCTATCCTTTCCTAACTAAACCTCAAGGGCTTACTTGTCATTTCCTATCCATTGCAATTCTACCACTTTACCATCTAAACTTGTTACTCTCTATGGTTACTAACAGTTACATAAGTTACCAAAATCTCTCAAGGACTAAGTTACGAAATCCCCGAAATACCCCTAGGCTCCTCCCGAGCCGGGTATAGAATTCCCGTTGTGACTCTTAAGTTAACTAGCTCTCTAGGACCGTCTCGGCACGTGCATCACAATAATAACACCACACTTACGTGGTACAATTCACAGAATACAATTATCACATATATGCCCTCAGCGGGCTAAAATTACCAATCTACCCCTATCATGCAAACGGGGTCCACATGCATAATTATTTCACCTAACATGCATACTAACCACGTAGTCATGCATCTCAATGTTCAATTAGTCATATAACATGCTTTAAATCATAACCATGCATTAAACTCATAAAATCACACATAAATTCCATTATGCCCTCCAGGCACACTAACCAAGGCCCTTAAGCCTTATTAGCGATTTTGGGTCGTTACAGGCACAGATCATGACCATTGGCATTGGAAAAGGGAAATCTCGAGTGTAAACTAAAAGGACACCTAGGGTACGGAAAAGATGTTTCAGGCTGTGGAATTTACCTTACATTAATTGCACAGATTGACGGGTCCAACAATGGGGTTGCGACATGTGGCAGGAAATCTCATAATGACATCAGCGGAAGTCCAAGCGTTTCATCGCAAGGACCTTTTGAAACCCTCATCAGTTTTAAGTCTTCACTGTCCGAGGACATGTAGAGACTTGGGGGGGAAAATGTTGTCTGTGTTTTCACCCGAGGACATGTGCCTCTTATTTATGAGGCAGCGCCCAAAAGATATGTCCTCAGGAGATTGGTCCAACAGTTAGAGGTCAACCTCCTCAGATAAGGAGAAGGCGTCGACATCTTTCCTGGGCCATGTCTCGAGAGCCATGAATGTCTTCATAAGGTTATCTCCCGGGGATGCTTGATAGTTCACGACTTTTCCTTGCTCCTAGCTATATTCCAAGCTGAGGGCCTAGTCCTCGGAATCTTAGGAATAGGCCAGGTGTCAGCCAATGCGGATTAGCTGCCTCAGAGGAAGACCTGACAACCTTTTTGGGCGATCTGCCTACAGTGTTACCGATGGTACGACTCGACAACTCGCACTCCCACTACGCCACCCGACACGGAAATACGTACAGCATGCCCTTACAGTCTCAGGGGCATGTTCCCCGTAAAGTGGTTACCTTTCTGCAATGGGCCCCACAAATATCGCTTGGGTAGTGGTCTCTATTCAATGAAGCCCGATGCATTGAAGTGTATTAATCCCTCATTTATGGGAAGAATGTGTATTAATTACTTATGATTAACATTAATGGCCCCAGCCTCTATAAATAGGGCTGGGAACCTCATTGTAAGGGGTGGTTTTTCTTTAGAGAAAACTATTTGTACTCGGAGCAATCTAAATGTTGCCTGAGAAGACACTATAAAAGCCTGCAATCACAAGCTTGCAATCTCCCTAATACTAGAGACACATGGACTAGGGTTTCTTTTACAACCTAAACCACGTAAAAATCTTTGTGTTCTTACAGTTATTTCTTTAACCTCTCTTATAAAAGTTGACAGGGAAAAAGGCGGTCAACAAATATGTTTAATATACGATTTACATGAAAATAAACAAGATTATGAATAAGTTTTCCCAACAATTGGCCTCAGAGCCTTTGGTAATCTTTATTTTCATGCATGAACATGTTAAAAATTAAATTATTTGATGTGTTGAGTAACTGGATGGATTTCATGTTTTTATAAAAGCATATTGAATTTTATGTGATTATTAGCAATTTTAGCTTTTTTTGTTGTGTTTTCAATGCCATTAATTTTTAAGAATGTTTTATTTTGTGTAAAACATGGTTAAAATGAATTAGCCTGCACAGCTCCCACGTGCACAACACGCTTGCGCACCCTCGGCAGCCAGAAGCCCTCCGCGTACGCATCCTGTAATGCCGCAACTGTGAACAGTACCCAACCCGGTATTGTTCACCCATAATTTTTTTTTAAAATTAAGGAAAATAAAATTATGAAATTGATTTTTTATAACAAACCCAAAAATATCAAATTTATTTTAACATTTAAATATATATTTTTTTAAATAAGATATTTTTGTTGTTTGATATTTAAAAAAATTAGATATTTTCTACAAAGATTTAAATTCAAATTTAAAAATAGGCTAACAACATAATTTTAAATCTAATTAAGATATCAGATGTTAAATATATTTTCTTTTAATTACTTGTTATTTTTATTATATCTTTTATTTGAAAATATTAATATTTGTTTATTCTATAATTTTGAATATTTAAAGTATTTGAAATTTGTTAGCTAGATATTTTTATGGATATTTAAATTTGTAACTATTTTAAGATATTTTAGGATTGTTATAACTATTAATATTTTTTTTAATAAATGGTTAAAATATTTGCTTATAGTTGTAACAACACAATATACTTTTTGAAAAACAGTTAAGATATTGATTTTAAATTTTAAAATTGGTTAAATTTTGAAAAATATCACCTTTTTTCAAACAATTAATAAAATATATTTTTTTTAATAAATGGGATTTAGATTAACTTTAGTTAGTTGTTGATAAATCCTATTTAAATTAAATTAATATTTTTTAAATTAACATAAACCAAGTTGATTGTTGATAAATGAAATTTAAATTAACTTTTGTTAATTGTTGATGAATTTCATTTAAATTGACTTATTTTTGTAAAAATATAATTAATTTGAATTTTGGATAAATTCTAGAAAATTAATTGTGGTATTTTTGCAAATGAAATAATTGTGGTATTTTTGCATAAATTCATAGACTGCTCGTATAGTAACATGATTAGGTACATCCAATTATAACATGTCTGTTTGCATTATATATAGTATTTTTGCAATTGGGCTTAGATACATATAGTGGCCCATATGTTTGCTTAATATATGGATTTTGCCAAATAAAATATTCACAAAATGCTATGTTTTATGTAATGCCCCGAATTCTCCGATGTGGTTTAATGGTGGGATTAGTAGGCCGGGAGGGCCATACTTGTTTAAATATGCCATTAAATGATAAAATGCATGTATATGTGAATTATATTATAATATGATGTTAAATGCATACATGTGGGTCCACATTTTGAATTACAGGGGTGTGATGGTAATTTGGCCCGTTGAGGGCATAATTGTATATTTGTATGCATGTCGGTGATATATGTTGAGAACACATTATGATGTGGGTTTGTTCAAGCTATTCGGCATGAGACGATCTTGGAATATTGATTAGCGGTCTAGTCACAACAGGTTTAAGTTCGGGGCTCGGGATGAGTCTCGGGGTGATTTTAAGGATTAGAGCGTTGCCGGGAATTAATGGGTAACGGGATATGAATTATTGGTGTTTGAGATTATCGAGAATAGCGGGAATTGGAGAGCGTTAATTATGATTAACGAGATAGGTGGAAAATACCAATTTTGCCCTTGGGAGCCCTTAGAAACCTTAAATTGACCAAGGGGTAAAATGGTCATTTCACCCCTAGGATAGATATAACCATTTTTGGCTGAGAAAGAGGTAGGAAAATAGAGTAAGTTC
Organism: Humulus lupulus; assembly: GCF_963169125.1. Lineage (NCBI taxonomy): Eukaryota > Viridiplantae > Streptophyta > Magnoliopsida > Rosales > Cannabaceae > Humulus > Humulus lupulus. The sequence continues at coordinate 186,249,795 of NC_084796.1, forward strand.
AAGAGCCTTCCAGTATCTATTTCTCCTTCAGTTTCCTTTGAGATTTTTGAACCATTCTTGAGGATTCAAGCTTGGGGAGTAAGCCTTGGGAGTATGGGAGAGTGTTCCTCCATTGAAGAGCATCATAAGCTGAGCTTTGGGTAAGTTTCTAACCATAGAATTCCCTGGTTTGCCCTGTTTTAGTTCTGTTTTATAGTTGTGATTTCTAGGTTGAGATATTAGTTTTGTTGGGAGTTTTGGCTAGGGTTCCTATGGTTGTGATGTTTGGGGTATGTTAGGTTGGTTTTTGGGTTCATTTGGCACCAAAAAAGGGATTTGGAAGCATTGGAATCAGGTTAGAATCGAAGGAGATGAAGAAGGAGGTTTCAGGGGGTTTCTGATCTGGATGTAGCGATATAGCACCCACCTTAGGGCGCTACATCGCTACTCAGGGGGCATTGGGGCGTGTTGGAGGTTCTGAGATTAGCGCTGGGGCGCTAGGGATCAGTGCTGTAGCGCTACTCTGTTCCTTCAAAGTCCCGTTTTGGGTGTTTTTAAGGGTTTTTGACCTGGGGTTTCAATCCTTAAGGCCCGGGATCGAATCTACTCACTGTGTGGGCATGTTTCGAGGTCCCGAGGGTGGTGCTTAGGTTAAGACCCTATCCATGTTGATTTTCATTAATGGAGGCTATAATTGGTTGTGATTAGGTAACCGCTAAGGAACCAAAAGATCGATCGTTCTCAGGAGTCGTTCTTATAATATTTCTCGCTCGAACCTGAGGTAAGAAAACTGCACCTTGTGTATATGTGACATGAGTATTTGTATTGAGGCATGTTGATTGATAAATGTGTACATGGATTGCATATTAAATGCTAGTGAATATTGTTTACTTGTATATGGCACTGACTAGTCAGGGACACTGACCTAAGAGTCAGAAACGGCATAAGCGTCCTGAACGCAGGGCCGAATGAAGATTAGATCTAACCGATATCAGCATTGAATGGCTCTAAGGCATTAATGCTGGAACGACCCTAAGGTCGATGAACTTATAAGTGCTTGGCTAGTCTAAGACTAGTTACTGAGAGCTAGGGCCTAAGGCCCAGGTGACCGCTTGTCACATGGCTAGGAAACGATGTTCCAGGGTTATGACTCTATGGTCATGAGGAAGGTTATGTTGGTGACCAGTCACCATGCACCTATCCTGTTTAAACTAATTAAAGGTTCATTTACCTGTTAAGCCCCAGTGACCCCATCGTCACAAGGCTGAAGCGAGTTATTCCCAATTTAGTGACTCTTGCGACTGTCACCTATCTGTTTTGGACTGATAGTCCTAAATGATTATTATGATCATTGTTGATATTATATCATGCTGTATTGTGTTTTCTTGTTGGGCCTCGGCTCATGGGTGCTATGTGGTGCAGGTAAAGGGAAAGAAAAGCTCACCAAGCCTTGAGTGGAGATCTTAGGTGGTGATGTGTATAGTTGCGGCCGCTTGACCACCACGCCCAAGGAGTTCTCAGAGGAACTAGGGGGTTTACCCTATTTTTGTCGATTAGGCCAGCGGGGTTGTCAATTTGAAACAGTAGTGGCCATTTTGAGTTGTAAATAACTTGTAAATGTTTTAATAAGCTCATGAGCAGTTATATACTTAATAAAATATTTCCTTTCCTCTTTATTGTTTTTCCACCTTAACCTGTTAATAACACTTAGAACACGTTTTTAACCAAAGGACTCGGGTAGCGGGTCAAATTTCCGGTTCACCGATCACCGTAACTGTTCTGGGGTAACCAGGGCGTTACATTTTATTTGGGCCCATTAGAAAATGTAAATTTTAAATTCCTCTCTTGTGAGTGATTCCACTTGTGAATGCTCATTTGCTTTTCATAACTATAGTGGGCCTAATCAATTAATAACAATTAATAAAATGAATGTTTAAATTTCTGTCTTTTGGACCTTGTGTGGAAGTTAGGAGGTCTTAGTGGTGGGAACGACATACTGGATCCAGCCATCCTCCATGCAAGACCAATTGTTAAGGCTCATTTGCTTGAGTTGGACTTAATTGTATATGTTCATTATATTAGTTATACCTAAATATTGATTAGCAACAAATTAATTCCAAATTAATTGAATTAGTTTCAATGTGACACTTTAGAATTAATAGAAAATTATAGGACTTTGGTTTTAAAATTTTAATCTTATAATTTTTTGGAGAACCATGGTCATAAATTTTTGAAAAATAATAATAAAATGCTCAACTTAATAATATAATGAGCTTGTTTTAAAAATTATATTCGATCTCCATCGTTGGTTTAACAAGGTCAATAATTTAATGGGGCCTCGAGACGCTTTGATTCGTCCCCCTACGGAAGGTGTTCATTTTTTATTTTGACAAGGTTAGATTTCAGAAGATAGATAATTATAGGTCAAATTCTACTAGACTCACCCCTACGGTGACTACTAGGAATAAATCTATTGATTATCGAAACTGTGGGTCTATCTCATAAAATAAGAGATTTTGTTTTCTTATTTTGTTCGAAGTATAGGTTGTTAATAATGGTATTCATTATTAAGTTTACAGCTTTATTTAACTAGTGGTATTTTTTACTCTCGCCAACCGGGACAATGATATCATAGATTAGTTAAAAACCTAAAGAAATATAGATATGATTGTTATTGGTATTTTTTCTCTTATCGTACATATTTTTTATATATGTTGTGCTATTTCTTGAAATTTGTGTGAATAGAAGTTTTATTGAGCAAATGTGATTGATTTCTATTTTATTGATCATTTGTAGTATCATTATGGCTGTGTCTACTCTCATCCTTTCTCAACTTTCTATGGAGAAACTCACTGGAGAAAACTTCCTTAAATGGAAGCAAAACATCAACATTGTGTTGATTAGTGACAACTCCAAGTTCGTCATGGCTGATGAATCCCCGGAAGTTCCAGCTGAAGAAGCTACTAAGTCTGTGAGGGATAAGTATGAGCGTTGGCAACAAGGCACGGTACTACATGTTGAGTAGTATGGTCGACACTCTCAAGATGAAGATGGAGAATGCTGATACGGCCTATGAAATCATGGATCAGCTCCAAGACATGTTTGGTGTCAAGTCAGCGCAGACTCATTTTGAGGCCACCAAGAAATATGTCAATGCTCGGATGGCACTATCTCAACATGTTCGCGATCATCTAATAAAAATGACAAATTACTTTCAGGAAGTTGAATTGCATGGAGCATTAATAGATGAGGAGACTCAAGTCGTCTTACTCCTCAATAGTCTCTCTCCAGCTTTCCTGTCGTTCACAACAAACTATGTATTGAATAAACTCAACTATGGTCTGACGCAGCTCATGAACGAGCTTCAGACTTTTGAGTCTATCATGGGTGGACCAAGTAAGGAAGGAGAAAAGAAGACAACTACTACTACTATTTTTGATCCAGCTAAGGCTGAAGCTAACCTAGCTTCATCTTCAAAACCTAGAAACAAGAGGAAAGATGGACAAAAAGACAACCCCAAGCCTGCAAAGGCTACAAAGACGAGTGCACAACCAAATGCATAGACGCCTAAGGGGAAGAAAAAGAACAAGAAATGTAAAGGTAAATGCTTTCACTGCAAAGATAAGGGGCATTGGAAACAAGATTGCCCCAAGTTTCTAGCAAATAAAAATAAAGGTAATGACTATAGTTCATTTATCTTGGAACACATGTGTTTAAGATAATGATAAATCTATTTGGATTATTGATTCTGGATCTACTAACCATGTTTGTAATTCTTTACAGCTTCTTGAATCGTGGGAGGAAGTGGATGAAAGCGGCTTAAAGCTTAGAGTTGGGAACAGAGCGTTCGTTGCGGTCCAAAATAGAGGAAGAGCTCGCCTTAAGTTCAAAAATAAATATTAAATCTTGAAAGATGTATTTTTTATTCCGGATTTTAGTAGAAATTTAATTTCATTTTCCATATTTCAATTAGAACAATTTGTTATGACTTTCAAAAGTTCTAATATATTTATTTCTTTCAATGGATCACAATTGTGTATTGCATGTTTGGAAAATGGGCTTTATATTCTGCGACCTTACGAACCCCTCACGCTTAATAATGATTTATTCAAAGTAGCTAAACCTAGGACCAATAAACATCAAAAGACCGATAATGATAACATGACATACTTATGGCATTTGAGACTAGGTCACATTGGCTATGATAGAATTCAAAGACTTACAAAGGACGGGCCTTTGAGGGAACTCACCTTAGGTGAATTACCTGTCTGTGAATCTTGTCCAGAAGGAAAACTGACTAAGCGTCCATTCTCTACAAAGGGTGATAGGGCCAAGGAACCACTTGGACTTGTTCATTCAGATGTTTGTGGACCTTTGAATATACAAGCCAAGGGTGGTTTTGAGTATTTTGTCACTTTCATTGACAATTACTCTAGATACTAATGTCTTTGCCTAATGCATAGGAAATTAGAAACATTTTCAAAGTTTCAGGAATTCCTAGCTATGACTCAGAACCAATTAGGTAAAACGTTAAAGATCTTGTGATCTGATAGAGGTGGAGAATATTTGGATATGCAGTTCCAAGATCATTTAACCAAACTTGAGACTTTATCACAACTTACTACCTTGGGTACTCTGCAACAAAATGGTGTAGTGGAACGCCGGAACAGAACTTTATTGGAAATGGACAGATGCATGCTTAGTTACTCAACTCTGCCAACTTCATTTTGGGGACATGCAATTGAAACTACGAAAACAAGTCTAAATATCATACCGTCAAAATCAATCCCAAAAACACCTTTAGAACGCTGGAATGGTCGTGAACCTAGCTTACGTCATTTTAGAATCTGGGAGTGTCCCGCCCACATCCTGAGGAAAAAGGAAGGAAAGATAGAACCGTGAACCAAAGTTTTCATGTTTGTTGGCTATCCTAAAGGCACTCGGGGTGGACTTTTCTATAGTCATTCAGAAAAAGAAAGTGTTTACTTCTACAAATGATACTTTTATGGAAAATGAATATGTCCAAAACTTCAAACCGCGGAGCAAAGTAGTTTTAAGGAGATGGTTAAAGAATTGACTCCAACCAATATTCCATCGTCATTAACGAAAGTTGATGATGAAATTCCCACTCTTCATGTCCAACCGACGCAAGTCGATTTAAATGACGAAAGTACCACTGTTCATGAGCAAACAATTACAGAGCCTCATCGTAGTGGGAGGGTTTCTAGGAACCCAGTTCGCTATGGTTTGGATGGTGAAACCAATATGGTTGTTGGTGACACTGGTGACGATGATCCGTTGTCTTTCAAGCAGGCAATGGCTAGCCCTGAAAAGGAACTATGGCTCGAAGCCATGAAACAAGAAATGGAGTCCATGTACTCAAAGTCTGTCTGGGATCTTGTGGAAGCACCTAGTGACTTTAGAGCCATTGGGTGCAAGTAGATCTACAAGAAGAAATGAGGTGTTGATGGAAATATCGAAACCGATAAAGCTCAATTAGTGGCAAAGGGTTATACCCAAAGAGAAGGCATGGATTATGAGGAAACTTTTAGTCCAATAGCCATGCTCAAGTCCATTCGCATCCTCCTATCCATAACAGTCACTCTCGACTATGAGATCTGGCAAATGGATGTCAAGACAACTTTTCTTAACGGGAAGCTTGAAGAAGTCATTTATATGGATTAGCCAGAAGGATTTAAAGTAGTTGGACAAGAAGGAAAAGTTTTCAAGTTGAGTGGGTCCATTTATGGACTTAAGCAAGCTTCTCGTTCCTGGAACCTTAGGTTTGATGAAATAATCAAAACCTATGGCTTTGAATAAAATATTGATGAGCCTTGTGTTTACCAACTGAAGGCAAATCAAATAGTGGTATTCCTGGTTCTCTATGTTGTTTATATCTTACTCATTGAAAACAATGTTAAGAAATTGTCAAATGTGAAGAATTGGTTGAACACTCAATTCCAGATGAAGGATTTAGGTGAAGCAAGTTATGTTCTAGGTATCTAGATCATTAGGGATAGAAAGAACAAACTTTTAGCTCTATCTCAAGCAGCTTACATTGATAAAGTGCTTGAACGTTTCTCAATGACAAATTCCAAGAAAGGACGTCTACCGTCTCGCCATTGAATTCATCTTTCAAAGAAGCAGTCTCCCCAAACTTTTGAAGAGGAAGATGTAATGAGAAAAGTTCCTTACGCATCTGCAGTTGGAAGTCTGATGTATGCTATGTTGTGTACTAGACCAGATATCTGCTATGCAGTGGGAGTAGTGAGCAGGTATTAGTCAAACCCAGGACTGGAACATTAGATGGCAGTTAAGCATATTCTTAAGTATTTAAGACGGGCTAGGGATTATATGTTAGTCTAAAAGGGTGGTGCTCTGAACCCTGTAGGCTACACCGATTCAGATTTTCAGACTGATGTCGATTACAGGAAGTCTACTTCTGGAATGGTGTTTACTCTTGGGGGTGGAACTGTGATATGGAAAAGCGTAAAACAGTCTGCGATCTCATATTCCACCATGAAAGCTGAGTACATAGCTGCGTCTAAAGCAGCTGAGGAAATAGTCTGGATAAAGAAGTTTTATTAAGATCTTGGTGTTATTCCAGATATGGATAAAACGCTTGTATTGTTTTGTGACAATGCAAGAGTGATAGCCAACTCAAAAGAACCTCGAAGTCACAAGAGGAGTAAGCATATAGAAAGAGAGTATCACATAATTCGAGAATATGTGGCCATGAGAGATGTGAAGGTTGTGAAGATTGTATCTGAAGACAATCTTGCGGATCCATTTACGAAGACACTACCAAAAGTTACATTTGATAAGCATATCAAGGAAATGAGATTAGTAGAATTAAGACATTAGTTTCAATTAGTGCAAGTAGGAGTTTGTTGGGGTTTTATGCCCTAATTAAAACTCAATTTCTTTGTAATCTTATTTTATTATCAATAAAATAATAGAAATCATTTTTTGACTTGGTCAATCACTTTGCTCACATGTTTTATTTTCATGATTATTTTTTTAATATAAACTTCCATTAAATCTCGAGCATATAGCTAATCGTATTTTTAGTGACATAATCATAGTGGAATATAAATATGATTATATGTTCAAACATAAGTTATTCCTAAGAATAGTCAGTGCACAGGATTTACACTGATTTGCCAATCTACGATATGATCTACTTACACATTGTAGTGTTATGTTCTTTCCAGAACATTAGCAAAGTAGATAAGATCGGATGCATTTGTTACATTGGACTGGACCGATATTGGCAATAGATAAGATAAGTAAACATACAGTTATTATCTATTCTAGTCATATCATATAGTTGACCATAGGTCAATTCAATCTTAATTCTGAGTGGTTAGTATTCTAATTGATTGTATTATTTGAGTTCTTTGACTTGTTCGTTACAAGCTTACCCTACGGACTAACCCATACTTACATCTTGGGAACTCGGTAGTACAATTGAGTGGGAGTGTTAATCATAGATATGAACATCTATAGCTTCTAATGAAGAAGTAAAACGATGGTTTCCTTTTAGTTTGGTTCAAAGTGTTAAATGATAGAGATCTTATTTAATATTAGTTTACTGAAATATCATTTACAAGTAACTAAGTGCTTTAAGGATAAAATACAATGAGGAGTATAACGATATTTTAGTCTCATCTCATTGTAGACCATCTAGAGGATTGAGTGATAATTATGGTTGTAATAATGGATAATTAATAATGTATCTATATTGGTTATAGAGCGTTCTATGAATTCAAGAGTGCAATTATGAGTCTTTTGTGGAGTCATAAGGAATTAATAAGTTAGTAAATTTATTTGTTAGATTTATAATAACTTATTGGAGCTTGATTTCATAGGCCTATGGTCCCCATAGTACCTTGGATAAAATCATCTAGATAGTCTCAATTAATTGATTTAATTATCAATTAGAATTATCAAAGTTGACCAGGTCAATTTTGGATAGTTTCATACAGTCATGTAGTTTAGAGAAGAAAATAGAATTTATGGTAGATTTATTAATTAAGGCAAATTGGTGTCTAAATTAATAAATAAGTTTAAATCAAGTTTCAAATTATAAATAATTAATTTGATAAAAGATTTAAATAATTATTTAATTAATTAATCAATAGAAAATAATACATGCATTGATTTTAAGTTCAACGGGCTTATAATTAAAAAAGAAATTTCACGAGCGCATGACCCATGGGAATTTCGACCTAAAGTTGATAATTGGCTATTATTTTATTAATTTTTTAATTAAATAAGTAACCTAATTGAGCCTATAAAAAGAATGTTAAGTGAAAGTTGAAAACATGTGATCAAAAGATCTAGTTTTGATGCTTTAAGGTTTTAGATTCTCTCTACAGCATAAGTCTTTTTCTAAGCCTCAATATTATCTTCTCTTCTTCTTGATGTATGTATCTTATATGTTGAGAATTGTCCACTCTAGTCTAGATGATTCTAAAGATACTTTGGAAGGCTGAGAAAAAAATTGAAGAATGGTCCAGTTTCTTGGTAATACATGAATTACTCAATCATTCCACTGCACAATATCGTAAGTGTTCTTATCATTATCTTTGTATGAATTCAATTTTAGAAACATGCACTAAATTTTCTTATATTAATATATTTAATATATAATTTACATAAAAATAAACAAGATCCTGAACAAGTTTTCATTGGAACATTGGAAATTTGTGGCCATGATTACCATGTGAGCTGCATCAAAAAATGGTTGTCGATGAAAAACTTGTGCCCAATATACAAAGAGCTCTGGCTGATAAATAGTCAACCAAATTCACTTCTTCTTTGCCTGCCATTGTTGTTGTATATATATAAATTTATATTTGGAGATTTTACCCTCTAATAGAGGAGAGATAATTATTTTGGGAAGTTTGTAAAGAAACTCTCTAGGCCAATCTTAGCCTATTTATTTCAGGCTTCCATATAAATTTTATTCTTTTGTGGAGCCGTTTTTTTTTAAAAAAAAAAAGTTATACTTAATTATTATAATTATTTGCTTACCTGCACATACTTTATTTTCAATTTTTTCCCCCGAAAAATATGCGGAATAATAAAAGAGCATTGATATGGGTTGATATTGAGCACCAAATTAATACTTTTATTAAATTATCATATTAGTGAGTTGTTAAATATTTGATTAGTTATTTATTTTGAATTTTTTTTAAATTTTATTTAAAAAATATCACTCTTATTATCTTGTTATTTTATTAAAAAAAATCAACTAACTTGTCAAAAAAAAATTAACTAATTAAAATTTAAAAAAAAAGATAACTTAAAAATTTACCTTGTTTTTTAATTATAAAGTTTCTAAAATTTATTTTCAAAGTTTCAATTTGAACAAATAAAATTTTAATTTCTAACAAGTCCTTCATAGTAACAAAGTTTCTTTTTCTTTTTTTTTTTAAAAAAGAATACATAAATATATATAGGTGCACTATTAATGAATATTACTTATAGATGGTCACTTTAATATTAATTATTAGATTAAGATCAATGATCCATATTTATATTTGTTAATTAATATTTCTAAACATAATTTTTTATTTTTTCAAAATTTTAGAAAGATTACCTGATAAAAAACGTGTATTTATTATGAAAATATAATATTGTAAACTTTTTATTTTTCAAATGCATGTCAATTTCTAAATATAGCTAGTGTCTCTTATTGGTTGGAAACAATATTAATTATTGCAAAAAAATAACTAAATTTAAAATTAATATAGAAAAAAATATTTACATGTTAGTGACTTGTTATACTAAGTTACTATGTTGCCACATCATCATAATTTTTAGTACCCATCTATAAATAATTTACCATTAAGAAGTCTTTCATATATATATATATATATATATATATGCATTTCTTTGTTAGTATTTGAATATATCCACACAAAATATTCTTAATTTACATATTTTCCAATTTATTATGTAAAAAAAAATGTTAATAGGTTTTAATTGTTAAGAAATTAGAAATTAAAAGACTTAATAGTTAAATCCAAAACTTTGAAGACCATAATATAATTTAGAGACCTAGAATACTCTTTTAAAAATACATATTTTAGTTTAAATTTATTTTCCCTTATTTTAGTTATTTAACAATAATTTTAAAATAATTATTTTTAAAATAAAAATAAATAAGCATTCTATGCAACTTTTTTTTGTTTCACCCTACTTTTCTAATTTTCTATTGGGAGGGGTGTGAAAAGAATATGTTATTGTATAATGGTAAAGAAAAGAATAAGTAATCGCTGGAAGAAAAAGATAAAGTAAAAGATAAGAAGGAATAAAGTAATTATTTTATTGAAATAATGAAAAGGAAATTTCAACTCTTTTTTAATTATTATTGTTGAGAGTAATACACCTAAAATATACTCAAATATATATATACTAGTGAGAGTGGCTCGTGCCAAAGGCACGAGCAACCCGGTACCAGTGTTATTTTTTTTCTTACGTTTTACTCTTTATAAAAATAATATATTTTTGTTTTGAATTCGTGAAAAATTTAAATAATAATATAAATAAATAGTTCACAATTAATAATTTATTTTTTGTTTATAAAAAGAAAGATGACCGTATATATGTGATCAACATACCAGCATAGTATGACTCGAGCAACAAGCCTATCAATACGTGTAACTTTCACATGCATTAAACCACGTTGCATTCGTATGTATTTGTACGCCCTGGTTTTCACGCGGGCTGTTTAGCAGGACGAGCCTCGGACTAAAACATGATTTAGTCCGAGGCTCCCACAGGCCAGAGGCTCTATTTCCAGGACGGGCCCTTTCTAGCTCGAGGGGGGTCCTGTTTCCAGCTCGCACTTGTTGCACCAGGAGCTGGGAATAACATCCGGCGACCACGGACGGATAAGCTCGGGTTATGGATTGCTCCGGTAGCGAGCTTCTCAGGAAGCTCTGACCCTATGGGAAGTCAACACGCAAGATAAACGTGCATATTCCTGCCATCACGTGTCCGATATCCCCCTGACTTCTCGGACACACAACAGGAACGTGCGTATTCAGACACCCACGGACGAGTTGGGCCGTGCGGCCCATTATCTCCTTCCATACTGATTAGACCACACTTGTGTGTCAGGTTTAAGAATTAATCATGAATATCTCAGACTTGATATGACAAATGGTAAGGTCACGGGATGACCTCCCTACCAACTTCCAGGTGCCTTCTCCTATAAATATGGAGACCCTGGGAGTTGATAGGGGTTGGAAAAAATAGTCTTTGAAGAACGATATACTTTGTAAACCAATTACCCAGAGAATATCAATAATATTGACTAGTGGAGTAGAAGGATTTTAACCTTCGAACCACTTAAAAACGTGTCTCGAGTCACCTAGTTCTTTCCCCAAAGATTCCCTATCTGTGACGGTTCTACTTTTAGTACTAATCTCTTTCTCTTCTTCTCTTAATTATCTGTTGCCGAAGAACCGCGTCAACAGTATTAATATTCAATAAATGATGATAGCATTTTATTATATGACTATATAAATGCAATTGACTAAATACAATATAATCATACATATTAAATTTATATATATAGATACTATATTGTATATTGTGCATATACAACTACGAATAAACATCGTATAATTAGTGTATATTATATGTATTGGTTAATAGAAAAAATAAATTAAAAAAGAAAAATAACCCCGTATACTTAATACAATAATATACATGATGCATATACAATTACAAATAAATCAGTTTATATTATATAAATCAGTCAGATTTGTCAAAAGAAAAAAGAAAAATAGTAGATGATATAAAAATTGAAAATGATTTGCTGAAAAAGATAAATATTATATTTTTAGTATTCAAAACAGTAAAAAGCATGGAACAAAAGAAAAAAATCAGTGAAGTAAAAACTTAAAAGACAAAACAACATAAGGCAAGATGGAGTGAATAAAATAGTGTCAAAAAAGAAAATTGACCAGACGAAATACTGAATAATGCGGTAATCATATTCTATAGATTTTATTTTATTATTTACTATTAATTTATATAAATATATAATTAAAAGTATATTTATATGAAGTAAGGAAAAAAAGATATATCAATGACTTACTAACTAAGAGTCGGTAACTCACTACAAAAAAAAAAAAAAAAAAAAGATGACTCAAAAAAATTATCCGTGCATATATATATATATATATATAGGGTATTGCTGTGGTGCATACCTTTTGTGACTTTTACTGTTTTTTTAGCTCATAAATAGTTTTCGGCGCGAGTTTTTTTTATGACTGTGTTTATTGTAGCTATTTAGAGCATCCTGTAAATTTTCAGGAAATTCTGAATAATTTACAATGCCGAAAACTAGGTTCAAATAGGTTGTTGCACGCGTGATTAATTTTTTTTATACGCGTAGAAAACAGTCTGTTTGAACCTAGTTTTCAACATTGTAAATTATTCGGAATTTCCTGAAAATTTACAGGATGCTCTAAATAGCTACAATAAACACAGTCATAAAAAAAACTCACGCCGAAAACTGTTTATGAGCCAAAAAACAGTAAAAATCACAAAAGGTATGCACCACAGCATTATCCTATATATATAGTATAGATATATATGTTTAATTTACCTACTCACATCTATCAAAATTAAAACCCAAAACTTAATAGAAGTTGACCTTCCACTATATTAATCAAATTTTAAAATCAGATCAGTTAAAATCTAATTATTGGTGGTATTAATTTTGATTTTATATATTTATTTTTATAAGGAATAATTAATAACATTACTATCTTGACCAAGTCTACCACAACCACAAACGTTATCTATTTGCGTGGCGGCCCAAGTAGGTCTACCCACCACCTAATTCCAAGAAACCTACTTTTCATTTTCTTTCATTTTATTTTTCTAATAATAAGTGACAAGGGGTAATTTTCACACTTAGTCCTTTGACTATTCTATTGTAATAGTTTTGTTGTTATTTTTATAATTTTCACAATTTGCACCTTGTTGAGCCAAATGATCAAATTGTGAGGATTTCCTGGAAATATTTTTCTCTATTTCAAATATAACTAGATAATATATCTGCATTGTGCGGATGTGTAAAATAATTCTAATATATTTATATAATAATATGAAGAGAAATATAATTGAATAGTAGATAATAAAAGTAAAATAAAATAAATTTGAAAGTTTAGTATATTTTACCTAAATGTGAAATTAATGTTGGCAAAAGTTGAAATAATGAGAAAAAAAAGATAATATACACTAATAAATCGATTAGAATATTAAATAAAATAAAGAGATGATTAGGATTATGTGCTTCCAACCATTGATGTTGATAACTTCGATTTACTCACTTTAGATGTGCAAAATAAAATAGAAAAGAATTAGTGAGGGTAAACAGACTTTCAAACCCTCACTAACTATTTTAGATAAAATAAGAAAATGAGCAATGAACTTGATGATCGTTACTCTATATTTTTATATATTATAAATGTGAGTTTAACATAAATTATTGTTTTCTGTTAGATTTAACATTTTTTTATTATTTTCTAATACTGTTAGTTTTAAAATGATTTAAATAAGGTTAAAAAATAATAAAGTCATCTAAATAAAGTAAATAAATTGAAAACAATAATAATAAATGAGTCATAATAATTTATCATCTCGTATGTTAAAATTTCATATTAAAGTATTTAAATTACTCTATCAATTATTTTTTCAAAACTAAAACTGAAAATTATTTATGTGCTTAATTTTTTTATTTCTTTTATTAATTATTTATTTTGTCAATTAATGTGTCTTGTTTATACAAATATGTATGTAATAGTGAAATAAGACATAAATATACATATTTTCTTATTTTGTTGTTTAGTTTTTTTAATTAGAAATTACTTATTTTAATTGCTCTAACTATTAATTAAATAATATATATTTATATATAATTTTTTATTGACTTTAAAGTTTTTTTAATTAAATAATTAAAATTTGATCAAATAAACATTTTAAATTAATAGTTATAATTCAGAATTTTATTAATATTTTATTATATTAAAATTCATATGTAATTTTTCGAAAATGAAATTAAATAAATATTTAATTTTAAAACTAGAATTCACCATATCATTATATATAAAAATAGTGTATCTAACGGATTTTTGGTTGAACGGTTTTTATTTTTTAAGGAAAAATACTAATTTGGCCCTTGTGTTTTGTCCAAATACTCGATCGGCCCCTATATTTTGTTAAATGATAATTCAGACACTATGTTTTGAAAAACAGATCAAATTGATACCTTCATCCCGATTTTGGTCAAACTATTTTCAAATATGACCAAAATTCCCTCAAGTTAAAATAATTAATAATTAAAAATATATATTAATAGACTTTAAAATATAAAATTCATAAAAAATTAAATTTAATTAATCAAAGTCTCGTTCTCTTCATCATCCTTGCCCGTTCTCTTCATCTTCCTCATCATCCTTTCCCATTCTCTTCATCTTCTTCATATTTATTCTTCTTCTTGGCAGAGGATCGTCATAAGAATGAGCTGGGCAAATGGGGCTACTCCTTGGCCGACATGGCTTCAGATCTGATGTGGGGCGATGGGAGATCGTGGCATCTAATATATCATAGGGACTAAGCAGGCAGAACTGGGCATAGGGGTTGTTGCTTGGTCGACGTTGGGTGATAGGGCTTCAGATTCGACATGGGGCGACAAAGTGGCGAGGCACGACGTGGGTCACAGGGGTTGATGGAGCTTGGGTTTCCGGCAAGACAACAACTAGTATAGTTTCTGATGAGATGGCGAGATAGGGCTTTGATTTGGGTCACCATGAAGAGGCTTGGGGCTCGAATTCGGGTGAGGCGAGGGTTAGGGGACTGAGTTTCTTATTTGAATGTTGGTTCATGTCTTCAAGAACGGTGGGTTTGGGCTTCGAGAACGACAATGGGGAGAGGCTAGATCTAGTGTGATGCTGCCATGAGAGGTTGGGGATGGAGACTAAATTTGCAAGGTGAAATCTGAAGTGTGTGAGGAAGTTCAATTGATTCAGCTTTAAGCTTTTCAGGTGGATCTGCGTCAAGTTCAAGGAAGAGAGATTAGGGAAAAAGTTTGCAGAGCTAGCATCTAGGTTATGTTCTTATATTTGGGTTTGTGTTCTTAAAACATTTTGTTATGAATTTGTGTTTATAAACTAAGATTTTGATTTTTGATATGTGAGAAAATTCAAGTGGATTTTTTTTAATAATTTTGGATTTGATTTTTTCTTTTGTTGAATCATTTTGAACATCTATCAAATTATGAAGAAAATGATACAAGAACACCACTATTTTTTTTAATCTAATTATTAAAGGCTAAATACCATTTTGGACCCTGTGTTTTGCAAAAGTTGTAGACCAGACCCTTTGGTTTGTTAAATGATAAATTGGACTCTATATTTTACAAAGTAGAACAAAATAGTACATTATACCCAAATTTGGTCAAAAAAATTTCAAATATAATATTTCATTCTCAGCTCCTTGACTACTTTCCTTGCTTCTCTGAACCCATCGCATTACTAACGACCCGATAATTGATCTTATAATCGATTTTTTTTTACCACAATTAGGTATAAGGTACTCTTTTGTTCTATTTTGTAAAATGCAGAGTCTGATTTGTCATTTAACAAAACACAGGGGCCGATCGGTAACTTTTGCAAAATACGGGGTCCAAAATGGTATTTATCCATTATTAAATTTAATCTTTTTAGAACTTTTACTAGATTATGGTATATTTTACTCTTTTTTTTTGTTTAAAATTAATAAGATTTAGTATTTTTTTGTTAAATTAATTAAGTTTAGGATAACAATTAAATTTTTAATTTTTAATTTCTAAATATTTTAAAAATAAATTTAATTTTTAAATGTTTAAAATTAATTTAATATATTTACAAAAAAAATTTGACAAAACTCGAGGGCATTTTGGTCATATTGAAAAATTATTTGACCAAAATATGGCTCAAGGTACTATTTTGATCCGTTTCACAAAACACAGAGTCTAAATTTTCATTTAATAAAACACAATGCCCAATCAAGTATTCGGTCAAAACATAGGAGTCAAACTTGTATTTTCTATTTTTAAAAAGAAAAAGAAAAATTATCTTTTTATTTTATTCTTTTAAAACTATAGACAATATTTTGGTTTAATCTTTTTTCTTAAAATATGTTTATGTCATTCTTTTATAATATAAGACATTGTTTATTTTTTTTAAATTTATATATCAATTAAAAAAATAATAAAAATAAATTAATATATTTTTCTAAATAAAAATAAGTAAATATGCATTACACATTGTTTTTACTTAGTATTTATATGTGTGACACTTTTCATCAAAATCTGCCACAATTGATGTCAAAATATTTGACAATTCGATAAAACACAGGATACTAAATGATTATATACCCTTGAAAATTTAAAAGTTTTATTGGTTTTGAATCAAAATTACAAATTTTAAAATATGAACTAAGATAATTTATTGATTATCTATTTACAAAAACACTTATATTTTTTTTTACAAAAATACATGTCAAATAATCCATACAAAATTGAACTTAATTTTATTTATTTTTTGTTTCATTATTTTATATAAAAATAACAATTAATCAATTAAATTCATTTTCAAATAATAAAATTACTTATTCGCTGAACTTTTGCTTGTTTATTGATTGAGTGTTGCTATTTGACATTTTAAGGTGCCTAACACCACACGAGGTGACTCTCTATGATTGATTAGCGATACTCCATATTAGTTATAAATTCAAATTGTATGGATCCTCATATTAAATTACAATAATAGTGGTATGCCACTTTCACGTGGTGTTAGGCACCAATGGTGCCCCTTATTATTTCTCTTATTGATTAGGTATAAGTTTTTTTTAGGGTAAATATCATTTTGGACTCTGTATTTTACAAAAATTACCGATTGGACCCTGTATTTTGTTAAATGACAATTTAGACCCTGTGTATTTGCAAAATGGAATAAAATAATATAGTGGGTCTGATTTTGGTCAAACTTTTTTCAATACGACTAAAATACCTATAGTTTTATCCAATTAATAATTAATTAAATAATTAAAAAAATATTTTAAAATATAACATAAATAAAATTGATTTAAAAATAAATATATATTTTTTAAAAAAATTAAAATTTTCTCTTTTCTCCATACTCTGTCATTTCTCTCCTCCCCTTTCGACTTCTTCTTCTTTTGATTTTCTAGATGACTTGTAGGAAACCACCTCTCGTCGACGACATACGCAACACCAACCACCTCTGCTGACAACGTGAGGGAGACCTGGGGTCGTGAACTACTAGTGGCCTCGTTTCTTTAGGTCGACCAACAATGAAGGGCTACTGACATACTTACAGATCTGGTGTCCCCTTCGACTGAGCTGTTGGTTGCAGATCTGGAGCATCGACGGAGTTGGGGAGAGTGGCAGATCTGGAGCATCTACGTATCTAGAGGAGATCTGTAGCATCTATATATTTTGAGCAGATCTAGAGCAACAGTGGGACTACATGAGGGGCTGGCAATGGCAGGTCTGGTATCTTCATGGGTCGACAACCATTGTTAGATCATTTGAGTAATTTGTTTATTATAAATTTAATTTGTGGGTCTGATGTCGCTTGTGCTTGCCTCTAAGGTCATCGTTGCTGGAGAATAAGAGATGGGTATCGACTGGGGGTGCCGATCTGAGTGACATAGTGAATGGGAATGTCAAGCACCTCCATTTCTTCTGATCTGTTCTTCTACATCTTCACGGGTCTTGATCTGAGCTACTTGACATCCCAAGCTCCAAAATCCCTTTTAACCCCTAAAAAAATACAAGAACAAAGGCCATCATGTACTTTTTAGGTTGCAAGTGGTGAGAAGCAGAGATGGATTTCTAGGTTGCAATTGGTGAGGACGCAGTGATGGTGATGATGAGATGAAGAGACGGTGACAATGAACATTGTTGAATCACAACATCTAAGAAAACCAACCATTTCCAGATCCAGATCTCTTTTTTTGTTTTTTTAATTCAATTTTTTAGGATTTGATGTTGTTGGTAAATAAATGTTTGAATATTGGTTGATTTTATTGTGTAGATTTTGATATTTGTACATGTTTAGATTTTGATTAAGTAATAGATTTTGTTTAAATTTTGATTTAATGATTTTTTTTATTAATTTTTAATTAATTCAAATTTATTTTTAATTATTCTTATTTTAAATAAAATTTTTAATTCAATAATTTTTTTATTTTTTTTAATTTAATTTATTAATTATAAATTTCAGGATATTTTGATCATGTTAAAAAAAGTTAGACTAAAATCGGATAAGGGACTATTTTGTAAAATATATAATTTAAAGATCGATAATTTTTGTAAAATTAAAAATTTTGTATTTAGCCATGGTAAAGACATCAAACTTTATATATCATATGTTGATTTCGTTATTAAAAAAATATGGTCACTCTAAACAATAGAAAATACCGGACTAAGTTGTCAAAACATAAAAATCAATGGTTAAAATCGTTAACTTCATAGAAATTAAGGACCAAAAGTGAAATCACATGACATTGATTACTCATCTTGTCTTTATTTTAAAAAATTATTAATTAAAAAAAATTGAAATACAAAAAGGCAACTAACACGGGAAGATTCTGGACCGTTCTTTTCAATTTTCGCATACCGACTAAATTGACCAAATTGTCCCTCTCTAGGTTTCAACGCCACCACCGTCTTAACACTCCCTATATAAACATCCTCATTCTTACATCTTCTTCACAAATATTCATAGCCTTCTCTCAATTCTCTCCTTTCCTCTCCGATAAATACACAAAAAATTCCTCTTATCTTCGTTATTTTCGATTCTCGAATATGCAGATCTTCGTCAAAACCCTAACCGGTAAGACCATCACTCTCGAGGTCGAGAGCTCCGACACCATCGACAATGTTAAGGCCAAGATTCAAGACAAGGAGGGGATCCCTCCGGACCAGCAGAGGCTTATCTTCGCTGGAAAGCAGCTCGAAGATGGCAGAACCCTAGCCGATTACAATATCCAGAAGGAGTCGACTCTTCATCTGGTGCTCAGGCTCCGTGGTGGTATGCAGATCTTCGTCAAGACCTTGACCGGAAAGACCATCACTCTTGAGGTCGAGTCCTCCGATACCATTGACAACGTCAAGGCTAAGATACAGGACAAGGAAGGCATTCCTCCGGATCAGCAGAGGTTGATCTTTGCCGGAAAGCAGCTCGAGGATGGCCGAACCCTCGCCGATTACAACATCCAGAAGGAGTCCACCCTTCACTTGGTGCTCAGGCTCCGTGGTGGTATGCAGATCTTCGTTAAGACTTTGACCGGAAAGACGATCACGCTCGAGGTCGAATCATCCGACACCATCGACAACGTCAAAGCCAAGATCCAGGACAAGGAAGGAATTCCCCCAGACCAGCAGAGGTTGATCTTTGCCGGAAAGCAGCTTGAAGATGGCCGAACCCTCGCCGACTACAACATTCAGAAGGAGTCCACCCTTCATCTGGTGCTAAGGCTCCGTGGTGGTATGCAGATCTTCGTCAAGACCTTGACCGGAAAGACCATCACTCTTGAGGTCGAGTCCTCCGACACCATCGACAACGTCAAGGCTAAGATCCAGGACAAGGAAGGGATCCCCCCAGACCAGCAGAGGCTGATATTCGCCGGAAAGCAGCTTGAGGACGGACGTACCCTCGCTGATTACAACATCCAGAAGGAGTCCACACTCCACTTGGTGCTTCGTCTCCGTGGCGGTATGCAGATATTTGTGAAAACCCTCACCGGGAAGACCATCACCCTTGAGGTCGAGAGCTCCGACACGATCGACAACGTCAAGGCCAAAATCCAGGACAAGGAGGGAATTCCCCCAGACCAGCAGCGTCTCATCTTCGCTGGAAAACAGCTCGAGGACGGCCGTACCCTTGCCGACTACAACATCCAGAAGGAGTCGACTCTCCACTTGGTGCTTCGTCTCCGTGGAGGTATGCAGATCTTTGTCAAGACCCTCACAGGGAAGACCATCACCCTCGAGGTGGAAAGCTCAGACACAATCGACAACGTTAAGGCTAAGATTCAGGACAAGGAGGGAATTCCCCCAGACCAGCAACGTCTGATCTTCGCCGGAAAGCAGTTGGAGGATGGCCGTACCCTTGCTGACTACAACATTCAGAAGGAGTCGACCCTGCACTTGGTGCTCCGTTTGAGGGGTGGGATGCAAATCTTCGTGAAGACCCTTACGGGCAAAACCATCACTTTGGAGGTGGAGAGCTCTGACACAATTGATAATGTAAAGGCTAAAATCCAGGACAAGGAAGGCATCCCACCAGACCAGCAGCGTCTCATCTTTGCAGGGAAGCAATTGGAGGACGGTCGCACTCTTGCTGATTACAACATTCAGAAGGAGTCTACCCTTCACCTTGTTCTCCGTCTCCGTGGTGGGGATTTCTGAAGAAGTTGTGGTTCGGTCTCAGCTTTTGGGGTTGGCGTGTTTTGATGGGCTTATTAGTTGTTAAGCCTTTTGCAGAAAATAAGCCGTCTTTATGTTTTTAGTTGTGGTTCTTTTCAATTTTAAAGGTTGTACTCAATTTTAAAGGTTGTACTTGTTAATTTGGTCCAATGAGGCCAATGATAAACTCCCGTCATTTCCATAATAAATTTAGTATTTTGTTCACAACATTGTTGGGCCTTCTCAATTTTTATATTTCGCGTTGGTTTTGATGATTTCTATTTGATATTGCTATATTTTGTTGATAATTCTTTGAATCAGGAAAGCAACCCCCTCTCTCTTTCTCTCAGCTCTACTCGTAGCATGAGTTGTTTGCTATTGATCTAGGTACTATTTGTACTTTGTCTTGAGAGTTTAACTCTTGAAAATTAACTTCTGTTTAGGAATTGACTTGAACAAGAGTGGTTATAGTGGTTAATTGAGAACATTTATTGATTATTCTTGAGCTTATCTTATCACATGTTTATTTATTTCTTTATTGTATAACCCTTTGAGGCTTTTAGGTTTTTCGTATTATTATTATGAGAAATGCTCTTTCCTAGGTGGTGCAAGTCAATATCGGGACCCGTTAGTAAATGCCATTTCCTCGTGTGTCTTATAGCAATGCTCAACAGATCTATGATCACACCTTGCATATTCATTCTATGTTATCAGATTACTATTTGTGTGTGTATATATATATATATTCACACCTACCAAGCTGGTCGTAGCATGAATTGCTTGCTCTTGATCAAGGTATTTGTCATGTGTTTCTTTGTCTAAAGATTTTTAACTTTAAATTAACCATGTTTATTTCGAGTGACTGGGTTGTTTATTGGAAACTGAGTTTGTTTATTACAATGATTTATTTTCTTGCATAACCCTTTCATATCTAATCAATTTTAGTGAGCAATGCGAATTAATATTATGATAGATTTTGACCTTATAATCACCTTGCATTTAGAAAGAAGTTGGGCAGAAAATTTACATTATTGACTTAGGGAAGAACACGATCTATGATCAGTGATCACACCTTTGTTAGAACTACAATACATATGTAACACAACATTGTTAGTGCTTGATCATTCTATGTTATTAGACTATTTTTTGCATATCTATTATTATATGTTATATGTATAGGTATGTATATATCTATCATATCCTCTCTGATTTATCGAAGGAAAAATCTGTTGGGCCAACGTCAATTTCATGCTGAATCCGAAAAGAACCAGGGGAAACACTGCAACCTTCCTCTTGCCCCAAGCTTCCGCGGTGATGGTGGATTTCCTTCTTCTTCTCCTCGATGCTGTTGAAGTTTGACATTCTTGGCGAGGTATGGCTGCTGTCGAGTTCACTTCTGTATTTGTGAAGCAGATGGATAGGGGACATGGATCTGGAAAAAGGGCCAGATTGCTGCTGGTGCTTGCTCTTTTTGACATGCTTTCTAGCAGTGTGGTGCCATTTTTTCAAAGCATTTGCTACTCTATCGTTGAAGATGGCAGGTTTCATGGTGGATCCCATCTGTTTTTTCCGAGGCACGAAACAACATAGCATTGTCGTAAATGCCTTGTGGTTTTCTTGATTGTTAAAGTAATTGAGAAGAACAAGAACTCTCTTACCTGTGTCACCAACGCATATAGAGGAAGAGTCACATAGCTACAAAGTATCTGAATAAGGATTCTGCTCACATATGATTTACAGATGTTAGTATTGGTTTTTCATGTGTGTTTCCCGTTAAGACTAATCGTTGATAATTATTTACAAAGTAGTCTTTCCGATACAAAAATCTGGTTTGGTTTTGGCGCATTTCATGTATGTGGATTGTATGGTCTTTGGAATATGCGGCAATTAATCCTTGTGGAAAGGTTTGATCCTTTGGTTTCAGGAGTTAGGAGGAATAAGCTTCTCATATTGTTCAGTGGACTTTGAATTTGAGTGTCGAATGTGTCACAAAATTATTTTACAAAGAATTATCATATAAAGTTTATTTTGAAGAAGTAACATTTAAAATCTCTAGGAAAAGAACATACCCCATTGTTATTCTGATGATAATGTCATATAATTTGTCATGAAAGCAAGATTTTAACCCAAATTCATACTGCAAAATGAGCCAGAAGATATAGTTATGATATCTATTAGAAAACAAGTAAATAAGACAAGTCGATGGTTTCTTCTTACCACAGTCCATGCTAAGAAAGCAAGCTGAAAAGCGTTCTGTGACAAATAGAAGAGAGGTGAATAACATACTATTAACAATGGAGAACAAATACTTTGAGCAGTTAAGGTTATAAGAAAAAGAACCTGAAAGAGGACGAAGTGAATGAGGTGGAGGACAAGGCGGGGGCGGTTAAACCAGAAGAGATCGTCGCCCGGCTGAACCAGTGGTGTCCCCTTAACCACCTCTCCTCTCTCTTGGATCCTCAGACCCATCTTTGCTATGTTAACTTGAAGCTTTGTCCCTACCAACAAGATGATCTGAAACCACCATATTCTAAAGTCAGAATCCATATTTTCTGATTTCAAAACAGCTAAACAATAGTTGGTAATGGTGCTTACAAACAGTGGGACAAATGGCAGCCATAGATACGATTTCCAGCCTGTATGAATAGAGGTAAAGAAACTTGATTTAAGTTGGGGTAAGTATAGGATGAAAATTCAGTGAAGAAAGGGTAAATGCAAGTAAGAGAGCCATGTTACCATTGGTGTGTGATAGTAAGAATAGTATGGCGAAGAACCAAATTGCATGGCTGTAAACATTAGAAAGAATTGTGATTGTTGTACGGAAAAATATGACTCAAAGTTTATGGCACTAAAAGATAGAGAAATATGTGAAAATAAACAATTTTTTTTTTTATATATAACTTGGCAAAATTAATAAATTTTTACAAAATGTACACCTCACAGAATGTCGAGTGTGTAGCCATTTTGTAAAAAATTATCAATGTGCAAAGTGAAAGAAAAAACTAATTTGTCGAAAATCCACTAGAAAAATATACATACCTGATCCCAACTACAACTTTGAAGTCCTTTTCAAGTGATCTTTTAATGTAATTTTGGAAATTAAAATTGGTATGACTCTGAGGTGCCAAATGAGCCTGTTAAAAGCCAGATTAATTGAGCTCTCTCCTATGAACAATAATGGTTTTAACATAACAAGGGCATTAATGTATGGTGTTAAGAGGAAGAAGAAGAAGACATACAATAATGAATCCATGTCGTAGTGTTAGGTAATCAACCTTTGGTACTGATCCAAAGAACTGTCTGAAGAAGCAAACCTGCATTTTAATGAGTGACCAAAATGTCCTTGCTTATAAGTATATCAAGAAAAATAATGTCATCATCTATCATTTTTTCAATACAAGGCTTATTTGTTGCAAAGTTATGAACACTCACAATCCATAAGAGAAAGGGATAGTGACTCCAAGAGTTCAAGTGTCTTCTTCCAAAAGAGGTCTCTCTAGCAAATCTAAATCTCTGAGGGTCTGCAACACAAAATATTGCATTAATAAGGTACCTATGTGTAAATAGTATAGTTACTTTAAGGGTTTGCTTCTATTAAAACTCAAAAGATAACATGTTCAAATAACAATGTTGGTTAATGTGAAAATGTAAACCGGGCGCGGTGTAATCGGGGATGGCTCCCCATCCCCGCACCATTTCGGAGTCGGAATCCCATTGGGTACTGGCTTAATAAACATATATATATTTTTAAATTTGATCAAATAAATTAAAATAATTAATAATTTTTAATATAAAACTATTAGGGAATATATATTTTATATAAATTATTATATTATATATTTTTAATAATATTTAGATTTAAAAAAAATTAGAATAAAATAACGATATAAATGGGACGGGTTCGGAACAAAAGTCATATTCTTTGCCCCCGCTCCATTAAGAGTAGGTCCCCACGAAGACCTTACCCAGCATGTTAAATTGACATTCATAGGTGAAACCTACCATTGGAAAATTCGTAGTCACTTGTCCTAGTTTCCATTTCCCATGCTTTCCACTTTCTCATCTAAAAATAATGATTAAAAAAATGTATAATAATAATCACTACTTAAACTAATGGTAATTAGCATAGAAGAGAATCATGAGATTTTGATACCTTTGTTCTGCCCAAAGCTAGGGTGATTACGCAGTATAGCACATGGAATACGGCAATAGCGAAAATGAGAATATGAAGTTGGTGAATCCCGTAGGCCGACACAAATGGTACTTTATCCTATAAAAAAAAAAAAATCTTAAAACTATTTTTTTAAAAGAAAAAAAGAAAATTTATAAATTATATCCATTCATAAAGATAGTATTCTATGATCATGATCATTCATCTCAATAGTACATTTTAAATGAATAATTGAGATCGTATCTATCGAAAATCATATCTTACCATTAGCCAGATTTTTTTAATAGCTATAGCAGTTGAAATCTCATACCTTGGCAGCACATTTATCATATGAAGTTGAGGCTAAGACACGTCTGACTGTGGTCTCATCATGATCTGAATGAACTGAAAGAAGTCTTCTTCTTCTTCCATGGTCATTATCATCAACATTTTTCACTTTTTTTTTATTGCATGGATGCCATGTAGCACCAATGGCCTCGGTTAAGCAGATAGCTGAAATGTGATCTTGTAATACTGTTAACATCAATGATATGAACCCCAGTAGCATAAGCTCTGCCATTAAAAAAAAAAGATAATTATGAATCAAAAACAATTTTTTTTTTATAGAAAAACTAACTAATATAGTAAAAAGTCAATTAATCTTAATTAGTAACCATAATACCTTGTTTAATCTTCTCAAGTGCTTCATAAAGAGCTTTTTTGTTCCTTTTTGTCAACCACTGGATAGTGTACAAAAGCCTCGTTAATATCACATTTTGCTTATACAAAATTTGAGAGATTCTCCTCAGTAGTTACATAGCATTCGATTTTGGACATAGATAGGTAAGTCTGTGTCTAGGCCCCAACTAAATAGCCTATTTTGTTTTTGTTTTGAAAACTACTATTTTTTTTTAATATAAAAAGTTCCAAAATTTTAAAAATTATCATTCTATATATAATAATTAAAAAAGAAACCAAGATCAACCTTAACAATTGCTATAATTTATTGGTCACTGAATATTATAATTTCAAACAAAATCCTAATAATAATCAGAGTCGTCCTAGGCTAAGGCAAAGGCAAGTTAGGCTCACCTCTAATTCTCAAGTTAAAATGACCTTTTTTTTGAAAAAAAATGTACCATATTTTTTCTATACATAAAGACATTTAAATTTAAAAAAAAAATACAAATTTATATATAATATTTATAAAAAAAAAACTTGTTTTGCATTGCATCTATCACTTCAGGCCCTGATAATAATAATAATAAAATTGGGATGTAGTCTTAATGTAATAATTTTACCTTTCCAAGCAAATGAATGGCATGTTCAATGAGAATAGAGACCAAAACCAGAACAAAGCAAACAACAGCCACTGCCCAAGTTGGTGTTACCTCCAAAGATCTTCCTTTTGATTCCACTGCCATCGATCTTAATTAATTCCCTCACTCAATAAATATGCTTATATCACCTCACTTAAGTTATATATATATAGAGAGAGAGAGAGACCAATCTGACAAGATCAAAGTCTTGCGAATGATGTCAGAATAATGAACATAGCGATCATAATACTTGCCTGGAAAGTGGGTGCGAGAATATAAGATTGATGAAGAACAACTTTGGTTAGAGGACTTTGACTTTGTAATATTTTTTCTGATCTCCCCTTCTCTATGGCCTAACTTATAAAAGTTTGAAGTAATTTGAAAAGTTCAATTTTAATAAAAAGGTACAACATTATAACTGGCTAATCATATATCACCCTCCTAAGTCCTTTTAGGTATACACCAAACTTGCAAAGTATCTTCTTAATCTAATTAGTCATCATTACATGACCATCATGTTTGACCTTAAGCATATCACAAGATATAGTTTATAATTATAATTATTTGTAAAATGATGTTTTAGACGACGTTAAAAAAAGGTCTATATTCACCAATGATCAACATCATGACTTTTACTCTTAAACCCAAAAACCAAGTTAGATACAACTAAACAAATACTTGTTTTGCATACCCTACATGTGAATTTTGAGTATATTACAATTAGGCATTAACTAATTATATTTTTATATATGTATCTCTTCATTAATGTTTAAGGTGCCAGTTTCAAACCGTGTTCTTCTAGCTAAGTTCCAACCGTCATGAAAGTCACCAATGCATGCACTTAAGTAGTGTAGTAAATTTTCTTCCACAGAGAGAAAGACTTGTTTAGGGAAGAAGACCGTAAGAAATGGGGGAAATAAGTATTAGTAAACTAAAACTCTTATTGTATATGGAGTAAAAGTTATGAAATATAGTAATGAGTATCTGAATTTATATACAAATTAAGTCAACAACTCACTTAACTAACTAACCAGATCAATGGACTAATTGAGTTGTTAACTAACCAACATTGCGGTTTATGTTAAGATGAAATATACAAATTGGATAAACTTATCTTGGAGACTAAGTCTTGAAATGCAGCTGGAAAGAGTGGCTTTGTGAATATGTCTGTAATGTTGTTGTTGGAAGAAACATGAATGAGCTGGAGTTGTCCATTGGATACTTGTTTTCGAACTATATGACAGTCAATGTCAACATGTTAATTGCACTTATGGAAAAGATGATTTTCTGAGATGTGTATGACAGTGTTGTTGTTGCAATAAAGGATAGATGACTTGGATAATGTGATGCCAAAGTCCTTGAGAAGAGCTCAGATCCATAAGAATTCACAAGTAGTTGTGGCCATAGCTCTATATTTAGCTTCGACAGATAATCTAGAGACAGTTTGTTATTTTTTTTATTTCCAAGAGATCAATGAGCGACCTAAAAAAATAAAAAAAACTTGATATGGAACACCTTGTGTCAGGGCATGTGCCCCATTCAGCATAAAAAAACATTTTAAGTTGTAAGTTTGTAGAAGGCATTAGATGAGTATGAGAATGGAAGAATAAACCTTATGCAGGAGTGCCTTTGAGATAGTTAAGTAATCGTTGGGCAGCCTTCATGTGTGGTTGTTTAGGAGCAACAAGAAATTGACTTAATCTATTCGGTGCAAATGAAATATTAGGTCTTGTTATAGTAAGATATAGTAGTTTTCCAATTAAGCTTCTATAAGAAGTGGGATTCGAAAGTAGTTCTCCATCAATCAAGCTCAATTTGAGATTAGGTTCCATTGGTGTAGAAGTCGCTTTGGCACCTAGATTTTTTGTATCATTTAGTATTTGAAGGATAAATGGTCTTTGAGATACGGAAATACCAGATTTTGAGCAACCTATTTCTAGTCCAAGGAAGAATCGTAGAAAACCAAGATCTTTGAGCTTGAACTTGGAGTATAATAGTTGTTTAAATGTAGTGACAACATGATCATTGTTACTAGCTATGACAAGATTGTTGAGATTAGTTAAATATAATGGTTAAAATGTTTACACACTGAGGTGCAAAACACTTAGCGGTTTTCACTTAAAGAGAAGTGAAAACATGAGATTGTGTAAAAGACATCTAAAAGTGACTTTTGTGGATCTAAAGTGATACAATGAGGTATCCAAACATTTCCAAAATGTTCGGTAGTATTTGGAGCAATTTTAGGACCATTAAAAGGGTCCAAGTTAGAGAGGGTGGCGATGCATCATCCTCTAAGTGACGTAGCATCACCAAAATGCGAAGGGCTTCAAAAGCCCTAGCAGGCGATGCATCGCCTACTAATAGGCGACGTATCGCCTGAGCGATCTTTTTAGAGCTGTACAGTTTACATAAAATGCTCCAAATGATGTGTTTTAAATGCTCTAATCCTATTGGTTAGAATAATGATGATACCTACACTATATATATATGGGTTATTAAAGTTGAAAAGCCTTGATCACACTTTCCAACTCTCTCTCTAACCTCATTCTCTCTCTAGCTTTCTAAGACCAAAGTTTTCTCCAAGAAACTCATCAAGCTTTGCTTGAATTGCATGAGTTTTAAGGCTTGTTCAATCCCAAATCTCATTCTACTTAGTTGAAGCTTTAAGCGATTGGAAATGCTTGGAACAGAGATTTTGGACAACAATATTATTATTATGTATAAGCCTTAGAAGTTCCCCAAGTTTGAAGATTCAAGTTGCTCAATACAAAGGTTGTATCTCTCTAACCCTATTCTTGTATTTTATAATTCTATTATGTTTTTCATTGTTAGTATTGATGATTAAATGTATCTAATTTCATCTTATCATCATTTAATCATTTAGTTCTTTCTATTTAAGATTAACATTAATATCATGAACATGTTTATTTGATTATCGAGAATTGCATTCATACTTTGAATTTGAATCTTGACCAACATCTAGGGTTTGGAATGTTGCATTATTATCATTATTCGAGTAAGGCCATATATATAAGAAGTGGGATTCGAAAGTAGTCCTCCATCAATCAAGCTCAATTTGAGATTAGGTTCCATTGGTGTAGAATCCACTTTAGCACTTGGATTTCCTATATCATTTAGTATTTGAAGGATAAATGGTCTTTGAGATACGGAAACACTAGATTTTGAGCAACCTTTTTCTAGTCCAAGGAAGAACAGTAGAGAACCAAGGTCTTTGAGCTTGAACTTGGAGTCTAATGGTTGTTTAAATGTAGTGACAACATGATCATTGTTACTAGCTATGACAAGATCATCTACATAGACTAAAACAACAAGGAAAACATTAGAGTTAGACTTGATAAAAAGTGAGTGATTTGAAGGTGATTGGCGAAAACCATCTTGTACCAGTTTTGCAAACTTTTGATTTTAGACCATTAGGCAATGTTATGGAAGTTGCAATAGGTGCAGAATACAGAAAAATGAAACAATTGACGTCAAAACAAACATGGTGTGTTGCACCACTATCAACTATCCATGTAAAATGAGAAGGTGATACATTGTTACCAGATATATTATAGGCTAATGGTGGTGGTGGAGATGATGTTGGAGCAGAGGTAGAACTATTCTGCTGAGGTTGTTGACTGAGAAAACAAATCAAGTTTTGAATGTTGAAGTTGCTATTAGCCGAGGGAGTGAAGTTTGCGGCAACAACTTGATGAGTTGAAGGCTTAGCAACTTGAGAGGTGTTGTTTCGTTTATCCCTATATCCAGGAGGAAATCCATGTAAAAATAACACTTCTTCTTTAAGTGCCCCGACTTTTGACAGTGAGAACACATGGATCTCATCTTCTTGGACCGATATGTTAATGGATGAGAAGGATTGGTGTTGATTGCAGCAGCACCCATGTGAAGGGAATTGCTAGAAAGGCCACATTTTCTCTGGCTTTCCTCTTAAAAGGTCATTGAAAATGCTTTAGAAAGAGTAGACAAAGAATCAATGAGAAGAACTTGAGCTCGAACAACATGAAATGACTCATTAAGTCCAGTCAAGAATTGTAGAACTTGATCTTGATTAAGGAAATTCTTGTATCTCATCCCACATGGACTTGAGTTTAGTGAAGTATGTACTCACATAATCATCTTCTTGTTGAAGACAAATGATTGATTCACGAATTTCAAATATACAAGGTCCATTGCTTTGATCAAAGCGATTGTTGAGCTAAGTCCATATTTTGACATCTGTGTCGAGGAACAAGATGCTGCTTTTGATGTCCGGAGAGACGAAATGAGGAATCCAAGACATGAAAAGTTGATTGCATTGAATTCATGGATTTTATAAAGAATTTTTGGAGCTGGTTGAGGTAAAGACCCAGTGAGAAAACCAGTCTTGTTCTTGCAACCAATGGAGATCTTGAAATCTCGGCGTCGGTGCTGGAATTTCTTCTCTATTAATGGTGGAGAGGTAATGACCAAACCAGGATGATCTGCTGTGCCCACGAAGTAGGGACTACTAACATCCTCATGAGCAGGTCGATCATTGGGAGCGATTGGCGTGAATCAAGTTGTGTCAGAAGTGGAGGTGCTAGGAATAGTTGACGACATAGTTGTAGAAGTTGATTGTTGTGGCAGAGCTAGGATCGAATTGGCCGTGGAAGGTGTTTGTCGAGTTTGCGCCATTGTTGAAGCTTATGAGATTTAGGGCTTCGAGATGAGGAAGAAAGGGTTTTTCTCAAAGAAAGAGAAAGGGAAAAGGTGTTTTCTCTGATACCATATTAGTAAACTAAAACTCTTATTGTATATTGAGTAAAAGTTATGAAATACAAGTAATGAGTATCTAAATTTATATACAGAATAAGTGAACAACTCGCTTAACTAACTAACCAACAATACAACTTATATAACAAAACACTGTTATTGTAATAATAAAACCTTTTCTCAAGTCAAGAGTTTATTTTTGCCTAAAAGTAATACTAGAGACATAATTTTTTTTGTTGGATAATTCATACTCCTGAAAATGAACCAACCAATGGGATTATTCTATTTTCCACATGTCAAGAAATAATAATCCAAATTTTTTTATGTGATGGTATACATTGTATTTATAGGTGACTTCCTACAAAATTTTCAGAAAATTCTAGATTATTTAGAATGCCGAAATCAGAATTCAAACAACCCGTTGTTTGGTTTGTTATACGTGTATGTTACAAGTTGTTTGATTCCTATTTTTGACATAATAAATTATTCAAAATTTTCTAATCATTTGTGGGAGGTCTTCTATAACTATAATGTATACCTTCATATAAAAATATTTGGCTTATAATTACACCACATGCTGAAACAAAATGGCCCCATCGAGGAGTCTATTTTCAAGGGTTGCACCTAAGAATTTTCCAAATTTGATATATATATATGGGAATTTTGTAGTTGGAATTGTTTTTTTTTTTGCACTACTGGTGGTGCATTATCTAGTTTTAAACATGTGGATACGATATGACACAATTTTTTTTTATTATATGACAGTGTACATTGTAATTATAGCGAACCTCCCACGCATTTTTTTTAAAAGTGAACAATTTATTGTGCTGAAAATAGAACTTCTGACTTTTAGCACCATACACGGGCAAAATAGGTTGTTTGAACCCTGTTTAATATTGTTTCAGGTTTTCTCGGAGGCTAGTGCTAAGTCAACAATCCTTGACATACGATCGATACTTACCTGAACATCCAACTCCTCAAGAGGAGAAATAAGAGGGAAATGTCGGCCATCGACTACTCGAGACCTGAGAACACATCTTCGGTAACCTTCCAGCGAAGACTTGTTAAGGAGGTCCCCAAGGAAATAATTAAGAGGATGCTCGCGTGTTGACTCCTCGAGAGCCCGAGAAACTTCCCCAAGTGACACACCAGTGGATTTCCCCGAGGAGGGGCCCATAAAAGATACGCCCATTATTCTCGCGTACCCGCCTACTTCTGAAATTTCGACGCACCACTTTTTGACGCAGAGTGAGAACCGGGTGGTGGTACTACACCCAATGGTCCTCTCCTCCTTTTTCCTTGGCATAGGAGGGCCACTCATTTTCCCAAAAATGGATGTTCGTGAGGCCAACGCAACCTAGCCGACCTCACCAAATCAAGCACATATCCTCCCTCTCGTCGACATATGTTATGCATCCCATGCATGACTTCCACCTAATCAAAGGATTATTGCTAATCTCCTTACTTACTATTTCGTCCTGATCTCTCAGCGCTGCCTATAAATAGGGCATTGAGGAGTCATTTGTAAGGATTTGTGTAACGCCCCACGTCACTATGGCTGTTGTCTGGAATGACAACTGGCCCTACAAACCAACACGAGTTTTTCCAGCGTGCTTTGTCCTCACTCGCACACTTCTTGGGAAAACTTCTAAGGAGGTCATCCATCTTGAGATTACTCTAGGTCAAGCACGCTTAACTTTGGAGTTCTCAAGTGATGGGCTACTGAAAAGAAGATGCATCTTGTTGATATAGGTAGTACCCATCAATCCATTTAAGCCCTCTTCAACTGTGTAGTCCCATACCTACACAGTCTTAGAATCATCACACTTGACCTTCCCCAGGCGATGTGGGATTGCACAGCTTTACCCGGTCTTTCCCCTTACGGATCACGGAATTCTGACTGTCATAATCACCCCCCCTTACGGGCCCGACGTCCCCGTCAGCCACACTTCCGGCTGGGTCAAGGCTTTGATACCATTTCCCAGGAAGCGTGCGAGTGAGGACAAAGCACTCTGGAAAGACTCGTGTTGGTTTGTAGGGCCAGTCGTCATTCCAGGAAGCAACCATAGTGACGTGGGGCGTTACAATTTGAATCCCTTATTTTCAATCCCTATTGTTACCTTAGAGCAAGACCATCATTTGCTCAAGCTAGGTTTGTGATTCTGGCAAGCCTTCCTCAATACAAGTGACCCGTGGACTATGTCTCACTAACGACCAAACTATAGGAAACACATATACAAGTTCTTGCTTATTATCATGTGATTTCTAATTTAATCAAACATAAATAGAAATCCTAGAACATGCATATATTGAAATTAAATAATAAAACAAAGAAAAAAGTAAATTACTTACTTATCTGCAACAAAATTAATAAGACTCCACCCTTTCAGTTCTTTATCATTTTGTCATATTCTGATTGCTAGGAATTTCCAAGAACTGAAACACAAAGGCAACCACAATCTTCCTCGTCAATCTTTAATCAAGCCTAACTAGTGTGGGAAATTTTCTCAACACATGAGATAGAGATCTAGACGAGAGAGTGACTAGAAAATCTACCAAAAACTTATTGAAATCAAACAATAAAACAAAGAAAAAAGTAAATTGCTTACTTATCTGTAGCAGAATTAATAGGACTCTGCGTGTAATCTAGGGCTTTCTTTAACTGAACACCTGCCAAAAACTTGTCTCTTGAAAAACCCTAACTATAACATTGCTATATATTTACAGACACATCCATGAGCTTATTTTATTAATTAAATTAATTATAAAATAAAATGTAAATAAAGCCATGTTGTCTGTGTTTTTGTCAATACGACACGTGGCACACGTTGAGTGTTCATGGTTCTCGGGAAGTTGGTTAACTGAAAATTCTTGGGAGATATGCGTGCTCCAGCCTTAGAGAAGGGTTCCTTAGATCATATAAAGTATTCTTTAGTCTCTTGTTGAAGATTTATAGCGTGATGGTTCTCCGCCCCTGGAGAACGATGCCAGCTGTCAAGCACAACATCTTGGGACCACCAGCAACCTCCTGACGCTCCGCGTGTTGTGGTGTCCTTTCCATACACGAGACAAATAACATGTCCCAATGCACCGCCTCACATGGGAAGATGTCCAGCCACTCTCTGAAAATGTCAGCAGCGTGTCCCCCCCAAAAGGTGGTGGGGTAATACCTCATAAATGGGCCATGTATGTACGGGCCTTCCAGTTGAGTATCACAATAATTGGGACTAAAGTCTCATAATTACGAGGGATGTTAATTATTGAAGACCCATTTAATTATCCCCAGCCACTATAAATAGGGCGGGGATAACCCATTGTAAAGGGTTCGACTATTGTGTAATTTGAGCAGTATACACACTGCCTAAAACCTGTTGGGAATACTTATATAGGATCTTATTTATTTTCATGTAAATCATATATTAAACAGATTAATATAAGAAAACCTAGAGCATGTTTCTATAATCGAATTAAACATAGATAATGGTAAGAACACTTACATTATATGCAGCGGAATGAATAAGTCATTCCTCTAGTTTCTCTAACCCTTGTATCCTTTCGGTCACAGAGCGCTGCGGCCTTCGTTCCCAGAACGGCCTGGGTGGCTCTCTGTTTTGAGGGCGCGCCGCGACCTTAGGAGGCAAGTTGCGGCCTGCCTCCCCTTGAGGCTTGAGGGTTCCTCTAACTCGAGGGCAAGTCGCGACCCTTAGGGCCAAGACGCGACCCACCTAGGGGATTTTGCTTTAGGATGGTATCTAGGTTTGGTAAGGCTTGGGGGTTCAAACCTAGGCGCTCGGGACAATTTCTGCTACCCGGTTTAGTAGAAATCGAGGTTCCGAAGGCTAGCTTTTGTCTCCTAAGTATTTATTTGGATTAGAAATTGATGATTACCCATTGGCCAACGTGACTAGGTTTATTGCCAAGGCTCAGGACTGAGGATCGTACTCGGGACCATTTTGTATCCTCCGCTCGGAATTCAACGTAAGAAAACTGCACCCTTGTGTGGTAGTGGATGAGACTGAGATTCCCAATTATTGATTGTGTGTACTATGCGTTTGTAAGATTGATATGATATACAAGAATGACCGACCTAAGGGAGCTGGGGCTAGCGGTAAGCGTACTGAGCGCGGCCCAGCCTAAGCGAGCTGGGGCCAGCTAAATCAACAGGGGCTCGGCCTAAGTGTGCCAACCCTAATTGTTTGAGAACTTGAGATTATGTGTTTATCATTGATTAGTTGAATATTTGTACTCTGTTATATGTTTGAATGAGATAAGCTTGATTGAATATTCTTATTGTTACGTGTGTTTGTTGTTTCAGGTTTTCTTGCTGGGCCTTGGCTCACGGGTGCTACGTGATGCAGGTAAAGGCAAAGGGAAGCTGGACAAACCATGAGTTGGAGATCTCTGGGGGCAGGGTGTAGATAGTCAGGTGCTCAACCGCCACGGTCGAGGGAAAATACAAGGACAAGGGCCTAAAAACTTGTATTTTGCCATTAGAGTGGCTGTTGTTTGTATTAAAACTGTTGAGAATTGTAACTATAACTTGTACCCTGTTTTTGGGATCCCATGTCTTAAACATCCATTTTAATGAAAAATTAATCTTTTATGTTCAAAATATTTTAACCCTAATCTGATGGTTGACCTTAGGATCACATTTTTATTCAAATGACTTGATTAGCAAGTCTTGCACTATTTCAACTACACAGTGTAACGGTCTTGGTTATCCAGGGCATTACAAGTGAAAACCTACTCATGCATGCATACAGGTATAAATAAATTATTATGGAATCATTCTGGTGCTCGCAGCCCAAATCAGATGACTATAGAGTCAACCTGGGATCCTTTGCCTTAAATAGATGACCATAGAGTCAACTTGGGGCCCTTTGCCCTAGCTCTGAGTAACTAGCCATAGAGCTAGCCAAGTGCTTTAGTTTTCCACGACCATTGGGTCGAACGAGCGTATAATGCTTTCCTGATTAGATCTAATCATATCGAGTATTTTGTAACCAAGTGTTAATGCTCTGGTTAGCCAAGTCTGTTACACTGTGTATTTTAAATAGTGCTTAACTCGCTAAATGAGTAATTAGCCCATAAACGTACATCTAAGTGTGATTACTGGTCCAGGGTTACAATTTTTGGTTAAAAGGAATGGATGTTTCATTAAAAATATTAAACTGTACATGGGATCCCATAATAACGTTCACAAAGTTGTTTATAGTTCCAAAGCAAGCAACATGCATATCAAGTCATATAATAATATAACTCACAAAATCACATAATTACACACATATAAACACATAAACATGTAATTTCCATAATTTTCCATCCTGGTCCCCTAATCAAGGTCCTAAACCTTATTAGGTAATTTGGGATGTTACAACTATCCCCTCCTTACAGAAATTTCATCCTCGAAATTTTAATTGAACAGCTCGGGATACTGACTCTGCATATCTGATTCCAGCTCCCAAGTCGCCTCCTCAACTTTGCTATTCCTCCATAATACCTTAACCAAAGGTATAGTTTTGTTTCTCAGGACCTTGTCCTTCCTGTCTAATATCTGGACTGGCTGTTCCTCATAGAAGAGATCTGCCTCAAGCTCCAAATCCTCGTAACTCAACACATGAGTCACGTCTGACACATATGTTTGAAGGGCTGAAATATGAAATACATTGTGTACGACCGACAGTGCCGGAGGTAAAGCCAACCTATAGGCTACATGACCAATCTTTTCCAGGATCTCAACTAACCCTACAAATATAGGGCTCAGCTTGCCCTTCTTCCCAAATCTCCTCACCCCTTTCCATGGTGAGACTTTAAGGAAGACATAGTCTCCCACTTGGAACTCCATGTTCCTGCGTTTGAGATCATCATAACTTTTCTATCTGCTTTGAGAAGCGAGCATCTGAGCTCTGATCTTCTCAATAGCCTCATTGGTCCTTTGAACTACCTTAGGACCCAAGTATTTCATTTCTCCTGTCTCATCCCAATGAATGGGAGACCTATATTTCCTAACATACAACATCTCATAAGGAGCCACCCCAATGGTCGACTGATAGCTGTTATTGTAGGAAAACTCTATCAAAGGCAAATACTTACTCCAAGACCCACCAAAGTCTAGCACACATGCTCGCAGCATGTCCTCTAATATCTGGATCGTCCTTTCAGATTGTCCATCTGTTTGAGGATGATAAGCAGTACTGAACTTCAACTATGTACCCATGGCCCTTTGCAAACTTCCCCAAAACATGGAAGTGAATGCAAGGTCTCGATTTGACACGATCGACCTCGGAGCCCCATGAAGGCGCAAAATCTCTTTAACATAGAGATTTACGTACTGGTCAACTGTATAAGTTGTTCTCACTAGTAAGAAGTGAGTTGATTTGGTGTATCGATCCACAATAATCCACACCAAATCATGTTGACCCATAGTCTTGGGTAATCCCACCATGAAATCCATCGTGATATCCTCCCATTTCCACTCTGGGATGTCCAGAGGCTGTAATAGCCCTGCTGGTCTCTAATGCTTCGCCTTGACCTATTGATATGTCAAGCACTTAGCCACATACTCTGTCACATCCCTCTTCATCCCAGGCCACCAATACATCGATTTCACATCTTGATACATCTTCATTGTGCCTGAATGCAAAGAGTAAGGAGTAGTATGAGATTCATTCAGAATCTCCCGCCTGATAAAAGTGTCCATCGGAACACAGATCCGACCTTTGTATCTGAACAAGCCCATATCTGACATTGTATAGTCTCTATACACTCCAGCTAGAACATTCTCTCTGATCTTTGTCAATTGTTGATCACCCAACTAACCTTCCTTTATTCTTTCTAACAGCGTAGACAGTAGCATAATGTTGGCTAACTGGCCCACCAACAACTCTATACCAGCTCTGGTCATATCCTCTGCTAACTCTCTAGATATCAGTCTCGCACTGTATATCAGTCCCGGACCCTTTTGGCTTAAGGCATCTGCTACCACGTTGGCCTTCCCTGGGTGATACAGGATTTCACAATCATAATCTTTCACTAACTCCAGCCAGCGCCTCTGTCTCATGTTATGATCCTTCTGTGTGAAAAAGTACTTCAGGCTCTTGCGGTCAGTGTATATCTCTCACTTCTCACCATAAAGGTAATGCCTCCATACCTTTAATGTAAAAACCACTGCTGCCAACTCTAAATCATGAGTGGGGTATCTCTGTTCATACTCTTTCAACTGGCGTGATGCATAGGCAATCACCTTCCCTGACTGCATAAGAACACAACCCAAACCTGATGTGAGGCATCACAGTAAATCACAAACTTCTCCTGATCTACCGGGAGACTCAAAACTGGAGCTGTGATCAATCTTTGCTTCAATTCCTGGAAGCTGTTCTCACACTTATCTGACCATACAAACTTCTGATTCTTGCGTGTCAATTCAGTCAATGAAGTAGCAATCCTTGAGAACCCTTCCAAAAAACGCCTGTAATACCCTGCCAACCCAAGATAGCTCCTAATCTCTGAGGCATTCCTTGGCCTTGGCCAATCTCTAACCGCCTCAATCTTGGTTGGGTCCACCTTGATCCCCTCCTTACTGACAATATGACCAAGGAAAGTAACCTGAGGTAAGCAGAACTCACATTTCTTGAACTTAGCAAATAGCCTGTGCTCCCTCAGTCTTTGTAGAACCAACCTCAGATGTTTCCCATGTTCCGACTTTGACTGAGAATAAACCAGAATATCATCGATGGAGACGATCACAAACCGATCCAA
The DNA here is from genome assembly GCF_963169125.1 of Humulus lupulus. Taxonomy (NCBI): domain Eukaryota; kingdom Viridiplantae; phylum Streptophyta; class Magnoliopsida; order Rosales; family Cannabaceae; genus Humulus; species Humulus lupulus. The sequence continues at coordinate 186,288,259 of NC_084796.1, forward strand.
GTAATCCTTGAACACTTTATTCATCAGATCCATAAAAGCAGATGGGGCATTAGTCAACCCAAAGGACATGACTAAGAACTCATAATGCCCATATCTGGTGCGAAAGACAGTCTTTGGTATATCTCCATCCTTGATCCTCAGTTGGTGATAACCAGATGGACGATCTATCTTTGAGAATACCATCTTACCCTGCAATTGATCAAATAGGTCATCTATCATTGGCAGAGGATACTTGTTCTTGATTGTCAACTTGTTCAGTTCCCTATAGTCAATACACATTCTCAGAGAACCATCCTTTTTCTTTACAAACAGGACTGGTGCACCCCATGGTGAGAAACTGGGTCTAATAAAACCCAAGTCTAACAGCTTATGCAGCTGCACCTTTAGTTCTTTCAACTCTGCTGGGGCCATTCTGTAAGGTGCCCTAGACACTGGCTCCGTCCCTGGTGCCAGTTCAATCACAAATTCAATCAATCTATGTGGTGGCAACCCTGGTAAATCCTCTGGAAACACATCCAGAAATTCACAGACTAATCTAGTCTCCTCTGGTCCCACTAGCATGACTTGAGTGGTATCTACCACACTGGCTAAGAATCCTATGAAAACACCTTGCAATAGATCTCTAGCCCTCAATACAGATATCATCTGTACACAGGGTCCATGCACAGTGCCAACAAATACAAAAGGATCCTCACCTTCAAGCTCAAAAGTTACCATTTTCTTTCTGCAATCTATGGTTTCCCCATACTTCACCAACCAATCCCAACAATCATGGAAAAATTGATCATAACCAACTTTATCAAATAACTTAACAACTCTCTGCCCTCCATTGTCACTGGCAATGATCTGACCCATCTCTTGGATACTACTAACTCTCCAGTGGGTAATAAGGTCCCAAACCCCACATCATAATAATCATATGGTCTGCACAATCTATCAATAAATCTACTAGCAACAAAAGAGTGTGTAGCACCAGAATCAATCAAAACCGTATAAGGGGTTCCAGCACTAAAAAGCTGACCTGTGACTACTGAGGGACAAGCCTCAGCTTCTGCTTGAGTCAACGCGAATACTCGAACTGGAGTCAAGCTGTCTGCCTTTCGTGGTTCTTCCTTTCTTGCCTTTGGGCAATCTTTCTTTAGGTGTCCCACTACCCTGCATAAAAAGCAGGCCTTTCCCCGACACTCCCCTATATGACGCCTCTTGCATCCGGCGCACTCTAGAAAAGTCCTCCAGCCCTCATTGCCGCCTTGGTGACCTGTTGAAATATCACGAGGTCTCCTGTCAGAGCCTGGAGCTGGAAAGGCATCACGAGCCTTCCTTTTCTGATCACTTGGGCCCCCACCCCTGCTTGAACTCATACATGGAGGTCCCACCCTCCTAGTGTCTCCCCTGGCTGTGTTATCACGCCATATTTTGTTCTCTGTGCTCTCAGCTGTGAGCACCTTCTCAACAACTTGTGCATAGGTAGTCACCCCTGACACAGTGGTAATACGAACATCCCAGGCTATCATAGGTTGTAACCCCTGGAGAAACCTCTCCCTTCTGGTCCCATCAATGGGCACTAGTTCCACAACAAACTTTGCCAGTCTATCAAATTTCAGAGCATATTCAGTCACTGATGAGTTTCCTTGAAGTAACCTGCTGAACTCTTTAGCCTTCGCCGCCTTGATGGCATCATTGTAATACTTCTCATTAAACAGAGTCCGAAACTCTTCCCAATCCAGAGCATTAACATTTATGGTATGAGATATCACTTCCCACCAAATTTGGGGATCCTCCTGAAACATATATGTGGCATAGGCCACCCTCTCATTACTTGACACCCTCATAAAGTCTAGGATGGTGGTAACCATACTCATCCACTACTCATCCTTGGTCGAATCTGCACTACCCTCAAAGACCGAAAGGTGCTGTTTCCTGAACCATTCACAAAGAGGTTCCCATTTATTCCCAGCCTCTAGAGGTTACTCAACTGTTGGCACCATCATAGGTGGTGCCTCTGGCAAGATGTTCCCAGCAGGAACCTGTTGTTGTCTCATGAGGCGGATTTCTTCTTCCTGCCTCAATACCCTGGCTTGCAAATCAGCAAGCAACTACTGCCAGTTCTCAGGAGCTGACTGAGCTTGTCTTTAGTGGCGAGTGTACATGCCCAACCTGTCTACAGGAACCCTTAACCTTGGCATGCTTTGATACCAAGTTGTAACACCCTGGTTAGCCAAGACCGTTGCACTATGTATTTTAAGCAGTGCAAAACTTACTAAACGAGTAATTTGGCCATAAATGTGCATCTAAGTGTGATTATTGGTCCAGGGTTAAAAATTTTGGTTAAAAAGAATGGATATTTCATTAAAAACATTAAACTGTACATGAGATTCCACAATAACGTTCACAAAGTTTTTTACTGTTTCAAAATGGTCACTACAACTCAAAAGTTACAACTCGCTGACCTAAGCAGCAAAAATAGGGTTTAACCCTAATTCCTTTGAGAAACCTTGGCTGTGGAGGTCAAGCGGCTGCATTTGTACACATTTCCACCTAAGCTTTCCAACTCATGGCTCGTCCAACTTTCCTTTCTCTTTACCTGCCCCACGTAGCACCCGTGAGCCAAGGCCTAGCAAGAAAACTTAATACAAGTGCATGAATAATATATACAGATTCAGATGTATATCTAGCACGCCCAGCAGTGATGACCTACTCATGCATGCATACAGGTATAAATAAATGATTATGGAATCATTCTGGGGCTCGCAACCCAAATTAGATGACTATAGAGTCAACTTGGGGTCCTTTGCCCTGAATAAATGACCATAGAGTCAACTTAGGGCCTTTTTCCCTAGTTCTGAGTAACTAGCCATAGAGCTATCCACGTGCTTTAGTTTTCCATGACCAACGCTCAATGCTATTGCCATCTTTGACTTATAAGTCAATGCTTTTCTCAAGTATATAATGCAAACAAGCATTTGTCATATAACAAATATCCATATATAGAGCACTCAACATACTTCATCAATAATCACAGGCATAATCATAATCATGCGCATTTACAGGGGCCAATGGCCAATCAAAACCATATTCAACATTCGGGCCAAGCCCTAATCATGTCTGTCACATAATGGGTGCAGTTTTCTTACCTCAGGTCCGAGTATAATGTAAAATAAGAACGGCCCTCGAGCACGATCCTGATCTCGAGCCCCTAGCGATAACCTAGTCACAACCAAGTATAGAATCCCATCAATAATGAGTAAATAAAGGCTTTCGGATTGAGTCCTAGTCTCCGGGGCATCGAATCCTACTAAACCGGGTAGTAGGATCGATCCTGAGCCCTTAGGTTTGAGTTACCACACCCAAAACCTCCCTAAGGCCAAATTTCCCCTTAAGCACCATGGCCCACGTCCCTGAGTCACAGCCTGCCTCCAAATAGAGGCCCTTGCCCCATTCTGGCTGTGCCTTGCATCGTGGCCCGCTTACTAGGCGCCGCGGCCCTAATGCCCAACAGCCAAGTTCCTCCTCTTCGTCAAGCTTGGGCCGCGATGCCCAAGAACAGGGTTGCGGCCTGACCTAAAACTCTCCCATTTCAAAACACCTCATAAACCTATCCAAACATATCCAAATCCAAAAAATAAAGTTCTCAATCATCTCAATGGCCCAAAATCATCAAAACCCAAGCTTCAAATAACTCAAAAACTCATTAAAACGTAGAATCCAAATTATAAACTCAAGAAACCTTAGGAAACAGAAACTCAGAAATTCAAAGTGTAAATTACCTCTGGTTATGTCGTTTCTCACTAAATCCTTCGGCTAATAAGCTTCCAATCTTCCCTAGAATCGATATGACTCTATCCTTGCTTGAATCCGAGTCCTAAAACTTGAGTTTCCTTCGAAAATGCAACGAATGGTAAAAAGGAATAACGGGAGAGAGAAAACAAATGTATTTTGAATGTATATTTGTTTCTATCAGGTTATTTTGAGCTTAAGTAACCTCAAGTAAATCCCAATGCTCAGGATCCCAAAAATGCCCCCGAGGGTAAAATAGTTAAAATTCTCAAAATTTCCTCCTGATCTCGCTAACTCCCAATATATCATCAAATAATCATTCCCATTACCCAATAACCCGATGATGTGCTAAATACCCAATATACCCCTTGACTCACAACGAGTCAAATATTGATCCCGTTGTGACTTTCCTGCTAACTTGCTCCCTGGGATCGCCTCATGCCGAGTAACTCAAATATATCCACATAATAATGCAGTCCCACACATATATCACATATATGCCAAATATACCCATAACAGGACAAATTACAAAAATTTCCCTTCTAATAAGAAACAAGTCCACATGTTTAATTAATACACCTAAACATGCATATCAAGTCATATAATAATTTAACTCACATAATCACATAATTACATGCATATAAAACACATAAACATGTAATTTCCATGATTTGCCATCCTGGCCCCCTAATCAAGGCCCTAAGCCTTATTAAGGTAATTTGGGACGTTACAATCACCTAGACTAGAGTGGGAAATTCTCAACACATGAGATAGATACAGAGAAAGAAGAAGAGAAGAGAATATAGAGGCTTAGAAAAGGACTTTTGTTGTAGAGAGAGTCTAAAATCCTAATGCATCAAAACTAGATCATCTGTTTTCAACTTTCACTTAGCATTCCTTTTATAGGCTCAATCATGTCACTTATTTAATTAAAAATAAAATAATAGGTAATATCAGCCATTAGGTCAAAATTAACATGGGCTTTGGGCCCGTGAAATTTCCCATTTAATTATAGGCCCGTTGGACTTAAAATCAAGGTCCGTATTATTTTCTATTAATTAATTAATTAAATCATTCAGTAAATTAATTATTTATAATTTGAACCTTGATTTAAACTTATTTATTAATTTAGACACCAATTTATCTTAATTAATAATTCTACCCTAAAATCTCTTTTCTTCACTAAATTGCATAACTCTGTGAAACTATCCAAAAGTTACCTCATCAACTTTAATAATTTTAATTAATGATTAAGTCAATTAATTGAGACTATCTAGATGATTTTATCCAAGGTATTGTGGGGACTATGAGCCTATGAAATCAAGCTCCAATAAGTTATCATAAATTTAACAAATAAATTTACTAACTTATTAATTCCTCGTGACTCCACTAAAGACTTGGTATTGCACTCTTGAATTCATAGAACACTCTATAAGAAATATAGATATGTTATTAGTTATCCATTGTTACAGCCATAATTATCACCCAATCCTCTATAAATGGTCTACAATGAGATGAGACTAAAATACCGTTATACTCCTCATTGTATTTTATCCTTAAAGCACTTAGTTACTTGTAAATGATATTTCAGTAAACTAATATTAATTACTGAAATAAGATCTCTATCATTTAGCACTTTGAACCAAACTAAAAGGAAACTATCGTTTTACTTCTTCATCAGAAGCTATAGATGTTCATATCTATGATTAACACTCCCACTAAATTATACTACTGAGTTCCCAAGATGTAAGTATGGGCTAGCCCGTAGGGTAAGCTGGTAACAAACAAATCAAAGAACTAAAATAATACAATCAGTTAGAATACTAACCACTCAAAATTAAGATTGAATTGACCTATGATCAACTATATGATATGACTAGAATAGATAATAACAGTATGTTTACTTATCTTATCTATTGTCAATATTGGTCTAGTCCGATGTAACAAATACATCCGATCTTATCTACTTCGCTAATGTTTTGGAAAGAACATAACACTACAATGTGTAAGTAGATCATATCGTAGATTGGCAAGTCAGTGTAAATCCTATGCACTGACTAATCTTAGGACTAACTTATGCTTGAACATAGAATCATATTTATATTCCACTATGATTACGTCACTATAAATATGATTGGCTATATGCTCAAGATTTAATAAAAGTTTATATTAAACAAATAATCATGAAAATAAAACATGTGAGCAAAGTGATTGACCAAGTCAAAAATGATTTCTATTATGTTATTGATAATAAAATGAGATTTCAAAGAAATTGGGTTTTGAGTAGGGCATAAAACCCCAACAAACTCTGACTTGCACTAATTGAAACTAATGCCTTAATTTTACTAATCCCATTTCCTTGATATGGTTAACAAATGTAGCTTCTGGTAGTGTCTTTGTAAACATAACCACAAGATTGTCTTCAGATGCAATCTTCATAACCTTCACATCTCCCCTAGCCACATATTCTCAAATTATGCGATACTTCCTTTCTATATGCTTACTCCTTTTGTGACTTCAAGGTTTTTTCGAGTTGGCTATCGCTCCTGTGTTGTCACAAAACAACATGAGCGGTTTATCCATATCTGGAACAACACCAAGATCTGAATAAAACTTCTTTAGCAAGACTATTTCCTTAGTTGCTTCAGACGCAACTATGTACTCAGCCTCCATGGTAGAATATGAGATTGCAGACTGCTTTATGCTTTTCCATATCACAGCTCCACACCCAAGATTAAACACCATTCAAGAAGTAGACTTCCTGTCATCGAAATCAGCATGACTGATACCTGCTCACTACTCCCACTGCATAGCAGATATCTGATCTAGTACACAACATAGCATACATCAGACTTCCAACTGCAGATGTGTAAGGAAATTTTCTCATCGTATCTTCCTCTTAAGGAGTCTGGGGAGACTACTTCTTTGAAATATGAATTCCATGGCGGGACGGTAGACGTCCTTTCTTGGAATTTGTCATTGAGAAACGTTCAAGCAGTTTATCAATGTAAGTTGCTTGAGACAGAGCTAAAAGTTTGTTCTTTCTATCCATAATGATTTGGATACCTAGAACATAACTTGCTTCACCCAAATCCTTCATCTGGAATTGAGTGCTCAGCTGATTCTTCACATCTGATAATTTCTTAACATTGTTTCCAATGAGTAAGATATCATCTACATAGAGAACCAGGAATACCACTATTTGATTTGCCTTCAGTTGGTAAACACAAGGCTCATTAATATTTTTTTCAAAGCCATAGGTTTTGATTATTTCATTAAACCTAAGGTTCCAGGAACGAGAAGCTTGCTTAAGTCCATATATGGACCTATTCAACTTGCAAACTTTTCCTTCTGATCCAGCTACTTTAAATCCTTCTGGCTGATCCATAAAAATGACTTCTTCAAGCTTCCTATTAAGAAAAGTTGTCTTGACGTCCATTTTCCAGATCTCATAGTCGAGAGATGCAGATGGACTTGAGCATGGCTACCAGACTAAAAGTTTCCTCATAGTCTATGCCTTCTCTTTGGGTATAACCCTTTTCCACTAATCGAGCTTTATAAGTTTTGATCTTTCCATCAACACCTCATTTCTTCTTGTAGATCCACTTGCACCCAATGGCCCTAAAATCACTAGTTTCTTCCACAAGTTTCCAGACGGAATTTGAATACATGGACTCCATTTACTATTTTATGGCTTCGAGCCATAGTTCCTTTTCAGGGCTAGCCATTGCCTGTTTGAAAGACAACGAATCATCATCACTAGTGTCACCAACAACCATATTTGTTTTACCATCCCAACCATAGCGAACTGGGTTCCTAGAAACCCTCCCACTACGAAGAGGCTCTGTGACAGTTTCCTCTGGGAAAAGTGGTACTTTCTTCATTTAAATTGACTTGTGTCGGTTGGACATGAAGAGTGAGAATTTCATCATCACCTTGCGTTGATGACAATGGAACATTGATTGGAGTCAATTCTTCAACCATCTCCTCTAAAACTACTTTCCTGCACGATTTTGAGCTTTGGACATAGTCATTTTTCACAAAAGTTGCATTCGTAGAAGTAAAACTGTAATGTCCCAAATTCGCTAATAAGGTTTGGTGCCTTGATTAGTGTGCCGGGAGGGCAATAAATGATTTAATTGAATTATTATGTGATTTAATTATGATATATGTGTATCATTATTTGATTGCTTGAGTTATATTATAATATGACTAGATATGCATGTGGGCCCATTTTGGTTAATAAGGGCATATTTGTAATTTTGGCCCATTAAGGGTATAAATGTAATTATGTGTTATATGATAAGGACCACATTATTATGTGGATATATTTGCAATATTCAGCTCAAGGCGATCCTAATGAGTGGATTAGCGGAATAGTCACAACAGGGTCAAATACTCGACTCGGGGTGAGCCTAGGGGTATTTTGGGAACATAGTACGTATTCGGGGTTGATCGGGTAATGGGTAGTTATTAAATGATTATTTGGGTGTGTCGGGATTATTTGAGGATTAGTGGTAAATGTGGAAAATGACAAGTTTGCCCTTGGGGGCATTGAAGGGAAACTTTAGTATGAGGGGCATTTTGGTCATTCTCTAAGCTTTAGACAGACTTAGCTACTAGAGGACCCTAGAAACTAAGGAGAAACAGAAGGAAAAAGAAAACACTCTCTCCTACAATCTCTCTCCCTTGAGGCTGTGAATTGGAGAATCAAAGCCATGAGTTGATTAATAGCATCTTAGGGTCATTTATATCAACTGAGGTATGCTCTAACCCGTGTCTTGATTGATTTTGGCCTGGTTTTCTTGAAGTGTTTTGAGTCTTGAACTCAAGGAATTTGGTTGGGCTTGTGACGAGGTTTTTGCTTTAGTTTTTGGGTAGATGTACTGCTCTGGATGTACTAAAGATGTTTTGAGACTGAATTAGGGGTTTGGTGCCACTTTGGGCTAGATTATGGTGAGTTTAGCTCAGGGAAAACACAGGAAAAGTGCTGGGATTCTGATTTCGCGGGGTCGCATTGTGGCGCTATTCTTGGAGCGCCGCTGACCGCATGAACTCAGAGGCCTAGGGGGTTCACTGAATCGCCTAAGCGTTGCGATGTGTGTCAGGGAAGTGCCTAGGAATGCTCTCTGACGTGTAGAGGGCCACGACGCCTCTGAGGAGCGTCGCGACTCAAATTGAGAGCATTGGCCGAATAGGCTTTTTAAGCTCGAGAGCTAAAAGTTATGGGCTCGGGAAGGATTCTACTACCTAGTTTAGTAGAATTCGAAGTCCCAGAGGCTAGAACTAGATTAATAAGTATTTATTTACCTGAGATTGATGGGGGTTCAATATTATTGTGACTAGGCTAATCCGAGCATTTTATGGGGATCGTATTTAGGCCGCTTACCCAGAGCTTGCGGAGTTCAGGTAAGAAAACTGTCTGTGCACGTAAAGCAAAGCATGGCTCGATTATCTATGCTTGTATTGTGTTAGTGATATGTGTAAATGCTTGTAACTATTATGTCATATATGTGTTTGAAACAGAGCGGGAAGGGCTGGGATCGATAAAGGTCGGGATTGGCAGGGCCATTATCAGAAAGGACTGGGATCAGCAAGTGCCGGAATTGGCAATAAGCATTCTAAATGCATGCCGCCATGGCATGGCCATCTAAGGGTGTTGTACTCACCCGCTCAGTTAGGACCGTGAACTTGGTGCCTGATAATGCACCTTAATCGACTTAGGCCATTGCTGTGAATTGTAATGGATGCATGTGAATTTTATGTTGTGTTTGTTTACTTATGCATTTATTGAAATGAATTGTATATGCTATGCTGGTGAAGTTTGCTGGGCCTTGGCTCACGGGTGCTCTATGATGCAGGTAAGGGCAAAAGAAAGGCCGACCAAGTATGAGTTGGAGAGCATGGTGCGGTGCGTACATGTTTGGCCTACTTGGCCGCCACGGCTGGGGTATTTTTTATTAAGGTAGTGTAAATGTCTGGTTTTGTCGCCTAGGTCAACCGTACAATGACTTTTAAGTTGTAAATATGTCTTAAACAACATTTTGGGATCCCAATGTAAATTTTCTGTGATCTTAATGAATGTTTAAACCTTCTATATGGAAATTTTATTAAATGAGTCTTTACTTTAGTTTATTCACACTTTTGGGTCTAACGCCTCAATTAGCAAGTCAAATACACATTTTATAGCCACATGATAATGACTCTAGGGTAGTAAGGCGTTACATAAACACTTTCTTTTCTGAATGGCTATAGAAAAGTCCACCCAGAGTGCCTTTAGAATAGCCAACAAACATGCAAATTTTGGTTCGCGGTTCTAGCTTTCCTTCCTTTTTCCTCAGGACGTGGGTGAGACACCCCCAGATTCTATAATGACGTAAACTAGGTTCACGACCATTCTAGCGTTCTAAAAGTGTTTTGAGGGATTGATTTGGACGGTACAACATTTACAATGTCGTTCGTAGTTTCAATTTCATGTCCCCAGAATGAAGCTGGTAGAGTTGATAACTAAGCATGCATCTAACCATTTCCAATAAAGTTCTGTTCCGACGTTCTGCTACACCATTTTGTTCCTGGGGCAGTAAATTGTGATAAAATCCCAAGTTCAGTTAAATGATCTTAGAGCTTCATATCCAAATATTCTCCACCCCTATCAGATCACAAGATTTTTATCGTTTTACCTAATTGGTTCTGAGCCATAGCTAGGAATTCCTTAAACTTTGAAAATATTTCTAATTTCCTATGCATTAGGTAAAGACATGAGTATCTAGAGTAATCGTCAATGAAAGTGACAAAATACTCAAAACCACCCCTGACCTGTATAATCAAAGGTCCACAAACATCTGAATGAACAAGTCCAAGTGGTTCTTTGGCCCTATCACCCTTTGCAGAGAATGGACGCTTGGTCAGTTTGCCTTCTAGACAAGATTCACAGACAGGTAATTCACCTAAGGTGAGTTCTCTCAAAGGCCCGTCCTTTGTAAGTCTTTGAATTCTAGCATAGCCAATGTGACCTAGTCTCACGTGCCATAAATACGTCATGTTATTGTTATCGGTCTTTTGACTTTTATTGGTCCTAGGTTTGGCTACTTTGAATAAATCATTATTAAGCGCGAGGCATTCGTTAGGTCGCAGAATATAAATCCTATTTTCCAAACATGAAATACACAATTGTGATCCATTGAAACAAATAGATATATTAGAGCTTGTAAAAGTCATAACAAATCGTTCTAATTGCAACATGAAAACTGAAATTAAATTTCTACTAAAATCCAGAATAAAAAATACATCTTTCAAAATTAAATATTTATTTTCGAACTTCACGCGAGCTCTTCCTCTAGCTTGGACGGCAACGAACCCTCCGTTCCAAACTCTAACCTTTAAGTCGCCTTCGTCCACTTCCTCCCATGGTTCAAGAAGCTGTAAATAATTATAAACATGGTTAGTAGATCCAGAATCAATAATCCAAATGGATTTATCATTCTCTAAAACACATGTTTCTAAGATAAATGAACTATAATCATTACCTTTGTTTTTCGCTGCTAGAAACATGGGGAAATCCTGTATCCAATGCCCCTTCTCATTGCAGTGAAAGTACTTACCTTTACCTTTATAATTTTTCTTTTTCTTCCCCTTAGGCATCTGTGCAAGTGGTTGTGCACTTGTCTTTGCAGCTTTTGCAGGCCCGGGGTTGGTGTTTTGTCAACCTTTCCTCTTGTTTCTAGCTTTTGAAGATGAAGCCAGGTTAGATTCAGCCTTAGCTGGATCAACAACAACAATAGAAGTCTTCTTTTCTCCTCCCTTACTTGGGCCACCCATGATTGACTCGAAAGTGTGAAGCTCGCTCATGAGCTGCGTTAGACCATAGTTAAGTTTGTTCATCATATAGTTGGTGGTGAACACCAGGAAAGCTGGAAAGAGACTGTTGAGGATTAAGTTGACTTGAGTCTCCTCATCTATTATTGCTCCATGCACTTTAGATTCGTGAAATTAGTTGGTCATCTTGATCAGGTGATCATAAACGTGCTGCGACGGTGCCATTCGAGCATTGGCATATTTCTTGGTGGCCTTAAAACGAGTTTGCACAGACTTTGCCCCGAACATGTCTTGGTGTTGATCCATGATTTCGTAGGCAATCTCGACATTCTCCATCTTTGTCTTGAGAGTGTCGACCACACTAGTCAACATTTAGTACCGTGCCTTGTTATTATCTGCCTGCCAACACTCATATTTGTCTCTTACAGACTTGGTAGCTCCTTCATCTGGAACTTTTGGGGATTCTTCAGTCACGACGAGCTTGGAGTTGTCACCAATTAACACTATGTTGATGTTCTGCTTCCACTTAAGGAAGTTTTCTCCAGTGAGTATCTCCATTGAAAGTTGAGAAATAATGGGAGTAGACACAACCATAATAATACTACATATTATCAATCACATTTGCTCAATAAAACTTCTATTCACTCTAATTTCAAGAAATAGCATAACATATATCATAAATATGTAAGATATGGAAAAAAAATACAAAAATAATCATATCTTTAGTTCTTTAGGTTTTTAACTATTCTATGATATTGTTGTCCTGGTTGGCAAGAGTCAAAAAAATATCATTAGTTTAATAGAGTTGTAAACTCATTTAATAATTGACACCATTATACACCATTATTAACAACCTTCTATTCGATCAAAATAAGAAAGTAAAATTTCTTATTTTATGAGCTAGACCCACAATTTTGATAGTCATAGATTTAGTCCTAGCAGCCACCGTAGGGGTGAGTCTATTAGAATTTGACCTATAATTACTATTTTTCGTAATCTAACCTTGTCAAAATAACTAATGAACACCTTCCATAGGGGGATGAATCAAAGTGTCTCGAGGCCCTATTAAGCTACTGACATTGTTAAACAAACTGTGAGGATCGAATATAATTCTTAAAATAAGCTCATTTTTAATTAAAGATAGTATTTTTATTATTAAATCTTTGAAAAATTAATGACTATGGTTCTCCAAAAAATTAAAATTTTAAAACCAAAGTCCTATAATTTTCTGTTAATTCTAAAGTGTCACATTGAAACAAATTCAATTATATTAGGATTAATTTGTTGCTAATCAATATTTAGGTTTAACTATTATAATGAACATATACAATTAAGTCCAACTCATGCAAATGAACCTTAACAATTGGGCTTGTATGGAGGAGGACTGAGTCCATTATGTCGTTCCCACTACTAGGGCCCCCAAACTTCCATACAAGGTCCAAAAGATAGGAATTTAAACCTTCATTTTATTAATTGTTATTAATTGATTAGACCCACTATAGTTATGCAAAGCAAATGGGCATTCACAAGTAGAATCACCCACAAGAGAGAATTTTAAACTTTACATTTTCTAGTTGGCCCAAATAAAACCTATCATTTTATGAATGTTTTATTTAGCAAAATATCATATATTATGCAAACACATGGACCACTATATGCATCTAAGCCCAATTGCAAAAATACCACATATAGTGCAAAAAGATATGTTATAATTGGATGGTCCTAATCATGTTACTATATGAACAAGTCTACGACTTTATGCAAAAATACTACAATTTATTTCATTTACAAAAATACCACTTAATTTTCTAGAATTTATCCAAAATTTGAATTAATTAAATCTTTGCAAAAAACAAATAATTCAATTTAAATGAATTTTATCAACAATTTACAAAAGTTAATTTAAATATCATTTATCAACAATCAACAATCATTTTGAAAAATATTAATTTGATTTAAATAGGATTTATCAACAATTAATCAAAGTTAATTTAAATACCATTATTAAAAAAATAATATTTTATTAATTGGTTTGCAAAACGTGATATTTTTAAAATTTTAACCAGTTTTAAATTTTATAAACAAATATTATTAGCTGTTTTTTTTTTTAAAAATATCTTAAACAGTTAAACAAATTCAAATATCCATAAAAATATATAGTGAACAAATTTTCAAATTTAAAATAATTTAGATATTAAAATCATAGAATAATCATATATTAATATTTTCAAATAAAAGATTTCAAAAATATCAAGTATTTAAAAAAAAATATATTTAATACTTGATAACCTAATTCTAATATTTTATATATTAAAAGATTTAAAATTAATTAGTTAACCTATTTTTAAATTTGATTTTTAATATTTGTAGAAAATATCTAATTTTTTAAAATCAAACAACAAAAATATCGTATTTTAAAAGAAATATTTTTAAATGATAAAATAAATTTGATATTTTTGGTTTAACCCATTAAAAAATTACATTCAAAATTTAGGAAAAATTATATCGCAGGCCGTGACCAGTGAATCTTGGTGGTCGCGAACACGTGACGGTTCTAGGCAATATACTCGTTCTGGCCGCGGCCAGGAGTTTATGTTGGTCGCGGCCACTAGTCACTGACTCCCAGGCCGCAGCCAGAGATACCTGGTGGCCGTGGCCACAACCCAAAATACTATTTCAAAAATAAAATCTGTGTAATTTTTCAACCCAAAAACGTTTTAAAAATAATTTTTACAATGTTTTACACAAAATAAAGTATTTATAAAAATTAATTGCATAGCGAACACAACAAAAGAACCAAATTTGCTAATAATCACATAAAATGTAATATGCTTCATAAAATCCATCCAATTACTCAACACATCAAATAATTCAATTTTTACCATGTGCATGCATGAAAATAAAGATTACCAAATGCTCTAAGGCCAGTTGTTGGGAATACTTATATAAGATCTTATTTATTTTCATGTAAATCATATATTAAACAAATTAATATAAGAAAACCTAGAACATGTTTCTAGAATTGAATTAAACAGAGATAATGGTAAGAACACTTACATTATATGCAGCAAAATGAATACATCTTTCCTTCAGTTTCTGTAACCGTTGTATCCTTTATGTCACAGGGTATCACCAAGAAATTGAACCGAACTTCAAGTTTCTTCACAACGTTCCACAGTATCTTTAGAATCACCTAGACTAGAGTGGGCAATTCTCAACACATGAGATAGATACAGAGAGAGAAGAAGATAAGAGAAGAGAATATAGAGGCTTAGAAAATGACTTTTGTTTTAGAGAGAGTCTAAAATCCAAAAGCATCAAAACTAGATCTTTTGATCATTTGTTTTCAACTCTCACTTAGCATTTCTTTTATAGGCTCAATTATCTCACTTATTTAATTAAAAAATCAATAAAATAATAGGTAATATCAGCCATTAGGTCGAAATTATCATGAACTTTAGGACCGTGAAGTTTCTCATTTAATTATAAGCCCGTTGGACTTAAAATCAAGACCCGTATTATTTTCTATTGATTAATTAATTAAACAATTATTTAAATCCTTCATCAAATTAATTATTTATAATTTGAACTTTGATTTAAATTTTTTTATTAATTTAGACACCAATTTGTCTTAATTAATAAATCTACCCTAAAATCTCTTTTCTTCTCTAAATTGCATAACTCTGTGAAACTATCCAAAATTTACCTCATCAACTTTAATAATTTTAATTGATGATTAAATCAATTAATTGAGACTATCCAGATGATTTTGTCCAAGGTACTGTGGGGACCATGGGCCTATGAAATCAAGCTCCAATAAGTTATCATAAATCTAACAAATAAATTTACTAACTTATTAATTCCTCATGACTCCACTAAAGACTCATAATTGCACTCTTGAATTCATAGAACACTCTATAAACAATATAGATACCTTATTAATTATCCATTGTTACAACCATAATTATCACTCAATCCTCTAGACGATCTACAATGAGATGAGACTAAAATACCGTTATACTTCTCATTGTATTTTATCCTTAAAGCACTTAGTTACTTGTAAATGATATTTCAGTAAACTAATATTAATTACTGAAATAAGATCTCTATCATTTAGCACTTTGAACCAAACTAAAAGGAAACCATCGTTTTACTTCTTCATCAGAAGCTATAGATGTTCATATCTATGATTAACACTCCCACTCAATTATACTACCGAGTTCCCAAGATGTAAGTATGGGCTAGTCCGTAGCGTAAGCTGGTAACGAACAAGACAAAGAACTCAAATAATACAATCAGTTAGAATACTAACCACTCAGAATTAAGATTGAATTGACCTATGGTCTACTATATGATATGACTAGAATAGATAATAAGGGTATGTTTACTTATCTTATCTATTGTCAATATCGGTCCAGTCCGATGTAACAAATACATCCGATCTTATCTACTTTGCTAATGTTCTTGAAAGAACATAACACTACAATGTGTAAGTAGATCATATCGTAGATTGGCAAGTCAGCATAAATCTTGTGCACTGGCTATTCTTAGGAATAACTTATGTTTGAACATATAATCATATTTATATTCCACTATGATTATGTCACTATAAATATGATTAGCTATATGCTCGGGATTTAATGGAAGTTTATATTAAACAAATAATCATGAAAATAAAACATGTGAGCAAAGTGATTGACCAAGTCAAAAATGATTTCTATGATTTTATTGATAATAGAATGAGATTACAAAGAAATTGAGTTTTCATTAGGGCATAAAACCCCAACAAAACCTCCATAGGAGCTTGATCTCTCAAGTTTCAAACATTTTAATACAATAGACTTGTGGACTAGGGTTGTTTTATAAATCAATCTCTGTCTCATTTTCATTTTCTTTTAAGTTCTTGTTTATTAAATTTCATAGTGAAAAGGCAGTCAATATTTTGGTGCTTTCATTGAAAGCTAAAAGGAAGCGTTGAAAAGTTCAACAATGGTTATGTTATACCCAAAAAATAGGAAGATGCATTCTAGGAGAGTTAAGGGGAATGGTCCTAGGAGACCCCAAGGAGGATGTGGTCCTAGGAGACCCCAAGAGAGTGATCCTAGGAGAACCAAGGATGAGGTCCGAGGAGAACTCAAGAAAGTGGTCTTAGGAGACCCCAAGGAGAAAGTGGTCCTAGGAGACCCCAAGGAGGATGTGGTCCTAGGAGACCCCAAGGGTGTGTAGGAGGTAAGCCTCCCAAGGTTTTCTAAGTGTTGGCTCGAACGTGTCCAAGGTAAGTAGCTAAGGAGGAGGAGTCTCATGCAAGAGAATGGAGACTTAGATTTTGATAAAGGAGCCTATACAATGTTCGATCGGACATGTTTGGGAGATGCTAAAGGAGAATGCCTTGAACTTGTCCAAGGTGAGGTGCCAAGGAGGTTGCCTCAATGTTGTCCAAGGTGAGGTGCCAAGGAGGTTGCCTCAGACCACCTTGGTCCGAGGAGAAGCCAAGGAGATTGGTTCAAGGGGGAACATGGCATGCTAGAGGAGAGTGCCATGTTAGAGGAGAGAAGTGCATGTCCTACCACCATGCACGTTCAACCCACCAAAAACATGTCCTACCACCATGCATATCCTACCACCATGCATGTTCAACCAGCACTTGCATGGGTAGTGAGTAGGAGGTGGACCAACTAGCTAGAGGAGACTAAGTCAGACACAACTCCAACAACATATGCGGGAATCTCTCATTCTTCCCACAAATGAGGGGTTTGTTACATTTCGAATTTTGAATGTTTAAATGTAATAAATATAATAAAATATCCCTATCAAAAAGGGATATCAGTTGAGGATCCCAGGCCTATAAATAGAGAGCTTATGGGATGAGAGAGGGGTCTTCTTCTGCTTCTCCTTTCTAGAGAGAGAAAATTGGGTCTGTCTATTCTAGAGAGAGAAAGTGCTGAAATTAGAGAGAATTCTTGTATTTTCACAATATGTACTGAAGAAACTCAGTTGGCTCAGTCCATCTGATCTTGAGTATAGGTCTATAAATCACAACTCTAAGTGGATTAGGCTATTACCGACAATCGGGGCTGAACCACTATAAAATCTTGTGTGTTCTTTATTTTCTTTATATAAACTGTCTGTGTATTTATATTCTCTTGAAGGCTTGTCGTTATTGACATTCTCATGTCGTTGGCTAAAAACGCAGTCAACAGGTTACAACAAGAAGAAACACCCACGATAACACTATTCCTTACAATGTTGTCGAAAAAGGATAGACCAGTCGGCCACCTCTACCTGTAAATCCGGTTGTAGCCCAAGAAGATTATTTTGAAAATGCCGAGTACAACACTATGTACAATGATGAGTATGTTGCTGAGTACGACGACGAGGACGATGACAGTGACTACACCCAGTCCATGTAAAAGGAGGAGACACCATATGTGGTAGCTTTTAAAGGCCAGATTGCCTTTCAACAGCAGAAACTTGATACCCAAGAGGGGAGCATAACTGCCCTACAGAAGATGGTTAATGCCATGATGGCCACTTTGGCAACCCAAGGGATGCAAGTGGACCCCCATGGTGAAATACCACCAAGGCAGCCAACTGGCGTGCCTCCTGTGCACCCGGTTGAGGTGCCACCTATGAATCCCAAAGGTG
Source organism: Humulus lupulus (assembly GCF_963169125.1). Classification (NCBI taxonomy): domain Eukaryota; kingdom Viridiplantae; phylum Streptophyta; class Magnoliopsida; order Rosales; family Cannabaceae; genus Humulus; species Humulus lupulus. The sequence goes on from NC_084796.1 coordinate 186,306,496, forward strand.
TTCCTCCCAAGCACCCCACGGATAGGGTAGAGGATCCACCAGTAGGTGTGCCACCAGTGTAGCCTGCTAGAGCTGGAGCCCTGCTTGGGCCACAAGACTGTGGACAGGGTAAAGTTGACGAAGGAGTGGCTCAAGGGAAAAAGAGTGGGCATCATGCGTTTGAGCCCATACATGTACCGAGAAGACATGAAAATAATCAAGGGTGTTTTGTGCCAAGGCCTCACCCTGCTGCCAGTATTCGAGGAGCCTGAGGAGGGCTGTCTAGGCGCGCCGCCACTGATCATGACCGACAAAGAGGTGCAATTCCATCCACTCCACACTACTCTCCGAGAAATCTTGCTCGGGGGGCTCATAGAAACGTTTTTGCCAACTGAGGACGTGGGATAAGCATCTCAATAAGTAACGACTACATTGATTCGGAGGGAGAAACTAAAGTGGGATATCCTGAGGATGGCAACCGCCACAAGACACAACCCGATTTGCGAGAAAAACTTAATGCCCACAGGGATAGTGCCGTTCAGAAGAGTTATCCCAAAGAAAGGCGTTAGCCAGACCTCTGAGAAGGTCTTAATGCTCGAAGGAAGGAGTGCCAACCAAAGCCTAGATACTTTACGCTCCGAGCTAGAAAGCTCGAAGATGATTATGCTTAAAATGGCCTGAAGAAAACGCCATGATTCAGACTCGAAGGATGAAGACGGGGAGCCTTGCATCCCCCCACATCGTGGAAGCCCCATTACCACGAGGATTTAAAATGCATGCCATCACGTCTTATGATGGCAACACATATCCCACCGACCATCTCTCAAAGTTCAACCACTTGATGTCGGTCCATCGCATCTCCAAGGATGCCAAGTGCCCCGTCTTCCCATTAACCATGACGGGACCAGCTGACGAGTGGTTCAAGAAGCACAAGCCCGACTCCATCCATTCCTGGCACCAGCTTTCCTCATCTTTCATAAGGCAGTTCATAGCTGCTCGGAAGGTAAGCTTTGAGGTCAATGTGTTGGCCAACATAAAGCAAGGGTCGCTCGACACCCTTAAGGCGTACATCAAACGTTTCAAAAAGGAAGCGGTGAGAACCAAATGAGTTGACAATGGGCAATAGCTAATGTAACACCCTACTACCTTAGAGTCGTTACCATGTAATTTTAAAATGTGCCATTAGCTCGCTAATCGAGGTTTTAGACTAAAAAGTGTGATTAGATCGAAATAAAGACTCATTTAATGAAAATTAAGTGTTATATTATTTTATAATATAATGTAATATTAATTATATTATATTATAATATAATGTTTTAGATTAAATAAATGTGACAAAAAGTGTCACATATTGTAACATATAATAGAGAGTTACAATATTTAGATATATGAGATATATCCAAATAATGCAACATATTTGGTGTTACAAATTTGTAACTTCCAAATATTACCCTTTATTGTGTAAATTTGGTGTTACACAGTATTGAGATGAATTTCATAAAGCCATATGTGAAATGGCTGTTAGAGATATGATTTTAACCCCAATAATGTGTTTTGGGAGTTACAAAATTATTTGGGAAGGTTTGGAACCGTTTGGAAAAACAACACATTTTTTAGTGCTGAAAATGGTCAGTGGCCGCTGAATGTTGGTGGCCGCGGCCAGTGGGACAGAGAGTAGTGGTCGCGGCCACAAGCCAAAACTGTCCATTTTTTTTTCTTCAGTTTTTTCAATCTTTGTTGAATGGCTCAAAAAACCCAAATAACTCCCAAATCTCATTTTTAATTCCATATTAATCCAATTAAACATTAATAACAACCATGGGGGTTGGTGGAATTTGAAATTCAAAGGGTGTCTCTAAACTGTATAAATAAGAGCCTATAGCTCACTTGATAGACGCAATATTTCTATCCATTAGAGCACTTGGCTAGAAACACCTTGAGGCTTGATAATTCCATAAAGCATTTCCAATATCTGAGAGAGATCCCTTAGTGCTTGAGTTAAGGGGAAATAAGCTTTTGGACAAAGGTTTTAAACCTTGTTCAAGTTGGTGATCCCAACCCTCTTCACTTAGGTTGTGTAAGTGAGAGTTTACTTGTATTTCTGTTCTTCATTTTATTCTATTGTTTTTTCTTCTTATTCTCTTGTTCTATTTACTTGTATATTTTGTTTAAGAGTTGTAATCTTTTCTTTTGTTTCAAACACCTTTATTTTACTTGTAATATTTTGCTTAGAGTTGTATTCTCACTATTCTCTTCTTCATCATCTTCTTCCATTTCTTTGTTTATTTGTAATTTTCAGTTATAGAGTTGTAACTTTATTTAATCAATCAATATTTATTTGTAATATTATTGCATAAAGTTGTATTATCTTAACGTTTCCATTGATGCAATCTATTTTTTCCTAACATTAAGTATAAAAGGTTTGGACATCCATTAAAGTGATACATTTGGATCCCAAAATAAGGTTTCAAAATATATTTACAACTCAAAAGTTAGAGTACTGTCGACTTAAGCAACAAAATCAAACGTTCATAACGTGCCCCTCAAAACAACCCCAGCCGTGGCGGCCAGGTAGGCGAAACATGTACCCGCCGCTCCATGCCTTCCAATTCATGCTTGGGCGGCCTTTCCTTTGCCTTTACCTACACCATAGAGCACCTGTGAAAACATGCACAACAAGAAAACTCCACATACAAAACATATAACAAATCATTCTAGCAAATGCATAACTTTAAACAAATAACACCAATTATTCACATAGCGGCCTATACCGACCCAGGTGCGTTACCAGGCACCGGGTTCATGGTCTCCACCGAGTTGGTGAGTACAACACCCTAGATCGCCATGCCATGGCAACCTACATTCAACATGATTGTTGCCATTCCGCCTGCATTTAGCATGCTTGTCACCGTTCTCGGCCTTCGCCGATCAGTCATAATTATACAAACATAGCATAACAATCATAAAAACTTACACATAGCATTAAACACAGATATTTGGGCCATGCCCTAGTCTACGGGCACAAACAGTTTTCTTACATGTGTCCCGAGCTGACTGACTAGTGCGATCTTGAGCACGATCCCCTAAACTCAAGTCTTGGTGGTAAAACCTAGTCGCAACACAATAATAATAAATATCCATCAAGCCCAAAACCAATTCAAAACTTTAAAATAATATTCTAGATCACAGCAGAGAGCCTTGGGGCTCTTTTTTAGGGGACACAGGCTGTGGCGCGCCTGGGCAACATCAGAGGCTCCCAAGCCTTCTCGCACACATGGACCGCCACACTTGAAGAACAGGGTCGCGACTCAAGCCCAAAACCCAGAATTCTTCCATGTTTTACTGTGTTTTCCTCAGTGAAATTTACCAATTCACACCCAATTCAACCCTTAAACCCATAATTTAATCTAGAATTTGTATCAAGGCAACCCAATCAGTATAAACACCCCAAAAACTATCCCATAATTTCAAAAAAACCTCAAAACTAGCCTAGAGTTCAAACCCCATGAAAACCCTTAGATCACAGCAGAAATTCAACAGAAAATCAGATTGAAACCCTTACCTCAACTGAGAATTTGACCTGAGCTAAACCCCAAGCACTTCAAGCTTCAATTTCTTCAAATCCTCAGCCAATCTCCCCAAGAATTCACCAAAACCTCCAAGCCTAGTGAGAGAGAGTGAGCATCGAGAGAGAGAAAGAGAGAGAGAGAGAGAGAGAGAGAGAGAGAGAGAGAGAGAGAGAGAGAGAGAGAGAGAAATGCTGAGAGAGAGATGTGTTTTTCCTTCCATCTTAAGCATTCTGCTGGTATCTAGAGCCTACCCCAAGTCTATCACTAGCCTCCAAAATGACTAAACTACCCCTAAGTTAATCCTTAGCCATTTAATGCCTCCAGGGCAACCCCGTCATTTGCCACATTCCCACTAATTCCTCAAGTAGTCCTATAAATTCCTAGTTAATCTTGACATACCCAAATAATCATTAAATTGCTACCCGGTTACATTCCCAAATACCCCTAGGCTCACCTCGAGCCGAGTATTCGACCTCGTTGTGACTATTCTGCTAATCTGCTCCCTAGGGCCATCTCAGACCACACATCTCAGATACATATCCACAATATTGTGGTCTCAAGTGCAACACACACATAATCATATTTATGCCCTCAACGAGCCAAAATTACAAATATGCCCTTATTAACAAGAACATGCCCACATGCATATTTAATTCTCGTAAGCATGCATATCTAGTCATATAATCATTTAATTCAAGTAATCGCGTATTGATACACATATGTCATAAGTAACCACGTAATAACACAATTAAATCAATTATTTCCCTCCCGACACGCTAACCAAGGCACTAAGCCTTATTAGCAAATCTGAGACGTTACAACTATCTCGTCCTTACAGAAATTTCATCCTCGAAATTTACCTGAATAACTTGGGATATCGATCATGCATTTCAGACTCAAGCTCCCAAGTTGCCTCTTCCACCTTGCTGTTTCTCCATAAAACTTTCACCAAGGCAATGGTCTTGTTCTGCAAGACTTTATCTTTTCAGTCTAAAATCTGAACCGACTTCTCCTCATAAGAAAAATCTTGATCCAGCTCCAGGTTTTCATAACTCAGCACATGTGTAGAATCTGTACGTAATTTCGGAGCATGGACACATGAAATATGCTGTGAACCCCTGATAAAGCTGGAGGCATAGCCAATTTGTAAGCTACCACTCCAACCCGTTCCAAAAGCTTAAAGGGGCTAACAAACCTAGGACTTAACTTGCCTTTCACCCCAAACTCTAATCTTCTCAATTTCCTTGTTAGTCCTCTGAACGACCTCATGACCTAAATATTTACTCTCACCCATCTCATCCCAATGAATGGGTGATCTACACTTCCTCCCATACAACATTTCATGTGGAGCCACTCTGATTGTCGTCTGATAGCTGTTATTATATGAAAACTTAATCAAAGGGAGATACTTACCCAGAGATCCCCCAAAATCTAGCACACAGGCCCGCAACATATCCTCTAGTATCTGAATCATCCTCTCAGACTGTCCATCCGTCTGAGGATGATAAGCGGTACCGAACCTCAACTGCGTGCCCATAGCCTTCTGTAGGCTCTCCCAAAACTTAGAGGTGAAGGTGGGGTCCCTGTCGGACACTATCGAACTCGAAGCCCCATAAAGTCACACAATCTCCTTTACATAAAACTCAACACCCTATAGGTTGTCCTAACAAGCAAAAAGTAGGCTGATTTGATGTACATATCCATAATCACCCACACAGAATCATGTTGCCCAACTGTCCTCGACAATCCAACCACGAAGTCCATGGTGATATCCTCCCACTTCCACTCTGGAATCCCTAAAGGTTGCAGCAACCCTGCTGGCCTTTGGTGTTCAGCCTTCACCTGCTGACAGGTTAAACACTTGGCCACATATTCTAACACATCCCTTTTCATTCCTGGCCACCAATATAGAGTCTTCAGATCTTGGTACTTCTTCGTCATACTCGGATGTAAAGAATAGGGACTTCTATGAGACTCATCCAGAATCTCTCGCCTGATACCAGAATCCATCGGAACACAAACTCGACCTTTATATCTCAGTAGATCAACCTCAGAAATAGACAAGTCTCTAGCCAATCTAGCTAAGACATCATCCTTGTATTTCCTCAACTGTGGATCCTCCTTCTGTGGTTCTCTGATTCTCTCAAGCAGCGTGGACTGAAGAGTGATATTGGCTAGTTAACCGACTACCAATTCAATTCCCGCTCTCATCATCTCTTAAGCTAACTTTTCTGATATCTATCTCAAATTGGAAAACTTCCCTGGGCCACTCCGACTCAATGCGTCAGCCACCACATTGGCCTTTCTTGGGTGATACAAGATTTGACAATCGTAGTCCTTCACCAACTTTAGCCAACGTCTTTAGCGCATATTCAAATCATTCTGAGTAAAGAAATACTTTAAGCTTTTTTGGTCGGTGTATATTTCACACTTCTCTCCATACAGGTAGTGCCTCCATACCTTCAGTGCAAATACAGACACTGCTTGTTCCAAATTGTGAGTAGGATACCTCTGCTCATACTCCTTCAGCTGTCTAGACATAGGTTATCACCTTGCCAGCTTGCATCAGTACACAACCTAAACCCTGCTTTGAAGCGTCGCAGTAGACCACACAATTTTCCTTGTTTGATGGAAGACTTAATACTGGAGCGGTGATCAGTCATCGCTTCAACTCCTTGAAACTGTTCTTACATCCATCTGTCCAGACATACTTGGTCTTCTTACGTGTCAGCTCAGTCAACGGTGTGGCTATTATGGAGAATCCCTCAACAAAATGTCGATAGTACCCTGCTAATCCCAAAAAGCTCCTAACATCTGGTACACTGCTCTACTCGGGCCAATCTCTCACTGCCTTAATCTTGGTTGGGTCAACCAGAATCCCCTCCTTACTCACAATGTGGCCCATAAATGTTACTTGGGGTAACCAAAACTCACATTTACTGAACTTAGCATATAGCTTATGCTCTCTTAGCCGCTGTAGTACCAAACAAAGATGTTGCTCGTGCTCTGTCTTTGATTGGGAGTACACCAGTATATCATCGATGAATTTGATCACAAAATTATCCCAGTAATCCCTAAAGACCCTATTCATCAAGTCCATGAAGATGGCTGGGGCATTAGTTAATCCAAAGGACATGAACATGAATTCATAATGTCCATACCTCGTACGAAATGTGGTCTTTGGTATGTCCTCCTCCTTAATCCTTAACTGGTAGTAGCCGGATCGTAGGTCAATCTTAGAGAACATCGTCTTCCCATGTAGCTAATCAAACAAGTCGTCGATCGAGGGCAGTGGATACTTATTCTTGATAGTCAACTTATTCAGCTCTCTGTAGTCGATGCACATTCTTAAGGATCCATCCTTCTTCTTGACGATTAACACTGGAGCACCCCATGGAAAAAGCTAGGTCAGATGAATTCTAGATCCAGTAATTCCTGCAACTGAATCTTCAGTTCTTTCAACTCTGCTGGAGCCATTCAGTAAGGCATCGTCGATACTGGTTTTGCTCCTAGTACAAACTCTATGACAAACTTGATCTCTCGGTGTGGTGGCAATCTTGGCAGATCTGCTAGAAATACATCAGGGAACTCACACACCAACCTAGTCTCATCCGGTCCAACTGAAATGACCCTAGATGTATCCATGATGTTTGCTATGAATCATATGCAACCTTTGTGCAATAGGTCTATAGCCTTCAATGTAGAGGTCATAGGTACTCGAGGTCCGCTCACTGTCCCCACAAACACAAAGGGTTCCTCTCCTTCAGGCTTAAAAGTCACCATCCTACGCCTGCAGTCTATCGACGCTCCGTACTTTGACAACTAGTCCATCTCCATAATTATATCAAAATCTTCCATCACCAGTTCAATCAGATCCACAGACAACTCCCTACTATCTATCTCCACTGGTAATGCTCTAACCCACCTCCTAGAGACCACTAGTTCCCTGGTTGGCACCAAAGTCTTGAATCCTCTAGCATATAAATCCCAAGGTCTACACAAACGATCTATCACCATAGCATATACAAATGAATGATTAGCTCCTGAATCACTCAATGCAGTAAATGAAGAAACGACACTAGAAATCTGACCTGTCATGACCAAGGGACTAGCCCCAGCCTTGGTCTGGGTCAAAGTGAACATTCTGGCTGGAGTGATGCTGTCACTCTTCTTTGATTCTTCTTTTCTGGCTTGTGGGTAGTCCTTCCTCAGGTGATTGACACTTCCACATATAAAGCATGCTCTGACTCTACACTCCCCCAGATGTCATCGCCTACCTCGTAGACACTCTAGGAAGCTCCTCCAGTTATCTCCCTCACCTTGACGGCCACCAAAGGCACCATGTGCCCTCCTATATGGACCAGAAGGAACAAAAGAATCTGGGCCCTTTCTCTTCTGCTCACAGGGCCACTACCTCGGCCAGAATCAGTGAAGGGAGGCACCGTCCTCCGAGCATTATGCCTTGCGGTGCCTTCTCTCCATATCTAATCTTCAGCCCCATCGACTGTAAGAGCTTTCTCCACTACCTGAGCATGAGTTGTAGTCCTCTGATCCAATGTTATCTTAACATTACGAGCTATCATCACATTCAGTCCCCGTACAAAGCGATCCCTCCGTGCCATATCAGTAGGCACCAAATCTGGCACGAACACCAACTGGTAAAACTTCAAAGCATATTCTGTGATGGTCATCCTGTTCTGAGTTAGGTTAATGAATTCATCGACCTTTGCAACTTAGACTGCAACACTATAATACTTCACATTGAAGACGTCCCAGAATTCATCCCAAGTCATAATAGTCACATCCCTCCTCTGGGATACAACTTTCCACTAGATGTGGGCGTCTTCCCTCAGCATGTAACTGGCATAAGCCACCCTCTCATTTCCTTCGACCCTCATGAAATCTAGGATAGAAGAAGTCATGTTCATCCACTGCCCTACCCACAGTGGATCTGGACCACCCTCAAAGGTGGGAGAGTGTTGCTTCATGAATCTCTCATACAAAGGATCCCACTTATTTTCCATCACAGGTTGGGCTGACACTGGTGCCACAGCCTGTGGGATCTGTAGTCCAACATCCCGAGGAGGGGCCTGCTGCCTCAGTTCTCAGAGTTCATCTTTAGTTCGCTGAAGTTTAGCTTGCATTTTCGTAAACATTTGTTGCCAGTTATGTGGGACAGGTGGAGGGTCCTGATCCTGGTTGTCATCTTCGATCATATTATCGCGGAGTCTAGTTGATCATTGAAACATAACTTCAATATACCTGCAATCAATGATGCCGCATGTCAGGCACGATAAAAACATCCAAAAACCACATCCCATTCCAATCAATCAACCACAAACAACAAATCAACATAATGCACACATCGCATAAACATATAGCAATCAAAAGGGCCATGCCCTGATATCATAAATACAGATATATTCATTATGGTCTATCTATATTAATCAGGCAAACAAGGCAACTCAAACAAGCAATTAAACATAAAGTTCACTTAATACTGACCATCCCTGAGTCGAGCTTGTCTCTAGCAGTGAGCATACATGTTCAGTCAATCTCTAGGAATCATAAACATTGGCACGCTCTGATACCAAGTTGTAACGCCCTACTACCTTAGAGTCATTACCATGTGATTTTAAAATGTGCCATTAGCTCGTTAATTGAGGTTTTAGACTGAAAAGTGTGATTAAATTAGAATAAAAGGTTTGGACATCCATTAAAGTGATAAAAGTAATACATTGGGATCCCAAAATATTATTTCAAAATATATTTATAACTCAAAAGTTAGAGTACAATCGACCTAAGTGATAAAACCAAACGTTTATAACGTACCCTTCAAAACAACGCTAGCTGTGGCGGCCAGGTAGGCCAAACATGTACGTGCCACTCCATGACCTCCAACTCATGCTTGGTCGACCTTTCCTTTGTCCTTACATGCACCATAGAGCACCCGTGAGCCAAGACCCAGCAAGAAAACTTTACATACAAAACATATAACAAATCATTCTAGCAAATGCATCACTTTAAACAGAAAACACCAATTATTCACATAGTGGCCTATGCCGACCCAGGTGCATTACCAGGCATCGGGTTCACGATCTCCACTGAGCGAGTGAGTACAATACCCTAGATGGCCATGCCATGGCGGCTTGCATTCAACATGCTTATTTCTGTTCGGCCTACATTCAACATGCTAGTCGCTGTACCCGGCCTTCGCCGATCCCAGCCTTCGCCGATCTGTCATAATTACACAAACATAGCATAACAATAATAAACACTCACACATATCATTAAACACAGATATTCAGGCCATGCTCTGGTCTACGGGCACAAATAGTTTTCTTACCTATGTCCTGAGCTGACTGACTAGTGTGATCCCGTGCATGATCTCCTAAACCCGAGCCTTGGTGGTAAAACCTAGTCATAATGCAATAATAATAAATATCCATCAAGCCCTAAACCAATTAAAAACTTTGGAATAATATTCTTGCCTTCGGGACCTTGAATCTTACTAAACTGGGTAGTAGGATCCTTCCCGAGCCCTTAAATTTGGCTTCCCGAGCTTAAAACCGTATATTGGTCATTTCCTTTAATTTGAGCTGCAGCCCGCCCCCTAGGGTCGTGAAGCACTACAAGTCAGAGAGCCTTGGGGCTCTCTTCTAAGGGACACGGGTTGCGGCATGTAACATGTTGGCCTTGAGGGCATGTTACAAGCTAGGATGGTGCCCAGTTAGATGCGCACGTGAGGGTGCAGGCTGGTGAGCATGCTGATGCCTAGTTTGTACGACAGTGGCATTTTTGTAAATATCTTCAATATTGCCCGAAAATGGACGGGACTTGGTAGGTTCCATATTGAAGGGTCAATGAACGCAATGGTATGATTGGATTTGGGAGATTCGGAAATTTGGCGAGCTGAGAGCCAAAAATGTCTCCCAAGGAAAAACCATATATGTTCCTGGTAGAAGGCTAAAAGCTCAGAAGGCTCTTTGTAAGGGGAGCACCTGGTGTCAGCTCTCCACCACCCCCTAGCGCAAGTGCGTCAAGTGAGCTACTACTAGTTGGGAGGACTAGTAGGGCGGGCATATGAGGACCACGAGGGGACTCATATGTCTCCATGAGTAGGAGTACTCATGGACATTACCGGGCCGTCTCGGTAGTGCGTTGAAGTGGGCTTCCAGAGGTTTAGGGGTACGGTTCCCTTAGCTTGCTGGGATGCCGCTTGCATGGAATATGGCCCGAACCTTTGAGAGACATCGTGGTGTGCGATGGCCACGAGTCTCGACACGAGAGGGCACGGGAAGTCATTCGTGGGACTTGTTAGCATACAAGCATTGGAGGGTGCACTATGCTTGAGTAGGACAGAGGTCCAGTGTGTGCTACTAGTCTAGCAGCTAGTCTCAAGGGCCTGCCAACATGCGTGAAGGCATGGTACCTTGAGGATTGGACCATGGACGTATGGAAGTCCTTGGTCTATGGTGTGAGCTAATTGGATAGTATCGAATGGGGTATGATGAGAGGTGTTGGCACGTCAGCTTGGTGTTAGCTCTTGGCCACACATGCTACTTTGACTTGCGAATGTCTGGGTGAGCATCGGTGTTGGGATTTGACTTGCCATAGTAAGAACCTATGGAAAGTTTGAGTGCCTTGGCTAGATTGCCTTGATGCATGGTTGCACTCATAGATGTTTGAGAGCATGACTCAGCGAGAGTTGTTCGAGAGACGAAAGTGTGCAGAGGCACATGGTCGCGCGAAAAATGTGCCCATTATTATTTGAATGGTTGGAAGGCTGACCTTGGCTTAGAGAAGGCAAGGTGCCACATGGGCATTTCCGCTGTCAAAATGTCAGCCCGTGACAGTTGGTATCAGAGCCAGGTTCATCTCAAGTGAGGGATGAACCTGGTTAGCCCATCCTAGAAAGGGGACAAGTAATGGTTACTTCGAATTAGAAAGTTTAGTGATGCTAGAAAGACAACAACCACGTGCAATTATGGAGGGGCGCTACAGAAGAGTTGGAAATCATTGACATGAGACAAGGTTTGATCAAGAGGTCAAGGTTGTATGCTTGGTTCACTAGTTCAGGTTCGCCTGAGTGATAGAGTAAGCCGCACAGAGCGCTGTTGTTGAAAAGGGAACTTGTACACAAGAGTGTGGAAGCATGATGGTAGCCGTCCGACGCTTGTTAGTCACGACAATGGTCAAGAGTGGACAGCTTTGGGGAACTAGATAAAGATGAACATGAAATGCTTCAGTTTCTACTTGTGTGCCCAATGGCATCACATGGAGACCAAGGTGGCAGTAGCCATGGTTGTCACAGGATAGTCGTACTTGGAGGCGTTTACATGCTACCTTGTTTCACCCAAGAAGGGAGGCACCGAGATAATTGAGTGGGACGTGTTGGCTCACAGAGATGTTAGCTTGTGTGAGCAACACTAAGGCATTGTAGGAGATGCTGAGTTGTGGAATATGTGCATCAAAGGTCAGCAGGACCAAGTAGACTGCGCGCAGTGGTTAGAATAGTATTAGAGTTTCTAGAGTGCTCGAGAGCTGCGTCAAGGAAACTTAGTACTACAAGAAGGCTTAGGGAGGCCGAGATGGTGCTTGAGTTTAAATATGTACCGGAGGGCCTTGCTATTGGGAATTAGTGACAATAGAAGCCTAGAGAAGCTGCCCGGAGGGGCGAGATGCTAGTATAGAGTAGATGGATAGCTATGTGGACAGTGCACGCATAGGGGAATCGACAGTGGTGCTACACAAAGTAGTTGACTTGAGAGTCACATCCTACGGGGTGCACTTCTAGATTTGTTGTGTGCATGAAAACTTGGGGCGGTCAGACGTTCTTGCGTGTGGGCAAGTTGTCGAGGACGCCAACAGTTGAAGTGGGGGAGAGACCTTCACAATTCAAACATCCAAATAGCATACCAATGTTCCATTATGAAAGCATCGAGATGAGTTATCATGGAGATTGTTAGTTGTTCAGAATGTAAAGTCAAGGAGACTCAGAGACAAAGACAGAGCCAGTTACCTAGGGTGAAAGTCGTCAAGACTCAGGTACTAAGGTAACATCAGTGCAACATTTGCCTAAGGTGAAAGTCAACAGGACTCAGGTACTAAGGCAACGTAGAGATGTCGAGGGGCGAAGAGTCAGAATGGCTGAGACATTAGTACAACATCATCTTCAAAAGTGATAAATGGAACGAGGGACCGCACGAGAAAAGCGGTTAGCTTGCAAGCTATACCTTGAGAGGTACACCTCGAGAAGAGAAGTTATTCCCAAGTTGAAGTGGGGGAGCCCACTAATTCATATGTTTGAAGGGTCAGGGTACTTGTTCAGTTTTGGTGTGTGAATCTAGAGAGAAACACAACAACAGATGGGTTGTACAGTGCAAAGACATGCATGACTGATGCGAGTAGGTCAGGTGACCAATTGAAACTGCAGATAGACTGTATGCATGGGCGTAGGCTGAGACTAAGATTGGGCAGGTTTTGTAGCATGTTATGGGACATGCTTAGTGTTTTATGGGGACACGTGTTTATGGGAATACAAGCCGAATGATTCAGAGAACATATGCCGAAGGGAGATAGCGGATTGGGACAACTTCAGACCTCAAGGGTGAGGTAAAGTGCAGTCAAGTTGATCAAGATTCAACAGACCGTCTAGAGTTATGCAAGGTTGATTTGGGGGAAGAACTTGAGGCACGATATTGAGAGTCAGCATGAGCACGAGCCAGAAGACAGTGTACTGGTTTCGAATGATGTCAGATCATTAACCACATTGTAGAAGCTTAGAGGAGCAGTTATGCTTATGGTCAGGAGTGGCCATTTCGCATTAAGCCATGGGTATGCAGTAAGGCCGGAGGGCCAAAAGTCAGAGAAAAGAGACTACTTCATGAAGTTTGTGTGCAAGGGTGCACTAGATACTGCATAATGGCTATAGATGGCATGAGTGCTGCATTGAAGAGAGACACGCCTTCAATGGAAGGATGTTTTGTAGGTGCCGTTGGGAACGGTTGGTTTGCGAACCTCACCCTGAGGGGTGCACCTTAATTTCATCCTTGTCAATAAGATTATACATTGGACAGTTGGCGGGGAAGCTTCAATCAAAGGATGTGTTTGCTTTGGGGTCAGTGTTGCAAGGGCTACTTGGTTGACTGGAGGGACATCGTGATGGACTCAGAGGAGTTCATGTGTGCAAGGAGTATTCGAGTGCAGCGACACTACTTCATGGGAGAATTCTGAATAGCGACAGTGGCATGGGGTCCTTGATCGATTCCAAGGGTTGACGTGGGAGATCATCACCAAGTTGGTGGTTCTACAGTGGTAGAGGGACTAGTGCAGACTCAAGATTCAGAAGAAGCATGGAGTGAGCTTAGAAGTCGAAGTAGGAAGATTGGCCAGCGGTCTGTCAATGAGGGCATCGACAATTGAAGTGGGGGAGAGTGTAACATGCCAGTCTTGAGGGCATGTTACAAGCTAGGATGGTGATCGGTCAGATGCGCACGCGAGGGTGCAGGCTGGTGACCATGCTGATGCCTAGTTTGTACGGCAGTGGCATTTTCGTAAATATCTTCAATATTGCCCGGATATGGACGAGACTTGGTAGGTTCCATATTGAAGGGTAAATGAATGCAATGGTATGATCGGATTTGGGAGATTCAGAAATTTGGCGAGTTGAGAGCCAAATATGTCTCCTAAGCAAAAATCATATATGTTCCTGGTAGAAGGCTAAAAGCTCAGAAGGCTCTTTGTAGGGGGAGCACCTGGTGTCAATTCTCCACCACCCCCTGGCGCAGGTGCATCAAGTGAGCTACTACTAGTTGGGAGGAGTAGTAGGGCGGGCATATGAGGACGACGAGGGAACTCATATGTCTCCATGAGTAGGAATACTCATGGACATTACTGGGCCATCCCGGTAGTGCGTCGAAGTGTTTGCCAGAGGTTTAGGGGTACGGTTCCCTTAGCTTGCTGGGATGCCGCTTGCATGGAATGTGGCCCAAACCTTCGAGAGACATCGTGGTGCGCCATGGCCACGAGTCTCGACACGAGATGGCACGGGAAGTCATTCGTGGGACTTGATAGCATACAAGCATTGGAGGGTGCACTATGCTTGAGTATGACAGAGGTCCAATGTGTGCTACTAGTCTGGCAGCTAGTCTCAAGGGCCTACCAACATGCGTGAAGGCATGGTACCTTGAGGATTGGACCATGGATGTATGGAAGTCCTTGGTCTGTGGCGTGAGCTAATCGAATAGTATCGAATGGGGCATGATGAGAGGTGTTGGCAAGTCAGCTTGGTGTTAGCTCTTGGCCACACATGCTACCTTGACTTGCGAATGTCTGAGTAAGCATCGGTGTTGGGATTTGCCTTGCCATAGTAAGAACCTATGGACAGTGTGAGTGCCTTGGCTAGATAGCCTTGATGCATGGTTGCACTCATAGATGTTTGAGAGCATGACTTAGCGAGAGTTGTTCAAGAGACGGAAGTGTGCAGAGGCACACGGTCACGCAAAAAATGTGCCCATTATTATTCGAATGGTTGGAAGGCTGACCTTGGTTCAGAGGAGTCAAGGTGCCACACGGGCATTTCTACTGTCAAAATGTCAGCCCGTGACATGGCATGCCCTACCTTTGTCGCAGCGCTTGGGCAACACTAGAGGCTCCCAAGCCTTCTCGCACACACGAGTCGTGGCGCTTGAAGAACAGGGCCGCGGCTCGAGTCCAAAACCCAGAAATCTTCCATGTTTTCACTGCGTTTTCCTCAGCCAAATTTACCAATTCACACCCAATTCAACCCTTAAACCCATAATTTAATCTAGAATTTGTATCAAGGCAACCCAATCAGTATAAACACCCCAAAAACTATTCCATATTCTCAAAAAAATGTCAAAACCAGCCTAGAGTTCAAATCCCATGAAAACACTTAGATAACAGCAGAAATTCAATAGAAAATCAAATTGAAATCCTTACCTCAACTGAGAGTCCGACCTGAGCTAAACCCCAAGCACTACAAGCTTCAAGTTCTTCAAATCCTCAGCCAATCTCCCCAAGAATTCACCAAAACCTCCAAGCTTAGTGAGAGAGAGTGAGCATCGAGAGAGAGAGAGAGAGAGAGAGAGAGAGAGCGAGAGAGAGAGTTGTGTTTTTCCTTCCTTCCTAAGCATTATGCTGGTATCTAGAGCCTACCCCAAGTCTATCCCTAGCTTCCAAAATGACTAAACTACCCCTAAGTTAATCCTTAGTCATTTAATGTCTCCAAGGGCAACCCCGTCATTTCCCACATTCCCGCTAATTCCTCAAGTAGTCCTATAAATTCCCAATTAATCCTGACATACCCAAATAATCACTAAATAGCTACTCGTTACCCGGTAACCCTGAACACGTGCTACATTCCCAAAATACACCTAGGCTCACCCCGTGCCAAGTATTCAACCCCATTGTGACTATTCCGATAATCGGCTCCCAAGGACTGTCTCGAACCAGACATCTCAGATACATTTCCACAATACTGTGGTCTCAAACCCAACACACACACACACATAATCACATTTATGCCCTCAACCCGCCAAAATTACAAATATTCCCTTATTAACAAGAATGGGCCCACATGCATATTTAATTATCCTAACACATGCATATTTAGTCATATAATCATTTAATTCAATTAACCATTTAATAACACAATTAAATCAATTATTGCCCTCCTGACACGCTAACCAAGGCACTAAGCCTTATTAACAGATCTTGGACGTTACAACTAATGTCCCTACAAGCCGGTATCCGAGCTGGTTCTCCTCTATGGGACTACCTCCAGTGGAGGGGATGCCATAAGCTTGACGGTTTCATTTGTTAGGCTCAGGAGCATATCTAGTGGGAGAATGCTTAGATCGGGGCATTCAGAGGATTAGTTCCTATCCCAGCTTTGATGGTCTCTAACTCTATGGTTCTAGGAAAATCCTACTTGCCTTATGTTCCTCCACCAGCGGCCCTTACAGGGGCCCATCAATTTTCTCCAACCACTGGCATTAGGGCCATGTCCACAGCTGGTTTTAGTGCTGCACCAACGAGATATGAAGCAACTCCCACTGGGTATAATGCATTCCAACATGCATTCGGTACTGGGACAGCTGCTCCAGCCCAGTCCACCGTGCCTAGTGACGTCCCAAGTGGTAGCAAGTGTGAGGGAAAGCCAAAAGATAAGAAGCTCAAGAGAATAGGGAAACTTTCTGAGGAGAAGTATACTCCTCAATATTTCGAGTACACAGATTTAGTTGATACTTGGGAGAATATATTTCAGGCCACGGAGTAGCAGGTCCATTTTCAAAGGCCCTAACTGATTCGGAGAGATTGGGAAAGAAAAGCCTCGACAAAATTCTATTATTACCACAATGATGTGGGGCACCACACTAATGAGTGCCAGTGGTATGCAAAAGTTGGAGCTCGTCCAGCACAAGCTCCCACGGCAGTATCTCCACAACAATCGGTACCCCCTTAGGCTGTAGTCCTGGTACCAGATGTCCAACAACAACAAGTTACCCATGGACTGCCCCCTATTAATTGACGGGTGGGGACCATTTTTGGAGACCCCACCTGGATGGAACATCTAAAGGATCACAAAATCGCTACCCGTGGGCACTGAACCATGATAGTGAAGTGTTAGCACTATCCCAACTGCCCGCCCAGATGGCACGTATGATGGACTAAGTCATCTCCTTCTTGAAGGATGACTCTCGGAGGGTGTACTTCCCCCACCACGATCCCTTGGTCATAGAGAGCCAAATTTCTAACAAAATGGTTGCCGGATCTTGGTGGATAATGGAAGCTCGGTGAATATCCTGTTCAAGTCAGCTTTCGAGAAGATTGGGTTGATAACTAGAGACATAGCCCCATGTACCTCAGGTTATATGGGTTCTCAGGAGAAGGATTTATTCATATGGGGCAGATTAAGTTTCCCGTGACACTCGGAGAAGTCTCTCACCAAGCTTTCAAAAATTGCACTTTTGTAGTGGTTGACTGCTCATCCACCTACAACGCCATCCTGGGGCATCCAGCCTTGGTGGAGTTGGGAGCCTTCACATCAATACACTATTTGTGCATGAAGTTTCCCACTAAAGTAGGGATAGGCATCATGCATGGAGACCAAAAAGAAGCTCGCCAGTGCTACAACGTGTCACTCAAACACCCCATCATGGTGGTAGAAGAGGCAGCCCCTAAGGACATGGAAGTCTAGGTTGTCCAAGAGCAATCAGGGTCCGAGGAATTGGATCCACAAGTCTAAGAGGATAGAGCCATAGAACCTATGGAAGAAGTCAAAGAGGTCATTCTTGACACCTCAAACCCCGATAGAAAGACAAAGGTGGGAAATAATTTTGGGGCAGGAGTCCGAAAAGGCTTGGTCATTTTTCTTAAAGAAAATTTGGATGTCTTTGCTTGGACACATTCCGACATGACGGGCATTGATCCAAACATCATGTGCCATGCCATAAACGTGGATCCATGTGTTGCCCTAGTTCAACAGAAGCGGAGAATGCTAGGCATAACCCAAGCAAAGGCACTAAAAGTAGAAGTAGACAAACTTATTTCCAATGGGTCCATTCAAGAAGCCCAATACTCGAAGTGGTTGTCAAATCCAGTCTTAGTGCCCAAACCTAACGGCACATGGAGAACCTGCATAGACTTCTCAAACTTGAATAAAGCGTGTCCAAAAGATTGTTTTCCCTTACCAAAGATTGACCAAATGGTTGATGCTACGTCCAGGTATGAGCTCTTGTTCTTTATGGATGCATACTCAAGATATAATAAGATCTTCATGCATGTCGCGGATCAGGATCATACCCTTTTTTGCACCGATAAGGGGTATATTGTGACAAGGATATGAAAAATGCTGGTGCCACCTATCAACAATTGGTGAACCACAGGTTTAAAAATCATCTTGGGCGGAACATGGAGGTCTACGTACATGACATGTTAGTAAAGTCAAGAACAGCTCCCGACCACATGAATGATTTAGCTGGGGTATTTTTTGTTAGGAAAAATAATATTGCCTCAATGGAAATGGTAAGATAATGTTACAACTCTATGCAAAATATTACAATGGACAAGATTGATTAAATAAAGTGTTTCAACTCTATAACTGAAAATACAAATAAAACAAAGGAAATGAAGAAGATGATGAAGAAGAAGAGAATAGTAAAATACAACTCAAAACAAAAGTTACAAATAAAATAAAGTGTTTGGACCAAATGAAGAGATTACAACTCTTAAACAAAATATACAAGTAAATAAAACAAGAGAATAAGAAGAAGAACAATAGAATAAAAGGAAGAACATAAACCACAAACAAACTCTCACTTACACAACCTAAGTGAAGAGGATTGGGGATCACCAACTTGAACAAGGTTTAAAACCTTTGTCCAAAAGCTTATTTCCCCCTAACTCAAGCACTAAGGGATCTCTCTCAGATTTTTGGAAATGCTTTATGGAATTATCAAGCCTCAAGGTGTTTCTAGCCAAGTGCTTTAGTGGATAGAAATGGT
Organism: Humulus lupulus; assembly: GCF_963169125.1. Taxonomy (NCBI): domain Eukaryota; kingdom Viridiplantae; phylum Streptophyta; class Magnoliopsida; order Rosales; family Cannabaceae; genus Humulus; species Humulus lupulus. The sequence goes on from NC_084796.1 coordinate 186,325,574, forward strand.
GTGTCTTACAAGTGAGCATTAGGCTCCTATTTATAGAGTTTAGAGACACCCTTTGAATTTCAAATTCCACCAACCCCATGGCTGTTACCAATGATTAATTGGGTGTTTTATGGAATTAAAATAGAGACTTGGGAGTTACTTGGCTGTTGGAATCGTTCAAAATTGGATAAAAACTGAAATTATATGAAGCTGTCAGCCATTAGGGCCGCGACGCTTGTTCCAGGCACCGCGACCCTCAGTCAATTTCAGCAACACATTTTTTCAGTTTTTTCCAAAACGTTCCAATTTATTCCCACTTGATTTTGTAACATCCATACACAATATGGGAGTTAAAATCACATCTCTATCAGCCATTTCTCATATGGCTTTAAGAAATTCATCTCAATATTGTGTAACAACAAATCTACACAATAATGGGTGATATTTAGGAGTTACAAATTTGTGATGAATTTGTAACACCAAATATGTTACATGTTTGGATATTTCACATATATCCAAATAATGTAACTTTTTATTATATGTTACAATATGTGACACTCTATGTCACATTTATTTAATCTAAAACATTATATTATAAAATAATATAATATTACATTATATTATAAAATAATATAATATTACATTATATTATAAAATAATATAACATTTTTGATCCTTCGCCGATTTAGGATGAAGTTGAATCCCCAGAAATGTACGTTTGGTGTGGCCTTGGGCAAGTTCTTGGGTTTTATCGTTAGCACCTGAGGAATTGAAGCCAATCTCGAGAAGATAAGGGCCTTGGTGGAAATGCCTTCTATCAGGATACATAAGGGTGTACAAAGTTTAGCTGGTCGAATAGCTGCTCTAAGTTGATTTGTGTCCAAGGCAACCAATAAATGCATTCCATTTTTTAATACCCTTTAAGGAGGTTAAAGGTTTGAATGGATGGAGGAATGCAAAAATGCCTTCCAGCAGCTGAAGACGCACATGGCCAACCCTCCCATTTTGTCCAAACTTGTTGACGAAGAACCTTTGTTCTTCTATATGGTGGTGTTGGAAGGGGCCATTAGTCCAGCTTTAGTGCGAGAAGAAGGACGTGTCTAATATCCTGTTTATTATATAAGCAAAAGACTCATAGGTGCGAAGTCCAGGTACCCGTTTATGGAGAAGTTGACATTTTGCCTACTGGTGGCTTCTTGGAAGCTGAGACTGTATTTACAGGCGCACCAAATCAGGGTCCTTTCCAATCATCCATTAATGCAACTCCTCCAGAAGCCTGAATCCTCTGGAAGATTCCTCAAATGGGCAATTGAGCTTAGCCAATTTGATATAACTTACCATCCAAGAATGGCCATAAAGAGCCAAGCATTGACAGACTTTATCACCGAGTGCACGGGAGCACAAGAGCGTGTCGGTGAAACCCATGTTGTCGGGTCCATGTGGAACCTTTATGTTGATGGCTTCTCCAATGAGAATGACATTATTCGAAGGTTTAAAATCGATTTAGATTGTGATGGTTATGTACTATTACATTGTGACTAGGTTTTACTACTAAAGCTCAGATTTAGGAATTGTGCTCGGGATCACCTAATATTGTTAGCTCAGGACACAGGTAAGAAAACTGTTTATGCCCGTAGAGTAGGGCATGGCCTGATTATCTGTGTTTAATGTTATGTGTAAATATTTATAATTGTTATGTTGTGTGTGTGTGATTATGACTAATCGACGAAGCCCGGGAACGACAACAAGCATGCTGAATGCATGCCTCCATGGCATGGTCATCTAGGGTGTTGTACTCACCCATTCGGTGAAGGCTATGAACTCGGTGCCTAGTAACGCATCGCGGTCGGCATTGGCTGCTATGTGAATAGTCTGATGTATCTATTTAAAGTTATGCATTTACTGGAATGAATTGTTATATATGCTAAGTGTGTGGGGTTTTCTTACTGGACCATGGCTCACAGGTGTTGTATGGTGCAGGTAAGGGCAAGGGAAAGGTCGACCAAGTATGAGTTGAAGGGCATGGAGTGACGCGTACATGTTTGGCCTACCTGGGCGCCACGACTGGGGTTGTTTTGAGGAACGCATTATAAATATTTGGTTTTGTCGCCTAGGTCGACTATACATTAACTTTTGAGTTATAAATAATTTCTAAAAACTATTTTGGGATCCTAATGTAACACTTTTATAATTTAAATGAATGTCCAAACCTTTTTTTCTTAGAGTTTCATTAATTGAGTTTTATTTAATTTAGTCACACTTTTGGGCTAAAACCTCGATTAGCGAGCAAATGGCACATTTTAAAATTAGATGGTAACGACTCTAGGGTAGTAGGATGTTACAACTTGGTATCAGAGCGTGCCAAGGTTTATGGTTCCTGGAGATTGACCGAACTTGTACGCTCGCTGGCAAAGACAAGCTTAACTCAGGGTTGGTCGATATTAAGTGAATTATATGTTTAATTGCTTGTTTGAACTGCCCTATTTGCCTGATTGATATAGATAGATCATGATGAGTGTATATAATGCTAGGGCATGGCCCCCTTGACTGTTATATGATTATGCTATGTGTGCATTGAGTTGATTTGATATTTGTGGTTGATCGTTTGAACTAGGAGGTGGTTTCTTTGCATGTTGTTATGATGCCTGATGTGCGGCATCATTGATTGTAGGCATATTGAAGTTATGCCCCGATGATCAATTAGACTTCGCGACAATATGGCCAAAGATGACAACCAGGGTCAGGACCCTCCACCTGCCCCACAGAATTGGCAACAACTGTTTGCCGAAATGCAAGCCAGACTTCAGCGAACTAAAGATGACCTTCAGGAGCTGAGACAGCAGGCTCCTCCTTGGGATGTTGGACTACTGGTCCCACAGGCTTTAGCACCAGTGCCATCCCATCCTGTGATGGAGAATAGGTGGGAGCCTTTGTATGAAAGGTTAATAAAGCAACACCCTCCCACCTTTGAGGGTGGTCCAGACCCACTGTGGGCAGAGCAGTGGATGAACATGAATTCTTCTATCCTGGATTTCATGAGGGTGTAAAGGAATGAGAGGGTGGCTTGTGTCAGTTACATGTTGAGGGAAGACATTCGCATCTGGTGGGAAGTTGTCTCAAAGGAGAAATGTGACGGTTCTAACTTTGGATGAATTTAGAGATGTCATTAATGAGAAATATTACAGTGTTGTAGTTCAAGCTGCGAAGATGGATGAGTGTAATAATTTGACTCAGAACAGAATGATTGTCACAGAGTACACCTTGAGGTTCGACCGGTTGGCTAAGTTCGCATCGGACTTAGTGCCTACTGATATGGCATGAAGGGATTGCTTTGTACGGGGGATGAATGTGATGATTACCTGGGATGTCAAGAAAACATTGAATCCGAGGACAACCACTTATGCTTAGGTAGTGGAAAAAGCCCTTACTGTTGAGGGTGTCGAAGATCAGATATGGAAGGAAGGCGCTGTAAGGCATGATGCTCGGAGGACAGTGCCTCTCTTCACTAGTTCTAGTTGAGGTAATGGCCCTAGTGAGCAGAAGAGAAAGGCCCCAAATTCTTTTGTTCCTCCTTGTCCAGATAGGAGGGCACAGGGTGCCTCTGGTGGCCGTCAAGGCGGGGGAGAGAAGTGGAGAAGCTTCCCAGAGTGTCCATGGTGTAGGCGATGACATCTGGGGGAGTGTAGAGTCAGAGCATGCTTCATCTTTGGGAGGGTCAGTCACTTAAGGAAGGACTGCCCACAAGCCAGAAAAAAGAACCAAAAAGTAGTGACAGCCTCACTCCAGCAGAGTGTTCACTTTGACCCAAACCGAAGCTGAGGCTAGTCCGTCGGTCGTGATAGGTTAGATTTCTAGTGTCGGTTCTTCATTTACTGCATTGATTGATTCAAGAGCTACTCATTCATTTATATCTGCTAGGGTGATAGATAATTTGTGTAGACCTTATGCTTGTATGCTAGGGGATTTAGGACTTTGTTGCCAACTAGGGAACTGGTAGCCTCTAGGAGATGGGTTAGAGGATTGCCAGTGGAGATAAACGGTAGGGAGTTGTCTGTGGATCTGATTGAACTGGTGATGGATGACTTTGATATGATTCTGGGGATTGACTGGTTATCAAAGTACATGGCGACGATATACTGTAGGCGTAGGATGGTGACTTTTGAGCTTGAAGGAGAGGAACCCTTCATGTTCGTGGGGACAGTGAGTGGACCACGAGTACCTATGATCTCTGCATTGAAGGCTAGAGACCTAATGCAAGAAGGTTGCATAGGATTCCCAACGAACATGGTGGATACCTCTAGGGTCATTTCAGTTGGATAGGGTGAGACTAGGTTGGTGTGTGAGTTTCCTGATGTATTCCCAACAGGCTTGCCAGAATTGCCACAACACTGAGAGATCGAATTTGTCATAGAGTTGGCACCGGGAGTAGAACCAGTATTGAGGACACCTTACAGAGTGGCTCCATCAGAGTTAAAGGAACTAAAGATTCAACTACATGAATTACTTGATCTAGGATTCATTAGACCTAGCTTTTCACCTTGGGGTGCTCCAGTGTTATTTGTTAAGAAGAAGGATGGGTCCTTAAGAATGTGCATCAATTACAGAGAACTTATTACGCTGACTATTAAGAATAAGTATCCACTACCCAGGATCGACGACTTGTTTGACCAACTACAAGGGAAGACAATGTTCTCTAAGATTGACCTTCGGTCTGGCTACCATTAGTTAATGATTAAGGAGGAGGACATACCAAATACCGCATTCCGCATGAGGTATGGACATTATGAATTCCTGGTCATGTCCTTTGGATTAACTAATGCCTCAGCAGCCTTCATGGATTTGATGAATAGGGTCTTCAGGGATTACTTGGATTATTTTGTGATCATATTCATCGATGTTATACTGGTGTACTCCCAATTAGACACAGAGCACGAGTAACATCTTCGTTTGGTACTACAACGGCTGAGAGAGCACATGCTATATGCTAAGTTTAGTAAATGTGAGTTCTGGTTACCCCAAGTAACATTTCTGTGCCACATTGTGAGTAAGAAGGGGATTCTGGTGGACCCAACCAAGGTAGAGGCAGTGAGAGATTGGCCAAGGTCGAGCAGTGTACCAGAGGTTAGAAGTTTCTTGGGATTAGCAGGATACTATTGGTGGTTCGTTGAGGGATTCTCCAGAATAGCCACACCATTGAATGAGCTCACGCGTAAGAAGACCAAATATATCTGGACAGATAGATGTGAGAATAGTTTCAAGGAGTTGAAGTGACGACTGATCACCGCTTCGGTATTGAGTCTTCCATCAGACAAGGAAAAGTTTGTGGACTATTGCTATGCTTCAAGGTAGGGTTTGGGTTGTGTACTGATGCAAGATGAAAAGGTGATAGCCTACGCGTCTCGACAGTTGAAGGAATATGAGTAGAGGTATCCCACTTATGATCTGGAACTTGTAGTAGTTGTATTCGCACTGAAGGTATAGAGGCACTACCTATATGGAGAGAAGTGTGAAATATACACCGACCACAAAAGTTTGAAGTATTTCTTCACTCAAAAGGATCTGAATATACGCCAAAGGCGTTGGTTGGAGCTAGTGAAGGACTACGATTATGAGATTTTGTACCATCCAAGAAAGGCCAATGTGGTGGTCGATGCATTGAGTCGGAAGAGCCAGAGCAGTTGTTCAGCTTGAGACAGATAACACAAAACTATATGAAGAGATGATGAGACCGGGAATTGAATTTTTAGTCGGTCAGCTAGCTAATAGCACTCTTCAATCTACGCTCCTTGAGAGGATCAGGGAAGCGCAGAAGGAGGATCCACAGTTGAGGAAACACAAGGAGGATGTCTTAGCTGGATTGGCTAGAGAATTTTCTTTTTAAGAGGTTGGTCTACTAAGGTATAAAGGTCAGATTTGTGTTCCGATGGATTCTGGTATTAGGCGAGAGATTCTGGATGAGTCTCATACCACTCCCCATTCCTTACATCTAAGAACGACGAAGATGTATCAAGATCTAAGGACTTTGTATTGGTGGCTAGGAATGAAGAAGGACGTGGTTGATTATGTGGCCAAGTGTTTAACCTGTTAGCAGGTGAAGCCTGAACATCAAAGGTCAGCAGGGTTGCTGCAGCCTTTAGGGATTCCAGAGTGGAAGTGGGAGGATATCACCATAGACTTCGTGGTTGGATTGTCGAGGACAATGGGGCAACATGATTTTGTATGGGTGATTGTTGATAGGTACACCAAATCAGCCCACTTTTTGCTTGTTAGGACAACTTATATGGTGGAATAGTACGTTGAGTTGTATGTGAAGGAGATTGTGCAACTCCACGGGGCTCCGAGGTCGATAGTGTCCGACGGGGACCCCACCTTCACCTCTAAGTTTATGGAGAGCCTGTAGAATGCTGTGGGCACGCAGTAACGGTTCAGTACCACCTATCATCCATAGACGGATGGACAGTCTGAGAGGACGATTCAGATACTAGAGGATATGTTGTGGGCCTGTGTGCTGGACTTTGGGGGATCTTAGAGTAAGTATCTCCCTTTGATTGAGTTTTCTTACAATAAAAACTATCAGGCAACTATCGTAGTGGCTCCGTATGAAATGTTGTATGGGAGGAAGTACAGATCACCTATCATTGGGATGAGATGGGTGAGAGCAAATATTTAGGCCCAGAGGCCATTTAGAGGACCAAAGTGGCAATTGAGAAGATTAGAGCTCGGATGCTCACCTCCTAGAGTAGACAGAAGAGTTACTCAGACTTGAAACGCAGGAGTGTAGAGTTTCAAGTTGGTGATCATGTGTTTCTTAGAGTTTCTCCTTTGAGAGGAGTGAAACGATTTGGAGTAAAAGGCAAGTTGAGTCCTAGGTTTGTTGACCCCTTTGAGATTTTGGAACGAGTTGGAGAGGTGGCTTATAGATTGTGTAACGACCCCAAATTTGCTAATGAGGCTTAAGGGCCTTGATTAGTGTGCCAGGAGGGAATTATTGGATTAAATGCGATTTAAATGTATAATTGTATGATTGGAATGCTTGTATGATTATATTGATATTAATGTGATATATGTGAATATGGTAATTGCGAGAACCACATTATTATGTGGGTAGAACTGCAGAGCACGACTCGAGGCGATCCTAGAGCTAGATACCGGAAGAGAAAGTCACAACGAGATTTAATAATTAACTTTGGATAAGTCAAAGGTATTTTAGGTGTCGGGTAGCTATTTAGACTATTGGGTTATGAAAACAAATATCTGGAGATATATTTGAGGTTACGAAGTCTAAGCGGGAATATTGGGGGATTTTACCGTTTTGCCCTCGGGGACGTTTCCGGCACCCCCGAGCCTTGGGATTAACTTAATGAGTAAGACAAAATTTAGGAAGCCTTTAGGAAAAATATAAACTGACCTTATTTCTTCTTAGTTGATCTTTTTCTTTCTCACTCTCAAGGAAAACAAAGGGAAGAAGCTAAGTGAAAATTCAAAGGAAAACAGAGAGAATTTGGGACCTTTGAGCTGGGAAATTAAGCTGGATTTTGAGGCTTAGCTCAAGAAATAATCAAGAACTAAATCAAGGCTAAGGTAAGCATGAATTTTCCTTTTTCTGTGGTTAGAACTTCTGGGTTTTCTTGTTGGGTTACTGAGGAAGCTGTGGTTTTATGTTTAAAGGCAGAATTGAGGAGGAAAAATTGGGGATTTAGCTTGATTTTGGCTTGGTGAAGTGGTTCAGCAGAGGAGGTAAGCTTTACTCCATGAATTAATGGTTTGAGTTTAAGTTTTTGACTGGTTAATTGGGTGTTTAAGTTCTTAGAGTTTCAAGGATTGAAAGTGAGATTACTATGGGTTTTTGGACTGAATTTCTGTTGAAATGTGTAACATAAGTTGTTTAATAAGTTGTGGTAATGTTGGGTGTTGAATTAGGGAGTTTAGGGGTGATTTTGGCTGAGGTTTTGAGCTTTGAAATGGTGCTAATTCTGGGTTCGAAGGGAAGGGCCGCGGCTCTGTTCTAGAGGGCTGCGGCCCTAGGATGAAGATGAGCAAAGGAGGCTTGTCCAGGGGTGAGCACCGCGGCGCCCATGCAAGGGCCGCGGCGCGTATATTTTCCTGGGAGGTCCTTGGTTCTATTTTGAGGCTAGGACGACGGCTAAGCTTCAAGGGCCACAACCCTCGGTTTCCCACTTGATCTTTCAGGGTTTTTTTAAGGACTTAGATCAAGCCTAGAAAGCTCGGGAACCATTCCACCACCATGCTTGGTGGGATTTGTTTCCCTGGAAGTTAGTTTTGTAACCAGAAACCCTAACTTGAGTATTAATGAGGCCTCATGATTTGGTTCTGACTAGGTGATAAAGGCTTGGGCTCGGGAACGGATCGTGCTTGAGGGGCGTTGCTCGTAATCTAAAACCGTAAAGATTAAAGGTAAGAAAACTGCACCTAGTTGAATATATGTGATGGGACTAAGGGTTCCTTATTATGAATGCTTGAAAAGTTGGTATTATGCCATGGAAGCTATTTAGTGAACCAACGGCCTAAGGGTGCCAAGGGTTACACTAGCGCACAGGGCACGGCTCGGCCACTGGTAGCCGAGGACAGCTTAATATGCACTGAGCTCGGTTTAAGCGGGCCGGAGTCAGTGGGATAAACAGAGGGTGCGGCCTTAGTTGTCGGCCCTGACTATTATGTGATATGAATGTTATAAGTGTTTGATTGCATCTTTGACTCTGAATATATGCTGCGTGTTACTGGTGTGGGTTATTTGGTGAGAGTTCATGCTTAGTGAATGTTACTGTCTGATATTATCGATTGTGTTGGATTTCATGTTTTCTTGCTGGGCCTTGGCTCACGGGTGCTACGTGGTCCAGGTAAAGGCAAGGGTAAGCTTGATCAGCCTTGATTGGAGAGCTCTGCGGGTGAAATGTACATAGCCAGCTGCTCAGCTGCCACAATTGAGGTTTGGACAGGGACGCGAGACCCAGAGATTGTCTATTTTGCCTTAGTATGGCTAACCTTTGTTTTTGTGTTTTTGGGAGTCTGTAAATTAACTTTTAACTCTGTTTCTTTTGGGATCCCGTGTATGTGACAATTTAGTTATATAAAATGAGTCTTTTGAGACCAAAACCTTTTTAACCCTAGCTCTTACATGTTTAATTACACGTTTTTAAGATAATGACTTGATTAGCGAGTCTTGCACCTTTATAAGTACATAGTGTAACGATCTTGGCTATCCAGGGCGTTACAGATTGGCTATGCCTCTAGCTTTATCAGGGGTTCACAACGTATTCCATGTGTCTATGCTCTGGAAGTATGTATCAGATTCTACACATGTGATGAGTTATGTAAACCTAGAGCTGGATCAGCATTTGCCTTATGAGGAGAAACCAGTTTAGATCCTAGTTCGGAAAGATAAAGTCTTGTGGAACAAGACCAATGCCTTGGTGAAAGTGTTGTGGAGAAACAACAAGGTGGAAATGGAAACTTAGGAGCTTGAGTCTGATATGCGAGATCGATATCCCAAACTATTCAGGTAAATTTCAAGGACGAAATTTTTGTAAGGAGGGGATAGCTGTAATGCCCCAAATGTACTAATAAGGCTTAGTGCCTTGATTAGCATGTCGGGAGGGCAATAATTGATTTAATCGTACTATTACGTGATTAATTGTGATATATGTGTATTAATACGTGATTACTCGAATTAAATTATTATATGACTAGATATGCATGTTTAGGTGAATTAAATATGCATGTGGGCCCGATCGTGTTGTTAAGGGCATATTTGTAATTTTTGGCCCGTTGAGGGCATAAATGTAAATTATGTGTGTGTTATGATTGAGACCACAACATTGTGGAGATATTATTTAGATGTGTGATCCAAGGCGGTCCTAGGGAGCAGATTGGTGGAGTAGTCACAGCGGGGTAAATACCTGGCTCGGGGTGAGCCTAGGGGTAATTTTTGAATGTAGTACATATTCGGGATTACCGGGCAATAGGTAGCTATTTAGCAATTATTTAGGTATGTCAGGATTAATTGGGGATTCATAGGACTACTCGAGGAATTAGTTGGAATGTGGAAAATGACGAGATTGCCCTTGGAGGCCTTAAGTGGCTAAGGGTTAATCTCAGGATATTTTAGTCATTTTGAAGCTAAGGGTAAACTTGGGGTAGACTCTAGACATCAGTAGAATATTGAGGAAGGAAGGAAAAAAAACAACAACTTCAGCTCATTCTCTCTCTGTCACGTTTCTCTCTCTCTCTCTTGGTGGCTTGGAAGGGTTTTGGGAAGTTTTGAAGGAAAGGCTTTGAATTTTGGGTTGGAAATTGAGGATTGACAATGGGAACTTGGGGAAAACGAGCTAAGAAGAAGTTTGAGACAGTTGAGGGTCAAAATCGTTGTTGAGGTAAGCTTAAATCCTGTTTTGATTCAAGTATTTGGCTGAGTTATAGGTATTAGCATAGGTCTGAGATTTTAGGATATTAAGTGGTTGTTATTGTGTTTTAGAAGCTATGGTTTGTTACTTATTGCTTAGTTTGAGTTGCTGGTGTAATTATGTGGTTAAATTAGGCTAGGAATCGAGTTTGTGGTGGATTGGGAAGGATTTATGATTTCCAAAATCGCATGAAATTCTAGGTTCGCAAGGTTGCGTAGTGGCGCTGTTCTTGAGCGCAGCGCCCTGCATGAACTCAGAAGGCATTGGGGATTCTCTTAATTGCCTTAGTGCCTCAGCTTTAGGTAGGGCGCGGCGCGGCGTGTGTTCAGAGAAATTGAGGGCTGGGTTCTCTGACTTGTAGAGGGTCGCAACTCTAATTGAGGGAGCCACGGTGCAAATGGAGGTTTTTGGCCAAATTAGGGTATTAAGCTCGAGCATTTAATTTATAGGGCTCGGGAAGGATTCTACTAACCAGATTAGTAGAATTCGAGGTTCCAGAGACTAGTTTATTATTCTGAAGGTTTAAAATCGATTTAGATTGTGATGGTTATGTACTATTACATTGTGACTAGGTTTTACTGCTAAAGCTCGGATTTAAGAATCGTGCTCATGATCACCTGATATTGTCAGCTCGGGACACATGTAAGAAAACTGTTTGTGTCCGTAGGGTAAGGCATGGCCCGATTATCTGTGTTTAATGTTATGTGTGAATATTTATAATTTTTATGCCATGTTTGTGTGATTATGACTGATCGGCGAATGCTGGGATCAACGAAGGTCAGGAACGACAACAATCATGCTGAACGAAGGCCGCCATGGCATGGCCATCTAGGGTGTTGTACTCACCCATTCGGTGATGACCATGAACCCGTTGTCTGGTAATGCGTTGTGGTTGACATAGGCCACTATGTGAATAGCCTGATGTATTTGTTTAAATTTATGCATTTACTGGAATGAATTGTTATATATGTTATGTGTGTGGAGTTTTCTTGTTGGACCTTGGCTCACGGGTGCTCTATGGTGCAAGTAAGGGAAAGGGAAAAGCCGACCAAGCATAAGTTTTAGGGCATGGAGTGGCGCGTACATGTTTGGCCTACCTGGCCACCATGACTGGGGTTGTTTTGAGGAACGCGTTATAATATTAGATTTTGTCGCCTAGGTCGACTGTACATTAACTTTTGAGTTGTAAATACTTTCTAAACAATATTTTGGAATCCCAATGTAACATTTTTATAATTTAAATGAATGTCCAAACCTTTTCTCTTAGAGTTTCATTAATTGACTTTTTATTTAATTTAATCACACTTTTGGGCTAAAACCTCGATTAGTGAGGTAATGGTACATTTTAAAATCACATGGTAACGACTCTAGGGTAGTAAGGGGTTACAATTATTGTCGGGAAGATACTCTCACCACCTTTGAGAAATCGAGGATGAGGGTCGGGTTATTACGAGTCTGAAATCCATTCGTGAAGAAGAATTAGTCCTTAAAATCTCGAGAATGATTCTCGTTGTAATGAGCGACCTTATTGTTGAGTGACGGGCTGGCGTACTTCATCAATGCATAAAACCTGTCAAGGTTGCTCTTCTTTCAGGGTGTTGCGGAAGCTGTAAAAATATAGTATTTCCACTGGAGAAGGTGTAGGCCATTCCCTCCTCTAGTACAAGACATACATTCCCGCTAGCACTCGACACACATTGGGGGAGAGTTGGAAGGGAGCTATCCCCAAGAACTTCAAGAAGTCCGCAAAATATTAGTTTAGGGGCAAGATTGCTCCAGCCATCAGATGTGCTTGGCTCTAGGCGCCAAGACTATTTACACTGCGATGTGCCTTCTCAGAATCTCGACAAAGGCGCACCAAACGTTCTTCTCCAATCCCGTAGTGCCTCATGATGTGCTCCAGGGCCTCAAGGGGTCGGAGCAAAGTGCGATGCTGCTCCGCCTCAAACCCATCAGCTCCGTACTGCTAAGTGGGGTGGGTAATGGAGGTCTGGTTCACTTCTTCCATAGCCATCCCCCTTTGGGCTAGTTGAACTAACCTTTTCGCCACTAGACCATCCACGTGAGCTACCAGTTCCCTAACTGGTTCTCGGGCCTCCGCCCTTGCACCTCCTTGCTGCTCTCTTTGTTCTTGGGCCATCTTGAGAATCTCCTAATCGAAGTCATAAAATCCTTGCTCGTGAAGTTGATGTAGTTCCTCAGACACCTGAGACAAAAACCAAGCAGTTAGTATTTTGACCGAAGAAAAAAAGGCCAAAACACGGGGAACCCTAAGACAACTGCTCGAGAAGAAGGAATGGAGAATTTATAAGGAAAATGGACGTTCTCGGGGTCCGATGTCGGTTCCCGCAAAACATCACCAGGGTTCGTAAAAATCACTGGATTTTGGAAATTTCCCAGAATCTGGTTGAGCATTCAAAGGCGATTTCTTGGTAATATAAGGCCCAGAGATGGTTCAAACACCTTGAAGGCCCGCATGGCAGATATGGGTACTAGCCCGTGCCTTTGGGACATCCTAAATGTTCTTATATGTCTAAATCCTATCTGTGTCAAGGGCCATGCACAAACTCAAACATTCGAATAAATGTAAAGAGGAAAAGGAGAAGAGTCTTACTCGAAATATATCTCTGGTAAGTGTTGTATCTCGTGTGAATGCGGAGATACAACCCAGAAGTATCGTGCTTCTCTCCAACCATCCAGAACCATGAACCAATAAGGAAGGAATTACAGAAATGGATTCTAGTGAGAAAGGTGTTTGGCACAAGAAAGCTTGGGCTCTGAGTTTTCAAAGTGAAAGTGATATTGAGGAGCCAAAAATTCAAAATTATACTCTCAAAACATGCAAGGGAAGTAATCGATCCCTAGCTGTTGATTACCTATGGAGTAGGTACTCGAGAGTAATCCTACGGTCATGGTTTGTCGAGGAGTGGATCATGATCAAAAAGTGGGAGAAGGGACACTTCGAGACCCCTCATTAATTCGCCCCGATATACGGGCCTAACAATAAAGAATTGATGCATGGTGTTGCCTTTTTGGTAAAAGGGAAATGTCTAGCCCAACCATTTCCCCTTGAACAATCCCCTGAAAACATTCATCTGGTTAAGTCTCCATCGTTTGAGGACGAGTGGAGACTTGGGGGGGGGGGGGCAAAAGTTGTCTGTGTTTTCGTCAAGATGACACATGGCTAACGTTGAGTGTTCATGGTTCTTGGGAAGTTAGTTAACTGATGATTCTCAAGAGATATATGTGCTCTAGCCCCGAAGAAGGGTTCCTTAGATCATGTGAAGTATTCTGTAACGTCCCAAAATTTACTAATAAGGCTTAGGGCCTTGACTGGGGGCCAGGATGACAATATATGGAGTTGTGTGCTTAAGTGTTATATTTAATTGTAATTATGTGGATTATGTGATAATGTGGCTAGTTGTGCATGTTTAGAGATATTAAATATGCATGTGGGCCTGCTTCTTATTTGAAAGGTGTTGACGGTGAGAACTCGTCAACTAAGTTGAGTTGGAAAAATTATCAAGTCAAGGTCTCTAATGGAAAAGCTGTAGAAACTTAAACAATCACTCAAGAACAATGATAGAACAATAATGGAGAATTTAGTCTTTCATTCACACTCAAGCCTTTGCTACAGTAAAATTTCCAACCCCCTTCAGGTGGTGTTCAAGTTCATTTTATAGTAGGCTCTAATGGCCTTAGGTACATGGTGGTCCAGGAGACCAAGTGGTACATAAGTACTATGTCAGGGGAGTGGCTTCAGAGGTTGTGGTCGTACCTCCAGTACAGGAGCAGGTGTCAGGAGGATGTCTCCAATACTTGTCTGTACCCATGTTTGATGAGTGGTGGCAGGCATAGTGGCGCAGGTGGTAGTGGTGTCGACTTTGACCCTTGGCCGTAGGCCTACGGGCCATAACTCTTATCCCATCAGTCCCACTGATACCGGTGTCCGTACTCAGTACTAGGTCGTACAAGTATGTCCCATTCGACTCATACTGGAGCCTCTAAGCATAGGGGTCTCAAGGTGTAAGGAATGGGACCCTTGGTGCATGGCTCTACTCACGTGGCCACTAGGTGACGTAGCTCTCATTCCTTCGCGAGGCCCCCTTGGAAGGCTTATTGATGGCGCGGCTCTCTTGGCTGTTCATGAGGTCGAGTGTGCTGCAGATGTGACCTCCATGAGGCCATGGGCGAGGCCACTCCATGGGCATGGGCGAGGCCACCACGGGGCCTAGATGGCGAGGCCACCACGGGGCCTAGATGGCGAGGCCACTTCGTGGGCATGGGCGAGGCCACCACGAGGCCTAGATGGCGAGGCCACTCCGTGGGCATGGGCGAGGCCATGGCGGGGCCTAGATGGCGAGGCCACTCTGTGGGCATGGGCGAGGCCACCACGGGGCCTAGATGGCGAGGCCACTCCGTGGGCATGGGCGAGGCCACTACGGGGTCAAGATGGCGAGGCCACTCCGTGGGCATGGGCGAGGCCATTCAGGCCTAGATGACGCGTGCCCATATTTGCGAGGCCACCAGGCGTGCGGGCGTGGCTGAGCAAGGCCACCTGGTGTGTGCGGGCGTGGCCAAGCGAGGCCACCTGGTGCGTGCGGGCGTGGCCGAGCGAGGCCACCTGGTGCGTGCGGGAGTGGCTGAGCGAGGCCACCTGGTGCGTGCGGGCGTGGCCGAGCGAGGCCACCTGGTGTCCGAGCGTGGCCGAGCGAGGCCATGGTTTCTATGTCGTGTAAATGGGGGCTTCATGGCATCGATCTCATATTTTCCCTTGGTGAGATTTTGAGCATCAACACTTCCCCCCCAGTCTAGGAGAGTACCTTTAGGTGCTCTTGTAGACTATTCACCTTAGTTCTTATAAGTAGGCCTTCATGCGTGGCTTAATATTTCCACCTTACTTCCTTGGCTTAGTTGTTTAGAGAACCCTTCCTTCAAGAGGTAAGGGATTCAATCCCCCATCACCTCACTTTTTCCATAGTTTTTTTTTTTTTTTTTTAAGTATGGGCTAATTTCTTGGGGTATCTATTTGGAGACTAATACATCCTTTTGGTCTATTTTTGCAGGCCAATACTGTGGCTCTACGGTTTCCCGACTCGTCTAGCAACCTCTCTGCGTCTACTGCTGAGAGGGACTGCCTTACAGCCCGGGTCCAGGAGCTCGAGAAAGAGCTTGAGAAAACCCAGTCTGAGCTAAAGAAGGTTCGGGCCGAATTTGCCACCTCGTCGAGGAGGAAGCTGAAGGCGGTTGCCAAGGCCAAGGAGCTGAAGGACCAAGTTGCCATCTTGAAGAGCGAACTCTAAGCGACCAAGGATATCGTGATGGTGTCGCAGGAGAGGGTTACTTATTTAGAGGCCGAAGTCGAGTCTATCAGGGTCGAACTCCAGACTGCAAGGGCCGAAGTCGAGGTTACCAGGACCCCTTGCAGGAGAGAAGTGCTTCCTTGGAGGCAGAGAAGACTCTCATTGAGTACAGGTCCATAGACAGCGCCCTTTACAACGTATGGAGGCAGGATCCCAATTTTGATTTCTCTTCTTTTGGTGAGCATGTCGTCGCTCGAGCGGCCATGTGGATTGTCTCTTATTCTACTGCATTCGAGGCCCTTTTGAGCCTGTATGATGGGTTTTGGTTGGTTCCCCTCTTTTATTTACCAGGCTGGAGGTCCTTGGGAGCCCTTGTGAAAGGGTTCACTGGGACCTCTTTTGATGCCCCTTGATTACTCTTATAAGGATATTTTGACCCCTTGGGTCCTAGCTATCCTTTTATATATTCTTGTGCGCGCTTATTATTTTTTGCGAGAAGCGTCCCTCTCGTCATTATGCATAGTACTATTTTTGCAAGGGTCTCTTTTAGGACCCTTTTTGGCTAGACGGCTTGGTGGCCGCTCTAGACTTATTAGTGTTGTCACTATATATTTTTCTTTAGTAAGACCTTTTGGGCTCCTTGATGTTCACAAGGGTAGCTAATCCTTGTAAACCCAAGGGATGCCTTGCCAGGTCCTCTCCCTATTTTCTGTATTTAAGGACTTCGCCTAAGGCCCCGATATAAGGGGTCCTTCTAGGACCTCCCATTAAAGGGTCCTTTTTAGGGCCATGGTCCCTTTTGGGTCCTCCTGATGGAGGGCCCTTTTTAGGATCCTCCTGGTGCATAGGATCCTTTTTAGGATCCCGGTGCAAGGGGTCCTTCTTTGGGTTCTCCTGCTTGTTGCTTGCTTTGTCTTCACGGGCCACTTCCTCCTGATGGAGGGCCCTTTTTAAGATCCCCTATTAGAGGGTCTTTTTTAGGAGCCTCTTTTTTAGGAGTCTCCTTTTTAGGAGGGTGAGGGGTCCTTTTTAGGATCCTCCGTTAGAGGGCCCTTTTTAGGTTCCCCTCGCTAGCTGCATGTTATTGCCTCCTGTCCTGCCCCCCAAATGTTTGGTGAAATTTATTTCGGCTGACACTTTGGCTGATGCCCGCGTAGCGAAGAAAAATAACACATGAAGTTGCAAACAGTTTCATTCATAACACGCGGTTTACAACTGATTTTGTAAATAAAAAAGGGGGTTACATCTAACTAGGAGGTTACCTAGGTAGCCTCTTTGATTCTTACTTGCTTAAGCTAAAACAATGAAGAACAAACTAAACATAGGTTCTTTTGGCCCTGAGAGCTTAAGCCTTGCTGGTAGTACTTCTTGAAAGGCTCCGTAACCCGTGGGTCCAATCTTGTGCGGATCTAACTTGTGTGGGTCGCTCCTTCATACACAGCCATTGTCATTGGTATAGATGGTTTGGTGGCTGCGCGGAGGGACATGTTATAGCATTCCCTCGCTTCCTTCTGCTCCCCTTTCACGCATGCTACTCCCCCAGGGGTTGGGAATTTCATAGCTAGGTGATACACAGAAGTTATCGCCTTCAATTCTTTCAGAGAGGGTCTCCCTAATACCGCATTGAAGGCTGAGGTGCACTCCACCACGACAAAGTTAGCCATTATGGTGGTTTGCTTGGGTTGCTCCCCCATGGTGAGGGCTAATTCGATTGTCCCTAGGGGTTGCATCGAATCTCCCATAAACCCATACAAAGTCGTAGTGCAAGGTTTTAGGTGACGGAGGCTCAACCCCATCTTCTCCAGCGCTGGTCGATACAAAATGTCCACAGAGCTCCCGTTATCCACCATGACCCGACGTACCCTCATGTTAGCAAGCTGGGCGGTTAGCACCAGGGGGTCATTATGAGGGAAACACACTCCCTGTGCATCTTCTTCAGTGAAAGTTATTGAGTCATTCTCGCCTTTGAAGCTCTTCGGGGGGCGCTGCTCCAAACTTAAAACACAAGGTGGTGGACTTCGTCTGGCCTCCTTGGCGTACTTGTCTCGCCCCTTCCTTGAATCACCTCCGACTCTTGGTCCTCCAAAGATGGTCCTGACCTCTCCCTGCACTTCTGGGGCCACCCCTCGTGCCCGCGGAGGGGACTCTCCTTCTTCTGGCCTTTGGTTCTCCTTGCGCACATATCTGCCCAAATGTCCCCGGCGGATGAGCTCCTCGATTTCCACCTTCAAATGGCTGCACTCCGCGGTGGTGTGGTCGATATCCTTGTGATATTGGCAATACTTGCCCGGGTATCTTTTAGACCGATCCTTTTTTATTGGCGGGGGCCTTTTAAAAGGGACTCGGTTTTCGTTCGTAACGAAAATATCCTCTCTCGCATGGGTGAGGTCTGTGTAGAAAGTGTAGGGGCTCTGTATGCGCTCGCCAGAACGTTGGTGCTTCCGGGGACGATCGTCCCTCCTTCCCTCATATACACCCTTCTTCTTGGCACGACTTTGGTTTTCCTGGGCAGAAGGTTTCGGGGGCAATGGGCCTTTTCCAGCTTTAAGGTTTTCGTGACCATCCTCCACGCGAATGTACTTTTGTGCCTGCTCGTAGAAATCATCCAAGTCTGTGACCTCTCTTTTGAGCATGTTATCCCATAACTTGCTCCCTGGGCGTACTCCAGCGGTGATGGCCATTTTCAGCTCTCGGCGGGTCAGGCTCCCTACCTTAGCCGCCTCCATATTGAACCGGTGGATATAGCTCTTCAAACTCTCATTTTCTCCTTGTTTCATATTGGTGAGGCTGGTGCCTGGCATTGTGTAATCTCGCATGGCATGGTGCTGCTGGAGGAATTCATCAGAAAGTTGCTGCCAAGATCGGATGGACCCCGGTCTAAGCCTCCTGAACCATTTGTAGGCAGGTCCTCTTAAGGTGACAGCGAAGCAATGACATCGCGCCCCGCAGCCAATTCCCCTCAGCTTCATCAGGTCATTAAATGTATCTAGATGATATTTTGGATCCGTGTCTCCTTCGTAGGGGGTCATGTGGGGCTCTTTAAAGTTGGCAGGGAGCCTGATGGCCTGGATCTCCCTGACGAAGGGTGACTCATGGTCGAATTCTTCCTCAAAGACCTGGCCGCCTGATGCGGTGACGATCTTGCTTCGGAGGCTCCTCATCTCCGTGTCCAGGTCCTGCCTCCTCTTGCTTAGAGCGTCCCTCAGAGCGGACGGGCTAAGATCCGCCTTTCCCTTGCCTTCACGAGGCGCCACAGGGGGCGTGGTCCCTTTGCCCGCCCTCTTTTTATTGAGCTCCTCCCGTAAGTCTAAGGGTGCTCTTTTAGAGGTGACCTCGTCCTCATTGCGAGGGGCAGCGTTGGTCCTCGGCGCTAGTTTCTGGGCCTGCTTAGGCGGTTCAGGGTGCTCACGTTGCTTCGCTCGGGGGGTGTTACTTGTTGAGTGTCGGGTTCTCCCATCGTCTACCGGTACAGTGGTCTCCACCCCATCCTTGCCCTTCTCCTTCCTCTTAGGCAAGGTCACGCTCGACTTACCCTGTAACAGGCCGTTCAGGACCTCTTGCATGTTCTCCAAGGTGGTTTCCAACCTTTGGTTCTTACGATGGAGCTCACGTATTTCCTCTTCATAAAACCGAGATTTCGAACTCGAGCTCACGGAATGGACCCGGGGGTGCTTATCATGCCTATGGGCAGAAGGGCCCGGGTCCTGCCGGCCGGAGTTCGGTACCTGCGGTGGTTTTGGAGGAGGGAACTCATTAGCATTTCCCGATGGTGCTCTTGGAGGACGTTCTCCAGGTGGAGCAGCCGGTGACGAGGCCACTCTATCACCTCCGTGAACCTCAGCGTCCTTCGGGGGCTCCACGTCTCTGGGTAGAGGAGCATCCTTCATGGAGGCCTTCAGCTGGACTCCGTTCGGGTGAACCTCTACCTCACGTGGCTCCCTCAGTCGCTTTGAACGTCTTGGTATTTTCTTCTTGCTGGAAACAATGGTGGAACAGTAGCTTGAAACTAACGTTCCCACAGACGGCGCCAAACTGTTGATGGTGAGAACTCGTCGACTAAGTTGAGTTGGAAAAATTATCAAGTCAAGGTCTCTAATGGAAAAGCTGTAGAAACTTAAACAATCACTCAAGAACAATGATAGAACAATAATGGAGAATTCAGTCTTTCATTCACACTCAAGCCTTTGCTACAATAAAATTTCCAACCCCCTTTCAGGTGGTGTTCAAGTTCATTTTATAGTAGGCTCTAATGGCCTTAGGTACATGGTGGTCCAGGAGACCAAGTGGTACATAAGTACTATGTCAGGGGAGTGGCTTCAGAGGTTGTGGTCGTACCTCCAGTACAGGAGCAGGTGTCAGGAGGATATCTCCAATACTTGTCTGTACCCATGTTTGATGAGTGGTGGCAGGTATAGTGGCGCAGGTGGTAGTGGTGTCGACTCTGACCCTTGGCCGTAGGCGTACGGGCCATAACTCTTATCCCATCAGTCCCACTGATACTGGTGTCCGTACTCAGTACTAGGTCGTACAAGTATGTCCCATTCGACTCGTACTGGAGCCTCTAAGCATAGGGGTCTCAAGGTGTAAGGAATGGAACCCTTGGTGCATGGCTCTACTCACGTGGCCACTAGGTGACGTAGCTCTCATTCCTTCGCGAGGCCCCCTTGGAAGGCTTATTGATGGCGCGACTCTCTTGGTTGTTCACGAGGTTGAGTGTGCTGCGGATGTGACCTCCATGAGGCCATGGGCGAGGCCATCATTTGGGCCTAAATGGCGAGGCCACTCTGGAGCCATGGGCGAGGCCATCACGGGGCCTAGATGGCGAGGCCACTCCGTGGGCATGGGCGAGGCCACCACGGGGCCTAGATGGCGAGGCCACTCTGTGGGCATGGGCGAGGCCACCACGAGGCCTAGATGGCGAGGCCACCACGGGGCCTAGATGGCGAGGCCACTCCGTGGGCATGGGCGAGGCCACCACGAGGCCTAGATGGCGAGGCCACTCCGTGGGCATGGGCGAGGCCATGGCGGGGCCTAGATGGCGAGGCCACTCCGTGGGCATGGGCGAGGCCACCACGGGGTCTAGATGGCGAGGCCACTCCGTGGGCATGGGCGAGGCCATTCGGGCCTAGATGGCGCGTGCCCATATTTACGAGGCCACCAGCCATGCGGGCGTGGCTGAACGAGGCCACCTGGTGCGTGCGGGCGTGGCCGAGCGAGGCCACCTGGTGCGTGTGGGCGTGGCCGAGCGAGGCCACCTGGTGCGTGCGGGCGTGGTCGAGCGAGGCCACCTGGTGTGTCCGAGTGTGGCCGAGCGAGGCCACCTGGTGCGTGCGGGCGTGGCCGAGCGAGGCCACCTGGTGCGTGCGGGCGTGGCCGAGCGAGGCCACCTGGTGTCCGAGCGTGGCCGAGCGAGGCCATGGCTTCTATGTCGTGTAAATGGTGGCTTCATGGCATCGATCTCATATTTTCCCTTGGTGAGATTTTGAGCATCAACAAAAGGAAATTATGATAATTTGGCCCATTGCAGGCATAATTGTATATTATGTGATATGTGTGTGAGACCACATTATTGTGTGGGTTACTCGGCATGAGGCGATCCTAGGGAGCAAGTTAGCGGGAAAGTCACAACAGGACCCAATACCCGACTCGAGGTGAGTCGAGGGGTATTTTGGGTATTAGACATTTAATTGGGTTATTGGGTTATGGAAATGAATAATTGGTGATATATTTGAAGTTAGTGAGTTTAGGAGGGAATATTGGGGAATTTTACCATTTTACCCTCGGGGACGTTTTTGGTACCCCGAGCCTCGAGTTTAGCTTAAGTCATTTAAGCTTAAGGAAACAAAAGACAAAAACACAAAGAAACACTTAGAAGCTCACTAACCGACCTTCACCCTCTCTTTCTCTCTAAGTTGCTTCAACTAGTCCTTGAAGATTTGAGAATTTTTTTGGCTAAAAACACAAGAATTGAAGGCTTGGGATTGGGATTTGGGAAGCTTGTGGCAAGAGGAACTTCACTCACAACTAAGGTAACCATTAAAACATTTTGTTATAGTTAAAGTTCTATAGAATCCATGGCTGTTTTGAGATGATTTTGAACCTTTTAGCTCAAGAATTGAAAGTGATGTTTTGATGAGTTTTAAGAATGGATTTTGTTGGGTTTTTTTTGCTGGGAAGTTGTTACAACTTTTGTGATAGTTGAATTATGGTTTTGGGGTAAGTTTTGGTTAGTTTGGTTTGGATTTGGCTGCTGAAAAGTATAAAAATTCTAGGTTTGTGGGGCCAAGTCGCGACCTTGTTCGTGAGGGGCCGCGACTCAGCCTGAGCCCAGGGCCTTGAGAGGCCTCTATCTGGGGGGCGCATCGCGACTCTCTAGGGCAAGTCGCGACCCATGCCCCTTGACAGAGGGAAGGAGGCTCTCTGTTAGGAGGGGCACGTCGTGACCCTCAGGGCCAGGTTGCGGCCCACCTTGGCATTTTGGCCTTGGGAAGTTTTTTTTTTTAGAATGGAAACTTTTCCTTACGGCTCGGGATCGAATCCACTACCCGATTTAGTGGAACTCGAGTCCCCAGAGGCTAGGACTCGGTCCGAAAGCCTTTATTCGATTGTTGTTGATGGGATCCTATTTTATGGTTGTGACTAGGTTACCGCTAGAGGCTCGAAAGCGGGATCGTGCTCGAGGGTCGTTCTTATCTACGCTTTACTCAGACCTGAGGTAAGAAAATTGCACCCAATACATGTTATATGTGATTAGGGCTTGGCCTGACTATTATCAATTATCTTGACTAGGGCTTGGGCCCCGAGGACATTTATATTTAAGCTATTGCTTCACATGTTGGTTGATATTTGCTTAAGTGCTTCATTATTGTTGTATGAATTCTGTGTTTAGGGCATGAGGCCCTGTTAAATAGGTATGATTAGCATTGTGAGAATGATTATTCGATGGTGTTATGTGATTAACATGCATATGTGAATATTATGTTGGGATATGCCTCTCCATATCTATTTCTATATTGAGGTCTGTAATCTTAGATCAGGGCTTGGCTTATTAGTCAAGGACGGCAATAGCGCGCTGCGCGCTGGTCGAAAGGCTTAGGCCTAAACCAGCAACATATTATTATGTTGGCCAACCCTATGGTCAATGAATCAATAAAGTGCCAGGTACGCTGGACTAGCTCTACGGGCAAAGGCCCCAGGTGACTCTATGGTCACGTGGTTTGGGCATAGGGCCCGGGATTGACTCTATTGTCAACTGTTTAGGGCAGTGGCCCCAAATTGGTCCAATGACCACTTGTTTGTAACTGAATGATGATATTTGTATGTTGATATCTCTGGCCATGTTAAATGGATATCTGGAAGTCTATATTCTTTGTTTATGCACATGTTGAGTTTTCTTGCCGAGCCTTGGCTCACGGGTGCTTTTAGGTGCAGGTAAGAGGAAAGGAAAGCTTGACCAGCCATGAGTTGGAGAGCTTCGGTAGCGACATGTACATATGCGGCTGCTCAACCACCACGGCCGGGAATATCTCAGAGGAACTAGGGTTATAGCCCTATTTTTGCCGCTTAGCTCAGCTGAATGTAATTTTTGATAAATTTTTACCTTTTTAAAAGTTTGGTTGTAATATTTTGGGATCCCATGTTTGTATGAAACTTTTTATATAAAAGTAAACGATTCATTTGACCAAAATTTTTAACCCTAACCCTTGACATTAACCTTAGTTACACATTTTAAACCAAATGAATTGGTTAGCAAGTTTGACACAATTTTAAGTACACAGTGTAACGGTCCTGGATTAGGAGGACGTTACATATTCTTTAGTCTCTTAGTCGAAGAGTTATAGCGTGATGGCTCTCCGCCCTCGGAGAACGATGCCAGCTATCAAGCACAACATCTTAGGACCACTAGCAGCCTCCTAACACGTGCCATGCTCCGCGTGTTGTGGTGTCGTTTCCATACACGAGACAAATTGTATGTCCTAATGCACCGCCTGACATGGGAAGATGTGCAGCCACTCTCTGAGAAGCGTGTCCCCCCAAAAAGTAGTGGACTGATACCTCGTAAATGGGCTCTGTGCGATCTATACGGGCCTTCCAGTGGAGTATCATGAGAATTGTAATAACTGGGACCAAAGTCCTTTAATTATGAGGGATATTAATTATTAAAGACCATTTAATTATCCCCAGCCACTATATATAGGGCGGGGATACCCCATTGTAAAAGGTTCGACTATTGTGTAATTTGAGCAATATATACACTGCCTAAAACCTCCATTGGAGCTTGATCTCTCAAGCTTCAAGCATTTTAATACAATAGACTCGTGGACTAAGATTGTTTTATAACTTGAACCACGTAAATCTCTGTGTCATTTTCATTTTCTTTTAAGTTTTTGTTTATTAAAGTTGATAGCGGAAAAGACAGTCAATAGATTCTATCATAGATGAACCACACCATGTGGGTTGGGCTCATGATGTCTGTCTTACATTTAAGGCCCAATGGAGTCAAATTCAAGACCCTTTTTATCTATACATTTTATAATTAATTTATTAAATAATTAAATCATTATTAAAATTAACTATTTATAATTTGAAACTTGATTTTATATTATTTATTAATATTAACACCAATTTATCATTATTAATAAATATGTCCAATATTTTATAATCTATCTTCTTTTCTCTAATTCTTAACTCATGTAAATATCATAAAATTGACCTAATCAATTCAATATTCTAAATTGATAATTAAATAAATTGTTTGAGACATTTAGACTTGATTTAATCAAAGACAACGTGGGGACCATGGAAGCTACAATAAGTTCCTTATAAATGATAACTGCGTAAACTTAATTACAGAAATGAGCACTCAATCATTTAACCATTTGAACTAAGCTATTAAAGAAATCATATTTTCATTTCTATTATGGAAGCTATAGATTTTATATATGTGATAAATACTTTCATTCGATTACACCATTGAATCTCAAAGATGCAAGTATAGGCTGCGCCGCAGGGTAAGCTCTTAATAAACAAGTCAAAATATTCAAATAATATAATTATTAGAAATATTATCACCCAGAATTGAGATTGACTTGACTTATGGTCATCGTTGTGACACTGATTAGATTTGATAATAATGATACTTATATATCTATCAATAATCAATGTCGATCCTAGTTCGATGTATCTAGATACATTCGATCTTATTTGCTTGGTCAATGTCTTGGATAAGACACCACACCATTGTGTAAGTAGATCACGTAGATTACTAAATCAATAAAAATTCTGTGCACTGATTTAATCTTAGGACTAATTCTTTTGAACATGTAATTAAAATTATAATCCACTGTGACCTAGTCACTATAATTGTAATTAGTTACACATGTTCATGATTTTATAAACGTTTGTATTAAATAATCATGTATTAAAACACGCGAGCAATGCAATTGATAAACAAAAATGATTTCTATTATTTATTGATAATAAAATGTGTTACATAAGAAATATAGTTTTACAAGGGCATACAACCCAACATGAACCACATAAACGTTCTCATGTTTTCTTTATTATTTTCTACAAGCTTTCTCTTTATTTTGTAGTTGACGAAAATTTGGGTCAATAAATGGGGTCCTTGGCAATATGGCCTTTTTTTATAGTGCAATTTGCACTTTGCACTTTGGCCTAGTTTCAATAGTTTTTAGCTAATGACCTATTTTATTAATGAATTTTTTGTATTACCCATTTTACCCTTAAAATAAAATAATAATAAATTAAAATGAAAATCCTAATAACTATCATCTTCTTTTTCTCATCCATCCACCCACACCCATCCACAACCACCCACTATCATCCCCCGCCGCCACCACCACCACCGGCGACCACTGCCCCCTACCGCCGGCGAACATTGCTCATCACCGGATGCTGCCATTTCTCCACAAATCCAGCCACCACTCATTCAAAATGTTGGTTTATAAAGGTTTTTTTTATATATAAAATATGAGATTTTTGATATTGTTTTTGTAGATTTAAAATGAGAAATGATTGTTTTAGTATATTGAAAGTATAAGTAAGGATTTAGGTTTATTTCCGGGGTTTTATGGAGGTTAAAGCTTGAAAATCTGAAAAAAATTAATGGTGGTTTCGGCTATTTTCGAGATAGGAAAATCCATAATTTTTTGACAGCTTGTCTAATTTTTCGACAAGGAGTCTAATATTTTAGACCAGTTGTCTAAATTTCAGACCAGTAGTCGTATTTTTTCGACCACCTATCTAAATTTTAGACCATCTGTCAAATTTTGGATATGTAGTCTAAGTTTTAGACAATCATCATATATTTTCAACCACCTGTCGAATTTTTAGACGGGTTGTTGAATTATTAGACAGGTTTTCGAATTTATAGATTGTCAACTTTATTTTTATTTTCTTATATAACTTTTTAATCAAAGTAATACCAATAATTTATATTTGTTTATTGTATTTTTTTTTCAGATGTCATTAAAAAATATTGTAATATTATGTGATGGAATGTGGAAAAAGAATGAGGACTCGTGGAAATGGATTTGAAATGACTCACGATCAAGATCAAGTTTGGTACAAACTAACCTAACTTATGAGGAGTTAGTTAAACATATTTATGAAGTTACAAAAATCGATCGCAACCTCTTCGATATAGAATTAACTTACAAGATAACAACAATGGTGGAGATTGAACCAATTGCAATAAAAAGTAGTAGAGACATTGTTAGTTTCTTTACATGGTAAGAGCGTGATTTGGTTCCATTATGTGTGGGTTTGATCAAGAAGATGGAAAATGTGCTCATTAAGGATAGTGGGTGGTTGTAGATGGGTGTGGGTGGATGGGTGAGAGGAAGAATATGATAGTTATTAGGATTTTTATTTTAATTTATTATTATTTTATTTTAAGGGTAAAATGGGTAATACAAAAAATTCATTAATAAAAGAGGTTATTTAGCTAAAATGTTTTGAAAGTAGTTATTGTGCAAAATGCACTATAAAATGGGTCTATTTCCACTAATTTCTCATCAATAAATTTATATATATAATTAAGACAAATTCTAGAATGCACCCCTTTCGATTTTTCGGTTCATGAATAATTATAATTCTATCTTTTTATATAATGATATACATTATAATTATTTTTTACATCCCACATCATTTAATATCACTCACCAATATTATTACTTGGCCAATGGGTTACTTTCAAAATCAGTGAATATATATAATAAAATGTCTGTATGCAATTAAGGTAAACAAAAAAAAATCTTTGTTTGAATACAAATTAGACGTCTGTCAAGCACACCGCCAGCAAATAAAATTAGAAAAATATCACATGTGGAGGAACACTCATGCTAGCTTCGCTTATTGTGATTCCTTAGAAGACTTTGATGGCCCCACAAAGAATAGTATGAATAAAAGAAAATGGTGGTATCATTTTCAGTCACGTTGATGTAAGAATAGTAGTATTTGTTTCAACTCAAGCCTTGCACCACACATTTAGTTTGAGTGGAAGCCATTATCACAACTACAAATTCTCTTTTAAAAAAAATCTACAAATTCTCTGTTTGTTAAATAAAATTGGGGTAAAAAATAAAATTACGGGAACTAATATTAGTCCTTTATTTAATCAAGCCAAATTATTTATCTACTTAGCAAAATTTATTTCTTCAATTGATAAAAAAAAAAATACTTCTTCACCGTTTTCTCTCTCTCTCTATATATATATATATCTTGTCTATATAAAAAATGTGTAGATAATGGAAATTCTTAATTTAACAGTTTTTATTTTTTTCG
This sequence comes from Humulus lupulus, assembly GCF_963169125.1. Lineage (NCBI taxonomy): Eukaryota > Viridiplantae > Streptophyta > Magnoliopsida > Rosales > Cannabaceae > Humulus > Humulus lupulus. The sequence continues at coordinate 186,353,085 of NC_084796.1, forward strand.
TTAATTTTAACTGAATATTTTTATATTTAATAGAATATTTTTATATTTAACTATAGATTGTATACATGACTTAAAAATAAATAATTAAACAAATTAAAATATGATATTTTTGAAATATTTTACAATGATAAGTATTTAAAACTAATAAAATCATACATTTTTTTAACTTAAATAAAATTTAATTAAACTTAAACTTAATATTATTTAAACATATAATATATAATCTTTTGTTATCACTACCAAATTCAAAAACTATAACAAACATAAACTAAACAAAAATAAATTAATTAATTAATTAAAATAGGACATTTTTAAGATATTTTATGATAATTTAAATAATTAAATCATATTTATTTAAAAATAATAAATACATACATATCATTATTTTATCTTATAAATTTGTATGATAATCTGTATTTTATCAAGTGATTGTAGCTATTTTTTGTTTATTAAATTCACCAAATGACATTGCAAGATACATAAGAAACTAAAAATAATTGATGCATATATAATATTGTCTACACTATGACTTTTTCTATTCTTATTTTATTTCTATTATTAATTTCTTTTTAATATTATTGTATTTTATATATATGTCATGTAGTCATGTAAATATATATCTATGTCAGCGTTCTGTTTAGATGTCATATATGTAGAGATTATTGATATAAATATTTATATATACTATAGAAGTATAATTTTGTAACGCAAATGATAACCAAGACCGTTACACTGTGTATTTGAAATAGTGTAAGACTTGATAATCAAGTCATTTGAATAAAAAAATGTGATCCTAAAGTCATAATCAGGTTAGGGTTAAAAGATTTTCATCATAAATAGTTAATTTTCGTTAAAATAGATGTTTGATACATAGAATCCCAAAAACAGGGTTTAAAAGATAATTTACAAACTCCCAAAAGTTAGATACAATCAGTGGCCACTCGAATGGGAAAATACAAGTTTTAGGCTTCTGTCCCTGTACTTTCCCTCGGCTATGGTGGACGAGCAGCTGACAATGTACACCTCGCTCCCAGAGCTCTCCAACTCATGGTTGGTCCAGGTTACCCTTGCCTTTATCTGCACCAAGTAGCACCCGTGAGCCAAGGCCTAGCAAGAAAACCATAACAATATAACATAATTAATGGTGATAATCAATCAATTGCAAGACAGATAACCAGATATTCAGTAAGCCATAGCATCAAACTATCAACATTAAACATATATATTCAGCAATTCATCTCAAACAACATGCAATAATCAGGGTCGACACCCTTAGACCGCACCCTCTATTTAATCCACCGACTCTAGCTCGCTTAGGTCGAGTCTAGTGTGTATCTAGCTGACCTCGGCTCACAGTGGCCTAGCCGCATCCTATGCGCAAATTATCAGCCCCCGGCTCTCTTAGGTCATTCATTTTCATATGCCAAATCATTCATTTAGCCATACAACAAACATGTTCAAGTATTGGGAAACTCAGTCCCGTTACAACCACTCAAGGGTGCAGTTTTCTTACCTTTAATTCCGAATGGAGATAATGGAATGGTCTCGAGCACGATCCTTAGCCCCGAGCCTTGGTGATAAACATAGTTACAATGTCCAATGAGTAATTATTAACTACCAATCCAAATAAATACTTATGAAACAAAAACCAGCCTCCGGAACCTCAATTCCTACTAAACCGAGTAGTAGAAATTGTCCCAAGCGCCTATGTTCGAACCCCCGAGCCTTACCAATCCTAGAAACCATTCTAAGGCTAAAATCCCTAGGTAGGTCGCGACCTAGCTTAGTGGGTCGCGATTTGCCCCCAAGTCAGAGAGCAAGGACCCAAGCCAAAGAGGAGGCGGGCCGTGACTTGCTTCCTAGGGTCGCGACCCGCCCCCAAGTCAGAGGCCAACCTAAACCCTTCTGGGCACACGCGCCGCGATGCCCCAGAGCTGGGTTGCGGCATGCCCTCTTCGTATCAAGAAATTTTGGGTTCTCTCCAACCTTTTCCAGCCAATTTCCCTCAAAACTCAATTCAAATAAGCCTCCCAATTAGAACCAAACCCAACCACAAGTTTAAGAATAAATCACATACTTTAAACATAAAATTCCTAACAATTATACTAGAATAACTATCCCAATTCAGTCACAACTCATCACCAAAAGACCCAAACCAACTGATCATAGCACTCAAAACCAATCATCAAACTCACACCCATGCCAGCCAAAATTCTTAACACAAATCCAGCAGAATTCAGAGATTAAAACTAGAGTTCTTACCTCCAATTGTAGCCCAGTTTCCCAGTAGAATCCTTGCACAAATTCAACTTAATTCCTTGAATTCTCCTTTGTTTTCCCAGCTTAAACTCCTAGCTTAAGGCCTATGTTTCTGCCCTTTTGCCTTCCTTAGCTTCAAGTACAATGAGAGAGTGATACCGTAAGAGAAAGAAAGAGGAGAGTTCGAGATGTTTCCTTAAACTTCAGCTAACTTCTAACATCTAAGTATATCTCAAATCCCTAAGCAAAATACCTTTTTGCCCTTCTAGGTTTACTAGTCCTCAAGTTGTCCCTAGGGGTAAAATGGTCATTTCCCCCCAGTTCCTGCTAACTCCTAAAATGTTCCTAATATTTACCAATCAACCTCGTCATCTAATCAATTACCATTTATTTAATTAGTATCTAATAATTCCCAAGATATTTTCTAAATTTCCAAAAAAAAAAAAACCCCTAGGCACTTCTCGAGTCGAGTATGAATCTCCGCTGTGACTATTTCGCTAATCCGCTCACTAGGACCGTCTCGAGCAATACGCTGCAAATATATCCACATAATAATGTGGTCTCAACAATTTACCACATATAATCACGTTTATGCCTTCAACGGGCCAAAATTACAAATATGCTCTTATAAGCTATAAAGGGCCCACATGTATATCTAATACTCCCAAACATGCACGTCATATAGTCATATAATCATATAATCATGCATTTAATAATTTAATCACACATAGACCAATTATGCCCTCCCGACATGCTAATTAAGGCCCTTAAGCCTTATTAGTGATTTTGGGTCGTTACAACTATCCCCTCCTACTGAGAATTTCGTCCTCGACATTTACCTAAATAACTCAGGATACTGATCTCGCATCTCTGACTCAAGCTCCCAGGTCGCTTCCTTGGCCCTGCTATTCATCCACAATACTTTAACTAGAGGAATCGTCTTGTTTCGTAGAACCTTGTCTTCTCTGTCTAAGACATGAACTAGTCGGTCCTCATAAGACAAATATGTCTGCAATTCTAAATCCTCATACTTCAACACATGAGTTGTATCTAAGACGTACTTCCGAAGCATAAAAATGTGGAATACGTCATGAACTCCCAACAATGATGGTGGCAGTGCCAATCTATAGGCAACCAGCTCGATCCTCTCCAAGATCTCAAAAGGCCCAATGAATCTAGGGTTCAGCTTGCCCTTCTTCCCAAACCTTCTCACCCCTCGAAGTGGTGAAACTCGTAGAAACACGTGGTCCCCTACTTGGAACTTCACGTCCCTACGTTTAGGATCAGCGAAGCTTTTCTGTCTTCTCTGTGAAGCGAGCATTCGAGCTCGAATCTTCTCGATAGCCTAATTAGTCTTCTGAACCATGTCCGGTCCTAGATACATCCTCTCACCCATCTCATCCCAATGAATGGGCGATCTACACCTCCTCCCATACAATATTTCATATGGATCCACTCCAATCGTTGATTGATAACTATTGTTGTACGAAAACTCAATCAACGAGAGATACTTACTCCAAGACCCCTCGAAGTCTATCACACATGCTTTGAGCATGTTTTCCAATACCTGAATCATCCTCTCAGACTGTCCATCAGTCTGAGGATGAAAGGCCATATTGAACTTCAATTGAGTCCCCATAGCCTTCTGCAATCCACCCCAAAACTTGGAGGTAAAGAGAGGATTCTAGTCTAACACTATAGACTTGGGAATCCCATGGATATGTACAATCTCCCTCACATATAGCTCTGCATAGTGATCCACAGTATAGGTCGACTTCACTAGCAGAAAGTGTGCTGACTTGGTGTATCTATCCACTATCACCCACACCGAGTCATGCAGCCCCACTGTCCTAGGTAAACCTCCCACAAAAACAATCGTAATGTCCTCCCATTTCCACTCAGGAATACCCAAAGGCTGTAGCAACCCCGCTGGCCATTGATGCTTAACCTTCAGCTGTTGACAAGTTAAACACTTGGCCACGTACTCCACTACATCCTTCTTCATCCCAGACCACCAATATAACGTCTGTAGATCCTGATACATCTTCATGGTATCTGAATGGAGTGAGTATGGTGTAGTATGAGATTCATCGAGTATCTCTCGTCTAATCCCCATATCATTTGGGACACAGATCCGACCCTTATATCGCAATAATCTAGAATCTGAAATAGAGTAGTCCTTAGCTACTCCAGCTACGACCTTCCCTCTAACTTCCTACAACTGTGCATCCACCAACTGACCCTCTTTAATCTGCTCTAACAGGGTCGGCTGTAAGGTAATATTGGCCAACCGGCCCACAACTAGTTATATCCTCTCTCTAGACATCTCCTCTCCCAATTCTCTCAATATCTGAGTAGAGCTAAACAACTGTCCAGGGCCCCTCTGGCTCAACGCATCTGCTACTACATTGGCTATCCCTGGGTGGTAAAGGATATCACAATCATAGTCCTTCTCCAACTCCAACCAATGCCTCTGCCTCATGTTTAGATCCTTCTGGGTGAAGAAATACTTCAAACTCTTGTGATCGGTGTATATCTCACACTTCTCTCCATACAAATAGTGTCGCCACGCCTTCAGTGCGAATACCATTCCTGCCAATTTCAGATCATGGGTAGGGTACCGCTGCTCATTTTCCTTAAGCTACAGTGATGCATAAGTAATAACTCTCTCATTCTGCATCAACACGCATCCTAAACCTAACCTCGATGCGTCACAATATACCACAAACTTTCCTCCATCCGAAGGGAGACTAGACATTGGTGCTGTAATAAGCCATCGCTTCAATTCTTGAAAACCTTTCTCACACTTGTCTGACCAGACAAACTTCAAATTCTTCCGTGTCAATTCTGTCATCGGTGCAGCAATCTTTGAAAATCATTCCACAAACTGCCTGTAATAACCCGCTAATCCAAGAAAACTCCTAACCTCTGAGGCGTTCCTTGGCCTCGGCCAATCTCTCACTGCCTCCACCTTAGATGGATCCACCTTAATCCCATCTTTACCGACAATATGTCCAAGGAATGTCACTTCTGGTAGCCAAAACTAACACTTCTTAAACTTTGGGTACAACCGATGCTCTCTCAACCTCTACAAGACCTGTCGGAGATGATGTTCATGCTATGCCTCTGAACTGGAGTACACTAGGATGTCATCGATGAACACAATCACAAATTGATCCAAGAAGTCCTTGAACACCCCGTTCATCAAGTCCATAAATGCTGCTGGGGCATTGTTCAAACCAAACGACATGACCAGAAACTCATAGTGCCCATACCTCATTCAGAAGGTCGTCTTCGATATATCCTCGTCCTTGATCCTCAGCTGGTGATAACTAGATCGAAGATCAATCTTCGAGAACACCGTCTTTCCTTGCAGCTGATCAAACAAGTCATCGATCCTTGGTAAGGGGTATTTGTTATTAATGGTCAACTTGTTCAACTCCCTGTAGTCTATACACATCCTCAAAGTCCCATCCTTCTTCTTCACAAATAAAATTGGAGCACCCCACGGAGAGTAGCTAGGTCTGATAAACCCCACATCAAGAAGTTCTTGCAACTGTATCTTCAATTCTTTCAGTTCCATCGGAGCCATCCTATATGGTGCCCTTGAAATTGGCTCTATCATCGGCGCTAACTCGATGATGAACTGAATCTCCCTGTGTGGCGGGAGCCCTAGTAAATCCTCAGGGAACACATCCAAGAACTCACGTACTAATCTGGTCTCTCCCGGCCCTGTTGGCGAAACTCTGGTAGTATCCACCACACTAGCTAGGAAACCTATACAACCTCCCTGTAATAGGTCTCTAGCTCTCAATGCTGATATCATGGGTATGCGAGGTCCATGTACCACACCCACGTAACCAAAGGGATCCTCTTCCTCAGGCTCAAAAGTCACCATCTTCTTCCTGCAATCAATGGTAACCCCATATCTGACCAGCCAATCCATCCCTAGAATCATGTCAAGATCCTCCATACCTAACTCAATCAAGTCTATTGATAGCTCCCTGCCATCAACCATCACTGGTAGTTCTCTAATCCACCTCCTAGACACCACCAGTTCCCCTGTGGGCAGTATGGTCCCAAACCCCGCAATATAATACTCACTAGGTCTACACAATCTATCAATTACCTTGCTAGAAACAAATGAATGTGTAGCACCAGAGTCAATCAATACAGTAAAAGGAGAGCCAGCGCAAGAAAGATGACCTATCAATATCGAGGGACTAGCCTCGACCTCTGCCTGCGTCAAGGTGAACACTCGAGCTGGAGTAAAGTTGTCCACCATTCATGCTTTTTCTTTCTTTACTGTTGGGCAGTCTTTCTTGAGGTGTCCCACCACCCCGCATAGATAGCAAGCCTTTGCTTGACATTCGCCTAGATGGTGCTTCCTGCACCTCGTGCACTCTGGGTAGCTTCTCCATGTCTCACCGCCTCCCTGGCGGGCACCCTGAGCACCTCGACCCCTCCTATCAGGGTGAGCAGCGGTCAAAGTGTCAAGGGTTTTCCTCTTCAAATCACTAGAGCCTCCACCCCTACCAGACCTTGAATATGGAGACACTGCCTGCGAACCTCCCGTCTCACAGCATTCTCCCTCCGAATCTTATTCTCCGGTTCCTCAGCGTAAAAGCCTTCTCAACGGCCTGGGCATAAGTCGTCCCCCCAGGTACCGTTGTAATTCTCACATCTCAGGCTATCATCGCATTAAGCCCTCTAATAAATTTTTCCTGTCTGGCTGCATCAGTGGGCACTAAGTCTGGTGCGAACTTTGCAAGCCTATCAATCTTCAGGGCGTACATTGTAATTGTCATGTTGCCTTGTACTAATCCCACAAATTCATTTATTTTCGCTGCCCTGACAGCAACATTATAGTACTTCTGGTTGAACAAGTCTCTCAAGCCATCCCAACTCAGAGTAGAAACATCCCTGGTTTGTGATGCCACTTCCCACCAGATACGGGCATCCTCCCTTAGCATATAGGTGGCACAGGCCACCCTGTCATTACCTTCCACCCTCATGAAAACTAGGATCGAAGTTATCATACTCATCCACTATTCGCCATTCAGTGGATCTGGTCATCCCTCAAAGGTTGGAGGATGTTATCTCCTGAACCACTCATAAAGTGGCTCCCACCTGTTCCCAGCCTCAGGTGTCTGTACAACTAGTGCCACAACAAGTGGCAAAATAGGTGCAGCACTCCCTGATGGAGCTTGCTGTCTCAAAAGACGGATTTGCTCTTCCTGGCCCTGAAGCTGGGCTTGCATGTCCGCAAGTATTTGCTGCCAGTTCTCAGGGACTGGCGGAAGGTTCTGACCCTGGTCATCACCTCTAGCCTCAGACCCCGTACTGGCTAGTCGTATAGATCACCTTCGACGTATAGCTATCCAAGTTTATCTGCAATCAACGACTCGGAGGTCAGACAATGATGACAAGGTAACAATATTTCCATGATCCACCATTGGAACTCAACAACCCACAAGCAATCAAAATGCAAATAATCATTCAAATATTCACTCACACGCAACAACAATGCTAATAAGCACGCTTCATTATCATCACATAACAGTCAAGGGTCAGGCCCTATCAGTATCTCATGCACCCTATTAATCATGTAGTAAAGCATTAATATTTCATTCAAGCACTTAAGCATATAATCACATGTATACAATTATCAAACCCTGAGTCGAGCTTGTCTTTAGCGGCGAGTGTACATGTCCATCCAGTCTTCAGGAACCCTTAAACCTAGACCGCTTTGATACCAAGTTGTAACACCCTGGAAAACCAAGACCGTTACAATGTGTATTTGAAATAGTGCAAGACTTGCTAATCAAGTCATTTGAATAAAAAAAATGTGATCCTAAAGTCATAATCAGGTTAGGGTTAAAAGATTTTAATCATAAACGGTTAATTTTCATTAAAAGAGATGTTTGATACATGGGATCCTAAAAACAGGGTTTAAAAGACAGTTTACATACTCCCAAAAAATAGATACAATCAGTGGCCACTATAATGGCAAAATAAAAGTTTTAGGCTTCTATCCCTGTACTTTCCCTCGGTTGTGGTAGACGAGCAATTGACAATGTACACCTCGCCCCCAGAGCTCTCCAACTCATAATTGGTCCAGCTCACCCTTGCATTTACCTATACCACGTAGCACCCGTGAGCCAAGGCCCAGCAAGAAAACCAATCAATCCTGTCATCCAATTTATTACCATTTATTTAATCAGTATCTAATAATTCCCAAGAAATTCTCTAAATTTAAAAAAAAAATACCCCTAGGCCCCTCCCGAGCCGGGTATTAATCATCGCTGTGACTATTTTGCTAATCCGCTCACTAGGACCATCTCGAGCCATACGCTGCAAATATATCCACATAATAATGTGGTCTCAATAATTTATCACATATAATCACGTTTATGCCCTCAAAGGGCCAAAATTACAAATATGCCCTTATAAGCTATAAATGGCCCACATGCATATCTAATACTCACAAAAATGCATGTCATATATTCATATAATCATATAATCAGGCATGCCACATAATCATGCATTTAATCATTTAATCACACATAAACCAATTATGCCATCTCGACACGCTAATTAAGGCCTTTAAGCATTATTAGTGATTTTGGGTCGTTACAAATTCATTCTATTATATATATATTTTAAAAAAAATAGTGAATCAGTGTAACACCCTGGTTATCCCAGGACAATTACGATGAACGTTGAACCATGAATTTAACTCACTACCCGAGTTCTTTGGTTAAAAACGTGCGTCTAGGTGTTATTAATAGGGTAAGGTGGAAAACCAATCAAAAGGGAAGGATATATTTTATTTAAAACATAAAACTGTTCATTGGCCCATCAAAACGTTTACAAGTTATTTACAACTCAAAATGGTCATTACTGTTTAAATTTACAACCCGCCGACCTAAGCGGAAAAAATAGGGTAAACCCCCTAGTTCCTCTGAGAACTCCTTGGCCGTGGTGGTCAAGCGGCCGCATATGTACACAGCACCACCTAAGCTCTCTACTCAAGGCTGGGCGAGCTTTTCTTTCCCTTTACCTGCACCACATAGCACCCATGAGCCAAAGCCCAGCAAGAAAACACAATATTGCATGAATATAATATCAACAATGATCATAATAATCATTCAGGACTTTCAGTCCAAAATAGAGGAGTGACAATTGGAAAAGTCACTAAAGTGGGTTCCGTTCCCATTAGCCATGTGAGGATAGGGTCACCTGGGCTTTACAAATAAGTGAACCTTTCACTAGCTTATCAAGATAGGTGCTCGATGAACTAGTCACCAATATAACCTACAGCATGACCATAGAGTCACAACCGTGGGATTCCGCTCCCTAGCCACGTGAAAAGCAGTCACCTAGGCCTTTGGCCCTGGTTTTGAGTAACTAGTCCTAGACTAGTCAAGCGCTTATAATTTTCATCGACCTTAGGGTCGGTCTAGCATTAATGCTCCTAGAGTCATTCAACGGTGATATTGATTAGACCTAATCTTTTATTGGCCCTGCGTTCAAGATGCTTATGTCGTTTCTAACTCTCAGGTCAGTAATATGCGACCAGTGTTGACCCTGACTAATCAGTGCCATACACAAATAAGCAAGATTTGCTAAGCATTTAATATGCAATCAATGTCCACATTCAATAACCAACATGCCTCAACAACAATCATGCATGTCGTATACTCAGGGTGTAGTTTTCTTACCTCTGATTTGAGCGTGAATGAATAAAAGAACGACCCTTGAGAACGATCAACCCTTAAGTCCTTTAGCGGTCACCTAGTCATAACAAAATATGGAACATCATCAATAAAATGAATAACAAAGGTTCCCGAACCAAGATCTAGCCTCCGGGACATCGAACCCCACTAAACTGGGTAGTAGGAACGAACCCGAGGCCTAAAACTGAGTTCCCATGATCAAAACACCCAATTGGCCTCAAAACCCTTCATGAGCTGCGGCCCTAGAACCTTGAGCCGCAGCCCCCAGCCACACCAGGAGCAAGCGCCGCGGCACCCACTACTCAGTGTCACGGCCCCCAGCACGCACAACCTCCCCTCCTTCTTCTTGAAGCTTGGGCCGCGACCCCCACCCAAGAACCTGACATAACCTCATTTTCCCCATTTTAAACCTTCCAAAAACATACCTAAACATTGCCAAATCCAAAAATCAAAGTTCCCAAACATCCCAATGATCCAAAATCATCAAATCCCTAGGCTCAAACGAATCAAAAACTCATTGATTCACAAAATCCAATTAAGAGCTTAGAAACTCTAAAAAGTCAAAACTTAGATTACCTTTGATTGGGTTGTTTCTCGTTAAATCCTTCGGTCAAGAAGCTTCTAATCTTTCCTAGGATCGCTATGCCTCGATCCTCGCTTGATTCCGACTCCTAGAACTCAAGCTTTCTTCTAAATTGCCACGAACATCACGAAGGTTAACGGGAGAGAGAAAAAAATGTTTTAAACGTACAGTTCTTTCTGACAGACTACTTCAGGCTTAAGTAACCTCAAATAAAACCTAATGCTCAGGGTCCCAAAAACATCCCCAGGGGAAAAATAGTCATAACTCCTAGAATTTCCTCCTGATCTCAATAACTCCCAATATATCATCAAACAAACTTTTCCATTATCCAATATCCCAATAATCGACCTCGTTATGACAAAACCGCTAATTTACAACATAGGACCGTCTCATGCCGAATAGCTCGAATATATCCCCAAAATAATGGGATCTCATCCATAAATCACAATATGCACCAAAATACACAATAATGCCCTCAACTGGCCAAATTACCAAAATACCCTAATAATCAATGTGGACCCACATGCATGCATTTAGCATCATATTATAATATAATTCACATAAACATGCATATAATCATTTAATGGCATAATTAAACAATTATGGCCCTCCCGGCCTACTAATCCAGCCATTAAACCGCATTAGGGATTTCAGGGCATTACAACTATCCCCTCCTTACAGAAATTTCATCTTCAAATTTACCTGAACAGCTCGGGATACTGACTTTGCATATCTGATTCCAGCTCCCAGGTCGCTTCCTTGACCTTGCTATTCCTCCACAATACCTTAACCAAAGGTATCGTATTATTCCTGAGGACCTTGTCCTTTCTGTCAAGTATCTGGACTGGCTGTTCCTCAAAAGAGAGATCTGCCTCAAGCTCCAGATCTTCATAGCTCAAATTATGGTTCACATCAGATACATACTTCCAAAGAGCTGAAACGTGAAACACGTTATGCACGGCTGACAACGCCGGTGGCAAGGCCAATCTGTAAGCCACTTGACCAACCCTCTCTAGGATCTCAAATGGACCTACAAATCTAAGGCTCAGCTTACCCTTCTTCCCAAACCTTCTCACCCCTTTCCATGGTGAGAATCTAAGGAAGACATAGTCTCCTACTTGGAACTCTACGTTCTTGCGCTTGGGATCTGCATAACTTTTTTGCTTACTCTGAGAAGCGAGCATCCGAGCTCTAATCTTCTTAATGGCCTCACTGGTCCTCTGAATTGCCTCAGGACCCAAGTATCTCCTTTCACCAGTCTCATCCCAATGAGTGGGAGATCTGCACTTCCTACCATACATCATCTCATAAGGTGCAACTCCAATGGTAGACTGGTAACTGTTGTTGTAGGAAAACTCTATCAAAGGTAGATACTTACTCCAAGATCCACCAAAGTCCAGCACACATGCCTGTAGCATGTCTTCCAATATCTGGATTGTCCTCTCAGATTGCCCATCTGTCTGAGGATGATAAGCAGTACTGAACTTCAACTATGTACCCATGACCTTTTGGAAACTCCCCCAGAACTTGGAAGTAAAAGTGGGGTCACGATCTGACCTTGGCGCTCCACTATAACCCATGGAAACTCCCTCCCTAGCAAAAAGTGAGCTGACTTGGTGTAGCGATCCACTATAACCCAAATAGAATCATGCTGACCAACAGTCCTGGGTAAGCCCACCACGAAATCCATCGTGATGTCCTCCCACTTCCACTCTGGGATATCCAGAGGCTGCAATAACCCTGCTAGCCTCTGATGCTCAGCCTTGATCGGTTGACATGTCAAGCACTTAACCACATACTCAACTACATCCCTCTTCATCCCCAGCCACCAATACAATGATTTCACATCCTGATACATCTTCGTGGTGCCTGGATGCAAAGAGTAAGGTGCAGTATGAGATTCATCCAGAATCTCTCACCTCAAAGCAATGTCTAGTGGAACACATATTCGCCCCTTGTACCTCAACAAGCCTATCTCAAACACTATATAATATCTGGATGCTCCGGCCAGCACATCCTCTCTAATCTTGATCAGCTGTGGATCACTCAACTAACCCTCCTTGATTCTCTCCAACAGCATAGACTATAGCGTAATATTAGCCAACTGGCCCACCAGCAACTCTATACCAGCTCTGGTCACATCATCAGCTAACTCTTTGGCTATCAGCCTCATACCATAAATCTTTCCCGGACCCTTCCGGCTTAAAGCATTAGCTACCACATTGGATTTTCCTGGATGATACAGAATTTCGCAAGCATAATCTTTTACTAACTCCAGCCAACGCCTTTGTCTCATATTTAAATCTTTCGGAGTGAAGAAGTATTTCAGGCTTTTGTGGTCTATATAGATCTCACACTTCTCCCCATAAAGATAATGCCTCCATATCTTTAAAGCAAAGACCACTGCCGCCAACTCTAAATCATGAGTGGGATATCTCTTTTCATACTCCTTCAACTGACGAGAAGCATAAGCAATTACCTTCTCTGATTGCATCAAAACACAACCCAAACCCTGATGAGAAGCATCATAGTAAATCACAAACTTCTCCTGATCTGTTGGAAGATTCAGAATCAGAGCTGTAATCAATCTCTGCTTCAGTTCCTGGAAGCTGTTCTCACATTTATCTGACCACACAAATTTCTGACTCTTGTGTGTCAGCTCAGTCAATGCAGTATCAATCTTTGAGAACCCTTCCACGAAACGCCTATAATAACCTGCCAATCCAAGGAAACTTGTAACCTCAGAAGCATTCTTTGGCCTTGGCCAATCTCTGACCGCTTCAATCTTCGTTGGATTTCCCTTAATCCCCTCCTTATTGACAATGTACCCAAGAAATGATACCTGAGATAACCAGAACTCACATTTCTTGAACTTTGCAAATAGTCTGTGTTCCCTCAGTCTTTGTAGAACCAACCTCAGATGCTGCTCATGCTCTGACTCAGACTGAGAATATACCAGAATATCATCGATGAAGACGATCACAAACTGGTCCAGATAATCCTTGAACACTCTGTTCATCAGATCCATAAAAGCAATAGGGGCATTAGTCAATCCAAAAGACATAACTAAAAACTCATAATGCCCATACCTGGTACGAAAAGCAGTCTTTGGTATATCTCCCTCCTTGACCCTCAACTGATGATAACCAGAACAAAGGTCGATCTTTGAGAATACCTTCTTACCTTGCAACTGGTCAAACAGATCATCTATCCTTGACAAATGATACTTATTCTTAATTGTCAGCTTATTCAGTTCTCTGTAATCAATACACATCCTTCTTCTTCACAAACAGAACTGGTGCACCCCAAGGTGAGAAACTAGGTCTGATAAAACCCAAATCCAACAGTTCTTGCAACTATACTTTTAACTCTTTCAACTCAGCTGGGGCCATTCTCTAAGGCGCTCTAGACACTGGCTCCGCCCCTGGTGCCAGTTCTATAATGAACTCAATTTCTCTGTGCGATGGCAACCTTGGCAAATCTTCTGGAAACACATCCAGAAACTCGCAAACAAGTCTAGTCTCTTCTGGTCTCACTGGCATGACTTGAGTGGTATCAACCACACTGGCTACGAACCCAATGCAACCTTCTTGCAATAAATCCCTAGCCCTCAATACAGAAATCATAGGAATGCGAGGTCCATGCACAATACCAACAAACACAAAAGGATCCTCACCTTCAAGCTCAAAGGTGACCATCTTCCTTCTGCAATCAATGGTTGCCTCGTACTTTGCCAACCAATCCATACCCAATATCATATCTAAGTCAGTCATAACCAACTCTATCAGATCCACTAACAACTCTCTGCCCTCTACTATCACTGGCAAAGATCTGACCCATCTCCTGGATACCACTAACTATCCAGTGGGTAACAAAGTTCCAAACCCCACAGCATAAAAATCACAAGGTCTACACAGTCTATCAATAATACTACTAGCAACAAAAGAATGTGTAGCACCAGAATCAATCAATACATTATAAGGGGTTCCAGCACTAAGAAGCTGACCTGTAACAACTGAAGGAGAACCCTCAGCTTCTGCTTGAGTTAATGCGAACACTCGAGCTGGGGCCGAGCTGTCCGCCTTCTTGGGTTCTTCTTTTCTTGCCTGAGGGCAATCTTTCTTAAAATTACCTACTGCTCCACACAAGTAGTAGGCCTTTGCCCTACACTCCCCCAAATGATGCCTCTTGCATCTAGGGCATTCAGGATGAGTCTTCCAGGCTTCACTACCCCCTGGACGACCCATTGTAATACCACGGGGCTGCCTATTAGGACCTGGAACTGGGAAGGTGTCAGGAACCTTCCTCTTCTGCTCACTGGGGCCTATACCCCTACTAGAACCCACAAATGGAGGACCTGTCCTCTTGAAATCCTTTTTGGCTGCACTGTCACGCCAGATCTTGTTCTCTGCACTCTCAGCTGTGAGTGTCTTCTTAACCACTTGTGCATAGGTAGTAACCCCAGCCACAGTGGTGATACGCACATCACAGGCTAATCTGGGCTGTAGCCCTTGCAGAAATCTCTCTCTCCTGGTCCCATCAGTGGGCACCAGCTCCATGGCAAATTTTGCCAAACGATCAAATTTCAAGGCATACTCAGTGACTGACAAACTTCCCTGAAGTAGCCTAATGAACTCCTCCGCCTTCGCCGCCCTGATAGCATCATTATAATATTTCTCATTAAACAGAGTTTGAAACTCCTCAACTCAGGGAATTTACATTCTTGGTCTAGGTAATCACCTCCCACCAGATCCGGGCATCCTCCCGAAACATATAAGTGGCATAGGCCACCCTCTCATTACCAGATACCCTCATGAAATCAAGGATAGTGGTAATCATACTCATCCACTACTCTGCCTTGGCAGGATCTGCACTACCCTCAAATATTGGAGGTTGTTGCTTCCTGAACCTTTCATAGAGAGGCTCCCATCTATTTCCAACCTCAGGCAGCTGCTCTGCTGCTGGCACCGACACAGGAAGTGCCTCTGATACACTGGCCACTGCAGGCACTTGCTGTTGTCTCAGGAGACGAAGCTCTTCTCCCTGTCTCAACATTGTTGCCTGCAAATCACTGATTATCTGCGGCCAGTTTATAGGAGCTGGCTGCGGAATCTATGATTGGTCATTTTCCTGACCCTGACTGTTATTATTCTGGCCCTGATCACTCTAGCTAGCTGAAGTATCTGTCTGCCCTGGATTCATTCTTATTTCTGATACCTTGCTGAAACATTGATCAATACGGCCAGTCAGGTAGTAATAACTAAACCTCTTGCCGCCATACGGTCCAAGAACAAGCAGACAATCATCATATTCCACAGTCATTCAATATACAAACAGATACATGTTTATAACATTTAGCACTCAGCATGTATCACATAATAATTCATAATCAACCATACTAATAAGTATGTTCCAGCAATCTCAGTACTAATTAGCGCACATTTGTTGAGGATATAATATTTCAGGGCACAGGTTTAACATCGTGTCTCATGCGTACAGGTAAAGCATATATACTATATTTAAGCAATTATACATATAACTACATAAATAGTTACCAAACCATGAGTCGAGCTCGACTTCAGTGATGTGTGTACATGCCCAGCCAATCTGCAGGAACCCTAACCTTGACATGCTCTGATACCAAGTTGTAACGCCCTGGTTACCCCAGAACAGTTATGGTGAATGGTGAACCAGAAATTTGACCCGCTACCCGAGTCCTTTGGTTAAAAACGTGTATCTAAGTGTTATTAACAGGCTAAGGTGGAAAACCAATAAAAGGAAAGGATATATTTTATTAAGTATATAAACTATTCATGAGCTCATCAAACTATTTACAAGTTATTTATAACACAAAATGGTCACTATTGTTTCAAATTTACAACCCTGCCGACCTAAGCAGCAAAAATAGGGTAAACCCCCTAGTTCCTCTGAGAACTCCTTTGCCGTGGTGGTCAAGCGGCCGCATATGTACACGTCACCACCTAAGCTCTCCACTCAAGGCTGGGTGAGCTTTTCTTTCCCTTTACCTGCACCACATAGCACCCATGAGCCAAGGCCCAGCAAGAAAACACAGTATTGCATATAAACATTATCAAATGATTATTATTATTATAATCACACAGAGCTTATAGCTCTTAAACAGATGAGTGAATATCACTTGAGGTTCTGGTAAACCATAATGAGTGACTGACAAGCAAGTCACTAATTTAAACAGATGAGTCACTGCTGGGTAAGTCACTAGCTTAAACAGATGAGTGACTGCTGGGTAAGTCACTAGCTCAAACAGATGAGTGACTGCTGGGTAAGTCACTAACTTAACAGATGAGTGACTGATGGGTAAGCGCTTTTAGTTTTCATCGAACTTGAGGTCGGTCTGGCATTAACGCTCTTCTGAGTTGTTCAATGCAGATGTCGATTAGATCTAATCTTTATTGGCTTGTGTTGAATACGCTAAGGCCGTCCTGACTTATAAGTCAGCACTGTGTGACCAGTGCCCAGTACCACTGCCGAACTTGACTAATAAGTCCCAGCTTCACAGTTGATACTGACACCTTTGCCAAATCTGACTAATTAGTGAGAACCATGCACAAGTGAGCAAGATTTGCTAAGCATTCAACAATCAATTCATGTCCACATTTACATATTCAACATGCCTCATGAAAAACCATGCATGTCACATATGGCTGCAGTTTTCTTACCTTTGATTCGAGCGAGAATGAATAAAAGAACGACCCTTGAGAACGATCTGACTTTTAGTCCTTTAGCGGTCACCTAGTCATAACCAAATATGGGACACCATCAATAAAATGATAATCAAGGGTTCCCAAACCAAGATCTAGCCTCCGGGACATCAATCCCCACTAATCCGGGTAGTAGGAACGATCCCGATGCCTAAAACCATGTTCCCGGGGACAAAACACTCAAACGGGCTCAACCCTACTCAAGGGCTACAGTCCTAGCACCTTGGGCTGCAGCCCCCAGCCACTCCAGGAGCAAGGGCCGCGGCGCCCAGCAAGGGAAAAATGGCTCTACCTGCTTCTTCGAGCTAGGGCCGCGGCCCCCAACCCAGAGCCATCCCCAAACACGATTTCCAACATTCCAAAGCCTCCAAAAACATGCGTAAACATTACCAAATCATCAAACCAAAGTTCCCAAGCTTCCCAATGGTCCAAAACCATCAAATCCCCAGGCTTAAACGAACCAAAAACTCAACGATTCACAAAAGCCAATTCTAAGCTTGGAAACTCTAAAAACTCAAAACTTAGATTACCTTTGGTTGGGTTGTTTCTTGTCAAATCCTTCAGTAAAAAAGCTTCTAATCTTTCCTAGGATCGCTATGCCTCGATCCTCGCTTGATTCCAACTCCTAGAACTCAAGATATCTTCGAAAACGCTTTGAACGGTAAAACGAACTAACGGGAAAGAACGAGAGGTTTTCTAACGTACGTTCTATTTGACAAGCTACTTCAAGCTTAAGTAACCTCAAATAAAACCTAGTGCTCGGGGTCCCGAAAACACCCCCGGGGACATTATAGTCAAAACTTCCAGAATTTCCTCCTGATCTCAATAACTCCCAATTTATCATCAAATAACATTCTCATAACTCAATATCCCAATAAAAGACCCCTCGTTATGACAAAATCGCTAATCCATAATATAAGATCGTCTCATATCGAATAGCTCGAATATATCTCCATAATAATGGGATCTCATTCACAAATCAAAATATGCACCCAAATATACAAATATACCATTAACGGGCTAAATTACCAGAATATCATAATATTCAAATGTGGACCCACATGCATGCATATAACATCATATTATAATATAATTCACATAAACATGCACATAATCATTTAATGGCATAATTAAACAGTTATGGCCCTCCCAGCCTACAAATCCAGCCATTAAACTGCATTAGGGATTTCGGGGCATTACATACTGTTTAAATTTACAACCCGCCGACCTAAGCGGCAAAAATAGGGTAAACCTCCTAGTTCCTCTGAGAACTCCTTGGCCGTGGTGGTCAAGCGGCCGCATATGTACACAACACCACCTAAGCTCTCCACTCAAGGCTGGGTGAGCTTTTCTTTCCCTTTACCTGCACCACATAGCACCCATGAGCCAAAGCTCAGCAAGAAAACACAATATTGCATGAATATAATATCAATAATGATCATAATAATCATTTAGGCCTTTCAGTCCAAAATAGAGGAGTGAGAATTGGAAAAGTCACTAAAGTGGGTTCCGTTCCCATTAGCCATGTGAGGATAGGGTCACCTGGGCTTTACAAATAAGTGAACCTTTCACTAGCTTATCCAGATAGGTGCCCAATGAACTAGCCACCAATATAACCTACTGCATGACCATAGAGTCACAACCGTGGGATTCCGCTCCCTAGCCACGTGACAAGCAGTCACTTAGGCCTTTGGCCCTGGCTCTGAGTAACTAGTCCTAGACTAGTCAAGCGCTTATAATTTTCATCGACCTTAGGGTCGGTCCAGCATTAATGCTCCTAGAGTCATTCAACGCTGATATCGATTAGATCTAATCTTTTATCAGCCCTGCGTTCAGGACACTTATGCCGTTTCTGACTCTCAGGTCAGTAATATGCGACCAGTGCCGACCCTGACTAATCTGTGCCATACACAAATAAGCAAGATTTGCTAAGCATTTAATATGCAATCAATGTCCATAATTAATAACCAACATGCCTCAACAACAATCATGCATGTCATATACTCAGGGTGCAGTTTTCGTACCTCTGATTCGGGCGTGAATGAATAAAAGAACGACCCTTGAGAACGATCAACCCTTAAGTCCTTTAGCGATCACCTAGTCATAACCAAATATGGAACGCCATCAATAAAATGAATAACAAAGGTTCCCGAACCAAGATCTAGCCTCTGGGACATTGAACCCCACTAAACTGGGTAGTAGGAACGATCCCGAGGCCTAAAACTGAGTTCCCATGATCAAAACACCCAATTGGCCTCAAAACCCTTCATGAGTCGCGACCCTAGAACTTTGAGCCGCGACCCCCAGCCACACTAGGAGCAAGCACCGCGGCGCCCACTACTCAGTGCCGCAGCCCCCAGCACGCACAACCTCTCCTCCTTCTTCTTCGAGCTTGGGCTGCGGCGCCCAAGAACAGGACTGCGCCCCCCCGCCCCCCCGAGAACCTGCCATAACCTCATTTTCCCCCATTTTAAACCTTCCAATAACATTCCTAAACATCTCCAAATCCAAAAATCAAAGTTCCCAAACATCCCAATGATCCAAAATCATCAAATCCCTAGGCTTAAACGAATCAAAAACTCATCGATTCACAAAATCCAATTCAGAGCTTAGAAACTCTAAAACTCAAAACTTAAAACTTAGATTACCTTTGATTGGGTTGTTTCTCATTAAATACTTCGGTCAAGAAGCTTCTAATCTTTCCTAGGATCGCTATGCCTCGATCCTCGCTTAATTCCAGCTCCTAGAACTCAAGATTTCTTCGAAATTGCCACGAACGTCACAAAGGTTAACGGGAGAGAGAAAACGGTGTTTTAAACGTACGGTTCTTTCTGACAGACTACTTCAGGCTTAAGTAACCTCAAATAAAACCTAATGCCTAGGGTCCCAAAAACATCCCCGGGAGAAAAATAGTCAAAACTCCCAGAATTTCCTCCTGATCTCAATAACTCCCAATATATCATCAAACAAACTTTTCCATTATCCAATATCCCAATAATCGATCTCGTTATGACAAAACCGCTAATTTACAACATAGGACCGTCTCATGCTGAATAGCTCGAATATATCCCCATAATAATGGGATCTCATCCATAAATCACAATATGCACCAAAATACACAAATATGCCCTCAACGGGCCAAATTACCAAAATGCCCTAATAATCAAATGTGGACCCACATGCATGCATTTAGAATCATATTATATTATAATTCATATAAACATGCATATAATCATTTAATGACATAATTAAACAATTATGGCCCTCCCGGCCTACTAATCCAGCCATTAAACTGCATTAGGGATTTCGGGGCATTACAATCAGTATTTATTAAAATTGTAGACAATGTTTACAATTTTAAAACTAAGTTACCTAGTATATATATATATATGTATAGAAGACTTCTCAATGGTTATTACCCATGGATGATTACCATAAATCACTAAACATGTTTTTGATGAGGAATGATTATAATGATGATAAAAATAAATAAATAAAATATATAAAATCAATAATTTCTAGTTGTTTAGACTAATTACGCAATAAACATTAGTTGGAAAGACAATAGTTACATTAATTATTCTCATTAATTCCAAAATGAATTTTTTTCTCTGGAATGGATAAAAGGAATGAATCAAGGAATGAAGAAGGAATGGAGAATGAACATTAAATAAGATTTTTTTTATTCTTTAATTACTAAATATGTGACCGTCATGTAATTGGGTAGCCTTTCCAAAAGTTTGAAAAAATGAAAATTTATTTTTAGAAATATTAATTAACAATTATAAATATGGATCATTAATCTTAATCCAATGATTAATATTAAAGTTACCGTCAATGGGTAGTAATCATTAAGAGTATCCATATATATATATTTAAAATGTTGTCCATTTAACTAAATAATTTAATAAAGTCTTTCTGCTAAATGGATCTTTGTTTCTTTCTCTATTTATTTATCTTTTTGATAAAATCCCACTATTTAATTTATCAAGGTAAATATATATGTATATATTTTTCATTGAAGAAAAACATAATTAATGATACACAGCACATCAAAGAAAATAAACAAATAAAAAAAGAATCAAATCAAAGCAGTTTAGAACATTATGAACATGTTCAAATGTGCATATTATTATTAATCTAAAATGCAATTTACTACACTTGGGCAATGAAGAAGATTAGGCAAATGAGTAGGGAATTTTAAAATAGTAGGTTCAGGTTGAACATATTTGTTGACCCTCGATTTGGCCAATGACACGGAGTCAGAAATACGACAAAGAAATAAGAAGGCAATCAAGAATGGAATCAAATGGTAAGAAATGACACAAATGATTTATAGTGGTTCGGCCCCAACAATGTGGTAAAAACCTACGTCCACTTAGTGTTATTATTGATGTTGAATCCCAATGCCGTGATCAAAGAACTAGGGTTCTTGAGTTTCACAAGCCTTAGGAGAATTACAACTTTTCGGTGGATAATCACACTTACGCTCTTTCCATGTGTATTCAGAAAAAAGGTTCAAAAGTCCCTTCCTTGAGCCATCTCATGCATATTTATAGGCTCTAGGAGAGTTACATGGGCCAATGGGCCTTAATTCTCCTTAATATCAGCATATTAAGGCAATAAAAGAATATAATAAATGTAGTTATTACAAGCTTACATGTCTTTAAAGGAAATAACCTGAAGCATGCGACCAGTCTTGTCGCATCTAGTCGCGAGATCTGATGAAGCAATAAGGAGCTGGTCGATAGTCGAACAGCACCTCTTCACTTTCACGCTGCCATGGGCCAACCGCGTGCAATAAATTCTTTCCACGTCATCAGGAGCCATTTTTGGGTAAACATTTGCCCTCCAAGTTTATTTTACTGCGATCAGCATAAAGTAAACTTAGGAGTCCGACCCTGCGAATGCTCCACCAAATCTATCAGAGGTGTCCATGCCTTCTCGAAAAAGGCAACCAATCACATCTTTCCAGTTTCCCAAAATCTTTCTGACAGCTATTGAGTTTCCCCATGCCTCAAAAAGTTACCCAAAATGATTACCTGGGTAACTGCTCCTCGGCTAATATAAATATTCCTTTAGAAGCCTGTTGACGCGGTTCTTCGGCAACAGGTAATTAAGAGAAGAAGAGAAAGAGATTAGTACTTAAAAGTAGAACCGCCGCAGATATGAAATCTTTGTGAGAAGAACTAGGTGACCCTAAACACGTTTTTTAAGTGGTTCGAAGGTTAAAATCCTTCTACTCCACTAGTCAATATTATTCATCTTTCCTGGGTAATTGGTTTACAAAATATATAGTTCTTACAAGACTATTTTTTCCAACCCCTATCAATTCCCAGGGTCTCCATATTTATAGGAGAAGGCACCTGGAAATTGGTAGGGAGGTCATCCCGTGACCTTACCATTTGTCATATCAAGTCTGTGATATTCATGATTACTTCCTAAATCTAACACACAAGTGTGGTCTAATCAGTATGGAAGGAGATAATGGGCCGCACGGCCCAACCCATCCGTGGGTGTCTGAATACGCACGTTCCTGCGGCGTGTCCGAGAAGTCAGGGGGATATCGGACACGTGATGGCAGGATTATGCACGTTTATCTTGCGTGTTGACCTCCCATAGGGTCAGAGCTTCCTGAGAAGCTCGCTACCGGAGCAATCCATAACCCGAGCTGATCCTTCAGTGGTCGTCGGATGTTGTTCCCAGCTCCTGGAACAACAAGAAGGAGCAGGAAACTCCATCCCCTCGAGCTAGAAAGGGCCCGTCCTGAAGATAAAGCCTCTGGCCTGTGGGAGCCTCGGGCTAAATCATGTTTAGTCCGAGGATCGTCCTGCTAAACAGCCCGTGGGAAATCCAGGGCGTACATCTGCCCCCCAAGCTCCTGCTCGTGGTCCATGACGTCAGACATGGGAGACCACAGTTGGAGCTTTTAGACTTCTCCCACAACCCTTCGCATTCCATGCTTTTCGCATGCGTCTGATATGTGGAACGCCGCGGGTGGCGACGGTACATTCTACGAGAACCGCATTAAATGGCCTAGCCTACTGTCCAGCCGTCGTTTCACATTTCGAGTGGAGGGTCTCCCAGGAGCCTTTTACACGTGATCCCCCCTTGTATAAAAAGGGGGTGGTCATCCCACGCACGGACCACCTTACCATTCAGAACCTCTCAAATTTCCTTCTTTTCTCTCTGACCTTCCGAAGAGCAAAACCCTCATTTCCATTGCTCTCATCTTCTCCGTTCACGAAGCTTAAGCGTGCGAGTTCCTTCAAGGCCTTGGAGACTACTGTGCCAACGAAGCCCCTACCCGCGCAGCAACCTCGCTCACCATCCAACCCTATACTGTAAGTTTTCTGTCCCCATTTATTTTTGAAAGCATGCCACTGTAGCCTAGGTAAAATTTTTTACTGTAGCCACATGCAGAGGTTTTCTGGGTCGCGCGGATATGGAGGGTGATGGCCCTTCTTTGATTAGGGCACATTTGCCATGGGACATCGCCTTAGAACATGGGTTCCATGATTCTTTCTTAGGAACAATTTCTGGTAGGATCCGTAGGAACTTTGGGTGCAAAAACCGGGTAGCTTAGGGAATACGCCTTAAAAGCGGTTTTGCCACGCCTTGCCTGTTGAAACTTTCTCCCCAAGGCAAAATTTTTTTTTTTCTTACTCTGAGCCATCTGACACACGAATTCCGAGTAATCTGGGATCTGTTGAGGGCATAGGCGCGTGTTCCTAGGAACGTGTGGCACCACTCTCCACGGGCTGGGCTTACCCCAGCTCGTGTACTTAATGCTTGCCCCACTCTCCTGCTTGGGTCGCCTTTTCTAAAGTGTTTTCTTTTGTTCGATAGGCGACCAGATGGCTCCAAAGAGAAATCTGCCACAGAAGAATGTGGGAAGTTCGGCCTCCCAGAAGGATAAAGGAAAGGCGGTGGTGACCAGCTCGCCAATTCCTCACTTTGGACCGGCGGTGGAGAAGCAGGCCGAGGTGGCTCCTGACGCGTTTTTCGAGGCGGAGAGAATCGTCTCGAAGATAACCAGCCAGGCAAAGATCACCAAAATCTTCCTTAACCACAACATTCCTCTGGGGAAGACCTCCGTGATCGCCCGACCTGCTGCGGATGGGGAGAGGAGCTGCACGCCGCTCGACGAGTCGTTCGCGGCCTGGAGCGGGGAACACTTCAAGGCAGGGGCCTTCCTCCCCCTGGATCAGTATTTTGCTGATTTTCTGAACTACGTGGGGTTGGCCCCATTTCAGCTCCCCCCCAATTCCTACCGTCTGCTGGCGGGACTGAGGTATTTGTTCCAAAAGCATGAGTGGGAGGTCCCCACTCCTGCTGATATCTTGTATTTCTTCTGCCTCAAAGCCAGCCCGGACCAGAGGGGGCGAGGCGACGGGTTCTATTACTTAACCCGCTTCCCTAACACAGCAGCAGTGATCGAGCTGCCGAGCCATCCAAACGACTTCAAAGACCAGTTTTTTATGTCTACTGGGTTCCGAAACTGCGATCATCATTATTTCAACCGCCCTCGTAAGTAATCCTCCATTTAGCTCGCCTTTTAACGGTTATCTTATTTTAGCCCGTCCCTTATTCCAATTCTGATTTCGACCAACCTTGCAGCCATCTACTCGAGGACCGAAAAGTCCGTGACCCTCGGGGGTCAATACGACACACTGGCGAACCTGCCTCCCAGTGAGAAAGACTACCGCGTGCTCGTGACGGACGAGACGATGGTATTCTGCAAGCTGATTTTCCCAAATCAGACTTTGAATTTGAAAAGGCCCCGGGGGCCTCCCCCAGCCCGCGACAACAGGCCGATCGTCGCGGAGGAGGTCGCAGATGACGAAGGCGAGGAAGAAGGTGAGGAAGTTCCTCTGGTGAGGAACAGGAAGCGGAGCTTGGAGGTCGCCCAGGGGATGATCGAGGAGAGGGCCCAATCCGGAGCAGCCGCGGGTCCTTCCGGTCAAGGTAACTTTTACTTATTTAAGAACGTAGATAGGGCCACTGCAGACCCCCGGCTGGTTAGGTTCAACCCTAGGCAGCTCGTCCATCGTCACCCAAGGAATCCGGACCTGGACACGCTTCTGCTCCACTGCGTTGACCAGCTCGTGCTGGACAACCAAGAGAGTCGGCCCAAGGGTACCGTAGTAGTAGATAATACCCTAGCCTTTAGGTCGGCCATCTTTGAGGAGTACGGGACCAATTTACGCACGTGGCCTGCGCTCCAGAGGGGCGTCTACGCTCCGGGGATTAGGCAGTACGTAGAAGAGTCCAGCCCCGATTCAGAACCGGACCTAGAACCTTCGCCAGTTCGGGAGATAATCGTCCTAGGCTCTTCCAGCTCGGGGGGTAGGGCTCCCTTAGTATTTGCTTTCTTATTGCCTTTATTTCTGTATGATTGCTGATAACCGTGTTTTTTGCTCTTTGGCAGAAGAGATGTCTCAGCCCGGGAATAGTCTGCGGGGCGTTGTGTTTGGGGGGAATCCCCCAGCGGGGCCGAGGTTAAAGAGGCTTCGCGAGTCCAAGAGCTCGACCGGGGTCTCCACCAAATCCCCAGCTACGGAGAAGGGGAGAGACCCGTCATCCCAGGTCGCGGGGGCGAACCTCCCTGTCGCCAGGACAGGACTCATGCATCCGCCACCCCAACGATCTCCACTGGCCGCCCAGGACGGGGTAATATAGGTCGGGAATCTGGCCGCGGTAGCCCCGGACGTGCGTATCCCGGTCGACCCCCGGGCTCTGGAGAAGATGCCCGAAGCATTCCGGGGTTCGGTGTACGAGTCGGCCAGCTACGCCGTCAGCCACTATTACAATATCAGGGAGAAGGAGCTCCGGGCCATCGAAACAACGAGCCCGGTCCGAGTTATAGAGTCCGCTATGGACATGACTTTAACGGTAAAGTGCCCCATTCTTTTAAGGCTTTGACACTCACACGCCGCCTTTCTCCTTCCAGTTTGCTAATTTATCACTCTTTTCTTGCAGGGCATGGCTGCCGCCTATAGAGGCATCGTTAGGACCAAGGCCCAGCTCGAGGGTTTGGAAGCAGATCGCCAGACTGCCCTCCAGGAGTCTCACGAGGCGAGAGACGCCTTGGCGGCCTCAAAAGCCGAGCTAGAGAAGGTTCGCTCGGAGAACCATGAGCTTAAACGCTCCCTGGCCGCATCCGAGCTAGAGAAGCTTCGCTCCGAGAACCTAGAGCTTAAAAACTCCCTGGCCGCATCGCGGGCAGACCTTGAGGTGGCGAAGGCCGAAGTCCAGACCTCCCAGACCGCCCTGAAAGACGAGCAGGTCGTGTCGGAGCAGTCCTTACAGGACCTATTCTATCACTGCTGGTCCCACAATCCGGACGCGGACTTCTCCTTCATGCCGCCGGACCTCTGGGCATTCCTGTTGCCACGGCTTCAAGCCCGCCTGAATAAGGAGGCTCCTCCATCGGAGACTGGAGAGGCCTCTGCCGCGGCGGAGCAGGGTGAGACCGCGACCTCCAAAGGGCCAGCTGATGGGGCTTAGGATGCTTCTTGTCTTCGTATTTTGAACTCTTTTTTTTTTTTTTATTGTAATTCTCTTTTTTATGTGAGGCGTTTCCGCCTCGAGACAATTTGCTCAACCAGTTTTACATATATATTTTCATGTATTTGGTCATAATTTATCTCTTTATTTTTATGAACGTAGTTCGAGTTAACTTTATCCGTATCCCGGGCTCTTTAAATAAGATCCGCGTTCAACAATTTTCTAGTTCACTCCTAAGTTTTCTGACCTGGTTAAGACCAGGAACTTATTTTGAAAAAACTTAGTTCGTGTCAACTTTTATCCGTATCCCGGGCTCTTTAAAGAAGAACCTCGGTCAACAAATTTTAGCTAACTTCTAAGTTTTATGACCTGGTTAAGACCAGGAGCTTATTTTGAAAAAACTTAGTTCGTGTCAACTTTTATCCGTATCCCGGGCTCTTTAAAGAAGAACCTCGGTCAACAAATTTTAGCTAACTTCTAAGTTTTATGACCTGGTTAAGACCAGGAACTTATTTTGAAAAAACTTAGTTCGTGTCAACTTTTATCCGTATCCCGGGCTCTTTAAAGAAGAACCTCGGTCAACAAATTTTAGCTAACTTCTAAGTTTTATGACCTGGTTAAGACCAGGAACTTATTTTGCAAAAACTTAGTTCGTGTCAACTTTTATCCGTATCCCGGGCTCTTTAAAGAAGAACCTCGGTCAACAAATTTTAGCTAACTTCTAAGTTTTATGACCTGGTTAAGACCAGGAACTTATTTTGAAAAAACTTAGTTCGTGTCAACTTTTATCCGTATCCCGGGCTCTTTAAAGAAGAACCTCGGTCAACAAATTTTAGCTAACTTCTAAGTTTTATGACCTGGTTAAGACCAGGATAGGACTTAGTTTGTGATAACTCTTATCCATAGATAAAAATTAACACCTAAGTCGTTAAGGAGACCTGGATATATCCGGGTACCATATGCCCCCCAAGTAACTGGGAAAGGGTCTTTCGTTGTTACTTTAAAATAACGAGAAACATTTGATTTTTATTTATACATGGGAGGTGACCTTCTAGGTCTTACACATGTTTATTGATAATATTTCTTTAGGTGGATTGCATTCCAAGTCCGCGGGACCGCCCCTCCACCAAGTCGAGCTAATTTATACGTCCCTTCTTTGATGACTTCGATGACCTGGTATGGTCCTTCCCAGCTTGGTCCCAGAACCCCATCTTTGGGATCTTTCCCGGCCAGGAAAACTCTCCTCAAGACCAAATCGCCGACGCTAAAGGCACGTCTTTTGACCTTAGCGTTGAAGTAGCGAGTGATTTTCTGTTGATAATGGGCGAGCTGGAGTTGTGAATCCTCTCGCCTCTCATCCATCAAGTCTAAGGAGTGGCATAGGAGCTCGTGGTTCTTGTTCTGTTCGTAGGACCGGACCCTGTGCGATAGGACCTTTACCTCCACGGGGAGGACCGCTTCACTTCCAAAGGTTAGGGAGAAAGGAGTGTGACCCGTGGGAGTCCGATGTGAGGTCCTATAGGCCCACAGAACTTGGGGGAGCTGTTCTGGCCAGATCCCCTTTGCCTCATCTAGCCTCTTCTTGAGGCTTGCCTTCAGAGTTCTATTGACAGCTTCGACCTGGCCGTTCGCCTGGGGATAGGCCACGGATGAGAAACTTTTCACAATTCCGTTCTTTTCGCAAAATTCGGTGAACAGGTCGCTGTCAAATTGAGTGCCATTGTCGGAAACGATCTTTTTGGGTAGGCCGAAGCGACAAACGATGCTTTTAACCACAAAGTCTAGCACCTTTTTCGATGTTATTGTCGCCAACGGCTCTGCTTCGGCCCACTTTGTGAAGTAGTCAATGGCTACCACGGCGTAACGGACCCCGCCCTTTCCGGTGGGCAGGGCGCCTATTAGATCTATGCCCCAAATGGCGAAGGGCCAGGGAGACGATATCATTTTTAGCTCGGCCGGGGGTGCTCGTGCAACCGCGGCGAACCGCTGACATTTGTCGCACTTTTTTACGTATGAGATCGAGTCTTTGGACAGAGCCGGCCAGTAAAAACCCTGCCGAAGGATCTTCAAGGCCAGGCTTTGCCCCCCAGTGTGATCTCCGCAGAATCCGTCATGAACTTCCTGCAGGATGGCCTTCGCCTCACTTGGAAGAACACACCGGAGGAGAGGTAATGAATGCCCACGTCGGTACAACACCCCCTCGACTAGCGTATATCTCGGAGCTTGATAAAGGACTCGCCGTACGTCGTTGCGCCCTTCGGGTAACTTGCCCTCGACGAGGTATTCAACAATGGGAGTCATCCAGGTCGGCCTGATGTCAATCATCTCAATATTCTCTCGATCTCCGTCTATGCTTGGTTTGTCCAAGAACTCAATTGGCACCAACCCCAGGGTTTCTGCCTCCCCCGAGGTGGCGAGCTTGGCGAGAGCATCTGCATTGGCGTTCTGCTCCCGAGGTATCTGCTCGATCGACCCTTGCCCAAACGTAGATAATTCGGATTTTACCTTAGCCAAATAAGAGGCCATCTTGGGACCCCGCGCCTGATACTCGCCTAAGACCTGATTCACCACGAGCTGGGAGTCGCTGAAGCACTGGACAGAGCTTGCCTTTAGCTCGCTAGCTATCCTAAGTCCGGCTAACAAGGCCTCGTACTCTGCCTCGTTGTTGGACGCCTTGAACCCGAATCTCAGCGCCGAATGGAATCTATGTCCTTCTGGGGATATCAGAATAATTCCGGCCCCGGAGCCGTTCTCGTTAGATGAGCCATCAACGAAGATCCTCCACGATGAGCCTAAGGATGCGAGCTGCTGTGAATCTTCCGATGGGATCTCACGGAATCCCGCGCATTCTGCCACGAAGTCGGCCAAGGCTTGACTTTTTATGGTAGTTCGGGGAGTATAGAAAATCTCGAACTGACTGAGTTCGACCGCCCACTTTAGCAAGCGTCCCGAAGCTTCAGGCTTTTGCAAAACCTGCCTTAGAGGCTGATCGGTCATGACGTGTACAGAGTGGGACTGGAAGTATGGCCTGAGTTTTCGCGAGGCCGTGATTAGGTAGAACACCAGCTTTTCCATCAGCGGGTACCTTGACTCAGCTCCGAGGAGTCTCTTGCTGATGTAATAAACCGGTTTCTGAGCCTGGTCCTCTCCTCGCACCAGAACGGCACTAGCTGCGTCCTCAGTCACGGCCATGTAGAGGAAAAGAGGTTCTCCTACCCTGGGCTTTGATAGCACAGGTGGCTCAGCCAGGTGCGTTTTTAGGTCGAGGAATGCGCCCTCGCACTCTACTGTCCATTCGAACTTCTTGTTTCCGCGGAGCAGGTTGTAGAAAGGCAGGCACTTGTCGGTCGATTTGGAAATGAACCGGTTCAGTGCTGCCACCCTTCCTGTGAGTCCTTGGACATCTTTCCGCGACCTGGGGGATGGAAGCTCGAGCAGTGACCTGATCTTGTCGGGATTTGCCTCGATTCCTCGGGTATTGACTATGAAACCCAAGAACTTCCCTGATGCGACACCGAAAGTGCATTTCTGAGGATTGAGCCTCATGCCATATTCTCGCAGTATGTTAAAACATTCTTCCAGGTCGGCAACGTGGTTGGTGGCAGTCTTTGACTTGACAAGCATATCATTGACGTATACTTCCATGTTCTTCCCGATCTGATCCGCGAACATTCTATTTACCAGCCTTTGGTAGGTAGCTCCGGCGTTCTTTAGACCGAACGGCATGACCTTATAGCAATAGACATTAGTCGGGGTCATGAAGCTGGTGTGATCCTGGTCTGCTGGATTCATCGCGATCTGATTGTATCCCGAGTACGCGTCCATGAAGGACATGAGCTCGTGCCCCGCCGTGGCATCCACCAGTTGATCGATCCTCGGCAACGGAAAGCAATCCTTGGGGCAGGCTTTATTCAGGTCGGAAAAATCAATACAGGTCCGCCACTTGCCATTGGGCTTTGGAACTAACACGGGATTGGCAACCCAAATGGGAAATCTGGCTTCGCGGATAAAGCCACATTTCTTGAGCCGGGCCACTTCTTCTTCAAGGGCCTCGGCTCGGGTTGTCCCTAAACGCCTCTGCTTTTGAGACTTTGCAGGGACGCTTTTGTCTAGGTGGAGCGTGTGCATGATTACGCTCGGACTGATTCCTATCATGTCCTCGTGCGACCATGCGAATACGTCTAGGTTCTTTTTCAGAAATGCGGTCAGATCCGCCTTTCTTCTATCGCAGAGGTTCTTTCCGAGCTTCACCGTCCGTGAAGGGTTTTGTTCATCGATGCCTACCTCCTCGAGATCTTCAATAGCTTGGAGCTCGGACCTGTCCTCGCCTACTCGGGGGTCAATGTCCTCGCTTAAGGCGAGCTTTTCGTCTTCGGAAACCCGAGGTTTTTCAATCTCAGGGGCCGCCTTGGGTCCCTGCGATTCCTCTTCATCCTGAATGGCCATCGCCACCTGCCCGGGTTTAGATTTTCCCTTCATGGAAATGCTGTAGCATTCCCTGGCAGCGAGCTGATCGCCCTTGATAGTGCAGACCCCTGTCGAAGTAGGGAACTTCATGGCGAGGTGCCGGACGGATGTGATGGCTTCGAAAGCAACGAGCGTTGGTCGGCCCAAAATTGCATTGTAGGCAGCGGAGCAGTCAATGACTACGAATTCGAGCAGTTTGGACACTGTTCGGGACTCGTCGCCTAGGGTGATCACCAGCTCGATCGTTCCTATCGCTGCTGACCCTTCGCCTGAAAAACCATATAGCATCATCGAGGTTGCCTTTAGCTCGGAGACGGTCAGACCCATTTTTTCTAAGGTTGAACGGAATAGGAGATTCACCGAGCTCCCATTGTCCACTAACACCCTCCTTACTCTCCGGTTGGCGAGCTGGACTGCTACGACCAAGGGATCGTTATGAGGGAATTGGACATGGCCCGCGTCCTCCTCCGTGAAAGTGACTGGTTGTTTCTCTAACCTTTGTTGTTTTGATTGACGCTGTTCCGGGACGAACTCCCCTCCATTGTGGGCCTTCAACTCATTTATGTACCTCTTCTGGGCGCCTCTGCTCGTGCCAGCCATGTGTGGCCCTCCAGAGATGGTGGAAATCTCTCCCTCGACCACGGGGGGAGGGACGTCCTGATCTACTCGAGGTCCAGGTTGACTGGCTGGGATCTCCGGAGCGGGTCGACCTGTGGGGACCCTGTTCCGCGAGTATTGCGCCAACGGACCTGCTCGGATGAGAGTCTCGATTTCATCTTTGAGGTGCCTGCAGTCGTCGGTATTGTGCCCGACGTCGTTATGAAAACGGAAGAATTTGGAAGCATCTCTCTTTCCCTTAGGGTGCTTTATTGGCTCCGGTCTTTTCCAGGGGACTCGCGTAGCGTTGGCCAGGAAAATATTCTCTCTGGTTTGGGTGAGCTCGGTATACGCTGTGAACACGGGCTTGAATTTATCCACGGACTTATTCTTCTTTTGACCGTGCTGGACGTTTTCACCATTTCCTTTTCTTTTGCCGCCACCGGGCTGGTTGCTCTGCGTGACGTCGGGAGTCGCTACTACGATCTCTGTTCCCGCCCCAGCGGGCTTCTCGAGGACCTGGCTGGTCCCCGCGGCTGAAGCTTCAGCTTCCTCCAAGTTTATCCATTCTTGGGCTCTGTTAAGGAATTCACTAACTGAGCTGACCCCCCTCCTTTGAATATCCTTCCACAGATCTCCGCCTACTAGGATCCCGGTCCTCATAGCCATGAGTTTGGAGCTGTCATCGGCATCTCTGGCTCGAGCAGCGACATTTGCAAATCTGCTCAAGTAGGCTTTTAGCGTTTCTCCAGGTTGCTGTCTCACGTTAGCTAGGGAGTCGGCCTGGACCCTGGCGGCCTGAGAGGCGCGGAATGCCCTCTTGAAGTCAGCCGAAAAGGTCTTCCAGGAGCTGATTGACTGCCTTTTACTTTGTTTGAACCACTGCCTGGCAGGTCCAGTTAGGGTGGAAGGAAAGATCAAGCAACGAAGCTCTGGCCCGATGTTATGAGCCATCATTAGGGTGTTGAACATCCCTAAGTGGTCAGATGGGTCTCCATCCCCGTTGAACTTTGACAAGTGAGGCATACGAAAGCCAGAAGGGTATGCCGTTGCTGCTATGTTGGGGGCGAAGAGCTCCATCTCATCCCCTGAATCATATTCGTCTTTTTCTTTCTCTGACAGGAGCTTCTTCATCAGCTCCTCCATTTGAGTTAAGCGCTCTAAGGTTTTGTCCTGAGATCCTGGGTTATTCCGGGGCTGTTCAACAGCTCCGGACCCGTCGTACATATTAGGCGGGTTATTGCCCCTCCTATCTGGAGATAGGTCATTTGGGGCATTCCCGCCATTACGTACTTCGGATCGGACCCCAACTGAGCGGGCCTGGCTACCATCCCTAACTCGATCCTCTCTGTGAGAGTTGAGGCGATCTCGAAGGTCGCCTCCATGGGTATTATGGTGACTTTGTGCTGAACTTAGTCGCTGTCGCAGGTCTCCTCCCGAAAGATCACTCCGTGCACTACCGGTCCAGTGACTCCTGCTGGACAGGCTCGATGTGCGTCTTTGGCGGCTCCGACCTGATCCTTCCCCCGGCACCCTGCTGCGCCGGGAAGGCCCGGCCGATGGCGGGTCTCTCCTACTATTTCCGTAGGCCGGGATGTCTCGGATGGTTTGAGGAGACGGATATCTGATGGGAGAGGGAGGATGTCTGACCGAAGAGGCGATCCTAGTGCCGTCTGGACGGACTAAATTTGGTGGGGGCCTCTCGGCCCTGCCAGCTTGATGGTTTCGCGCTGGGCGATCTGGACGAGGAACTGGACGCTCTTCGGGGACGGGCTGACGTCTCCGGATCTCCTCGGCCCTCCTTTGGGAATTTCCCCTATCTCTTCTGGGTGTCCTCGTGGAAGGCTGAGAGCTAGGGGTTGATGTCCTAACCGAACGGCTGTACTGCTGCGGTTCGGTCTGAGGCATTTCCCTGAAGTTCGCCTCTTGATGGCGTGATGAAGGGGTGGAGTTGGCTGCAGGGAGTCTACCCGAACGGCTATACCTGGATCGATTACTCCGGCGAGACTTAGGAGCCTCGCCTTGCCTCTCTCCAACGTTACCGTTGGTTGTGAGAGGGGGTAGCCGACTCAGAATATCCTGGATTTGCTGACCAGCTGCTGCTAGCTGGCTCCTCAGTTGAGCATTCTCCATCTCCACCGCAGTATAATAACCTGGATTCGGATTAGGCGGCCGGGGCGTCGAACTACCAGTATCGTCTTGGCCGGCCGGCTGCTTTCCTGGCCTTTGCTGGACTTCAGGAACTTGCTCCTCGGGGAGGGCAACATGGCGGGCCTCCTGCCCATCATGCTGTTCTGTCTCGTTGCCATGTTTGGATCGAGTGGTCACCATAGTTGTATGTTTGTGGTAGTACTAATTGGATTCGCCCTCAATGAAAGCACCAAACTGTTGACGCGGTTCTTCGGCAACAGGTAATTAAGAGAAGAAGAGAAAGAGATTAGTACTTAAAAGTAGAACCGCCGCAGATATGAAATCTTTGTGAGAAGAACTAGGTGACCCTAAACACGTTTTTTAAGTGGTTCGAAGGTTAAAATCCTTCTACTCCACTAGTCAATATTATTCATCTTTCCTGGGTAATTGGTTTACAAAATATATAGTTCTTACAAGACTATTTTTTCCAACCCCTATCAATTCCCAGGGTCTCCATATTTATAGGAGAAGGCACCTGGAAATTGGTAGGGAGGTCATCCCGTGACCTTACCATTTGTCATATCAAGTCTGTGATATTCATGATTACTTCCTAAATCTGACACACAAGTGTGGTCTAATCAGTATGGAAGGAGATAATGGGCCGCACGGCCCAACCCATCCGTGGGTGTCTGAATACGCACGTTCCTGCGGCGTGTCCGAGAAGTCAGAGGGATATCGGACACGTGATGGCAGGATTATGCACGTTTATCTTGCGTGTTGACCTCCCATAGGGTCAGAGCTTCCTGAGAAGCTCGCTACCGGAGCAATCCATAACCCGAGCTGATCCTTCAGTGGTCGTCGGATGTTGTTCCCAGCTCCTGGAACAACAAGAAGGAGCAGGAAACTCCATCCCCTCGAGCTAGAAAGGGCCCGTCCTGAAGATAAAGCCTCTGGCCTGTGGGAGCCTCGGGCTAAATCATGTTTAGTCCGAGGATCGTCCTGCTAAACAGCCCGTGGGAAATCCAGGGCGTACATAGAAGCCATTTTTACTTTTTTCACTTTACTTCTACTTTCAAGAAAACCGAAGAACAAGGTGCACAGCTTCTAGAAACTC
This sequence comes from Humulus lupulus, assembly GCF_963169125.1. Taxonomy (NCBI): domain Eukaryota; kingdom Viridiplantae; phylum Streptophyta; class Magnoliopsida; order Rosales; family Cannabaceae; genus Humulus; species Humulus lupulus. Next base: position 186,388,224 of record NC_084796.1, read on the forward strand.
AGACGATTCTTGGTGATCTACAAAGTTCCTGCCCAGCCAACTTGACTTAGCGTCTCTGAAATCTACTCCATCTTTTATACAAGTAATTTCCTCAAACTTTTCAGTTGTTGATATGCCATGCAATATCCATTTTACCTCCATTTTTTACTCTGAGTTTCTGAGTTCTTGAGGATTCTTGACTGTTTTTGCACAAAGGTGTTTCGGGGTAAACGGGCACGCAGACTTAATCTTGAAATAAAGTTTGGTAGGGGCTAAGGACTAGCTTGGTATTTAGGATCATGAATTTAGGGCGCAAAATCGAAGTATAAAATATATTATTAAGCTTGTCGAAAAACTGGATTTTTCCCGCCCCTTCAGAGTTGAAAAAGTTTTTCCTAAAAAACTTTTTACTTCTGGTTTTTGATTTATTTTCCAAACTGCTCGTATGAAACATAGTATTTTTGCTAGAATGCTGCTGGTCATATAAAAGTTTAACTTTTATACACGAGCAACGTTATTCCAACTTCCAACACAAGTTTTTAGGCCAAATATTCTCATCTCCCTTTCTCTGATTACAGATTTTCATGCAAGATCTGTGGGGAGGTGAGAAGCCAATTGGCGACAACCTGCTCGCTCAACTGCTTGTGGATGAAGAATAGCCGTCACTACTCATCCAAATATTCCTTTTTCTTGAATTCCACCCAACAGACCTCACTAAAATCCACCAAATATGGGTAAAGTAAAATCCACTGCCCAGAAAAAGAAACCATCTAAACCTTCTAAAAATCAGCCTGCTCCTCAGGCTGAAATTCCCTCGACCAGCTGTAGAGCTGAAAATACTCCCCAGCCAGGAATCCAAACACAGGCCAAACGCTGAGATATCATTCGACCAGACGTCGAATGGTATGCTGCACCCCCTAGCCGAATCATAGTTAGGATGATAGCCAATTATATCAGGAAGTACGTACTTCCCGGGGTAACCTTAGTCCAACCCACCAGAGACCAGCGGGCAAACCTGCCTGGAGGCACCTTCAGTGGCTGGTCGAGGTATCACTTTGAGGCAGGAGCGATCCTGCCTCTCCATCCTTTTTTCCAAGGAGTGGCCAACTATTTTGGGGTCGCTCCTTTTCAAATAACCCCAAATGGGTATAGGATGCTCTCCGCACTCTATATCCAGTACAGTCATAAAAACTGGCTTGTTTCTACGCCACATGAGGTCAATTACTTGTTCGACCTTAACCAAGAAAATATGGGTTTTTTCACTTTTTCCACCAGGAAATGACTCGTGTCTTCCTGAGCGAAACTACCTACATGTCCAATGTAGGAAAGTACTTCCAGGAGTACTTTTTAACCACAGACCTGGTCGCCCACAACCCGGCCTTCACCGAAGGAGGTATATTTTCTACTTCACTGATCGCTTAAATACCATTTAGCATTCCCATGTGTTTATTATATCCTTTATGTCGTTTAGGTCCATGGTTACGACTAGCCCCCACTCCAGAGATGGAGATTCGAGCGGCCCTTTTGGCCAGCATGACTGACGTAGAGAAAAGCGTCAAATAGCTAGTTACAGAGGCCAATCTGAGGCTGGTCGGCCTTCTGGCACCTCACCAGGATGTGACGGAGTCCACAGCGGGGAGTGGCACTAGCGGCGATATTCTCGAACAACAACAAGATGTGTCACAACTCCCGACGAGGAGGGCAACAAGCGTGACCATTAATGAACCATCCGGCGCCCCGCGACCTGCCGTTGCTTCGGTCCCCCTAGGGAAGGGCAAGAAGAAGGCCTCCAAGCCTATTCTTGAATCATTGGACGAGAACGATACTGATTTTTTGCTTTTAGATAGTCTGCCTATTCCCTGTCACCTATTTGACGGGGACGACAACTTTAAATACACACCTGCTTTAAATTCAGACTTCTTCATGCCTGAGTGAGTGTATTAAGAAATAAGGTTCAAAAGTATCTTTCTTGAGCCATCTCATGCATATTTATAGGCTCAAGGAGAGTTACATGGGCAATGGGCCTTAATTCTCCTTAATATCAGCATATTAAGGCAATAAAAAGAATATAATAAATGTACTTATTACAAGATTACATATCTTTAAAGGAAATAACCCGAAGCATGCGACCAGGCCCAGCCTGGTCGCATCTAATCGCGAGATCTGATGAAACAATAAGGAGCTGGTCGATAGTCGAACAACACCTCTTCACTTTGACGCTGCCACGGGCCAACCGCGTGCAATAAATTCTTGCCACGTCATCAGGAGCCATTTTTGGGTAAACAATATTCATTAGACTTTACCATGCACTGCATTAAATTAGAGCCAAGTATTTCACATGCAGATGCAGTCCATTAGAGATTGCATGAGATGGGAGAGTCATAATAAGTCATGAAGAAAAGAACACCTTTCAAAAAATTAAAGAAAAGGATAGTACAAAAATCCACGTCTCAAATTGTAAGTAATTATCTATAGCATAGCACTAATATAAAAGAAAGAAATTTGAGAATGTTTCCCTTAAAAAAGAACAAAAAATAAGGGATTTTTACACAATTCATTACAATATTATTTTTAATTACTATATTAATACCAATTAATATAATTTCATTTATATATACAAATCTTAACAAATTTTTCATTTTAATTACCAAGATTGTCTTTATTATTTCTTATACAAATCTTACCCAATAAATTCTAATATGTGGTACGAGGGTATGTATTTAAAACTTACCATTTAAAAAAAAAATCACTTTTTGTTTTATTTCAAAAAAATTCAGTATCTCTACCATAAAGCACCTTTTATATACATACCCCAAAACTATCCACATTTTCCCAAATTCAAAATCAAACCCTCAAAGCTCTACCTCTCTCCATTCCCAACAGAAAACTCATACACCCAAACCCATTTCAATTTTTCATCTTCCAAACCGATGGTCTCAACGAGGAGCGTCGGTGATACTCTTTCCATAGAGTCGCCGGAGAAGGAAGAAGAGATGGCGGTTGAGTCTGAATTCGAGGAGAGCGACGATGAAAGAGAATCACCCCCGAGTGTGACGATGCATGCTTATCATACAAAGAAGAAAATTAGATCGCCGCCCTATGTTAAACTCCGAACTAACAAGAAGATGAAAATGGTTGATGAGGCGGAGGTTGTTCAATACACAGCGTCTGATTCCAACCCAATCCCTGATTCCCCATTGATAAAGGTTTGCTTTCTTTATATAGCTTTTATTTTTTTATTTTCTAAAATAAAGATCATAAACATTTCATAAGTTCTTTTTATTATGTTTATTTTTGGTAGTTTTTGAACAAGAAATTGTTGTTTTTGTTTGTTTACTCTCTTTAAGAAAATGATGCTTTTAGAAAGAAATAGTGGTGAGAAAGAAAAATGGCTTGCTGCTATTAATACAACTTTTGGTCATATAGTAGGTATACTATCTAAGGAACATGTATAGAGAGAACAGATGTTCTTTATCCTGATGAATGCTTTAATTTTGATGCAGAAAATTCCTTGATTAATCTGACTTTTAATGTTTTTGTATAATTATATTGGAATATATATGTGATGCAACCATTTCTATATTACAATTTGTAGGAGGGTTAGAAGTTTATTGAATGATAGGACTAAGTTGGTTATGACTATTAAATTCTCATGCATTACTTTGGAAATGTTCTAGCAAAGGACTTTTTTTTTTTTTATATTATTGCATTTGTTTATTATTATATTTGTTATTGGAAATTTTACAAAATGACTTGTATATCTAGGATTAAGGATTATATTTAGATCTTGGTTTTCCAGCATTTATCTGTGTGTTAATATTCAATTATATTATACTTCAAATAAATTTATTTATTTTTTAATTTTTATATTTTGATTTAGTTTGATTTTTTTTGGTTTTTAAATGTTGTTCATAGCAACCTTTTTTATTAACTCATCTTTTTATGTTTTGTTTTATTTTTTAAATGTTTTTTTCTCAAATGTTAAATGGTATATTTTTTTTACAGGATTGGGAACTTTTTTTCAAGCCTGAGAATAGACCGGTTGGGAGGTTAGTCTACACATCTCATTATGATGTAATTAAGCTTATTAACGAGATATTGACTCATGCTCAGAAGGAAATTTTGAGAAAGTCTTGTGTTGGGCATTTTATTGATATTCAGTCTTTTGAATATCATTCTCAAGTAGTTAATCAAGTTTTACTTAGAGAGATCAAACAACCAAACAATGATGAGATGTGGTTTTTGATTGGTTGGAGGAGTGTTAGATTTGGAACAGGTGAGTTTGCTTTGATTACATGTTTAAATTGTGTGGGTGATTGTTATCTATCTAGGTTTGCCAAGATGCCCAATGGGATGTGTGATAGGTATTTTTCCGATCAACAAATTAAATTTGATTCTATTAGGAAGAGGTTTGTTGTTGATAAGTTTAACAATGATCTTGTTGCTGTTAAATTTGTTAAGCTATATCTTATTACCAATTTTCTGCTTAGCAAAGAGAAGAACAAAAATGTACTTGAGGAATTAATAAATCTAGTTGGATCTGATGAGTGTGAGATGTTCCTTTGGGGTAGATTGGCTTTCAATGCCACGTTGAGGTCTCTTCGTTTGGGAACTAAGGGAAAAAACTTAAAAAAAAAAAAAATAAAACCAGAGTAAGAAGGAGTCTAAGGTTTTGTGCCTGTATGTGTTGAAGGGATGGCCTTTTGTATTCCAAGTTTGGGTGTATGAAACAATGAGGAACTTGAGAGATTTAGCCATGTATTTATACAACCCAGCACCTGCATATCGCATTTGTAGATGGACAACCTCAAAGAGTCTCAAATCTGCTGCGTTGGAGAATAAGATGTTTGGATCCTTAGTGGTAAGTTAGTTTTGATAAAGATACACCTATGCTTATTTTTTAATTACTATATATTTATTTATTTTAATCTAATCTAGTAATTGCCACTTATTTGAGAGTTTGTGTTATTAATGTATATTCATAACTGTCAGTTGCGAGTCGATTACTGTGTACCTACTGTGGAGGAGACAAAGATGTTGAAGCTTCAATCTTTTGGGTTTGACTTTGCTAGTTCATCATTTGTTGGTCATGATGAGGAGGAAAAGAAGGATAAACGTGGAGGAAATAAAGCTAAAGAGTCTAGTTCTCTTATTTTCAAAGAAGCATAGATTGATAAAAACATTTTGATTAAATTGCTTGATAAAGTTAATCTTGCTTTGGGAAAGGTTGGTTCCATGTCAATGACTTTCAATAATTTGAAGGATGAGGTTAACAAGCTCTTGGATTTCAATGAGATTTCTTTGCAACATTTCATGACTCATAGACTTATGGATGATTTTAGGAACACATTGAGCAACAATTCTACTACTTAAAAAAATCATCACTGAAGTTGTTCAAGAAGTTGTTAAGAAGTCCATCGTGTATGCTGAGTTAAGGTATAATTTTATTCTATATAGTTTTAATGACTTGTTTTTTAATGGTTCATTTATATAGTTTGTTTCTTTTTCATATTGGTTATATTATAGCTTTTTTTTAGTGAATGTCATGAGTATTAATCAAATTATAGTTGTTGACAATTCTGGAAAAGTATTATGATCATCTTATATGACATTTGACATTTTTTTTTGTATAATTTTGTGTGTTTTTATTTATTTATTTATTGTTGATTTAAATTCTTTTTATGTTTCATTAGGGTGATGTTATCAAAGATCATGTTGAAGATGACATCCATAATTTCTCAAAGATAATTGAAGATATTCTTACTCAGCCTCACCCGAGTAATGAAGTTCTTGGGGTGTTAGCTATTAAGGGTGTTGTTGATGTTTCTCAGAAGTCAGCTTCTGACAAAGTATAGATAGACACTTATGTTTATTTTATTTTGACTCAGTTTATTTTGTGGACTTGGTCTGTTATGACTATATTAAGCATGATATCCATATTTTGTCTAGAGCATAAACATTTATGTCGTGCTTTTGTGAATGGAGTCATGCTCTAACGAACTTAACTTGTTTTGTTTTCTTGGTAACTCCTACTGGATTTGATACTGATAATGGCTTATTTTATATTCATATTATATTTTTATTGTTCTCACTTCTTTTAGGATTTGGATTGTATATGCTTATTTTTTTCTTTGTATTCCCTAATTTGTTTTCTTTCTCTAAATCCTTAAGTTGATTTATTTTCGTTAAATAAATATTTTTTTTACCTGACACAGGATTTTTTTACTTTTTTTTTTCTATTCTCCAAGTTCCTTAAAGTCCTTAACTTCATTTATTTTTTTTTAAAAATTAATGTTTATTGTTTACTTGATTTGAGATCTTTTTATTATGTTTACTTTTTTAAAAACCCAATTTGTATTTTTTTTTTAAAAACTAATGTTTATTTATACCTGATAGTTGGGTATTATTGAAACTTACTAGCAAAGACTATATTGTTTCATCAAAATGCTTCTTATGTAGTTCCATGAAAAACTTTACCGAGTCATCATCATCTATTATCATTGGTGGTAATACTGGATTTGGTTGAAACTTAATTTCTACAGCAGTATTTTTACTTTGTACCTTCATCTTATTAGTGGCCATTGTACTCAATTGATGAAAAGTACAGTCACTTGGAATTAAGAGGCCAGTTACCTCAAAATCTTTATAAGTACAACGATTTTCCTAAATGTCATTGTAATAAATGTACACAGTTGTCATATTTATGTATCATGTTTTCATAAAATAAACAGTAAGCTATATGTTAGATAATAACCCTTTATTATTGACCCTTTTCATTTTTTCCCATTATATCGAAAAATAAATAAAAGTATTTAACTTACACAGATGTGTTATAATTTTACATATATATTTTTTTAAAAATTCTAAATAAATAAATAAAAAAGAATACATAACAATAGCAGGTTATAGTTATATAAAAGTTTTTGTTAATTTTTTGTTCAAAGAGTTCTTTTATATAAAATAGTTTTATGTTAAGATTTACAAAAGCATTGTTTATTTTTCTTTCTTTATAAGAGTTATATACACAGTTGTCATATTTGTGTATCCTGTTTTCAAAAAATAAACAGTAAGCTGTATGTTAGATAATAACCCTTGTATTATTGACCGTTTTTATTTTTTTCATCGTGATATTGAAAATAAAGAAAAGTATTTAATTTACACAGATGTGTTATAATTTCACATATTTTTTTTTTATTAAAAAAAACATCTAAATAAATAAATTAAAAAGAAAACATAACAATAGTAGGTTATAGTTATATAAAAGTATTTGTTAATTATTTGTTCAAAGAATCATTTTATATTTAATAATTTTATGTTAAGATTTACAATAGCATTGTTTATTTTCTTTCTACATCAGAGTTTATTTTTTTTTGTGTTTTGTTTAAATCGTTATTTAAGTTCTTATAATTATTCCAAACAATGCAACAAAACACACAATTAATTGTTCATGTGAATGTCTTACAAAATAAACATATCAGTATATTTTTTAAAACGAATTAAATTGATAAATATATCTAAATGTGTTGATCGAACTCATTATTATTCAAAGTTTTCAGTTTTAACCGTGGTCGATTTTACTTCAAATGCACATAAACTTATGTTATGCACAACACAATGTTAAATCAAACAAATATATATATATATATACTTTAAAACAAAAAAGAGATATAAATCATGTGAAAAGCTTACTTTGCCAGAAAAAATAGTGTCTCAAAATGCCAGCTTCAAAAGTAGATATTACATCAATTTTCTAAGAATAATATTTTAGATCATCACGCCCAATTCCTATATAAAATTATAAACATATTTATTTTTCTTTCAACCAAACTTTTTTTTTATGATATTCATCACATTGTGAATAAATGCAGATTATTTGAAGATATGTATTAAAAAAAAATTGAAAATGGCGCCTGGTTTGTTTTTTATGATTATTTATTTCTCATATTATTTGTGTATATTACATATTAATTGTTTGACTTGTTCATTTAGTTCAAAAAATATGTTTCTGTGTATGTTTTCTATTTATGAGAAGTTACAACATTTTAAAATAAAACAGATAAGGAAAGTGGTTGAAGTTATAGGATTACATTTTTATAATTTTATAGAATAAAATAGTATAGATTGTATATATTTTTGTAAATAGTATAAGTGATGTTATTATAGTATTTTTTTTTTACTTTTGTTGTATATATGTGAAAATTGCCCAAAAAAACAACGTTCTAGAATGAGAAAACTTGGGTCATAAAGCCCATAAACTTATGCTATGCACAACAAAATGTTAAATCAAACACACACACATATATATATATATGTATATATATATATATATCTACTTTAAAACAAAAATGAGATATAAATCATGTGAAAAGCTTATCTTGCCGAAATAAATAGTGTCTCAAAATGCTAGCTTCAAAAGCAGATATTACATCAATTTTCTAAGAAGAATACTTTAGATCATCATGCCCAATTCCTATATGAAATTATAAACATATTTATTTTTCTTTCAACCAAACTTTTTTTTTATGCTAATTATCACATTGTGAACAAATGCAGATTATTTGAAGATATATATTAAAAAAATTGAAAATGACACATGTTTTCTATTTATGAGAAGTTACAACATTTTAAAATAAAACAGATAAGGAAAGTGGCTGAAGTTATAAGATTGCATTTTTATGATTTTATATAATAAAATGGTATAGATTGTATATATTTTTGTAAATAGTACGAGTGATGTTATTATAGTAATTTCTTTTTTACTTTTGTTGTATATAGGTGAAAATGCCCAAAAAAACAATGTTCTAGAATGAGAAAACTTGGGCCATAAAGCCCATAAACTTATGCTATGCACAACACAATGTTAAATCAAACATATATATATCTACTTTAAAACAAAAATGAGATATAAATCATGTGAAAAGCTTACCTTGCCGGAATAAATAGTGTTTCAAAATGCCAGCTTCAAAAGTAGATATTACATCAATTTTCTAAGAAGAATACTTTAGATCATCACGCCCAATTCTTATATGAAATTATAAACATATTTATTTTTCTTTCAACCAAACTTTTTTTTATGCTAATCATCACATTGTGAACAAATGCAGATTATTTGAAGATATATATTAAAAATATTGAAAATGGCACCTGATTGTTTTTTATGATTATTATTTCTCATATTGTTTGTGTATATTACATATTAATTTTTTGATTTGTTAATTTAGTTCAAAAAATACGTTTCTGTGTATGTTTTCTATTTACGGGAAGTGACAACATTTTAAAATAAAATAGATAAGGAAAGTGGCTGAAGTTAGATGATTGTATTTTTATAATTTTATATATTAAAATGGTATAGATTGTATATATTTTTGTAAATAGTATAAATGGTGTTATTATAGTAATTTTTTTTTGTAATTTTGTTCTATAGAGAGGTGAAAATTGCCAATAAAAAAAAACAATGTTCTTGAATGAGAAAACTTGGGCTTGGGCCATGAAGCCCATTAGTATAGAGAAATGATATGATAGTTGGTTTCGGTCCAATTAGAAGCCCTAAGGCATAAGGCATCAGGGGCATTCCAAGAATTGAACTCGAGACCTCTCGCACCCTAAGCGAGAATCATACCACTAGACCAAATGCCCTTTCAGATTCAGTTCCAGCAAACAATTTATTAATACTTTACTATGTTTTGTTAGTTTAGGACTATTTACTTTTTGATGGATAATGTTTTCTTTCCACTATTGTGACCGAAGCGGCTTAATCATATTCTACAAAAGTTATTTTTATCATATTAGAATAAAAAAAACTACAATTTTAGTCCCTTTATAAGCCCACTACCAAATTTAATTATGTGTTAAAAAAAAAACTAAAAATAACCTTTTATAATTTTAAATAAACATAAATTCCTTTCTCAATATGTTTTTAGTCAAAAAAAAATTCTGGTAAAGACAAAAATGTCCTTATTAAATGCATTTATACCCTTACAATTATAGATATAATTTATTAAATTAATCAACAAAACTTGAAATTTAAAATAAGTTAAAACCAAAATAAATAAAAAAAACTATATTTTTCATTTTTAGGAGTTAATATATTTATAATATTTTGTACATAATTTATAAAATTGATTAATAAACCTAAAATTAAATAAATTACAATAAAAATATAATTTATATTTGTTTTTATTTTTGTTTTTTTATTTATTTTAGAATTTATGTTTTGTTAACCAAATTTATAAATTTTATTTATAAAACAATAATGTATTTGAAGTCAAGGTATTTTTGTCTTTTCAAGATTTTTTTTTATGCAGAGGGGCCATTTTTGTTTATTTAATATAATAGAAAATTATTTTTAGCTTTTTTTGAAAAACAAAGATTAAAATGATGGTTCAAAATGGTAATGTTATCCTCAAAATTTCAGTTCAATGATGTAGCTATCAGAAGTGACAAGTGGCAATGCATAGTCAATAAATGACACATTAATAGTCAATAAATGTATTGGCTCTTCGGAGTTATAAAATTACTGGTCATGACAATTATTTATCTGGTTTGGAAGTGATTTGACCGACCAGGTAGAATTTTTGTCCGACCGGTAAAATATTCTAGCTGATCAGTAAAATGTTTTGGCCGACCAGTGGAGTATTTTGGCCGACCAGTCATTTGTTTTGCTAGACCAGTAAAGTATTTTGCTAAACCAGAAATGTGTCATGCTAGACCAGAGAAGTGTCATGTTAGACCAGAGATGTGTCATGTTAGACCAGAGAAGTGTCATGCTAGACCAGAGATGTGGCATGTTAGACCAGAGAAATGTCATGCTAGACCAGAGATGTGTCATGTTAGACCTGCGAAGTGTCATGCTATACCAGAGGAGTGCTTTGCTTGTGCCGACTGGTGAGTTGTCTTGGCCGACTAGTCACTTCGGGGATTGATTTGGTCGGTCCACGGATCAGAATCTCAGAAGTTACCGTCTAGTGACTCTTCAGTAAAAGCCTCAGTAACAGCTTCAACCCGAATCATTCTCAACTGCCGCGGGAATCTCTCAGATATCTTAGAATAATAGCTATATTATTGTAATTTAAATTCATTTATATTTTATTAATTAAAGTCTGTTGGAAGAACCAAGGTTCCGGTCAAAGGGATATATCTGATGTACGATCTATGAGCCTATAAATAAATGGCTCATGGCATCATTTAGAGGGATCTGGTCTTTTGAAAGAAAAAAGAGCTCTCTGGTTTGGAGAACTTGAGACTGTTACTTGGGGCATTCTTGGGCATTTTATGAGAGAGTTTAGAGAGAGAAAGCTTGTATTCTCTAGGGAGAGAAACTCTGTATTTTTCTAAATACACATAAGAAACTCAGTTGACTCAAGTTCATCTGATCTTAAGTGTAGGATATATATATATATCATAATTCCAAGTGGATTAGGCTATTACCAATAAATTGGGGCTGAACCCCTATAAAATTATTGGTGTCGTATTTTCTATTCAAGGCTTATTGTCATTTTGGAGTCTACTTGTCATTGGCCAAAATCATGGTCAACATTTTGGTGCTTTCATTGAGAGACTAAAGAGAAGAAACACACGACTATCATATCAAGATGACGCCCAAGAATACCAATGTGGCATCCAAAAAGTCAGGCACATTAAAAGAGCCTGTTAGATCAGAAGGTCCTAGACCACAAAACCCAGAGACTGAGGCCAGGGTCTCTCTCCAGGAGACCACTCCAGAAGTTGAACAACTCTAGGAAGTAATCGGCACTTTCCAAGAGGAGATGATGCAATTCAATGCTCGGCAGGAGTCTTTCGTTGAAGATATGGCCAGGCAGAGAGCTGCGTTAGAGCAGCAAAGGCGCGATATGGAGGCTAGAAGCGAAGAGATAAGACAACGACAGGAGGAAGTCGACCGGAGACATCGTGAAGCAACACTTGCTCTAGAAGCGACTACCCAATTGGCCCAAGCCAATGCTCAAGCTGTGACACAAGCGGCCACCCAGGGAACAAGAAATAATAATGCTTGTCGGAGGACCACTAACAGAGCCAATTCTCGGGGACCGGACAGAAGCATGAGTAACCCCTCTAGTCGGGAAGATGATGGGGTCCGATCCGGAACTGCCTTGACACAAAGGGAGAACTCTAGAACCCCCTCCAGGAGCCTCCGATCAAAAACTTCTAGATCAGGGAGTCACCGATCAGGCAGTAAAAAGACTCCACCCAGGCAGGATCAGACCAGGACTCCCCGAGACAAGAGGACTTCACAGTTCAAAGATGGGCATGGTCGTGATGAGGCTGATAGTCATCACACCGACTAGTCAAAGGATAAAGAAGACAACAACCCACAAGGAGGAAAAGACTGCCCAGGACGTATCGAAAAGCCTCCATTGCACCCTAGCCAGCAGCGTAATGGGAGAGAGCAAGTCCCGCGTAGTAAGCCCTTTGAAAAATCGAAAAGTATGGCGTTCAATCGGGCAGGAGAGCATGCTTCTCGGAAGGATCTAAGGGACGTTATCACCAACAAGAGGAGGACCGTCTGGTCGAAGGGAAAAATCTGAACCGCCCTACCAGTCAAGTAGAAATACTTGACGACAGTGCACCAGATGGTAATGCCCGACCAGGCCGTCAAAACCTTGGAACTTCGTCAGTTGCACCAGCCATCCAAGCCCAGCTTGACGTGATAACAACTGCAGTGCAAGGTTTGTCAAAACGACCTTCCAGGATGGATGCGATAGACCACCAGAGTGGCAGCCCATTTTGTGCCCGGATTAGAGCAACCCAGCCGCCGGCAAAATATAAAGCACCGATGCTGCCAGTATATACAGAAAAGGAAGATCCCATTAGACATGTTAGGAAATTTGAGGACCAGATGGAATTGCTCGGAGTAAGTGACAATTATTGGTGTAGAGTTTTCCCGACTACATTGTCAGATACTACCCAGGAGTGGTATTGGAAGTTTAAGCTGAATTCCATCAGCTCTTGGGAAACATTCAGGAAGGAGTTTTGTAGACAATTCAGCACTGTCTGAACTCCACCAGTTTATGCCAACCACTTGGCATATATCAAACAAGGAAAATATGAGTCTTTAAAGAATTATATACAGAGATTCATGAGAGAAGCCAATAGAGCAACTGATGTAGGAGACGAGGGGAAGACAGTTGCCATATCCACTGGGATAACTTATTGGAGCCCTTTATGGGATAGTATACACAGAAATCCAATTTCGACACTTCAACAATTTCTTGACCGAGTAGACAAGTATATGAAATTGGATGATGCAATCGAGAAGGAGGAGAATGGCATAAACAATCTGGGCGGATCAGCTGACCCTCATAAGAATAGTGGAAACAGTCAGAATGGTGGAAAGAAACGTGGGAATAATGGGTCCGACCACCATGAAGAAAAGAAGGCTAAGCCGAGTTCAAATGAAAGGACAACCAAGTATGAGCCTCAGTTCACTAATTACACCACTCTCTCGGCCATCCAGGCAGAAATATATCTTGCTAGTCATGAAGAGGTTCCCTACAAGAAACCTCCACCCATCAGGAAAGAGATGAGTAAGTGAGACATGAATAAGTTTTGTCGTTTCCATGGAGATTATGGTCACGACACGAATGAGTGCAATCACCTCAAAGACGAGATAGAATTTCTTCTCCGGTCGAGTCAGTTGAAAAAGTACCGGGCAAAGACACCCCAAGGAGAAGGAGGCAACAACAATCCTGGGTTCAAACGACAAAGATCTCCACCCTTGCAACCTGGGCCTGTGGACTTTACCTTAGACACTATATGTGGAGGTCCACACTTGGTTGAGGATAGCAAAAAAGAAAGGGAGAGGTATGCCCAGACACTTCGACATGAGCAGGAGTGCTAGGATCATATTTGGTGAACAGAGCCTGATCAGGAACCACTGGAACGACGAGCGTCTATGGATATATTATTTCTAAATACCGCTTTCAGAGTGGTAGCTTAATTTCAAGTTGTTTGACTTGTTATTTAGTTTTGGTTTATGAGATGGTTATATGCTAACTAGTCATTTATTTTTTGAACAATTTTTGTTGTTTCAAACTCGTTATTAGACACGTTTTGTCCTTTTTAATTTACGAGTAATAAAAGAGACTACGCGAAGCGTGGTCGATTCTTGCTACAAATGTGCATGTGTGTTAATTATTCGACCAGTGTTCAACTGGTAGGTAAGATCGGACAGTGTTCAAATGGTCGATACATTCAAGCAGTGTTCAACTGCTCGAATATTTTTCCAAATATTCTATGTGTTTCACGAGTAATTAACTGCTTGAACACATTCGGTCAAGTAGCAAGTGACCCGGGATCTTTCAACCCTCGATCGCTTGGGGGGAACATCGGGTATACTGGTATATAATTTAACACAGGAAATAAGAGCACGAGTTAAGATATCTATTTTTATGTTGACTTGTAAATTTTCGAAGTCCAAAAAGGCCATTAAGCTAACTTGTTTGACAAAGCTTAAGTAACTTGGAATTTTTTAAAATTTCAAGTTAGAAGCAGGTATTCGTGTGACAATAAACATTATGCTCATAAAATGTTAGAGCAATAAGAGTGTGAGAAAGTATACTTAGTAGGGACTTATGAAACGTCTAGAATTTCTAAGTTAGAAAACTAAGTACTCATGCGAAAATATACGACATACATCAGAGTGACTTTACTATTAACAAAAAACTTATAATGTTTTAAGTCCAAAAAGACTTAGAATGTTTCAAGTTAGCAAAGAAAAGTAAAGTATAAATGCCAACAGCTCGGTTGTACGAGAAAAATGTCAAAGCTGCTAAGCAACAATTGTCTTCACAAGAAAAAAGAGTGAACTACTGGCCAGGTGCAAAGTTTTCCTGGTCGGGAGAGCAGATACAACTTCCCTGGTCGGCTGAGCATATATCACTGGTCGAGTAGGAAACTCTGTTATTGAGCATTGTTGACGCCGTTTTTCGTCAACTTAAAATGTAGAGCACGTAAACAGTAAAAACTATGGCAAAAAAGAATAATACAGTAAAACAATGAGAGTTTTTTACGTTGTTCAGCAGTTAACTCTGCCTAGTCCACGAGTCCTTTTTATTAAGAGTTAGGAAATTTCTGGAAATTATTCAGGGATGAATTCTCCAGAGATTCTCTCAAGATCACCGAATTTTGGTCCTTTACAAAGGTACATGATCTCTCTATTTATAGAGGAGATCTCAGAATACAATCCCACACATTTCGGGAAGTTATTCTGTACATTAATAAAATAAATTACTTTAAAGTTCATAACTCCTATATGTAAGGAAATGTCCCCTGAAGACCAGGGGGCGTATAACCGACTAGTTAATATCCCTTTATTGTAGGGAAGTTACAACAATAAATATCTCTTGAATGCATTGACTGCGTCTCCTTAGGTGACTCGCTAAGCCGTTTGAGATCAGCGATTAGCATCATGCCATTCTAGGTCTTTGAGTAAATTACGAGTTATATTACATTCCCCAAGACCAGCTCGGAGTGGGTAACTATCATCGAGGCTGCCTTATTCCGAGCTCACACCCATGCCAAGCTCGGACCACTTGATTCGAGGCTACCCGACAATGGACATACTCCAATGTTCTGTTTTTCAAGCTTATAAGGACTTCGAGGCTACCTATCTTCGAGGTTGCCACCTACTTTGAGGATTTGGCGTCTAGATTACGAACATGTATTTTAGCTATCGCGAGCTCACACCTGATGAATCCAGCTTTTGAGGTCACAACCTCAAGTCTCAAAATCTGGGTGTAACATTTTCCCCCTCAAAAGTATTAGTTCGAATCCTATGAGAAGGAAACTTTTGAACTACTTTCTTCGGAAACTGTTCCATCACACACTCGAGTATGGACACGCGTCAATTGAGTATTGCTTATTCAAGGTACTTGAGTGCCTTGAAAATCTGCACATGGCCGTTCGCCTGCCATCTTTACGGTACCATCATGTCACTTGTCCCTGGCCATCAGATTTGGCATGGAATCTGGCCAATGGCCTAGATTGGTTCGACTTTCAACATCTCCATGGGCCTATAAATAAGCTTCCAGTCGTCTTCTTCATTTTTCCCTTTCATTTAAAAATTTTTTTAGAGAGAAAATACCAGAGCCATTCTTATCTGATTCTTGCATGTTCTCCAAGCCGAGAAGACAAAACACGGTTGGGCTTTTTGAATCGGTGAGATCGTACTTGCAACCGCTCGTTCATTCATCCATTTCTCTGTTCCCACCGGATTACGTTGTGTAAGCATCTGACCTTGGCTTTATATATTTTTTCCTCTTTTACGTGTGTTTCTGCCTCTATTGCATCTTAGTCACTGGAACTGTGTTGGTTCATTCTTTAGTTTAATGCACTAGGATGTTTTGATCGATAGATATTAGGTTTAGGTTTCCACATTACTCGTTCTAAATCCAGTTCATACATAGGAACACCCAAATATGGTCTTTTCTAGGTTTTCAAATTTCGGAAGACGTATCTTGCACACCAAGATATTGGGTAAAAAATCTGGGTTTTAAAGAATGCACGATTCCCAAGAATACCACTTTTGAATAACCGCCACCTTTTGTACTGATATTTTGGGATTTTCAAAAATTAAATCCACTTTCCTCCCTTTATCGTGAAATACATGTCATGACACTAATCAGGTCCCCATGATCGAGCTCATCTCGTATTCAAGCATTTTTTATCCTGAACCACCGAGATCGTTATTCTTGATTCCTTGCATGCATGGCCCTCACCATTTTTTCTTTCTTGCTAGATGTCACAGAATCTGGAAAGACGGTAGGGGTCGTTGCTTGCCATCCCATATTCGCCGAAAACCCCGAGCCCGGAGTCGTTATTTACCCAGAACCAGCGCCTGATTTGCGAACACGAGCTGAGACGTGAGCAAGAGGACACTCGAGATCACTTCCGACGTCAGATAGACGAGGTCAAAGAAGGGAAAAGGAAAAGACTAAGGGTCGCCCTTCATCCATATCCTGACACCGAGCCTAGAATGATTCCCCTCGACCCTAAGCTTAAGGTGACAGTCGCGTTCAAGCCTGGAGATCTTCGATTCTCACTAATGGGGGAACCCTCCGCTTCGCAGCTGAGGAGGGAATTCTTCGAGGCCGAACACTACTGGAGCTCGGTCACGTCGCTGGGACAGATATCTGATATTCTGGCCCTTCATGGCTTAGGGTTGTCGGGCTCGCTTAGGTGCCGAGCTCTGACTGCCCACGAGCGGAGCTGCCGTGCTCCGGGGGATGGAAACCCTGACAGCAGACTAAGGTATGCGGCTTGGAGCCAGGAGCACATGAAGGCAGGAGCTATCCTTCCCTTGAAGTCCATCTTTAAAGGCTTCTTGGACTATGTTGAGCTGTCTCCCTTCCAACTCAATACCAACTCTTATAGGGTTTTGTCGGCCCTAAGGTCGCTTTACCACGAGCTGAAGTGGGAAAGGCCTCACCTGTAGAGATCTTATATCTCTTTTGTTTGAAAAGTAATCCCTCCCGAGCTCGGGGAGGAGATGGCTTCTACTATCTCTCGAGCTATCCCAAGGAAAAGAAGATGTTCGAGGATCTTCCTAATCATCCTCCTGACTTCAAGAAGGCCTTCTTCTGGACAGATGGCCTAGCCCCATCTCGATACTACTCATTCAGACAGATTCGTAAGTACCTCAACCTCCTTCTATCCTGTGCTCGTACTTTGTTTTTAGGCCCGTACTTAGTTGAAATGTGTTTGATTTTCCAGCCAACTACCATCACCCTGCTCCCACTGATGAGATGAAGGAGCATAGAGAGACTTTGCTCCAACTCCCTTACGGCAGGAGATCCCTCTCTTATCTCTTGCACAAAGACAATCTCCGGGAATGTGGGCTCTTAGGGGAAGATCAGTTTACATCGGACTGGTCCAATAAGAAATACACTCGATGGGAGCTCATTCCTTTACCAACCGGCAACCTCCCCCTGAGAAGAGATGCAAGGCCCCCATCTCTAGCCCGCCATAGGAGTCCATAATCGGGGAATAAAGCCAACGATGAGACCTCGAGCTCGGGCTCCGATGAGCAAGCTACAGTCATCCTTAGCTCTAATATGTGGTCTCCCTCACTGCTAAAACATAAACCCGATAGGTTAGTATTGTGTAAGGACGATATGAACCATTTCTATGTATGGTCTTGGGTAGACGATAAGGTTCATAGGTTTGATAGATGGCTCGAGAAATACGACACCATGTATAGCTTGAATGAGGTGTGGGATGGAGTAGCCATTCAGTATGGAACTAATGACTATAAGGACCTTTCAAGATTGACTTCCACCTATCGGGAAGGTACTCCCCCAGCCTCCTCTGAAGACAGAGGGATTTCTTGGTCGCTGAGCACGAGCTCGGGGGAGAGTTCCAGTTAGGTTTTTCTTTACTTGTTCTTTATTCTGTGTCTGTTAGTGCCATGCTAAATCTTAATTGCAATTGTGCAGGTGCCATGGATTCCGAACTTGATGTCGTGCTCGCTAGTGGCGAAGGGGCTAAAAAAAGTAAGGACCCGAGAGGCTCGCGGAGGTCAGACTGACCATCCAAAGTCCTCAAGTGCACTGAGAAGACTCCTCCAGCTCCGACTACTGTGAGCACAGCCGAGGACCTGACTGCCCAGGTCGACGCATCCATCTCGGCCGCTTCTTCCGTGCTTCCCTCGGTTATAGTCCACCCAGTACTCGGCCCACCCCCGAAGAAGCCCTCAACTTCCAAGTCACATATGATGTCGATCCGAACTCAGGTTGATGAGTTCATGATTGACAATGCTGTTGGGGCCCATGGAGCTGTACTCGGCTTGGATATCCTATCTCGGGTGGGTCAGAGCCTTGGGGGTTTCGACGCTTAGCACTGGGAGTTTTTGAATAAAGCTCAGGACTGCAATACTCTTTATGATAAGAGTATTGAGCTTATTGCCGTGATAAATTTTCACAACTTACTTTTAATTGTTTATGTGCCTTAGCATATGTTCTAATTCAATCTCTTTGTGTGTCAGGCTCTTGTTGTCTCAGCTCAGCTTAATTATAAGCTGACCAACGAGGTGCACTCGAGCATGTATTTGGCCCAAGAGTCGAAGGATCTTCAGCTTAAGATGGCTGATGAGCTCAAGGCTTCGAAGACAGAGGTCGAGGCTAAGATATCCGAGCTTGAAAAAGTGAATGCCCGACTTGCAGAGCTGGAGAAGGTCAATGCCAAGCTTGAGGAGGAGAAGGCCGCCACTTTCGAGATAATCGAGAATGAAAAGGCTCGTCTCCTTGCCGAGTTTAAAGAGAAGAAGGACAAGGCGGTTGACCTAGCCATGTATAGGATCTGGGCCAACAACGCTGACCTCGACACCAGCTTCCTGGGCTCTTTCGAGGCGGGATTTGTTGCCAAATGGCAGGCTCGGCTTGAAGCGGAGGAGGCTGCTCGGGAGGCTCAGAAGGGTAGTCATGCTATTCATCCTGGAGAGTCTAGTGCTGCTGATGCTGAGAAGGCTAAGGAGACTGCTCCTTCATAAATCTTACCTCGGGGTTGCGTCCCTTTATTTTTGTAATTGTTTTCTTTTAATTTATGCCCGTAGGGCTGGTACAATTTTTCTTTCTTTTTGACTTCCTTTTAATATATATGCTTTACATTTCTCGGTTTGAAATATTTTGCACATTTTATATTAAAGAGTCATATATGCTTGTTTAATTATACAAACACAGTTTGGATTTAGGCTCGAGGTTCAGTACATTCATGCACAGTTGACTCGAATTATCTGCTACCGATCTCGTTATTTATCAAGGTCGGATATTACTTTAACCATGCACCCGAAAGTACTTGTATGGTGTGTAATGTAAACGGTTTAGTTATATCTTACTTTTTAGTTACTTTTTCTCATCCTCGGTTAGTTCTCCAAAGTTATGAGGTTGAAACTATTGCTTTGTAAGATACTCCAGCCTCGATCTCGGCTTATCACGAAATGGGTTATGCTCCAACTTGCTGCCCATTAGTTTTAGCTGGTTTGTTCCAAACCTATTAAGATTGTGTTAGGTTTGTAATCCATACACTTACATTTTAATCTAGTTTGGTTATATCCAAACTGTCTTAGCTCGCGTATTTGGTTATGTCCAAACACTTGTACGTTTTTTTTTTTATGTTTGATAGCTTGGTTACATCCAAACTATCTTAGCTCACGCATTTGGTTATATCCAAACACTTGCATGTATTTCGTATATGTTATTTTATTTTTCAAGCTGATGGTATATATACCAATAATGCCCCCTTAATATCCTATGAATGTGACCATAGGTTATTAAATTAAGAGAGATTGCAAAAAAAAAAAACATAGCATATTAAACGAAATAAATCTTTATTTGACAAAATCCAAAAATATACAAAACAATACAGATAAACAAGCATGGTTACAGGCAACATCCTTCCTATACTATTGATAGTAAGGTCGTAGGTGTTCGCCATTCCATGCTCGCAGTACTAGACTTCCATCCAATCTCGCCAACTTGTAAACACTGGGTCGGATGACTGACTCTATCTGGTAGGGTCCTTCCCAATTTGGCCCGAGCACGCCTGCTGCTGGATCTCGCGTTGCTAAGAATACACGCCTTAGCACTAAATCTCCCACACCGAATTTTTGATCCT
Organism: Humulus lupulus; assembly: GCF_963169125.1. NCBI lineage: Eukaryota > Viridiplantae > Streptophyta > Magnoliopsida > Rosales > Cannabaceae > Humulus > Humulus lupulus. The sequence goes on from NC_084796.1 coordinate 186,408,828, forward strand.
GAACCCTTTTGTTGAAGTACCTGGTAGCTTGCTGTTGGTATGTAGAATTTTTTAGCTGAGCTTCGTTCCTTCTTTCTTCGATCAGGTCAAGAGTTTCTTTGAGCTGAGTGTGGTTCGAGGCTTGATCGTAAGCGAGGGCTCGAATTGTGGGAATTTCGACTTCAACTGGCAACATAGCCTCGCAACCGTACGCCAGAGAGAACAGGGTATGTCCTGTCGAAGTTCGGGTCGTAGTCCTATATCCCCATAGGACTTGGGGCAATTCTTCGGGCCATCTTCCTTTTGCTTCTTCCAACTTTTTCTTCAGCGAACTCTTTAGAGTCTTGTTTACAGCTTTGACCTGGCCATTCGCCTGGGGATGGGCTACTGACGAAAAACTCTTTATTATTCCATTTTTTTCTTCGCAAAAGTTGGTAAACAGATCGCTGTCAAACTGGGTTCCGTTGTCGGATACAATTTTCCTCGGCATCCCATATCGACATATTATATTCTTCACTACAAAGTCAAGGACTTTTTTGGATGTTATAATTGCTAACGGTTTAGCTTCTGTCCACTTCGTGAAGTAATCTACATCGACTATCGCGCACTTCACTTTGCCCTTGCCAGTTGGGAGAGAGCCTATGAGGTCGATTCCCCATACCACAAATGGCCATGGGGAGGTCATCATAGTCAGCTCGGACGGTGGAGCTCAAGGAATTGTGGCGAATCGCTGGCACTTATCACACTTCTTTACGTACTCAAAAGAATCTGACTTGATGGTAGGCCAGAAATAACCTTGGCGTATGATTTTCTTGGACAAGCTATGCCCCCCAGTATGGTCTCCACAGAACCCTTCATGAATTTCTTCAATGATTTTCTTGGCTTCGGGTGGAGTCACACACCGAAGTAATGGCATGGAATATCCTCTTCTATACAGCCTTCCATCCATAATGGTGTAACGGGGGATTTGATACATCAACTTTCGAGCCTGATTCCGATCTTTCGGAAGGACGCCGGTCTCGTGATATTCGACTATCGGAGTCATCCAGGTAGGCTCGGAATTAATCATACACACGTCTTCCTATTATGGCTCGTTAATACTAGGTGCCGAGAGATGTTCAATTGGTACGACATTTAGCTCATCATTCTCGGTGGAGGTAGCGAGCCGAGCTAAGGCATCCACATTCGAGTTTTGTTCTCGGGGGACCTGTTCTATCGCATAGAAATCAAAGTTTCCTAATGCTGATTTCGCCTTTTCTAAGTAGGCTGCCATTCTTGTACCACGAGCCTGGTATTCTCCCAAAATTTGGTTAACCACCAGCTGGGAGTCGCTATAACAATGTATTGCTTTAGCATTGAGATCCTTGGCTATACGAAGTCCCGCCAGTAAAGCCTCGTATTCAGCCTCATTATTAGATGCGTTGAAGTCAAATCTTAAGGCAGAATGAAATCTGCTTCCTGTAGGAGTGACCAAAATTACCCCTGCCCCCGATCCATTTTCATTAGATGACCCATCAACGTAAAGTTTCCATAGCTCGCGGGCCGGGGTTATAACTTCATCGCTGGTCATACCAGTATGCCCTAATGGTCGTCCTTGGATGATAGGTGATCTCAAATTGCCCAAGTTCAACTGCCCATTTAAGAAGTCGACCTGAAGCTTCTGGCTTAGACAAGACTTGCCTTAGTGGTTGATCTGTTAGTACATGGATGGGGTGCGCTTGAAAGTAGGGTCGAAGTTTCTGAGATGAGTTAATTAACCTGAGAGCTAGCTTTTCCATCAAGGGATATCTCGACTTTGCCCCTGGTAACCTTTTATTGACGTAAGATACGGGCCTTTGCACCTTTTCTTCCTCTCGTACGAGCACTGCACTTATGGCGTGCTCGGTAGTGGCGAGATATAAGTACAACACTTCTCCTGTAATCGGTTTTGATAAGATAGGGGGTTCTGCGAGGTATTTCTTGAGCTCTTGGAAGGCCAACTCGCATTCTTCCGTCCATTCAAATTTCTTGTCTCCCCTCAACAGGTTGAAAAATGGAAGACAACGGTCTGTAGATTTCGAGATAAACCTACTTAGTGCCGCCATTCTGCCGGTCAAACTCTGGACATCTTTGTGTTTTCAAGGTGAGGGCATATCAATCAGGGCCTGGATCTTGTCTGGATTAGCTTCTATTCCTCGAGCATTTACAATGAAACCCAGAAATTTTCCTAAAGATACTCCAAAGGAGCATTTCTGAGGGTTAAGCTTCATGTTATATTTCCGGAGCATGGTAAAGCATTCTTCGAGATCATCAACATGGTTATCGTTAAGTTGAGACTTGACTAACATGTCGTCAACATAAACTTCCATGTTGTTCCCTATTTGCTCTGAGAACATCATGTTCACGAGCCGGTGGTATGTGGCCCCATCATTTTTGAGCCCAAATGGCATGACGTTATAACAATATAACCCTTTATCTGTTATGAAGCTCGTGTGTTCCTGGTCAGGGGCATGCATAGCAATCTGGTTATATCCAAAATAGGCATCCATGAATGACATTAGTCCATGCCCTGTCATGGCATCCACGAGCTGGTCAATCCGTGGTAAAGGAAAGTAGTCCTTTGGACAGGCCTTGTTGAGGTCTGAGTAGTCAATGTAGGTTCGCCATGTCCCATTGGGCTTCGGGACCAGTACCGGATTGGCTACCCAATCGGGGTAAAATGCATCCCTAATGAATCGGTTTACTTTTAACCTGTCGACTTCCTTTTTTAGTGCCTTTTTTCTATCGTCGTATTGTTGTCTTTGCTTTTGTTGCTTTGGTGGGAAGCTTTTATCAATATTTAGCGCGTGGCTCACTATATTCGGACTTATTCCTACCATGTCCGAATGTGACCACGCGAAGACATCCTGGTTTTTCTTCAAAAAGCAAATTAATTGCTATTTAGTTTCTTCATGGAGATGTTTCCCGACCTTAACCGTTTTTGAGGGATCTTACTCTTCGAGCTTGACTTCTTCGAGCTCTTCTAATGGTTCGAGATCAGCTTTTTCTTCCACTCTCGGGTCGATCTCTTCATCTATCTCCAAGACCGTCCCGTCCTTATTCTGGATAACGACGAGTGCTTGTTCCCTCGCCTGTTTCTTTCCTCTTACGGAAATGCTATAGCATTCCCTTCCGGCTAACTGGTCTCCCTTCAGCGTCCTGATGCCACTAGAAGTCGGGAACTTGATGGCCAGATGCCTTACAGACGAGACTGCCCCCAGCCCTACTAGGGCGGGTCTCCCGAGTAGCATGTTGTAGGCCGATGGTAGGTCCACTATTACAAACTCCATCATCTTGGTTACTGAGACTGGGTAGTCTCCCAAGGTTACTGGGAGTTCAATGGACCCCATACAGGCAATCCCTTCTTCTGAAAAACCATACAAGGTCGTTGCACAGGCTTTTAGGTCTCGAAGCGCGAGTCCCATCTTTTCTAAGGTGGCCTTATAGAGAATGTTCATAACTCGATGAGCTCTCTTATTCGTGAGCTGGAAAGTGATGACCAGTGGATCATTGTGGGGAAACTGAACATGGGACGCGTCGTCCTCAGTAAAGGTTATCGGCTGAGATTCAATCTTTTGGCATTTTGGAGCTCTAGGTTCGGGTTCATAAGGAGATCTGTCTCCATTTTTTAGCCCATTCACATATCGCTTTTCGGCATTCCTACCCATCCCTGCGAGATGAGGCCCGCCCGAGATGGTTATTACGTCTTCTCCATCAATTGGAGGGGGCCTATCTTCTTCCCTTACTCGAGAATTATTGTTTTGAACAGATTGTGGTGCAGCTGCCCTCTGGCTAGTAGAAGCCTGATTATTACTTTGGTTTTTGACATACTTTCTGGAATAGCCTCTCGAGATCAATCCTTCGATCTCATCCTTCAACTACCTGCATTCATCAGTAGTATGCCCAGTGTCTCTGTGAAATCGACAGTACTTGCTGGAGTCTCTCTTGGACTTCTGATTTCTCATGGGGTCTAGACGCCTGAAAGGGACCTGGTTTTCATTAGCCAGGTATACATTCTCCCAAGACTCGTTGAGCTCGGTGTACACTTTGTACACGGAGAAATACCTTTCCCCCTTCTGCCTCAGGGTTACTCCCTTCGTTCTTCTTTCTTTTGGAAGGGTTTTCCGCAGGAGGCTTTGAAACTGGTGGGTCCATCGAGGTTGAGGCAAAGTTTACGTTTATCATTGTAGTTACGGGCTGAGAAGTCATATTCAGTGTTGACCTTGCCTCCTCTACATTGACAAACCTCTGAGCTCGCTTATTAAACTCGGTTAAGGACCTCACCGGTTTTCTTTGCATATCGTCCCAGAGAGGACTTCCTGGCATTACTCTAGCTTGGATAGCCATTAGATGTCCGCTGTCATCCACATTTCGAGCTCGGGAAACTGCTAAATTAAACCTCGTAAGGTAGCTTTTCAACGTCTCGCCTGGCTGTTGCCGAACATTGGTTAGAGTTGATGCCTCGGGTCTTACCCCGATCATGGCTCTGAACTGTTTCTTGAAATCCTTTGATAACTGATCCCAAGAAGTGATCGAATATCTTTTATATTTCTCGAACCAGCTTTTTGCTGGTCCTGTAAGCGATGCTGGAAATAACATGCATCTGAGCTCGTAATCCACGTTACTTGCTCTCATTATGGTATTAAATGTACTCAGATGGCTGTACGGGTCGGACTTCCCCTCAAAAGGTGGGTATTGAGGGATCTGAAACCCTTGAGGAAACTGAGTGTTGGAAATATGGGGAGCGAATGGTTCGAGCTCCTCGTCAGAATCCTCATCCCGACTTCGACCTCGCTCATTTTGTAAGAGCCTAAAGGCCTTTTCCAGTTGATCAATTCTTTCTTGAACCGGGTCCGCAGGGGGTCTTGCCTGAAATTAGCTATCATTGATCACAATTCCAGGCTCGTGCCTTCGTAAGGGATCTTTGTGCCCATTTAGGCGATCTCTCAGGTCCGGGTTCGATGGATTACCACTACCCCGATTCTGATTCAGATGTTCCCGCAGGTCGGAGCGATTCCTATGGTTTCCAGTATTTCTCTGACCTTGATCATACACGCTGACTGATCTAGTGTCTCCTAAATCATCACTGGCGAGGCCTGTTGCATGATTATTCCGACATGGATCTCTTTCATGCTACCTCGTCTCTGCAGTGCGAGACCGAGACATTTTACTTCTTGTAGGCTGGGCGCCCCTTCGCTCCCTGAAGGCTTCTCTATTTCCTTGTTTCCTTCCTGCCCGCCTTTCCTCATCATCTCGAACTGGTTGAGCATTCCTGCGAGGCAGTGATGGGTATCTTATAGGCGATGGAGGGAATCGTATGGGTGACGGTGGCTGCCACCCATTTCGGGGTCTGGATGGTCCTGAGTTCGCTCGAGTTGGGTCGGTAACATTCTGCGTGTTACCAGGAATCTGAGTCCGAGCCTCTGATGGGGCTCAGTTATTCCCAGTTTCCACTGGTAGCTCCACAGTTGAATTAACCGGAGCTCTAGCCCGACTACTTCTTCGGGGTCTCGAGGGAGCGGATTGCTCTGCCCGTGGTGGAGGTTGTTCCGGTCTCCTTGTGGCAACATTTTTTCGAGGTCGCCCATGAGGCCTGCGGGGAGGAACATGCACGTCTCTCGGAGGTGGGGCTTGATTCTCACGCCGAGGTGGGGGCTGAGCTGCCTGGGCCTCCGTGGCTAACCTAGCCAACTCCTCGTTCCACTTATTGGCCTCAGCCAACTGTTTTCTTAGCTATCGGTTTTCAAGTTCCACAATGGGGACGTACCGTTCAGGATTTTAGTACATGTTCTCATCATCCCTTGGGGCCGGAGGTGTTGGAGGTCCTCGAGAGTCGGAGGACTCACTTCTCTCTTCGTTTTTCGGATTTACCATTGGCTGCTTCCCAGGGCGTCGTGGATGGTTTTCTTCAGGAATATTTTGATCATTCGCGGCCATAGCTGTTCAGGGATTGTACTGCTCAAGGCTCTCAATGAAAGCACCAAACTGTTGATGTCATTTTTTGTCAACTTAAAATGTAGTGCACGTAAACAGTAAAAACTATGGCAAAAAAGAATAATACAGTAAAACAATGAGAGTTTTTTACGTGGTTCAGCAGTTAACTCTGCCTAGTCCACGAGTCCTTTTTATTAAGACTTAGGAAATTTCTGGAAATTCTTCAGGGATGAATTCTCCAGAGATTCTCTCAAGATTACCCAATTTTGGTCCTTTACAAAGGTACATGATCTCTCTATTTATAGAGGAGATCTCAGAATACAATCTCACACGTTTCAGGAAGTTATTCTGTACATTAATAAATTTAATTACTTTAAAGTTCGTAACTCCTATATGTAAGGAAACGTCCCCTGAAGACCAGGGGGCGTATAACCAACTAGTTAATATCCCTTTATTGTAGGGAAGTTACAACAATAAATATCTCTTGAATGCATTGACTGCGTCTCCTCAGGTGACTCGCTAAGCCGTTCGAGATCAGCGATCAGCATCATGCCAGTCTAGGTTTCTGAGTAAATTACGAGTTATATTACATTCCCCAAGACCAGCTCAGAGTGGGTAACTATCCCCGAGGCTGCCTTATTCCGAGCTCACACCCATGCCAAGCTCGGACCACTTGATTCGAGGCTACCCGACAATGGGTGTACTCCAATGTTCTATTTTTTGAGCTTATAAGGACTTCGAGGCTACCTATCTTTGAGGTTGCCACCTGCTTTGAGGATTTGGAGTCTAGATTACGAACATGTATTTTAGCTATCACGAGCTCACACCTGACGAATCCAGCTTTCGAGGTCACAACCTCATGTCTCGAAATCTGGGTGTAATAAGCATGACTAACAGTGATGAGTCCCTGGAGTGAACCAAACAAACACAAACAAATGAATGCAAAGTAAAAATATTTACTACGCAGTGAAAAAATTTCTTTGAGAAGAGAAATCAATTTTCCCCAAGATTGATTGAGAGAAATCAATCTCTCAAAATACTTTTGAGAGATTTGAACAAGGTGTTTTAATGGTGTTCGGAGGGATAAGTTTTAGGCATATGCTTAAGTAGCTATGCCATATGCCCGAGCGGCTGTGCACATGTTCGAGGCTGGATGACCGAATGACTCGACAGACACGTTGAGGAGCTGTTGGCGCGCGCGCATCTGAGGAGCTCCATGTCCTAGCGGCTGCGTGTGTCCGAGAAGCTGAGTGCGCATCCGAGTGGGTAGGTGTGCATCTGAGGAGATAGGCGCACCGAGAGGAGCTTAGCACATCTGAGGCTACATGTCTGAGTGGTTCGGGTACATCCAAAGAGTAGCATGTCCGAATAGGTATGGGTGATCGATCGGTTGGGCGCTGGTACGAATAGATGGCATGCGTCCGAGCTGCTTTTGTGTTGTCCGGACGGATGGAAGAGTCTCCGATCGGCTAGGCTTTGGTCCGAGCGGATGGCATGGTCCGAGCAGATGGTGTGGTGCCCGAATGGAAGAGTGGTGTCCGAGTGATGGTTCCATGGTGTCCGAGTAATGGTGCCCTAGTGTCCGAGTGATGGTGCCATTACATCCAGGCAGACGGTGGCATACCCGAGCGGCTTGGGGGGGCATGTTTATGCTGCCCTTGGTGATTCTCAAAGAAGATGACCGACCAACTATATACATGTTTTCCAGAAATCTCAAGGGCATGGGACACAAACATGTTTTTCTTACTCATGGGGTACTACAACAAGATCAAAAAATGGAATTTAAAGAATTCAAAAGAAAAGTTCAATCGTGGGTTTACTACAAAAGTGAGAGTTACCGATCGGATGGAAGCTTTTGATGACCTCAAAAACATTTTGCTAGAGAAAAAGTTTATCATACGAGTAAATCATATTATAAACTTAGGGGGCAAATGTTATCCCCAAAATTTCAGTTCGATGATGTGGCAATCAGAAGTGACAAGTGGCAATGCATGGTCAGTAAATGACACATTAATAGTCAATAAATGTATTGACTCTTCGGAGTTGTGATATTACTGGTCATGAAAATTATTTATCTGGTTTGGAAGTGATTTGACCGACCAGGTAGAATTTTTGTCCGACCGGTAAAGATTTTTGACTGGTCGGTAAAATATTCTAGATGATCAGTAAAATGTTCTAGCCGACCAGTGGAGTATTTTGGCCGACCAATCATTTGTTTTGCTAGACCAGTAAAGTGTTTTGCTAAACCAGAAATGTGTCATGCTAGACCAGAGAAGTGTCATGCTAGACCAGAGATGTGTCATGTTAGACCAGAGAAGTGTCATGCTAGACCAGAGATGTGTCATGTTAGACTAGAGAAGTGTCATGCTAGACCAGAGATGTGTCATGTTAGACCAGCGAAGTGTCATGCTATACCAGAGGTGTGCTAGAGGACTGCTTTGCTTGTGCCGACCGGTGAGTTGTCTTGGCCGACCAGTCACTTCGGGGATTGATTTGGTCGGTCCACGGATCAAAATCTCAGAAGTTACCGTCTAGTGACTCTTCAGTAAAGCCTCAGCAACAGCTTCAACCCGAATCATTCTTAACTGTTGCGGGAATATCTCAGATATCTCGAAATAATAGCTATATTATTGTAATTTAAATTCATTTATATTTTATTAATTAAAGTCTGTTGGAAGAACCAAGGACCCGGTCAAAGGGATATATTTGATGTACGATCCATGAGCCTATAAATAAATGGCTCATGGCATCATTTAGGGGGATCTGGTCTTTTGAAAGAAAAAAATGCTCTCTGGTTTGGAGAACTTGGGACTGTTACTTGGGGCATTCTTGGGCATTTTCTGAGAGAGTTTAGAGAGAGAAAGCTTGTATTCTCTAGGGAGAGAAATTATGTATTTTTCTACTTACACTTAAGACACTCAGTTGACTCAAGTTCATCTGATCTTAAATGTAGGATATATATATATATATATATATCACAACTCCAAGTGGATTAGGCTATTACCAATAAATTGGAGCTGAACCACTATAAAATTATTGGTGTCATATTTTCTATTTAAGGCTTATTGTCATTTTGACGTCTACTAGTCGTTAGCCAAAATCGTGGTAAACAGGTAATTTTTCTATTACAATAATAGGTACATCACATATTATTTATCTACTACACATTTATATTGTACGGTATGAGCCCAATAATTTTAGAGGTTTTTTTCTTAATTTTTAATAATTATTCATTCTTAAATAAATAATATAATTTTATAAAAATTTTAATAATTTTAAAGACTCTTGGATCTGGAAGCTTAAGGTCAAGCCTAGCCCATCTTGACTCATCATTTGATTTCATATAATTAGACTCCACACATTCAAGCTAAATTACTAGAAAAAAAAAAAGTTATGAATAGTTGCATATATTAGTGTACAACTAAACTGTTTGTTCGTTGGTTCCACGCTATTAGCTTAGTTCCATTGCCATTTTAAGAATCTATTAATATTACATGTACGATAGAAGATCTCACTTTTTTTTCTAATAGACATTTAAGGAGTCTATTAACACCAAAGTCTTCTCCAATCTCCAATAGTTTACACTTTAGAGAGAATATTTCAGCCAACAACTAGTAAAAACAATTCTTGAATATACCTAATAACAGAGTCTATTATATTTTTAATATAATGTTTGATTAATTAAATAAGTGTTATAAAAAATAATTATTTAATTTAAGTGGAGAATGCTATATTATTTCATATAATATAATATTAGATTAAATAATGTGACAAAATGTGATTTGTCACACCTTGTAACATATTATTGAGAATTACGAAATTTGACAAATGTGTGTGCCCAAATATAACATATTTTGAAGTTATAAAATCAGTTACAAATTTATAATTCCAAAATATTACCCAATAATGTGTGGATTGAGAATTACACATTTGTGTTTGAATTTCATAGAGTCATTATGTAATATGGTTGTTGGACACATGTTTTTAACTCTCATTAGGTGTATGGATGTTACAAAATCATATAGGAAAGAGTTTGTGACGTTTCAGAAAAAATAATTTTTTGGAGGCTAAAATTGCCTGTGGCTGCGGCCACTGATTATCCTTGGTCACGATCTGAGGGACAGAGGCCAGTGGCCGTGGCCAAGAGCATCTATGGCTGTGGTCAGGGACGCTGACAGCCAACTGCAACTTCTTTTTTACATCTTGAACGGTTCTAACACCTCATGTAACTCCTAAAACTCCTTTTTAATTTCATAAACATTCAATTAAACATTGGTAATAGCCATGAGGGTTGGTAGAATTTGAAATTCAAATGGTGTCTCAAAACTCTATAAATAGGAGCCTATGACTCACTTATAAGACACAATTTTCTATCCACAAAGTACTTGGCTAGAAAATACGCCATAGATGAATGATAATTCCAGAGAGTTATTTTCTTGTGAGATCCCTTAGTGCTTAGACAATAGGGGGAAATAAGCTTTTTGACAAAGGTCTTGAACCTTGTTCAAGTTAGTCATCCCCACTACTCTACACTTTGGTTGTGTGAGAGTTTGTGTTCATTCTTTTGTACTTCTTGTTCTTATTTTATTTGTATCACTATTGGTTTGAGTTTGTGATCTTACTCTTCTACATTTTTCTATTTAATTGTTTTTTTAGTAACTGCATTGTACATCATTTTTATCAAATACCTTGTCTATTTTATTCTTGCTTAGAGTTGTATTTTGTTTTTCTATATTTCCATTGAATATAATATGTTCTCTAACAATTAAAGCCTTAATTTCCTTTTCAATGGAAGGAGATCTTGTGAGGATCCAACTTTGAAAAGATGTTAAGATAATGTAATGTTCTTCTTTGGTTTTCTTAGAAGATCTAACGGTTTTCATATAGTGATAGAAATAAGAAGAAGACAATTTAATAAATGAGGTTCATTGTTTTCTAATATCCTTTTCTTTTGCAAATATAGTTGTTAGATTAGAAGATAATTCAACATCTTGAGTTTTTGTTATATGTGATTAATTAACATATTGTGTAAATAATCTAGTATATTATTGGGTAATATGCTGGCATGTTATATAATTGTCATTTTTTGTGATAATGGGAAATTATGAAGCTTTATATGACATATATAAATATATTGATTTTGTGAATCAATAAAAATGTGAAATCATATGTGTATGACATTTATGATTTATGTTTACCATGTTAGTATGATATAAGTCATATGTGTTGACAATTATGTGAAATTATATTGAAATATATTCATGAAAATATTTGTGAGATGTGAATAGGTTTATATATTATTTGTGGTATGTGATTTGTAAATAAAAGAATTAATTGAGAATTTAAGTTTTTCTTATTTAAGAGATGAGCATCTCATTTTATGAGATAAGAAAAGATGAACCTAAGGGGGTTACATCTTTTAGTGGTTGTGTCTTGCTATTGCAAGAAAATATTAGATCAAGGTGGATCCAAAATTTTGACATGACATATTTTCCAATAGACTCGGAGTCTAGAGTATGGTAAGATGAAAAGTATTTGAGAATTATTTAATGTCAATAATTCTTAAATATTCAATGTCTCAATGAGGGGACATTACAAAATTGGAGAAGCTTTAAACAAAAAATAGTGAATAAATTGATGAGAATTTTGTTCATTTGGTTAAAGATAATAAAATTGGGATATGATTAATTTAATCTCAATGAGGTGAAATTTTTAATTGTAAAACCAATTTTAAAGTATAAGAAATCAAAGTATTTAAATAAATCAATGAGGGTTTATTTTCTTTAATTTAAGTATTTTTGACATCTTCAAATTAATCATAGTGAGGAAAATCAATAAATGTCAAAGCGGTGTTTTCAAAAGAATCTGAAAGAGACTCTTAGAAAATGCACAAAAGTTGCTTAAGTGATTTTGAGATTATTTAGACAACTAAAAGTGAAAATTAGTGATTATTTGCTGGAGAATTTTTTTAACATAGTATTTGTGTTTACATATTTCTTCTTGTGAAATATATAAGAGAAAGCAACCAAGTGAAGCTCACTTTCACAGAAATGTGTCTTGCTTTAGCAAGTAAATAAATCAAAATAAATTAACATTGAGGTTTTGTTTATTTTGATATATTGTGAGTTCATCATGTGGCTTGAGGACTATGTTGAACTTTAAGAGTTATAAGTATACATTTATCTTGGAAGATAGAAGATTTAATAGAAATAAAGAGATTTCTATATAAAAATGATATTTTCACGCTATGTGAGAAATGTGGGGGTGATGCTCCAAAGATTAATCAATTTATTTTGTTGATAATAATTGATTAATTTGGTCATCCTATCAAATATGTGATTTGGAATTCCACATTCTAAATTACTTTGGGTATATGTGTATAGAATGAATAAATCTAGACATGCTTGATGTTTATAGTTGTTGTTCGTAAAATATTTGATTCAAGAAAGAATCAATTTAAAACATAAATGAGAATTTTAGAAACAAAGAGGATTCTAGAATTAATATTCAAGAAAAAGTTTATCTTGGATATTGAAGTATAAAATAGTGGGGGTGTTGACTATGGTCAACCTCATTACTTTAAAGGTATAGCTATTTTATCAAACTATAGCTAGCAATAATGTTTGAATAAAATAATGTGAGAATGATTAAGTATGCATACATGAGAAAAGAAATGACTCAAATGGAATCATTTCTACATCTAAAGATAAGAGACTTAGACTCCCTAAAGAGATTCACGCTTGATGGTAAACTATCTTAAAACTAGTATTAGATTCAATAAGTAATAACAAGTCAATCAAGTGAATAGTAGTATTACTCAAAATTTTATCCCATCTGAGATATGATTACTAGAGTGTTACCAAAATGAGGGCTAAAATCGAAAGGTTTTTTAATAGAATTCAGTCTTGAAAAGACAAGTATTTTAGGGTAACAAAATATTGTAAGAGTTCTACCTATATATACCTAGGGGTGGTGGCGCGCTCATGATAATTAGGAGTCATTCTCAAGAAAAGTCAATGATTGGAATGTACACATGGCCATTAACGGTGCAAAATCGAGACATTGATGTCTCAAGTGAACATAGCAAAGGTGTGTGTTATCACCGGTTTGTTATCAATGAATAATGGTTAAATGTTTCGACAACCAAAATTTTCAACAAACTTTGTGATAATTACACTAAGGTAAAATTCATGTCGAAAGACATTTTACTTTATGCACCAATGCAAATGTTTCTATAGAGAGTAATTATTTAATCAAGTGGAGGAATATTATATTTTTAATATAATTTTTGATTGATTAAATAAGTGTTACAAAAAATGATTATTTAATCTAAGTGGGAGAATGTTATATTATATCATGTAATATAATGTTAGATTAAATAGTGTGACAAAATATTATTTGTCACACCTTGTAACATATTATTGAGAGTTACAAAATTGGACACATATTTGTACCCAAATGTAACATATTTTGGAGTTACAAAACCAGTTACAAATTTGTAACTCCTAAATATTACTCAATAATGTGTAGATTGAGGATTACACATTTGTGTTTGAAATTCATAGAGGTTACAAAATCATGTGGGAAAGGGTTTGAGACGTTTTAGAAAAATTGAATTTTTGGAGGCTGAAATTGCATGTAGCTGCGGCATGGGGGACAAAGGCCAGTGACCGTGACCAGGAACATCTTTGGCCGTGGCCAGGTACACTGACAGCTAACTCCAACTCTTTTTTTTTACCTTGAACAGTTCTAACACCTCATGTAACTCCCAAAACTCATTTTTAATTCCATAAACATCCAATTAAACATTGGTAACAACCATGAGGGTTGGTGGAATTTGAAATTCAAAGGGTGTCTCAAAACTCTATAAATAGGAGTCTATTGCTCACTTGTAAGACACACCATTTTCTATCCACAAAGTACTTTGCTAGAAAATACACCATAGAGGCTTGATAATTCCAGAGAGCTACTTCCTTGCGAGATCATATAGTGCTTAAAGAATAAGGGGAAATAAGCTTTCGGGCAAAGGTCTTGAACCTTGTTCAGGTTGGTGATCCCCACTACTCTACACTTTGGTTGTGTGCTGTAATGACCCAAATCCGCTAATAAGGCTTAAGGGCCTTGATTAGCGTGCCAGGAGGGCATGATGGGATTTATGTGTGATTTTAATTATTTAAATGCATGGTTATGATTTAAAGCATGCTATATGACTATTTGTTTATCTGAGATGCATGACTATGTAAGTTAGTGTGCATGTAGGCCCGGATCGTGTTAGAAGGGCATAATTGTAATTTTGGCCATGATTGGGCGTAACTGTATTGATATGTGTTGATTGTTGAGGCCACAGTGGTATGTGGATGTATCTGTGCTTTGTGACTCGAGGCGATCCCAGTGAGCAGGCTAGCGGAAAGTGTTGACAGGAATTTATACCCAGCTCGGGGCGAGCCTGGGGGTATGAGCAGGAATTCAGAGAAATAGATTGAGATTATTTTTGATGATGGGGGATAATTATTTGGTGATTTATCAGGTATTGGAAAGCAACGGGAAAACATTAGAGACACTTGAGGATTAGCGGGAATTGGGTGAATGACTAAAATGGCCCTACTTGAACAAAAGGATTTAGAATTTATAGGAAGGGCGTTTTGGTCATTTGGCTTTTGGAGATAGGTTTTTTTAGGCTTTATAGAGAGAGGGAATGCTGAAAGAAGAAGAAAAGAAAGAAGAAGGAAAGAAAGAAAAGAGAGAAAACAGGGGGGGTTTTCTCAAGGAACGGTTTGTGCGTTCTTGCACCGTTCCTCTCCGTTTTTCTTGGGGCAAAGCTTAGTGGAGAGCAAGGATAGGCTGAGCATCAAGGATCTTGGGTTAGACTTGAAGATTTGGCAAGAACACATCAATGTTTGAGGTAAGTTTTAGAGATTTTCGGTTTTAAGGGTTTTGATGGTTTAAGCCGTGTTTTGAGCTGAGTTGATGGGAATTTTAGGGAATTTCTGGGCAAGCCTTGATGAGGAACAAGCTAAGGAGGTCTAGGGTTGATTCAAGGTCGAAATTTGCAGCAATGGTATGATTTCTAAGACTTTATCTTTGTGGTTTGCATGAATTTCTGGTTTAGGGTTGTTCATGGTAGATTTTGAGATTTGGGATAAATGATCTTGGGATTTGAGGATTTGGGATGCTTGGGATGAATGGAGAGTGTTCATAAGCTTGATTTTGAGTTTGGTAAAGATTTGGGGAAGTTTGGTTTGAGATTGGGTGAAAGAAATCGCAGAAATGCGATTTTGGGATTTCTGGGCTGCAACTAGCGCTACAGCGCTAGTCAGTGGGCGCTGTAGCGCTAGTCCCTGTTTCTGGGGGGTGCATTCTGCTTGTAGCGCTACAGCGCCCTCTTTAGAGCGCTGTAGCGCTGCACTGTTCACAGAGGTGAATTTTGGGTTTTTGATGAGGGATTTTGACCTAGGGTTCGGGGCTTGTTTCCGTCACTTTGTTTTGGGGATTTGGGACTTCCCGGGGGCTCGGGATTGGTCCCGAGGCTAGGTATTCGGACTTGGGGTTCGGTGTTGACTTTGACCTATGTTTGTGCCTAGGTGTGCGCTAAGGCTCGTGTGGGATCGTGCTCAAGGAGTCAGGTGATCTAAGCTATTGAAGGGAAAGGTAAGAAAACTATAACACCCGAGGTTAGGGCATGGCCCCAGATTGTATTATGTGCAAATGTTTAAACCTTAAATGAATCATGATGTGTGTGAATGATTATTTCGAATGTGCTATATGTGTGATTATGATGAAATGAGCGGCAAGGGCCGAGTACGGCGTAAGCCGGGGCGGCCGTGGGCCGAGTACGGCGTAAGCCGGGGCGGCCGTGGGCCGAAAGTAACACCTAGCACATGGGATGCTATAATCAGGGCGGGGCCCGGTGGATTCATGTGTTATGCTATAATCAGGGCGGGGCCCGGTGGATACATGTGTTTGTTTAGTCTAAATGGTTGACTTATTTATTTGTGGATTATCTGTTATGATAAAACTGTATACATTGCATATGTTATGTTCTGCATGAGTTTTCTTGCTGGGCTTCGGCTCACGGGTGCTCTGTGTTGCAGGTAAGGGCAATGACTGAGTCAACCAACCATGAGTACGGAGAGCGTGAAGCGACATGTACATGTTTGGTCTGCCCGACTGCTTTGGTTGGGGGTTTATTCGAAAATGGCTGTAATAATCTATGATTTTATGATTTCTCAACTGTAACCTTATTTCAAGATGTAATTAGTTTTCAAACCTTATTTTGGGATCCCAAATGTTTAATAATAGAAGTTTTAATGAAATGACGCATTTTCAAAGATTACAGCCTTAACTTTTAATTAGTCACACTTTTGTTTCAAAACCTCGGTTAGCGAGTCCATTGCACACTGTTTTGTCTTAAAAAAATTCACTTAGTAACGGCTCTAAGGAAGTAGGGCGTTACAACTTGGTATCAGAGCGAGCCAAGGTTTATTGGTTCTGGAGATCGACCGAACATGTACGCTCGCTGTCAGTGACAAGCTCGACTCAGGGTTGGTTGGTATGATTGATCGATATGCTGAACATATGTTTGAATGCCCTATTTTCCTGTTTACTTATATGGAGCATGATAGATGAGATGACATATGCATGAGATACTGATAGGGCCTGGCCCTTGACTGTTGCATGTTGAGATTAATGCGTGCTGAACAACATTATTATGCATGTGGATGGATATTGGCATAATGGTTCACATATTAAGCGTATGTGGTTAATTTTATGAGTTAAATTCATATGTTATGTCTGTATATTGGATTGTATGAAGCATGATGAGTATGGATATACTTAGTGATGATTGAATCTGGTAGCTAAATGTATATCATTGTGGATTTGACCTAGTATATGCTTGTGTGTGCATTATACCTGTGGATATTTGGATCTAGTTGTGGGTTGGTTCAGGGTATGAACCTCAGAGTTCAGGAGTTGGTCAGTTTTGACAGATGAACTCGAGTTGTTGGTTCCTAGAAGGATTTGTGGACCTGATATTGTGTTGAAAGGAGGGATCCTAGATATAAGTTGGAGTTGAGATCTCTAGTTATCCCTGGAAGCAGCAGCAGTGAGTTACTAGTGTGTGAGTAGGCTGTGGAGTTTGTTAGTTGAGATGGGATAGAAGAACAGCAGATTTCTCTGGGGAAATAGATAATTTCGATGTTTTAACAGTAAGGTGACCAGTGTTGGTTTACTGTGAGGTATGGACAGATAAAGGTATTATATGAGAGGTTTAAGGGGTGTTATCCTCAGGTTTTGAGGAAAGCTCGAGTTGGCAAGGGACTTATCAATAGACGAGCAGAGTTAATTCCACCCTTGGTTAAGAGGATGAGAGATCCTGATTTGAGGGTTGTGTTAAATGTTGAGGCAGAGAGATGCCCGGGTTTGGTACTCGGGCTGAGGTACTGGCTTGATGAGTTGGAAAGAACCTAGATGATGAATGGTTAGAAGAGATTTAAAGACATGATTAGAACCGTGGAGACTGGTGGGCTTATAAGTTTGGTTTGGGCTGTTGGGAGTAACAACAGTGTAAATCAATGGGTTTGGTAAAGCGGGTAATCCATTTCAGGAAGTTATACTGACGGATGTATCTGGAATTGATGGCGACCCATTCAAGGATATGAGATCTGGAATAGTCTAAGGCATTTGGGCCGCTCTGATATAAGGAATTATCGTCCGCATGTGGATGGCGGAGAGGGCCATGTGGTTCGAGGAACTGACGGTTGATGTTTAGAGCACAAGTGCTAGAGCCGCAAGGGCAGTGCTTCCTTGGATGGAAATGGTAAAGATAGATTCGTGATAGTCAAGTTATAAGAGCCCCGGATAGTGTTGTGGCTTCTGGAATTGCCGAGATTGGGAGGAAAAAGTCTGAGTGATAAGATGGTACTTTTATTTGATAGAACGCAGTAAGGTTGGACTCTCAATTGTTGAGGTCGAAGGACCCCAGACAGTGCTTAGGCACCTAATTTGAGATTTGAAAGAAGCTTGATTGCTAAGGTGGTTGTCGAGTTGGCGACAGGAACCAGGGAGATTAGTTGGTATGCACATGAGTGAGAGGATTCCACCTGAGAGGAGGTCAGGTGAGGGCTTCTATATAGAATGACTCGAGATGTTAGAATGGATTTCCCATGGTGAGGGAAACAGAGAACTGGAATGCATCGCTACATTCAAAGTTCGAGGCTGAGTCCTCAAGGAGGAGTATTTGACTGACGAGCTTATGCTTTGGGCAAGTAACGAACTGGAAGGGCTCGGTGTTGAGAATGTCCCGAGAGGGAGATGGACATAGAAAGGTTACCTCAAAGGTGCCATTTGAGAGGCCGAGGACAGTAATACTTATTGAGAATGAATTAGAAACTCTGGCGGATGGATTGTTGAGGATATCATCTGGAGTACGTAAAGGAGACAGAGCTGACCAGTGGGAAAGTTATGTGGGTATGCAAAGAAAGATTTAGGGAATACTTCAAGGTCAGACTACAGATAGGATTGGTATAAGGGATGTTGTAGAAGACGGTTTTGGCCGACAGAAAGTCTATTGGAGCAATCGAAGGAATCTGAGCCTGGTGAAGCCAGAGTGTTGTACTGCAGGGGTTGTTAGCATCGTCGGGTTAGGACGAAAAGTACAAGATTGGATACAAGAAGGGATGATGTCCCCAAGAACTGATCTACGACCTGGTTATTACCAGTTGGAAACCAAGGATTAAGACATTTCGTGAATTGTCTAGTTTGTGCCGGCTGGGGTGTGAGGAATTGGTAACAAGGATTCTGGAACGGTTCAAGCTGCAGCAGCACAGGTAAGTTCTTTAGGCGGAAAATGCGTGAATGGTATGGGCAAGTCCCCTTCAAGCTCATGAGCAGTGCATGTGGATTACTCCCAGACGGAAATGGTGAGCAACTGATAACTATGCTGAAGACGTTAGTACCCAGAAGGCAGAGTCTCAGGTAAGGTTCTACGGAGTGTTAGCTGAGCATCGTCAGGAATGCTCATATTAGAGCTACAAGGAGAAAGGACAGGTAAGAGAAGAATTGATCTGAAGCCGCAAAGAAGCTAATGAAGAACGTCTGAAGAATTGAAGGCATAACGAGGCTAGTAAGCGCGTCATCTATTGCACAAGCATCTCCGGGGACAACTACATCAAAGATGGGGAGAACAGTAAAACTTGAGGTTAGACGGACTGAGTGTGTCGAATCAGAAGGAAATTCAGAAGACAAGGTAAGAATTGATTAATATCTGGGAATGCTGGAATGTGTGTGTGTTATGGCTAAGTTAAGAGTGGTGGCATAAAGGACTTGGTCTATGATGAGGTACCTGAGTGTTGGGTATCAGTAGGGAAGGTAGCGTTAAGACACAGATGTGGTGAAAGGTATCAGATGGGTGATCAGTGTTTGAAATCCTCGATTGAGCGAGGGGAGATTTAATTGGAGGCGGGACTCCTAGCTGTGAGGCGTGTGTTAGTCAGGTAATAACGCCATAGATTGTAATGGAGGACGAGGCAACGACTGAGATCGGCATAATGTCAATAGGTAAGGGTTAGCTGGTGAGTGCCACTGAGCTATGGAATCCGAAGTGTTGGCTTGAGTTGAAACAGGGAAGGACCCTGTCATGGTGTTACCGTAGGATACCAGGATCGAGTGAAGGATCCAGGCAGGATATGGTTTTGAATGGACATCATTCCACCTCCTAGGGTACGTTGTACCGGGAGGGCTGAGCGGGTGACAGCGTTTAGGTGATGTGGTAGTGCACCATGGGGATAGACCACATTAGACCTTAAGTAAGGTATTTGGACATGAAGAGTTTTAACTCGGTTGTTTGAGTTAATGTTGATTGGGTCGAGTGAACTGATTTCAGGATGGAGCATCGATGATATCGAATTGAGACCCTTTAGTAGTTTAAATTGTGGAATGGGCCTAGAGGACGAAAAGAGCAGAGTGGGAATCTGGGACTACCAGTGGAATGCAAGTGGAATGGCAGTCTGAAAGTTTATCAGACATCAACTGAATCGAGCGCTGAGTATGCGAAAACTTGAGATTTTAAGGGAAACGTTATCCCTGGTGAGTTAGCCGTGGTGGCAAATGTTGGCGTCTTCTTAAAGTAACACGACATAGGACATGGTAAGAGACGAAGGGTAATGAATACTACTAGTTGGCATTGGTTCAGAGAGAAAGCCAGAGAGGTTGTTGGAATCCTTAAGGCAGGAGTGTCTGCATATTCGAAAGAATAAAGAGCTGGTAAATCGCTAAGTTATGAGGAAATAAAGTTCCGGGAAGAAAGAGTTGCGTCTCTGCGTAATAATAGACGAGGATCTGTAAGGTGTTCAGAGAAAGAAGGGAGAGTTCTGATTCTTAATTCGGCATAAAATTCGGAAGTTGTACTAAGGGTTAGGCCGGCGGGGCCTACAAGCTGATCCCACCTAGTAGAGGTGATGACTTTTGAGTATATCTGGAATCAGGAATAAGACAGTGAATTGGTCATTGTAATCTAGGCAGGCCCTGAGGCTTCGGCAGGGTTGCTGTGTAAGCGAAAGGCTATCGAGAGTATGGCCGTTAGACAAAATCTTGAGAGGCAAGATTGTTACTCCTGTAAGACTGTTGTTGAAAAGTAAAGTAAAGGCGGTGGACCTTGGAAGTTATGGTCAAGAGCTGCGGGTTTATTGACTGATATGTTGGATAAATTTCGAGGACGAAATTTTTATGAGGAGGGGATAGTTGTAACGACCCAAATCCGCTAATAAGGCTTAAGGGCCTTGATTAGCGTGCCAGGAGGGCATGATGGGATTTATGTGTGATTTTAATTATTTAAATGCATGGTTATGATTTAAAGCATGCTATATGACTATTTGTTTATCTGAGATGCATGACTATGTAAGTTAGTGTGCATGTAGGCCCGGATCGTGTTAGAAGGGCATAATTGTAATTTTGGCCATGATTGGGCGTAACTGTATTGATATGTGTTGATTGTTGAGGCCACAGTGGTATGTGGATGTATCTGTGCTTTGTGACTCGAGGCGATCCCAGTGAGCAGGCTAGCGGAAAGTGTTGACAGGAATTTATACCCAGCTCGGGGCGAGCCTGGGGGTATGAGCAGGAATTCAGAGAAATAGATTGAGATTATTTTTGATGATGGGGGATAATTATTTGGTGATTTATCAGGTATTGGAAAGCAACGGGAAAACATTAGAGACACTTGAGGATTAGCGGGAATTGGGTGAATGACTAAAATGGCCCTACTTGAACAAAAGGATTTAGAATTTATAGGAAGGGCGTTTTGGTCATTTGGCTTTTGGAGATAGGTTTTTTTAGGCTTTATAGAGAGAGGGAATGCTGAAAGAAGAAGAAAAGAAAGAAGAAGGAAAGAAAGAAAAGAGAGAAAACAGGGGGGGTTTTCTCAAGGAACGGTTTGTGCGTTCTTGCACCGTTCCTCTCCGTTTTTCTTGGGGCAAAGCTTAGTGGAGAGCAAGGATAGGCTGAGCATCAAGGATCTTGGGTTAGACTTGAAGATTTGGCAAGAACACATCAATGTTTGAGGTAAGTTTTAGAGATTTTCGGTTTTAAGGGTTTTGATGGTTTAAGCCGTGTTTTGAGCTGAGTTGATGGGAATTTTAGGGAATTTCTGGGCAAGCCTTGATGAGGAACAAGCTAAGGAGGTCTAGGGTTGATTCAAGGTCGAAATTTGCAGCAATGGTATGATTTCTAAGACTTTATCTTTGTGGTTTGCATGAATTTCTGGTTTAGGGTTGTTCATGGTAGATTTTGAGATTTGGGATAAATGATCTTGGGATTTGAGGATTTGGGATGCTTGGGATGAATGGAGAGTGTTCATAAGCTTGATTTTGAGTTTGGTAAAGATTTGGGGAAGTTTGGTTTGAGATTGGGTGAAAGAAATCGCAGAAATGCGATTTTGGGATTTCTGGGCTGCAACTAGCGCTACAGCGCTAGTCAGTGGGCGCTGTAGCGCTAGTCCCTGTTTCTGGGGGGTGCATTCTGCTTGTAGCGCTACAGCGCCCTCTTTAGAGCGCTGTAGCGCTGCACTGTTCACAGAGGTGAATTTTGGGTTTTTGATGAGGGATTTTGACCTAGGGTTCGGGGCTTGTTTCCGTCACTTTGTTTTGGGGATTTGGGACTTCCCGGGGGCTCGGGATTGGTCCCGAGGCTAGGTATTCGGACTTGGGGTTCGGTGTTGACTTTGACCTATGTTTGTGCCTAGGTGTGCGCTAAGGCTCGTGTGGGATCGTGCTCAAGGAGTCAGGTGATCTAAGCTATTGAAGGGAAAGGTAAGAAAACTATAACACCCGAGGTTAGGGCATGGCCCCAGATTGTATTATGTGCAAATGTTTAAACCTTAAATGAATCATGATGTGTGTGAATGATTATTTCGAATGTGCTATATGTGTGATTATGATGAAATGAGCGGCAAGGGCCGAGTACGGCGTAAGCCGGGGCGGCCGTGGGCCGAGTACGGCGTAAGCCGGGGCGGCCGTGGGCCGAAAGTAACACCTAGCACATGGGATGCTATAATCAGGGCGGGGCCCGGTGGATTCATGTGTTATGCTATAATCAGGGCGGGGCCCGGTGGATACATGTGTTTGCTTAGTCTAAATGGTTGACTTATTTATTTGTGGATTATCTGTTATGATAAAACTGTATACATTGCATATGTTATGTTCTGCATGAGTTTTCTTGCTGGGCTTCGGCTCACGGGTGCTCTGTGTTGCAGGTAAGGGCAATGACTGAGTCAACCAACCATGAGTACGGAGAGCGTGAAGCGACATGTACATGTTTGGTCTGCCCGACTGCTTTGGTTGGGGGTTTATTCGAAAATGGCTGTAATAATCTATGATTTTATGATTTCTCAACTGTAACCTTATTTCAAGATGTAATTAGTTTTCAAACCTTATTTTGGGATCCCAAATGTTTAATAATAGAAGTTTTAATGAAATGACGCATTTTCAAAGATTACAGCCTTAACTTTTAATTAGTCACACTTTTGTTTCAAAACCTCGGTTAGCGAGTCCATTGCACACTGTTTTGTCTTAAAAAAATTCACTTAGTAACGGCTCTAAGGAAGTAGGGCGTTACATGTGCGAGTTTGTGTAATGCCCCAAATCTGCTAATAAGGCTTAGTGTCTTGATTAGCGTTCCGGGAGGGCAATAACTGGCTTAAACATATTATTACATGGTTAATTGTGATTTGTGTGTATTAATATGTGATTACCTTAATTAAATGATTATGCGATTAAAAATACATGTTTAGGAGAATTAAATATGCATGTGGGTCCGTTCTTGTTAATAAGGGCATATTTGTAATTTTGGCCCGTTTAGGGCATAAATGGAAATTATGTGTGTTATGAATGAAACCACAGTATTGTGGAGATATATTTGTGATGTGTGATCTGAGACGGTTCTAGGGAGTAGAATAGCGGAATAGTCACAACGGGGTCAAATACCCAGCTCGAGGCGAGCCTAGGAGTATTATGGGAACAAAGCACATGTTTGGTATTTACTGGGTAATGGGTAGCTATTTAGTGGTTATTTAAGTATATCAGGGTTAATTGGGGATTTATAAGAATACTTAAGGAATTAGCGGGAAGTGGCAAATGACGGGATTGCCCTTGGTGGCATTAAAGTACGAAGAATTTACTTAGGGGCATTTTGGACATTTTGCAGTTGAGGATAGACTTAAACTAATCAGAACTCTAGAACTAGTTAGAAACAAAAACACAACTCTCAACCTTCCACTTTCTCTCTCTCGATGCTCTCATTTTCTCTCAAAGGCTAAGAAAGATTTTGCTGAAATTCAAGGGAGAAAGCTTGGGACTTTGTGGGCTGAAGCTAGGGATTTGGCTAGGAATAACTCATGGCTTGATTCACACAGTTGAGGTTTTACCGCCAAGGCTCGGGTTAAGGGATTGTTCTTGGTATCGCATTGATCAGTCAGTTCGGGACACAGGTAATAAATTTTTTTGTGCCCGTAGAGCAGGGCATGACCTTATTATTTGTGTTTAATGTGTGTGTGAATATTTGTAGTTGTTGAGCTAAGTTTTGTATGATTATGAATGATCGACGAAGGTCAGGAACGGCGAAGGCCGGAAACGACGAAGGCCAGAAACAACGAAGGCTGGAAACGACGAAGGCCGGGGATGGCAATGGCCGGGATCGGCATTAAGCACGTTGAATGCAGGTGGCTAGGGTAAGGCTCTCTAAGGGTGTTGTACTCACCCACTCGATGAAGACTGTGAACCCAGTGCCTGGTAAAGCACTTGGGTCGGCATAGGCCGATATGTGAATAGTCTGATATCTGTTTAAGTTTGTATATTTATTTGATTGAAATGCCAATGCTATGCATGGAGTTTTCTTGCTGGGCCTTGGCTCATGACTGCTCTATGATGTAGGTAAGGGCAAAGGAAAGGTTGACCAAGCATGAGTTGGAGGGCATGGAGCGGCGTGTACATGTTCCTGCCACGGCCAGGGTTGTTTTGAGGGACGTGTTATAGATATTTGATTTTGTTGCTTAGGTCGACTCTACCTTAACTTCTGAATTATAAATACATTTTGAAACAGTATTTTGGGATCCCAATGTATCACTTTTCTAACTTTAATGGATGTCCAACCATTTTATACTTAATTTTCATTAAATGAGTTTTATTTCGATTTAATCACACTTTTAAGTCTAAAACCTCGATTAGCGAGCTATTGACATATTTTAAAATCATATGGTAACGACTCTAGGGTAGTAGGGCGTTACCGTTTGTGTTCATTCTTTTGTACTTCTTGTTCTCATTTTATTTATATTGATAATTGTTTGAGTTTGTGATATCTTCCTCTTCTACATTTTTCTATTTACTTGTTTTTTAGCAATTAAGTTGTAACATTATTTTTATCAAATACCCTGTCTATTTTATTCTTGTTTAGAGTTGTATTTTGTTTTTCCATATTTCCATTGAATATAATATATTCTCTAATATAGTCATATATGTCATCCTATCACTACATTAATGGTTTTTTTTTTTAATTCTAAATATCTTAGAATTGATGCCTCTCAACTATCCTAAGACTCATGAATGGTTCAAATTATTAAGTGCTTAGAAGGACTCTAGTTTCTAGAAGGGATTGAAAATTAAAGGTCCATTTCCCTTTATGTACAGAAATATATATAATATTATTCCTCAAAATTTAAACTTAAGATTAATTTCAAAGTATTTGTTTACTAATATTAATAAATGTGATTGGGGCCATCACTACATTGGGGATTTTACCCAATGTCGGGGGTTTTTGTATATTATTATACTGTTGCTGTCAAAAATTTCATTAGGGTAATCTTGAAAATTGATCTTTCTTTTCTGGTAGTTTTATCTCCCTTCTCTAATTGGAAACTTGATTCTCCGAAGTGAACAAAGCACCTGGGGTTACCTGTAAGAAAACTCTCTGATGCTTAAGTCAGTCGTATGTATATTTAAGTAGAGTACTAGTAGAAAAATTAGTATATCCTTTATTGTTGTTTTTATTGACCATTTATAGCAATTTTGAGAGAAGAGTCGTGGATTAGGTGGAGGAAAGCGATTGGTTGACGAGTAACCAACTTTCCTGCCTCTAACATCCTCTTATAAAGGTCATAACAAAAATAAAAGTCCTATTCCGATTTTGTGAGAAGGGCTTACCTCATCCTCTGTGTAGAAGTGGTCCCTGTATCTATAGAGTCATTACTAGTTTAAACACCTCATATTGGGCTTCTCCGAAGAAACGACTATTTGGGTTGGTTAAAAGAGCTTTGGGCCCGTCGTCACATGACATGTTCGGTCTTAGGCCCAATGTGGCATTTTTTAGTTCTTACAGATACTATGTATATTGTCTATCCTTTTGTACTGGTATTTCTGGTCCCCTAATTTGCTTGTTTGACACCCTAGGGATGTGCCAAAGGATATGTTGTTAGCATTGAAGATCAACATTAAACTTTAAAAAGCATGTTGCAGTCATCTCAAGTATCCTCACTAGTGGGCTGTGTTCAGTTTGAGGAATACTATTATAAATTGGGGCTTATCATAACATGTTGTAAATTGTAATGTAATTGATCTGATTATAACATATAATGATCTAAAAAAATTGCACTTAGGGACCATTATTGGCAAAGCAAGAGTATATAATACAATAGTAAATGCCAAAAAAAAAAAAAAAATCAAAACATGTAAGCACATAAGAAATTACACTTATAGTACTCAACATTCTCCTTAACATCAAAAAAAAACTTAATTGGGATTTTTTTCATTCTTCTTCTTTTGCCACCCACTCAGGTAATAAAAACCCATTAACCTTATTGTCCAATCAAGGTACTTTTTGATGGTGTAAAAGTAATGGATCTCTTCGAGAGTAGGAGCTGGCCAATGATAGAACTTCCATAGTATGCATGTATAAGACAAGATCTTGTAGATATTCGGTGTAAGCTAAAAGTGTTGGGGAATATTAGCCTCGGTAATATCAGTGAAAATGTTACTCGTGTTCTATTTCTAACTGGAAGTGATTCAAAACATTCTCGATTGATTCGAATACGACTTGTTCAAATCATCCATGTAATCTCTACTTGTTGAATTTACGTGGGCCGCTGGAGCATTGGTCAGTTCAAGAGCCTTCACTGAAAATCTATCACATCATACTTGTTGCTAGAGGTAATTCTTGAAATGTCCCTTTTCCTTGATCCTCAGCTAGTAATAACCAGATCGAGGGTAAATTCCTGAGAGCAATGTCTTACCTTGCAACTGGAAAAATGAATCATCCACCTTTGGCAATGGGTATCTATTCTTGATGATTACTTTATTTGGCTATCCATATACGGTACATGTTCTCACAGACTTGTCCTTTTTCTTAACAAATGGTGTTGACATATCCCATGGTGAGAAGCTCTGTATAATCAATCTCCAAGTCGAGTAACTTCTTCGACTGAACTTTTAATTCTTTTTGCTCAACTGGTACCATTTTGCATGATTTCTCAGATGCCGGGTCTATCCCTAGATTAGTCCCATAGAACACTCAATTCCTAGACACGCCAACAATCCCAACGAATCCTCATAAACCCATCTGAAACCTCACTCGCCGATCTAGTTTTCCTCTGATCTAACTGATATAACCCTGTTGATAGCTACCACAATAGCTAGGAATCTCGTGAACACAACCGGGTCATTTCCTTTTAAACTCAGAAGCCACCATTTTTTCTTATGGTCCATGGTTGTCCCTTATTTGGCAAACTAATCCATACTCAGGATCATAAAAATCCTCATATAACTAGATCAATCAATTTTACTGCTAACTCTCTACCAATAGTACTTTGATCCATCTCCTAGAAACCACCAACTTTCCCCGGCAGACACTAAGATCTCAAGCCCCATAATGTAATAATTATATAGTATGTACAACACATCTATGCCTCTATCAAGAGATACATAGTACCAAAATCAAGCAGCACAATATAAAAGATTGAAAACTAAAAAGCTGACCTGTCGCCTCTGAGGAACCAACCTTGTAACGACCCAAATTCGCTAATAAGGCTTAAGGACCTTGATTAGTGTGCCTGGAGGGCATAATGGGATTTATGTGTGTGACTTTAATGAGTTAAATGCATGATTATGATTTAAAGCATGTTATATGACTATTTGACTATTTGAAATGCATGACTATGTGTATTAGTATGCCTGTAGGCCCTGATTGTGTGAAAATGGCATAATTGTAATTTTGGCCATTTTGGGCATGACTGTATTATTATCTGTGATCAGTGACTCGAGACGATCCTAGAATGAGCGAATTAGCGAAAAAGTCATAGCGGGAATTTATACCCGGCTTCGGTCAAGCCTGGGGAGTTTAAATGGGAATTTAGAGAATATATTGAGGTTGATTTTATGATGAGGAATATATATATATTTGGAGACTAATCATGTATTGGGAAGCAAGTGGGAAATTATTAGAGACACTCGAGGAATTAGCGGGAATTGGGTAAAATGACTAAAATGGCCCTACATGGATAAAAGGGTGTAGAATTCATAAGGAGGGCATTTTGGTCATTAGGCTTATTAGAGATAAGTTTATTTAAGCTTTATACTTAGTGGGATTGGTAGAAAAGAGTTATAAGGCTGTGGAAAAGAAAGAAAAAGGAAGAAAAAGAAAAGAGAGAAAAACAGAGGGGTTTTATCTCAAAAGGATCGGTTTGTGGTTCTCCCACCATTTCCCTTCATTTTTCTTGGAGTTAAGCTCATAGGAGAGCTAGGGTAGGCTGAGCATCAAGGATCCTAAGCTGGACTTGAAGATTGGCAAGGGATTAAGAACACATCAAAAAATTGAGGTAAGTTTTTAGAAATTTCAGTTTTAGGGTTTGACTGGTTTGAGCTGTGTATTTAAGCTGAGTTGAGGGGGATTTTAGGGGAATTCAGGCCAAGGTTGCGGAGGAGCAAGCTAAGGAGGTGTAGGGTTGAACTCAAGGTCGAATTTCCATCCACGGTATGAATTCTAAGTCTTTAACTTTGATGTTTGACTGAATTTCTGGGTTTAGGGTTAACTATGGTAGATTTTGAGATTTGGGTTGCATGAGCTTGGGTTTTGAGTTCTTGGGATGCTTGGGATGAATGGGAGGTGTTGATAAGTTTGTTTTTGGGTTTGGGAAAGATTTGGACAAGTTTGGGGTTGAATTGGTTGAAAGAAATCGCAGAAAAGAAAATTGGGTGTTGCCTGTCTACAACTAGCGCTAGTCTTTGGGCGCTGTAGCGCTAGGCCCTGTTTCTGGGGATGTTCGGTTCTTCTTGTAGCGCTATAGCGCCCTCTTTAGAGCGCTGTAGTGCTGCACTGTTCCCAGAAAGGGGTTTTTGGGTTATTTTTTAGGGATTTTGACCTAGGGTTCGGGGTTCGATTCCACCACCTTGTTTTGTGGATCTAGGACTTCCCGGGGGGCTCGGGATTGGTCCCAAGGCTAGGTTTCGGACTTGAGGTTTGGTGATGGCTTTGACCTATGGATTTTGTTTAGGAAAGCGCTAGGGCTCGAGTGGGATCGTGCTCAAGGAGTCAAGTGATCAAAGCTATCGAATTGAAAGGTAAGAAAACCGTAGCACCTGAGAATAGGGCATGGGCCCATATTGCTATTGTCGGGCATGGCCCAAGATTGTATTACGTGTTAGAGGACAACCTTAATTGAATTATTATATGTTTGAACGTTTATTTCGAGATGTACGATGTGTGTAATTATAGTGAAATGAACGGCTAAGGCCGAGAGCGGCGAAGGCCGAGAACGGCAGTGGGGCCGGAAGTAACACGTAGCACATGGAGTGCTTATAGTCAGGGTAGGACCTAATGGATACATGGGGTATCCTTACGGTGGGGACCGAGACCCCAGGCTTTGGTAAGGCTTTTGGGGCGGCATGGCCGTGTTTGCTTAGTCCGATGGTTGACCTGTTTATCTGTGGATTATATGTTAACTATATAATATGCATATGATATATACTGTTTCAGTTTTCTTGCTGGGCTTCGGCTCACGAGTGCTCCGTGTTGCAGGTAAAGGCAAAGAAAAAGTCAACCAGCCATGAGTATGGAGAGCGTGGGGGCGGCGCGTACATGTTCGGCCTGCCCGACTGCTTTGGTTGGGGGCATTTTGAATATGGTTGTATTAACTTATTCTTTTGATAGTTTACCAGGTGTAAATCTATTTTTAAGTTGTAAATATTCTGTAAACCTTATTTTTGGGATCCCAGATGTTTGGTACTTAATGTTTTCAATGAAACTAAGCATTTTCAAAGATAACAGCCTTAAATTCTGGTTTAGTCACACTTTTGGTTTTAGAAACCTCGTAGAGTTAGTTAGTTGCACAATTTCCGTTTTAAACTCACTTAGTAACGGCTCTAAGGTGGTAGGGCGTTACAACTTGGTATCAGAGCGAGCCAAGGTTTATTGGTTATGGAGATTGACCGAACATGTACGCACGCTGCCATTGAAAAGCTCGACTCAGGGTTGATTGGTATGGTTGATTAATGTATTTGAATTTGTGCTTGAATGCCTTGGTTACCTGCTTATATTATAATGAGCATGATGAGTGAAATATCATATGCATGATGCCAGGGCAAGGCCCGTTGTGTGCTATATGCTATCTGTATGTTATTTGGATTGTTGATCTTGGTTTGTTGTTGAGATTGAGAGGTGGAATTGGATCTTGTTATCATGCCTGATGAGCGGTGTCACTGATTGCAGGCATTTAGTTGTAATGCCTCGGCAATCATCTAGACTCCGCGGCAATCGGGCCGAGGATGACAATCAGGGTCAGGACCCTCCACCTGCTCCTCAGAACTGGTAGCAGATTTTAGCCGAAATGGAGGCTAGATTGAAGAAAACAGAGGAAGAACTTAGCTAGTTGAGGCAGCAGTCTCCTCCACAAGTCACCGGGTTACCACTACAGCAGAGTGTAGCACCAGCTCCGGTTCAGCCTGTGGTTGAGAACAGGTTGGAACCTCTGTACGAAAGATTTAGAAAACAGCAACCTCCTACCTTTGAGGGTGGATCAGACCCACTGCGGGCCGAGCAGTGGATGAATATGATTTCTGTAATCTTGGATTTCATGAGGGTTGAAGGAAAGGAAAGGGTTGATTGTGCCAGCTATATGCTTAGAGATGATGCACGAATATGGTGGGATGTAGTAAGGCAGCGAAGGGATACTGCAACTATGACTTGGGAAGACTTTAAGAGCATTTTTAATGAGAAATACTACAGTGTAGCAGTTCGAGCGGCGAAGGTTGATGAGTTTATCAACCTGACTCAGAACAGGTTATCAGTCACTGAGTACGCCCTGAGATTTGACAGATTGGCGAAGTTTGCGCCAGATTTAGTGCCGACTGATGCGGCCAGGAGAGATAGGTTTATACGGGGATTGAATGTGATGATCGCCCGCGATGTGAGTATTACCTTAAACATGGAGACTACCACTTATGCCCAGGTGGTGGATAAAGCCCTTACTGCAGAGAGGGCTGAGGATCAGATCTGGAAGGATAGCACTGCTAGGCGCGATACCAGGAGGACGTTGCCTCCTTCTTCTGGGCCTAGTCGGGGCAGTGGTCCCAGTGAGCAGAAAAGAAGAGCACCAGACTCATTTGTTCCTTATGGTTCTGATAGGAGGGTTCGCGGTTCTATTGGTCGCCGTCAGGGCGGAAATGACAACTGGAGGAGCTTTCCGACGTGTCCTCGATGCAGGCGACGACATCAGGGCGAGTGCCGGACCAGGGCATGTTTTATTTGTGGGAGCACCAACCATTTGAAGAAAGACTGCCCACAAGCTAAGAAAGAGGAGCCAAAGCAGGGAGACAGCCTCGCTCCTGCTAGGGTATTCACTTTGACTCAGACTGAGACGGAGACCAGTCCCTCAGTTGTGACAGGTCAGATTTTTAGCGCTGGTTCTTTGTATACTGCATTGATTGATTCTGGGGCTACTCACTCATTTGTATCTGCTAGGTTGATTGATCAGCTTTGTAGACCTAGTATTTTGTATGCTAGGGGTTTTCAGACTTCATTGCCAACAGGAGTACTGGTAGTCTCTAGGAGATGGGTTAAAGCATTACCAGTAGTAGTAGATGGTAGGGAATTGTTTGTTGACCTGGTCGAACTAGATATGGACGATTTTGACATGATACTAGGGATGGATTGGTTAACGAGGTATGGAGCAACAATTGACTGTAAGCGACGAATGGTGACTTTTGAACCAGAAGGCGAGGCACCCTTTATGTTTGTGGGGACGGTGAATGGACTGCGGGTGCCTATGATCTCAGCACTAAAGGCTAGAGACCTGATGCAGGAGGGTTGCATAGGATTCCTAGCAAGTGTTGTAGATTCCTCTAAGGTGGCGGCACTGGGACCGAATGAAACCAGGGTGGTCTGTGAGTTCCCAGACTTGTTTCTAGCAGATCTGCCAGGATTGCCGCCACAGCGGGAGATTGAGTTCGTCATAGAGTTGGTTCCGGGAGCAGAGCCAGTGTCCAAGGCACCTTACAGAATGGCTCCGGCAGAGCTAAAGGAATTGAAGATTCAGTTGCAGGAGCTACTGGATTTGGGGTTTATCAGACCGAGTTTCTCGCCATGGGGTGCTCCAGTATTATTTGTTAAGAAAAAGAATGGATCGCTCAGGATGTGCATTGACTACAGGGAGTTGAATAAGTTGACCATCAAGAACAAGTATCCATTGCCTAGGATTGATGATTTATTTGATCAGCTTAAGGGGAGTACAGTGTTTTCAAAGATTGTTCTCCGATCAGGTTATTATTAGTTGAGGATCAAAGAAGAGGACGTACCAAAGACTGCTTTTCGGACACAGTATGGGCATCTTCCCGCAGCATGTACGTGGCACAAGACACTCTATCATTGCCTACCACTCCATATAGTCAAGGATGGAGCTAATCATGCCCATCCACTATTCAGCTCTAAACAGATCCAGGCCTCCCTCGAAAACTGGAGGATAATGCTTCTGGATTCTTTCATACACTAGTTCCCATTTGTTCATACCCTCAGGTTGAACAATAACTGGTGCCATTGTTGTCAAAACATACAGAGCAGTGTTCCCTGATGGAACCTACTATCTCAACCACTTAATTTCTTCCTCTTGCTTTTGCAATCTTTCTTGCATGCCAGCAAACATCTGCTGTCAATTCCAAGGGCAGATGGAGGGTTTTGGCCCTGACTATCATCCACTATCGTGATATTAATAACGTTTGATCCAATTGCTGCCTTGGATACATAACTCCCGAATCTGTCTGCAGTCAATGACTTAACCTATCAGGCATGATAATCCATATCCAGAATTGTCCCACGAGCAGAACCAAACAACACAACAACCACATACAGTATGCATACCAAAACACAGGTCTATAACTTTCATGCATAAATTAATAGGCCTTACTCCCACAAGATATATTTATATGTCATGCTCTCTATTCTAGCATACAGATAAGGCACATATATTCAATTAAGCAGTTATGCACATTATCACGTTATTAGATACCAAACTGTGAGTCGAGCTTATCTTTAGCGGCGATTGTACATGCCCAGCCAGTCTTCTGGAACCCTTAACCCTAGACCGCTTTCATAACAAGTTGTAAGGCCTTGATTAGCCAAGACTGTTACACTGTGTGTTTAAAATGGTGATTAACTCGTTAAGCGAGTCATTTTTACTTAAATGTGTAATTAAATACTAAACCAAGGTTAGGTATTAAAAATTTTGGTCAACGAAGTAATCATTTTTCATTAAAAGTGTTTAGGTTAAACATGGGAACCCAAAAAGTGGTTATATACTGATAAAAAACATATAAAATACAAACTAGATGTCCTAGGCGGCAAAACAGAGTTCAACCCTAGTTCCTCCCAAGCTATCCCGGCCGTGGCGGTCGAGTAGGCTGCATATGTACACACCGCCCTGAAGCTCGCCAACTCATGGCTGGTCCAGCTTACCCTTGCCCTTACCTGCACCACAAAGCACCCATGAGCCAAGGCTCAGCTAGAAAACTTAAATAACCAGATTCAATAAGTAACAGAATATAATCAACAAGATTAGCAGCAAGAGTCTGCTCAAATAAACACATAATCCAATTTAGCAATCAATGAGTTAGACAAGTGCAATCGGCACTTCTAAATATTTAGGTGACGTTCAGGCCCGACTCTCTTTGGTTGAGCTCTCAGATCTTACTACCGACCCCGGTTCTCTTAGGCCGAGTTGCGTTTCACACACTTGTTGTCGGCCCTGGCGCCCTTAGGCCGGGTTTCAGACTAGATATAACCAGACATATAGATTGTATAATACACAATCAGATGCATCATATACAAACATTCCTAATCGAATAATCACATTTATAACCACAGTCATATCCATTTACAGGGGTCCGAGCCCCGATTACAACCTGGGTGCAGCTTTTTTACCTGGAGTCCCGAGTAGATAGAATATGGCGTCGCTAAGCGCGATCCCTAATTCCGAGCCCTGACGGTATAACCTAGTCACAACAAAATAATGGACAACCATCAAGTACTAGATTATTTAACGACATCAGGGTAAATTTCTAGCCTTCGGGTTCTCGAATTCTACTCAACTGAGTAGTAGAATTCTTCTTGAGCCTTTAGGTTTGAGTTCCCGAGTTTAAAAACCCTACTTTGCAAAAATTCTCTATTTGAGTCGCGTCGCCCCCTCGCAAGTGCCACAACCCTCCACAAGTCAGAGAGCCTAAGCCCTCACTTCTCTAGACACATACTGCAATGCTCAGAGAACCACCTTAGTGCCTAAGTTCATGCGGGCCGCGACGCTCCAAAAACAGTGTTGTGGCGCGACCCAACGAACCCAGATATTCTGGGTTTTTCCTGCGTTTTTCTCCAAGCCAAAACTTCAAAAATTCAGCCCAAATCACAACTAAACCCAAAATTGAATCCCAAAACCTCATTAATACACTTAAGGCAACACAAATACAAAAAAAAAAAAAAAATTAAACTAGAACTTAACCACACCTCCAAAATTCAAACCTTGAGCTTGAGAAACTCAAGAACATCAAAACCCAACCAGAAATTACCAAGAGTAGCGAGAATTCTTACCTCAATCTGCCAAACTGCAACCCTAAGCTTCCCTTAACTCAATCCCTAGCTCCAACTCCTTCAGTTTCCCCAGCTTTCACCTAAAAATCCCCAAGAACCCCAAGCACTTCAAGAGAGAAAGAGAGTAATGCGATAGAGAGATGAGAGTTGAGTGTTTAATGGGGTTCTCTTTCTGAAAGTTTCTACAGCCTAGGTCTATCTAAGGTTAGGGGAAAAAGACTCAAACGCTCCTAGCCTAAACCATAGTCCTTTATTGTCTCCAAGGGGAAACTCGTCATTTACCACCCTTTTCCCACTAAACCTCAAATAACACTATAAATTCTCAATTAACCCCGATATACCCAAATAATCATCAAATAAATCCCCATTAATTGATAAACCTCATAAATGTAGTAAATTACCAAAATACCCCTAGGCTCACCCCAAGCCAGGTATTTGACCCCATTCTGACTTTTCCGCTAACTCGCCCACTAGGATTGCCTCAGGCCACACATCTCAAATATATACTCATAACACGGTGGTCTCACTCATAAAACATATATAATACATATATACCCTCAATGAGTCAAAAATTACAAATATGCCCTAATTAACAAAACAGGCCCGCATGCATATTTAATACATATACACATGCATAAATATTCATATCATCGTACATACTCACACATATATTTAATTAATTCCACATATAAGTCTGATTATGCCCTCTTGGCATAGAAATCAAGGCGTTAAGCCTTATTAGCGAATCTGGGACATTACAATAATCATTCTCATTCGCAGGGGCTTGAGCCCTAATCATAACCCAGGGTGCAATTTTCTTACCTCTGGTCCAAGCACTGGATAAATAGAAATGGCCCTCGAGCACGATCCCCTTCCAAGCTTAGCGGTACCCTAGTCACAACCATAATAAAGGATATCCATCAATATTGACTAAATAAAGGCTTTCAGACTGAGTCCTAGCCTCTAGGACCTCAAACTCTACAAAACTGAGTAGTAGAATCCTTCCCGAGCCCTTAGGTTTGAGTCCCCGCAACTCGAAACCTCACTTGGCTAATCTTTCCAATTAGCGTCGTGGTGCACCCCTGAAGGGTCGCTGCGCACCCCAAAGTAGAGAGCCTTGGACCTGTTTTCAATGGACAAGTGCCATGACGCTAAGGCAGTTCAGAAGAACCCAAATACCTCTGAGTTCATACAGGTCGCGATGAAAATTGTGAACCCAGATTTCCAACATTTTTCTCCGAGCCTAATCCCTCAAAATGTTGGTATTAAATGATCAAATCAAAGGTACACAACAGAATATATGGACCCATTTTAATAAATATTAATACCAGCCAGGATCATATACATATATAAATATTAAATCACATAAAAATAGATCAGGAATTACCTCTTCTAGCCTATCAAGTGTCCTTGAGTCTTTTTGTATAAATCAACGATCTTTCTATCCAGTGTTCTGAGATCTTACACCCTGATCTTCCAGACCAATCCTCAAACACACAAGGACGTGTGTGGACATGTTGGATTCAAAATGTTGAATTATGTGACTCCCTAGATGTACTCAACATATGAGATCTAGAGAGTTTTGACAGAGAGAAGGTTTAGAATAGTTTCTAGGTTTAGAGAAAACTATCGCTTCACATAGAGAGTCTGATTATCATTTTTTTAATATCACGTATATTAGATTTATAAAGATATTTAATCTAATTAAATAATATTTATTTAAATAAAATATAATTCAAATTAAAACTGATTAGATATTTCATTTAATTATCTATTTAAATCATATTTAAAAAGAATAATTAAATAACTAAAAAATTTATTTGAAATTCAAAATTCAAATCACAGGGATAAAAACCCTGATGCTAGGTGGTTCGAAGGTTAAAATCCCTCTTGTCCCCCAGTCGATATTATTGATATCTCGTGCTTTTTAAGAAAAACATCGATTAACCAATTTGAATCAACTTCTAAGTTTTAGGACCTGGTTGTATCCAGGATATTGATTTTAAAAACTTAGTTCGTGTTGGTTTTATCGACACCTCGCGCTTTTTAAGAAAAACACCAGTTAGTCGATTTAAACCAACTTCTAAGTTTTAGGACCTAGTTGTATCAAGGATATATGCCCCCCAAGTAACCAGGAAGGGACCTTTCTTGGTTACTTGGAACATGCTCTTCTAACACTACACTCACGAAAACATACAACGATACAAAGAAACTACTTCTCATTATTTAATAAAACAAGGTGGCTTTCATAACTAAGCCTTACAAAAGTATTACTTATAATATTTCTTTAGGTGTAAATCATTCCAAGTCTGTGGGATTGCTTCTCCATTAGGCCGAGCTAGTTTAAAGGTTCCTTCCTTCACAACCTCTATCATTTGATAGGGTCCTTCCCAGTTTGGTCCCAACACTCCGTCCTTGGGATCCTTACCGGCTAAGAAGACTCTTCGGAGCACCAGGTCACCTAAGTTAAAGATGCGTTTCTTGACCTTTGAGTTGAAATAACGAGTGAACTTCTGTTGATAATGCGCGAGCTGCAGTTGCGAAGCTTCTCATTTTTCGTCAATTAGGTCGAGGGATGCATAGAGAAATTTGTCGTTCTGGTCTTGGTCAAATGCCCAGACTCTATGCGAGGCTATCTTTGTTTCGATAGGAAGTACGGCCTCACTCCCGAAAGCCAGGGAGAAAGGAGTGTGACCCGTCGAAGTTCGGTGCGAGGTCCGGTATGCCCACAACACTTGGGGGAGCTGTTCGGGCCAAACTACCTTGGCTTTACCCAACCTCTTCTTAAAGCTCGCTTTTAGTGTCTTGTTCACAGCCTCGACCTGCCCATTAGCCTGGGGTAGGCCACGGAGGATAAGCTTTTAACTATGCCATGCCTCTCGCAGAATTCGGTGAAGAGATCGCTATCGAACTGGGTTCCGTTATCTGACACGTTCTTCTTTGGCAGCCCGAATCGGTAGACAATACTCTTAACCACAAAGTCGAGGACCCTCTTTGATGTAATCGTCGCCAGGGGCTCTGCTTTTGCCCATTTTGTGAAGTAGTCAATAGCCACCACAGCATAGCGAACTCCTCCCTTTCCCGTGTGAAGGGCACCAACTAAATCAATCCCCCAAACCGCGAACGACCACGGGGACGAAATCATCTTTAGCTCGATTGGAGGGGCTCGGGCGACCGTGGTGAACCGTTGGCATCTGTCGCACTTTTTGACATAAGAGATCGAGTCCTTTGATAGAGTGGGCCAATAATACCCCTGCCTCAACACCTTCAAGGCCAGGTTTTGCCCCCCAGCGTGATCTCCACAAAATCCCTCATGCACCTCCTGCAGAATGGTTTTTGCTTCACCTAGCAGAACACACCGCAGAAGAGGTAAAGAGAGACCACGTCGGTACAACGTCTCGTCTATCATTGTATACCTCAGAGCTTGGTAAAGTACCCTCCTTGCGTCGTTTCGCTCCTCAGGTAACTTTCCTGTTGTGAGGTACTCGATTATGGGAGTCATCCAGGTCGCCCTGGTGTCGATCATTTAGAGCTCCATCCTGGCTTCCTCTATGCTTGGTCTTTCCAAGAATCTACCGGTACCATGCCCAAAGCTTCGGCCTCCCCAGAGGTGGCGAGCTTTGCCAGGGCATCAGCATTGGCATTCTTCTCCTGAGGTATCTGTTCAATTAGGCTGTGCTCAAATGCGGACAACTCCTTCTTTACCTTGGCCAGGTAGGCAGCCATCTTGTTTCCCCGCGCTTGGTATTCTCCTGATACTTGGTTTACCACAAGTTGGGAATCGTTGTAGCACTGGACGGAGCTGGCCTTTAGCTCCTGGGCCACCCTTAGCCCAGCCAATAAAGCTTCGTATTCGGCTTCGTTATTGGACACTTTGAATTCGAATCGCAATGTGGAGTGGAAACGATGCCCATCCGGGGATATCAAGATGATTTCAGCTCCGGATCCATTCTCGTTAGATGAGCCATCTACAAAGACTTTCCACGAGGCTTGAACCGGTTCTTCCACTGGTACTTCTCGGAATCCCATGCACTCTGCCACAAAATCAGCCAGAGCTTGGCTTTTCACTGCACTTCGCAGCACGTACAGTATCTTAAATTGTCTGAGCTCGATAGCCCATTTCAAAAGACACCCCGATGCCTCAGGTTTCTAAAAAACCTGCCTTAAAGGTTGATCGGTTATGACGCGGATTGAATGGGACTGGAAATACGACCTGAGCTTTCGGGAGGCCGTAATAAGGCAGAAAGCCATTTTTTCCATCAACGGGTATCAGGATTCAACTCTGAGAAGCCTCTTGCTAATGTAATAGACTGACTTCTAAGACCGGTCTTCTTCCTGGACTAGTACTGTGCTAGCCGCATCTTCCATGATAGCCAGGGTAAAGGAAAAGAGGCTCTCTTGTTGTTGGCTTGGACAACACGGGCAGCTCAGCTAAATGTACTTTCAGGTCGAGGAAGGCACGTTCGCATTCTTCAGTCCACTCAAATTTTTTATTTCCCCGGAGCAGGTTGTAGAATGGCAAACACTTGTCGGTAGATTTGGAAATGAACCGATTAAGGGCTACCACCCTTCCTGTCAGACCTCTTTTCGCGACCGGGGTGATGGCATCTCGAGTAGCGACCTGATTTTATCGAGGTTCGCCTCTATTCCTCTGGTGTTGACTATGAAACCCAAAAATTTTCCTGACGCAACCCCGAAAGTACACTTTTGGGAATTTAGCCTCATGTCGTACTCTCTTAAAATCTTAAAGCATTCCTTCAGATCGGAGACATGTTTATCGGCAGTTTTTTACTTGACCAACATGTCGTCAACATACACTTCCATGTTTTTCCCGATCTGATTGGTAAACATCTTGTTGACCAACCTCTGGTATGTAGCTCCTGCGTTTTTCAGCCCGAAGGGCATGACTTTGTAGCAATAAACGTTAGTTGGGGTCATGAAGCTAGTGTGTTCTTGGTCTACCGGGTTCATGGCGATTTGGTTATAGCCCGAGTATGCGTCCATAAAAGACATGAGCTCGTGCCCCGCCGTGGCATCCACCAATTGATCAATCCTTGGCAAGGGGAAGCAATCTTTGGGGCAGGCTTTATTCAGATCGAAAAATTCGATGCAAGTCTGCCACTTCTTGTTGGGCTTCGAGACCAAAATAGGATTGGCAACCCAGATCGGGTACTTTGCCTCGCAAATAAAGCTGCACTTTAAGAGCCGGGCTACTTCATCCTCTAGGGCCTCAGCTCGGGCCATACCCAGGCGTCTTTGTTTCTGGGACTTCGCCGGCACGTTCTTGTCCAAGTTGAGGGTGTGCATGATGACGCCCGGGCTGATCCCTATCATGTCCTCATGAGACCAGGCGAACACATCTAGATTATCTTATAGAAATCTACGCAGCTCCGCCTTCCTTTTATTACACAGGTTTTTCCCGAGCTTTACCACCTTCGAGGGGTCTTGTGGGTCGATGTTCACCTCCTCGAGCTCTTCGATGGCCTGGAGCTCGGATCTATCTTCGCCTATCCTGGGGTCGATATCATCACTCAAGGTGATATCCTCCCCATTCGCTCTCTGAGGTTTTCCTATCTCAGGATTAGGTCCAACTTCCTGAGATTCCTCATTCCCATCCTGAATGGTCATCGTCTGCTTCCCGTGTCGTGACTTTCCCTTCATGGAGATGTTATAGCATTCCCTGGCAGCGAGCTAATCACCTCAGACCGTGCATATCCCCATGGAGGATGGGAATTTAACTGCGAGATGGCAGATGGAGGTTATGGCCTCAAATGCTATCAACGTAGGCCGGCCCAAAATAGCGTTGTAGGCGGCGGGATAATCGATGACCACAAATTCGAGTAGTTTAGAGACAGCCCGGGGCCCCTCTCCCAATCTAATTACTAGCTCGATTGTTTCTATCGCTGCCGACCCTTCTCCGAAAAATCCATACAACATCACGGAGGTGGCCTTCAACTCGGTGACAGTTAACCCTATCTTCTCCAGCGTAGACCGGAACAGCAAGTTCACCGAACTCCCATTATCGATCAGTATCCTCCTAACTCTCCGGTTGGCGAGCTGGGCAGTTGTGACCAGAGGATCGTTATGGGGGAACTGGACGTGACTAGCATCCTCCTCAGTAAAAATGATTGGTTGCCTCTCCAGTCGTTGCTATTTGGGTAGATGCTGCTTCGGGACGAATTCCACTCCGTTATGAGCCTTCAACTCATTGACATATCTCTTTTGGGCACCTCTGCTCGTGCCGGCCAAATGGGGCCCCCCGAAGATTGTGGATATCTCTCCCCCTATCACAGGAGGAGGGGTATCCTGATTTATCCGGGGCCTGGGCTGATTTACCGGAGCTTTCGGGGCCGGCTGGCTGGTAAGAACTCTGTTCCGCGCATATTGAGCAAAAGGTCCGGCTCTGATGAGTGTCTCAATCTCATCCTTTAAATTCATACAATCGTCAGAGTTGTGGCCAATATTGTTGTGGAATCGACAAAACTTGGAAGGGTCCCTCTTGGCCTTCTGGTGCTTCAAAGGCTCCGACTTTTTCCAGGGGAGGCGGAAAGAGTTTGCTAGGAAAATGTGTTCCCTAGTGTTTGTGAGCTCGGTGTAAGCTGCATCGACTGGCTAAAACTTTTCCATGG
This sequence comes from Humulus lupulus, assembly GCF_963169125.1. Taxonomy (NCBI): domain Eukaryota; kingdom Viridiplantae; phylum Streptophyta; class Magnoliopsida; order Rosales; family Cannabaceae; genus Humulus; species Humulus lupulus. The sequence continues at coordinate 186,449,993 of NC_084796.1, forward strand.
GCTTTTTTTTCTTCGAGCCGTGCTGGCCGCCCTCGCTGCTCCCTTTTCTCTTACCTCCACCCCCTTGGTTATTCTGTGTAACGATTTGAGTCGTTTTCACGACATCTGTTCCCACTCCAACGGGCTAATCAAGGGTTTGGCTAGTTCCCGCGACCGACGCTCGCGCCTCTTCCAGGTTTATCCATCCCTGGGCCTTGTTCAGGAATTCATCCACGGTGCTGACACATTTTCTCTGTATCTCTTTCCATAGCTCGCCTCCAACGAGGATTCCACTCCTCAAGGCCATAAGCTTGGATCTATCATCTGCGTCCTTGGCTCGAGCCGCGACGTTTGCGAACCTTCTCAGGTAAGCTTTCAAGGGTTCCTCGGGCTGTTGCTTCACGTTTGCCAGGGTGTTGACTTTGACACAGGCAGCTTGAGAAGCTTGGAACGCCCTCTTGAAGTCAGCAGAAAAGGTTTTCCATGAGCTGATGGACTGCTTTTTACACTGCTTGAACCATTGCCTGGCCGACCCAGTCAAGGTGGAAGGGAATATCAAACACCTTAGCTCGGGGCCGATGTTATGGGCCATCATCAGGGTGTTGAACATACCCAAATGATCCGACGGGTCTCTGTCTCCATCGAACTTAGACAGGTGGGGCATCCAGAAACCCGGTGGGTATGTTGTGACCGCTATGCTGGGGGCGAAAAGCTCGAGTTTGTCCCCTGAGTCGTACTCGTCTTTTTCCTTTTCTGACAAGAGCTTCTTCATCAGCTCCTCCATCTGAGCTAAACGCTCTAGGGTTTGGTCCTTACTTCCTTGGTTGTTCTGGGGCTGTTCAACAACTCCAGTTCCATTGTAAACATTAGGCGGGTTATTGTCCCTCCAAGCTTGAGCTTGGTTAGGTGGGACATTCCCACTATCACGTACTTCGGAAAGACCATCCCCTCGGTGAGCATGACTACCATTTCTAGCCGGATCTCCCCTCTGTGAGTTAAGGCGATCTCGAAGGTCAGCCCTCGGGGTGGCCCGAGGGCTTTGCGCGAAACTCAAGCGATTGCACAGGTCTTCTCCAGATCTGCCACTTCGGTGGCTCCCAGTCCAGTAACTCCCATTTGAAAAGCTTGGAGCCCGCTGTTGGGGGTGAGGATCCGGGACTTCCCTGCGCGCTCGGTTGCGATGGGAAGGACCGGTGGAAGGAGGATTTCTTCTGCTGCTCCCATGTGCCAGAATGTCTCGAACAGGACGGGGAGGAGATGGGTATCTTATTGGCGACGGGGGATGCCTAACTGGTGACACGATCCTAGTCCCGTCCGGGCGGATCAAGTTAGCTCGCGGTCGCTCCACTCTACCATCCCTAGCATCCTGCGCTCGGCGGTCTGACCGTGGTGCAGGAGGGCTGGTCAGAGCAGGCTATCTTCGCAAGCCTTCCCCGGATCTCCTCCGCGAGCTGCCTCGAGCCCTTCTGGGCACGTTCAATGGTGGAATCGAGCTAGGAGTTGAGGTTCGGACTGATCGGCTGAATTGCTGATTGGCCCTAGGAAACTCCTCAAACACAGTTTCCTGGTGGTGGTGGTGTGACGTGGGGGTAGAACTCGGAGTTGAGGTTCTGACTGATCGGCTGGGCCTGGACCAGTTATCTCGGTGGGACTTGTGAGTCCCACTTTGCCTCTTTCCGACGTTAACGTCAGTTTTAAGAGGGGGTAGCCGGGCCAAGAGTTCTTCGATTTGCTTGCTTTCTCTGAACAACTGACTCAACTGTATGTTCTCCATCTCTATCGCCGTCAGGAAATCCGGGTTCGAATTTGGCGATCGGGGCGCCGAACTCCCGGTGTCGTCTTGGCCCATTAGCTGCTTTCCCAGTCGCTGCTGGATCTCGGCGTTTTGTTCATCGGATATGGTGGCATGGTGGGCCTCCTGCCCATCATGTTGATCCGGCTCATTACCATGTCTCGAACAAGTAACCACCATGTTCAGGTTTTTGCGATAGCACCGATCTAGATCCTCTCAATGAAATCACCAAACTGTTGACGCGATTCTTCGCCAACAGATAATTATACGAATAAACAGGATGGACTAGTGCTAATCAGTGAACCGCAATGTGAAAATAACTTAATTCAAGGTTGGAGAAATTAGTGACATGGGAAGGTGATCACCCCTTTCTTTTTAGGTGGTTCGAAGGTTAAAATCCCTCTAGTCCACCAGTCAATATTATTGATATCTCTTGCTTAATCCTTACAGAGTACTTCTTTACAGAAAATATGCCAACCCCTTGCAATGCCCATGGTCTTGGTATTTATAGGGGGAGGATTCCTGGGTTGGCAAAGGGGGTCATCCAGTGACCTCTTTATCATTCACGTCATCTCTGTGACATTAATGATTAATTCCTAAAACCTGACAGTGAAGTGTGGTCTAATCAATAGGTAAGGAGGGATAATGGGCCGCATGGCCCAAACCAGGCGTGGGATGTCTGAATACGCATGTTTATACTACGTGTCCGAGAATTTAGGAATTTAATAGACACGTGATGTCTGATATATGCACGTTTACATTGCGTGGTTGTCTTTACAAGGATTCGGGTGTCAGATCTATGCCGCATCACGAGCTTGATGTAGCGCCAGCTCGTGATATCCATACCGCTGACCCGCTGCCTTCAAGTAAACTGCTAACTCTCTAATCAACTTGGGCTGGACAGGTGGAAATCCGTAACAACAGCTCCGGGTGGACGATTTACACGTGGCAGATCGAATTAGGCCCTTTTCCAGCTTGCCAATAGCTTGCGGGTATTTAGGGCGTACACAACCCTTAATGGAACCAATATTTGATCCGTTAGGAATGCATGGATTCCAATATTGTAATTCATGTTGCCAGCCATCCATGATATTGAATCTCCAAAACAAAATTCATTAGTCTCATTATTCTAAGAGACCTTAACCAGTGAATCAAAAGTTACAATAAACATAAACATGAGTTCATGAATACACATGATTTAGACTGATCTACAAATGATCATCTGTTATGACAAGAATTCAATCTTTATGTCAAACGGCAAGTTTATAAAGATAATTAATTCTCATCGGTCCTGTTATATATAATATTTATTATATACAACACCTTTACTAAGATGTTTATCCACATCAGTAATCCGAATCTAGATTACTTGCATCTCGTATGCTTAGCAAACCGTACTAGTAACCATTCATTAAAGATTCATTACTTTAATATGTTACTATTTTATTCATTATATATGATCTTAATTCTCTCGTACTAATACAAGATCATATTCTCATGAATGAATAGGGAATTTCGTGATATTATTATATAATTAATTCAAACAATAATTACAACATTCAAATATAATAAAATTGTAATTTTATTTAAAAACCAATAAAATATATTTACATGCTTTTAGGGCATTAATCCTAACACAAAATTCATCCCAAAACCAAACCACAGGCAAAATAAAGTCCCAAGCACATTCCCAAGCATCTCAACACAACATATAAGCTCCAAAAATCAAATCAAAACCTCATCACAACCCAAATCCAAACCTTGAGTTTCCAATACTCAAGAACACCCTAAAAGCTCAAGAAACCCATAAATTCACTTAAATAAACATAGAGAATTACTTACCCCCACTGAGAATTATGACCCCAAGCCACCCTTAAACCAATCCTAGCTCCAAGCTCCTTCAATTACCAAGCTAATTCTCCTCAAAACTCAAAGAATTGATAAAAACTAAGGGTATAGAAAGAAAGAAACATGAGAGAGAAGTGAGAGGAAGCTGAGTGTTTATTTTTTCTGATTTTCTAAAGGATTCCTCTAGCCTAAGTCAAACCATGGGCAAGAAAAGACCAAAACGCCCCTCAGCCAAAAGCTTTCTCTTTAATGCTCTCAAGGGAAAAATCGTCTTTTGCTACAATTTCCCACTAATCTAAATTAACACCAATATACCCAATTAATCAACAATAAATTCCCATTACCCAATAATCCCAAGTAATGTACTAAATTACCAAAATACCACTAGACTCACCCCGAGCCGGGTATTTGACCCCGTTGTGACTAAACCGCTAACTTTCTCACTAGGATCGTCTTGTTCCTAGTAACTCAAATATATCCACATAATAATGTGGTCTAAATCACAAAATACATATATTTACAAATATACCCTTCTAATAAGAAACGTGCCCACATGCATATTTAATACACTTAAAAATGTAAACATAGTCATATCATAATATAACTCACATAATTCATATAATAATATATACATATCACATACACACAATTAATCAAATTATTGCCCTCCTGGTCGCCTAATCAAGACACTAAGTCTTATAAAAGAATTTAGGACATTACAATGCCCTAAAGGTTTAGGAGAATTTGGAGGTGTTTAAGGTCAATTTTGAGAAGTTAAATGTAACACCCTGGTTACTCCAAGACCGTTACTGTGAGCTTTGAACCGTGCTTAACTCAATGATCGAGTCATTTGGTTATAAACGTGCATCTAGGTGTTATTAATAGGCTAAGGTGAAAAACCAATCAAAAGGAAATGATATATTTTATTTAAAATATAGCACTGTTCATGGGCCCATAGAAGCGTTTACAAGTAATTTTCAACTCAAAATGGTCATTACAGTGCAAAAATTACAACCCGCCGACCTAAGTGGCAAAAATAGGGTTAACCCCTAGTTCCACCGAGAAACCCCTTGGCCGTGGTGGTCAAGCGGCCACATATGTACACATCGCCACCTAAGCTCTCCACTCAAGGCTGGGTGAGCTTTTCTTTCCCTTTACCTATACCACATAGCACCCGTGAGCCAAGGCTCAGCAAGAAAACTCATTACTGCATGTATATAATATCAAATGATGATCATGATAATCATACAGAGCTTATTGCCCTAAACAGATGAGTAACTGAAGAGTAAGTCACTAGCTTAATCAAAAGAGTGACTGATGAGTAAGTCACTAGCTTAAACCAGATGAGTGACTGATGAGAAAGTTACTAGCAAAACCATATGAGTGACTGATGAGTGAGTCACTAATGAAAACCAGATGAGTGACTGATGAGTAAGTCACTAACGTAAACCAGATGAGTGACTGATGAGTGAGTCACTAACGTGGGCTCAGCACCCATAGCCAGGTGATGATGCAGTCACCTAGGCCTTTTGGCCCTGGCTCTAAGTGACAAGCCATTAGGCTAGACAAGCGCTTTTAGTTTTCATCAAACTTGAGGTCGGTTCGACATTAATTCTCAAGATGAGTCATTCAATGCTGATGTCGATTAGATCTAATCTTTTCATCTTGCCTTAAACACGCTAATACCGTTCTTGACTCATAAGTCAATACCATACGACCAGTGCTCAGCACTACTGTCGAACTTGACTAATGAGTCACAACTTCACAGTTAATACCGACACCATTGCCAATTCTGACTAATGAGTCAGTGCCATTCACAAGTAAGCAATATTTGCTAAGCATTTGATATGCAATCAATGTCCACATTTAAACACTTAACATGACTCGTGAATAACCATGCATATCACATATGGGGTGTAGTTTTCTTACCTCTGGTTCGAGCGAGAAATAGTAAAAGAACGACCCTTGAGAACGATTGGCCCTTTGACTCCTTAGCGGTCACCTAGTCATAACCAAATATAACCTCCATTAATGAAAATCAACCATAAAAGGGTTTTGACCTAAACCTCACTCCCGGGACCCCGAATTGTACCCAAACGGTGAGTAGATTCGATCTCCATCCTTAAGAATTGAAACCCCGAGACAAAAACCCTCAAAAGTGCCCAAAATAGGAATCTGGAAAAGTGAGGTAGTGCTACCCCCCTAGCGCCCCAGTGCTACAAGAAAGGGAGTTTTGCCTTGGCTAGCGCTGTAGCGCCCTCCTTTGGGCGTTGTAGCACTAGGACCAGGCCGAACTGCTCTGGTTTTTCTCTCCTTCGACTCCTCCATTTCCAACCTGAAAAACAAGCTTCCAAACCTCATTCAAACTCCCAATTGAACCCAAAAACCATATACACAAGTCCTAGGCATCATAACCCAAGCATCCCTTGCCAAAAACTCCCAACAATTCCCATTATCCAACTAAAAAATCCAGCTGAAAACCAAAATGAAAACAGGGCAAGAACCAGAGTTTTAATGGCTAGAACCTTACCTCGAGCTCAGTTTAGAACCCTCTTCAATGGTGGAACACAAACCTAAGCCCTCAAGGTCCACTTCCCTAAGTTGAATCCTCAAAAGAAACTCAAAAATCCAAGGAGAAAAAGAAGGAAAATGGTGTACGGGAGACAAATAAGCTTAATTTATTTTGGCAAGGTTTTACAGCCTTCAATGGTTGATATAATCCTTAGGGTGAAAAGTCCATATTGCCCCTAAGCTTAATTAAAACCCTAAACAACCTCCAAGGGCAAAATCATCATTTCTCGCCTATCTCGTTAATCATAATTAACGCTCTCCAATTCCCGTTATTTCCAATATTCTCAAATACCAATAAATCATATCCCATTACCCTTTAATTCCCAGCAATGTTCTAATCACCAAATTACCACGAGACTCACCCCGAGCCCCGAACTTAATCCAGTTATGACCAAACCGCTAACTTGAACTCAACGATCGTCTCATGCCGAGTGGCTCGAACAAATCCACATTATAATGTGGCCTTATCAATAATCACCAACATGCATGAAAATACACAATTACGCCCTCAACATGCCAAATTACCAAAATGCCCCTATCATGAAATGTGGACCCACATGCATGCATTTAACATCATATTATAATATAATTCACATAAACATGCATATAATCATTTAATGGAAAAATAAATCAATTATGGCCCTCCCGACCTACCAATCTGATCATTAAACCTCATTAGGAATTTTGGGGCATTACAACCATCCCCTCCTTACAGAAATTTTGTCCTTGGCATTTACTTGAATAGCTCGAGATACTGAACCTACATGTCTGGCTCCAGCTCCCAGGTCGCTTCCTTGACCTTGCTGTTACTCCATAATACCTTAACCAAAGGTTTAGTCTTATTCCTGAGGACCTTGTCCTTTCTGTCAAGTATCTGGATTGGTTGTTCCTCATAGGAGAGATCTGCCTCAAGCTCCAAATCTTCATAACTCAAGACATGAGTCACATCAGATACATACATCCGAAGAGCTAAAACATGAAACACGTTATGCACGAATGACAATGTCGGTGGTAAGGCCAACCTGCAAGCCACTTGACTAATCCTCTCCAGGTTCTCAAATGGACCTATAAATCTAGGGCTCAACTTGTCCTTCTTTCCAAATCTTCTTATCCCTTTCCATGGCGAGACTTTAAGGAAAACATAGTCTCCCACCTGGAACTCCACGTTCCTGCGCTTGGGATCTTCATAAATTTTCTGTATGCTTTGAGAAGCGAGCATCCGAGCTCTAATCTTCTCAATGGCCTCACTGGTCCTCTGAACTGCCTCAGGACCCAAGTATCTCCTTTCTCCTGTTTCATCCCAATGAATGGGGGATCTGCACTTCCTACCATACAACATCTCATAAGGTGCAACCTCTATGGTAGACTGATAACTGTTGTTGTAGAAAAACTCTATTAAACGTAGATACTTACTCCAGGATCCACCAAAGTCCAGCACACATGCTCGCAGCATGTCTTCTAATACCTAAATCGTTCTCTTAGATTGTCCATCTGCCTGAGGATGATAAGCAGTAGTGAACTTCAACTGTGTTCCCATGGCCTTCTGTAAACTCCCACATTACATGGAAGTAAAAGTGGGGTCCCGATCTGACACGTTCGACCTCGGTGCTCCATGGAGGTGCACGATCTCTCTCACATAGAGATCTGCATACTGGTCAACTGTATAAGTAGTCCTCACTGGTAAGAAATGAGCTGACTTGGTGTAGCAACCCACAATCACCCAAATAAAATCGTGTTGACCAACAGTCTTGGGTAACCCCACCATGAAATCCATCGTGATGTCCTCCCATTTCCACTCTGGGATACCCAGAGGCTGCAATAGCCCTGCCGACCTCTGATGCTCAGCCTTGACTCGTTGACATGTCAAGCACTTAGCCACATACTTCACTACTTCCTTCTTAATCTCAGGCCACCAATGCAATGATCTCACATCCTGGTACATCTTCGTGGTGCCTGGATGCAAAGAATAAGGAGTAGTATGAGATTCATCCAGAATCTCTCGCCTCAAAGCAGTGTCTAACGGAACACATATCCGACCCTTGTACCTCAGCAAGCCCAAATCAGACACTGTATAATCTCTAGATGCTCCAAACAAAACATCCTCTTTAATCTTGATCAGCTATGGATCACCCAACTGACCCTCCTTAATTCTCTCAAACAGTGTAGACTGTAGCGTAATGTTGGCCAACTGGCCCACCAGCAACTCTATACCAGCTCTGGTCATATCTTCTACTAACTCTCTAGCTATCAACCTCACACTATAAATCTGTCCCGGACTCTTCCGGCTTAAAGCATCAGCTACCACGTTTGCCTTTCCTGGATGATACAAAATCTCACAGTCATAATCTTTTACTAACTCCAGCCAACGCCTTTGTCTCATATTCAAGTCTTTATGCGTAAAGATGTACTTCAGGCTCTTGTGGTCAGTGTAGATCTCACACTTCTCCCCATAAAGGTAATGCCTCCATACCTTTAAAGCAAAGACCACAACTGCCAACTCTAAATCATGAGTAGGATATCTTTGTTTATACTCCTTCAGTTGACGTGAAGCATAAGCAAATACCTTGCCTGACTGCATCAGAACACAGCCTAGACCTTGATGTGAGGCATCACAGTAAATCACAAACTTTTCCTGATCTATTGGAAGACTCAACACTGGAGCTGTAATCAACCTCTGCTTCAGTTCTTGGAAGCTGTTCTCACACCTGTCTGACAACACAAACTTTTGATTCTTGCGTGTCAGCTCGGTCAATGAAGTAGCAATCTTAGAGAATTCTTCCACAAAACGTCTGTAATAACCTGCCAATCTAAGGAAACTTCTAACCTATGAAGCATTCTTTGGCCTTGGCCAATATCTGACTGCCTCAATCTTGGCTGGATCTACTTTAATCCCCTTCTTACTGACAATGTGCCCAAGGAAAGATACCTGAGACAACCAGAACTCACATTTCTTGAACTTTGCAAACAATTTATGTTCCCTCAGTCTCTGTAGAACCAATCTCTGATGTTGTTCATGCTCTTACTCTGACTGAGAATAAACCAGAATATCATCGATGAAGATGATCACAAACTGGTCCACATAATCCTTGAACACTCTGTTCATCAAATCCATAAAAGCAGCTGGGGCATTAGTCAATCCAAAAGACATGACTAAGAACCCATATTTGGTGCGAAAAACAGTCTTTGGTATGTCTCCCTCCTTGACCCTCAACTGATGATAACCAGAATGAAGGTCTATCTTTGCGAATACCCTTTTACCTTGCAATTGATCAAACAGATCATCTATCCTTGGCAGAGGATACTTGTTTTTAATTGTTAACTTGTTTAGTTCTCTGTAATCAATGCACATCCTCAGAGAACCATCCTTCTTCTTTACAAAAAAAACGGGCGCACCCCAAGGTGAAAAACTAGGTCTGATAAATCCCAAATCCGACAGCTCTTGCAACTATACTTTCAATTCTTTTAACTCAGCTGGGGCCATTCTGTAAGGTGCTCTAGACACTGGCTCCATCCCTGGTGCCAGTTCTATCACGAACTCAATCTCTCTGTGTGATGGCAACCTTGGTAAATCTTTTGGAAACACATCTAGAAATTCACAGACTAGTCTGGTCTCTTTCGGTCTCACTGGCTAAGAATCCAATGAAACCTCCTTCCAATAGATCTCTAGCCCTCAAAACAAAAATCATAGGTATGTGGGGTCCATGCACAGTACCAACAAACACAAAAGGATCCTCACCTTCAGGCTCAAAGGTGACCATCTTCCTTATGCAATCTATGGTTACCCCATACTTCACTAACCTGTCCATACCCAGAATCATGTCAAAGTCAATCATAACTAACTCTATCAAATCCACTGAAAATTCTCTGCCCTCCGCTGTCACTGGCAAAGATCTGACCCATCTCCTGGATACCACCAACTCCCATGTGGGTAATAAGGTCCCGAACCCCACAGCATAATAATCACATGGTCTACACAGTCTATAAATAATTCTACTAGCAACAAAAGAATGTGTAGCACCAGAATCAATCAAAATAGTATAAGGGGTTCCAGCACTAAGAAGCTGACCTGTAACTACTGAGGGTGAAGCCTCAATTTCTGCTTGTGTCAATGAGAACACTCGAGCTGAGGCCAAGCTGTCCACTTTTCTGGGTTCTTCTTTTCTTACTTTAGGGCAATCTTTCTTGAAATGACCCACTTTTCCACATAAGAAGTAGGCCTTTGCCCTACACTCTCTCAAATGGCGCCTCTTGCACCTAGGGCATTCAAGATTAGTCTTCCTGGCCTCATTGCCACCCTGACGACCCATTGAACTACCACGTGGTCGCCTGTCAGGACCTGGAGCTTGGAAGGTGTCAGGAACCTTCCTCTTCTGATCACTAGGGCCTCCACCCCTACCAGAACGCACAAATGGAGAACCTATCCTCCTAAACTCTTTTCTGGTTGCATTATCTCGCTAGATCTTGTTCTCTATGCTCTCAGCTGTGAGCGCCTTCTCAACCACCTGTGCATAGGTAGTAACCCCAACCACAGTGGTAATATAAACGTCCCGGGCTAATCTAGGCTATAGCCCCTAGAGAAACCTCTCCCTTCTGGTCCCATCTGTGGGCACCAGCTCCATGGCAAACTTTGCCAATCGATCAAACTTCAAGGCATACTAAGTAGTTCGTAAACTTCCCTGAAGTAATCTGATAAACTCCTCTGCTTTCGCAGCCCTGATGGCATCACTGTAGTACTTCTCATTAAACAAAGTTTTAAACTCTTCCCAACTCAGGGCATTGATGTTTCTGGTCTGGGATATAACTTCCCACCAAATTTGGGCATCCTCTCGAAACATATACATGGCACAGGCTACCCTCTCATTATCAGTCACCCTCATAAAGTCAAGGATGGTGGTAATCATGCTCATCCACTGCTCAACTTTAGCAGGATCTTCACTGCCCTAAAAAACTGGAGGTTGCTATTTCTTGAAACTTTCATAAAGAGGCTCCCATTTGCTTCTTGTCTCAGGCAGCTGCTCAACTATTGGCAACGATACAGGTGGTGCCTCAGGTACACTGGTTCCTCTAGGAAGCTGTTGTTGTCTCGAGAGGCAGATTTCTTCTTCCTGCCTCAATATTGTGGCCTGCAGGTCATTAAACAACTGCTGTCAGTTATCAGGAGATGGCTGTGGAATCTGACTCTGGTCATTCTCTTGACCCTGCCTGTTATTCTGGCCTTGATCTTCCTGGCCAGCTGATGAATTTTTTTGTCTTGGAATCATTCTTACAACTTAACACTACTACAAAATACCCTTTACAAGACACTTTCTTAGGACACGCACCTAAATGCAAGTCCTTAAAAATGTTTATGGAGATTTTAGGACACTCATTGGGAGTCCTGAAAAAACACAATTTAGGACTCGCAATGAGTGTCCTAAAAGAATATACAAGTCCTAAAAAAATCTGGGCTAAAAATAAGTGTCTTACTTAATAATTTAAAGGATTTGCTTTGGGTGTCCTTAAAAGTGAAACACTTAAAAAACTATCATTTTTTTTTTCTCAAAATTATAGGGTTAAACACACAAGAGAAAACTCATCAGCACTACATTTGGGGATTTATTCAATCACACCATTTAGGGCTGGTAGGTGAACGACGACTGCTAGGTGAACGACACTCGACGGCAGCTGGGAGAACGGCGACAGTGACTGTAATGCCTTGAACTCAAGGGACTGTTGTGGTGTGCCTTATAAACAGTGCTAAACTCGCTAATCGAGTCATTGGCCAAAATCGTGTGACTAAGTATGATTAGCGATTTAGAGATTAAAAATTTTGGTTAAGATATAACGTTTCATTAGAACATTTACTATATACATTGGGATCCCAAAAATATAATTTAGAGGTCTATTATAAGAAAATATTTACAACCAACTGATCTAAGCGGCAAAACAGGGTTTAACCTTAGTTCCTCTTTCAACCCTCGGTCGTGGCGGTCGAGCAGCCGCATATGTACACATCGTCACCTAAGCTCTCCAACTCAAGGGTGGTCCAGCTTTCTTTTGCCTTTACCTGTACCACATAGCATCCGTGATCCGAAGCCCAGCAAGAAAACTCAATATGCTCATGAACAGTAATAACATGTCATCAAATCATAAGGCACATGCCTAGCAAATACAACCCTACTCAAGCAAGCAAATAAGTTCAAACAATGAACGAGCGGCTCATCAACAAGTCACTAATAGGGGGTCTGTACCTTTAAACAAGTGACTAATCATCAAGTCACTAACAAGGGGTATGTACCTTTAAACAAGTGACTAATCATCAAGTCACATCATGGGATTCCGCTCCCTCAGCCATGTGACAAAACAGTCACCTAGGCCTTGGCCCTGGCTCTGAGTAACTAGTCTTAGACTAGACAAACACTTATAATTTTCATCAACCTTTAGGTCGGTCCAACATTAATGCTCCTAGAGTCATTCAACGCTGATATCGATTAGATCTAATCTTTTATCAGTTCTGCGTTCATGACGCTTATGCTGTTTCTGACGCTCAGGTCAGTAATATGCGACCAGTGGCGATCCTGAATAGTCAGTGCCACACACAAGTAAGCAATGCTACCAAACATATATCATATGTCAAATATCCGAATACAGGGCATTCATCATACTTACTTAACAATTGCTAGCATAATTAGGATCATGCATAAACACAGAGGCTCAAGCTCTGATCAATCTCATATTAAATATTCACGGCATGCCCTAATCACATGTTTCACATGCATCACATTTAAACATCTAACATGCATCAAGAACAACCATGCATGTCACATATAGAGGGTGCAAGTTTTCTTACCTCGGGTTCGAGCAAGAAATAATAAAAGAATGACCCTTGAGAACGATCAATCATGTGATCCTTTAGCGGTCACCTAGTCATAACCAAATATGGAATCCCATCAATAAAAATAAATCATAAAAATGTTTATAATCTAAAACCTCACTCCCGGGATCCATCCCGCATTCTTGGGACTCTCAATCTACCCAAATGGGGTAAAGGAACCATTCCCTGAGCTCCCAAAGTCAACAAAAAGCCCAAAGTAGTTTTGCTAGAAAGTGCACTAGCGCTGGGGCGTTGCCTAGTGGCGCTGTCCCAAGTCAAAGAAGCCCAGTTTCTGCCCTGCCTAGCGCTGGGGTGCCAACTTCAGACCAGAACATGCTCTAGTTTCCCTCCTTGTGATTTCCCCTAAAACCAAGCCTCCAAACCAATCCCAAACATCACCCAAACATCCAATTCTACCCCTAAACTTCATCTATGACACACCGTCATCAAAACCCAAGCAACCAAACTCAAAAACTTCCATGAATTCTCACAACTAACACTTCAAATTCTCAACTGAAAACTTACTAGAAAAAACAAACAATAGCTTAAATTCATGGATGAAATCTTACCTTAAGTTGGATTTGAGTCCTCTTCAATGGATGAACCTAGTTTCTAAGCTCCCACCTTTGATTTCCTAGCTTGTTTCTTCAGATTGGGGTTCAAAAATTGAAAGGGAGAAGGAGGAGAAATGGTGTACAGGAGAGGTGTTTGATACTCTGTTTCTTGCAATCTTCTATAGCCTTCAATGGCTTATACCAATCCTAGGGGTGAAAAGACTAAAATGCCCCTAGGTCAAATAAAGGTTTCTAAAGGCTCCCAAGGGTAAAATCGTCATTTCCCGCCTATCTCGTTAATCATAATTAACACCCTCCAATTCCCGTTATTCTCAAAATTCTCAAATACCAATAATTCATATCACGTTACCCTTTAATTCCAGGCAACACTCTAATCACCAAATTACCCCGAGACTCGCCCCAAGCCTCGAACTTAATCCCGCTATGACTAGACCGATAACTTGCATTCCATGATTGTCTCATGCCGAATGGCTCGAACAAATCCACATATAATGTGGCCTTATTTATAATTCACCCACATGCATGAAAATACACAATCACGCCCTCAATGGCCAAATTACCAAAATGCCCTTATAATAAAATGTGGACCCATATGCATGCATTTTTCATTAAATAATAATATAATTCACATAAACATGCATATAATCATTTAATGACATAATAAATCAATTATGGCCCTCCCGGCCTCCTAATCAAGCTCCTAAACCTTATTAGGAAATTTGGAGCATTACAACTATTCCCTCCTTACAAAAATTACGTCCTCAAAATTTATCTGAACAGCCCGGAATATCAATTCCGCACAACTGATTCCAGTTTCCTAGGTCGTTCCCTTGACCTCACTGTCTCTATAGCCTTACCTTGACTTAAGGTATAACTTTGTTCCTCAGAACCTTATTCTTTCTGTCTCATATCTGAACTACTTATTCCTTACAGAATAACTTAGCCTCAATCTCCAGATTCTCATAACTCAACTCATGAGTCTCTTCTAATCCATGTCCTCAGCATGGAAATACAAAATACACTGTATACAACTGGCAGTGCCAAAGATAAGGCCGACCCAAAGTCAACCTGACCAATCCTATCTAGGATTCAAACTCTTATACTATTCTAGGGCTCAACTTGCCCTTAACTCCTCACCCCTTTCCATGGTGATACTTGAAGGAAGATAAAATCTTCTACTTGGAACTTTATGTTCCTACTTTTCAATTCAGTAACACTTTTCCATCTACTCTGAGAAATGAGCATCCAAGTTCTAACCTCTAATAATCTCAATGGTCCTCCGAATTATCTCAGGATGTTGATTCTGGATCCTTACCCATCCCATTCCAATGAACGGGTGATAAACATTCTCAAACATACCTCATCTCATAAAGTACCTTTCCAATAACTGAACTCTCTCTGATTTACCATCAGTCTGAGGATAAATAAACTATACTGAATTCCATATATATATTCATCACCTTCCGTAACCTTCCATAACAAGGAAGTAACAATAAAGTCTTCATCTGATAAGATAGACCTCGAATCTCATGGAGGCACACTACCTCTTTCACAAAGAGGTATGAATACTGATCAATTGCGTTACTTGCTCTTATTGACAGAAATGAACTCACTTGGAATACTGGTCCATAATGACCCAATCCAAATCACGCTGACCCACTAACCTGGGCAATCCCACTGTGAAACCCATCGTGATGTTTTCTTATTTCCATTATAAAATACTCAAAGGCTACAATGGCCCCACTGATTTCTGATACTCTGACTTAACCTGCTAACAGATTAAGAACTTTGCCACATATTCCATTATGCCCCTCTCCATCATAGGCCACCACTATAAAACTTTCACACTCTGTTACATTTTTCATGATGCCTGGATGAAGCGAATAAGAGAGTAGCATGAGATTAATCCAGAATCTCCCAATTAATCTCAGTGTCCATCGGATTCCACATCCGATCTTTATACCATAATAAATTCATACCTGACACTGTTTGATCCTTAGCTAATCCAGCTAATACTTCCCACTCAATCTTCCCTATCTATGGTTCACTTAATCGTTTTCCTTTTAATCCTCTCTGAGATAGTAATCTCAAGCATAAAACTGGCCACCTGGCCCACTAGAAACTCTACTCTAGTTATAGTCAGATCCTTTAACCAACATGTTGCATATGCAACCACTTTTCTCTGTCACTGAGGTGTCATAACCACCCACTAACTGATTTTGATCTGCAAGAAGACTCAGAATTCTTCCACAAAGTACACACAATATCCCGCCCGTCCAAGGAAATTCTTGCCTACCGAGGCGTTCCTTGACCTTGGCAAATCTTCGCAAAGAATACATCACGATATCATCGTCCAAGACGATCACAAATCCCACTCAAATAACCCTTTGAATGCTCTGTCCATCTAATTCATCAAGACACTCAACATTAATCAAATTTTCAAATCATAACTCAGCACTTCTAGTGCCCTTATCTGATATAACAGCAGATTTCTATATATTCTCTTCCCTGATCTCTAGCTGGTACTAACCAGATCAAATATCCACTCTGGAGAATATCATCTTATTCAATAACTGAGCCCTTTAATTACTACAACTCTGCTGAGCCGTTTATAATAGTGCCCTAGATCTGATTCCATTCCTGGCACTAATCAAACCACCATTTATCTTTTTATAAAAGTAATCCTGGCAATTCACCTAGAAATACATCCAGAAACTCACAAACTACTCCAGTCTGTCCTGATTCCGCTGGCACAATCTAAGTGGTATCCACCACACTAGCTAAGAGTTCGATGCATATCCCTGCAATAAAACTCTAGCTCTCAATACAGATGTCATTAGCATACAAAGTGCATGCACATTGCCAACTATCACCAGGCTTCCCACTCTCTCTCAAGCCCAAGAGCAACTATCCTTTCCTTGCCATTTAGCATTGCCCCATACTTACTTAACCAATCCATATCCCAGATCATACCAAACCAGTCATAACCAGCTTTATCAAAAATCACTGATGAGTCCTTTTTATCATAACCTAACTCATCTCTTAGGTCACCAATACAGTATTACTTTCCCATCATAACATAACCATGCCATCTGCATAATTACTCCATGTTTATCTAGATGCAACAAGCAAAGAACAACATGGCACTAAAACCAATCAGCATAACTCAAAAATCAAAACTAGAAAATTGACCTGCCACCCCTGAGGAACTAGTCTCAGTCTCAGTCTCTGACTGTGTAATGCCCTGAATTCTCCGATGTGGTTTAGTGGAGGTTTAGTATGCCGGGAGGGCCGTAATTGTTTAATTACGCCATTAAATGAATATATGCATGTTTATGTGAATTATATTATAATATGATGATATATGCATGCATGTGGGTCCACATTTGAAATATTATGCTGTTTTGATAATTTGGGTAAATTTGTGTATTTGGGTGCATGATGTGATTTGTGAATGAGATTCCATCATTATGGAGATATATTCGAGCTATTCGGCATGAGACTGTCATTTTTAGTGGATTAGCGGTTTTGTCAGAACGGGGTCAATTTTGGGATAATAAGAATGTTTATTTGATGATAAATTGGGAATATTTGAGATTAGGGTGAAATTCTGGAAGTTTTGACTATAATGTCCCCGGGGGTATTTTCGGGACCCTGAGCATTAGGTTTTATTTGAGGTTACTTAAGCTTGAAGTAGCTGTCAGATAGAACGTACGATTAGAAAACCTCTCGTTCTCCTTCGTTAGTTCATTTTTGCCACTCGAAGCATATTTGAAGAAAACGTGAGTTCTAGGAGTCAGAATCAAGTGAGGATCGAGGCGTAGCGATCCTAGGAAAAATTAGAAGCTTCTTGACTGAAGGATTTGACAGAAAACAACCTAATCGAAGGTAATCTAAGTTTAAAGTTTTTAGTTTTTAGAGTTTCTAAGCTTTGAATTGGACTTTGTGAATGGTTGGGTTTTCGATTCATTTGAACCTTGGGTTTTGAGGGTTTTGAAGCATTGGGAAGCTTGGGAACTTTGATTTGATGATTGGGGAATGTTTAGGTATGATTTTGGGGGCTTTGGAGTGTTAGAAACGTGTTTTGGAATGGCCCAGAGTTGGGGGCCGCGACCCTGTTCTTGGGGTGTCGCGGCCCTGTCTTGAAGAAGCAGGTGGGGCTTTTTGTGCCTACTGGGTGCCGCGGCCCTTGCTTCAGGAAGTTCTGGGGGCCACGGCCCAAGGTGCTAGGGCCGCAGCCCTTGCCCTGTTTTCACCCCGTTTGCATGTTTTGACCCTGGGAACATGGTTTTAGGCCTCAGGATCACTCCTACTACTCGGATTAGTGGGGATTGATGTCTTGGAGGCTAGGCATTGGTTTGGGAACCCTTGATTATCATGTTATTGATGGTATCCTATAATGTGTTATGATTAGGTAACCGCTAAAGGACTAAAAGCTAAACCGTTCTTAAGGGTCGTTCTTTAGTTCATTCTAGCTCGAATCAGAGGTAAGAAAACTGCACCCCAAATGTGACATGCATGGTTATTAATGAGGCATGTTTGTTGTATAAATGTGGACATGAATTGATTGTGGAATGCTTAGCAAATGTTGCTCACTTGTGCATGGTACTGACTCATTAGTCAGATTTGGCAAAGGTGCTAGTATCAACTGTGAAGCTGTGACTCATTAGTCAGGTTTGGCAGTGGTACTGGGCACTGGTCACATTGTACTGACTCATTAGTCAGGACGGCCTTAGCGTGTTCAACGTAAGCCAATAAAGATTAGATCTAATCGACTTTCTGCATTGGATGACTCAAAGAGCATTAATACCGGACCGACCTCAAGTTCGACGAATATTAAGAGCGCTTGTGTGGCTTACCCATCAGTCACTCATTTGTTAAAGTAGAGACTTACCCATCAGGTCTCTCATTTGTTGAAGGCTAGTGGCTTACCCATCAGCCACTCTTCCATTTGAATTAGTGACCTGCTTGTCAGTCACTCAGTATGGTTTACCAGAACCTCAAGTGATATTCACTCATCTGTTTGAAAGCTATGAGTTCTGTGTGATTATAATGATAATCATTTGAAGATGTTTACATATAATGTTATGTTTTCTTGCTGGGCTTTGGCTCATGGGTGCTATGTGGTGTAGGTAAAGGGAAAGAAAAGCTCACCCAGCCTTGAGTGGAGAGCTTAGGTGGTGATGTGTACATATGCGGCCGCTTGACCACCACGGCCAAGGAGTTCTCAGAGGAACTAGGGGGTTTACCCTATTTTTGCTGCTTAGGTCGGCGGGGTTTGAAATTTTGGAACAGTAATGACCTTTTTGAGTTGTAAATAACTTATAAATGTTCTTGTGGGCCCATGAACAGTTTTATGTATCAAATAAAACATATCCTTTCCTTTTTATTGGTTTTCACCTTAACCTGTTAATAACACTTAGAACACATTTTTAACCAAAGGACTCAGGCAATGAGTCAAATTTCCGGTTCACCGTAACTATTCTGGGGTAACCAGGGTGTTACAGACTACCTCGGAATAAACACTCGAGCTGGAGTCGAGCTGTCCATCCCCTTTTGCTCATCCTTCCTTAGCCTTGGGCAATCCTTCTTATGGTGTCCAAACATTCTACATGAGAAACATGCCCTTGCTCGGCATTCTCCTAGACAATGCCTCTTACACCGAGCGCATTCTGGGTAAGTCTTCCAACTCTCCTTCTTACTTGCTCCAATAAATGGAGGTACCACCACCTGAGCTCTGTGCTCTCTGGTACTCTTCTTCTCATTTCTTATGCTCTCAACAGCAAGAGCAATCTCTACCACTTGAGCATAGGTAGAGATTTCATGCACTGGGGCAACTCTAATGCCCTGAAATATTATGAGATTCAATCTTGGATAAACCTTTCTTTCCAAGCTACATCTGTGGGTACCATATCAAAAGCAAACTTGGCCAACCCATCAAATCTGTTAACATACTTAGTTATTGATGCCTTGCCCTGAACCAGGTTCATAAACTCATTCTTCTTAGCAGTCTGGGCCGCATCACAGTAATACCTTTCATTGAACAGCTGCCTAAATTCTTTCCAGTCCGTCACAGCTGTGTCTCGTGTCTGGGATACCACTTCCCACCACGTCCGGGCATCATTCCGCAATACAAATGTCGTACAAGCCACCCTATCGTGACCTATCAGCCCCATACTTACAAGAATGGAACTGATCATGCCCATCCATTGCTCAGCTCTGAATGGATCTACGCCTCCCTCGAAGACTGGAGGGTAAAACTCCTGGAATCTTTCACAGAAAAATTCCCATCTGTTCTCAACCCTAGGTTGAGCCAAAGCTGATGCCACTCCTGGGATAACAAAGGAAGAGGCGCTCCTCAACAGATTCTGTTGTTGCTTCAAACACCTAATCTCTTCCTCATGCCTCTGCATTTTTTATTGCAAATCTGAAAACATTTGTTGGAAATTCTGAGGGGAAGATGAAGAACTCAACCCTAGCTGAAACTCCCAGCCTCTGTATAACCACCACCAGGCCTCATTATCTTCCTTGGATATAAACCTGCGGATTGAATCTGCAGTCAATAACTTGACCAATTAATCATGATGAGCATATCAAGAGCTTTCCCCATGGGATCAATCTTACCACACCACATTCACAAATCACTACAGTGCTAAAAACATGCCCATGGAATTCATACATCAGTCATAATCCCTGCTCTTCCAACATTCATACCATGCCTCCAACTCCAGCATGCAAATACCACAATTATATATTCATGGAGCAGGTAATCATATGATCACATTCATATATATATATATATATTCACAAAGCATATAATCATATAGCCAAGATCCAAGCTCTATCAAAACCTCATGCTCCCTAATACAATGTGAAGGTAAAGAATTTACATTCTATTTAAGCAGTTAAGCACATAACTACAGAAATAGTTACCATTCCGTGAGTGAAGCTATCTTCAGTGATGAGTGTACATGCCCAGATTGTCTTTAGGAACCATAAAACTTGGCTCGCTCTGATACCAAGTTGTAACGCCCTAAACTCCAGGGACCGTTACGGTGTGCCTTATAAACAGTGCTAAACTCGCTGATTGAGTCATTTGGCCAAAATTGTGTGACTAAGTATGATTAGTGGTTTAGGGATTAAATTTTTTGGTTAAGATATAACGTTACATTAGAACATTTACTGTATACATTGGGATCCCAAAAACATAATTTAGAGGTCTATTATAAGAAAATATTTACAACCAGCCGATCTAAGCGGCAAAACAGGGTTAAACCCTAGTTCCTCTTTCAACCCTCGGCCGTGGCGGTCGAGCAGCCACATATGTACACATTGTCACCTAAGCTCTCCAACTCAAGGATGGTCTGGCTTTCTTTTGTCTTTACCTGCACCACATAGCACCCGTGAGCCGAAGCCCAGCAAGAAAACTCAATATGCTCATGAACAATAATAGCATGTCATCAAATCATACGGCGCATGCCTAGCAAATATAGCCCTACTCAAGCAGGCAAATAAATTCAAACAATGAACGAGCGACTAATCAACAAGTCACTAACAGGGGGTCTATACCTTTAAACAAGTGACTAATCATCAAGTCACTAACAAGGGGTTTGTACCTTTAAACAAGTGACTAATCATCAAGTCACTATCATGGGATTCCGCTCCCCCAGCCATGTGACAAGACAGTCACCTAGGCCTTTGGCCCTGGCTCTGAGAAACTAGTCTTAGACTAGACCAGAGCTTATAATTTTCATCGACCTTCGGGTCGGTCCAGCATTAATGCTACTAGAGTCATTCAACGCTGATATCGATTAGATCTAATCTTTTATCGGCTCTGCGTTCATGACGCTTATGCTGTTTCTAACTCTCTAACAGTAATACACGACCAGTGTCGATCTTGAATAGTCAGTGCCACACACAAGTAAGCAATGCTACCAAACATATATCATATGTCAAATATCTGAATACAGGGCATTCAACATGCTTACTTAACAATTGCTAGCATAATTAGGATCATGCCTAAACACAGAGGCTCAAGCTCTGATCAATCATATTAAATATTCACGCCATGCCCTAATCACATGTTTCTCGTGCATCAAATGCATCACATTTAAATATCCAACATGGATCAAGAACAACAATTCATGTCACATATAGGGGGTGCAAGTTTTCTTACCTCGGGTTCAAGCAAGAAATAATAAAAGAACGACCCTTGAGAATTATCAATCCTGTGATCCTTTAGCGGTCACCTAGTCATAACCAAATATGGAATCCCATCAATAAAATTGTAGAGTCCAAGAACTTTACTTAGCTAAGTTAGATAGTAGTATAATAGTAATAATAGTATTATCTTTATGACTGTGGATTTTTGGTTCAGACCGGGACTTATTTGGACACTAATAGTAGTACTTGTAGATTTTCTAAGTTTAACCTATAGTTTAGGAATATTAATTTTAACCTAAGGTTTGATTAATATGACTGATATTGAGGATAATATTTATTATACTATAAGGTTTAGATAAGAACCAATAAGATAATAGCACATGTCATGTATAGGTTTATTAATGATTAAGTATTTTGAGGATTAAATTTATTAAGGTTAAAATTTGAATACCCTAAGGTCAGTCAGCAGCTTTGAAAACGTTAGAGGGCTTAGTCAAGGTTGTTTACCCAATTCAAATTAAGCTAAAAATGTGTAATTTCGTGTTTAAATATTCAGCGTATGCCGATATATCGCAGCTATAGGGGCGATATATCGCAGTACGAAGATACGGAAAACACGAAACGTTGCACGATTGCCTCGGGCATAATGGCCCAGGCGATATATCGCCTACAGGGGGCGATATATCGCCTCCTTCAGTGTGTTTTTGAAAGTTTTCAAAAACATTCGCATTCAAATCCCTAACCTCTTGATAAGTCCAGCACCTTTTTGAACGAGTCTTCAGCCTCTGCTGAACGACAATTCAAATGATTTTCACTTAAAAAGGCATTATTTTTATTCAAGTTAAATGAAGATCTTTTCATTCCTAAACTCTATAAATAGGACCTAATACCCAGCCATTTATTCATCTATTACTCTAAATTCAGAGGCTGCAAGTTGCTAGGTTAGTGTGAGAGTGTAAACACTTGGGTTGGGAATTATAAGCTTGATCACTACAAGCTTACTAAACACTTGGGAAGTAAGGTTCTATACACATTTCGGTGCAAGGTTTAGATTGATCATAGAAGTACTCAAGGTATCCCAAACTCTAGTCTATTTCTGTATTATATTCTTTAAAGTGCTCATAGTCTTCTACTCATTCTAACCTTATTCCTATTCTTGGTTAGGAAATCCAAGTTCTTAAGCACAAGGTTTTTGGTAAGTATATTTTGATAGTATAGTTCCTTCTTCACTTTCATCCCTTTTCTTCAATATACTCATCATATTATAAATGGTTTTTAGGAGTGTTCCAAGGTCCCAAATCAGTTCTCATATCCCGGTTATTTTGGTAAGGAAAATAGGATAGGACTTATGTGTTATATGATTTTATATGTTATCTTATGAATATGTGTTATGTAAAATGCTATGTTAAGTATGCTTGTAGACTTGGGCATATGACCTATACAACTAACAAGCCCCAAATAGATTATGGGCATATGACTTGCTTAGCTAGCAAGACCCCACTAATCTAATGGGCATATGACTTGTTTAGTTTATGGGACCCCAAGTAATAATGGCCATTATAGTATGTATGTGACATAAATGTTATAGTATGTTTTATGTTACCTTATGAATTTTATGTATATGGTTACATGTTAGATTTTCCTTGCTGGGCATCAGGCTCACTCCTTTTTGTTTATATGTGCAGGAAAATAGCTTTAGTGGCGGGAAAGATTCTTGGAAGCTTGGGGAATGTGTATTGAGGCGGAATGGATTCAAGGAGTCGAGAGTTTCGGTTTCGAGGATGAAGTCTTTATTTATGGTTTATGTGTATTTTTCCGCACCTATTTATGTAATCTCTTTTCATTACAATTAAGTTATGTTTTTTTTTTAAAACAATGGGATCCCATATCCTGCTTTGAGTTTATGTAAGTTTAACATTTGTTTTTTTACAAGTTTTTAATAAAGTATGATTATTTCACTTGTAAGTATTATTAGGATTAGTGTCTATGCTTAGTTTTCATTAATGGTCCAAAGTCTAGAGTAGTTGGGTCATTACAAAAATAAATCATAAAAAGGTTTATAATCTAAAACCTCACTCCCGGGATCCATCCTGCACTCTCGGGACTCTCAATCTACCCAAATAGGGTAAAGGAACCATTCCCCGAGCTCCCAAAGTCAACAAAAACCCCCAAAATAGGTTTGCTGGAAAGTGCACTAGCGCTGGGGCGCTGCCTAGTGGCTCTAGGGCGATGTCCCATGTCAGAGAAACCCAGATTTTCTGCCCTGCCTAGCACTGGGGCGTCAGCTTCAAACCAGAACATGCTCTGGTTTCTCTCCTTGGGATTTCCCCTGAAACCAAGCCTCCAAACCAATCCCAAACTTCACCCAAACATCCAATTCAACCCCTAAACTTCATCTACAACACACCCTCATCAAAACCCAAGCAACTAAACTCAAAAACTTCCATGAATTCTCACAACTAACACCTCAAATTCTCAACTGAAAACTCACTAGAAAAAGCAAAGTATAGCTTAAATTCATGGATGAAATCTTACCTCAAGTTGGATTTGAGTCCTCTTTAATGGATGAACCTAGTTTCTAAGCTCCCACCTTTGATTTCCTAGCTTGTTTCTTCAGATTGGGGTTTAAAAATTGAAAGCGATAAGGAGGAGAAATGGTGTACGGGAGAGGTGTTTGATACTCTATTTCTTGCAATGTTCTACATCCATCAATGGTTTATACCAATCCTAGGGGTGGAAAGACTAAAATGCCCCTAGGTCAAATAAAGGTTTCTAAAGGCTCCCAAGGGTAAAATTGTCATTTCCTGCCTATCTCGTTAATCATAATTAACACCCTCCAATTCTCGTTATTCTCAAAATTCTCAAATATCAATCATTCATATCCCGTTACCCTTTAATTCCCGACAACGCTCTAATCACCAAATTACCACGAGACTCACCCCGAGCCTCGAACTTAATCTCGTTATGACTAGATCGATAACTTGCATGCCATGATCGTCTCATGTCGAATAGCTCAAAAAAATCCACATATAATGTGGCCTTATTTATAATTCACCTAGATGAATGAAAATACACAATTACGCCCTCAACGGCCAAATTACCAAAACGCCCTTATAATAAAATGTGGACCCATATGCATGCATTTTTCATCATATAATAATATAATTCACATAAACATGCATATAATTATTTAATAACATAATAAATCAATTATGGCCCTCCCGGCCTCCAAATCAAGGTCCTAGACCTTATTAGGAAATTTGGGGCATTACAGTGACTGTGGTGAACGGCGCTCGACGGCAGCTGGGTTCTCAACTCCAGCACTCTCGGTTTCATTGACAGGAACGGTGATAGGAAAATATTATCCGGTGTTGGTTCTCGGCTCCAACAGTCTCGCCGGCGGCGCGGATTCTCGGCTCCAGCACTCTCGGGGGCAGCGTGCTTCTCGGCGTGGGGTCTGCTGGTTGCTCACGATTCCAGCAGGTTGTTTCCTGCAGGTCTTGTTTTTATTTTATTTTTTATTTATTTGCTTATTTAAATATATATGTAGCTATTTATATATATATATATTATAATTGGTAATATTATAATTTCATATTTTAATATAGGATAATAATATAAGGTAATAATTTCATATTATAATATAGGGTAATAATATAATTTCAAGTTTTAATATACAAATAAATATACTTTTGATTTAAAAACTTAAAATATGATTTTCTAATTACAACTGAAATAAATGAGTGTTTCCTAATTTTTCTTCATTTAAAATTTATAGGTTAACTTTTAAAAAAAAAAGCTATATATATAAACTTTATCATTTGTATACAATTAAATTGTATCTAAATTAAATGAATTTTATCATATATTTTACATTATGAGTTTTAAATTATATGAAAGAATAAAAGCTTCACAATGTATTAATTAGACTATTTCTTGATCAAAAGTTCCCTAACATATGTGTACATATACATATTGATCGTGATTCAACGCGTAAGACTAAAAAAATTTTTGTTAGGGGAACTAGAATGTTTAAAACACTAAAAATAATAAACCCATTTCATTTAAAAAGAGTTACACATTTTTTATTATTAGCTCTTTTCACACGCTAAGAATCATGGCTTCAAATCAAATGCATAATAATAATGGAATACTCTTAATATTATTTTACTTTTAAGAAAATGATATATTTGATAATAATAGTGAGACTTTAACCAACTTATGATTTGTAATACTTAAACTAAGATTGTATCTATGTTAAGACTCGAAAGATAAAAGTTTGTCATATTCTCCTTTAGTCATAGATATTAGGTACAAAAATAAATGGACGGGTCACCCTAATAATAACATTAAGGATAACGATGTCGTAGTAGTATATGATCAAGACCAATTACCGTAGATAAGAAGTATTAATTAAGTCTAGAAACTTAATTATACTCACCCTTTATGTGCATTTAACTTTTAGAATTTGTCAAAAACCACTCTAAGTACATAGGTGGGTGGGTGTTTGGAAAAAAAAAAACTATTTGTTATTTTATTGATACTTTAGGTAACTTAAAAGAGCTTCCAAAATTTTAAACACTTTAAATGAGCTAGATTGGTCTACTGATTCATGGTTTAATAGTCTGTGCTTGACCTTTATTATATACTTACGCTGACAAATTCTTAATATTGGATTGGTAGCTAATTGCAAGAGGTATGTTGTATTTGATATAGTTTTAAAAAAATTCAATATTTTACAATTTTGAATGATAATTGTATTATTTTAGTGGAGTTTGAATATCTTCGATATTCATCCGTAGTGGAGTAGGTTCTGGGAATTCTATGTGCTGCGGTGATAACGGAAGATTGAGAACTTGCATGTCTTAGTGAAGTAAGTTCTGATAATTTTGTGTGATGTGGTGATATATGGATGAAAATCTGTTTGCTGTTTGATTTGTTTGACATGTTGGTGTTGATTGTGACAGATGGCTAGGCTAGTAAATTAGGGGATATGCTGTCTGATTTTCTATAGATTTTTTTTTACTTAGTTTTGTGTGGAAATATGAAAAAGATGACTGCCAATATGATAAATTTGTGATCCGGATATTTAACATTTGACCGTCTAATTAATAATTAAGTTGAGTTTAAATTTTGCTACTAATCACAAAATTTGCTTAATCCGAGCCTCAAAAGAGCTGATTTAGAGTAACTATGTGATCACAGATTTGTGCTTTTGAGATTATAAGTGTAGGATAGGTCTTTCTAGAATTTGAATCAAAATCCTCATCTTTTCTCTCCCAAAAGAGTTAAACAGGTTGCTGAATAAACCATGTCTGTGAGATTTTAGATTCATACATATAATATAACATTCTGAAAATTAATCTTAGAAAGATCCTTCAACGATGTTTGTTTTACCACCTATTGTGAACCTTTAACAAAGCTTACATTGGTGATTGTGGCCTATTTTCTTTTGCTAAAGTTCATTAACCATTTTACACCAAAATTGATTTATGAACCAATAATATACAAAGCCCTTTTGCCCAAATATGAATCCAATACCTTTCTTCACCCCACCACTGTTGGTTTATATGATAAACCAAGATTCAGATAATTAATTCTTCACTTGCTAATTATGATAAATTCAAAGAACAACCCAACTATTTTCGATTACATTCTTTATTTTATAATACCAGATATTTATTTTTATATTCATTTGATTGATAGTTTGTTAACCCATTGTTATGTATAAATGGTATTAAGTGGTATGAGTGCTTGGATACTATTTGGTTTATTATTTCAGATAAGCTATGGTTTAGGTTTCCTATATTAATATACGGTTTAGTATATATTATTTTTTATGGATTAATTACATGTGTTTGCATACTTATATATTAATTATTGTTTTAATTTTTTGCACAAAATTTGATAATAAGATACTAAGTATATATGTGAGTGAAATTATATGATACCAAAAATTTATATCTTTGTCCTGTTAAAAATTTAGAATTATTTTATGATTTTACTATTTCATTAAATTTGGTAATCACATTCAAGTTGGTATATATGTGATTGATTGGATCTTAAAATCCAAATCACTCATTGTGATTTGGATCCAATTTATCATAAAATTGGATGATTCCATGCATTGCATGGTAAAAACATAATAGAAAAAATTGGATTTGGATTTGATTAGGTAATATTATGAGATCATTCATTATTAGTATATATACCAAGAGAAGAGAGATCAAGGATCTATATTTGATCACATCAAGGAAATTTCTTTAAGTGTTTGCTTTGTTTAGTTTAAGTGGAATAATGATGAAGCTAATGTAACTTGTGGCTTACATTTATTCATCTTTCTAGTGTTGTTGAAATTAATGCATATAAACACAAACCATTATTATTAAAATACGAGCAATTTTTTGCATGCCTTGAATATATAATATAATTAGACACACACACACACAGAAAATATGTCTAAATAAAAAAAAGCCCTTAAAATGTTCATTAGACAAATAATAGTTGTTGATACAAGTATGACTTGTAAAAGAATATACAAGTATGTATGCATATATTTGTTGTGTTGATTTTAACCTTTTTAAAAGAGTATGTCAACAACTGACCTTTTTCTTTTTTATAATGTTGATTAAAATGAATAGGTTAATATTTTGATTGGTCTTAAAGCATTGGATTGGTAGCTAATTGCAAGAGGTATGTTTCATTTGATTTAGTTTTAAAAAATTTCAATATTTTACAATTTTGAATGATAATTGTATTACTTTAGTGGAGTTTGAATATCTTAGATATTCATCCGTAGTGAAGTAGGTTATGGGAATTCTGTGTGCTGTGGTGATAATGGGAGATTGAGAACTTGCATGTCTTAGTGATGTAGGTTCTGAGAATTTTGTGTGCTGCGGTGATATATGGATGAAAACCTGTGTGTTGTTTGATTTGTTTGACATGTTGGTGCTGATTGTGACAGATGGCTAGGCTAGTAAATTAGGGGATATGCTATCCGATTTTCTATAGATTTTCTTGTATTTAGTTTTGTTTTGTTTTGTATGTTTATTTTATTTTATTTTCTTAATTTTAATTTTTTTATTAAAACAAATAGGAGCAATATGGAAAAAGAATGGATGTCAGCTGATAGGTTGTCAGTAGAATATATAAAAGGGGTCGATGAGTTTCTTAAATTTAGGTTGGATCGTGCCAAAGATCCAAACTATATTTGTTGTCCTTGTAGTAAGTGTGGAAATTTGAAAAATATGATTGCCACAATGATAAAAGAGCACTTATATTTCGCCGGGATAGACAAAAGTTATAAAATATGGTATTGGCATGGTGAAGAGCTTCATGTTACTCCGGACCCTCCTATGATGAATGAAGTTCGGAATTATAGGCAATTGGATCGTGAGGATAATTTAGATGAAATGAGTGATGATGCATATTATGAATCAGAAGTAGATCCCATTAGGTTTGAAAATCTTCTTAATGACACTGAAAAGCCGATTTACTCTGGTTGCACTAAATTTACAAAGTTGTCAGCCCTTCTTAGATTGTACAATATGAAAGCCAAAAATGGATGGAGTGATAAGAGTTTCACAGAATTGTTAGTTTTTTTGAAAGATTTACTGCCTGAAGAAAATGAGATGCCCGTATCATTTTACGAGGCTAAGAAAACTATGTGCTCATTAGGCTTGCAATATGAAAAAAATACATGCTTGTCCTAATGATTGCATATTATATCGAAATTTTCTTGTAGATGCGAATTCATGTCCTACTTGTGGTGTGTCCAGATGGTAAAAGAAAAGGAATTTAGAGGAAGTTAAGGAAGGAGTACCAGCAAATTTTTTGTGGTATATTCCTCCAATTCCTCGTTTGATTCGATTTTATCGAAATGTTGATCATGCTAAGAATTTGACTTGGCAAGCAAATGAGAGAATAAAGGACGGTAGACTTAGACATCCTGCTGACTCACCAGCGTGGAAGATAGTGGATTTTGAATGGCCTTCATTTGCCAATGAACCTAGAAATATTCATCTAGCTCTTTCTACGGATGGAATTAATCCTCATACTTCTCTCAGTAGTAAGTATAGTTGTTGGCCTGTTATGTTAGTCATATATAATTTAACGCCATGGCTTTGTATGAAAAGGAAGTTTACCTTACTGACCTTGCTGATATCAGGACCTAAACAACCTGGTAACGATATTGACGTCTACTTAGCTCCCCTAATTGATGACTTGAAAACTTTATGGAATGAAGGAGTTAGGGCTTATGACACATAACGAAAAGAAGAGTTTACCCTTCGAGCGGTGTTGTTATGGACAATCAACGACTTCCCCGCTTATGGAAATTTATTTGGTTACAGTGTAAAAGGATACAAAGCTTGTCCTATTTGTGAGGAGAAGACTTTCTCTCAATATTTGAAACATTCCCACAAAGTGTGCTATATGGGACATAGAAAATTCTTGCCCCAGAGACATTATTTTAGAACTTGGAAAAATGCATTCAATGGTGAACAAGAGTTTGGTTTGGCTCCAGTTCCTTTGACTGGGAATCAAGTACTTAATAAAGTATCTGTAATTCAGTTTAAGGTAGGAAAACTTGTTGTTTGTCCAATTAAGAAGAAGAAGGGTCGTGGAAAGAGTGTTGGCAAGGATAATACTGAAGTTAGTTTGACTAGTGCGGATGAGTCTACAAGTCCTTGGAAGAAAAAATCAATTTTCTTTGAGCTTGAATATTGGGAAAACTTACTTTTGTGACATAATTTAGATGTTATGCACATTGAGAAAAATGTGTGTGATAGTCTAATAGGAACTTTGTTAAATATTCCTAGTAAAAGTAAGGACAGTATTAAAGCTCGAAAAGACTTGGCTGCATTGGGCTTGCGAAAAAAAGCTACATCCAAAAGCTGACCCTAACAGAACATTTTTACCGACAGCTCACACTCACAAAGGATGAGAAAAAAAAAACTTTGCAATTGTTTAAACAATATTAAAGTTCCAGAAGGGTATTCTTCAAACATAAGAACGTTGGTGGATATGAAGAATTTGAATTTGGTCGACATGAAATCTCATGATTGTCATGTCCTATTCCAACACTTTCTACCTGTGGCTATTCGTGATGTGCTACCTAGAAAGGTTCGAGAGATAATCACACGGATGTGTTTATTTTTCAAGTATTTATGTTGTAAGACGATTGATGTTTCAACGTTGGACAATTTACAAGTGGAGATTGCTATAATCTTGTGTTACTTAGAGTGATTCTTCCCACCTTCTTTTTTTGACATAATGGTGCATCTTACAGTCCATTTAGTTAGAGAGATTAAACTACGCGAACCTATTTATTTAAGATGGATGTATCCCTTTGAGCGATACATGAAGGTTCTTAAGAGTTATGTTAGAAATAGAAGTAGACCTGAAGGATGTATTGTTGAATGCTATATTGCAGAAGAAGCCATTGAATTTTGTTCAGAATACTTGCATGGTGTGACAAGCGTGGGCGATCAATCTACATTAAATAAAAGTAATGGTGGTTATGGTGGAAAAGGTGGTGTTGTATGCTCAATAACTCAAGATGAAAGACATGAAGCATACTGTCTTGTATTGAAAAACATTGATGAGATTCAACCTTACATCGAGTAAGTTATCTTAGACAGTATGATATGATAAAACATTGTTGTGATATTTGTATTGATTCATACTAATTTTGTATACATTTATGAAGGAATCATTATGTTTGGCTTCAGAAAAAATATCCATCTAAGTCAAAGAACCAAAAATGGATCCAAGATGAACACTATTGTACGTTTAGTACTTGGTTAGAGAACAAGGTATTGATTTGAGTAAATAATTTTAAATCTTTTGGTTTGATTGCATGACATGTTATAATTATTATTTCATTTTTTGTTTTTAACAAAGGTTGCAATTGAAGTGACCCACACATCGAGTCATGTGTCGGACATAGTTAAGTGGATTTGTCGTGGTCCTTCTCTGAATGTGTTTAAGTACCCATCATACATCGTCAACGGTACTCACTTCAATACTTTGGAACAAGATAATGTAAGAACCACGCAGAATAGTGGAGTTTGTATTGTAGCAAAAACTGTGCAAATCTCTAGTTCAAAGGACAAAAATCCTGTAAAGTGTGATATGACATTTTATGGAGTAATCCAAGAAATTTTAGAATTAGATTATATTACAACTAGAGTGCCAGTCTCCTTATGTTATTGGGTGAAAAGTGACAAGGGAGTAAAGGTTGATGATTTAGGTTTTACATCAGTTGTTTTAAATCGAATTGGGCACAAAAATGATCGTTTCATAATGGCAACACAAGCCAAACTAGTTTTTTATGTGAATGATCCATCATACAAGCAATGGTCAGTTGTGGTTCCTACTCAACCGATAGATTGGAGAGACAAAGAGAATGATGTACATGACTTACCACTCCTTCAGCAACCTGTCACAATTCTCGAACCATAGCTTACCGAATACCCTATTGATGATGGTGTAGATGACGATGATATTTGTTTGCGTTTTGATGGTGATAGTGTATGGGTTGATCATATACTGTGATAAATGTTGACTTGTTTTTTTTTCTTCTAAAGGTTGGATTTGTTCATTTTATATTTAATTTTCCTATCATGTTGACGATTGTCTATTAACATTGTTTATAATCGTTTCCTTTTCAGATATTTCCATGGCTGATCCAGGAGGTTTTGATTATGATTGTCCACTTCCTGGACTTGAAAATAATGTTGGTCAGGAGGAGAGTGATGATAATGCTACAGTGCATGTGAGATCTGTTAGGGGACTATGTACCATGCCTGACATAGCCAAGATGCGAAGTGAAGGTATTAAGGTACCGATCAAGTTCAATGAATATGGACAAGTGATCGGTACAATGAGATTAAAATTAGGATCAATGATCAGATCAACTATAAAGAGGTGTGCTTCAATTACACACGCGAGCTGGGATAAAATCCCACATTCAGACAAAGAAAAATTTGGGATATCATTAAGGTATTTTCTCTATCACTATAATATATGTTGTTTGTATTTTTAATATAGACTAATGATATAGGCTCAGTGTAATGCCTAGATAATTCTGGAAAACCCCACTATCCAGTAAGAAAAAGGGAAAAGAATTTTAGGCTTCCTCAATTGATGCTTGATTTGCAATGATGGAAGAAAAATGTCGTCAACAAGAAGAAATAATGAAACAACAACAGGAAATGATGCGACAATTTATGGAACAGATGAAAGGACAACATAGTGGCTTTGGAGGATCTTCTCATGCGTCAGTGCCAAACTATGGATCACCCATAGATCAGGTGACACCATCTCATCAGGCATCACCAAAATCGCAGCATCAACCTCTAGCACCATCGCCCCCACAACCAGAAGAGGCACCTGTGTTTATCCCCACTCCTGGCTCAAATCAGGTATAGCTTTATCTTTTTAAAATCTAAATTTTTGAACTTGTATAAGATATTTATACATATCTAAATATGTGCAGGATAAAATGATTGAATGCAAATTTGCATTAGGATCTATCACCAACATCGTTGGTAGGGGATACATTCTAGTTACTAGTAGCACAAACATCCATGGAGAAAACATAGGAGAAAACTACCGTGGTGCAGTTGAGTTTGCTGACCAACCTGATGCTCTACTTATTAACCCGATCCCTGATAGTGAGATTTATACAGTCAAACAAGCTATTGGGACTTTGATACGTTGGCCCAAGTTGCTATTCATCTTCAATGGAGCGACACAGGTAATTCTTTTAAGACTATTACATTTTTATTTACTTATTCTATTATTAATTATTTGTTATGGGTTTATTAGGAGGTCGTGAAAAAAAAGGAAAGCAAGCTGGGAAAAAACGTCTCTACCATTAGCACCACAAACTCAAAAACTAGTTCCAAAACGAGTGCCTAAGGCGTCATTGTCACAAGAGGTGCAACAACCATCTCCATTGTCGCCTAAGTTGAGACAAGTATATGAAATCGTCAATGATTGGCCTAAACATGATTATGCCGTTGAAGTGTCCATTTACTTTGATGTGTTTGGCCATGCTTGTGAATACTTTGCTCTGTTTGGGATGAAATATTTGAATTTTGTAGAAAGGAGATGATTGGACAATCATGCATTGTCTTCTACATGAGGTATGCTCTATATGAAGTTAATAATATTTATTATAAGGATTTTCTTTCATCAACTATTTAGTTTTCTTTTTAATTAATTATATTTGTTGGTAGGATTTTGTACCAGACACTATTATTAGACGAGGAAAAGAGAGGATCATTGTTGTTTATGAATTCGAATAAGGTTTCTACTTCCGTGACTCGTGCAGATAGTCGTGCTTAAGATTTATGTGATAGGATGTTATATTGCACGTCTAATAAGCATGATTGGATAGTTATGCCTTATAACCATTGTTAAGTTTAATTGATATGCTTTTCATTGATACAAAGAAATAGAATCTAAAGTTAAAAACTTTGTAATACTTGTTCTTTCAACAGGGAGCATTGGATGTTATTTTTATTATATCCCAATTGGCATTATTGTTGTTTTCTCGATCCTCTCAATGCACCATTAGATAACAGGACAACCATCAAGGAGACCATCCATGATGCATTTGCGATGTATTTCACGAAAAGAATGAAATCACGTCAAAAGATCAACAAACGCTCATCGGGAGTAATGTATTTCCAACCTACGGTATGTTTCTATTTGTATAGTTTATGTATATGTAAAGATGTTTAAGATATTTAATACTAAGAATTGTACATGTATTACTAATCTTTATATAGTGTCGTAAACAACCAAACAATATCGACTACAGATATTACGTTATGAGGATGATGAAGAATGTACTTATCAATGCCACTCATATCAAACATTTCTTGTCGAAACAGGTAACAAACAATATACAACTACATAATATTAATCTAGTATAATTTTTGTATATGCTTTGAATTTATTACCACTAATATAATTCTAATTAAAGTTTTGTTTCTTTTTTTTCAGTTCACCTCTGACAAACCATATACTACTCAAGAAATTGATGAAGTTCGAGAAGAATGGGCAATGTCATTTTTACAATTGGTTAGATCAAAATGAATGATGCTATAGCTAGCTTATTACAATACATGTTCAGAAATTAAAATTTCTTTCGAAATATTTATTTGCCGTTTTTTTAGTATTTTCTTTTCAAATTTCTTTTAATACATTTTCGACACTCAAAGGGATATATATTTTTAAATCAAAATGAAAATTGTAGCTGCATTTTTTTTTTAAAAAAAATTACTTTTAAGGGCATGCAAAGCGAGTCCTAAAAACTTTTTTAAAAGACACTCAACGGAATTTTTTAGGACTCGCATTGCTAGTCCTAAAAAATTACTTAAAGGCACTCAACCAGATTTTTTAGGACTCGCAATGCTAGTCCTAAAAAACCTTTTTTTGTAGTAGTGTAAACCTTGCTGAAACAGTCAATACGGCCAATTAGGCAGTGATAATTAAACCTCTTGCTGCCTCACGGTCCAAGAACAAGCAGATAATCACCCATATTCCACAGTTATACAAATATACAGATGGATAGATGATCATAGCATTTAGCATTTAACATGTATCAATTGATAATCCACAATGACCAACACTAATGAGTATGTTCTAGCAATATTAGTACTAATAAGCACGTTCTTGCTGATGATGAAGTAGTCAAGGCACAGCCTTATCAAGGTATCTCATGTAGATGGGTAAAGCATTTATACTATATTTAAGCAGTTAAATATATAACTACATAAATAGTTACCAAATCATGGGTCGAGCTTGT
Organism: Humulus lupulus; assembly: GCF_963169125.1. Taxonomy (NCBI): domain Eukaryota; kingdom Viridiplantae; phylum Streptophyta; class Magnoliopsida; order Rosales; family Cannabaceae; genus Humulus; species Humulus lupulus. The sequence continues at coordinate 186,485,596 of NC_084796.1, forward strand.
CTTCAGTGGCGAGTGTACATGCCCAGCCAGTCTACAGGAACCCTAAACCTTGGTACTCTCTGATACCAAGTTGTAACACCCTGGTTACTCCAAGACCGTTACTGTGAGCTTTGAATAATGCTTAACTCGCTAATTGAGTCATTTCGTTATAAACGTGCATCTAGGTGTTATAAATAGGCTAAGGTGAAAAACCAATCAAAAGGAAAGGATATATTTTATTTAAAACATAAAATGGGTCATGGGCTCATAAAATCGTTTACAAGTTATTTACAACTCAAAATGGTCATTACAGTGTAAAAATTACTACCCGCTGACCTAAGTGGAAAAAATAGGGATAACCCCTAGTTCCTCCTAGAAACTCCTTGGCCGTGGTGGTCAAGCGGCCGCATATGTACACATCGCCACCTAAGCTCTCCACTCAAGGCTGGGTGAGCATTTCTTTCCCTTTACATGCACCACATAGCACCCGTGAGCCAAGGCTCAGCAAGAAAACTCATTACTGCATGTATATAATATCAGATGATGATCATGATAATCATACAGAGCTTTTAGCCCTAAACAGATGAGTACCTGATGAGTAAGTCACTAGCTTAATCAGATGAGTGATTGATGAGTAAGTCACTAGCTTAAACCAGATGAGTGACTGATGAGTGAGTCACTAATGTAAACCAGATGAGTGACTGATGAGTAAGTCACTAACATAAACCAGATGAGTGACTGATGAGTGAGTCACTAACGTGGGCTCAACACCCATAGCCATGTGACGATGCAGTCACCTGGGCCTTCTGGCCTTGCCTCTAAGTGACTAGCCATTAGGCTAGACAAGCGCTTTTAATTTTCATCGAACTTGAGGTTGGTCTGGCATTAATTCTCATAATGAGTCATTCAATGCTAATGTAGATTAGATATAATCTTTTTGGCTTGCCTTAAACACGCTAATACCGTTCTTAACTCATAAGTCAATACCATACGACCAGTGCTCAGTACTACTGCTGAACTTGACTAATGAGTCACAGCTTCACAGTTAATACTGACACCATTGCCAATTCTGATTAATGAGTTAGTGCCATTCACAAGAAACCAAGATTTGCTAAGCATTTGATATGCAATCAATGTCCACATTTAAACACTCAACATGCCTCATGAATAACCATGCATGTCACATTTGGGGTGCGGTTTTCTTCCCTCTGGTTTGAGTGAGAAATAGTAAAAGAATGACCCTTGAGATCAATCGGCCCTTTGATTCCTTAGCGGTCAGGCAACCATAAAAGGTTCTTGACCTAAACCCCACTCCCGGGACCCCAAATTGTACCCAAACGGTGAGTAGATTCGATCCCGAGTCTTAGGAATTGAAACCTCGAGCCAAAAAACCTCAAAAGTGTCCAAAGCAGGAATATGGAAAAGTAGGGTAGCCCTACCCCCTAGCGCCCCAGCGCTACAAGTAGGGGAGTTCTGCCCTGGCTAGCGCTGTAGCGCCCTCCTTTGGGCGTTGTAGCGCTAGGATCAGGAAGAACTGCCCTAGTTTTTCCCTCCTTCGACTCCTCCATTTCAAACCTGAAAAACAAGCTTCCAAACCTCATTCAAACTCCCAATTGAACCCAAAAACCATATACACAAGTCCTAGGCATCATTATTCAAGCAACCCTTGCCAAAAACTCCCATCAATTCCCATTATCCAACTTAAAAATCTAGCTGAAAGCATAAATGAAAACAAAGCAAGAACCAGAGTTTTAATGGCTAGAACCTTACCTCGAGCTCAATTTAGAACCCTCTTCAATGGTGGAATACAACCCTAAGCCCTCAAGGTCCACTTCCCTAGGTTGAATCCTCAAAAGAAGCTCAAAAATCCAAAGAGAAAAGAAGGAAAATGGTGTATGGGAGAAGAAGAAGCTTACTCTGTTTTGGCAAGGTTCTATAGCCTTCAATGGTTAATATAATACTTAGGGTGAAAAGATCATATTTACCCTAAGCTTAATTAAAACCCTAAACAACCTCCAAGGGAAAAATCGTCCTTTCCCGATTATCTCGTTAATCATAATTAACGCTCTCCAATTCCCGTTATTTCCAATATTCTCAAATACCTATAAATCATATCCCATTACCCTTTAATTCCCGACAATTTTCTAATCACCAAATTACCCTGAGACTCACCCCGAGCCCCGAACTTAATCCTGTTATGACCAAACTGCTAACTTGCACTCAAATATCATCTCATGCCGAATGGCTCGAACAAATCCACATTATAATGTGGCCTTATCAATAATCACCAACATGCATGAAAATACACAATTACGCCCTCAACAGGCCAAATTACCAAAATGCCCCTATCATGAAATGTGGACCCACATGCATGCATTTAACATCATACTATAATATAATTCACATAAACATGCACATAATCAATTAATGGTAGAATAAATCAATTATGGCCCTCCCGACCTACCAATCTGACCATTAAACCTCATTAGGGATTTTGGGGCATTACATTAGACCATCTTACATGGCGTTGCATCGCCACCTTGTAGGCATTGCATCGCGTAAAGCAAAGTACGAGACAATATACTGTAGGCAATGCATCGCTTGACGTGTTCGTACAGTTACGTGGTATTAGCTCCAAATGATGTGTTCAAAGCTCTAATCCTATTTGTTAGACTTAATGGTGGTGTTTACACTATAAATACAGGTTATTAGAGTTGTAAAGGCTTGATCACACTTTTCAACTCTCTCTCTCTCTCTAGCTGTCAAAGATCATAAGTTTTCTCCAAGAAACTCATCCAGAATTTCTTGACTTAGTGAGTTTCAAAAGCTTGTTCAATCCCAAATTTCATTCTTTCTTAAAGAAGCTTCAAACAACATTGGGAAGGTTTGGAATATAGATTTTGGACATTGATACTTCTCGTCTTTCGATGTTCCCCAAGTTTGAAGATTCACTTGTTCAAAACAAAGGTTGTGTTTATCTAAACTCTAACTATTTGAGATAGACTATTTTTATTTTGTTTTAGGGTTTCCCATTATATTTTGTCTTCAAACATTTGATAGGTCTATAATATATTGTTGACGGTGAGAACTCGTCAACGAAGTTAAGTTGGAAAAATTATCGAATTGAAATTGCTAATTCGAAAGCTATGAAAACTTGAACAATGACTCAAGAACGATGGAATAACAACAATGGAGAATTCAGTATCTCATTCACACTAATGCCTCCGCTACAGTAAAATTTCCAACCTCCTTTCAGGTGGCCTTGGAATTCAATTTATAGTAGGCTCTAACGGCCTTAGGTACATAGTGGTCCAGGGGACCTAGAGGTACAAACGTACTGTACTAGGGAAGTGGCTTCAGAGGTTGTGGCTGTACATCCCGTACAGGAGCAGGTGTCAGGAGGATGTCTCCACTACTTGTCTGTACCCCTTCCTGAGGCGTGGTAGCAGGCGTGGTGGCGCAGGATGTAGTGGTGTCGGCTCTGACCCATGGCCGTAGACGTACGGACCACGATCCTCGCTGGCATTGGCATCCGTACCTAGTACCCGATCGTACAAATATGTCTCATTCGACTCGTTCTGGATCTACTAAGCATAGGGACTTTGAGGTTGTGAAAAAGGGGATCTTTGGTGTCCGTATTGGCCGTGGCGTTGAATAGGGGTCTTGGGCCCATGCGCATCAAATCACGGTGTGTCGGCCTCTTGAGAAGATGGTGGGCTGGTGGACCTCCCGGGGCGCGCGCGCGGGACCTTGCGTGGCCTCGCGCACGGGGCGCCATTGGCGGCCTCGCAGCCTCCCTCGGCCCCGCGCATGGGCATGGTAGGAGTGGCCCAAGGGCCTCGCTGAATAGGGCGCCTCGTCCTATGGTGGCCTCGCGGAACAAGGCATCTTGCCCCTAGGGTGGCCTCGCTACATAAGGCACCTCGCCCTCTAGGATGGCCTCGCGGAACAAGGCATCTCGCCCCCTACGATGGCCTCGCTACATAAGGCGCCTCGCCCTCTAGGATGGCCTCGCGGAACAAGGCATCTCGCCCCCTACGATGGCCTCGCTACATAAGGCGCCTCGCCCTCTAGGATGGCCTCGCGGAACAAGGCATCTCGCCCCCTACGATGGCCTCGCTACATAAGGTGCCTCGCCCTCTAGGATGGCCTCGCGGAACAAGGCATCTCGCCCCCTACGATGGCCTCGCTACATAAGGCGCCTCGCCCTCTAGGATGGCCTTGCGGAACAAGGCATCTCCCCCCCTACGATGGCCTCGCTACATAAGGCGCCTCGCCCTCTAGGATGGCCTCGCGGAACAAGGCACCTCGCCCCTTGATGGCCTCGCGGGAGGTGACTTGGTGGCCTCGCGGAAGAGCATTCTCGCGAGACGGGGCGGTCTCGCGGATCAGGGGGGGCCTCGCCACTTGATGGCCTCGCGGGAGGCGACTTGGTGGCCTCGCGGAAGAGCATTCTCGCGAGACGGGGCGGTCTCGCGGATCAGGGGGGGCCTCGCCACTTGATGAGATTATGAGCATCAACACTTGCCCCCCTAGTCTAGGAGAGGGCCTTAAGGTGCTCTTGTAGACTATTCATCTTGGTTCCTATAAATAGGCCTTCATGCATGGCTTAATATTTACACCTTACTTCCTTGGCTTAGTGGTGGTTAGACCCTTGCTCCTTTCAAGAGATAAAGGGTTCAATCCCCCACAACCACACTTTCTCTATTATTTCATCACTTTTCCATTTTTTCATCGTCATCATTTTTTTTTTTTTTTTTTTTGCTAGTTCCTTGGTGTGTATATTTTTGGACTAACACACACTTCTGATTAATTCTTGCAGACGCGCATTTTCAACGCTTCTGGTGCTTTTCGCCTTCCAACCTTACTTGGACTCCGACTTCGTTCTTTCAATTGCTTGAGGTATATTTTCTTTTCTTCTCCCGTTTATTTACTTATTTTATCGGATTCACATCAACAACACTTGGGATGGGGTACATTAGCCCGAGCTTGTTTTGACCATACGCGCGCCCCTCCTCTTTCTTGTTATACATATACCTTGTAGTAGTCCATTTAGGGCGTTTGCACCTAGGGGTATTAAGCCTGTTCCTTTGTGTTTTGTAGTATCCCCCTTGTTTAAACGTGACCCCCTTTTTGCTGTCGGGACGCGGTTTCATGGCCAGTGAGGGCCCGTCCGACATACCCTCGAGGGCTGAGTTTATCGACCTGTCTTCAGATCCCGAGTCCCCTGAGGGCAGCCCTTACCAGGACTATGATTCTTTGAGGCAGGCCCGCATTCGCCACCTCGAGTGCATGGCTGATCTTAGGCATAAAATTTGGGTGGTAGAGAGCGAAATCGACTCGGTGTCGAGGGGAGACGGAGGACCTTCACCCCCGGGCCTTAGCGACCATATAGCGCGTCTTAGGACGGCTCTTTTTGAATTGCGGTGGGAGTTAGAGTTTATGGAGGGACACATTCCGCCAGAACCTCCCACTCCCCCTTCGCCTGATGACGATCACGGGGCTATCAACTCCTCTCCTCAGCCCCTAGTCTCCGTTGATCCTGGCTTAGCGCTTCCGCCATCGCTCCCTCGATGGAAAACCCTTGCTAGGAAGAGAAAATGGAGGGTTAAGTGCTCTGCCTCTTCCTCACATGTTTCTTTTGATTTTGCAGATATGTCGAAGGTACGCAGACAGGTGTCCGTCCAGGAAGAAGACGACGCCCCCCTACTGGCGTCCAGCCTAGTGTCCCATATGTCTTCGAACAAACTGAAGACCATCGTGAAGCGCTACCGAACTCCTCCAGAATACGCCCTGCATGTTCCTCAGGAGACCTGCCGGGCCGACCGCCCTGAGAAGGGCTTTGTGGCCTTGAGTGAGCAGATTATGAAGGCGGGTGGCACCGTTCCTCTACACCCGTTCTTTGTGGCGGTTCTCAACTATTTTGATTTGGCCCCTCTCCAATTGTCGCCCAACAGTTGGTTGACTTTAAGTTGCCTCTTTCTTTGGTTCAAGAATAATGAGCAACGCGCCCCGACGGCGCAAGAGGTGCATTCCTTGTACAACCTTATTGGGGTGCACAATTCCAAGGGCTTCTATTACTTGCAGAAGGCCAATAGTGAGCTACCCTTGATAGATGGCTTAGTGTCTAACCCAGGGTCCTGGAAACATGAGTTTTTCTGGGTACAGGGGCCTCTTTCAGTTCGTGAAGGCTTTCGCGCTGAACCTAGTAAGTATCAAGGTCTTTTTCTTTTTCTTATTAGAACTCACCGTTTTGCACTCTCGCTTGTACTGATATTGGTGCAGTTCTTGCAGGGCAATTTGCTGATCCCTCGGTCATCGGGTCGGAGGCGGAGGCGATAAACAGACTCATTGCAGCAGACCCCGCCCTGAAGAAAGCAGCAGTCCTATTTACCATGACGAATCTCAATCGCCACCAATTGTCTCCGGTCTCTAACCCCAAGTTCCTATGGTCAATCACCGGGTCTAAGAAGGTTGTGGCTACGCCGGCTGGGCCATCACTGCACGAAGATGAGGCTGAGGTGGAGATGGAGGATGCCCCCCTGTCCCCCAGGGGACATCCTCCTCATGCCTCCCATGACCAGGACACGGCCTTTCACCCTCTAGGCCCGCAGGCCGCAGCAGGATGCTACGCCTCTCCTGGTCGCGGTGGCGGCGATGCCTTCCCTCCAATTCATCATGATCTCGGCATACCGGCTGCTGATTTCGTCGGGCTCGTGGAGCTCCCTGCCGATGCACCAGAGTCTCAATTTTTCTCTTCTGCTGCGCCTCCTCCTGCCTCGGCGAGTGGGTCGTCTGTCCCAGTCCAACCAGATGCTCCTAGCGCGGGGGCAGAGGCTTGGGTGACCAGGATGGCCTCAGTTTATGGGCAGCGTTTCGTTCCAATAGCTGAGAGTCTCCCTGTCTCCGACTGGAGGGGCCTAGGGAACGTGACTCAATCAGACCTCGGGGAGATGCTAAGGCGTGCTGCGGCCTGGGTGAGGCTTTTCACTTTGCGTTGATTAGTATTATGCATAGATGCACCTGTGTTCTTCTTTTTGTTACTTATTGCTGATGCCATTGGTTTTCTTGTGCAGGTCTATATCGTGTCTCTTCGACATGCTGACTCAACTGGCATCCTTTCTGCATCTACCACTGAGAGGGACGGCCTCATAGTCCAGGTCCAGGAGCTCGAAAATGAGCTTAGCGCAACCAAGGTCCAATTGTCAAAAGCCCGGACTAAGTACACCAAGTCGGACTCGAAGAATGAGCAGCTGAAAGCTAAGATCAAGGTGCTGAAGGGCAAGGCTAAATGTTTGGAGCGCGAGCTCAAGGAGGCCAAGATCGCTGCATCCGGGTCGCATGAGATGGTTGTTCGACAGGGGACTGAAGTTGAGGCCCTTAGGACTGAACTACAGTCGGCTCAGGAGAAAGTCGCTTCCTTGGAGGCGGAGAAGGCTGTAACTGAGCGCAAGTCTATAGACCGGGCTCTTTACAATGTGTGGAAGCAGGATCCCGACTTCGACTTCTCCTCTTTTGGCGAGCAAGCTGTTGCCCGAGCGGCCTGGTGGAGTGCCCACTACAGGAGGCCTTGAACTAGTTTCGCTCCTTTTTTTTGTTTTTTTTATTTTGTAACGTCATTACTAGTGCTACTTTTCTGTTAGTAACCCTTGTATTGTCTTGAGAACTCCTTTCTTTTTTATGTATGAATACATGTGATGTTGTTGTTTATTTCTTGTTCTACTGCATTTGAGGCCCTTTTATGCCTGTATGACGCGGTTTGGTTGGTTCCCTTCTTTTATTTGTCAGGCTGGAGGTCCTTTGGATCCCATGTGAGAGGGTTCACTGGGACCTCTTTTGGTGCCTCTTGGCGGTTTTTGTAAGGATATTTTGACCCCTTGGGTCTTAGCTATCCTTTTGGGTTTTTCTTGCGCACGCTTATTATTTCTTTGCGAGAGGCGTCCCTCTCGTCCTTTTGCATAGTACTATTTCGGCAAGGGTCTCTTTTGGGACCCTTTTTGGCTGGGCGGCTTGGTGGCCGCTCCAGACTTATTAGTGTTGTCACTATATATATATATATATTTTTCTTTCGTAAGGCCTTTTGGCCTCCTTGATGTTCACGAGGTTAGCTAATCCTCGTAAACTCAGGGGAGGCCTTGCAAGGTCTTTTTACTACTTTCTATGTTTAGGAACTTCGTCTAGGGCCCCGATATAAGGGGTCCTTCTAGGAACTCCCATTGAACGGTCCTTTTTAGGGCTACGGTCCTTCTCGGGTCCTCCTGATGCATAGGGGGTCGTTTTTAGGCTACTCCTAATCGAGGGCCCTTTTCAAGATCCCTTATCAGAGGGTCTTTTTTAGGAGCCTTTTTTTTAGGAGGGCGAGGGGTCCTTTCCAAGACCCTCCGTTAGAGGGTCCTTTTCAGGCCTCCCTTGCTAGCTGTGTTATCGCCCCCTGTCCTGCCCCCCAAGTGTTTGGTGAAATTTATTTCGGCGGACACTTTGGCTGATGCCCTGGTATTGAAGAAAAAATAACACACGAAGAGGCTAACAGTCTTACTTATAATACGTGGTTTCATTCATTATATTCGTAACATAATGGTTTCATACACGTAGTTGCAACGGTACATAGGTGATTTTCACATAAAACAAAATAAAATGGCTCACGCCTACTTAGGAGGTTATCTAGGTAACCTCTTTGATTTCTTCCTACCATATCAAGGCAGCGTGCTACACTTGTGCTTTTATCCGTGGGCACTGGCGTCTTACTGGTAGTACTTCCTCAGGTGTTCTGCGTTCCATGCCCGGGGTACGATGGTGTCGTCCATGCGCGCCAGCTTGTAAGTGTTTGGGGGGATGCACTGAGCGACTTGGTAGGGTCCCTCCCAATTTGCCCCCAGCACTCCTGCACCTGGGTCTCGTGTGTTTGGGAGCACCTTCCTCAGCACTAGGTCGCCGACTCTGAAAGTTCTCTCTCGCACCCTCGAATTGTAGTACCTTGCGGCGCGTTGCTGGTATACTGCCACCCTCATCTGGGCTTTTTCTCTCTTTTCCTCCAGGAGGTCTAAGCTTTCGGTCAGGGCTGTGTGGTTGGCTTCGTCTTCATACGCCTGCACCCTGTGGGATATGACTCGCATTTCGACTGGGAGCACAGCCTCGCATCCATAGGCCAAGGAGAACGGGGACTCCCCAGTCGTCGTGCGTGGGGTGGTTCTGTAAGCCCACAGCACATTTGGTAGCTCATCTGCCCAGGCTCCTTTCATCTTCTCCAGCTTTGTCTTTAGGTTCTTCTTTAGGACCCTGTTGATGGCCTCCACTTGCCCATTGGCCTGGGGGTGTACCACTGCGGAGAAGCTCCTCCTTATACCTCTTTTCTTACAATATTCATCGAAGGCTCCTCCTTCAAATTGGGTACCATTGTCGGAAATAATTTTGTAGGGTACCCCATACCGGCACACAATGAATTTGTTGACAAAAGAGGTGATGTGCTTAGCGGTTATTTTCACAAGGGGTTCCGCTTCTACCCACTTGGTGAAATAATCTACTGCCACCACCGCGTACTTTGCTCCACCTCTACCTGTAGGAAGAGCGCCGATCAGGTCTATCCCCCAGATGGCGAAGGGCCAGGGGCTGGGCATGCTGGTCAGTTCGCTTGGGGGTCTTCGAGGGTAATTGGAGTGCCTCTGGCACTTGTCACATTTCGTGGCAAAGTCCTGCGCGTCTTTCTCCATGGAAGGCCAGTAGTATCCTTGTCTTACGACCTTCCTAGCCGTGGAGGGTCCACTTTCGTGGTTGCCGCACTCTCCCTCATGGATTTCTTGTAACACCTTCAACGCCTCCTCTCCTTCTACACACCGCAGAAGAGGCATGGAGAATCCTCTTTTGTAAAGGACCCCATCTACCAAGGCGTACCTCGCGGCCTTGTACACCAACCTCCGAGATTCGTTTTTATCCGCAGGCAAGACTCCTTCCTCCAGGTACTTCTTGATTGGCTCGGTCCATGATTTCTTTGGGACGCTGATCATGTGCACATCTACGTCTCCGATGCTGGGCTTTGGCAAGTACTCCACGGGTATTGATTCCAAGACGTCACCATCCTTGGTGGATGCCAGCTTTGCAAGTGCATCGGCATGGGTGTTCTTTTCTCTGGGGATTTGCTCTATAGTATATGCCACCATTCGCCCCAGGTAGCCCTTCACCTTCTCTAAATATGCTGCCATCTTGGGCCCCCTTGCCTGGTACTCTCCCTTTATTTGGCATACCACCAATTGCGAGTCACTGAAAATATGGAGGCGCGTTACTTTCAATTCCTGGGCTAGGCGTAGACCAGCTAAGAGCGCCTCGTACTCCGCCTCATTATTGGAGGCCTCGAACCCAAACCGGATTGCGCAGTACATTCTGTGTCCCTCGGGCCCAGTCATCATGATGCCCGCTCCTGATCCTCCTTCATTTGACGCCCCATCAACATGCAAACTCCACTTCTCTACATTTCCCAGTTCATCCTCCACAACAGGCTGCGCCCCTCCTTCACTCTGTCCTTCATTCGGCTGATGGGTGAATTCTACTATGAAATCTGCCAGCACCTGCCCATTTATGGAGGCCCTTGGGGTGTAGACAATATCAAACTGACTTAGCTCAATCGACCATTTCATTAGCCTCCCTGAGGTCTCTGGCTTATGTAAGACTTGTCTCAAAGGACTATCCGTTAAGACATCAATCGTATGCGCGTGGAAGTAAGGCTTCAACTTCCTCGACGCCACTACTAGCGCATAGGCCAGTTTTTCGATCTCTGGATACCGGCTCTCTGCGTCCACCAGACGCTTGCTGATATAGTATACAGGCTGTTGTTGCTTCTTCTCTCCCTTAACTAAGGCTGCGCTGATGGCATGCTCCGACACCGCCAAGTATAGGTACAGCTTCTCGCCCTTCTCTGGCTTTGCTAACAGGGGCGGCTTCCCCAGGTGCTCTTTCAACCTGACAAAGGCTTCCTCACATCTTTTATCCCAAGCGAACTTTTTGCTCCCTTTGAGGATGTCAAAGAATGGGAGGCACTTGTCGGTGGACCTCGAGATGAACCTGTTAAGGGCCGCCACCCTTCCTGTTAGGCATTGTACCTCCTTCTTATTCTTCGGCGGGCTCATTTCTATGAGCGCCTTTATCTTGTCGGGGTTGGCCTCGATTCCTCTAGAGTTGACCATGAAGCCCAAGAATTTTCCTGAGGATACCCCGAAGGTGCATTTGGCTGGGTTCAGTTTCATTCGATATTTCCTGAGCGTGTCAAACATCTCACCAAGGTCTTTGTTGAGTTCTGCAGCTATTTCGGTCTTCACCAGCATGTCATCCACATACACTTCCATATTCCTCCCTATCTGATTTGCGAACATTTTATTCACCAGCCTTTGATAGGTGGCTCCCGCATTTTTGAGCCCGAAGGGCATCACCTTATAACAGTAGAGCCCTTTGTCTGTAATGAAAGACGTGTGTTCCTCATCTGCAGGGTTCATTGGGATTTGGTTGTATCCCGAGTAGGCGTCCATAAAACTTAGTAACTCATGCCCCGCTGTTGCGTCTACTAACTGATCTATCCTGGGGAGTGGGAAGCTGTCCTTAGGACAAGCTTTATTCAAATTCGTGAAATCGACGCAAGTCCTCCACTTCCCGTTTGGCTTCGGCACGAGTACTGGGTTTGATACCCACACAGGATAGAAAGACTCACGGATGAACCCGTTGGCCTTCAATTTGTCAACCTCTTCCTTTAACGCTGCGTACCTTGTTGGATCGAGCGCCCGCCTCTTCTGCCTGACGGGCCTTGCTCCTGGGGAGATGTTCAGGTGGTGGCACATTACGCTGGGGTCTATGCCCACCATGTCCTCATGACTCCATGCAAACACGTCCAAATTATCCTTCAAAAATTTTATCAATTCTTCCTTCACGCCACCTTGTAGGCTTCTCCCTATCTTCAATTTCCTTAAAGGCTCCTCCGTCACCGTAGCCTCCTCTACTTCTTCTACCGGTTCGGCTCTTGCCTCATCCACGACCCGAGGGTCCAGCTCCTGCGGACCCCCTGTGGGCATGCTTATCGCCTCGTGTACCACCATGGCCATCGGCTCACGTGGCTTTGCAGGCGTGCGGAGTGAGGTGTTGTAACACTCCCTTGCTTCCTTCTGTTCTCCTTTCATACTCGCGATCCCTCCTGGGGTCGAGAACTTGACAACTAAGTGATATATTGAAGTTATGGCTTTCAATTCTCTCAGGGAGGGCCTCCCTAATACCGCGTTGAAAGCTGATGCGCAATCTACCACAACAAAGTTAGACATGATTGTGGTTTGGCGGGGCTGCTCCCCCATGGTAAGTGTCAACTCAATCATCCCAAGGGGTTGCACTGAATCCCCTGTGAATCCGTATAGTGACGACTGGCAAGGCTTTAGGTGACGAATGCCCAGTCCCATTTTTTCCAAAGCCGGGCGATATAGGATGTCTACTGAGCTCCCGTTGTCCACCAGGACTAGATGCACACGCATATTTGCCAACTGGACTGTCAGCACCAGCGGATCATTGTGGGGGAAGTGTACCCCCCGTGCATCTTCCTCAGTGAACGTTATTGAGTCGTTTTCCCCCTTGAAACTCTTCGGGGGTCGCTGTTCTAAACTCATGACACAGGGGGGCGGACTTCGTCGAGCCTCCCTTGCATATTTATCTCGTCCCTTCCGAGAATCTCCTCCAAATCCTGGGCCTCCAAAAATGGTGCGGACCTCCCCTTGTATTTCTGGGGCTCGCTCCTGTGCCTGGGGTGCTCTGGGCTCGTTTTCTGGCCTTTGCCTTTCTTTCTTGACATAACGGCCTAAGTGCCCCCGGCAGATGAGCTCCTCAATTTCCTCTTTCAAGTGGATGCACTCTGCCGTGGTGTGTCCAATGTCTTTGTGGTATTGGCAGTATTTACTGGGGTCCCTCTTGGACCGATCCTTTCTCATTGGTGGGGGCTTCTTGAAGGGCACTCGATCTTCGTTGGTGACGTAAATATGCTCCCTGGTGTCAGTGAGGTTCGTATAGTAAGTATAGGTCGCTGGCCTATGATCACCCCCTCGTTTGGTTTTCCTCTGCTGGTCATCTCTCGACCCCTCATACGTCCTCTTCTTCTTAGCTATATTCGGCCCGTCGTTAATTGGGGGCTTTGCGTGGGACTCCTCCTTTCCGGCCTTCAGGTTTGCGTGGCCATCCTCCACACGGATGTACTTCTGTGCTCTTTCATAGAAGTCGTCCAAGTCGGTGACTTCCCTCTTCAGCATGTTGTCCCACAACTTGCTCCCTGGGAGTACCCCAGCAGTAATGGCCATTTTTAACTCCCGGCGTGTCAGGCTCCCCCTTTCGCGGCCTCCATATTGAACCGGTGAATGTAGCTTTTTAGGCTCTCCTTTTCCCCTTGCTTCACGTTGGCTAAGCTGGTGCTTGGCATCGTGTAGTCCCGCACGGCATGGTGCTGCTGGAGGAACTCGTCAGAGAACTGCTGCCAGGACCTGATGGACCCCGGCCTTAGCCTTTTGAACCATTTGTAGGCGGGTCCTTTCAGAGTAACAGCGAAGCAATGGCACCTGGCGCCACTTCCAATCCCCCTCAATTTCATGAGATCATTAAACGCATCCAAGTGGTACTTTGGATCCGTGCTCCCTTCGTAAGGGGTCATGTTGGGCTCCTTAAAATTGGCAGGGAGCCGGATTGCCTGAATTTCTCGCACGAAGGGTGACTCGTGGTCGAATTCTTCCTCAAAGGCCTGGCCACCCGACGCGGTGACAATCTTGCTCCACAAGCTCCGCATCTCTGTGTCTAAGTCTTGCCTCCTTTTGCTGAGGGAGTCTCTTAGAGTGGACGGGCTAAGACCTGCCTTTCCCTTGCCTTCTCGAGGCGCCTCAGGGGGTGTGGTCCCTTTGCCTGCCCTTTTCCTGTTGATCTCCTCCCGCAAGTCTGGGGGCGTTCTCTTGGAGGTGACCTCATCCTCGCGTCGAGGGGCAGCAGTGCTTCTCGGCGTTGGCTTTTGGGCCTGCTTAGGCGGTTCGGGGTGATCACGTTGCTTCGTGCGGGGGGTGTTGCTAGTTGAGTGTCGGGTTCTTCCATCATCTACTGGCACAGTGGTCTCCACCCCACCCTTGCCCTTCTCCTTTCCATTCGGCAAGGTTATGCTGGATTTACCCTGCAGTAGGCCGTTAAGGACCTCTTGCATGTTCTCCAAGGTAGTTTCTAACCTTTGGTTTTTACGGTGGAGCTCACGTATCTCCTCTTCGTAAAATCGGGACTTCGAACTCGAGCTCACGGAGTGGACCCGGGGGTGTTTGTCCGGCCTATGGGTAGAAGGGCCCGGGTCTTGCCGGCCGGAGTTCGGTGCCCGCGGTGGTTTCGGAGGAGGGAACTCATCAGCGTGCACTGGTGGTGCTCTGGGAGGACTCCCCCCGGGTGGAGCAGCCGGTGATGAGGCCACCCTGTCTCTTCCTTGAACCTCAGGGTCTTTCGGGGGCTCCACGTCCCTGGGTGGAGGAGCGTCCTTCATGGAGGCCTTCAGCTGGACTCCGTTTAAGTGAACTTCGACCTCCTGCGTCTCCCTTAGTCGCTTCGAGCGTCTCGGCATCTTCTTCTTGTCGGAAATAATGGTGGAACAGTAGCTTAAAACTAACGTTCCCACAGACGGCGCCAAACTGTTGACGGTGAGAACTCGTCAACGAAGTTAAGTTGGAAAAATTATCGAATTGAAATTGCTAATTCGAAAGCTATGAAAACTTGAACAATGACTCAAGAACGATGGAATAACAACAATGGAGAATTCAGTATCTCATTCACACTAATGCCTCCGCTACAGTAAAATTTCCAACCTCCTTTCAGGTGGCCTTGGAATTCAATTTATAGTAGGCTCTAACGGCCTTAGGTACATAGTGGTCCAGGGGACCTAGAGGTACAAACGTACTGTACTAGGGAAGTGGCTTCAGAGGTTGTGGCTGTACATCCCGTACAGGAGCAGGTGTCAGGAGGATGTCTCCACTACTTGTCTGTACCCCTTCCTGAGGCGTGGTAGCAGGCGTGGTGGCGCAGGATGTAGTGGTGTCGGCTCTGACCCATGGCCGTAGACGTACGGACCACGATCCTCGCTGGCATTGGCATCCGTACCTAGTACCCGATCGTACAAATATGTCTCATTCGACTCGTTCTGGATCTACTAAGCATAGGGACTTTGAGGTTGTGAAAAAGGGGATCTTTGGTGTCCGTATTGGCCGTGGCGTTGAATAGGGGTCTTGGGCCCATGCGCATCAAATCACGGTGTGTCGGCCTCTTGAGAAGATGGCGGGCTGGTGGACCTCCCGGGGCGCGCGCGCGGGACCTTGCGTGGCCTCGCGCACGGGGCGCCATTGGCGGCCTCGCAGCCTCCCTCGGCCCCGCGCATGGGCATGGTAGGAGTGGCCCAAGGGCCTCGCTGAATAGGGCGCCTCGCCCTATGGTGGCCTCGCGGAACAAGGCATCTTGCCCCTAGCGTGGCCTCGCTACATAAGGCACCTCGCCCTCTAGGATGGCCTCGCGGAACAAGGCATCTCGCCCCCTACGATGGCCTCGCTACATAAGGCGCCTCGCCCTCTAGGATGGCCTCGCGGAACAAGGCATCTCGCCCCCTACGATGGCCTCGCTACATAAGGCGCCTCGCCCTCTAGGATGGCCTCGCGGAACAAGGCATCTCGCCCCCTACGATGGCCTCGCTACATAAGGCGCCTCGCCCTCTAGGATGGCCTCGCGGAACAAGGCATCTCGCCCCCTACGATGGCCTCGCTACATAAGGTGCCTCGCCCTCTAGGATGGCCTCGCGGAACAAGGCATCTCCCCCCCTACGATGGCCTCGCTACATAAGGCGCCTCGCCCTCTAGGATGGCCTCGCGGAACAAGGCACCTCGCCCCTTGATGGCCTCGCGGGAGGCGACTTGGTGGCCTCGCGGAAGAGCATTCTCGCGAGACGGGGCGGTCTCGCGGATCAGGGGGGGCCTCGCCACTTGATGGCCTCGCGGGAGGCGACTTGGTGGCCTCACGGAAGAGCATTCTCGCGAGACGGGGCGGTCTCGCGGATCAGGGGGGGCCTCGCCACTTGATGAGATTATGAGCATCAACATATATTATGTGAGGATTCCATTTATCTAGGAGGTGTAATTTCACTCTTCAATTTACATTATTTTCTAGATTTTATTTAATATTTGTATTTTTAAGATTTGCCTTCATACTATGCATGTGATTCTTGAGTGTTGACTTTTGGTATAGACATTTATAAATCATCTTTTCAGGTCCAAATTGTTTCTTTGGAGTATATAAGACTACCCAAAAAGTTAGGGAGCATTTGGGGATGTTTTGAGACAAGTTTGGAGCTCTAAGTCAGTGGGATCTACGTTGCGTCACCTCCCAGAGGTGACACATCGTTGGTCCCATGAAGGACTTCACAGGCGACGCATTGACTGCTTCTAGGTGACGCGTCGCTTGGGCGGTCCATACAGGACATGTTTTTGGCTCCAAAATTCAAATTAAAATTCTCTAATCTCATTAGTTTAGTCTAATGAGGGTTCCTATGCTATTTAAAGGGGTCATTTGAGTTAATTGGTGAATTGACCACTCAACTCTCTCTCTCACTAAAATCCTCTCTCTCTCTCTCTCCCCAACTTTCAAGATTACTAGTTTTCTCCAAGATCTTCATCAAGAAAACTTGATTTTCATGAAGATTCAAGGCTTGTGAATCTCAATCCCATTCCATTGTAGTAGCTTCAAACAATCTCAAGAAGGAGGCTAGGGATAGAGATTTTTGGAAAACAAATATTAATTTGTGTCAATTCTTTATTTCATTTTGTGATTCACATAAAATCATGGACTTGTGATTTTATGTACCAAGGTTCTTCAACACCAAAGGTCATCTCTATCACTTGTTTTATTTTGTGTTATGTTGATTGTATTATTCTTCCATTAGAGTAGAGATTATCATTTATTGATTCTTTGAGTTGTAATTTACAAAGCTTGGTTTATAGCCTCAAATCCAAACAGTTTGAGAGTATTAAGAGGATACTCCTAAAATAGTTGAAGAGCAACATCTATTGCCTAGAAAAAGCCAAAGGCTCAAAGATTTGAGATCAAGTGAGAAGTGCTCTCAAGTAGAGACACTGTATCTTGTAGAAGGAAAAAATGAGGAGGTTACATGACAGTATCCTATAGTACTTCAATTAGAAGATGATCCCAAAACTTTCAAAGAAGCTATGTCCTCAAGAGACTCCGCCTTTTGGAAGGAGGCAATAAATGATGAAATGAATTCAATTATGTCTGACCATACTTAGGAATTGGTTGATCTTTCAAAATGGTCTAAACCAATTTGGGTGCAAATGAGTATTTAAAAAGAAATACCATACCGATTGACACCATACAAACATTTGAGCCTAGAGTAGTGGCCAAGGGATTCAAACAAAAAGAGGGAATAGATTACCTTGACACATATGCACCGGTAGAAAGAACCAGTTCTATTATATTGTTATTTGTCTTATCATCTATATATAATCTTTATGTTCACCAAATGGATGTCAAAATGACATTCCTAAATGAATATCTCGAGGAAGAGGTCTATATGGAACACACGGAGGGTTTTGTTCTTCAAATAAATGAAAATAAATTGTGTAGGCTTGTCAAATCATCATATGGTCTGAAACAAGCTCCAAACCAATGGCATGAAAAGTTTGATAAAGTCATTGTTTCAAATGAGTTTAGACACAAAAACGTGGACAAGTGCTTATACTCTAAAACTTGTGATGACTATGTCATATCAGTGTTTCTTTATGTAGATGATATGTTGATTTTGAGTAATGACATGAGAGGAATAGTATAAACAAATAGGTTTCTATCTTCTAACTTTAAGATAAAGGACATTGGAGAGGTCGATACCATACTAGGTATCAAAGTTAGAAGAAATAGTGGGGGTTTTGTTTTAAGTCAAGCCCATTATGTCGAGAAAGTGCTTGACAAATTTAGTCAACTCAAAATCAAAGAGGCAAATACACCATTCGATTCAAACTTAAAGCTTTAAAAGAAAGAAGGAAGTTCAGTGGCTCAATTGGAATATGCAAGTGCAATAGGGAGCCTAATGTACGCCGCTCATTATACTAAAACGGACATTGCATGTGCAGTTAGTAAACTTAGTAGGTTACTAGCAATCCAAGTATCCAGTATGTTGGTATTAAATAGAATAAAATTAGGGACATAGTGGAAGGTGGGGAGGAGGGATTTAAAAAATCATTAATACCAGTCAGGATCAATACATATATCTATACATTAAATTAACACATACAAGAAAAAAGAGATTACCTCTTGGAGCCTATCAAGATTCCTTGAGTCTTTTAGTATAATCAACGATCTTCCTATCCAATGAAGACTCACACCCTAACCTTCCACGTTGTTTCTCTAACATACAAAGACGTGTGTGGGCACGTAGGATTCACATGTTGATTATTTTGGCTCTCTAGAAGTTCTCAGCACATTAGATCTAGACAGTTTGGAGAAGAGAGAAGGCTTGTAGAAATTTCTAGAATTTTCAGGCCTAGAAAATTCTACTGATACTTTTTCTGAGAGATTCTGGTAACAAAGTTAACAACTCATTAAAACGATCGCTTCTCTTTTTAATTTTTAAAGATAAATAAAACAATTTTATTTCTCTTGAAATTTATTAGTTCATACTGATGAATTATCTTTTAATTTTAATTATTTATTTAAATCAAATTTAAAATTAATAATTCAATAATAAATTTGAAATTCAAAATTCAAATCTTAGGGATAGTGTAACACCTAAAGTGGGGCCACTGTATGACCCCCCCCCCCCCCCCCAATTTTTCTCATATGTTTGTTTAATTAATTTTAAGAAAATATATTTATTCCCAAAATAAATATCAATTAATTCAAAATGTACCTTATCTTAAAAACTATCAGTTTGAATAATTATTTATCTTACAATAAGATAATAATTAACTCTCTCAAATATTAATCCAAACACTGATTAATAATTATTTTAACTAACATAAAGTTTTTCATATAAAAACTAATTAATTGCACATAATTATACATGTTGACGCAGTTTTTCACCAACAGTGAATTAAGAAAATAACGAGGATGAATTAGTGCTTGATGGTAAACCGAAGTAAGAAAATAACTCTCAAGAACATTGGTCTTTTTACGTGGTTCAGTGGTTAAAATCCACCTAGTCCACGAGTCTATATTATTGCTGCTTTTCTCTCTCTATTTTGACAGAGTTTCGGTATTACATAATAATCGTTCCTTTTCCTGTCCAATATTCTCAGTATTTATAGAGAAATTCCTTGGACAGGTTTGGGTAACCCCGTGAGCCAATCACAGATTTGTGTATTTATTACATTTAATATAAAATATTCCCATTTATACTAAGATATGATGTGATCATGAAATAAATAGTCTTCTAATATCTGGGACATTAAATATTACAGGCTAGCCATAAACAGCTGTATACAGTATCCTGGTCTTAGGGGATCCATTGATACGCCATATCTTCAAATTACCCCGACGTGGATATTCCATCGAGCTTGTACTGAGGAGGTCGTGGCTTATAATGGACGTGGCTTATGAATATTATAAGCTAGCGCTTCATAATTTATGCATCCCTAGCTCATACAACCATCATGAAAATCGTGCTGTCTATATGGAAAGTACATGGACTCCTTGGCTATTTCTTCAATGCATTTATTTGCCAGTTGCACACGATCTGAGTGACAGACCCGTGCTGAAATTAGGATACACATTTGCCCCACTAGTCCCTGCTCGTGGTTTATGACGTCACCTTCTGACCTACACAGTAGGGACTTTTAGACTACTATAGCAATAAACCATGCTTGCCCACTACTTGAGTACTGAACACGTGGAACATTACAATTGGCCTCTGTTCGGGTTTCGAGGACTGCAATAATTTTCTTGTCAACTTTTTGCCGCCGTTTTATCCTTTGAAACATAGCCCTTAGATCTTATATTGATCAAATCAGATGGCTCAAATTGATTTGTGTTGTTTACGTATAAATAGGGTAGACAATTTCCACAATTCATCACCTTTTATTTGAAATCTTTCTTCATTTTCTTTCTTCTATGTTTTCAAACCCTTCTTCCTTCCCAGAGAACAGAGACCCAAAAAACCTTTTGTTGCACAATCTCTCTGAAACCCAGTTGCTCAATTACTCAGGAGTTTTTCAGGAACTCTCCCTCGCGAAATCTACTCATTCTATCGACAAATACACTGTAAGTCTTATCATTTTGAAGAAACTTTTCTTTACAGATTTCTGTGTTTCATTTACCATGCTCACCCATGCTTCATCGTAGTTTATATTAGGTTGTTTTCTCAATGTTTTTGGCACATAGGCTTCAACTTTAGGTTTATTGAGAAGGTTTAGAATATCTCCTAAAACTATGACATTCACAAAATAGGGTATTTTCTGGGTAGATTTGGGTAACTTATGGCAAATTTTAGGAAATACCCATTCGAGTTATAGAAGATGAAAGGTTAGGGTTCAAAAATCAGATTGCTTAGGGAACACGTTTCTTGGGTGGTTTTTCTCTAAACTGCCCCCAAGGATAGTAGTGGCCGGATTTTCTGACACACGGATCCCTACATGTCAGAGGTCTGTTAAGAAACCGAGGTGTGTAGCATAGGGTAGCGCGTGGAATCACGCAACGGGCTAAGGCTAACTCAGCTTGTATATCATAGATATCATTCTCCACCGTACACCCATGTCATAACCTTTACAAAATCTTAGATCACCTACTAAGTGACTCGTCATTCTTGTTCGTTAGGCAATCTAATGGCACCCAAGAAGAGTGTACCCAAGAAGAGCGTACCCAAGAAGAATACGCCTGGCTCGTCTTCCCAACAAACCAACAAGGGAAAAGAGATCGCCTCTAAATCTCCTCTTCCTCATTTCGGCCCTGTGGTGGAGAGGGAGATCGTGATTGACCCCAACGTGTTCTTTGAGGTAGAGACAATCGTCTCCAAGATCACGACCCAAGGAAGGGTCAATAAAATAATGCTAAGTCACAATATAGAGGTCAGGTCCGGGGTCCTCATTACCCGACGTCCGTTCGAAGGAGAACGGAGCTGCGCGCCCCTCCAGGACGACTTCGCGGCCTAGAGTGACGAGCACTTAAAGGTGGAGGCCTTCCTTCCCCTAGAGCAATATTTTGCTGATTTCCTCAACTATATGAAATTGGCACCACTTCAGCTCCCCCCAAATTCATACCGATTTCTGGCAGGGCTGAAATATCTCTTTTTGAAGCACGAGTGGGAGGTCCCCACTCCGGAAGATATTTTATATTTCTTCTTCCTTAAGGCTAGCCCAAAGCAAAAGGGACGAGGTGATGGATTCTACTACCTCACCAGATTCCCGAACTCCACTTCATTCATCGAGCTCCCAAGCCATCCCAATGACTACAAGGATCAACTCTTTATGTTGGATGGGTTCTGAAACTGTGAGCATCGATACTTCAACCATCCTCGTAAGTCTTTTTTCTTTTAAGACATACTCTTTATGTAGATGCTAAATGATTTTTTTTTTGTAGCCATATTTGCGAGGACAGAGAAGTCTGCGACCCTCGGGGGTCAGTATGACACATTTTCCGGGCTCAAGCCTCACGAGAAGGATTATCGCCAACTCGTGAATGATGTCACGATGCTGGCATGCCAATTCATCGGTGAAGGCCAGACTTTGGCCTTAAGAAGGACACGGACTAACCTTCCGATAGTCCACGAGCTCCCGCCTCCCCAAGAAGGAGACCCTGAGACTGCTGAAGGCGAGGAACAAGAAGAAGATGAAGTACGTCTTGTACAAAAGAGGCGGGCTCCCAAGGCTGCTCGGGGTCTTGACCTAGAACAAGCTGCATCAGGGGCAGCAGCCGGTCCCTCTGGCCAAGGTAACTCATATCCCTATAGGGAATTAGATAGGGATGTCGCCAACTTTAGGCTAGTTAGATTTAACCCAAATCAGCTCGTCCATCGCCACCCTAACAATCCAGACCGTAACATAACCCTGCTCCAGTGCATGGACCATTTAGTGTTGCGCCATGATATGGGTTACCCTAAGGGCATTGTTGTTGTAGATAATACATTAACCTTTAGGTCATCCATTTTTTAGGAGTATGGGACCAATCTCAAGTCCTGGCCTTCTTTGCTCTAGGGCACCTTTGCCTTTGGATTTAGGCAATATGTAGACAAGTGTAGCCCCGAGGTAGAGCTTGAGCCCGAACCTCCTATAATCCATGAAATTTTAGACTTAGATTCCCCTTCTCCTCTAGTAGTCCCCAGGGCGGAGGTCGTGATAATAGACTCTTCCCCCAGCCCGAAGGGTAAGACCTTTATTTATTTCTTTTGTGTAAGTTTCCAACTTTACTTTTGAATTAACTCCCTTCTTATTCTTTTCAGGTGAAGAGATGTAACGATCAGGAGCTCCTTACCTCCGCACAGCTTTCCAGGGGGGAAAATCCAGCTTGAGTCCTGTCATAAAGAAACCCCAGTTTACAAAGAAAACGCCTCATGCGGTAGGAAACACCTCCAAATCCCCTACTAAGGGGAAAGGTACGAGCTCAGCAGCTCCGGGTTCCACTGTGACAAAGAAAAGGATTCCTCCTCCTCCAACTCCTCCTCGGTTTGCATCTGCTCGGGATCAAGTTATTCAAGTTGATCCCCCAGCTCCTCTTGTCCCCACTGCTACTGTGCGCATCCCAGTCAATCCTCAGGATCTGGAGAAGATCCCTGATACCTTTTGAGGGACCCCTTACGAGACGGCGAACCACATGGTGGAGCACGTCTATAAAGCCAACCTGAGGGATCTGAGGATGATAGAGAAACGGAGCCCAGAGAACGTCCTGGAGACAGCCTTGGGGATGACACTCACAGTAAGATATTGTTCCTTAGTGAATTTATTCTTTTCATTTTTCCCAAGTATGCATCTAACTTGTCACTTTATTTTGCAGTCAGCCCTGGCTCAGCACTGCAGTATAGCCTGAGCTAGGGCTAGGAATGATGAACTCCAGGCTGAGCTCCAAGACCGCCCTGACCGCTTCTCAAGAAGGCGAGCAAACTGCCAAAGCTGCCTTTGCAGCTGCTCAAAAAGGCGAGCACAATGCCAAGGCTGCCCTTGCATCGTCTCAAGAAAGCGAGAAGGCCGCAAAGGTTTCCTTGACTGCTCTCCAGGTCGAGGTTGCTAAGGCCAAAGCAAAGCAGCTAGAGGCCGAGGCTGCGGTTAAGGAAGGGAAAGCGGCCTCATTGTCTACCATAGAAGACATGTTGTATCATTGCTGGGCATTTAACCAGGATGGAGACTTCTCTTTCATGGCTCCCGAGGTATGGGATCCATACCTCGAGAAATTCAATGCCCAAATCTTGCACTGCGGGCGAGCAGGAGATTGAGGAGGTCACATCCTCAAAACGCCTTGGAGGGGCTTGATGAAGCCTTTTTTTTATGTATGTTTGTAAACAATTTCCCTTGGGCTAGTTCGAGGTTTTTATCCTCGGGACAACTTGAATTTTAATTCATATATCTAACTTTTAATCTATTTTTCTTTCCCTTGATTATCCCTCATGTTTATGCTTTCTTATACTTGCACATTCGAGATTTTAGGAATCGATCATTAGATCGGGATAGATATTTTAAGGTTGGTTATTTTCAAATTTAATGTGTTGATTTATATCGTACCTGTTATGTGTCAGGCCTTGGACCCAGTTATATCCAGGGTTTTAAATATTTCAAACTTAGTTCGCGTTAGGTTTATTGACATCTAGAGCTTCTGGGAAAGCCATCGAATATTCAATTTTTTCTAACTTCTAAGTTTTGTATCTGGTTGTATCTAGGATTTTAAATGATTTGAACTTAGTTCCTGCTAGGTTTATTGATGCCCCAAGCTCTTTAAAAGTCGTCGAATAATTAATATTCCAAGCTTCTAAGCTTCTGACATGGTTGTATCCAGAATAGTTTTATACCTGGTTGTATCCAGGATTTTTGGTAGAATCACCTTGGGTTATATGCCCCCAAGCAACCAGAATGTAAAGACTTTCTTGGTTTCTTTCACAAACATTAATACACGAGCTAATTGATAAATAACCTTATAAAGAAAAATTATTTAAAAACACGCTAACAAGAAAAATTATATAATAATCCCCCGTTATTTAATTAAATGGCTTTTATAATTAAACCTTACATAAATTATTGGTAATACTATTGGTAATACTTCTTCAAGCGCATGGCATTCCAGGTTCATGGGACTACTTCTCCACTAAGCCGAGCTAATTTGAAAGTTCCCTCGCGCAAGACTTCCACGATCTGATAAGGTCCTTCCCAGTTCGGGCCTAAAGCGTCATCCTTAGGATCCTTGTTTGCCAAAAAGACCCTTCGGAGAACTAGGTCGCCCAATCCAAAACTACATCTTTTGACCTTAGAATTAAAATACCAAGTGATTTTCTGTTGATAGTGCACAAGCTATAACTGTGAATCCTCTCGCTTTTCATCGATCAGGTCAAGAGACGCATTAAGTAACTCATCATTCTGTTCCTGGCTGAATGTCCTTAGTCTGTGCGTGGATACCTTTGCTTCGACGGGAAGAATGACCTCACTTCTGAAGGTCAAGGAGAAAGGAGTATGTCCCGTGGAAGTCCCAAAGGAGATGCCTAAAGTACTTGTGGGAGCTGCTCGGGTCATACTCCTTTGGCCTCATCTAACATTTTCTTAAGGCTCGCCTTTAGGGTCTTATTCACAGCCTTGACTTGTCCATTGGCCTGTGGATATGCAATCGAAGAAAAATTTTTAATAACTTCATGCTTTTCACAGAAATCGATGAAGAGATCTTTGTCAAACTGGGTTCCATTATCTGATACGATCTTTTTAGGAAGCCCAAATCGGCATACAATGTTTTACACCACAAAGTCCAGGACTCTCTTTGAAATGATGGTTGCCAAAGGCTCGACTTCTACCCACTTCGTAAAATAATCAATTGCCACCACCGTGTAGCGAATTCATCCCTTTCCCATAGGTAAGGATCCTATTAAATCATTGCCCCATACTACAAATGGCCACAGGGATGAGATCATTGTCAGCTCGACTAGAGCAGCTCAGGCGACTGTGGCGAAGCGCTGGCATTTGTCGCATTTTTAAACATGGGAGATGGAGAATTTTGTTAAAGTGGGCCAAAAACAACCCTGCCTTAATATTTTTAAAGCTAGGTTTTCCCCCTCATCATGATCTCCACAAAAGCCTTCATGCACCTCTTGCAGGATGGTTTTAGCCTCCTCAGGCAGAACACACCATAGGAGAGGCAGTGAATGACCACGTCGGTATAATGCACCATCCACTATCACATACCTCGGAGCTTGATAGAGTATTTTTCTCGCGTCCTTTCTTTTCTCAGGTATTCCACTATGGGGGTCATCCAGGTCGGCCTTGTGTCAATCATCTCGACCTCTACCATTTTTTCTGCCATGCTTGGATTCTCCAAGAATTCCACTGGTACTACGTTTCAAGCCTCAGCTTCCTTGGTGGTGGCAAGTCTTGCCAAAGCGTCAGCATTAGAGTTCTGCTCGTGAGGTATCTGCTCAACAATACTATATTCAAACTCTGATAGCTCTCCTTTTACCTTAGCTAGATAAGCCGCCATCTTGGTACCTCACGCTTGATATTTCCCCAACACTTGATTGACCACGAGCTGGGAATCGCTATAACACTAGACGACCTTTGCTTTCAATTCCTTTGCCACTCTAAGCTCGGTTAACAAAGCTTCATACTTGGCTTCATTGTTTGATGCTTAGAATCTGAATCTTAGCACTGTATGGAATCGATGCCCCACTGGAGAGATCAATATGATCCCAGCTCTGGATCCATTCTCGTTAAATGAGCCGTCCACAAATATTCTCCACAACTCTTGCACCAGCTCCTTCAAAAGCTCCTTTTGAAATCTGGTACATTCAGCCACAAAATCAGCAAGGGCCTGGCTTTTGATTGAGGTCCATGGTGTGTACAATACCTCGAACTATCTAAGTTCTACTGTCCATGTTAAAAGACATCCCGACGCTTCAGGTTTTTGCAATACCTGCCTTAGAGGTTGGTCGGTCATGACATGGATTGAATGGGACTGTAAGTGTTATATTATTTTATAATATAATGTAAAATTATGTTATATTATAATATAATGTTTTAGATTAAATAAATGTGACAAAGTGTGTCACATATTGTAACACATAATAGAGAGTTACAATATTTAGATATATGAGATATATCCAAATAATGTAACATATTTGGTGTTACAAATTTGTAACCTCCAAATATTACCATTTATTGTGTAAATTGTTGTTACACAACATTGAGATGAATTTCATAAAGCCATATGTGATATGGCTATTACAGATATGATTTTAACCCCAATAATGTGTTTTGGGAGTTACAAAATCATTTGGGAGGGTTTGGAACCGTTTGGAAAAACAGCACATTTTTTGTGCTGAATTTGGTCACTGGCCGCGGCCACCAACATTCAATGGCCGCGGCCTGTGGGTCAGAGACCAGTGGCCGCGGCCACAGGCCAAAATTGACCAAAATTTTTAGTTTTTTCAATCTTTGTTGAACGGCTCAAAAAACCTAAATAACTCCCAAATCTCATTTTTAATTCCATATTAATCAAATTAAACATTGGTAACAGCCATGGGAGTTGGTGGAATTTGAAATTCAAAGGGTGTCTCTAAACTCTATAAATAGGAGCCTATAGCTCACTTGTAAGACACAACATTTCTATCCATTAGAGCACTTGGCTAGAAACACCTTGAGGCTTGATAATTCCAGAAAGCTTTTCCAATATCTGAGAGAGATCCCTTAGTGCTTGAGTTAGGGGGAAATAAGCTTTTGGAGAAAGGTTTTAAACCTTGTTCAAGTTGGTGATCCCCAACCCTCTTCACTTAGGTTGTGTAAGTGAGAGTTTACTTGTGTTTCTATTCTTCTTTTTATTCTATTGTTTTTCTTCTTATTCTCTTGTTCTATTTACTTGTATATTTTGTTTAAGAGTTGTAATCTTTTCTTTTGGTCCAAACACTTTATTTTACTTGTAATCTTTTACTTAGAGTTGTATTCTCACTATTCTCTTCTTCTTCATCATCTTCTTCATTTCCTTTGGTTATTTGTAATTTTCAGTTATAGAGTTGTAATCTTATTCAATCAATCATTATTTATTTGTAATATATTGCATAGAGTTGTAATATTATCAATTTCCATTGAGGCAATTTATATTTTCCTTACAGTAAGTATGGTCTAAGCTTCCTGAAGCTAATATCAAGCAGAAATCTATCTTTTCTATCAATGGATACCGTGATTCAGCCCCAAGAAGTCTTTTGCTTATATAGTACACCGGCTTTTGAGCACGGTCTTCTTTCCGAACTAACACGCCGCTAGCTGCATTTTCTGTCACAGCCAAATATAGGATCAGGGGCTCTCCAGATATAGGCTTAGACAATATTGGGGGTTCGACCAAATGCATTTTTAGGGCGAGGAATGCCTGCTTGCACTCATCAGTCCATTCAAATTTCTTATTTCCTCTGAGCAAGTTGTAAAAGGGTAAACACTTATCAGTGGACTTTGAAATAAATTGGTTTAGCGCCGCCACTTTTCCAGTCAAGCTATGAACTTCTTTACGCGAGCTGGGCGAAGGCATCTCCAATAATGACCTGATTTTCTCTGGGTTCGCCTCTATCCCCCTTATATTTACTATGAATCCCAGAAAATTTCCCGACGCTACTCCAAAAGTACATTTCTGGGGATTTAGCCTCATATTGTATTTCCTCAAGATTTCAAAACATTCTTTTAGATCATAAACATGGTTATCGGCAGTCTTGGATTTGAATAGCATATTGTCGACATAAACTTCCATATTTTTCCCGATCTGATCAACGAACATTCTGTTATCTAACCATTGGTATGTAGCCCTGGCATTCTTTAGTCCGAAGGGCATAACTTTATAACAGTATACATTCATTGGAGTCATAAAGCTAGTATGCTCCTGATCTGCATGATTCATCGCGATCTGGTTATATCCAGAGTACGCATCCATAAAGGACATGAGCTCGCGTCCCGCGATGGCGTCTACCAACTGATCAATTCTCGGCAATGGGAAGCAGTCCTTAGGAAAAGCTTTGTTCAGGTCGGAGAAATCGATGCAGGTCCGCCACTTTCCATTCGACTTTGGTACCAGGATAGGATTCGCGACCTAGATCGGGCATTTTGTTTCACGAATGAACCCGCACTTTAATAATCGAGCTACTTCTTCTTCCAATGCCTCAGCTCGGACTATTCCCAAACATCTCTGTTTTTGGGATTTTTCCGGCACGCTTTTATCCAAGTTTAGGATGTGCATGATCACACTCAGGCAAAAACATCTAGATTCCCTTGCAGAAATTTAACCAGCTCTTTTTTCCTATCATCGCCAAGATTTTTTCCAATCTTAACGACTCTTGAAGCATCTGTGGGATCTATTTTTACCTCCTCGAGCTCCTCAATAGCTTGGAGCATTGACCTATCCTCGCCCATTCGTGGATCGATGTCATCATTTGGGGCGATGTCTCTATCCTTTGTTCCTTGAGGTTCTTCCATCCCGGAGGCAGCTTCCACCTCCTGGGACTCCTCACCTTCGTCACTTATGGCCATTGCTTGTTGCCCGAGTTGTGATCTTCCCTTCATGGAAATTCTATAACATTCCCTGGCAGCGAGCTGATCGCCTCTGACAGTGCATATTTCCGCAGATGAGGGGAATTTGATTTCCAGGTGGTGGATAGAGGTTATGGCTTCAAACGCCATCAACGCTGGTCGCCCCAAAATTGCATTGTATGCGGCTGGACAATCGATGACCACGAACTTGAGAAGCTTGGAGACTGTTTGTGGACCTTCACCCAATGTTACCAATAACTCGATTATTCTGATAGCTGCCGACCCTTCACCAGAAAACCCATATAGAATCATGGAGGTTGCCTTCATCTCAGCTACAAACAATCCCATTTTTTCTAAGGTGGACCTAAAGAGTAGATTCAAGGAACTCCCATTATCTACTAGTGTCCTCCTAACTCTCTGGTTGGCGAGCTGAACGGTTATGACCAGAGGATCATTATGTGGGATTGGACATGGCTGGCATCTTCCTCTGTAAAACTGATCGATTGTGTTTTCCAATCGCTGCTGCTTTGACAACCGTTGCTCTGGGACAAACTCTACTCTATTATGAGATTTTAGCTCGTTGATATACCTCTTCTGGGCACCTCTGCTCGTGCCTGCCAGATGAGGTCCTCCCGAAATGGTTGCTATATCTCCTCCTATTATCGGAGGAGGATTGTCCTGATTCACCTGAGCTCCGGTTTGATTCACTGGAATTTCCGAAGCTGATAGAGCATTTTGTCCAACAGGTTGACTGGAAGTTGCCCAATTCTAGTCGTACTGAGCCAAAGGTCCTGTCTTGATGAGAGTCTCGATCTCATCCTTCAGGTGTCTGAAGTCATCAGTATTATGATCGATATCATTGTGGAATCGACAAAATTTCAAAGAATCTCTCTTTGCCCTTTGATTCTTTAACGGTTCTGCTTTCTTCCATGGAAGGCGAGCAGAATTTTCCAAGAAGATGCGTTCTCTAGTATCTGTGAGATCAGTATATGTTGTGTAGACCGGTTTAAATTTCTCCATGAACTTGTTTTTCTTTGTTCCATTCTAGTCGCCCTCACCATTTCCCTTTCTCTTATTATTTCCCCCTCATAGCTACTACATCTGTTACTGCTCTAACGGGCTGGACAGGGACTTGATTGGTTCCTACGATAGAAGTTCGCGCCTCTTCTAGGTTTACCCACCTTTGAGCTCGGTTTAAGAACTCATCCACAATACTAACTCATTTCCTCTGTAGCTCTTGCCACAGGTCACCTCCAACAAGTATTCCCGTCCTCATTGCAATGAGCTTAGAACTCTCGTCGGCGCAGCAACATTGACAAACCTACTCAGGTATGCTTTCAACGGTTCACCGGACTGTTGCTTTACATTTTCCAGAGAGTCAACTTTAATCCTAGCTACTTGAGAATCCCTAAATGCTCTTTTGAAATCAGAGGAAAAACTCTTCCACAAGCTGATTGAATGCCTCTAGTATTGTTTGAACCACTGCCTAGCTGGCCCAATCAGAGTCGAGGGGAATATTAGGCATCTTAGCTCTGGCTCGATGTTGTGGGCCATCATCATGGTGTTGAGCATCCCCAAGTGGTCAGATGGATCTCCATCTTCGTCAAACTTTGACAAATGTGGCATCCTGGAACCCTGTGGATATGTAGTTGCAGCAATATTCGGGGCGAAAAGCTCGAGCTCATCCTCTAAATTGCACTCATCTTTCTCTTTTTCTGACAGGAGCCTTTTCATTAGCTCCTCCATCTGAGCTAACCTTTCGAGGGTTTGGTCTCTAGTTCCTTGGTTATTCTAGGGCTGTTCAACAGCTCCCATCCTATCATACGCGTTCGGCGGGTTGTTGTCCCTCCAAGTTTGGGCTTTATTTTGTGGGACATTCCCGTTATCACGTACTTCAAAAGAACCTCCCCCTTGACGAGTGTAACTAACTCCTTCATTTCGGGGTGAATTTCTTCTCTGTGAATTTAAGCAGTCTCGCAGATCAGGTTGCAGATTGAATCAAGGACTCTGAGCCGAACTCAGGTGATTTCTCAAATCGCCTTCGGACCTACCACTTTGGTGGATTTCAGTCCAATAACTTCCATTAGCGAAGCTTACTGCTCGCGGTTGAGGCTGAGGATCTGGACTATTGACACGTGTCCGCGGGACATAAGTTGGGGCAGATGGAGGAGGATTTCTCCTGCTGTCCCCATAAGCAAGAATGTCTCGCACGGACGGAGGAGGATTTCTCCCACTGTTCCTATAAGCAGGAATGTTTCGTGCAGAATGAGGCAGTGTCGGATGTCTTATGGGTGATGGGGGATGCCTGACTGGCGAGGCAATTCTTTTCCAATCAGGGCGAACTAAATTAGCCTGCGGTCGCTCTGCCCCACCATTTCTGGCTCTATGCACCTGGCGATCCAATCGTGACGCAAGAGGGTAGGTCGGAACATTTGTCTCTGTGACCCTGCTCCGTTTCCTCCTCGTGGGTTACCATGGGTATTCCCATGCACATGCGATGGTGGTACCAAACTTGGGGTCACGGTTCTAACCGATCGACTGACCTGCCGATGACCCCTGGGAGGGCCACTAGGCTGAGCATTTTGGCGATCTCACGCTGTGGGCACAAAACTTGGGGTGGCAGTTTTGACTGACCGAATTGGTTTGGATCGGTTATTCCTGTGGGACTTATGAGACCCACTTTGCCTCTTTCCGACATTAACGTCGGTTGCAAGAGGGGGTAACCGAGCCAAAACCTCCTTGATTTGCCTGTTTGCCTTAGCAAGATGGCTCATTAACTACATGTTTTCCAGTTCTACTGTAGTTAAGTAGTCTGGGTTTAGATTCGGCGGCAACGATGCCGAACTCCCAGTATCTCCGTGGCCCACCGGTTGTTTTCCCAGTCATTGGTGAACTTCAGGGCCATGCTCATTCGAAACAGCGGTATGGTGGGCTCCCTGCCCACCAGGCTATTCCATCTCATTATCGTGCATCGAGCGAGTAACCACCATGATGAGATTTGATTGGGATTTTTATGAAAGCACTAATTTTCCTCTCAATGAAAGCACCAAATTGTTGACGCGGTTTTTCACCAACAGTGAATTAAGAAAATAACAAGGATGAATTAGTGCTTGATGGTAAACCAAAGTAAGAAAATAACTCTCAAGAACACTAGTCTTTTTATGTGGTTCAGTGCTTAAAATCCACCTAGTCCACGAGTCTATATTATTGCTGCTTTTCTCTCTCTATTTTGATAGAGTTTCGGTATTACAGAATAATCGTCCCTTTTCCTGTCCAATATTCTCAATATTTATAGAGAAATTCCTTGGACAGGTTTGGGTAACCCCGTGAGCCAATCACAAATTTGTGTATTTATTATATTTAATATGAAATATTCCCATTTATACTAAGATATGATCTGATCATGAAATAAATAGTCTTCTAATATCTGGGACATTAAATATTACAGGCTCTCCATAAACAATCGTATACAGTATCCGGGTCTTAGGGGATCCGCGGATACACCATATCTTCAAATTACCCTGAGCTGGATATACCGTTGAGCTCGTACTGAGGAGGTCGTGGCTTATAATGGTTGTGGCTTATAAATATTATAAGCTCGTGCTTATCAATTTATGCATCCCTAGCTCGTACAACCATCATGAAAATCGTGTTGTCTATATGGAAAGTACATGGACTCCTCGGCTATTTCTTCAATGCATTTATTTGCTAGTTGCATAATATTTGAGTGGCAGACCCGTGCTGAAATTAGGATACACAATACATAATTATCTTTTTCCCTAAAAAATTAATTTCTTTGCAATTTAGTCATTTTCTCCATTAATCTTCCATGTGACATCGTTACCCTTGACAATGTAGGATAGAGGCGACCCAGGGACCGTGAACATATAATTCGAAGCTCCAATAAACTGGATTATTAATTAAACTATTTGATTCAATATTCTTATTTATTAATTCCATTATTACTCCACTATAAATATAGAATTGCACTCTAAGTGATTATATAATTATATTTATTGAGTTTTCCATTGTAGTCCATTGATGTAATCAATATATGTAGTTATGTCCTCCATTTATTAGTTCGCTAATTAGAGCTAGTCAAGAGTTACCGTTTTACCCTTCTAATTATCTCTTGTTCCTTAAGTACCATTAATTCACCAGTGAATAATTAATCTATAATCATATTATAGATTTGGGATCAATAACTATTCACTCCCAAAATTAACCCTTAAGGAAACCAATATTCGACCCGTTAGAAAAGAATGGATTCCATTATTGTAAAATCATGTTTCCAGTCATTCATGATATTGAATCTCCAAAACAAAATTCACTAGCATCATTGTATCAAGAGACCTTAGCGAATGAATCAAAAGATCCAATAAACATAAACAGAAGTTCATGATTACTCAGGATTTAGACTAATCTACAAATGATCATCTATTAAGATATGAATTAAATCTTTGTGGAAAACAATAAGTTTATAAAGATAATTAATTCACATAGGCTAGAGGTGTACATCGTTTGGTTTGGTGCGGTTTAGAGGAATTTTGAAACCAAACCGCTCATGCAGTTTTGTTAAAATGAAAAACTAGGCCAAACCATTAAAAATAAAAATAAAAAACCAAACCTAACCAAACCATAAATAAATGGTTTTGTGCGGTTTGGTTTGGTTATAACCATATAACCAAAACAATAAAATTTTAAACTTTTTTATTATAAAATAATTATATTTAAAAATAATAATTATTTTAGCTTTACTTTTAAGACCATAAAAAGTCTAAGAGAAGCTTAGTATATTTGTTGTTTGAAGTGTATGAATTTTTAATCATTTTATTGAATAGGGAAAGAGAAACTTTTACTTTCTAAAGAATGTGAGAATTTATAATTCTCTTTTTAAGTTTTGGAAACTTGTGCATGTATTAAATACTACTGAAAAAATATTTTTTACAATTAAATTGATTGAGTTGGATGATTGGATGGTTGGATAGACTTTCTATTAACTCAAGGGTAAGGGTTCAAACCTTTGCACCCTCATTTCTAAAAAAATATTTTTAGAAAAATTCACGGTCTGGTCCGGTTTAATTTGTCTTGGAGAGTTAGAAACTGTGACCAAACCATTTAAAGTTGAACAGTCCGGTTAAACCAAACCGTTAGAAACAGTTTCACCGGTCATATGAACACCACTAACATAGGTCCTATCATATATAATCACTATTATATAAAGTACTTTTACCAAGATGTCTACCCACATTAGTAATTCCTATACTAATACGTTGCTGACTATTTTATTCATTATATATGATCTTAATTACCTCGTACGCATACAAGATCACATTCTCATAAATGAATATGAAATTTTCTTATATTTGTATAAATTATTCAAACAATAATTTTATCATTCAAAAATTATAAAAATTTATTTTTATTTAAATCAATAAAAATGCCTTTTCACATGCTTTTAGGGCACAAACTGTAGCAAAGCATTGGAAGACTATTGAAAAGATTCTAAGATACCTTAAGTGTAACAAAGAATATAGCCTTCACTATTCAAATTTTCCAGGGATACTTGAAGGATATTCTGACGCTAGTTGGATATAAAGTGTGGGAGATAATCTCTTCACCACCGGTTGGGTGTTTACTCTTGGAGGAGGTGTTATCTCTTAGGGCTTCAAGAAACAAACTTCTATATCACACAACCATGAAATCAAAGTTTATAGCTCTTGCAGAAACCGGAAAAGAGGCCAAGTGGCTTAGGAATCTCATGTTGGATATCCCTTTTATCGTGGATATAGTATCAACAATATCAATACATTGTGATAGTCAAGCTTCCCTTGTTAGAGCATATAACAGTGTGTACAATGGGAAGTCTAGACATATAAGTCTAAGACATGAATATGTGAGACAATTGATTCAAGATAAAATCATATCAATCTTATATGTTAAGACTAGTGAGAAGATTAGTAAGTTCCACTTCAAAAAGGATGAGACTGAAACTCCTAGAATAAGAGATTCACCAATGATTGTAACCCAACTCTAACCTTGTTAATATTAAGGGAAAGAGTTTAACGGCTAAGAACAAGTCATTGGTAAGTGGATGGTTTCAACACTAAAACTATTGTGAGTTCCATCCATGATTGTTAGTGTTGGTTGCTATCGAGTGAGGGTTAAACCTGTGGTTTTTAATGAAGTTTAGTTGAGTGCAACAAGTATCTATAAAAGTAGCAAGAATGTTGTAAGAACTTCACCTATGTTAACTTAGAGGTGGCGCCGCCTCTCATGGGAGTTGAAGTTTCTCCCCGAAAAGTTCATAAAAGGATGAGTACATGGTCATATGAGTGTTAAGCGAGAAAAGTGAGGAAATGAATGATCAAATGAAGGTGTGTGATGTATCATTAGTTTTATCATAAGGAATAATTGGTTCAAGCTTTTAAGCAACCAATGATTTCAATAAGACTTTGTGGTATTTAAGTATTTTTACACTAGCTAGGTGTAAAACACTAAATGATTTTACATAATGAAGATGTGAAATTTGAATTTTTGTTGTAGGTATTTAAAAATTGTATTTTTGGGTCCAAAGTGATACATTGATGTATCTAAGGATGACAAAAAGTTTGGGAGCATTTGTAGGTGTTTAAGGTCAATTTTGAGAGTTTTGGTCACCTGCTAGGCGATGCATTGCCCATAGACAGACGACGCGTCGCCTGACGTCGTACAGACAGGTGTGTTAAGCTCCAAATGATGTATTTAAAAGCTCTAATTCTATTGGTTAGACCTAATGACGAGACTTGCACTATAAAAGGATTCTCATAAAGTTTTGATAGACTCGATTACACTCTCAAAATCTCTCTCTAACCTCTCTCTTTAACTCTCAAGATCATAAGTTTTCTCTAAGAAGTTCATGAAGAAAGTGCTTGCTTTCTGAATTTCAAGACTTGTTCAATCTCAATTCCCTTTCCTACTAGAGAAAGCCTCAAGCATCCATCAAGGACTAGGAAATAGAGAATTTGGACAGCGATACCCCTCGTGTATACGCCTTTGTTTTGAATATCATCAAAGAAAAAGAAATTTCAAGTGGTGTTCAAATTAGGGTTTGAAGTTTTCAAGAAGATACAACAGTTTTGTTCTACGACTAGGGTTTGCACATCTCCATCTCAATCTTTTCTTGGACTCTATCAAGTGTTATTGTGTGTAGATTTTTATTATTGTGGTAGTGTAATCTAACTTTCTCCCAACATATAAAGTGATGTTTGGTTGATGATAATGGAATTGAAATCACTCAATTTTCATTATATTTCTTTGTTTAGTTACATTTTACAGTATATTGGAATGTCATTCCAATGAAATGATTTTCCCACCATTTTAGTAGAATGACTATTCCATTTAAAATTGGGAAGAAAACCACTTCAATGCAAGATTGTAAAAAAATTAATATTCATATTTCATATTAATTTTTTTCAATTCTATTCCTATTTCTTTTCACATTTACATTCTTATTCATTTATTTTCATTCCCTCCAACCAAATATCTCCAACATGTACAACTACTCCGTTTGTTTTATGACTTCACATGTACGGCAGAATATGACCTCATGCTTATTCTTGTGGACAGTCTACTAGCACCAAAGCTCACTCTAATAATTTTTCACTTTACAGAGATGATATATCAGACTCACAACAAGTAAAAAGTGATTCTTAAATACCTATTAAAAGAGTCAGTGTGTTTTGGTTCTAAATTGCTTAGGAGTGATACCTTCTCAACTATTCTAAGTCATGAATAGTTCAAATTATTAATAATTCATTATCATAACTCCCGAAAGTGAAGGGAAAGAAAATTAGAGGTGGATTTCCCATTAATTCATATATAGATATTTATACATGTATCTTCCTCACAAATTGAACTTAAGACTAATTTCAAAGTATTTGTTTGCTAATATTAATAAATGCACTTTGGACCATTACTGTGCCATAATAAATGCCCCAAAAATCAAAATATGTGTATAAGCCCATCAATAATTAAGATTAATTAAACTCTCTTTTCAATTTCTTATTCTAAAAGCACAGATATATTAGTTTGAAAACAATTGAAGACTTCTTGTTGAGATATTTTCAGTAAAAGATATTTGAGGAGATCAATGTCATCAAAATATTACACATACTCATGGAGTAATTTTTTGAACCAGTCACATCAACTTAAAGATGGATTCCACTAAATTAAAAAGTCTTACCACATTAATGTGTGTATCCATTTCGGTATATAATACTGTACACATATTATTGCTCTGGAATTAAATATTTGGATAAGTGATTTGAGTCTGGAGTGGTAAATATAATTTAATACTACACCACTCTTTTCACAAAAAGGAATCCTAAATTTCAATCTCCCGCCCTAATCTTTATATATTATAAATATAAATTTAATAAAAGCTATCAATTTTTCGTTAGATTTAATATTTTTTTTATTATTTTATAATACATTTTAAAATCATTTAAATAAAGTAAATAAATAAAAATTAATAATAAAATTATACAAATAAAATAAATAAAAATAAAATCATACAAATAAAATAAAAAATAATAAATGAGTCATAATACTTTCTCATCACATATTTTAAATTTTCATATTAAAGTATTTAAATTACTCTATCAAGCATGTTTTCAAAACTATAACCTGAAAATATTTATGTGTTTAAATTTATTATATTCTTTTTTTTATAAATTATTTATTTAGTTATTTAATGTATTTTATTTATCCAAACATATATGTAGTAGTGCATAAGACATAAATATACATATTTATTATTTTGTCATTTAATTTTTTTAATGAGAAATGACTTATTTTAATTGTTTTATTTATTAATTAAATAATATATATTTGAATATAACTTTTTGTTGACTTTAATTTTTTTAAATTAAATAATAAAATTTGATCTAATAAAATTTTTAAATTCATAGTTTTAAGTAAGAAATTTTTAATATTATTATATTGAGTATTTTTCTAAAAGAA
This sequence comes from Humulus lupulus, assembly GCF_963169125.1. NCBI lineage: Eukaryota > Viridiplantae > Streptophyta > Magnoliopsida > Rosales > Cannabaceae > Humulus > Humulus lupulus. The sequence continues at coordinate 186,523,278 of NC_084796.1, forward strand.
AATTAGAAAAAAAAATATTAATTTTGTAATTAAAATCACCATATATAATATATAAATCAAAACATAAAAAATACCAAAATTCAAATTATTATTAACACTAAATTTTAAACTAATAAACAACATCAAATAATTTACTTTAAAACTAGAATGCACCATATTTTTTTATGTAAAAAATGTGTTTCTAACAGATTCTTGATTCAACCATTTTTAAAAATAAAAAATAAAAATTATCATATATTTTTTTTAAAAAATTATAGATAATATTTTGGCTTATTTTTTATATCATGTTTGTCATTTATTTTTATATATATATAATATTGTATATTTATTTAAATTTTATGTGATAATCATAAAAATTTAATAAAAATTATTAATAAATTATTTAAATAAAACTAATAAAATGAGCATTGCACATTGTTTGTACCTAATGTCAAAAAAAGCATGTTAGTTCATAATAATTAAAATACTACATAATATTTAGTGTTTACAATAAAAAACCAACCTTTGAATTACTATTCTTTCATAATGACGTGTTTCAAATTATTAATTGATCATATTTTTATTTATATAAATATTCCGTATGAAACTATAAATATCTTAATGATAATTAATAAGGTGGTCCTATGTTTTGACTTAACGTTCTCTCTTTTTTATTCTTTTCTTAATTGGGATATATGTAAGTAGATATACATTTATATATAATAATATATTTTTTTTTTTTTTAAAAATCATATGTCTTAGAACATAAAAATATCACCTTACTCATTACACCGTCCTATTATCTAGGAACTTTTGTTTTTTTTTTTTTTTTTGGGTAAATTAGGGAATAACATTATGAGATTATGGTAAGGGAGGCAAAATAGGTTTCGACACGACAACGTAATTAAAAAATGACACGTTTGTAGGTTAGGGTTAAGAAAATTAAGTTCGGGTCGATAACGGGTTAGACTTGTTTGACACAACATTTTTTGGGTCGGGTTAGGATCAACCCATGTGACACGAAATTGACACAAATTGATCTATTTCTATTCAGTATATCATTAAAATTATTAATTTATAGTTAAAATATTATTTATTTTCCATTAAAGATAAATCTAAAGTAGAAAGAAAATTCCTTAAAATAATATAGCATAATTAATCCACATTTGATAATTAAATGATATTAAAATTTTGTTTATTGTTTTGGTATTTTTTGATAAATTATTTAAGTCATCAATTTTGTTTATTAAAAAATTTATATATTTTTATGTAGTGTATTAGTCAAATGAGTGAAACATATCGATGCAATCAAATATGTAAAATAATTAGGTGATACTAATCATATCGATCTACAAGTAGTATATGATGAGTTTGATCGACATGTAAACGCGATGAGTCGACATGAGAGTATGACGGGTTGAGTTAGGATTTTGATTTTTTGACACGAAACATAAATAGACCAAGTTAAAGTTGACCAATAAAACACATCAACTTGTCATGACCGATAATACAAATTGCCACCCCTATAGTATTTTGTTTTTAACAAATTTTTTTTGTTAATATTAATATAATAATATTAATTGGAGAATAACAATTGAGTTGCTACAGCAAATAAAAATATATTTTCGGCGGCAAAAATGACGTGGATTAATTAGTTAACATTATTTTATTATTATTTATAGTTTACTTCTTAAATGTTTCCATTCTCAATAATATTCTTTATTTTATTGCTCTAAGTATTCTGGACTTTATGAGACGTATTGTTTTGATCCAAGTTTCTCAAAAATAATATTTTTGTTACTTTCCTAATAAATATATATATATATATCTTTATATATTATAAGTGTAAATTATAAGTGTGAGTTTAACAAAAATTATTAGTTTCGGTTAGATTTAACAAATTTTTTATTTATTTTCTAACACTGTTAGTTCTAAAGTGATCTAAATAAAGTAAATAGAATAAAAAATAAAAAGTAATAATAAAATTATTTAAATAAGGTAAATAAATTAAAAATAAAAACAAAAAAATTAATAAATAAGTTATAATAATTTCTCATCACATATTTTTAAATTTCATATTAAAGCATTTAAATTACTCTATCAATTATGCTTTAAAAACTATAACAAAAAAAATATTTATGCGTTTAATTTTGTCTTTTATTAATTATTTATGTTGTCCCTTAATATATTTTGTTTACCCAAACATATATGTAATAGTGACATAAGACATAAATATATATAATTCTTATTTTGTCATTTAGTTTTTTAATATAAAATTATTTATTTTAATTGCTTTAGCCATTAATTAAATAATATATATTTATATATAAAATTTGTTCACTTTATATTTTTAATTAAATAATTAAAATTTGATCAAATAAACATTTAAATTCATACTTTTAAGTAAGAATTTCTTAATATTTTATTATATTTAATATTTTTTCTAAAAGAAATTTTAGAAAAAAAGTATTTAATTTTAAAATTAAAATTACTATATATATATATGTTGACCCTCGATTTGGCCAACGACACGGAGTCAAATGTACGACAAAGTATAAAGCAAGAATGAGAAAAATGATCTAACGAAAACGAAGAAAACACCAAGGAGTTATAGTGGTTCGGCCCCAAAGAATGGTAATGACCTACGTCCACTTAGTGATATTGTTATTATTGAATCTCAAAGTCGTGATCAAAGAACTAGGGTTCTTGAGTTTCACAAACCTTGAATGTATTACAACAAGACCATGAACAACTCACTATAGCTCCTTTTTTCTCTCAATATTTCGCAAAAAGATTCAGGAATAAAAAATCCAAAAGTCCCTTCCTTGAGCTATTTCATGCATATTTATAGGCTCAAGGAGGGTTACCCATGCCAACGTGTCTTATCTTTCCTTAATAATCGCGTATCAAGATAATAATGAATAAATATTCAATGCAGTTATTATAAGATTACAGCTTAAGAAGAAAATAAATTAGGTTATACGACCAACCTGGTCATATCAAAAATTAACCCTGATAATGCGGTGTGCTTCTAGTCGATAGTCGAGCAGTACTTTCGCCACATGTCAACCACGTGTGAGAAATTCTCGTCACGTCATCAGCAACCGTTTTTTGGGTAAACATTTGCCCCTCAAGTTTATTTATTGCGACCAGCAATAAGTAAACTTAGGAAACTGATTCTTAGAATACCCCACGAAATCTGTCAGAATCGCTCATGCTTTCTCGAAAAAGGTGACCAATCATGTCTAATCAAGTCTTTTCGATTTCCCAAGAATGTGTTCGACGGCCATTCACTTCCCCATGCTTAGAAAAAGTAACTCATGATTACCTCTTTTAACGTGTCGCAGTCACTATATATAATACCCCAAATCCATTTTTTTACTTTTTACTTTTCATTTGCCATTTTCTCGTCAAGAATTCTTAAGAACCTCGACTTTCAGAGCCCAGAAAACTTGAAGAGCTTCCATCGCTGTTCTAAGGATCCTCCGCTCGGACGCTCAAAGCTGCTTTGTTTCAGACCCCTCTTTTCATCCAAGTAAGTTTTACGAACCCCTTGGATGTTTGAGATGCCATGCAAAACAATTTTTTGTGTATTCAAATCTGTGTTCCTGGCTGTTCTTGGCCGAAACTGCTTTAGGGTAGTGGGCATATTGATTGATGCTTGATAGGACAGTGAAATTACGTTTCGTAGGAGTTAGGAGCCAGTTTGGTAGTCGAGATTGTAGATTTAGGGCGTAAAATCGAAGTAAAAATTCGTTTTTTAAGCTAGTTGAAAAACTGGGTTTTTCCCACCCCTTTGGAGTCGAAAAAGTTTTTTCCTGAAAAACTTTTTACTTCTGCTTTTCAAACTGCTCGTATAGAACTTAGTGTTTTTGTTAGAATGCTGCTGTCCGTATAAAAACTTAATTTTTATACGCGAGCAACGTTATTCCACCTCTCAACATAAGCTTTTAAGCTTTACGTCTTACCTCCCCCTTTCTCTGTTCGTAGCTTTTCATGCAAGATCCGTGCGGAGGTGAAAGACCACTGCTTGAGGACGTGGAGCAACAATCGTTGCTAATACCTGAAATTCCCTTTTCTCGCACCACTTCAAACACTCCATCGACCCTCGTCCAAAATATGGGTCGAGCAAAAACTACAACTCCGAAAAAGAAAACTCCCAATCCTTCAAATTAGCCTGCTCCTCGAGCTGAAATTCCCTCGACCAATGTTCGAGAAGAAAATATTCCTGACCCAAACATCCAAACTCATGCTCAGCCCCGAAATGCTATTCAACCAGATGTTGAATGGTATGTTGTACCTGGAAGACAGGTAACGATCAGGATGATCGCCAACTATATCAGAAAATATGGACTCCCGGGGGTGACACTAGTTCGACCCACTCAAGACCAACGGGCGAACTTGCCTGGAGGCGCTTTCAGCGCCTGGTCGAGGTACCACATTGAGGCAGGGGCTACCTTGCCTCTTCATCCTTTTTTCCAAGGGGTGGCCAACTACTTCGAGGTCGCCCTTTTCCAAATAACTCCCAATGGATATAGAATTCTTGCAGCACTCTATATCCTTTATAGCCACAAAAACTGGCCTGTGCCATCACCACATGAGGATAATTATCTGTTCGACCTTAAGTCTAACCCCAACCAAGAAAGCACGAGGTTTTTTCACTTTTTTCATCAGGAAACAGGGCACACTTTCCTGTCCGACACCACTCACATATCGAACGTGGGGAAGTACTATCAGGAGTATTTCCTTACGACTGACATGGTTGCGAACAACCTGGCTTTTGCTCAAGGAGGTAACGTCTTTGTACCACTAGTCGTTAATCTTTCTTTAATTTTTTCTCTACACTTTCTTAGATTTTTAGTGCCTTTCAGGCCCATGGTTGCGACCAGACCCCACTCCAGACATGACCATGAACAACTCATGAATGCATTACAACAAGACCATGAACAACTCACTATAGCTCCTTTTTTCTCTCAATATTTCGCGAAAAGATTCAGGAATCAAAAATCCAAAAGTCCCTTCCTTGAGCTATTTCATGCATATTTATAGGCTCAATGAGGGTTACCCATGCCAACGTGCCCTATCTTTCCTTAATAATCACGTATCAAGATAGTAATGAAGAAATATTCAATGCAGTTATTATAAGATTACAGCTTAAGAAGGAAATAAATTAGGTTATACGACCAGCCTGGTCGTATCAAAAATTAACCCTGACGATGCAGTGTGCTTCTGGTCGATAGTCGAGCAGTACTTTTGCCACGTGTCAACCACGTGTGAGAAATTCTTGCCACGTCACCAGCAACCGTTTTTTCGGTAAACAATATATAATATAAATCAAAACATAAAAAATACTAAAATTTAAATTATTATGAATACTAAATTTAAAACTAATAAACAACATCAAATCATTTACATTAAAACTAGAATGCATCATATTTTTATATGTAAATAACGATTTTTTTTTAAAATAAAAATTATGATATTATTTATTTCTTTTAAAACTATAGAAAATGTTTTGGCTTAACTTTCTTAAATATGTTTGTGACATTCTTTTATAATATATGACATTGTTTATTTATTTAAAATTTAAATGATAATTATAAAATATAATAATTTTTAAATAAAACTAAGTAAATGTGCATTGCACGTTGCTTATACCCTATATTTATATATCTATATATATATATACATATATAGGAAACAACTACGGGGTTGCCAATTTTTTGTCAATACTGGTGTTGATAAAAATTGGTTTCAACATGTGAATAGTTATAAATTCTAATTTTTCATTATGATCGTGTATATTGTAGTCATTTAGAACATCTCACAAAGTTTCAAGAAATTATGAATAATTTATGGTGCCAAAAACATGGTTCAAACAGCTTGTTGCACGCGTGCACTAAAAAATAGGCACACGTGGAAAATTCAACTTGTTGTCCATGTTTTCACCAAAGGACACGTGGCATTCATTAGTGGAGTAATTAAGCTCCTTAAGCGCTAGTCATATTTCCTACTATGATCTGGCCAGACGCAAATGTCTCCAAGTGAGGTCACGCCCCGAGGTCTATCCTCGAGACGCAGATGTCTCCAGGCGAGGCCACGTCCAGTGACTCGTCTCCAAGGCGTGTATGTCTCCAAGTAAGGTCACGCCCTGAGGACCATTCAGATGGTCCTTGCTCTCTTCATTCGCCAATCCCCCAGGTCTAGGATTCTTGTCCTCGAACTTGGAGTAGTTGCCAGGTGTCAGTCGTCGCAGCTGTGGCCCACCAAAAGATCATTTGAAACATTTTGGTGAGCCTCGAGTAGTGGTGTCGAGATCATACACTCGACAATCAACATTTCCCACAATGTCGCCTAACATGGTTTCTTAACGCCCAAAACGTGCATCCACTAAGCGGTGGTTGTTGTAAAGATCGGGCGGTCGATTCCACAAGAAGATAATTAAGAGCAAAAATATTAGTATAAAATAAACACAAAATGTTAGTGAAAGGTAATGAAAGGGAAATTGATTTATGATTTTTGGTTTGAGAATTTGATTGTAAAATAAAGTAAATAAAAATAAGATGTAATCCAAGATTAGATAATAGAATGACATCAAGAGTCACTCATATACATTGTTTAGTTATTTAGATCTTTGATTCATAAAATTTACACAAACAAATAGTTCACATCCTAGCTACTTATTTGGAGATTTAACATTAAAGTGCATGCATGTTTCACAAAAATATATTTGAGCAAATATGTTCTTGCTTTGAAGCAATATGTTAATCTTATGAAAAATCTAAAAATGACACTATACCATTAGGCCATAATGCAATAAAAGATTGAACATAAAACTAAGCATCAATATTATTTATCCTAACTTCAAATACATATAAAAAACATGACTAATTCTATATATAATATTAACAACAATAAATAAAGATGAAGAATATGATAGAAGAACATAAATTACTCAAATGTATAAACTTTAAAGACACATTTATTGAATCAAAAATATAAATAACATCACTTTGAATATGGGATCATCCCTAACCTTCCAAAGAAGATTAGACCATTATTCACATCATTTTCACAAAAATTCTATAAAGAAATCTGAGAAAAAAAGTGAGAGGAAATTTTTCTATAGTTTCTCTACTCTAAAAATTACCTTCAAAACTAATGAAATGAACTCCTATTTATAGTCTCAAAAGGGATTAAAATGAAAAATAGAAATATAATTGGGGTTATAAATAAATAAAATATAAATAATAAAATCTGATTATTTAAAACCAAATTATAGTATTAATATTATTATTTATAGTGTTATCATGGCTATTTTTGGATTTATTTTTTTTCGTGAAGCTTGAGTATAAGTAAAATAAGGGAAGATAAGCTGATGGGCCATTATTTTGATCCCAAATGATCGGAAATTGCAGTCCCCAGGCTCAGTCAATCAAGAGGCGTCACAAGAGCAGCCTGCAAGCTAAATGGGCTGGTGGAGTGGGCCAAGCGAACTGGGCTAGGGGAACCAAGCGGGCTGGGCAGCTAGGCACGTAGGTCTGGGGCACGGGCGTAGATCGGGTCCAGGCGGGTCACGCGCAGATCAGACTGGGTGGCTTGGGGCAACGCGTGGCGTGTTGTGGCTTTGCCACGTGGCAACGATGGAGAGAGGAAGAGGAAGCGGGTTGGGCTTCTTCTCTGGGCTTTTCTACTTAAAAAATGCCAAATTTTCTATTATCTTTTCAACTTTACATAATTCTTTCTCCATTTGTTTTTTATTGATGCCCAAATGCAATTTTTTACTCAAATTTAAACACAAAATAAATTAAAATTAATATTTTCAATCATAAAATAAATCATATTAATTCTATGAAGATATTAATTAAAACTTAATTTATTTTGAACTTTAAAACTAATAAATTGATATTTTTTAGAACTAATCACAACCCCCAACCAGCTTATTGCTAGTCCCTAGCAATTACAGCATAGAAGAAAATTATAAATTTGAATAATCAAGTCAAACCAAGCAAAATCTTCTAAGCATTTTCAATATATCAGCAATAAATCAGAAATTACTGTCTAAGCTACTTCAGTTGCAATTCCAGAGTCATGTGTGTGTGTACCAAACCAAATTCATTTTTATTGCAAGTTATAACACAAATAGTATTGAAATATTTCAAAAGTATAAATGTCTCAACTCCAAATTCCTCATGGGTATTGAAAGTATTTTTATGGGAAGGATAACACTCTTGGAGTTTGAAATGTAACAATTAATGCTCAACTTGAGAGAAGGTAAACTTTTTAGGACAAACAATTTGAACAAGTATTAATCACAATATATGCATATCAACTTATTGGAATTCAAATGACAAACAACCATTGGGATATACAAGAGAAAACTTATTGAATATAGAGTCAACTAACTAGAAATAATAAATAAGAAAATGAAACTATTATTAATAATAATATTTTTTTATAAATTCTTTTTTTTTATAATTTTTTTTCTATTCATGAATACAATTACACAAAACAAAAAAATACTAATAGAAAGATTTTTTTAAAAATAGGATTACAAAATAATAAAGGAAAGTGTTGCTCTTGTTCTTGTTCTTTTTTTTCTTCATTTTTCATTTTTTTTTTGTATTTTGTTTTTCTTCTTTTCTTTTTTTCTCTTTTTTATTTATTTTTTTCTTCTTCTTTATTATTTTTTTGACAAGAGGCAACACAAAAATAAAAGGAAATTACAAATAAAATAAAATAAATAGAACACAAATTTAAAATTTATTACAAAGGCTCATTCTTTTATGGAAATTATCCCTCTAGTAAATGTCATGTTTTAAATTAAAAAAAATGTGACTTTACCAACTCAAATGATCAATATAAACTCAAAAAGTTATTTTCTCAACTCTCACAACTTGCCAAGAAATGAAAAACTTTAAACTTGAAAATTTTCTCAACTATTTGTGTTAACAACCGTTTTACCACATGTTTGGAAAGTGCACAAAAGAACTATGTAAATCACTTCTTAATAACTAAACATAGTAAAAACTGACTCAAACCAACAAGGTGTACTCATGCTCGGATAGTTTTGAGAAAATTTGACTTAAAAATTCAACAAGACAATAAGATTCTCCAAATGAATGCTAATAAATGCGCACTGCCCCCAACCAAAAAACAAACAGTGTCCTCAATGTCAAAATGAATACTCAATGAATAATATAAGGAAAGAGAACACATGGATGATGATAATGTCCATGAGGCGAGAGCGGAAATAACCTGATAACAATACCCCAAAACAAACAAAAGACAAAAATGAAAAACACACAAAAATAAAAGAAATACAGAAAAATAAAAATAAAGGAAAACAAACAAACCATTCATAATTCAGAGTGTATAAATGGGGCATTAAGGACCTCTTCAACGTGACTCGCACTCTCAATGTAATGCTTCAGTCTTTGGCCATTGGCTCTAAAAATTCTCCCATCGGTTGGGTCTTCGACCTCAATAGAACCGTTGGGAAATACTCGTTTCACCACAAAAGGACCTGTCCATTGAGATCGCAATTTACCGGGGTGCAAGTGTAAATGAGAATCATACAGATGCACTTTCTGATTTGGCTCAAAGTGTTTTCGCATGATCAGTTTATCGTGAGTGACTTCCAACTTCGCTTTATAGATCCTAGAATTGTCATATGCATCGTTTCTTAACTCCTCAATTTTAGATAATTGGAGTTTGTGATTGATACCTGCAACATTAAGATCAAAGTTGAGGGCTTTGATAGCCCAATAAGCTTTATGCTTGAGTTTGACAGGTAAATGACAGGCTTTTCTAAAGAAAAGACGATAGGGAGACATTCCAAGAGGGGATTTGAAAGTAGTGTGGTATGCCCAAAGAGCGTCTAGAAGACGTGTAGACCAATCTTTGCGGTCAGGATTTACTGTCTTTTCCAGAATGTGTTTTATCTCTCTATTGTCTAACTCAGCTTGCCCATTGGTCTGTGGATTATACGCATTTGTAATTTTATGAAGTACACCGTACTTACGCATAAGAGCCTCAAAGGATCTGTTGCAAAAATGAGTGCCTTAATAACTGATGATAGTGCGAGGAGTACCGAACCTTGATAACACATTTTCTTTCAAGAATTTAACAACTGTAGTGTTATCATTGGTTCGACAGGGTACAACCTCAACCCATTTTGAAACATAATCTACAACTAATATAATGTAAAGGTAGCCAAAAGAAGGTGGAAATGGTCCCATAAAATCTATCCCCCAACAATGAAATAGTTCGATAACAAGAATTGGGTTCAAGGGCATCATGTGCCGATCGGACAAGGAACCTAAATTTTAGCACCTTATACACGAATGACAGAAATCATTGGTGTCTTTAAATAAAGTGGGCCAGTAAAGACCATGTTGTAAGATTTTTGAAGTGGTTTTCTTCATAGAAAAGTGACCACCACAAGCATCATTGTGGAAAAAATTCAGCACAATAGACACCTCATCATCGTGGATGAATCTTCGCATGATTTGGTCAGGGCAATACATGAATAAGTATGGGTCATCCCAAAAGAAATTGCGCACCTCGACCAGAAATTTGCATTTATCTTGCGAACTCCACTCAGAAGGAAGTTCACCTGTTACTAAGTAGTTAACAATGTGTGCATACCATGGTAGCTTAGTAACATAAAGCAGTTTCTCATCGAGGAAATCATCTTGAATAGGTGGACCATTAGCGGAAATATTGAATTCAAGTCGGGACAAGTGGTCCACGATAACATTTTCAACACTTTTCTTGTCTTTGATCGTTATATCAAATTCTTGCAAGAGAATGATCCACATTATTAATCATGCCTTAGCATCCTTTTTGGAAAGGGAATAGTTAAGGGTAGAGTGATCTGTGAAGCAATAAGATAAGCTTGAAAAATTTTCAAGAGCAAAGACCATTGCAAGCAACTCTTTTTTAGTAGTGGAATAGTTTATTTGAGCACTATTGAGAGTTTGGGTTGCATAATAGACAACAAAGGGTTTCCCCTCCCTTCATTTTCCTAACACAACTCCCACATCAAAGTTGCTAGCATCACACATAATTTTGAAAGGAATACTCCAATCGGGTTATTGAATGATGAGAGCTGAAGTGAGTGAGGTTACAATTGTTCAAAACGAATCCTCACACTTTGGTGTCCACTCAAAGGTGACATCCTTGGCTAGGAGGTTGCATAATGGACAAGAAATCATTGAAAAGTTTTGTATGAACCTCCGATAAAAACCAGCATGACCAAGGAATGACCTAATGTCTTTGACAATCTTAGGGGTAGGCAATTTCGAGATAAAGTCAATTTGATCAATCTCAATCCCTTTTTCAGAAACAATGTGCCCTAAGACTATGCCAGAAGATACCACGAAATGGAACTTCTTCCAATTAAGCATAAGGCCTTTCTCAATGCATTTTTTTAAAATGGCTTCAATGTTGAAAAGGCAAGTATCAAAAGATTTTCCAAAGATGATTAAATCATCCATGAATACTTCCATAGATTTTTCAATCATCTCACTGAAGATACTCATCATGTATCTTTGGAAAGTAGCTGGTGCATTACACAACCCAAAAGGCATACGCCAAAAAGCTAAGTGCCAAAAGGACAAATGAAAGTGGTCTTATCATGATTCTCTAATGCAATCTCGATTTGATAATAGCTTGAGTGGCCATCAAGAAAGCAATAGAAAGGATGACCAACTGCACACTCAAGAATTTGATCAATGAATGGGAGCGAAAAATGGTCTTTGCGGGAGGCGGCATTTAATTTTTATAATCAATGCACATGCGCCTTCTCGTCACAATCCTTGTGGGGATAAGGGACCCTTTTTAATTTTGAACAATGGTGACACCCAATTTCTTGGGTACTACCTGAGTGGGACTAACCCATTTGCTGTCGACCACTAGATAAATGATACCTACGTTTAGAAATTTTAGAACTTCATTTTTTCACAACTTCTTCTATTGTGTGGTTAAGTCTCCTTTGAGGATCCCTTTGAGGGATAGCCTCGTCCTTCAGATTGATTCAATGGGAGCAAATTAAAGGGCTGATACCTTTGATATCAGTAAGCATCCAATCTATCACAGATTTATGCATTCGCAGTAGCTCAAGTAACTACAACTCTTGAGAATTTTGAAGGTTCGATGAGATGATTACTGGGAAGTTTTTACTGTCTCCCAGGAAGACATGTTTTAAATCCTTAGGTAGTTGGGTCAATTGAACAATTGTAACCTCTTCTGCTAAAGTTTTTGGTTGTGCCCTCTCACGAGGTAGCTCTTCAAAACGAGGCTTCCAAAATTTTGTCCCTCTGTGCTGTGAGTCTTTATGACAAGAAATCGCAAGAGAGGACTCAACAAGGTCACAACTTTTGTACTCAGACAGAAGGAGGAGTTCATCAAGATTATCAAAATTTCTTCGCAATTAAATCTCCTCGGGAATCAAAGTGTCAATCATAAGAGTTTGGTAACACTCATCATCCTCTCAGGGTTGTTTTCCAATGTGGAAAATATATACTTCCAGCGTCATATTTCCAAAAGAAATCTTCTTTAGACCATTCTGACAATTGATTAAAACATTTTCAGTAGCAAGGAATGGTCTTCTAAGGGTAATAATAATTTTTGACTCCATCTTAACCATAGATTGCAAAGGAATTTTTCCTTTTTCAGAAATAGCCAAGGATCCAGTCATTTTTGAAAATTGACTTTTCATTTCCTTGATTTCCTCCATCATTTGGTGATTTAGTTTTGATTATTCCTCTATGAGTGTATGAAGGGTATTCTCAAGAGAATTCCTTTGTGGGTGAGCATTGTATTGAGGCGCAGAAAATGTTTTCGGTGGTTGAGCTTGATGCTCGTTTCTCCATTGGTTTCCAGACGATTGAGCTTGGTTGGAATCTCTTCAATGAAAATCGAGTGGTTTCATAAGACCAGGGTTGTACGTATGAGAGAATGGCTTGTTATATGCCCCTAAGTCATTGCATTTCTCCTCATAAACCCCCTTCATTTCATTTGAACCTAAGCAGTCCTTAGCTAAATGCTCAATCCCTACACAAACAAAACAAGGTTCTTGTGGTTCCTCTTGAGCAATCATGTGCAATTTTTGGCCACTTTTCGTCATTAAGACCTCAAACTACTTTTTCAAGGCTTCGAGTTGGGCCTTAACACTATCCTTTTCTCGAAGTTGATAGATCCCAATTGGTTTGTGTCAGTTGGTTCTATCAGTAGCACTTGGACTAGTCCAGGTGTGAGATTTTTTGCAGTTTCTTCGAGATATTTAAGAGCATTGTCTAATTCTTTTTCAAGGAATTCACCATTGCATAACATTTTTAAAAATTTGCGTTCACGACTTGTGAGACCTTCATAGAAGTAACTGACCAAACGCCAGTTCTCATAGCCATGGTGAGGGCACTAATTTAACAGATCTTTGAATCTTTCTCAGACTTGATGGAACGTTTCATTGTATTTTTGGGAAAATATGGAAATATGTTGTTTTAGAGTGTTGGTCTTATGGATAGGGAAGTGTTTCAATAAGAAATATTTGGTCATTTCTTCACATGTTCTAATAGACCTAGGTCTCAAAGAGTATAACCAGCTTTTGGCTTTGTCCTTCAAGGAGAAGGGGAAGAATTTTAGTCGCACAGAATCAACATTTTTAGCTCGATTATAGAACGTGGCTACTACCTCCTCAAATTCTCTAATATGCACGTATGAGCTTTTGTTTTCCATTCCATGAAATGTGGGCAAGAGTTGAATCATGCCAGGTTTAAAGTCTAATGCGGGCATATTAGGAGGGAATATAATGCATGAAGGTGTGGAAATGCGAGTAGGATGGAGGTAGTCATTGAGAGCCCCTGGTTGGATTTCATCATTGTGAGCCATTGAAAATTGATTATTACCAACTAAGGTGTGTGGAGAAGCAGGAATGGTGGAAGGGGTTTCGGAAGGAGTAGTGGATGAATTGGAAGAAGTTTCACTAGAAGTTTCGCGATGATTCATCCACTCTCAGAAATGAGAATTAAATTTATTTTATGTTTTTATTTTTTGATTTTTTTGGGTAGGTAACTGTTTACCCAAAAATGACTCCTGATGATGTGGCAAGAACTTATTACACGTGGTTGGCACGTGACAGCGTCAAAGTGAAGAGGTGCTGTTCGCCTATCGACCAGCTCCATGTTGCTTCATCAGATCTCGCGATTAGATGCGACCAGCCTGGTTGCATGCTTTGGTTTATTTCCTTTAAAGATATGTAATCTTGTAATAACTACATTTATTATTTTCTCTTTATTGCCATGATACGCTGATATTAAGGATAATTAAGGCCCATTGGCCCATGTAACCCCCTTGAGCCTATAAATATGAATGAGAGGGCTCAAGGAAGGGACTTTTGAACCTTTTTTCTGAATACTCATAGAGAGAGCATAGGGCGATTATCCACCAAAAAGTTGTAATTCTCATAAGGCTTGTGAAACTCAAGAATCCTAGTTCTTTGATCATGACATTGGGATTCAACATCAATAATATTACTAAGTGGACGTAGGTTATTACCACATAGTAGGGGTTGAACCACTATAAATCATTTGTGTCATTTCTTTACCATTTGATTCCATTCCTGATTGCTTTCTTATTTCTTTGTCGTTATTCTGACTCCGTGTCGTTGGCCAAATCAAGGGTCAACATTTCTGGTGCTTTCATTGAGAGTTTGATCAAGAAGCTTTAAGAAAATGAAATGGAAAAGACATTTAAGAGAGCTGGACAGACCGCTGGCGCTGCATCATCTCAACTTCCTCCTCCAAATATGGCTGAGAATGAACCACATTTGGAAATCGAAGAGGAGGAATTAGATTCGGAGATGCTAAGGGCAACACTGGGAAGTTGCAGTACGAGTTTGCCAATTTGAAGGCCAATCAGGAGAATGCAACGGAGACCATGGCACTGCAGCAAAGGGAGATTGAGCATCGGCGCTAGGAGCTGAATGAGCGGCAGGCGGACATGGACCGTTGGCAGAGGGATGCCACGGCCGCTCTTGAAGCAGCCATTCAATTGGCTCGAGGGCAGGCTGTGCCAGCCTCTCAACCGGATCAGCCACCGAGTGCGCCACCACAGCAGGCTCCCAATCCAAGTCCTCCGGTCCAGCCAGCAAGCCCTCAAAGGTTGGAGCAGCCACCTCTGGCTCATGATGATGTCCCAATTCGGGATCCTGAGTAGTAGTCTCCATCTCAAGCTGGTCGAGGCATTCCGTAGTGCCAGAGGCAGAATAGGGCCGGGCAGTCGCCCCGCAGCCCTAGACACCCAGGGGATGAAGAGCCAAATCCACCGAGCAAGAGATAGCGTCCTTTTGCCAACAGAAGGCACAACGAGTCAGGCTATGCGGTTAGGGGCCCCCCACGGCATAATAATGCACGGGGGCCCCACGACCAGCGCAGGCCTCCCTCTGATGCTCGGGAGATGCCAGCCCGAGGAGGAAACAACGTGAACAACCCATCGCGCCATAGCCAGCCATAGTTTATAGACAGCCATGATTATAATGAGGTCAATTCTGGCAGAGGGAATGTTTGTCGGAGGAATGAGGAAACAGGTGGAGACAGAAACCCCCCACCTAGAGAAAATCGGCCGGTGAGTCATAATGCTGGGGGGCAACCCCAACAAAATAACGTCTTTGATCGGATAGGAGTTAGCGAGCAGAGGTGCAGGGATGATGATTTGAGGGACGTGCTCAACGACCGTTGCGAGAGGCATGATGAATATGCTCCTCCAACACCGGTCGCCCCAGCGATCCCAGATGCGGTTCAGGCACAAATTGATGCTCTGAACCAAGCATTACAGCAGCTGGTCGGGAGTCGAACATCCCACATAAAGTACGACCGGAGGAGAGGCACTTCATTTGTGTAAAGGATTATTGTGGCAAACCCAGCAAATTCAAAATGCCAGTACTGCCAAACTTTGATGGGTACGGAGACCTAGTATCTCATGTCAACAAATTTAAGATACAAATGGATATTCAAAAGGTGTCGGATGATGCCCGCTGCAGGATCTTCCCCGCCACACTATCTGACACCGCTAAGGAGTTGTTCTTTAAATTCCCTCCTGCTAGTATAGTATCCTGAGAGATATTCGTGAAGGAATTTTATGGAAAATTTTATGCGGGTTGCATACACCCTAATGAGGCCAACCAGCTGGTCGAGATATGCCAAAAGGAGGGAAAGCCCTTAAAGGAGTATGTCTAGCGCATTCTGCGAGCAGCAGTTGGAGCCAAAACAATAGGCGACGAGGGAAAGATGATGGCCCTAATTGCTGGGGTCAGACGCCATTCTCCCCTCTGGAACAGCCTAAGAAAGAACAGGGTAAATAGTACCCAGGAGTTGTTGGATCGAGCTGATCGATACATCAAGCTCGAGGACGCGATTGCCAACGAGGGGAAATCGCCTACAAAATATAAGGGACCAAAATAAAAACCCACCAAGGCTGCCAAAAAGTCGGATAAACCCAATGGCAACGGTAAAGGCAACGGGAATGGAAATGGCAGAAATGGTGGGAAAAGGGTGGGCAATGAGCCGTCAACGTCTGACAATAAACGCCCCAAAGGCAATAGATATGAGCTGAGATTCACCAACTATACGGCCCTTGTCGAAAGTCGAGTAGAGGTCTACCAGGTGACCAGCTCTAATGTTCCTTATAAGTGACCCACACCTATAAGGAAGGATATCTCCAAAAGAGATACAACAAAATTCTGTCGTTTTCACAATGACTACGGACATGACACCAATGAGTGAAACCAGTTGAAGGATGAAATTGAGTTCCTGATCAGGCAAGGACATCTAAGGAGATATGTGCGAGCCGCATGAGGGTCTCAACGAGAGACTCAAGGTGGCAATGAGCAAGCGCTTGCACGCCAACGCTCACCACTTTTACAGCTAGCTCCTGTGGCAGGTACGTTAATCTCACCATCTATGGTGGCCCACACCTTGCAGGGGACAGTGGGAAGGCAAGGGAGCGATACGCTTGAACCCTACGCCAAGACCAGGATATCGAGATGATGAGTGTGGAGGATCGAGCACCAAAGAAGGCTCGAACAGATGAGGAATTGATAACCTTCTCTAAGGATGATGCCCAACATGTACGATTCCCACACTCTGATCCGCTGGTCGTTGATGTTCAAATCGCCAACATGATGGTTAAGAGGGTGTTGGTTGACACAGGAAGCTCAATCAACATCTTATACAAGTCTTCACTGGAAAGAATGAAATTGTTCGTCAAGGACCTGGAGCCATGCAACCAAACCATTTATGGTTTTTCTGGCGAAGGGCTCTCCCCAACTGGGTCGATTAGACTCCCAATTACGACAGGAACTGCACCTGCAAACAGGACATTACTCACTACTTTCATAGTAGTTGATTATCCTTCAGCATATAATGCTGTAATTGGGAGGCCAATTCTGGTCGACCTGCGAGCCGTTACCTCGATATGGCACCTTGCCATGAAATTCCCAATCGACGCAGGGATAGGATATGTGTTGGGAAATCAGCTAGAAGCGAGGGAGTGCTACAAGACCTCAATATCTAAGGCGAAGAAAGGTGTATCGAGGGAAGTTATCAAAAAAGATTTGGAAATATCAATTGATGTACAAGCCCAATCAGGTGATGATGTCACCAAATAGGGCGTTGCCCAAAGTGAGGATAGAGATTTAGATCCTCGCTTTGGGGATTTTGATGAAGAGATAGGACCCATCGAGGACCTTGAGGAGGTCTAGCTCGATGAAGAAAATCTGACCAGGGTTGTGAAAGTCGATAAAAACTTAGAGACAACAACGAAGCAAGCACTGGTGGAATTTTTGAGGAAAAACCAGGAAGTCTTTGCCTGGTCGTAGAAAGACATGGTTGGAATAGACCCTGCAGTCATTAGCCATGTCCTGAACATAGACAAGAGTTTTCCACCAGTACAACAGAAAAGGAGGCTGCTCGACAAAGATAGATCAAAGGCTCTAAAGGAAGAAGTCAAGAAGCTGAAGGAGAATGGATTCATCAGGGTTGTGTTTTATCCATCATGGGTCTCTAATTCCGTGCTTGTTCCCAAGCCGAATGGCAAGTGGCGAACATGCGTGGATTTCATAGACCTTAATAAAGCCTGCCCTAAAGATTGTTTCCCACTCCCTAGAATCGACCAAATGGTTGATGCTACTGCAGGGCACGAGATTCTCTCATTCATGGATGCATGCT
Organism: Humulus lupulus; assembly: GCF_963169125.1. Classification (NCBI taxonomy): domain Eukaryota; kingdom Viridiplantae; phylum Streptophyta; class Magnoliopsida; order Rosales; family Cannabaceae; genus Humulus; species Humulus lupulus. The sequence goes on from NC_084796.1 coordinate 186,541,484, forward strand.
CTGGATATAATCAGATCAGTATGCATCCTCCTGATGAGGATCACACTAGCTTTCAGACTGATACAGGGATTTACTGTTACAAAGTAATGCCATTCGGTTTGAAAAATGCTGGTGTGACTTACCAGCGACTGATCAACCACATGTTTAAGGAGCTAATTGGCACAACATGGAAGTATATGTCGATGACATGCTGGTTAAGTCAAAGAAGGCAGAAGGGCATATAAGGGACTTGCAAGAATGCTTCAACGTCTTGAACAAATATCAGATGAAGCTGAATCCCCTCAAGTGCTCCTTTGGAGTAGGATCAGGGAAGTTCTTGGGATTTATAGTAAACTCACAAAGAATTGAGGCCAATCCCGAGAAGATCAAAGCCCTGGTCGATATGAAATCGCTAACGAAGATCAAGGATGTTCAAAGCTTGACCAGAAGAATTGCTGCTCTCAGTAGTTTTATTTCCAAGTCTACGGACAAATGCGTCCCATTTTTTAATCTACTCAGAGGCAACAAGAAATTCTAATGGACGGAGGAGTGCGAACAGGCTTTTCAAGCTTTGAAGACGCACATGTTGCAACCACCGATTCTGTCAAAGCCGGTTGATAAAGAAACTTTGTTCATCTACTTGGCGATCACAGAATACGCTACTAGTTCTGTCCTAGTAAGAGAAGAAGGAGGCGTGCAAAAGGCTATTTATTATGTAAGCAAGAGGCTAATAGGAGTGGAGCTGCGGTATCCACATATTGAAAAATTAGCCTATTGCTTGATCTTAGCCTCCAGGAAGCTGTGACCCTACTTCCAAGCTCACCCAATCACAGTTTTGACCGACCGGCCTCTACGGCAAGTTCTGCAAAAGCTAGAAGCCGCGGGCAGATTGTTGAAATGGGCGGTCAAACTTGGGCAGTTTGATATTTTTTACTTGCTTACTTGCCACGAGTAGCGATAAAAGGACAGGCTCTGGCCGATTTCGTCGCAGAACCTCACTGGTCGTCCAGATAGCGAGCAAGAAGAAGCGCCTGAAGAGCCTGAGCCTCAAATCCAAACTTCTCATGGAAGTTGTTCACAGATGGTTCTTCTAATGAGCACCACGCAGGAGCAGGAGTGATTTTGATAATGCCTGAGGGGCATCAATTTCACTGCGCAATCAGATTTGACTTCACTGCTTCTAACAACGAAGCCGAGTATGAGGCACTACTCACAGGATTACGGTTAGCCAGAAGCATTCTCATAAAGTCACTTGAAATCTATAGTGACTCTCAGTTAGTAGTCAATCAGATCATTGGAGAGTACCAGGCCCGAGGTTTAAAAATGGTTGCTTACTTGAATAAAGCGAAGGATCTATTGGCACAGTTTGATAAGTACACTCTCTAGCAAGTACCTCGCGACCAAAGTTCAAATGCTGATGCTTTGGCCAAACTAGAAAGTGCCAAGGATGCTGACACTTTGAACATAGTGCCAGTTAAGCGAAAGCATCCAAGCAGAGGAGACATCTTTGGGGATCCAGGCGGCGGATACATGGATGACACCTTACATAGAGTACTTGATGCAAGGTGTGTTACCGATGGACAGAAACAAAGCTAGGACCCTTCAGCGGCAGGCTGCTAGGTATATCCCAGTCGATGGAATCTTGTACCGAAGGGGATACTCAATGCCACTCCTCAGGTGTATTTCGAAAGAGAAGGCCAAAGAATTGATGAAAGAGGTCCACGAAGGCTTTTGTACGGACCATGCTGGGGGGCAGAGTTTATCAAAAAAGATCCTAAGGAAAGGATACTTCTGCCCATCAATGAATGAAGACTCGATGGAATTTGTGCGGAGGTGTGACAAATGCCAAAGGTTCTCCAAAATTCCACGAGCAGCCCCTAAAGAGCTAAAATAGATGCAAAGTCTGTGGCTGTTCGCAGTCTAGGGTATAGATCTAATCGGATCTTTGCCCACAGGAAAGGGCGGCGTCAAGTACGTTGTAGTGGCCATCGATTACTTCACTAAATGGGCCGAAGCTGAGCCAGTCGCAACCATAACGACCAAGAAAGTGCTGGATTTTGTAGTAAAAAATATCGTGTGTCGCTATGGATTGCCAAGAAAAATTGTCTCAGACAACGACACCCAGTTTGATAGTGATCTGTTCATAGATTTTTGCGAGGGACATGGAATTATCAAGAGCTTTTCTTCAGTCACTTATCCTCAAGCAAATGGACAAGTCGAAGTAGTCAATAAAATGCTAAATGATACTCTGAAGAAAAGACTTGAGGAAGTGAAGGGGCCATGGCCAGAGCAATTGCCTGAAGTCCTTTGGTCGTACAGAACTTCCCATCAAACAGCAACAGGCCATACTCCCTTTTCCTTGGCCTATGGATATGAGGCTATGCTGCCTGTTGAGTTAGATCCACCATCGCATCGAAGAATAACGTACGATCAAGGCTCCAATAGCCAGCTATTGATGGAATCTCTAGATTTGGTCGATGAAAAGCGTGAGCAAGCCCAACTCCGAGTAGCAGCGTACCAGCAAAAGGTCACCCGGTATTTCAATTCTAAAGTACGCGAAAGGAAATTCAGTGTTGGGGACCTAGTACTTAGAAGGGTTTTTCTCAGCACCCGCGATCCGGCCACTGGAATACTCGGACCGTACCAAATTGAAGAAGTCCTTCAACCAGGCACCTATAAACTTGCTCACTTAAATGGAGTTCTCATTCCTCGCTATTGGAATGGAGAACACCTGTGCAATTACTGTCAATAAATAATTCTTCTTAAAGAATTGGCTTGTATTAATTTTACTTTTTACAAGTTATGAAAAATGGTTGGTCATTTTATGTGACTGATCGCTTATAAGTGTAAGACCATTTTGTTGATCACTCGTACATACATGTTTTGTCCATTTATTACGAGAAATAAAAGGGACTATGCGTAGCCAGTCATTCTTGCCAACTATTGTATTTATTACAAGTGTTTGCTCATTACGTGTGTTATTTTGCTGTATTGTCATTTTTACAAGTCTTTATTCCAAGAAAAAATGTTCGAACAGGTTTCTGTCAAGGCAAGTGACCGAGGACCTAAAGCTCCTCAATCATTTGGGGGGCATATAAGGCATCTAGTAGGCAAAGCATATCGAAAGGTATGTAAACACATGAGCAAAATAAGTGAAAGCATGCTACAGTACTTAGAGTATTTTTCAAAATTTTGTATTTTGTTAAATCAAACCAAAGTACTATGCTAAGTTTGGTCATGCGAACAGATGTTATAATATAATGCAAGTATTATAATATCAAAAAGGAAACCTTTTACACCGCGAGCAGTTACTGCTCGGATGTAATTGTCTGATTAAAAGTAAAAGCTGCCCATTCAACAATAAAAATAATTGTTTTAAAGTACAGAGAAATAATAAAAAACAAAAAATATAAAAACATTATAATCAAGAGGTAGGAGAGTCTTGTGGATTTTCCTGGTCGACTGCAGCTTCGGCTTCATTGTCCGCGCCTTCGACGCCGATGGCCAAAGAGATTTCAGGCGAGGATGGGGTCTTCGCTCTTTCTTCCTCCTCCATGCGAGCAACGCACCGGGCTATTTCAGTCTGCCTCATGCGCTCGGGAAGATAGCTGAAATCGGCCCCTTGGTTATGTTTCCAGAATTCATTGAAACACTTGGACATGGCGCCCTTGTACCTCTCCAGATTACTGGCGTTAGCTTTTTCGAGATCATTGATCCAAGCCTCCAACTTCTTAGCCTCCTGCCTGCTCTCGATCAGGTCTGCCTCGAGCTTTTTGGCTTCACAAAAATTGATGAGGTGAGACTCTTTGTACTTCTCCTTTGACTCGAGAGCTTTGTCCAGAGCATCCTGTTTTTCCTTCATCTCCTCAACCATTTTATTTTTCTCCTCGAGCAATGCCGCATTTGCCTTATGAGCCACCTCAAGCTGCTCGGCATATTTTGCTTCGCTGACCTTAAGCTCCTCAGTGTGCCGTTGCTCGGATGACTTGGATTGTTCAGTGATGACCCCCGAGTGGAGCCAGCTGGCAGTCACGATCAGCATTGCTTGTGATCAGAAAAAAAGTTAAAATGACTATTAGAGATAAAATTATTGTCTCAACAGGAATAGACAACTTACACTGGCAAGCTCGTTTAAAGCACAGTTCAAGATCTGGTCGACATCCATCGACTCTGTCCTGGCCATAGCTTCTCAGCTACGCTCGTGCCTCAAGATCCTTGTCATCCTGTCCTTGGCTGATCTTAGAGTGCGGCTCGATATGTCATCCCCTGGTTGAACAGGGGCTGCTGCCTGTGTCTGATCGACAGGAGCCGTTGGAGAAGGGTTCGACTCGACCGGTGCAGGCGAAGTTTGCTGCTCGAGAGGAGATGGAGGTGGTGTTGTATTTTTTGAAGGACCAGCTGCTGGAGGGTCCTCAGTGCAGGTTTTCTTGGTCGCAGGCTCTTTGCTGCACTCCCCGAGATGCCGCCTGCTCGCCTTCTTCTTGCTCGCAGGAGCATCAGGCGCACTGTAGTGATCGAACATCTCTTCGGATGGCATGTCTGCAAGAAGGAAAATACACACAGTTAGATAGTACAAATAAGTGAGTATGCTATGACAAAGAAGGAAAGAAAGGCAATTGTAAGTATACTACCCGAGCTATAATTACTGGTCGCTACATTAATTACTAAACTACTGCCACCTTCACTTACTACCTGGAAGAGATTTGAATCTAAGTTTGGAGTATACTTAAAGTTGCCGTCCCCGTCAAATAAGTTACAGGGAATTGGCAAACTATCTAAGAGCGAGAGATCAGTACCGTTCTCATCCGAAGACTCATCGATAGGTGCAAGGGATTAAGAAGCTTTCCTTTTTCCCTTTCCCGAAGGGGCAGGAGGAGCAGTCGCTCGTGGGGTGCTGGAGGGTTCCCTGATTGTCACTCCAGTTGGTCTCCTCCTTTGAGGTTGCGACACATCTGGGTGCTGCTCGGGAATTTCCTCTCGTGTGGCACTCCCCGCCGTTGACTCCCTCACATCCTGGTGAGGTGCTAGAAGCTTGACCAGTCTCAGGTTGGCTTCAGTGACCAGCTGTTTGACGCTCTTCTCTACATCAGTCATACTGGCCAAGAGTGCTGCTCGAACTTCCATTTCTAGAGTAGGAGCTGGTCACAACCATGGACATGAGATATACTAAATATCTAAGGGGAATGCAGATAAAATACAAGGAAAATAAACGACCAGGAGAGCAAAGATATTACCTCCTTGGGTGAAGGCTAGGTTATTGGCGACCATGTCGGTAGTAAAAAAGTATTCCAGGTGGTACTTCCCCACGTTGGAGATGAAGGTGGTCTTACTCAGAAAGGTGCAAGTTGTTTCCTGGTGGAAAAAATGAAAAAACCCCATATTTTCTTGGTTGGGGTTGGATTTGAGGTCGGACAGGTAGTTGACCTCGTGTGGCGTAGGAACAGGCCACTTTTTATGAATGTAAAGGATATAGAGTGCAGAAAGCAGTTTATACCCATTTGGGGTTATTTGGAAAGGAGCAACCCCAAAATAGTTGGCCACTCCTTGGAAAATAGGATGGAGAGGCAGGATCGCTCCTGCCTCAATATGAAACCGCGACCAGGTGTTGAAGGCGCCTCCAGGCAGGTTTACCCGCTGGTCTCTGGTGGGTTGGACTAAGGTTACCCCTGGAAGTCCATACTTCCTGATATAATTTTCTATCATCCTAACCGTGATTCTGCTAGGAGGAGCAACGTACCATTCGACGGCCAGTCGAAGGACGTTTCATCTCGACCGCTGGTCGAAGGAATTTCAGCCCGAGGAGCAGGCTGATTTGAAGAAGGGTTGGATGATTTCTTTTTCTGGGTTGTAGACTTTACTCGACCCATGTTTTGAGGTGGGGTCGAAGGATTACTTGGGGTGTTTTGAGAAAAACGGATTTCCGGAATTAGCCGTGACGGTTGTTCTTCGTCCTCGAGCAGTTGGGCCAGCAGATTATCGTCGATTGGCCTCTCACCTCCCCACTAATCTTGCATGAAAATCTGCGAACAGCAAAGGGGAGATGAGAATCTAATGGCCAGAAGGATCAAGATGTTTAAAAGTTGGAATAACATTGCTCGTGTATAAAGGTTAAGCTTTTATACAACCAGCAGTATTCTGAAAAAAAATACTATATTTCAAGCGAACAGTTTGGAAAATGGATTAAAAAGCAGAAGTGAAAAGTTTTTCAGGAAAAGCTTTTCGACTCGGGAAAAACCTAGTTTTTTCTACAAGCTTAGAAATCAAATTTTTACTTTGATTTCACGCCCTAAAGTTATAATCCTAACTACCCAACTACTTTGTCATCCCAGAAAAATGTTATTCTCCTACCAAATTTAGTGCAAATCAATATGCCCATTTACCCCCAAACAGTTTCTTTCAAGAACATTCAAGAACCCAGGATACAAAACAGATATAAAATAGATATTGTATGGCATTTCAACGACTGAAAAGGTCGATAAACTTACTTGGATAAAAGATTGAAGCGAGTTTCTGAGACACTAAGTCGGTTGGCTAGGAAGAAACTTTGTGGATCGTCGAGTTTGTCTGAGGTTTCTGAGTTTTCCACGCCTTGTTCTTCAGTGTTCTTGAAGTGAAAGTGAAAAGTAAAAATTGAAAAATGATCCTGAGGGATTATTTATATTGATCGTAGCATTGTAAAAGAGGTAATCATGGAATTAATTTTTTCAAAGCATGGGGAAACGCAATAGCCATCAGACAATTTTTTGGAAACTGAAAAGACATGATTGGTTGCCTTTTTTGAAAAGGCATGGGCGACTCTGACAGATTTGGTGGGGTACGCAAAGGGTCAGTTTCCTAAGTTTACTTTATGCTGGTCGCAGTAAAATAAACTTGGGGGCAAATGTTTACCCAAAAATGGCTCCTGATAACGTGGCAAAAACGTATTACACATGGTTGGCACGTGGCAGCGTCAGAGTGAAGAGGTGTTGTTCGCCTATCGACCAGCTCCTTTTTTCTTCATCAGATCTTGCGATTAGATGCGACCAGCCTGGTCGCATGCTTCAGTTTATTTCCTTTAAAGATATGTAATCTTGTAATAACTACATTTATTATTTTATCTTTATTGCCTTGATACGCTGATATTAAGGATAATTAAGGTTCATTGGCCCATGTAACCCCCATGAGCCTATAAATATGAATGAGAGGGCTCAAGGAAGGGACTTTTTAACCTTTTTTCTGAATACTCATAGAGAGAGCATAGGGTGATTATCCACCGAAAAGTTGTAATTCTCCTAAGGCTTGTGAAACTCAAGAACCCTATCTCTTTGATCACGGCATTGGGATTCAACATCAATAATATTACTAAGTGGACGTAGGTTATTACCACACAGTTTGGGCCGAACCACTATAAAACATTTGTGTCATTTCTTTACCATTTGATTCCATTCTTGATTGCTTTCTTATTTCTTTGGCGTTATTCTAACTCCGTCTCATTGGCCAAATCAAGGGTCAACATTAACCATTTGGTATCTTGTGTTTTTGTAAAGTATCGTTTTGGTACCATGTGTTTACAATAATGCTCATTTCGTACCTTATATTTTGAAATAGTACATATTTGGTACCCTGTATTTTAAAATCATACATATTTGATACCTTAAACTCAAATTTAATTAGTAAAAGTTTTCCATTTTAACCAAACTGCTCTTAATTATATGAGTTCTAAATTCAAATTTACTTTCTTAATTACATATAACTGATGACAGTTTGGTCATATTGATAAAATTTCATCTATCAAATCTGAGTCTAGGGTATTAAATATGTATGTTTTAAAATATAGGGTACCATATGGACATTATTGAAAAAAAAGTACCAAAATGATACTTTGCAAAAACACTTAGTACCAAATGAGTAAATTCATTTTTAAAAAAAAAAAAAAAACTTGTTCCCATGTAGATTTGGAGGTTTTGGGAAGATCTCCAACTTCTTACTAGAACTCCCCGAGGTTACTGAGTAAGTATGGACGAGCCGATTGGGAAGGTTGCCAAGGTATTGCTTTAGACCTACACTTGCCTTAGACAGAACTCCCCGAGGTTCCCAGGTAACTGTGGATGGTAACGCTATCACAAACCTTATTTAACAACCAATCTTTCTAGACAGAACAATATTAGTTTTTACCATTTGTAATATTATACAATTGTTCCCAATACCAAGGTGTAATATTACACAATTGTTACCATTTGTAATATGATTGAAATTTTATGAACAATTTTAAAAAAATTTCTTTAAGGAAAACCTAAATTCTAAGGAAAACTAAGGCAAAGAGAAAGAAATGTCTAAACTAAGGAAGCTAAAGTAACAAAATAATCAACACAAAAATAAAGTAAAGAGAGGAAGCAAACTACTTAACAATATTAATCAAGGAAGATATAATTTTTTTTTTTAATTTTTAAAGAAGTAAAGATAAAACAACAAGCTAATTATCTTTTTTACAAATATTTATTAAACTAAGAAAGCAAATAAAAAATAAGAAAAAGAAATGGAATTAGAATTAACAAAAAAGAAAATAAAATTAGATAAAATAATTTTTTTTATTTTTTATATATTTTTTTACGTTAAGTATATATATAAGTTTTTTTATATATATGTATATAATTTTTTAACCAAAATAAAAATAAAAAATAAATATATGTACTTATATATATGTATGTTTATATATATAATTTTTTTTTTTTTGTTTTTTGCCAATTTTTTTTTCAAGTATATAACTAACAAGTGGAAGAACACTATACTAACAAAATATTCATACCAACAAAAATACAAATAAAGTTACTAACATCTTGATAAAAGTTCCACTAAAATTCTTGAAAAACTACCTCCCCGACAACGACGTCAAAATTTGTTTAATGCTTAAAACGTGCATCCATTAAGCGGTGGTTGTAGTAAAGATCGGACGTTCGATTCCACAAGGAGGTAACTAAGAGCAAAAATATTAGTAGAAAATAAACACAAAAGGTTAATGAAAGATAATGAAAGGAAAATGGATTTATGATTTTTAGTTTGAGAATTGGATTGTAAAATAAAGCAAATAAAAATAAGATGTAATCCAAGATTAGAGAAAAGAAAGGCACCAAGAGTCACCCATATACATTGTTTAGCTATTTAGATCTTTGATTCATAAAATTTACACAAACAAATAGTTCACATCCCAACTACTTATTTGGAGGATTTAACATTAAAGTGCATGCATGTTTAACAAAAATATATTTGAGCAAATATGTTCTTACTTTGGAAGCAATATGTTAATCTTATGAAAAATCTAAAAATGATACTATACCATTAGGCCATAATGCAATAAAATATTGAACATAAAACTAAGCATCAATATTATTTATATTAACTTTAAATACATAGAAAAAGCATGACTAATTCTATATATAATATTAACAACAATAAATAAAGATGAAGAAGATGATAGAAAAACACAAATGACTCAAATGAATAAACTTTAGAGACACATATATTGAATCAAAAATATAAATAACATCACATTGCATAAGGGATCGCCCCTAACCTTCCAAGGAAGATTATGTCATTGTTGTAACACCCAAAATTCCCTAATATGGCTTAGTGCCTGGATTAGGGGACCGGGAGCCAATAATTGAATTAATTGAGTGCTTATGTTTTATGAGCATGTTATTATGTGAATTATGTGAATTTTATTATGATATGATTATGCTTGCATGTTTAGGTGTATTAAATATGCATGTGGACCCGTTTCTTATTAGAATGATATTTTTGTAATTTTGACCCGTTAAGGGTATAATTGTAAGTATGTGTGTTATATAATTGCGACCACATTATTATGTGGATATATTTGAGTTACCCGGCACGAGGTGATTCTAGGGAGCTAGTTAGCGAAAAAGTCACAACGGGTTAAATACTCGGCTCAAAGGAGCTTAGGGGTATTTTGGTAATTTGGTAAATTATTGGGAATTATTGTGTAACGGGAATTAATTGATGATTAGTGGTTTGATAGATTATTTGGGGCTGTTTGAGATAATTTAAGGTTAGCAGGAATTATGCCAAATGACTAATTTTCCTTGGGGTAACTTTTAAGATAATAAGGGGTGATGGGCATAATGGTCATTTGACCACTTGGGTTAGCTAATTAGGTAGCAGCCTTCAGAAGGCTTACTCACATTTTTAGCTCATTGCCTTCCCTCTTGGTATGCACATTGAAACTTAGAGAGGTTTGTCTAGAATTCAAGCTAAGATCATTGTGGGGAAGATTGGAGAGTGATTTTGGGGACAAGGAGCTGCAAAGTTAAGAATCTCAGCTGGATTCTCGAGTGGGGCAGAGAAATTCAGGTAATTCTCTGTTCTTTTCCCTTTTCAAGTGATGTTCATGAGTTTTTTGGGTTTTGATTCCTAGAGGCTAGCTTGGTTGTGCTTTTGAGTGAGCTTAGCATTGGGTTTTGTTGGCTAGGTCTAGTGTAGTGTTTCTGTGGCTGGAATCTTGCTAGAAACCTTGTATTGGGTCGGATTGGAAGTTTGTTTTGGCTGGAAATCACTGGTATAAGGAATTGGGGAAGAACATCAAAATTATGGGCTTATTTTCAGGTTCTTGGGACCTAGCGCGACCGCGCTAGTGTCCCAGAATGAGGGAAATAGGATTTAATTGGGGGGCTTGAGTTGAGGGGCACGACTGCGCCAAGGGTTGGCGCGACTGCACCAATGGTCTAGAAGCCCCAGATTTTTTGTGGGCGAAACCACGCCCAGGGTAGGCGCGACCGCGCCAGGGGCCTCGAAATGCCTGTTTTCTGATTTTTAGGGATAGACCCGAGGGGTTTGGGAATTTGACTTAGGAGCCTGCTTGGGGGATCAAGAGACGTTCTTAGTGCCCCGTTAGATGAGAACCGTGATTTTAAGATTTAGAGTTCGGTTTGGGACTCGGGTTCTAGGGTTAAGTCCTGATGAACGTATATTTGTGTTGTGACTAAGGTTTTCGCCAGGCTCGAGTCAGGATCAGCACTCAGGGTCGTTTCATTATTTGCATGAGGATCGAGGTAAGAAAATTACACCCGATACGTGAAATATATGATTGAGGCTTGGCCAACTATTAATGTAATATGATTGGGGCTTGGCCAATTTGTTAAATGTAAATGTGATTAGGGCTTAGGCTCAGCTAATGAGCATGATTATAATTGTACTTGTGGATATCTGCTTAGTATACTGTAATGCATTGTATATGCATGTACGATGAATGTATTGTGTGGATGTTTATTTTGGCTAGAAAGCTCGGTTTATTAACCGAGAATCTGTCTGTTGTATCTAATAAAAGCTTGACCTGCTAGTCAAGGGTATATCTAGTTAAAAGTTGGCTCGGCTTATAAGTCGAGGGTTTTCAAGGCTTGACTTATAAGTTGAGGGTCTGTAAGGCTCGGCTTATACGTCATGATCGGCGTTATCCGCGTTGAGCGCAGGCCGTTATGGCTAGGCCACCCTGGGAGTGCCTTATGCACTCGACTAGCTCGGATGCCATATGAATAAATGGGAGTGGACACGCACTTGTGTGACCCTATGGTCACTTATCTGTACAGTGTAAATGATTGGTTCCAGTTATTACTGTTAAGCATGATGTTATATTATTTGAATGGTCTGAATATGTTTTCTTGTTGAGTCTTTTGGCTCACAGGTGCTTTGTGGTGCATGTAAGGGTAAGGAGAAGCTTGGCCAGCCCTGAGGAGAGCGATAGTAGTGATGTGTACATATGCAGTTCGCTCGACTGCCACGACCGAGATATCACAAGGGAGCTAGGGTTAGACCCTGTTTTGCCCCTTAGGCTGGCTTATTTTGTAGTCTTTGGGCTGTAAACAACTTTTAATCTTGTATTTTGGGATCCCATGTAAAGACTAAAGTTTTGTTTAATGAAATTTTTTTTTGTCTTGACTAAAATTTTAAATACCTGAATCCTTAGTGGCTTAATCACATGTTTTAGTCCAAATGACTCATTTAGCGAGTCCAACACTAATTTTAAACACACGTGGTAACAGACAGTAATTAGCAGGGCGTTACAATTGTGCACATTATTCTCACAAAATTTCTATAAAGAAATATGAGAAGAAAAGTGAGGAAAATTTGCAATAGTTTCTCTACTCTAAAAATTACCATCAAAACTAATGAAATGAGCTCTTATTTATAGAGTCTCAAAAGGGATTAAAATGCAAAAATAGAAATATAATTGAGGTTATAAATAAATAAAATATAAATAATAAAATCTGATTATTTAAAACAAAATTATATTATTAAGGGAAAATACCAATTTGGCCCTTGTGTTTTGCCTGAATGCCCGATCGACCCCTATGTTTTGTGAAATGACAAAACAGACCATGCGTTTTTCAAAACGGATCAATGTGATACCCTGAGCTCGATTTTGGTCAAACTATTTTCAAATATGACCAAAATGCCCCTAAATTTTTGAATTAATGAATTTATTAAAGGATTAAAAATAGATTTTAAAATAAAAAAAGAAAAAAGAAAAAAAAACATTTATTTAATTTTCTTTTTCTTTTTCTCTTTCTCTCTCCTCTCTCCTCTCTTTCCTGATCTTCCTCACCCTTACCCAGAAAAATATGCATCTCTCCATCTCTTTCATCTTCACCTCCACTCATTCTCTCTCTTTTCTTCTCAGATCTGGGGCTTGATTGATCCTGTTTAATACTAAAAATACTTTCTTTCTTTTATTGATCTTTTCCTTTTAGCAGGCTTGGGACCAATGGAATTCTCAGTAGCTCAGTCGAATCTTTGTCCCTTTTGAAAAACTTTCCAACAACAAAGCTTGGTCCACATCGACATTTGTCTGAAAATATGGATCCATCTCGAAGAGAAGGAAGCTGTTGCCCCCAATGCAATTCAAATTACGAACAAGAGTTGTCCAAACTTATTGCCAAGGAATCGGAGAAATCTTCATCCTCCGAGATCAAATCAGAAGCAAACACCACACGGCCGGTGCTTCCTCAATGGCTATAGAATGCTAAGACATCTTATCAAACACAGGTGAGATGTTATGAAAAATCTGATCAAAAGTTGTTTGAGCAAAGACACAAGATTTTTTTATTGACATTGTTTGATCAAAAGTTGTTTAAACAAAATTCAATACCCGATCTAGTAAAACGGCTGAGCACCCATGATAGTGGCAATAACCTGGATCTTGGCATTTTCTGATTCCCCCAACTCTAGGTTTAGCGAGTCCCTTCCAGATGGGTCGGATCAGCTTAGTTGTCTCCATGATGGCCAAAAGAGTGGGATTCAAACAGACTTGCAGCAGTCAGATTGATTAGGGACGTACAATATATTTGGGTATCATTTTATTTTATTTTTGCTTGAGTGATACCCATGACTTGAATGGACATATCATGTTTAATTTTCTTTTTTGTTTGGTTTGAACATCAAAATTATGTTCTTCATTTAGGCAGGGAACGGATGATGTTCAATGAAGGGTATTCTATTTTTTTTCAAAACATTTTGGATCATGTGATACCCATGGCTTGTTAGAAAATGAAAATGAGTCACCAATGCTTATCCACACCAACGGTTTCAGTGCCTTGTCAACAAATGATTGCTGTGTGATATTGTGGTCCCCAAATCATAACAAATTCTCTGTTTTGTATCGTTAGAATATTCTTGGCATTACCAATTGTAAATGATTTGTATGAGCTGTCCTTGTCTAGAATATTCCTTTGTAATTGGCACTCTATAAATACAAAGTTAGCCAGCCTCAAAAACTTGAGCTGAGCATTTTTCTCTATTGAGCATTCTTTCTTTATTAGTTTTTTGTTTTTGTTTTTCAAACTTGGTATCAGAGCCAGGTTGTACCGGTGGTGTCTATTCTTCTCCATGGCTGATCAAACTCCTCCCCATGGTGACGAGTCAGCTGCAACGACTGGTTCCAGTGTTATTGCTAAACCCTCAGCTCCATCCATGTCAGTTCCTGGACCACAAGTTTCAAGTACTCTAACTCAGCCCTTTGCTCTAAAGTTAGATCGTAATAACTACACTCGTTGGAAGACAATGGTGTCTTCCATTGTTCGTGGCCACCGCTTAGATGGGTATCTCAGTGGAACCAAGGTCAAACCAATTGAGTTCTTCCCTCCTGATGAAGCTTCAGAAGGAAATATTGTGGTGGTTAATCCAGATTTTGAGGCATGGATTGTTCATGATTAGCTACTCCTTGGTTGGCTATATGGCTCTATGACCAAAAGCATAGCCATAGAAGTCATGGGATGTGACTCATCTTCAAGTTTGTGGCAAGCTCTGGAAACTTTGTTTGGTGCGCATTCTCGTGTGAAGATGGACGAATATCGCACAAAGATTCAAACTGCTAGAAAAGGAGGTATGTCTATGGCAGATTACCTTTGTCAAAAACGTCAATGGGATGATGTATTGGCCCTTGCAGGTGACCCATATCCAGCAAAACAGTTGGTGTCTAATGTTTTATCTGGTCTTGATATTGAATACTTACCTATTGTTGTGCAAGTTGAGGCTAGAACCTCTACAACCTGGCAAGAATTGCAAGACATTCTGCTGAGCTACGATAGTAAGGTGGAACGGCTTAGTACTCTGTCTGGAACCAACAAGAATGCCTCATCAAATCCTGTGACTGGCAGTGCTAATGTGGCTATAACAAGGCCTGCTGGTTTCTCAGGAGGAAGAGGCAATCAAACCAGTTAATATGGTGGTGGAAATCGTGGAGGAAGCTCAGGACAGTTCAGAGGAGGAAGAGGCTCAAATGGATCCGGTAGATCTCGAGGTCGAGGTGGTGGAAAACATGGCAACAATTCGAAACCAACATGCCAAGTTTGTGGCCGTTATGGACACTCAGCAGCTTATTACTATAATCGCTATGATGAAGCCTACATGGGAAAAGATCCAAATGGGACTAACAGCTCCAACAAAGGTGGTCAAGGAGGTCAAGGTGCTGCTGCTTTCATAACTACTCCTGAAATGGTGGATGACACAACTTGGTATGCTGATAGTGGAGCAAATAATCACATCACTGCTGATGCAAACCAGATGACACAAAAGAATGAATACAATGGTAAGGAAACTCTCACAGTGGGTAATGGTTCTAAACTCCATATTAATCACGTTGGCTCTCTCTTTTTGCCTTCCTATACCTCAAACCCCTTATTGCTCAAAGATATTCTCCATGTTCAAGAAATTACCGAAAACTTGATTAGTATATCTAAACTCACTTGTGATAATAATGTTTCTGTGGAATTCTTTCCTTATTCTTTTGTTGTAAAGGACATGGTAACAAAGAAGGTGCTCCTCCAAGGGAAGCTTAAAGAGGGCTTGTATCAGTTTGTGGAGCTACAAAGAAGTTCAAGTCTACCACCTACAAGAGCTTCTCCAGAAAAGAAAATATCATCTTTTACGAATTCTGCCTTAATTTCCACTGTCAAGTCTGTTTCAATTAAGGATAAGTGGCATAAGAGACTTGGCCACCCATCCAATCATGTCTTAAATGTTGTTTTAAACCATGTTAATGTTAAATCTGCCATTAATGAAAAGCATAGCTTCTGTGAAGCATGCCAATTTGGCAAATATCATGCTATCCCTTTTACTGTTAACAATGATCGAGCAAAGTTTCCCTTATATTTGATACACATAGATCTTTGGGGACCCGCACCAGTTTTATCCAATACAAATTTTTAGTTCTATATACACTTTGTAGATGATAATAACAGATTTACTTGGATCTACCCACTCAAGCATAAATCTGAAGCTGTTTCAGCCTTCATTCAATTTAAGGCACTAGTTGAAAATCAGTTTGAAAGAAGAATTAAAGCTTTAAAAACTGATTGGGGAAGGGAATTCCAAGCTTTCACTCAAATTGTCACTGAAAATGGAATTGAATTCCAACATTCATGCCCACACACCTCAGCTCAAAATGGAGGAGTTGAGAGAAAACATAGGCATATTGTAGAAATGGGGTTGACACTCTTAGCTCAAGCACACATGCCACTCAAATATTGGTGGGATGCTTTCCAAACAGCTGTATATCTCATCAATAGATTGCCAACACCTATTCCAAATGACCAGTCCCCTTTCCAAGTTGTCTACTCCAAACAACCTGATTATAAATTTCTCAAGGTTTTTGGAACAGC
The DNA here is from genome assembly GCF_963169125.1 of Humulus lupulus. Lineage (NCBI taxonomy): Eukaryota > Viridiplantae > Streptophyta > Magnoliopsida > Rosales > Cannabaceae > Humulus > Humulus lupulus. The sequence goes on from NC_084796.1 coordinate 186,557,611, forward strand.
CTGCTACCCTTGCATTAGACCTTACCAAACCCACAAATTTCAGTTTCACTCAATTAAGTGTGTGAATCTTGGTTATAGTGATGCACACAAAGGGTACAAATGTTTGAGCACCACTAGAAGATTATATATCTCTCGAAATGTAATCTTTAATGAAAATGAATTTCCATTCAAAGGTGGCTTCTTAAACACACACCAACAAGAACAGCAGGTACATGTTCATGTTCCCTCATGGTCAGCTTCCTTCAACTTTGCTGCAGTTACACCAGATACTTCAGAGCTTGCTCAAACTGATACAAGACCAGCAAAAGGCTCTCTTGGAGATGCATCAAGTCCTTTGTCCACCTCTCATAGTGAAAGCCAGGTAAGAGAACCATCTTCATCCTCTCTCTTAAACCTTGAATCACCTATTATTCAACCTGTCCCAAACACCAATACAGATTCCATAGAAGAGATGGTTTCATCACCCCCTAACATTAATAAAATAACTTCTTTGGCTCCAACTCATACCATGATTACACAGGCGAAGGCAGGAATTTTTAAGCCAAAAACTTATATTGGACAGTCGGCTTGGTCTGAGGGAGATGAAGAACCTGCCACAGTAGAAGAAGCTCTCCAACACCCTAGTTGGAATAATGTAATGAGTGAAGAAATGGCTGCTCTAAGGAAAAAAAAAACCTTGGATTCTTGTGTGTAGAATTCAAGGAATGAATGTGGTTGGTAACAAGTGGGTCTACAGAGTCAAAAGAAATCCTGATGGTACAATTCAAAGGCTTTAAGCCAGACTAGTGGCAAAGGGGTTCCACCAAAGCCCAGGAATTGACTTTGGGGAAACATTTAGTCTAGTTGTGAAGGCATCCACCATTCGAATTGTCTTAGCCATTGCAGTTGCAAAATCATGGGATATTAGGCAACTAGACATTAATAATGCCTTTTTGAATGGAAAACTTGAAGAGGATGTGTACATGGAGCAACCACAGGGGTTTATTGATCAAGACAAAGCTGATTTTGTGTGCAAACTTTCTAAGTCTTTGTATGGCCTGAAACAGGCCCCTAGGGCCTGGTTTGACAGCTTAAAAACTACTCTTCTAAGGTGGAAATTCCAAAATTCCAAGGCAGACTCCTCATTATTATTCTACAAAACATCTCAAGTCATACTTCTGGTGCTTATCTACGTGGATGACCTTATTGTCACAGGAAACAATGATGCTGAACTTAAGATGTTTATTACTAAATTAAATGATAACTTTGCTCTAAAAGACCTTGGATCTCTCAACTTTTTCTTGGGCATTAAGGTTCACAGAGATGAGACTGGAATCTATCTTAATCAAGCTAAATACATAAAGGAGCTACTGCACAAGATAGGTATGCAACACCTCAAGCCATGTTCAACCCCTATGACAGTTGGTAAAACTTTGTCAAAGTCAGATAGAGAGCCACTTGATAATCCAACTACTTACCGAAGTATAATCGGGGGCCTGCAGTACCTGACACATACTCGGCCTGACTTGTCTTTTGCCATAAACAAGCTCAGTCAATTCTTTCAAGCCCCCACTACAACTCACTAGAGTGCAGTGAAACGTGTGCTTAGATATCTAAAGGGAACTGTCCATCACGGATTACACATCAAGTACTCTAAACAACTTCTCTTAACAGGTTACTCAGATGTGGATTGGGCATGTTGTCTCGATGATAGAAGAAGTGTTGCAGGGTATTGTGTATACTTAGGAGATACTCTGGTGTCTTGGTCATCAAAGAAATAGACAGTCGTATCTCGCTCAAGTATAGAATAAGAATACAGAGCCTTGGCACATGTGGCTGCAGAAATCTCATGGATCCAAGGTCTGCTGAATGAATTCGGGTTTCCTCTTTCTCAAACTCCTGTGACTTGGTGTGATAACATAGGAGCCAGTGCTCTTGCAGCAAACCCCGTTTATCATGCCAGGACAAAGCACATCGAATTAGATGTCCATTTTGTAAGAGATAAAGTGTTGAACAAGAGTCTTGACATCAGGTACATACCTTCACATGATCAAACCGCAGACTGCCTAACAAAGAGCCTCACTCATCATCAATTTCATTTTCTGATTGACAAGCTTGGTGTGGTTGAAACCCCTTCCAACTTAAGAGGGGTTGTTAGAAAATGAAAATGAGTCGCCAATGCTTATCCACACCAACGGTTTCAGTGCCTTGTCAGCAAATGATTGCTGTGTGATTTTGTGGTCCCCAAATCATAACAAATTGTCTGTTTTGTATCGTTAGAATATTCTTGGAATTACCAATTGTAAATGATTTGTATGAGCTATCCTTATCTAGAATATTCCTTTGTAATTGACACTCTATAAATACAAAGTTAGCCAACCTCAAAAACTTGACCTGGGCATTTTTCTTTATTGAGCATTCTTTCTTGATCATTTTTTTTTTGTTTTTTAAACTTGGTATATTACAAAAATGAGCTTTTACTATTATTTATTGACATTGTTCTTTCTTTTGTGGTATTTTGTAGATAAAGGACCAAGAATTAGTCTGAGATTTGAGAAGAAATGAGAGAGAATGAGTGGAGGTGAAGATGAGAGAGATGGAGAGATGCAAATTTTTCTAGGTAAGGGCAAGAAAGACCAGGAGAGGGAAGAGAATAGAGAGGAGAGAGAAAGAAAAGAAAAAGAAAATTAAATAAATGTTTTTTATCATTTTTCATTTTAATATCTATTTTTAATTATTTAATGAATTCATTAATTCAAAAATCTGAGGCATTTTGGTCATATTTGAAAATAGTTTGACCAAAATCGGGCGCAATGTATTAAATTGTCCCATTTTGCAAAATACAGGGTATGTTTTGTCATTTAACAAAACATAGGGGTTGATCGAGCATTCAAGCAAAACACAGGAGCCAAATTTGTATTTTTCCTATTATTAATATTATTATTTATAGTGTTATCATGACTATTTTTGGATTTATTTCTTTGCATGAAGCTTGAGTGTGTGTAAAATAAGGGAAGATAAGCTGATGGGCCATTATTTTGATCCAAAATGATCAGAAATTACAATCCCTAGGCGCAGCCAATCAAGAGGCACCACGCAGGCAGCCTTGCAGGCTGCTGAAAGCAAGCCAAGTGGGCTGGTGGAGTGGGCTAGACGGAGTGGGCCAGGTGGAGTGGGCTAGGGGAACCAAGCGGGCTGGGCAGCTAGGCACGCTGGTCTGGGGCACCTGCGTAGATCGGGTTGCGGGTCGAGGCGGGTCAAGCACAGGTCGGATTGGGTGGCTTGGGGTGATGTGTGACGTGTGGCATGTGGTGGCTTCGCCACGTGGCAGCGCTGGAGAGAGGAAGAGGAAGCGGGCTGGACTTCTTCTCTGGGCTTTTCTACTTCAAAAGTACCAAATTTTTTTATTCTTTTTTCAGCTTTACATAATTCTTTCTCCGTTCTTTTTTTATTGATGCCCAAATGCAATTTATTTCAGAAATTTAAACACACAATGATTTAAAATTAATGTTTTTAATAATAAAATAAATCATATTTAAAAGAAAAAAAAAGAACCTTTCATTTTTTTAGTTAAATTATTTATAGAAAAGAAAGTTAGAGGGCACAATATTAATTGATTACTTAGCTTCTTGAAAAATCATAATTAATTAAGGGTAAATACTCATTTGGTACCCTGTGTTTTATCAAAATACATACTTGGTACCAATGTTTTCAATAATGTTCTTCTAGTACCCTGTAATATGAAATCGTACGTACATATTTGGTACCTTGAATTCAAATTTTAACAATAAAATTTTATCAATATTTCCAAACTACACTCAATTATATGTAATTAAATAATTAAATTTGAATTTAAAACTCATATAATTGAGGGTAGTTTGATCATATTGATAATATTTTATTGTTCAAATTTGAGTCACCAAATATATACGATTTCAAATTATAGGGTACGAGATGAGAATTATTGAAAGCATAGGTTATCAAGTCTGTATTTCGATAAAACACAGATTATTAAATGATTATTATGTACTCATTAATTAATGGGAATATACCATTTTGGTCCCTTGAGTTTGTACAAAATACCAGATATGCCTCCTAGTCTTCATAAATACCAAAATGACACTCTCTGTTTTGTTGTTCCAACTAAAATGTTACCTTGAACCTATTTTTGGTCAATTTTTTTTTCAAAGACTCTTTTAAACCTACTTATATATTTTGTCTATAATTAAAATTATTTTGATAAATTAATAATACTTAAATTGTATTTTTCAAATATATAAACTTAAAAGAAATAATAAAAAATGAGAATAAAATAAATAAATAATAGGAAATAATTTATTATTATTTAATATTTAATTTTAACTTAAATAAATTTAAAGCTATAACTTTAAGTTTATTTAAGTTAAAATCAAATAATAAATTACTTCTCATTATTTATTTTATTTTATTCTCATTTTTCATTTGATTATTATTTCTTTTAAGTTTATAGGTTTTTTTAAATAATTTTAATTTTAGACTAAATATATAAGTAGGGGTAAAATTCTCATTGAACAAATAATTTTGACCAAAAATAGGTTTAGGGTAACATTTTGGTAGGAACAACATAATAGAGAGTTGTTAGAATATTTATTTATATGGTATACAAAATCAATTATGTTACAACTAATAAATTTAAATTCATTTAATATATCAAATTTAATATTTATTTATTGGAAAATATTTTAATTAATGGTCAACATTATTTGTTACCCAATTTTATTTGTTACCCGATTTTGTATATCCCAACTGATTGAGATAATATATAAATATGTGGCAGAGATTCTGATGGAATGTCTCACTCTATAAATATAGAGTACCAGTCCCCAATCTCACTACTCATTTTGACTTTCAGTAATTCCATCTAAAGAGTTAGTGAGAGCTTGGAAGCTCATGTACTCATTCTAATTTCTCTTCTTTTCTTTTGTAGATCTAAAGCTTATAGATCGAGATTATCAATAGCAATGACTGGAGGTACATATATTCGATCCTATTAATTTATATATAACAATATGTTTATTCTGCATTAGGATTGTTATGCATCTAGATTAACAATTAATCTAACATTTGGTATCAAGAGCCATGTTTATCTCTGCCTTGTTATTTTTGTATGCATATATACATATATATATTTATGATTTATATATGCATATGTCTTTATATATATATATATATGATTTTTAGATTTTATATTGACCGTATATCTCAAAATTTTCTTTGTAATTTGGTTGTGTTTGTATTGCTTTTGTGTTTAAGTATATGTTACTTTGTTCATGTTATCCCTCAAAATTCAAGAGATGACGTGGCGAATGAGAAAACGGCACATGACATCACAAGTCATGGAAAAAACGACAAAGTATTGAAAAACACCGATGAACAAAGATGGATAGGTCAAGGAACTAAAGGGAAGTCGACCAGGCCTAAACTCCCTTGGGGTGGTCGGCCTAGCATGCTTAAGAACTACATGGGGTGGTCGACCCACCCTATTCTTCATAGGGTAGTTGGCCTAATACTCCCAAATACACTTCATTGTATAAAATTATCGCTTATTCAAGCTGAAATCAATAGGCCTAGCACCCAGAAGATCAACAGGCCTAGCACCCAAGCTCTAAAGGGTCATCAGGCCTAGCACCTAAGTCTCATAGACCAACCAAGACTTAGCGTTTTCCCGAAGGTTTCAATCGTGCATCGTCAACCATGATCCAGAGAAATGACGAGAAGACCCACGATCTCATAATCATGGGGAGGTGGACACGTATCTCCACTCCCAATGATCGTGTACCAAACCACAATTCCCAATCTTGCTAATCATGTAATAGCCCCTGAGTACTATAAATAAAGGACCCAGGGCTTCATTTAAGGAGGATGGTTTTTAAAGGGAAAAATGAGAGACTTTGGGATCGATCATTTGATTAACTTTTGGGAAAATATGTGGTGAGTGAACTCTTCAGTTCATCTTTGTAATTGTCAATTGAGTGATTCAATACTAAATACTAAGTGAATTAGGTTATTACTCTTCATCAGAACAGGGATGAACCACTATAAATTTCTGTGGGTTTTTGTTTAGATATTTGTAAATTATCGTATATTTACATTTATATCGTTCAAAGGGTATCGTATATCGTACATACAACCATTGACCAATTTCATAGGTCAACATTTTGGTGCTTTCATTGAGAGTACAAAATCAAAAAACACACTTTAATCAATTTTACGATTCCTCCAAAACCCAGCTAGATGAAGAAGACGACACCCAGGGATTCCACCACTCAGGATCCTGTCGATCCCGTTAACAAACCTCAGGTAGAAATTGGAGATCAATCTGATGCGGATGATCCACATGACGCTCACCACGAGGAGATGGCACAATTTCTGGCGAGGCAGGAGGCCTTTGCTGCAGAAATCGCCCTCCAGAGGGCGACTATGGAATGAAACCGGTGGGAGATAGATGAGCAGGTCCAGAGGATGATCCAGAGGGAGCAAGAAGCTGACCAGAGGAACCAGGAGGCTACATTGGCCTTGGAGGTGGCTACCCAGTTAGCCCGAACTAACACTGAAGCTACTGCTCAGGCAATGAGGGAGGCTTAGGACAAAGCAGCAGGTATGCATGACAACAGTAACAGGGAGTCCCAAGGGAGGAGTCGAACCCCAAGGATGCTCTCAGAGCCAATTTCCCAGAGATAGGATGAAGAGGTGCAGTCCAAGACTGTATCCTCCATGACTAAGAAGAATAACACTTTCTCTCACAGTAAGAGTGTTACCAACCTGAAGGCCCTCTCCCAGGAGGACTGGCGAAATGACATAGGAGAGGAAGGTTAGACATCTGAGAGGTGTGACATGAATGAAAATGGTCGCTCAAAGTCTTAGTCATGTAGGAGGAAAGGCTCGAGGGGCAGGATCGCACCGGCAAGAGCAAGGCGGACTTACCACCCCTACACCCTTAGTCTCACAAGGGAAAGGAACCGATAAACAACACCAATACCATGTTCGATAGGCTTGGGAAAGATGCAAAACCTCAGGATTTGAGGGAAGTCATCAAGAGGAGAACTAGTGCTCATGAGGGGGTATTGGGGACGTCAACCCCACCGGAGCAGCGATCCCACCAGCAGTGCAGGCTCAAATTGATGCACTCACCACGGTTGTTCATGGCCTGACAAAGAAACCTTCTGATATCGAGCTGACTGATAGAAATAGGAGTCCCTTCAGTGCCAAGATCCAATCTGCTCAACCACCACTGAAGTATAAGACCCCAAAACTTCCAACATACACTAGGAAGGAGGACCCAGTGCGACACATTGGAAAGTTCGAGGATCAGATAGAGTTACTCGGTGTGGAGCATGATTATAGGTGCAGGGGATTCCCTACCACTCTCTCTGAATCAGCTCAGGAATGGTATTGGAAATTCAAACCTGGATCCATCAATTCCTGGGAACAATTCAGGATGGAATTTTGCAAGGTCTTTAATGCCGGACGGATTCAACCAGTTTATGCCAATCAACTAGCTGACATCAAGCAAGGGAAGGATGAATCCCTGAAGGACTACATCCAAGATTCATGAGAGAAGCAAACCGAGCATCCATGGTAGTAGATGAAGGGAAGTTCATTGCCATCTCAGTAGGAATCATTTATCGTAGTCCCTTGTGGGATAGCATCCATAGGAACCCCATCAACACCTTGCAGGAGTTCCTGTACCGATCAGACAAATACATGAAACTAGATGACGCTATCATGAAGGAAGGAAAAGGCATAAACCATCCAATCAGTATCAAGGCAAGCAAGAATGCAAACCCTCAGGGCAACAATGGGGGCAACAGTAAGAAGAGGAGTACCTCAGGGGCCGAGTAGAGTGGAGAAACGAAGGCTAAGTCATCACAAACTGACAAACAACCTAAGCATCATCCCTACTAGTCCAAGTTCACCAACTATACTATCCTAACTGCAACAAGGGATAAGATTTTCTTGGCAACATACCAGGAGGTACCATATCGAAAGTCACCACCCTTGCGCTTAGAAGGAAAAAGGAACAAGAACAAGTTTTGTCGATTCCATAATGATTATGGGCACGACACAAACTAGTGCAAATAGCTGAATGATAAGATAGAGTTTCTCCTCCGATCAAGAAAACTCTTGAGGTACCGAGTCAAGACGAAAACCCCAAGCAGGAATCCAGAGTTCTGAAGGCAAATGAGTCCACCACTGGAGCCAACTGTCGTGGACTTCACATTGGACACCATATGTGGGGGCCCCACATAGCAGGCAATAGTAACGACACTCGTGAGCGATATGCAAGGATCCTAAGGCATGAGGTAGGGGAATCTTCCCAGTGCATGGCAGTCGAGGAGCGATCTCCAAAAAATCTGAAGTATGAAAGTGAAATTCTCACTTTTACGGAGGATGACACCAGGCACATGAGGTACCCCCACAATGAACCTCTTGTCTTTTCCATTCAAATCGCCAATACCTGAGTGAAGTTATGCTTGGTGGATATGAGAAGCTCAGTAGATATCATCTACAAATCATCCCTCGAGAAGATGAAGCTCACGGTCAAGGATCTGACACCTTGTTCCCAAGTGATATATGGGTTCAAAGGTGAATGCCTAGCTCCAGTAGGAACTATCAAACTACCGGTCATGGTGGTGGATGCCCATATGCACGAGACTATGATGACAGAGTTCTTGGTGGTAGATTGCTCATCGGCTTATAGCATAGTGCTCGAGAGACCCCTCCTGATGGAATTACACGTAGCAGTGTCTATCTGGCATCTGTCTTTGAAGTTCCCCACAAGCGCAGGTCAAGGATGTGTATATGGTAATCAAAGGGAGGAACGGGAATGCTATAACGTTTTGTTGGTCAAAGCAAAGAGAGGACCATGCATAAAAAACATGGTGGTGACCTATTGCGAAGGGAATGAAGGAACCGATGAGGTTGTTAACATGGAAGTTGACGTTGAAGGAAACACTCTATTGGAGCTGGGTGCTCCTTTTAACGAAGATTTGTTATTGTAACAGGATTTCCAAAGCAAGGGAAATGACATCGATCCTTGCTTTGGGGATGACATCATGGGGGTAGGACCAGTTGAAGATCTTGAAAAAGTCCTTCTAGATGAGGAGGACCCGAATAGAGTAATCAAAGTCGGGAATGAACTAAAGGTGGAAATTAAGGCATGGTTGGTAGAATTTTTGAAGAAGAACCAGGACGTCTTAGCCTGGTCACATAAGGACATGGTTGGAATTTCTCCGTTTGTGATAAGCCATGTCCTCAATATGGACAAAATCTACCCACCAATGCAACAAAAAAGAAGACTGCTTGACAAAGACCGATCTTAAGCCTTGAAAAAGGAGGTCGAGCAGCACAAGGAAAACAATTTTATAAGGGAGGCTTACTGTCCAGTCTGGGTATCAAACCTCGTGTTTGTCCCAAAAAAAAACGGGAATTGGAGGACATGCGTGGACTTCACAGACCTGAACAAGGCCTGCCTCAAAGATTGCTTCCCACTACCCAGAATAGACCAACTGGTTGATGGCAACTGTAGGTCACAAAAAACTCTAATTCATGGATGCATATTCTGGATATAATCAGATAAGTATGCACCCTCCCGACGAGGAACATACCAGCTTCTGGACAGACAAGGGATTGTACTGTTATAAGGTAATGCCATTCGGATTGAAGAATGCAGGAGCCACCTACCAGCGTTTAGTGAATGGCATGTTCCGAGACTTGATGGGCAAAAATATGGAGGTATATGTCGATGACATGTTAGTCAAGTCCAAATAAGCTAGAGGGCATGTTCAAGACTTAGAGAAATGATTTGTAATACTTAGAAAGTATCGCATGATGTTAAATCCTCTCAAGTGCTCATTTGGAGTTGGTTTTGGTAAGTTTTTCGGATACATAGTCAATTCATGTGGAATCGAGGCTAACCCCGAGAAGATTAAAGCATTGATCGACATGAAGTCACTTTCCACAATCAAAGAAGTGCAAAGCTTAATAGGGAGAGTAGCTGCCCTCAGTAGGTTCATATCAAAGTCTACAGACAAGTGTGTCCCCTTCTTTAACTTACTAAGGGGTGGCAAGAAGATCCAATAGACCGAGGAATGCAAGAAAGCTTTCTAAGCTGTTGACCCTTGATTTTCCCAACGACATGGAGTCAAAATAACAACAGGAAATGAGATGAAAACAAAAAGAAAATCAAATGAAAAGTAAATAACACAAACGATATATAGTGGTTCGGCCCCAATAAGATGGTAATGACCTATGTCCACTTAGTGTTCTTATTGATATTGAATCCCAATAATGTGATCAAAGAACTAGGGTTCTTGAGTTTCACAAGCCTTGGGAGAATTACAATTTTGGTGGATAATCACACTATGCTTTTCTCTCTGAATACAAAGATCAAAAGTTCTCCCATCCAAAGTCCCTTCCTTGAGCCCTCTTCTTCTTATTTAATGGCCCAGGAGGGTTACATGGGCCGATGGGCCTTAATTACAATTAAGATCAGCATATCAAGATAATAAAAGGAAACTTTATAAATGTAATTATTACAAGATTGCGTATCCCAAAGAAAGTGAATGAGAGTATGCGACCAGACTGGTCGCACCTAATCAAGAGACTTGACGAATCAATAATTATCTGGTCGATGGTCGAACATGATCCCTTCACTCGAAACTGCCACGTGCCAATCACGTGTAAGAAATCTTGCCACGTCATCGAGAGCCATTTTTGGGTAAACATTTGATTAGTGGTGAAAAATGCATATTTATTGATTTTTAATGGCCAAAATAAATTAAGTTTAATTAATATTTTCATTGAATTAATATAATTTATTTTATAAATGAAAATGTTTGATTATGATTTAATTCATTATAATTTTGTAAGAATTAAAGATGCATTTTGTCATAAATAAAAGAAAGAAGAAATAAATAAATAAAGTTGAAGAAAGGAGGAAAAGTTGGCATTTTTGCAAAAATTGAAGCCCAAAAATTCAGCCCAAACCACCCTAGGTCCGCAGCTTTCCTTTCTCTCCAGCACGCCACTTGTCGCGCTCCTCGCCTGCCACGCGTCCCAGCAGCTCACGCCAATCGTTTCTTCAAGTATCCAACGAAGGCCCAACCAGCCATTCAAGGCCCAGCCTGAGTCAACCTCTCTTCCCTCCAGCCAAACTCTTACCCAGAGCCCAACATAATCTCCAGCCTTGCCTCTGCTCCCTTCACCATAGCAGCAGCCCAATCCAAATGACCCAGCCTTCTCCATCCCACGCAAGCCCAGCAACCTCACTCCCTCTCTTCCCTTCAGCCGAGCTCACCATCTACGGGGCACCTCCCCATTGGCTGCAGATTGGGTCAATGGACCAGGGGCACCAGCCACCTTCTAGCCTAACTTTTGATGCACTTTGGGCCATGGACCTTCTATTTTGAGCTTTAAAGCTCATCTTTTTGGTATTTTTGAAAAAGATCATTTTGACCATGCACCAAAATAACTAGGTTAATATTTATAATAAGATTTGATTTTTCAAAATTATATTTTATTATTAATATTTCAGATTTATTTTGTAAACCCCAAATTGTTGTTTAATTTCTTTTTAGTCCTTTTCTCCCTCTATAAATAGGGACTCTTCTTTCACATTTACCATGTAATTTTTAGGTAGCAAAACTCTACCAAATTTTAGTCTCATTTCTCATATTTTCTCTCTAGAATTTCATGAGAATGTCTAGCATAATAGGCTAACCTTCTTAGGAAGGTTAGGATGATCCTATATGCACTATGACTTTGTTTGGTATTTTTGATTCACCATGTGCTTAAAGTTTATATATTTTAGTGATTTATTTTCTTTCATCTCTACTTCTTCATCTTGTTATCTATATTTATGTTTGCTAATAGTATATAGATTTTTTTATGCACTTTCTATGTATTATTAAATTAGTGAAAATAATATAGATAATATATTTATCATTTTCTCCATCTCATTCATATATATTTACTTTTGCTAAATCTATATAGAATTAGTCATGCTCTTTCTATGTATTTTATAAATAGTAAAGGTAATATTTGTGTTAGGTTTTATGTCCAATCTCTTATTGCATTATTGCCAATGGTATAATTTCATTTTTAGATTTATCATAAGATTTATCTAATCTTTCCATGGTAAAGAATAATAATCACTTGAATACATTTGTGTAAAACATATTTGTGCTTCAATGTTAAATCTTCCAAATGAATAGTTAGGATGTGGACTTCTCATTTGTGTAACTTTTGTGAATCAAAGATCCAAATAAATAAGTATGCATATTGGTGACTCTTGATCCTTCCTACTTGTTACCTATTGTTACTTCACACTTTATTCTATCTTTATTTCTAATATTTAAATTTCAAAAACAACAAAAATATCACTTGTTCTATTTTCCTCACATTATTTATCTCTAACATTTATTTATTGATTAACTTGTTTCTTTACCTCCTTGTGGAATCGACCGCCCATCTATACTACAACCACCACTTAGTGGATGCACGTTTTGGGCGTTAAACAACATTTGCCCCCCCCCCCCAAGTTTATTTTACTGCGACCAGCATAAAGTAAACTTAGGTGACCGCCCTTTCACATGCCCTATCAAATCTGTCAGAGCCGTCCATGCCTTCTCGAAAAAGGCAAATAATCATGTCTTTTCGGTTTCCCAAAAGTGGTCTGACATTAATTGCACTTACCCATGCCTCGGAAAATTACCATTTATGATTGCCTAGGTAACTGCCCCTTGCTCAATATAAGTATCCCCTCAAAATTACTTTTTACCTTTTACTCTTTCCTCAAGAACTTTGAAGAACAAGACACGATAGTTCAGGAATTCGGACAATCCTTCATGATCTGTGGAACTTTTAGTGGAGACTTGCCTTAACGTTTTCAGACATTCATTTCTACATTTGTCCAAGTAAGTTCCCCAAACCTTTCATTCTTTAAGATGACGTGCAATATTTGTCTTCCCTTCATTTTAGATTATGAGTTCTTGAAAAAAATTCTTTGGGTTAATTGGGTATGTTGATTTGCGTTTAATATGGTAGGAAAATAACACTTTGCTGGGGTTAGGAATCAATTTAGTAGTCAGGATTATTAATTTAGGGCGTAAAATCAAAGTAAAAATTCGATTTTTAAGCCTGTAGAAAAACTGGGTTTTTCCCTCCCTTCCAGAGTCGAAAAGTTTTTCTAGAAAAACTTTTCACTTCTGCTTTCTTAATTCATTTTCCACACTGTTCACATAGGATTTAATGTTTTTGTCAGAATGCTGCTGGTCGTATAAAAGCTTAACTTTTATACAAAAGCAACGTTATTCTAACTTTATACACCTCTTGGTATTTTGGCCGTAAATTCTCATCTCCCCTTCTCTGTTCACAGATTTTCATGCACGATCCGTGGGGAGGTGAGAGGCCAATCGATGACGACCTGCTCGCTCAGCTGCTTGAAGATGAAGAACAACCATCATTGCTACTCCAAGAAATTCCTTTCTCTTGCAACCCTTCAAATAATCCCTCGACCATACCGAAAAATATGGGCTGAGTAAAATCGACTGCCTAGAAAAAGAAATCAACCAACCCTTTCGCAAATCAGCCTGCTCTTCAGGCTGAAATTCCTTCGACCAGCGGTCGAGCCGAAAACACCCCTGAGTCAGGAATCCAAACACAAGCTCAACCCCGGGACGTCCTTCGACCAGACATCGAACGGTATGTTGCTCCTCCTAGCCAAATCACTGCTAGACTGCTAACCAATTACCTCAGGAAGTACGGACTTCCTAGGGTAACTTTATTCAAACCCATCAATGACCAACGGGCAAACCTGCGTGGTGGCGCCTTCAGTGCCTGGTCAAGATACCATATTGAGGTAGGAGCAATCTTGCCTCTTCATCCTTTTTTCCAAGGAGTGGCCAATTATTTCGGGGTCACTCCCTTCCAAATAACTCCAAATGGGTATAGAATGCTCTCTGGTCTCTATATCCTTTATAGCCATAAAAAGTGGCCTGTTCCTACGCCACATGAGATCAACTACTTGTTCAATCTCAAATCCAACCTTAACCAAGACAACATGGGGTTTTTTCATTTCTATCACTAGGAATCGACTCGCCTCTTCCTGAGTGAGACTACCTATAAGTCCAATGTAGGAAAGTACTTCCAGGAGTACTTTTTAACCACTGATCTGGTTGGCAACAACCTAGCCTTCGCCGAAGGAGGTAATTTCTTTATTCTCTGGTCGTTTATTTCTTTTTATTTTATCTGCATCCTCCTTAGAAAATTAGAACTCTATAAGTCCATGGCAATGACCAGCTCCTACTCCAGAAATGGAGATTCGAGCAACATCCCTGGCCAGCATGACCGACGAAGAGAAAAGTGTCAAAGAGCTGGTCACTGTGGCCAACCTAAGGCTGGTCGGTCTTCTGGCACCTCACCAGGATGTAAGGGAATCAACGGCGGGGAGTGCTACTGGTGGAGAAGTTCCCAAGCAGCACCAAGACGTGTCACAACCTCTGAGGAGGAGGACAATTGGGGTGACAATCAGGGAACCCTCAAGCACCCTGCGAGCAGACGCTCCCCCTGCTCCATTGGGAAAGGGAAAAAAAAAAGGTTTCGAACACCATGCGCCCATTAATGAATCTTCAGATGAGAACGGTACTGACCTCTCACTCCTATACAGTTTGCCCATTCCCTGTCATCTATTTGACGGGGACGGTAACTTTAGATACATACCCCATTTAAATTCAGATTTCTTCCAGGCAGTGAGTGAGTGTAGCGGTAGTTCAGTAAGTAATGTAGCGACCAATAGTTATAGCTCGGGTATTTTACTTACAATTTCATTATTCTCATTTCAAATCCATCTATACTTATTGTCTAGCTGCTCGTAATGTTTCCATACTTGCAGATATGTCATCTGGAGATGTGTTTGACCTTTACAATGCACATGCTGCTCCTTCGAGAAAGAAGAAGTAGAGCAAGCGACACCGTTGAGAGAGCAGCAAGGCTCCTTCAACTAAAAAGGCCCCTCAAGAGAAACAACGCCCCCTCCGTCTCCACTCGATCAGATGTCTCCCCCCGCACCAGCCGACCAGAATCCTACTCCACCAGCACCCGCCGACCAGACACATCACGATCAACCTGGAGATTTCTTGACAAGCGCTGTGGTCAGCTCGACCAAAGAGAGAATATACAAACTCTCATAGCACAAACGCAGCCGAGAGTCCATCGTCGGCATAGACTCCATGGAGGCTGATCAGATAATAAACCAAGCACTGAACGAGATAGCCAGTGTAAGCTACTTTCTATTGCTGAGCTTTATTTATTTTACCTTGTCATTTTCTTTTTATTAACAGCTTTATCTTTTCTGATCGCAGGGAATGCTGACTATGACTGTCGGCTGGCACCGCATGGGGGCTTTGATTACTCAGTCCAAAGAATCTGACACCAAGCATGCTGAGGAGGTCAAGGTGCTCAAGGGGAAAAACCCAGAACCGCTCGAGCAGAACTCCAAGCTAGCCTAAGAGCTTCAACAGTTTCAGACTGCCCTGGCCAAAGCCAATGAAGACAAAGAGAAGTTTAGGGAGTGTGCTAAACTTAACTTTCAGGAGGCCAAACAGCTTGAGGCTGAGCTGATCGCAAGCAAAAAGGAGACTGAGGAGCTGGAGGGGCGTGTCAAGGAGCTTGAGGAGACCAATGCCAGCAACTTGGAGGGGTATATGGGAGCCACCCTCCAATGCATTTATGAGTTTTGGAAGCACAACTGTGAGGCCAACTTCAATTATCTTTACAAGCGCTTGAGGAGAACTGAAATAGCCCGGTGCACTGCTCACCTAGAGAAAGAGGAGAGAGCCAACATCCTACCTCCCCAGAAATCTCCCTAGCCACAGGAATTGAAGGCGCGAAAAATGAAGTTGGAACCACCGTCGACCAGGAAAATCCTCAAGATCCTCCTGCTTCGTAGTTATTTTTGTTTTTCTTTAATTTTATCATGTAGTCAAGACAATATATATTTTTATTACTCCACGGGCAGCTTTCCTTTTAATAGACAATTACATCCAAGTAGTAACTGCTCGCGGTGTAAAGGAATTCAATTTTGATATTATAATATTTGCATTTTATTATAACATCTGTTCACATGATCGAACTTAGCATAGTACTTTGGTTTGATTTCACAAAATAACAAAATTTTGAAAAATACTCTAAGTACCGTAGCATGTTTTCACTTATTTTGCTCGTGTGTTTACATACCTTTTGATATGCTTTGCTTACCAAATACCTTATATGTCCCCCAAGTGATTGAAGAGCTTTAGGTCCTCGGTCACTTGCCTTGACTAGGACCTGTTCGAACATTTCTGCTCGTAATAGAAACTCGTAAAAATGATAATATAGCAAAACAACACACGTAATGAGCAAATACTTGTAATAAATACAATAGTTGGCAACATTGACTGGCTGCGCACAGTCCCTTTTATTTCTCGTAATAAATGGACAAATTGTGTCTGTACGAGTGATCAATAAATGATCTTACACTTATAAGCTATCAATCACAAAAAATGACTAACCCTTGTTCATAAACTTGTAAAAAGTAAAATTAATACAAGCCAATTATTTAAGAAGAATTTTTTATTGATAGTACTTGCGCAGGTGTTCTCCATTCCAATAATGAGGAATGAGATCTCCATTTAAGCGAACAAGTTTGTAAGTGCCTGGATAGAGGACTTCTTCGATTTGGTAGGGTCCTTGCCAGTTAGGTCCGAGTACTCTAGCAGCTTGGTCGTGGGTGTTAAGGAAAAATCTTCTAAGTACCAGATCTCCCACATTAAATTTCCTTTCACGTACTTTAGATTTGAAATATCGGGCAACCTTTTGCTGGTAAGCTGCTACTCGGAGTTGGGCTTATTCACCCTTCTCATCGATCGAGTCCAGCAATTCGATCAATAACCAACTATTAGCGTCTTGATCGTACACTATCGGTCGATGTGATGGCGAATCTAATTCAACAGGCAACATATCCTCATATCCATAAGCTAAGGAAAATGGAGTATGGCCTGTTGCTGTTCGATGGGATGTTCTGTACGACCAGAGGACTTTAGGCAACTGCTCTAGCCATGCCTCTTTTGCTTCCTCAAGCCTTTTCTTCAAAGTATCCTTCAGTGTTTTATTGACAGCCTTGACTTTCCCGTTTGCCTGTAGGTGAGCAACTAAAGAAAAGCTTTTGATAATTCCATGTCTCTCACAAAAATTCGTGAACAGATCACTATCAAACTGCGTGCCATTGTCTGAGAGAATTTTTCTTGGTAATCCATAGAGACACATTATGTTTTTGACAACAAAGTCCAGTACTTTCTTGGTCATTATGGTTGCAAGTGGCTCAGCTTCGGCCCACTTTGTGAAATAATCGACAGCCACTACGGCGTATTTGACGCCGCCTTTTCCTGTAGGAAAAGATCCAATTAGGTCTATACCCCATATTGTGAATGGCCATGGACTTTACATCTGCTTTAGCTCATTAGGGGCTGCTCGCGAAATCTTGGAGAATCTCTAGCACTTGTCGCATTTTCGAACAAATTCCATCGAGTCTTCATTCATTGTTGGCCAGAAGTATCCTTGCCTTAGGATCTTTTTTTATAGACTCTGCCCCCCAGCGTGATCTTTGCAGAAACCCTCATGGACCTCTCTCATTAATTCTTTGGCCTTTTCTTTTGAAATACACTTGAGGAGTGGCATAGAGTATCCTCTTCGGTACAGAATTTCGTCGACTAGGATGAACCTAGCAGCCTGCCACCGAATAGTCCTGGCTTTGTTTCTGTCCGTCGGTAACACACCATGCATCAAGTACTCAATGAAACGTGCCATCCATGTATCCGTGCCTGAATCACCAGAGAGGTTTCTTCTACTTGGATGCTTGGTGCAGACAGTCATTCAATAGGTACTATATTCACTGTGTCAGCATCCTTGGCACTTGTTAACTTGGCCAAAGCATCAACGTTCGAGTTTTGATCGCGAGGTACTTACTGGATAGTATACTTTTCAAATTGTGCCAACATATCTTTTGCTTTATTCAAGTAGGCAACCATCTTTAGACCTCGAGCCTGATATTCTCCAATGATCTGATTAACCACCAATTGAGAGTCACTGTGGATTTCAAGTGATTTTATGTTCATGTCTCTGGCTAATCGTAACCCTGCAAGTAGTGCTTCATACTCTGCTTTGTTGTTGGACGCCGTGAAGTCGAATCTGATTACGCAGTGGAATCAATGCCCTTCATGCGTCACCAAAATCACTTCGGCTCCAGCGTGGTGCTCATTAAAAGAGCTGTATGTAAACAACTTCCAAGAGGGAGTTTGGCTTTAAGGTTCAGGCTTTTCTGTCTACTCGCTGTCTAGAAGCCCAGTGAGCTCTACGACGAAGTCAACTAGAGCTTGTCCTTTTATTGCTGCTCGTGGTAAGTAAGAGATTTCAAACTGCCCAAGCTCCACTGCCCACTTTAATAATTGGCCTGCGGCTTCCGGCTTCTGCTGAACTTGCCGTAGAGGCTGGTCGGTCAAAACAGTGACTGGATGAGCTTCGAATTACGACCGCAGCTTCCTCGAGGCTAAAATCAAGCTGTAGGCTAATTTTTCAATAGGCGGATATCGCACTTCTTCTCCTACTAGCCTTTTTCTTACATAATATATGACCTTCTGCACATTTTCTTCTTCCCTTACCAAGACAGCACTTGCAACATATTCTGTGATTGCCAAATATATGAACAAAGTTTATTTTTCAATCAGCTTAGATAGGATCGGCAGCTGCGACATATGAATCTTTAAAGCTTGAAAAGCCCGCTTGCACTCCTCTGTCCATTCAAATTTCTTGTTGCCTCTAAGTAGATTAAAGAACGGGACGCACTTGTCTGTCGATTTGGAGATAAATCTACTTAGAGCAACAATCCTTCCAGTCAAACTTTGAACATCTTTAATCTTCGTTGGTGATTTCATATCGATCAGGGCCTTGATCTTCTCGGGATTAGCTTCAATTCCTCGTGAGTTTACTATAAATCTCAAGAATTTCCCTGATCTAACTCCGAAGGAACACTTGAGGGGATTTAGTTTCATCTGATATTTATTCAAGACGTTGAAGCATTCTTGCAAGTCTCCTATGTGTCCTTCTGCCTTCTTTGACTTAACCAGCAAGTCATCCACATATACTTCCATGTTTGTACCGATCAGCTCCTTGAACATATGATTGACTAGTCGCTGGTAAGTCACACCAGCGTTTTTCAAATTGAAGGGCATTACTTTGTAACAGTAAAGCCCTGTATCGATCTGAAAGCTAGTGTGATCCTCATTAGGTGGGTGCATACTAATTTGGTTGTACCCAGAGTATGCATCTGTAGAGTCCAAGAACTTTACTTAGCTAATTGTTTAGTAGTATTATAGTATGTATAGTATTATCTTTGTTACTGTGGATTTTTGGTTCAGACCGGGAATTATTTGGACACTCATAGTAGTACTTATAGATTTTCTAAGTTTAATCTATAGTTTAAGAATATTAAGTATAACCTAAGGTTTGATTAATGTGACTGATATTAAGGATTATATTTATTATATTATAAGGTTTAGACATCAACCAATAGGATTTTAAGCACATGTTATGAATGGTGATTAAGGATTAAGTATTTTTGAGGATTAAATTTAATAAGGAGTAAAGTTTGAATGTTATAGGGTCAGTCAGCAGCTTTGAGTACGTTGAGGGCTTAGTCAAGGCTGTTTACTCCATTCAAACTTAGCTAAAAATTTGTAATTTCGTGTTTAAATATTCAGCGTGTGCCGATATATCGCAGCTATAGGGGGCGATATATCGCAGCACGTAGATACGGAAAACACGAAACGATGCACGATCGCCTCGGGCATACTGGCCTAGGCGATATATCGCCTACAAGGGGCGATATATCGCCTCCTCCAGCATAAATTCAAACTCTTTTGAATTCATTTCCTTTCAGCCATTCAAACTCCTTCAACAGTCCAGCATCTTTTGAACGAGTCTTCAGCCTCTGCTGAACGATTATTCAAATGATTTTCACCTAAAAAGTCATTATTTTTATTCAAGTAAAATCAAGATACTTTCATTCCCAAACTCTATAAATAGGACCTAGTACCCAGCCATTTCTTCACCTTTTACTCTAAGTTCAGAAGCTGCTAGTGCTAAGAGAGTGTGAGAGTGTAAACACCTGGTTTGGGAAAATCATAAGCTTAAACATCATAAGCTTATCAAACACTTTGGGAAGTGAGGTTCGTTAGTATTTCAGTTGTGGTTAGATTGATCTTGCAAGTCTTTGAGGTAAACCCGAAACTCTAGTTCATTTGATTTATGTTATGTTTCCCTTCTCTTAGTCTTCTACTCAGTTTCCTAACCTCATTCTTATTTTGGTTAGGGAATCCAAGTTCTTAAGCACATAAGTTGTGGTAAGCATAATTCTCAATGGTTTAGTCTTCCTATTTATTTTCATTTCTTCTTCTTCTTAAGACTCACTCTTTCTCATATGGTTTTAGGAGTGTTCCAAAAGTCCCAACTCAGTCCATTATATCCCGGTAACTTTGGTATGGAAAATAGGCTAGAATCTATAAGTTTATGTTTATGTTATCTTATGTGTTATGTTATGATATGTTATGAATATGTTATGAATGTGTTTGTTTGTAGGCTTGGGCTTATGCCCTATTTGACTAACAAGACCCCAAAAAGATTGTGGGCATATGCCTATTTAGCTGGTAGGACCCCACTAATCTCATGGGCATAAGCTTGTTTAGTCTATGGGACCCCAAGTAATAATGGCCATTATAATAAGTGTATTATGTGTTATGATATGTCTTTATGTTTCTTATGAAATTATGTTTATGACTATGTGTTAGATTTTTCCTTGCTAGGCATTAGGCTCATTCCTTTCTGTTTATGTGCAGGAAATAAGCTTTAGAGGCGGAAAGATTCGTGACGCTTAGAGGATGTGTATCGATGGTGAATGGAGTCAAGGGGCCGAGCGTTATTCGATTCGAGGATGTAGTCTCATTTTAATTTTTATGGTTTTATATGTATTTTCTGCATTTTCTTATGTAATTCTTTTCATTTAAATCATGTTTTGTTTTTAAAGACAATGGGATCCCAAATCCTTCTTAGTATTCTATTTATTTGTAAGTAACTCTTATTTTTACAAGTTACTCAATAAAATTATGGTATTTTCGTAAAAATGTAAGTTTTATGTATAGTTTCGTTAATGGTCCAAATAGTCTAGATTAGTGGGTCATTACAGCATCCATAAATGACAGGATCTCGTGCCCTGAGGAGGCATCGACCAGCTGGTCGTTTCTAGGGAGTGGGAAACAATCTTTTAGGCACAATTTATTAAGGTCTGTGAAATCTACACATGTTCTCCATTTTCCATTCGGCTTGGGTACTAGTACGGGATTAGAGACCCACGATGGATAAAATGCTACCCTGATGAATCTGTTCTCCTTTAGCTTCTCGACTTCTTCCTTCAAGGCTATTGGTCTATCTTTGTCGAGCAGGCTTCCTTTTTGTTGTACTAGTGGAAAACGTTTGTCCATGTTCAGGACATGGCTGATAACTGCTGGGTCTATTCCAACCATGTCTTTATGTGACCAGGCAAAGACTTCCTGGTTCTTCTTCAAAAATTCCACCAGTTTTTGTTTGGTTGTTGTCTCTAAGTTTTTACCGACTTTCACAACCCTGGTCGAATCTGCTTCATCGAGTTGGACCTCTTCAAGGTCCTCGATGGGTCCCACTTCTTCATGAAAATCCCCAAAGCGAGGATCTAAATCTCTATCCTCACTTTGGGAAACACCCTATTTGGTGACTCAATCACCTGATTGGGCTTGTACTTCATTGGCCGTCTGCAACTCTTTTCCGGCGGCTTCCCTCGATCCACCTTTCTTCGCCTTAGATATCGAGGAGTTGTAGCACTCCCTCGCTTATCCTTGGTTTCCCAATACGCATCCTACCCCTGCATCGGTTGGGAATTTCATGGCAAGGTGCCAGACCGAGGTCACAGTTCGCAGGTCGACCAGACACTACAAGAAAAAATGCTTTTAATAAGACCAAAAATGTGTTATCAAAACATACAATAATACTTTTTGACGTGTTAAGACCGACTATGTTATCGTAGGTCAGGGTACTTTACATAACACTTTATCATTGTTATACAGATGTGTTATTATACTGTCAACGATAACACACTTTCTGTGTTATTTTAATAAATAGATAAGTGTTTAATTATATTATTTATAGTCGATTACATAACACATTTCAATACTAATAAATTTGTGTTGTACTACACTTTAGTATAACACATTTTTGGTGTTATACTACACTTTAGTATAACACATTTTTTGTGTTATATAATGAAGTTTGCATAACAAAATTCTTTACTTATAAAAAATGTTATTGTAATAGATATTATAACACATTTTTCATATCATTTTAATATTTAGATAAGATTAAATTCTCATTATATATTCATTTATATAACACTAATTTAAAGGAGAGGTGTAATAGAATATGGAGCTCAAATAGGTACTAAACTCTAGACCTTAAGTTATTTGGGCACTAACAAGTAATTACAAAACAGTGATACATATTCACAGTCAATTACGCTGATATAGTACTGTGTAGTGTTTACAAATGTACAGAAATTATTGTAGAATCCTCAACCCAATGCAATGAAATATGAAAAGACTTTCAGTTACTACAAACTCTGGCAGATTATGAATAGACTACACGTATTATTTTCACACCAGATAAACTAAATTTTTAACTTTCAAAATGCAACTAAAGAAAAGCACCTACAGACCCTAAACTTCACTTTAGGCATGCAACAGAAGGCAATCAGAGTCTGATAACTCACATCTTTCTCGTAGATAGTTAAGACAATTATTAAAGATTTCAATGCAGCAAGCTTTGAATTTCTAAGCAACACCATAGAGTTTGCCTCCATCATATGAGATAGCATTCTTTTTTTGATCTCTTTAGATGTTTTCCACTTTAGCTAGTCCCAAAGATCAGATCCCAAATCAGCCCGTACACGCCTAGGATCAAACATGTACACATATTTGCAAGTTACAAGAAAGTCATTGTCATACTTATGTTGGTAATTGTGCATAACTTTTGAATCAACCAGGTATTCAGAAAGTTCTTTAAATGGTCCAGTGCTTATTTTACGACCTTCAAGCTCTCCTTCTAGATGATAATAAATATCACTTAGTATCAAATTATTTAGTTCCTTCCCTTCACTGATACAAGGAAATGATTAAGCATATAAGCATCTTATATATAAAAGCAAATTAAATGCACAAAAATAACGAACATGTATATGCAAGCTATACTCAACAAATTGCAAGACAGTGACAATGCTTAGAGAAATATACAGGGGTTAGAAGCAAGACAAGGTATGAAAACAGCTTTCACTGGCAATAAATATATGAATTACATGTTAAAAAAATTGCAGGGAGAAGAAAGACTACATGTCTTCTCGTAAAATAGATGAATACCATACCATACATAAAGTAGATCTGGGTCCACTCATTCTCTCTTATGGTGCTGATCCAACTTGGGCCAAGTGGCACTGCTCCAACCACATCCAAGACCTTTGTAAGGGAGTTTTCACAAAATTACTTGTATAATTGCAACTATTAGAATCCTAGTAAATGAATGCACTGAACTTATCACCGACTCATTATAAAACACAGTTTGAACACTTCAGAGAAAGCAGGATGACTTCTAAGATGCAAATGGAATTAAAAAAAACAGAGATATTATGCTACCTAAAATTTATGAAAAACTGAAAGAAAGTGAACAAGTTCCACTTAAGATTTTAGTTAAAATGAGCCCTCAAAGAGCTTAATACTTCACAATTAATTTAGGACAGCATGCCTGAACTATTTATCTAAACTAACTATACCAATCTTAAAAGGGAAGCAGCAAACCTTTTTAGACATGGTGCTCATCTTCTGAAGTATTGATACAGATAAACTTCCAGTATCACCAGCAGCTAATTTCTCAATCAAATGCACCGTGACTAAACTGGCAGAAACCTACATATATTTACAATATAAATTAACTTAAAATGCCAATAATCAGTAATCACATCAAAGAAGCCATCTAAAACTATATGATCTGCAAACATTTTGTTAGGCATCAGATATCGAATAGAGCTATATAGGATTATTGTGTTGACTTGTAAATTTACTTAAATTCTATTGGTTGGCTAGTAGGTGTTATTGTTAGTATATAAATAGTATAAGAGAATACTTAGAAGGGATATATAGAAGAATTTGGTTACTGTTTAAAGTTTAGAATTTCTACTCTGGGAGTTTTTGCTAGTTTTTCTCGAATTAACCTAGACTTTGTACAAGATTTGGTTCTTTTCAGTACAATTCATTTATTCTTTTGTGCTCTCAATTTTGGGAAGAACTTTAGTTTCTATCACATTTAGTACCACAAGAGGTCTTCAATGTAGATATTTAGAATATACCATCAACTAAAAAGCAAAAGAGATTAAAATCGTACCTCTGCATGATAAAATGATTTGTTATCATATTCATAAGTAGTAAGTGACTTGATCAGATTGACCAAAATAAAGCCCCGACACCACGTTGATAAAACATCTCTACGATCATATAGATTTGCAGCTTTTGGTTTATCAGTGCCTCCTGAATTTTCCACCCTTCCCTTTGACTCGGGTGCTGGTTTTTCTAGTGACTCCACCAGTGACAATTTCTTTTGCAGAAACATGTCATATGCCATTATTTCCATTATGGAAGATTGACACAGATATTTGTATGCCTGATTTAGAGCTCCCATCTCAATCAGGCTATCAGGCAAAGAATCCAGAGAAGTTAGTGAAATGAATTTTGACAATTGCTTCCAAAAATTCTCAGAGTTTTTCAACCTAGCCAATATATTGATATATTGACCCGCCCTTTGCCACAATGCCTTTAAAAAGTTGAGTACATTAAGAAGCACAAAGGATTTGCTGGAATAAAGAAATTAACAGATCAAAATATGTAACAAATTAGTTTAAAGAGCAACCGAAAAAAAATTGAGGGATAAACCAGGCTAAGGATGTCTCTGGGAGAACTTAATTATTGATATGACTGTTAGAATTTACAACATAACAAAGTACTGCATCTACAAGGCTTGAACTTTTAAACTCTACTGGCCCAGAGGAAACCTCAATTGCTGGCAGCTTCCCATCACCAACATTACCTGGTTGGACGTCCATAAACTCTTTGGTGGCAAATACAGCAATAAAAAAAGCAGGTTGTATAGAACACAAAGTTCAATATAAACAGTTAATGAGAAATCCCAAAATGAAACAACAGAAAATTACCTAAGAGTGATTCACTTATTGACACCAAAAAACATATACAAATGTCAAAAAGTAGCACACCTGCTAACGAGCAGTAGAAGTGAAAAGATTGATGGTAGCAACAAATAAGTCTTCATTTTCTTCAGATTGCTCTAGTAGAATAAAGCTTACAGAATCTTTCAAATCAGCAACCTAGACAATGTATTAATTAAAATATATTAAATGAGAAACAATGGGTCAGTTGTTCAAATAAAAAAATTAATGATCAGGAAAGAAAATGTATTAACTCGAACACGCTAAACCTGTTTATCATCTAGATCAAAGCTGCTTGCAGAAAAATATGGTGGCAAGAAATCTGCTGTCATCAACAGCATTGAAAGTACTTTAGTGGCGCCAATCTGTATGGCCTGCATGGATAAGTTAAAACTCCTTAGTAAACTGTAGTAAAGATTGCCAACAATATAGGAATAGCCAATCTACATACAACCATTAAACCATAAAAGGGGCCCAAAGCATATAAAGGATATAGACAAGTTTGTCCCAGGCTGTGTGCTCAGCACAAATTCTCATTAATAATGATGGAAACCTTGCACTTAATGCCATAGTCAATCTATAATTAGATCCATTTTACATTAATAGACTTTAACGTTTTAGCATGGGGATACACCAATTGAAGTCAAGCATGACGAAACAAATGCAAGTAAAACTATGTCGTATCCATCCCGTCAATATCAAACAAGGTTTATGATCACAAAATATCTTTTAAGAAATAAACTACTTTCTGCAGTTTTGTGTACTTTCTGTGTAGTGACTAAACATCAGCAACCCTCGACAGAGGAGACAAAAGAATATACTACTATAAGATCTTTACCCAAATAGACAACACACACACATTGTAAGTCTTCCTCCATCAACAGCAAATTGCTAGAGATTTTCACTGAATCAATGAAGTTTACTTATGATATGAAACTATGAGTTTCATTCATATTAAAAGCCATGATTGATACCAAAAAAATAGATACACACTAAAAATATGCCACACAATTATACAATTTTTTATTTTACTTTTCAAGTCAGCATACAAATTGATGGCACACGCATCCAGTTCAGAGAAGAATACAAAATCAAAACCATCAAACTAAAGGCCTTACCTCAAGGAACCATTAGAGCCAGTATCAAGAATATTTGTATTTAAAGCCACATCAAATAAATTTGCCTTAACAGCTGCTGCAGAAACGTATGAAGGGCAACTGGCCAAAAAAAAACAATGTAAAAGTCATCATAATTAGAAGCAAGGCTTCAGGCAAGCAAACAATTTAAGTATATGCCAAGAGGCCCACAAAACATTTTAACACTGTGAAGTTCTGGGGTTTGTAGCATTCAAGCACTTAAATGCCTTATTGAAACAATTGCATCAGTAAATCTTCTCATAAGAAACGTGCTGGTGGAAAAGTATAACAATATCTTTATACACAAATTTTTTTAGTCAAAAGCAAATGACATAACTATGATGCTCTTGGTGACCTTAACTACTAGCCTTCCACAGAGAACATTATGTTTTAATTTTCCATACAGCTACATAGGTAAAACAACAAACGTATGGCGTTGACTTTAAAATGACTAACTAAAATTCACCCCAAACTTCATGCAAGAAAGAGCCATATATAAGTTTATACCCAAAAGTAGAAAAAAAATACAATATGGATTAGCTTACCATTTCAACATCTTTTCCAAGATGTTAACACCCATGGCCATTATAGCAGCACTATTAGGATTAGTAGATAATTTCCTGACCAAAGTCCAGATGATCTCAACAAACCTGGGCAAAAGATAAGAGGCCCCACTAAAAATAAAATGAAAAACCTAAAGCATTTATGACACATCTCTTGCAAAGTACTGATTTAAAGAAAGGAGAACCAACCAATCTGTAGAAGTTGATTCAAGATAAGAGGCCCCACAAATTGAGAAAGATCATTGCCAATCTACAAGTTATAAAGTTAACAAAAAAATAGAATATTAGAAAACATGATGCTTAAACTTTAGCAACACAGACACCATTACAAAGTACTGAATCTTCAAGACGCAAAAAAAAAAAAAAAAGAAACAAAAACAAATGGTCTCATCGTACCATTTTTTATTTATTAAAAGAAAAACACCCTCTCAATAATGAATGAGCTTAAACCGGTAAATCACCTGAATGTTTACACTACTTCTTGTATGCATGCTTCAAAACATGGAACTACATACTTAAAAAGGCAATGAACACAAACACAACAATAATAATAATAACAATAAAACAAAAAAAAATTAAATTCAGAACTAGGAATTTGAGCTTCTCAGTTTCCACACTAAATGGAATTTAAAGAGATGGTGTATAACTAAAGATAAATTTATCAAACAATCCAATTTAGGAATAAGATTGTCCTTATTTGGTCCATTCTAGAAATCCAAAACTCCATAGGGTCTATCTAAGGGAAGGACTGAAGTGGTATCATTGCACAACTCATTTAAGTTTCTAAAATGCAGTCATCTTTTAGTCTGAACTCATTTACTCTATGAAAGATGTAAAATCCCCCAATTCTTTCAAATATATTATGCATCATACATTAATAGGGAGGCACATCCATCATCGTTGTTAAAAATAATAGGCTAAGAGAATAGAATGTATGCACTAATAAACTAAGCTCTTGAAATTCTATGCCATTAAGAGATATTAGAAACCCAAATAAATACTGTATCGTCACAGTAGACAGAAAATGAGAAAATGTACACATTGATACTAATTAATGGTTAACAAAAGAAACCAAATATAACCCAAAGACAACAACCAATGAATACAAAGAACAAATAAATAAATACAATCAACTTAACAGTAGAATACTTCCACTGGTGGATACATGTCTTTTTAATATTCTTGTTCTTTTCCTTACATTTCCATTTTATTTAATGAGCTTAGGAGAGCATGCATTGAGTTGATTATTCTCAACTACAAAAAGATAGACTTGTGCCAAGTTACATATATAATATATATTTATACATGAGTATGGTATGGTTGTGTTACATATGAAATAGAGAAAACAGAGCACTATACTTCTTTCCGGAAAGAAAAAAAGATCTATTTAAAAACTTAGCCTCAGAAGAAAATATTTATCAAGTAACAGAGAAAACAGAGCATTATACTTCAAAAGAACAAATGGGAACAAGTAAAAAAATGAAAAGTAATCTAGTTTGATAAAATCTGATGGAGTTCATTTCATAGGTAACTATTCAGAAAGTAACAACTTTTTTTATTTATCTGTTTCATGTCTGACTTTGTATATGTGGTGCTGCACTTGTAGGGGTGTTATCAGACTTGCAAATATGCTGCTGGAATGGGCAAAGAACATTGAACAAAACACTAATTCTTTTATGTTCTTTTTGTAAATTTGACTGAAACCATACAAGTTACAAAGGTTATGAATTGTGTTGATAGTTTTCTCCATTTGAATATATTACTTGGATTAAGCCACATCAAACCTTTGTAACTTGAACTACTACAAAGTACTAACACTTTTTTTTCCTCTAAAATTTTAGACTTTAAAAAAGAAATAAGAAAGCTTGAAAGAAACACAAGTATTTATGGTTCTCTCTTTCAGTTGATCTTGAACAACCAACAGAAAAAACAAACAGTATCTACAAAGTCTTGATCACATCGCACTCCCAAACCAATTTGACAACGAAAGGGGTTAAAGAAAAGGAAAAAAGGTTGAAATGTAGCATAGGGATATTCTATCCTATCTCTTTATCTATTACTGAGTTGCTAGTACTATATGATAAAAATCTGAAAGTTACACATTGTATTAATTAACGTACGGTTTCAATCTCTCGATATATAATACAGTCATAGTAAATCCTTCTCTTCTTATCACTCCACCACGACTATGGATGGTTACCAATTATGATCAGTTAATTATATTTATATGTATGTCAGTGAAAATAAAGCAAGCACAACCAAAACTAAATCTCATAACAAAGAATTTTTTAAATATACCAGGCACCTTTTGAGAATATCAAATTAGGAAAATAAAACACCAACACTTGTGAAAAACTCTGAAAATAACTAACAGTACATGAGAAATACAACTGATAACAAATTATCCAATAATATTAACTATATCATAATCCAAAACATCTATATATTGATAAAATTTATCAGCACCTAGGATAAAATCAACAATATAAAATAAACCCTAACATTTATATGCTAATCTAATAGAATACTTGCACCCCAAACTGATATGATATGTCAAAATTGATTGAAATGATATGATATGTCAAAATGTATTCACAAAATTTATAATCAATTGAAAACAAATTAAGATGAAGAAGAAGGGAAAAAAAGTCTTGCATTTTCAAGAAAAATCCAGAACAGGCATTCCGACAAATACAATATGAGCATTGGAAAATAACAAATTTAATAATGTAATTCAGCTTGAATCCATTAAGGCAGTATACAATCCCTTCTCAAACCAAACACGTAACTAGCAGATCTATGTATATGAAGCCAAACCAGATCTCAATATCTCCTTACTCCATTTTTTCTTTTTCTTTTTTCAAAGATGATCTTTCCTCAAAAAGGAAAAATGAAAAATGGCAAACATACATGATCTAGAGACCCACATTACTCAAAACTAACATAAAACAAATAATTACCCAATAAAACAAAAGTACACAATCACAAATGATTCACACTCAAACAAAATGCAATCTTGTACAAATTGAAGATTTGTGCCCAAAGCATGTCCAAGATTAGTACAATGATTCTGCATTCAATTTAATTCCTATAATTATATATATATATATATAGAAATACTTACAGGGAGAATCAGAAACGGAAGTTGAGCCCAGATTTGAGTAGGAGAAAATGTACCACCCCATATCTCTGGTAACGTAGAAACCCCTCTGGTAACAACTGAAGCTTCGCTAGATCTGAACCGAAGAAGAAGAAAGGTGTGGTTGAATGGTGATCTAAACCAGAGGTGAGCAATGAGCTCGATCTACGGAGGTGCTCTTCGATCTACGCTTCGATCTATATGAGGAAGCTATTCTCCGATCTGCAAAACACGAATAAGGAGAAGAAGAAGGAGGAGGGGCCTGGGCCGGATATATCTTGAGATTTTAATTTTACATAAAAATCTAAATTTAAACAAGGTGTAGAGAAGAGTTATGATTACACATGTGCTCTTACCTTTGTTCTTGTAGATGCTTCATTGCCAAGAGAAAGCATGGGAGAGGGCATCCCCAAGGAAGAGAGCAGTAGAGAGGGCTTCCAATGGGGAGAAAAATTGAAGGAGGGGGGTTCCCTGGGAAGAGAAAACAATTTAGTGGAATTTACAAAGGAGAGAGTGACGAAGAGAGTACTTCATGAGAGCAATCGAGAGGAACCAAGGAGAGAGTGTTTTAGAGAGAGAAAGAGAGTGAGTGAGGAAAATAACATAGCGTTGGAAAGCCTTTGGAAAAATAGATGTTTAACCTTTCACATAAAAAGAATATATAACATTGCCGCTAAAAAATTTTGATGCTCGCCATTTCTTTCAACTTTTTTTTTTACTTTGGCACTTTCCCATATCTTAATTATAATACTTTTTAAATAGTATTATAATGATGTGTTGTGGAAAGTGGTGTTTGGTGTAGTGAGAATAGGCCTCCTAATTACAGCATTGTACCCTAAAGGACAATCAACTACTATGAAACTAGTGAGTAGTGTCCTGTTCGTGGGCGCAGTTCCTGCTGTAACCGGTAGCCTAATCGACCCTGTTGGCGCGAGCCCTTCGCTGGAAAAACCATATATGGTTTGGTTACATGGCTTCAGGTCCTTGACGAACAACTTCATCCTCTCCAGTTAAGACTTATACAAGATGTTGACTGAGCTCCCTGTGTCAACCAACACCCGCTTAACCATCATATTGGCAATCTGGACGTCAACAACCAATGAATCTGAATGTGAGAATCGTACGTGCTGAGCGTCGTCTTTGAAGGAGGTTATCAAATCCTCCTCTGTTCGAGCTTTTTTAGGTGCTCGATCCTCCACACTCATCATCTCGATGTCTTGGTCGTGGTGTAAGGTCCAAGCGTACCGCTCCCTTGCCTTCCCACTATCTTTTGCAAGGTGTGGGCTGCCACAAATGGTGAGTAACGTACTTGCCATAGGAGCTAGCTGTAAAGGTGGCAAGCGTTGGCGTCCAAGCGCCTGCTCGTTGCCTCCTTGAGCCTCTCGCTGAGAACTTCCTGTGGCTCGCACGTATCTCCTTAGGTGTCCTTGTCTGATAAGGAACTCAATATCATCCTTCAACTGGTTACACTCATTAGTGTCATGACCATAGTCGTTGTGAAAACCATAGAATTTTGTTGTATCTCGCTTGGAGATATCTTTCCTTATAGGTGTTGGTCGCTTATAAGGGATGCTACAGTTGGTCGCCTGGTAGACCTCTGCTTTACTCTCGACAAGGGTCGTATTGTTGGTGAACCTTGGCTCATACCTATTGCCTTTGGGGCACTTGTTTTCAGACGTTGTTGGCTCATTGTTCGCCCTTTTCCCACCATTTTTACCATTCCTGTTCCCGTTGCCTTTGCCGTTGCCATTGGGTTTATTTGACCCATTGGCAGCTTTGGCAAGATCTTCCTTTGGTCCCTTGTCTTTCCCAGGCGATTTCCCCTCGTTGTCAATCGCATCCTCGAGCTGGATGTATCGATCAGCTCGATCAAGAAAATCCTGGGTACTCTTTACACCATTCTTCCTTAGGTTGTTCCAGAGTGGAGAATAACGCCTTACCCCAGCAGTTAGGGCCATCATTTTTCCCTTGTCGCCCACTGTTTTTGCTCCAGCAGCTACTCGCATGAAACACTGGACGTATTCCTTTAAGGGATCTCCCTCCTTTTGTCGTATCTCGACCAGCTGGTTGGCCTCAGTGGGGTGTACACGACTATCATAGAATTTTCTGTAAAATTCCTTCACGAACATTTCCCATGATACTATACTAGCCGGAGGAAATTTACATAACAACTCCTTCGCGGTGTCAGATAGGGTGGTGGGGAAGATCCTGTAGCGGACATTGTCCGACACCTTATGGATATCCATCTGTATCTCAAACTTATTAACATGAGATACTGGGTCCCCATACCCATCGAAGTTTGGTAGTACCGGCATCTTGAATTTGCTGGGGGTCTCGGCCACAGTGATCCTCTTTACAAATGGAGTGCCTCTCCTCCGATTGTACTCAATGTGGGATGTCCGGCTCTCTACCAGCTGTTGTACTACCTGATTCAAAGCATCAATTTGGGCCTGTATAGCGTCTGGGATTGCTGGGGCGACTGGTGCCAGAGGAGCGTACTCATCGTGCCTCTCGCACCTGTCGTTGAGCACGTCCCTCAAGTCATCATCTCTGTGCCTCTGTTTGCTAGCACCTAGCCAGCCAAAGATGTTATGATGTCTGGGCTACCCCCCAGCATTTTGGCTCCTAGGCCTATTTTCTCTTGGTGGGGGTTTTCTATCTCCACCTCTTTCCTCATGCCTTCGACCAGCATTCCTCCTGCCGGAATCGGCCTCATAATAGTCATGGTCATCCCTAAACTGCGACCGAATATAGCACAACCGGCTGATCAAGTTGTTTCCTCCTCTAGCTGGCATCTCTCGAGCATCAGGGGGAGGCCTACATTGGTTAGTGGGTCCCCGTGCATTATTATGCCGTGGGGGTCCCCTGACTACAGAGCTTGACTCGTCGTGCCTTCTATTAGTAGAAAGACGTTGCCCCCTGCTCGGTGGATTTGGCTCATTAGCCCCTGGGCGTCTAGGGCTTCGGGGAGGCTGCCCAGCTCTATTCTGCCTTTGGCGCTGGGGATTGCCTCGACCAGCTTAAGAAGGTGGCTGCTGCTTAAGATCCTGAATTGGGATGTCCTGTTGAGCAGCAGGCGGTTGCTCCGCCCTTTGAGGGCTTGATGCCTGAAGCGGAGGACTCAGATTTGGGGCCCATTGCGGTGGTGCATTTGGTGGCTAATCCGGCTGAGAAGCCAGCGCAGCCTGTCCCCTAACCAACTGAATGGCTACTTCTAAAGCGGCTATGGTATCTCTCTGCCAGCGGTCCATGTCTGCCTGCCGCTCATTCAGCTCCTGACGCTGATGCTCGATTTCCCTTTGTTGTTGCGCCAAGGCCTCCACTGCATTCTCTTGATTGGCCCTCAGATTGGCCAACTTGTCCTGCAACACAGTTAGTGTTGTCCTCAATGTTTCAGAGTCCATTTCTTCCTCCTCAAAATCCAACTGTGGCTCATTTTCAGCCACATTTGGAGGAAAGAGGCTGAGTGGATGCAGCGCTAGAAGTCTGTCCAGCTCTCTTGGATGTCTTCGCCATCTGATCTTCTTAAGGTTCTTGATTAATCTCTCAATGAAAGCACCAGAATGTTGAGCCTTGATTTGGCCAACGACACTGAGTAAAAATAATGATAGGAAATGAGATGAAAACAAAAAGAAAATCAAATGAAAAGTAAATAACACAAATGATTTATAGTGGTTCGGCCCCAATAAGATGGTACTGACCTACGTCTACTTAGTGCTCTTATTGATATTGAATCCCAATAATGTGATCTAAGAACTAGGGTTTTTGAGTTTCACAAGCCTTGGGAGAAATACAATTTCGGTGGATAATCACACTATGCTTTTCTCTCTGAATACAAATATCAAAAGTTCCCCCATCCAAAGTCCCTTCCTTGATCCTTATTCTTCTTATTTATAGGCTCAAGAGGGTTACATGGGCTGATGGGCCTTAATTACAATTAAGATCAGCATATCAAGGTAATAAAAGGAAACATTATAAATGTAATTATTACAAGATTGTGTATCCCAAAGGAAGTGAATAAGAGTATGCGACCAGACTGGTCGCACCTAATCAAAAGACTTGACGAATCAATAATTATCTGGTCGATGGTTGAACATGATCCCTTCACTCGAAACTGCCACGTGCCAACCACATTTAAGAAATCTTTCCACGTCATCGGGAGCAATTTTTGGGTAAACACAAGCCTTGAAGGAGCATCTCGCTCAACCTCTCGTTCTAGCGAAGCCAATAGATGGTGAAGTCCCAAATAATGAGAGATATGTAGAAAGTAGGTTCGATTACTCCTATTCCTATGGTCGTGCCTAAGGGCATATCGGTTGAAGTAGCTATTCATCTATTTGGCAATCACCGAGCATGCAATCAGCGCTGCTTTGGTGAAAGAAGAGAACATGGTACATCGCCCTGTGTACTATATTAGTAAAAGGCTAGTACGTGTTGTTAGGAAAATATGTATTGCCTCAATGGAAATGGTAAGATAATACAACTCTATGCAATAATATTACAAATAAATATTGATTGATTAAATAAAGTTACAACTCTATAACTGAAAATTACAAATAAACAAAGAAAAGGAAGAATATGATGAAGAATAAGAGAATAGTGAGAATACAACTCTAAGCAAAAGATTACAAGTAAAGTAAAGGTGTTTGAAACAAAATAGAAGATTACAACTCTTAAACAAAATATACAAGTAAATAGAACAAGACAATAAAAAGAAAAGTAATAGAATAAAATGAATAACATAAACACATGTAAACTCTCACTTACACAACCTAAGTGAAGAGGGTTGGGGATCACCAACTTGAACAAGGTTTAAAACCTTTGTCCAAAAGCTTATTTTCCCCTAACTAAAGCACTAAGGGATCTCTCTCAGTAATTGGAAATGCTTTATGGAATTATCAAGCCTCAAGGTGTTTCTAGCCAAGTGCTCTAATGGATAGAAAAATGTTGTTTCTTTCAAGTGAGTTATAGGCTCATATTTATAGAGTTTAGAGACACCCTTTGAGTTTCAAATTCCACCAACCCCCATGGCTATTACCAATGTTTAATTGGATTAATATGGAATTAAAAATGAGATTTGGGAGTTATTTGGGTTTTCTGAGCCGTTCAACAAAAATTGAAAAAATTGAAAAAATGGTTAGTTTTGGCCTATGGCCGCGGCCAGAGACATTAGTGGCCGCGGCCACTACTCTCTGTCCCATAGGCCACATCCACCAACATTCAGTGGCCACAGCCACTGACCATTTTCAGCACTTAAAAATGTGCTGTTTTTCCGAACGGTTCCAAACCCTCCCAAATGATTTTGTAACCCCCAAAACACATTATTGGGGTTAAAATCATATCTCTAATAGCCATTTCACATGTGGCTTTATGAAATTCATCTCAATATTGTGTCACACCAAATTTACACAATAAAGGGTAATATTTGGAAGTTACAAATTTGTAACACCAAATATGTTACATTATTTGGATATATCTCATATATCTAAATAATGTAACGCTCTATTATATGTTACAATATGTGACACTCTTTGTCACATTTATTTAATCTAAAACATTTTATTATAATATAATATAATATTACATTATATTATAAAATAATATAACATTCCCCCACTAGATTAAATAGTTATCTATTGTAACACTTATTTAATCAATCATTATATTTTGAAATATAACATATCCCCCACTTGATTAAACAAGAACTCTCTCTTATAGGAGTCATTGCATTAGTGCATAAAGCAAAGTGTTTTTCAACTTGAACTTTACTATAGTGTAATTATCACAAAATTTGTCGAAAATTTAGTTGCACTAGGCATTGAACCATCTTTTCATGATAACAAATCGGTGATAACACATACACCTTTGTGATTTTCACTTGAGCCCTCTATGTCTCGCTTTGCACCGTTAATGGCCATGTGCACTTTCCATTCATGGACGTTCTTGAGAATACTCCCAATTCTCATGTGAGGCGGCACCACACCTAGGTCCATATAGGTAGAATTCTTACAGTATTTTGTTACCAAAAATACTTGTCTTCACAAGACTGAATTCTATTAAAAAACTTTTCAGTTTTAACCCTCAACTTGGTAACACATAAGTTGTAACGCCCTGGCTACCCCAGAACAGTTACGGTGAACAGTGAGCCAGAAATTTGACTCGATACCCGAGTCCTTTTGTTAAAAACTTGCTTCTAAGTGTTATTAACAGGCTGAGGTGGAAAACCAGTAAAAAGGAAATGATGTATTTTATTAAGTATATAAACTGTTCATGCGCTCATCAAAACATTTACAAGTTATTTATAACACAAAATGGTCACTACTATTTCAAATTTACAACCCTGCCGACCTAAGCAGCAAAAATAGGGTAAACCCCCCATTTCCTCTGAGAACTCCTTGGCCTTGGTGGTTAAGCGGCCGCATATGTACACATCACCACCTAAGCTCTCCACTCAAGGCTAGGTGAGCTTTTTTGTCCCTTTACCTGCACTACATAGCACCCATCACTACAAGAAAAAATGCTTTTAATAACACCAAAAATGTGTTATTAAAACATACCATAGCACTTTTTGATGTGTTAAGACCGACTATGTTATCGTAGGTCAGGGTACTTTACATAACGTTTTATTATTGTTATACAGATGTGTTATTATACTGTCAACGATAACACACTATCTTTGTTATTTTAATAAATAGATTATATAACACATTTCAATACTTATAAATTTGTGTTATACTACACTTTAGTATAACACATTTTTGTGTTATATATTGAAGTTTGCATAACAAAATTCTTTACTTATAAAAAGTGTCATTGTAATAGATATTATAACACATTTTGTGTATTATTTTAATATTTAGATAAGTTTAAATTCTCATTATTTATTCTATTATATTTTTATTTTTTATTTATATAATTAAAATTAGCTTTCTAATATATACTAGCATCATCAAATGAACTTGATTTTCAAATAATAAAAAGTAAAAAGCAT
Source organism: Humulus lupulus (assembly GCF_963169125.1). Taxonomy (NCBI): domain Eukaryota; kingdom Viridiplantae; phylum Streptophyta; class Magnoliopsida; order Rosales; family Cannabaceae; genus Humulus; species Humulus lupulus. Next base: position 186,594,839 of record NC_084796.1, read on the forward strand.
TCAACATTGTATTAAAAATTCACAAATTAGTTTAAAACATTCAACACTGTCATCAAATTATATTATAGCTCTCTGTTCGGAACGAGTTTCCTAATACGCAGCGGAAAGGTGGTGTTGTTGGCCTAGTATACAACAAAAATTTTGTAACATATTTAAACTACCTTTAAATATGCGGATCTATTAATATACATACATTAATCATAAGCAAGATAGTGATAGAAATCATACCTCTTGAAGCCTATCAAGTGTCCTTGCTATCTTCTCGTATTTAGAACGATCTTCCTATCCAAGCCGCTCCACGTACTCACACCAAGATCTTCCAAAGCGTTCTCTACACCTCAAGAAATGTGTGGGCACTTAGGGAATGAAGGATAGTTTATTTGTGATTCTTCTTGATGTACTCAACTCATGAGATCAAGAGAATAGGCCTGAGAATTGGTTCTTTATTTTCAGGGAGAGAGAAAACTATCGTTCTATTTTCACAGAGCGAATGTTCAGAGTAGTCTCACTCTTTTTTTTTTTCTTGTCTTAATAATTTTCTGATCAGCCATACTTAACAGAAAAAATTCAAAATTTAAAAATTAAATCTATAACCATTTTACAATTTAATTTTTAATTAATTAATTATTCCATTAATGAAAAAATCCAAAAACCAATTTTCGAATTATCCATTAATTAATTAATTAAATAAATAAAATTGAAAATCCCATCCCTGAAAAACACTGGTGCTACACGCCACACACAGTCCTGGACTGTGTGTGAACGTGTACCTTCCTAATTTCTAGGGATATTTGTTTTTCAATTTTTATTTAATTATTTATTCAAATTTCTTTGTCAGATAAGATCTAACAACCTGATAACTAATTCAAATTTGAATTCAAATTAATTATCTTTTTAATTAATTATCAAATATAATTAATTATTTGAATAAATATTAATCTTTTAAATTCAAATCCAATTTGAACTTATCAGATTATTTTCTCCCACTCAAATAAAGATATTTAATTAATTAAACCCAAATTTTTGAAATTAAATATTTAATTTATTATAATTTCAAAAAATTATAATTAATTAATTATTTAATTAAATTTCGAAAATTAATTTAATTATTTAATATAATTTCAAAAATTATATAATAATTAAATATTAATTAATTTGGTTAACTACAACTAATTTGTAATTAATTAATTAATCACCATTATCATATAATTGCATATTTGGCCTGAAGAACAAATTTCTTCCTAAATATGTCTTTAAACTATTTTCCCTTCATATCAACTCTTACCTTGAACAGTGTTGATAGAGCCGCTATGGGGACCTATGGACCTATAATTCCAAGCTCCAATAAATTTGAGATTATTAATTAAACTCTTTAATTAAATAATCTTAATTTATTTATCTCATGATTATTCCACTATAAATATGAGATTGAACTCTTGTAATTATAGACATTTCATTTACTGAGTACTTTATAATCATAAAGCGTCCATTGATTTAATCATTGCATACAACTTGACCCTCTAATAATGGTTCATAATTAATCGGGAATAAAATTACCGTTTTACCCTTTTAATTATGTCTTGTTTCCTTAAGTACCATTGACTCTACTAGTGAAGGTTAATTCATAACTAAATTATGAATTTGAGCTCAATAACCTTTCAGTCCCAAAAGTCAACCCTTAAGAGAACCATCATTCAATCTCTTGCGAGAAGGTATAGATTCCATATCTGTATACTATGTCCCCAGCCATCTATATTAATGAGTTCCCAAAACAAAAGTTTTTAGCCTGATCATTCTGACAGACCCTAGCAAGTGAATCAAAGAACTCATATAACATAAACAGGAGTTCATAGTAACCTCAGGATTAAGATCTATTTGTATATGATCATCAGTTGATATATTTAATTAATACTTCGAAACGGTATTTAACTAAGTATTAATAAACATATCTGGTCCAGTTCTATATATTCTCTAATATATAAAGCACCTCCACTAAAGTGTCCTACCACACTAGTGATCCAGATCTAGATCACATGTATTCATAATACTAGTGGACCGTACTTGCAGTAATTAATCTAAAGATTCCATAACTTTATTTTACTGTGAACTATTCAAGTTCATTTATCTCAAACACAATCCTCTCGTACTAATACGTGTTTGAGATTACATTCATGAACTTAGGAATTTTCCTGACATTTACATAATATTATCATAGAATAATATAGTCCATAAAATATATGCATAACAAATTCAATTTATTTATTTATTTCATAAAAACAATGTCCACTACATATGCTTTCAGGGCACATTTCCAACACTCTCAAGAGACAAAGACCCGAAAACTTAAACCAATAAATCTTAAATCACATGGTAAAAAAAATTATCGCATTATCACATATAAAGTGCATCCTAATGACCAAATAACAGCTCTCTCATCGATATCTGCATTACTTGGACAATCCCACAACTCAGGAGCTCAAAAAGGTGCTGAACAATGCTCAGATGCCCATTCCTACACAGCAAGCAATGAGTCCACCATCAATACAAGTACGAAATATTTAATGAAAGATGAAATCTATGTCCATTCCTCCATTAATTTGGCATATTCTAACAATAGGAACTTTTAAATTGTACAAATTAAAAATTCAAACATTTTGTAATTTGATAAGTTTTTTAAATGAGGCTATCCAAACAGTAACTAAAAATGCAAAAACTTGATAGAAAACCTCAAAACATGAACATATGTCAAGTCTTCACAAATATGCCATTAATTAAAAAAATTCAATATTTTGTTTATCTCTTAAGACTATGAAAAAATAAACTCGGACCTCATACAAATACCAAAGCATTGGATGAATGTCATTCATAGTAGGGTAACTGATGCATTGCATGTATGTGTGTGTTCGACTGGGGGAACAAAAAAAACACTTGCAATTGTAGTGCCTCAGAACGAGATCGAATCTGCCTCCTTGCAGGCCGAGCACTGCCAAAATCCATCAATATGGCTAGTGGTGGTTGTCCTTTCCCATGAGTTATGAGGACATTACCAGGCTTGACATCATTATGAGCATATGGTGGATCTAAATTGTGCATGTGCTCGAGTCCTACACAAAGCTGTTAAACAGAATTTCAAGTTCAACTATTTTACTATAAGTACACATCATTGTATCATATAGACGAGGAACTTAAACACAGGTGATAACATAACTCAGTTTAAAAAGTTTAAAGAAACATATCTATCTACCTGTCGAAATATATGAAGAACATCAGTGGTTGAGAATAACTCCTTTTTAGCTTTCATAGTGTTAGCATTGTCCAACAATGTTCCATCCAAATGAACTGGAAACAACAAATATGCTTCATGCTTCCAAGATCCTTCTTGTGTAGGCTGCCAACAGAGACAAGAAATCTAGGACCAGATAAGCAAAGAAGTTTTTCTAGCTCATCCTCACCAATATGTAAATCAGAATGACCAGCATAAACTACCATTAAACAATCAAAACTCCAAACTACAAACTTTGATTACTTATTTCAAATAAAAAATACTCACACAAATGATAAATTACTTATAATATAATCCACAAATCACTTTATTTTGGCCCTGGAGTCTTTTACTTTTAACTACTTAAATAGTTACAGAAATTTGAGCTTAACAATTCTGCCTTTTCTCTTTTAACTTTTAAAGTCATTCGTGACTTTGGTAGATAAATTAGGCAAGGTATCTTACAATCATAACAGTGGTCAATTACTGAATAAGGAAAAATATACAACAATGTTGATATGTACCATGCATAGCAAAATGCATGACAAAGAATAAAATAATCTCCATGAGCCAAAAGGACCCATGTGCCCATTGAGACAAAAAGATTAAGAGCCAACAAAATTTTAAGTTTCATGATCTCAGGACATTCCTAGCTTTTTTTTAGAGGCATTAACATCATGAGTTCTACGTTTTCTTAACCAATCTCAAGCTTTTGTCAAAATAGAAGAGCCACCTAACTCAAAATATTATATTGTAATTTACCATCTTGCCCCTGATCTTGGAGTGTCACCATTCACGATATGAAGGTTCCAGCTTGTTCTTTAAGTACTTTTTTTATCACTGATGAGAAGGAAAAAAGTTAGTTCATCTAATTCTCTTTAAAGACTTATTACAAACAGTTTCAGGATTTAATCTAATATTTTGTATCCATTCATGATAAGCACCAAATTAATGAATAAACTACATTTATACAAAGCAAAAAGAAAAAGGAAAAAAACTCACAAAGAATCGCATGTATTTAAATGTCATATTTGGAAAGTAAGATTGAATAAAGATTAGAGAAAAGTTTGAATCTGAAAACCTAATTAATCCAACTACAATAGGATAATTTAATCTAATGAGGAAAAAAGATATAATTTCTAATATAAACAAGAAAAAAAAATCACAAAGAAAAGCAAAACAGAAAATTGAACGAAATGATACAAAACCCCAGTACCTTAATAGAGGAAACCTGATCAATATTCGCAAGTACATCAATGGAGCATTCAAAAAGTCCATGCATCGAGTCCTGCTCAAGTTCTTTCATCTACAACAACAATTATCTAGTTTTAGTTTTGTAGTGATAACTGGATGTATAAATTTATAGCCTGCTAGTACTAGGATAGATCATCAAATACCTTAACCCAGTCATCCATAGGCATAGCCTTATTAACATCTTCAGAAGCATTGAATATGGAAAGTCCACTGTAGCATTTTAGAAAAGGGGCACAACCAGCCGAAAGAGCATAAACAGCTCCAGGCAATAGCACAACCATGTGCTCATTTAAAATGGAAGACTCCTACAAGTAAACAAACCAGTTAATATAACAATGAAGTTAATATAAAACAGTCAATCTTAAGGTTTGTAACAACAAAATCTATCAGGATATAGATGCGTAAGGTGTAGTGAAACATAACAAAAAGATTGAATTACATGCCTGTAAAGGAAGCCTAATTTTTTTTTTTGAACAAAAGAAGATATCTTTATTCAAAACCAACAGATACAAAGCAGTACAAAACAAAGCTGCTGAAACAAAGAGCACAGAAGCTAACAAACAGCCACTGAACTCACAGAACAACAGCTACCATCCTTCTACAATATTGATCAAGTAACTGTCCATTTTGCTAGCTCTAAGAAGACCCAAACCCGATATTCTACATTTAACAACATTCCTAATTTCAGAGCTAACACTACTGATGTTATAACAAGCTAATTCAAAAATGGAATTGTTTCTGTTTTTCCAAATGAAGTACAAAGAAGCTGCATAAACATCATTGAGAATCTGGTGCTGCAAATCTCTTGTAGCAGAAAGGCACCATTCCTGGAGCTCCACCTGAGAAGTCGGCCACCTAACGATCCCAAGCCAACTGCTAATTTCCCCAAACAGCCTTCGGGCAAAGTGACAGTCCAAAAACATGTGAAATTATCAGGAAATCCATTGAAAACAACTCTGAAATGATATGAATGTTTTTACTATAGATCTCTACGTAAAAACAATATTCGAACTTTCAGCTTCATCAAGTAAAGACCAAAAGAGCATATAGATCTAGGAATTGAGATAGCTCTTTCTAAAAAAGTAGTGTGCAATATTTTTTTAGAGTATTGAGTTCTATCTTAAAAAACAAAAAATTATTTATTGAATACAAGAACAAGTGTTTTGCAATTTTTTAAAAGAACAGATTTTGAAAACAATTTTTTTATTAAAAAAAACATAAATTTAAAAAAACAAATATCAATATTTCTCATCACTTTGTTTACATCATCATTTTGCAATCACTTTCTCTCATCATTTTACATCATCAATATCTACTCCTCGTTAGTCTATTATTATCTACTCAATCAACCAGTAAAGCCACAATAGATGAGTGATAAAAGAGTATTAATACCATTCTTTTTTTTAAATTGATAGAAGAGTTGTTCAATGTTCCACTTTTCTTTTTTACCCATTTTAAAGAAGAAAAAATGCAATTAATTATGAGACAAAATCATAAAGGAAGAGGAGAACCAAAATTCCTCCCAAGAAACAATCACGAACTATAAATAAAGAAAAGCATTCCCTCAATATCATTCACCCATAAAACCAATCGAAAACTTCAAAGAATCTTTTGGAAAAAAAGCCCCAATTAAACAGCCAAAACTGAAACATTCCCTAGCAATCTACCATTATCATTAACAACACTCAGCAAATAATTAGCCCCAAGCAACGCCAACACTTCAGAATGACAAAGTCTGTGCTAAAGCTTTAATTTCATCGGCTGTTCCGCATTGTTAAACAAATCTGGAAGGCCAGGATCGCATCAAATATCACATCCACATAATCACACATATCAATAATTTCCAAATAAATAATATATAATACATTAAAAAAACAATTAGAATGTATTCAAAACTATAGTGATCCGAACAATACTTTTCTCATAGTAAAAGAAAATAGACCAGAATTTTGAGTTAGGCTGACACCAAGAGATGCGCACAATTTGGGACACAAATCTGGCCTTGTGCCAGGTACTTAACAATATGATAAGTTGGCATCAAAAAAATGTCTTTGAAGATAGCTTTGGACAGAAATTGAGCTTTGTCAATTTCTTTATTAATGGAACTCAGTGTTTCATCTAATCTTTACATTGCTGGATTTAAGAGACTTATAATAGTATTTTTATTTTCTTTTGGAAAGGACTGCTTGTCATATATTTCTCTAGTTATGTATAAAAAAAATTATTGTGTGTGTGTCTCAACCCCTTCAAAACCATCCCGGGCATAACAAAACAAGAAACAGACATGCCATTCAAGATGACCCAAAACTGCTTTCAGGAGGCCTTTTCTAAGATGCAAAATGTCTCGAGAATCCCCCTGCATCAACATGAAGGAAGTTGATTTAACACATTATACATACAGCCTCTGTTGCTTGTATCAAGCTTTATATGACCTGTAACTACATTATTAGCATGTAATGGTATTGATATCATAATTTGTGTTTTATTTGATACTTTTCAAAATTAAATTGATATTTTTGACATTTCATCAATGTTTCCACAATATTTATGCTATATTTTGACAGATAAAGTTTTACACTCAGAAAAATATCAGAACCTTGGAAAATTCAGATATTTCGACAGAAATATCGCCGATAATATCGATTTTTTCATCCTTGATACTAACTAATTATTTTTTTTAAATCACCACTTTCCTCACATAGTCTAGCTGCTGAACTCTGTTTTTTAAAAAAAAAATCTCCATACTAGTATGTCCAGAAATGTTACTCCATCCCCTACTTACATCCGTACATTACCAAGTTTTTCATGAACTTCTTTCTACCTTTTCCACACATCAAAAACCCTGCTAATACATTAATTCCTGCAGTCCACTCTAAACATATGAAGCAAAAATACTTCCAAACCTATAAAGAGTAGAGCCTCGTTTCAGTAGATGAGCATCAATATAGACAAGACAATGATAATTGTTCTAACCAAAGCGTCATGCGTCACACTAAGAAGCCTAACCTCCTAATCCAAAGTTAACAAAAAAAATTTACAGCTCATCTAAAACCGGTAACCAGGGTGGTTATTTATATATTTAGTTTCCCTTAATATATTTTACAATGTTCACATCACACAACTTATAAACTATTAGACTCCTAAATTAAGGAAGGGGAGAATTGTTGCATTTTCTTTATAAAAAGTAATAACAATTACAAAAAAGGAAACTTGATATTGGCAAATCAATCAGTTTATGATTTACCATAGCCACTTTCCTTTTTTGAGCTCTTCTCTTAAACGTGTATCAGCATGCTCTCTCTTCACCCGCTTCTCAGATGATGATGGCTTATCTCTGTTAACACAAGCCTAAGAAGCAAAATCACATTAGATACCTCTTACCTGAATCTTTATCTCAAGAAATCTGACATAAATCACAACTTTTATAACATGAATAGAAATAACTACCCGATAGAATAAAGCAGCTGCAAGGTCAACAAGACCATACCGTGACCTACTTAAAGCTCCATATCTATCATCTTTAGTTGCCTCAGCCCTGAATAAGTATAGATTTAATATTATTTTTCTATTGATAAAGCAAGTTGTATAAATAAAAAGATGACATTCATCATCTGTATTACAACCTAGGCAGTAGCAAAAATGCTCCTTCTAAAACGTAGTGAAAGACAAAAACAAAAACAGAAACACCTTCCCATAGACATCTTAGATTACAACCACAAATACCAATAACAAATAAGAGTGGAGGATGAGAAGAATGCCTTAAACTCCTTATTATTGAAGATTCATATAGGTATAGATTCAATATTATTAGTATCAGCACCAAAATCAACAGTATAAACTGAGAGAAAAAAGGGAGAAAAACAAAACACTAACCCGGGTACACTGCAACTAGATAAGAAGCTCTGATCTAGTTCCTTACAAACTATATCGAGAAGTTGTTCTACCAGAAGACTACTATCAGCAACATCTCTAGTAAAATTTAGCTGTAACCTTGCATATAATATAAGTGCATCCTGCAAAACAAAAAACAAAGTAAGAAGGTATTAATATATGTACTTTAAGAATATGTAAAATAAAAATAAAAAATTGCTTTGAATGCTTCACTTGGAAACCTTAAGAGCTCGGTCACTAGAGTTTCTTTCAAAAGAGCAATCGTCACAGTAATAAGTAAGTTGGCAAATGGAAAATCATTGAAAAGAAAAAAAGAAAGAACATTGAAATATGAATAGATAAAAAGCTGCAGCAGTGGCTCAGATAGAAACAAATTCAGTCATCAAGTAACAAATATATACATGACAACACAATTTCCCAACATTTTCTACCTGATTAACTGCAGAATAAGCAAAGGGAAAGTATAGATACTGTTTGCCTTCAGGATCCCATATACATGATCCCTTTGCTTGAGAGAACACAACTGGTATTGGGTGATAGCTGCATTTCAACAGCTAAAAACTCTTAGACAAGTACTGTATTAGCATTTAGAAACAGCTGCTCATTAGGTTGCTCTAGCATAAGAAAATCAATACAAGGAAAACTATACACAAGATAATGTAAGTGAAAACTTCAGAACATCAAAATAATTATCTAACTATAGTTGTTCAAGTTGAAGCTAGATTTAGCACTTCCTGACAGGAATTACAAGACATTTTGCTGAGTTTTGATAGCAAACTCGAGCGACTACAAGCCATAATTGCAGCAAACAAAGTTGTAGCACCACCACCAAGTCCAACAACAAACATAGCCACAAAATATCCCAGCTATGGGCGGAGGTCAGAGTTATGGTGAGCAACAAAATAGCAACAGATATGACAACAATGGAGGAAATAGAGGTGGAGGAAATCGTGCTAGAGGAAGAGGAAGGTTTGGTCGTTTAAGACCCACTTGTCAGATCTGTGGAAAGTTTGGACACTCTGCTGTAGCATATTACAATAGGTTTGATGAATCCTATACTGGGAATGAAACAAATGGAGCTCAAAATCAACACAAAGGAAATCACTCAACTTTTACGGCATCACCAAAAGTAATCGACAATGATGCATGGTTTATGGATAGTGGAGCAAGCAATCATACAACCTTGAATGTGGGTAATTTGTCTAAAAAATCAGAATATGATGGTAAGAAAATGCTAACTATAGGTAATGGAAATAAAATTCCCATATCACATTCTGGTAGTATCTCATCCTCATATTTAAGCAAAAATGCACACCTCACAAGTAGTAGGAAGATTGCGATTATATATATATACATATTCAAAACAATATGATAAACATCATTCAAGATAAAAGATTGCGATTATTTAAAACTCTGTAGTAGCTGTGCTGATTGTGATTATAGAAGCCTTCTACATTTTGAGCTCCAAAATCAAATCCCTATAGAAAAGTATGATCACATATTTGAAACAACAAAAATGAAATCATAACTATCAGAGCTTTTAAGTTGAACTTTTGCAATATCTTAGGGCAATACAAGCTATATATGGCAGAATAAACCTTACACAACTCAAATGCAACACAACAACTAATTGGGCATCATAGTCACAAAAATACAAAAAATTTCAATAAAATAACTCTACAATAGTCAATACAATACTTCAAAATTTAGCAGTGATTCGAGAAAGTGATATAACATATATACCAAGAATCAAATTGCAAGTTAGAGCGTTACCAAACTTAGGCACATCAACTTTTTAAAATCTCCACAAAGTGAATGACTTCCAATCTGTTAGAAACCCTATAATCACATTCATAAAAGAAAACCATTTTCATTTTCAGATTTTCTTACCCAAGTTCCAACTACAAAATAATGCCAATAAGCAAAACAAAGTAAAAAAATCAAAACAAAAGTCACAGAATCATAACTTTACTAGTTCCACTATACATATATATATATATGATTTTGAATTGTAAACTGCTAATATACATAAAAAATAAAGGTCTCTTTGACCTCCATATTATCAGAACTCCACGGACAAGAAAACATGAGATTTATATATATAGTTAATTAACCTATGAAAAAGAGGGAGAACGGTGAGGTGGGAAGCTAGGGACTACCATGAACCAATCAACAACAACAACAAATAAGAAAAAAAAATCCAAGAGGAAACATACAAGATCTTGCTTCCACCATGCGTCGAGGTGATGAAGACACACACAGCATCGTCGTCCTCCTCCTGGGCAGATTGTATAAGTGGCGGGCAAGCTTAATCATCCTCCTCCTGGGCAAATTGGTTGAGAAACAAAGAGAGAGAGAGGGTAAACGAAGAGAGAGAGAGGGGGTAAACACAGAGAAACAAGAGAGAGAGAGGGGAATCGGGGACCGACTGGTGGGTTTTTTTCTTTTTTTTTTGGTCAATTGGACCGTGTGAAAAAATTTGGGGGGCTGGGGAAAATTAGGCGCCAAATTGAAATTAAGTCCAACCTATATACATATACACTTATATATATTATAATACAATTTTGAAAGTGTTAAATTTTTGTGTTATGGAAATGGGTTTTTGTTGTAGTGCGTGAGCCAAGGCTCAGCAAGAAAACACAATATAACATGATATAATATCAACAATGATCATAATAATCATTCAAGACTATCAGTCCAAAACAGATAAGTGACAGTCACAAAAGTCACTAAATTGGGTATAGCTCCCTTTAGCCTTCTGACGATAGGGTCACCGGGGCTTAACAGATAAGTGAACATTTCACTAGCTTAAACAGAATAGGTGCATGGTAACTGGTCACCAACATAACCTTCCTCATTATCATAGAGTCATAACCCTGGAACATCGTTCCCTAGCCATGTGACGAATGGTCACCTAGGCCTCTGGCCCTGGCTCTCAGTAACTAGTCTTAGACTAGCCAAGCACTTATAAGTTTCATCGACCTTAGGGTCAGTCCAGCATTAATGCCTTAGAGCCATTCAACACTGATATCGATTAGATATAATCTTCATTCGGCCCTGCGTTCAGGACGCTTATGCCGTATCTGACTCTTAGGTCAGTGTCCCTGACTAGTCAGTGCCATATACAAGTAAACAACATTCACTAGCATTTAATATGCAATACATGTCCACATTTATCAATCAACATGCCTCAATAACAATCATGCATGTCACATACACAGGGTGTAGTTTTCTTACCTCTAATTCGAGCTAGAACGAATAAAAGAATGACCCTTGAGAACGATCTGACTTTTAGTCCTTTAGCGGTCACCTACTCATAACCAAATAAGGAACACCATAAAAAAAAAGATAATCAAGGGTTCCCAAACCAAGATCTAGCCTCCAGGACATCAATCCCCACTAATCCGGGTAGTAGGAACGATCCCGAGGCCTAAAACCATGTTCCCGGGGCCAAAACACTCAAACGAGCTTAACCCTGCTCAAGGGCTGCGGCCCTAACACCTTGGGCCACGACCCCTAGCCATAACTGAAGCAAGGGCTGCGGCGCCCAACAAGCACAAATTCTCCCACCTGCTTCTTCGAGCTAGGGACGCGGCACCCCAAGAATAGGGTCGCGGCCCCCAACCCAGAACCTGCCCAAACACAATTTCCAACATCCTAAAGCCTCCAAAATCATGCCTAAAACTTTCAAATCATCAAATAAAAGTTCCCAAGCTTCCCAATGATCCAAAACCATCAAATCCCAAGGCTTGAACGAACCAAAAACTCAACGATTCACAAAAGCCAATTCTAAGCTTAGAAACTCTAAAAACTCAAAACTGTAAACTTAGATTACCTTTGATTAGGTTGTTTCTCGTCAAATCCTTCGGTAAAGAAGCTTCTAATCTTTCCTAGGATCGCTATGCCTTGATTCTTGCTTGATTCCGACTCCTAGAACTCGAGATTTCTTCGAATATGCTTCGAACGGTAAAAATGAGCTAACGGGAAAGAACGAGAGGTTTTCTAACGTACGTTCTATCTGACAAGCTACTTCAAGCTTAAGTAACCTCAAATAAAACCTAGTGCTCGGGGTCTCAAAAACACCCCCGGGGACATTGTAGTCAAAACTTCCAGAATTTCCTCATGATCTTAATAACTCTCAATTTATCATCAAATAACATTCCCATAACTCAATATCCCAATAAAAGACCCCCGTTATGACAAAACTGCTAATCCATAATATAAGATTGTCTCATGCCGAATAACTCGAATATATCTCCATAATAATGGAATCTCATTCACAAATCACAATATTCACCCAAATACACAAATATACCCTTAACGGGCCAAATTATCAAAACACCCTGATATTCAAATGTGGACCCACATGCATGCATATAACATCATATTATAACATAATTCACATAAACATGCATATATTCATTTAATGGCATAATTAAACAGTTATGGCCCTCCCGGCCTACTAATCCAGCCATTAAACCGCATTAAGGATTTCGGGGCATTACATAAGTACTCAATATCTCAGATGGGATTTGTTTTTAGTACAACTAATATTCACTTGATTGACTTGTTGTTACCTATTGAACCTAACACTAGTTGAATAACTAGTGTTAAGATAGGTTACCATCAATCGTGAATCTCTTTAGGGAGTTTAAGTCCCATCCCTCGAGATGATGCAGCCACTAAATCCCTCGTTAGTGGCTTAGTGAAAGGATCCACTAGATTTTTGCTTCTTCTCATATAGGATATTGAGATGACTCCTATTTGAATCAATTATCTTACATATCCATGTCTTAGACTAATATGTCTAGACTTCCCATTATATACTCCGATGTATGCTCCAGCCAATGTCGCTTGGCTATCACAATGTATCGATATAGTATATACATTCTCTTTGATTATGGGAATCTCCATCAACAGACCCCTTAACCATTCGGCCTCTTCGCCGGTAGCAGCTAGAGCTATAACCTCTACTTCCATAGTGGAATGAGATATACAGGTTTGTTTCTTGGAACCCCAAGAAATTGCACCTCCACCAAGTGTAAATACCCAACCAGTTGTGGAAAAGTTGTCCCCAAGATTGGATATCCAACTTGCATCTGTATATCCTTCTAAAATTGAAGGAAATTTCGAGTAGTGAAGGCTTAGTCCTTTAGTTTTCTTGAGATAACCTAGGACTCTTCCAATTGCCTTCCAGTGATCCACACTTAGATTACTTGTATACCTACTAAGTTTACTTATCGCAAATGCTATATCAGGTCTAGTACATTGGGTAGCGTACATTAGACTCCCTATAGCACTAGCGTACTCCAATTGAGCCACCGCTCTGTAATGCCTCGAATTCTCCGATGCAGTTTAATGGCTAGATTAGTAGGCTGGGAGGGCCATAACTGTTTAATTATGCCATTAAATGATAATATGCATGTTTATCAGAATTATATTATATTATGATGTTATATGCATGCATGTGGGTCCATATTCTAATTACAGGGGTGTGATGGTAATTTGGCCCATTGAGGGCATAATTGTATATTTCTATGCACATCGATGATAAATTGTTGAGACCACATTATAATGTGGGTTTGTTCGAGCTATTCAGCATGAGATGATCTTGGATTATTGATTAGCGGTCTAGTCATAACAGGTTTAAGTTTGGGGCTCGGGATGAGTCTCGGGGTGATTTTAATGATTAGAGCGTTACCGGGTATTAAAGGGTAAAGGGATATAAATTATTGGTGTTTGAGATTATCGAGAATAGCGGGAATTGGAGAGCGTTAATTATGATTAACGAGATAGGTGGGGAATACCAATTTTGCCCTTGGGAGCCTTTGGAAACCTTTAATTAACCTAGGGGTATAATGGTCTTTTTACCCCTAGGGTAAGCCATTTTAGGCTGTGAAAGAAGAGGAAAAATAGAGTAACTTGAAGTGCTTCTCCCGTACCTTCTTTTTCCTTCAGTTTCCTTTGAGATTTTTGAGCTATTCTTGAGGATTCAAGCTTAGGAAGTAAGCCTTGGGAGTTTGGGAAAGTGTTCCTCCATTGAAGAGCATCACAAGCTGATCTTTGGGTAAGTTTCTAGCCATTGAATTCTCTGGTTTCCCTGTTTTAGTTCTAGTTTTCTGTTGTGATTTCTAAGTTGAATCCTCGGTTTTGTTGGGAGTTTTGACTAGGGTTCTTATGGTTGTGATGTTTTGGGTATGTGAGGATGGTTTTTGGGTTCATTTGGCACCAAAAATGGGATTTGGAAGCATTGGAAACAAGTTGGAATCGAAGGAGTCGAAGAAGAAGGTTTCAGGGGAGTGTTGATCTGGAGGTAGTGCTACAGCGCCCACCCTAGGGCGCTATAGCGCTACACAGGATGCATTTGGGTATTTTGGGGGATTTGAGAATAGCGCTGGGGCGCTAGGGAGCAGCGCTATAGCGCTACTCTGTTCCTTCAAAGTCCCGTTTTGAGTATTTTTAAGGGATTTTGCTTTGGGTTTCAATCCTTAAGGCCCGTGATCGAATCTACCCACCGTGTGGGTATGTTTCGAGGTCCCGGGAGTGGGGTTTAGGTTAAGACCCTTTCATTGTTGAATTTCATTAATGGAGGTTAAAATTGGTTATGATTAGGTAACCGCTAAGGAATCAAAGGTCGATCGTTCTCAGGAGTCGTTCTTATTATACTTCCCGCTCAAACCAGAGGTAAGAAAACTTCACCCCATATGTGACATGCATGGTTGTTCATGAGGCATGTTGATTGTGTAAATGTGGACATGGATTGATTATTGAATGCTTAGCAAATCTTGCTCACTTATGCATGGTACTGACTAATTAGTTAGATTTGGCAAAGGTGTCAATATCAACTGTGAAGCTGGTACTTATTAGTCAAGTTCGGCAATGGTATTGGGCACTGGTCACACAGTGATGACTTATAAGTCAAGACGACCTTAGCGTGTTCAACGCAAGGCAATAAAGATTAGATCTAATCAACATTTGCATTAAATGACTCAGAAGAGTCACTCATCTGTTAAGTTAGAGACTTACCCATTAGTCTCTCATCTGTTCAAGGCTAGTGACTTACCCAGCAGTCACTCATCTGTTTAAATTAGTGACTTGCTTGTTAATCACTCAGTATGGTTTACTAGAACCTCAAGTGATATTCACTCATCTGTTTAAGAGCTATAAGCTCTATGTGATTATAATAATAATCATTTGATAATGTTTATATGCAATACTGTGTTTTCTTGCTGGGCTTTGGCTCATGGGTGCTATGTGGTGCAGGTAAAGGGAAAGAAAAGCTCACTCAGCCTTGAGTGGAGAGCTTAGGTGGTGATGTGTACATATGCGGCCGCTTGACCACCACAGCCAAGGAGTTCTCAGAGGAACTAGGGGTTTACCCTATTTTTTTCGCTTAGGTCGGCGGGTTTGTAAATTTGAAACAATAATGACCATTTTGAGTTGTAAATAGCTTGTAAATGTTTTTATGGGCCCATGGACAGTTTTATGTATTTAATAAAATATATCCTTTTCTTTTTATTGTATTCCACCTTAGCCAGTTAATAACACTAGAAGCACGTTTTTAACCAAAGGACTCGGGTAGCGAGTCAAATTTCCGGTTCACCGTAACTGTTCTGGGGTAACCAGGGCGTTACACGCTCTTCCTTCATTCTTCTCTAGTTTTACACTATGATCGAATGGAGTATTGACATCTGTAACCTTCAGATGGTTAAATTTGTTCAATACTTTCTCAACATAGTGGGCTTGCCCTAATGCAAAACCCCAACTATGTTTCTTTACTTTGATGCCAAGTATGGTGTCAACTTCTCCAAGATCTTTCATCTTGAAGGTTGATGATAGAAACCTCTTCGTTTTTTCTATCCCTTTCATGCTATTACTTAGAATAAGCATGTGATCCACATATAAGCAAACAATGATCACATATCCCTTACAAGTTTTGGAATACAAACACTTGTTTCCATTATTATGTCTAAACCCATTAGACATGATGGCTAGATCAAATTTCTCATGCCATTGCTTAGGAGCTTGTTTCAATCCATATAAGGATTTTACAAGTCTACATACTTTATGTTCATATTTTGTTAGGAAAAACCCTTCGGGTTGTTCCATATAGACCTCCTCATTGAGGTCACCATTAAGGAATGTCGTTTTGACATCCATTTGATGAACATACAAGTTATGTATAGAAGTTAAAGCGAACAAAATTCTTATAGAAGTTGTTCTTACAACAGGCGCATAGGTATCGAAATAATCGATACCCTCTTTTTGCCTAAACCCTTTAGCTACTAATCTAGCTTTAAAGGTTTGGATAGTGTCGTCAGTGTGGTATTTTCTTCTAAATACCCACTTACACCCAATTAGCTTAGACCCCGGTGGGAGGTCTACCATTTCCCAAGTGTTATTGGAAAGAATGGAATCCATCTCATCATTGATGGCTTCTTTCCAAAATGCACTATCTCTCGATTGCATAGCTTCTCTATAAGTCTTAGGATCATCCTCAACGAGAAGTACAATAGGAATTTTCCTAATAACTTCCTCTCTATTTACTTCTCCCATGTAGAATGAAATTCATTGAGAATCTATCTCATCCACTACTAGACTTTTATGATTTTTAAGCCTTTGACTTCTTCTAGGTTCAAAGGGTTGCTTTACATCCTTTTGAGAATTCTCCTCTTGAGAATCAATTTTGGATGAAGAAGCTTGAGAATTGTTCTCATATAACAAATTCTCCTTTAGAGATGTTGAAGCTTGAGAATTGTTGTCAGATAACATATTCTCAAAAATTCAACTTCTCTAGATTCAATCACAATATTTGACTCTAAGTCTAATAGCCTATAAGCTTTACTATTGTTGGCATAACCAACAAAAGCACACTTTATGGCTCTTAAACCTAACTTTGTTCTATTAGGTTTGTTTTTCTTGCAATATGCAAGACACCCCCACACTTTTAAGTACCCTATGTTGGGTTTTCTTCCTTTCCATAACTCATACGGAGATATCTCATTTTTCTTCATCGGTATTCGATTAAGAATGTGACAAGCGGTTAAAAGCACTTCACCCCATAAGTTGAAGTTCAACTTAGAAAACACCAACATAGAATTTATCATATCTAGATAAGTCGTATTTTTCCTTTCGGCAACACCATTGTGTTGTGGTGTATAAGGTGTAGTGCACTCATGAATTATACCATTTTCTTCACAAAATGTATTGAATTCATTAGAGAAGTTCTCTCCTCCTCTATCACTTCTTAGCACCTTAATCTTTTTATTTAGTTGATTTTCAACTTTTAATTTATACAATTTGAAAGTATCAAAAGTTTCATCTTTATGCTTTAAAAGAAACATATAGGTATATCTACTAAAATCATCTATAAAAGTAAGAAAATAACTTTTACCACCTCTAGTTAAAACACCATTTAATTCACAAAGATCACTGTGGATTAAATCTAGTAAATTAGATGATCTTTCTACACTAGGAAATGGTTTCTTAATCATTTTTTCCTTAACACATGTTACACATTTACCATAGTTTTTAATATTGCATGCAATCATACCACATTTAACTACTCTTTTCATGGTTGAAAAACCTATATGCGATAGCCTATGATGCCACAAAAATAAAGAACCATACTCGACAATATATGCGGAATTAGCATTTTTATTGATAACATTGAAAGTTACATCATTGGTGCACAATTTAACCATACCCTCACAAGAGTACCGTTTTCCCAAAAATACATTAGATTTGGTAAGTATAAGTTTACCAGACTCAAAAACGGCTTTAATGTCGGGCTTTCCAAGCAAATCACCATTTACCAAGTTTCTACTCATTTCAGGAACATAAAGTACATTCACTAATGTAACTTTCTTGCTGGAGGTGAAAAAGACTTCAATGGTACCTTTGCCAAGTACCTTGGATTTTCCCTCATTGCCCATTTGAATCTCATGGTTGCCCTTTGACTCTTCAAAGGTCTTGAACAATGATTTGTCATAGGTGACATGGATGGTGGCACATGTATCATACCACCACCATTTCACCTTGCCTTGGATTGCATTCACCTCACTAAGGGTAGCAACTGTGTTTTCCTCTTGAGTTGCGTTCACCTTAGGTCCTTGTTGGTCTTTTTTATGCCGACACTCTATAGCATAGTGACCCTTTTTCCCACACACAAAGCAAGGACCTTTCTCGCCCTTAAACTTGTTTGGGTTGGTTTTTGGACCCAAAGGTTTCTCGTTACCCTTTTTCCCTTTGTTTTTGGGATGTTTTGGTTGTGACAACGCATTTTCTTTGGAAGTCTCTCCATTAGACCCCTCCACAAGGCTAGTAGGTGCTGTTAGAAAATATGTATTGCCTCGATGGAAATGGTAAGATAATACAACTCTATGCAATAATATTACAAATAAATATTGATTGATTAAATAAAGTTACAACTCTATAACTGAAAATTACAAATAAACAAAGAAAAGGAAGAAGATGATGAAGAATAAGAGAATAGTGATAATACAACTCTAAGCAAAAGATTACAAGTAAAGTAAAGGTGTTTGAAACAAAATAGAAGATTACAACTCTTAAAAAAAATATACAAGTAAATAGAACAAGAGAATAAAAAGAAAAGTAATAGAATAAAATGAATAACAGAAACACAAGTAAACTCTCACTTACACAACCTAAGTGAAGAGGGTTGGGGATCACCAACTTGAACAAGGTTTAAAACCTTTGTCCAAAAGCTTATTTCCCCCTAACTCAAGCACTAAGGGATCTCTCTCAGATATTGGAAATGCTTTATGGAATTATCCAGCCTCAAGGTGTTTCTAGCCAAGTGCTCTAATGGATAGAAAAATGTTATGTCTTTCAAGTGAGCAATAGGCTCCTATTTATAGAGTTTAGAGACACCCTTTGAATTTCAAATTCCACCAACCCCCATGGCTATTACCAATGTTTAATTGGATTAATATGGAATTAAAAATGAGATTTGGGAGTTATTTGGGTTTTTTGAGCAGTTCAACAAATATTGAAAAAACTGAAAAATGGTCAGTTTTGGCCTGTGGCCACGGCCAGAGACATTAGTGACCGCGGCCACTACTCTCTGTCGTACAGGTCGCATCCACCAACATTCAGTGGCTGCGGCCACTGACCATTTTCAACACTTAAAAATGTGTTGTTTTTCCAAACGGTTCCCACCGGGGACATACAAGATAGCTTGACTAAATGGCAAACTAATAAAAAACTACTGGAATGGCGAACATCTTTGCCAGTTCTATCAGTGAAGTTGTTGAGCGGCGACACAAATTTTAAGTTGTAAATGTATTATTTTTTAGTTATCTATGTAACAACCATTGTGCTTATGATGAATGAATGAATTTAATTTTTTAAGTTTCACTTAATTCTTTAAATTTCTTTCAACGATGGACTGGTCACTTTAGACCTGTCAACCCCATCGGATCATGTTCAATTTTGGTCCTTGAGGGACGTATCGACCCATAAGATTCAAACAAGAGACTAATCTGAGGAATTGTCGCCATTATGGATCATGTTCGATCCTGGTCTTTAGGGGACCCATCGACCCATAATGTAACGTCCCAAATTTCTTAATAAGGCTTAGGGCCTTGATTAGGGGGCCAGGGTGAAAAATTATGGAAATTATGTGATTATGTGATATATTTATGTATCAATATGTGATTATGTGAGTTATATTATAATATGATTTGATATGCATGTTTTGGTGTATTAAATATGCATGTGGGGCCATTTATGATTAATTGGGTAATTTTTGTAATTTGGCCCATTATGGGTATATTTGGAATATATGTGGTATGTGTGGGGTACTACATAACTATGTGGATATGTTTGGGTTACTCAACATGAGCCGATCCTAGGGAATAAGGTTATGGGAAAGTCACAACGGGACTCATACTTGACTTGGAGTGAGTCAAGGGGTATATTGGGTATTTAGCACAATACCGGGATATTGTGTAATGGGAATGATTATTTGATGATATTTTGGGAGTTAGTGAGATAAGGAGGGAATTCTGGGAATTTTGACTATTTTACCCCGGGGGCATTTTTGGGACCCCAAGCATTAGGATTTGCTTGAGGTTACTAAAGCTCGAAGTAACCAATTAGAAACATAAAAGAACATTAAGTATGTTCTCTCTCTCTCTCATTATCCCTTTTTGACACCGTTCGCATTTTCGAAGGAAACTCGAGTTTTATGACTCGGATTAAGGCAAGGATCGAGTCGTAGCAGGTCTAGGGAAGATTATAAGCTTATTAGCCAGAGGATTTAATTGGGAAATGACTCAATCAAAGGTAATCCAAGCTTTATGTTTTAAGTTTTCAAGTTTTTAAGCTTTGATTGGATTTTGTGTTTTGATGAGTTTTTGAATGGTTTAAGATTTGGGTTTTGATGGTTTTGGGCCATTAGGATGTTTTGGAACTTTGTTTTTGAGATTTGGATATGTTTGAATAGGTTTTTGGAGGATTTTAAATGGGAGAAAACGTAGAAAATGGTCGGGTTCGAGGTTGGGTCACGACCTTGTTCTAGCAAGTTGCGACCTGTGTGAACCCAGAACCAAAATGGTTATACCTTGGGGGCGCGCTGTGACTCTAGAGAGCCAAATCGCAGCCTGCACCCTAAAGCCCAAGTATAGAGCTCTCTATCAGGGAGGCGCGCTGCAACCCCTAGGGCCAAGTCGCGGCCCGCCTGTGCGGTTTTATTTACTCTTTTTTTTTATGAAACTCTATATTATGGTTGTGACTAGGTTATCGCCAGGGGTTTGGAATCAGGATCGTGCTCGAGGGTCGTTTATTGGAAACTTGTGCTTGGACCGAAGGTAAGAAAACTGCATGCAGTATGTGAAGCATGTGATTATGGCATGGAATGAATGTTGAATATGGAATTGATCAGAGCTTGAGTCTATGTAAATGTGCATGATCATAATTATGCTAGTGATTGTTGATGAAGCATGCGAGTGCTTTATATTTGGATATCTGTTGCATTGTGAATGCCGGAATACATTGTTTATCTGAGCTATGCACTGACTTATTTGTCAGAAATGACAATGGTGTTTAGTATTGGTCGTGAAGCTCTGACTTATCAGTCGTGATTGACAATAGTACTAAGCATTGGTCGTGTGGAATTGACTTATGAGTCAAGAGCGGCAATAGCGCATTGAACGTTGGTTGATATGATTAGATCTAATCAACAAGAGCATTATATGCTTATTCGACCTATTGGTCAAAGAAAACTAAAGTGCTTGGCTAGTCTAAGACTAGTTACTCAGAGCCAAGGCTAAAAGGCTCAAGTGACTGGAACGTCACATGGCTTAGGGCGCAGGACCCCAGAGTGACTTATTAGTCATCTATTCAGGGTGCAGGACCCCAAAGTCACTTAATATTCATCTATTCAGGGTGCAGGATTACAGATTGACTTAATATTCATCTATTCAGGGCGCAGGACCCCAGATTGACATAACATTCATCTACTCAGGGGCGCAGGACACAATAATCATTTATTTGTACTTGCCTACATGCATGAATAGGGTAATTACTGCTAGGCATGCTTATTATGATTTGATGACATGTTATTAACTGCTTATGAGCATGTTTGAGTTTTCTTGTTGAACCTCGACTCACGGGTGCTATGTGGTGCAGGTAAAGGTAAAAGAAAGTTGGACCATCCTTGAGTTGGAGAGTTTAGGTGACGATGTGTACATTTGCGGCAGTTCGACCACCATGGTCAAGGGTTTAAAGAGGAACAAGGCTTAAACCCTATTTTGCCGCTTAGGTCGGCTGGTTGTAAATCTTTTATTGTAATTAGCCTTTTAAATGTATTTTGGGATCCCAATGTATATAGTAAACATTTTAGTGAAACATTTGTATCCTTGACCAAAAGTTTTAACCCTAAACCGTTAATCACATTTAGTTACACAATTATGGCCAAATGATTCGCTTAACGAGTTTAGCACTATTTAAAATACACAGTGTAATGGACCCTGGGTAGTAGGGCGTTACACATAAGATCCAAACAAGAGACTGGTCTGAGGACCTGTCACCATTATGGATCATGTTTGGTCTTGGTTCTAGAGGAACCTATCGACTCATACAATCCAAGCAAAGAGACTGGTTGTAGGACCTTGTCGCCAAATTATTTGATCATGTTCGATCCTGGTTCTTGAAGAACCTATCAACCCATACAATCAACAATAGAGACCGCTCCTGGACCTTGTCGCCAAATTATTTGATCATGTTCGATCCTTATTCTTGAGGAACCTATTGACCCATACGATAAAAAAAAGAGACTGGTCCGAGGACCAGTGGCCATTATTTGATCATGTTCGATCATGGTTCTTGAGGAACCTATTTATAGGCTCAAGAATCTACTTATGGGCCAATGGGGCCCAATACACCTTGATTTACACATATTTGAATGGTAATAGAAAACGTAATCTTTACATAAAAATAGGGTTAAATATCTTAAAAATATCTAACTTATAAATGTATTTGGAATATGGCTTCATATCCACGACTAGTCCTGGTCGCACCTTCAACAAATTTTTCGTACAGTTATCATCCTTAACTCCATTGAGCAACTCTTTTCCTTGTCGTTGGTCGACCTGAATGTAGCCACTAAGTAGTCACGTGCAACCCACGTGTACACGAATCTTGCCACGTCAGCTAGTAGTATTTTTTAGGGTAAACACTTTCCCCCCAAGTTTATTTTGCTACGATCAGCATCTAATAAACTTACTCGACCAGCAACCCGTCTGACCTGTCACAACTGTCAGTACATTTTCGAAAGAACAAGAAATTATGACCTTTACAGTTTCCCATAAATATTTTGACGGTTATTGCAATTCCCCACACATTGAAATCCTATTCCCATCATTACTCTTTACTAACTCCCCGAGTAGTATAAATATAATACTCTTAAGCTTTTTCATTTTTTACCAAAAACCTTCTCTCCTCAAGAACTTAGAAAAAACCTTCCAGAAAATAAAAAAACTTCAGTGCAATCCGAGACATCTTCGACCAACTCCGAGCATAATCTTCTTGATTTCTCCTTTAACTCATACTCCAAGTAATTTTTCGAATCCACTTTCTCATTTATGTAGATTTTTTCATGTAATCTAGTCTTGATTTCACGAATTTTTGTAACTGTGTCTCTGCTGTTCTTGAGACAATTTCTGGGTAATCGGGTTAAGGCAAAGATACATAGAAAAAGTATGCTAGAATAGGGAGTTTAGGTAGTACAAAATACTAGACGATGTTTAAAAAAGCAATGTGGGGTAGAGGAATACTGATTTCGAGTCCAAAATCGAAGTGAAAATTCGATTTTAAGCTTTACGGAAAAACTGGGTTTTTCGCACTTGTTTTTGGAGTTGAAAATTTTTTCTGAAAAAACTTTTCACTTTCACTTTTTGATCTGTTTTTTCAAACTGCTCGCATGTTTATAGCATTTTTATCAGGATGTTGCTACTCGTATAAAAGATTAACTTTTATACACGAGCAACATTATCCTTGTATTTCTTTTTCTTCTGTCTATTGGTCGTAGATTCTCACTTCCCATTTGCTCTTCTCAGATATTCATGCATGATCCCTGAGGAGGTGAGAGACCAATAGACGACTATCTTCTCGCTTTGCTGTTCGATGATCAAGAACAACCTTCTTTGCCCTTTCCTGAGCCTTCATCTTCACAATCAAACCCTACGACCAGTCCTCTAGTTAGCCAACAAAACATGGGTCGTGTCAAATACACTGCTCATAAGAAAAGGAAAACAATAGATTCACCTTCTAACCAACCTGCAACCAATTCCTAGGGTCCTTCAAATGACCCTTAACCTTTAGATTTTTCACCACTAGATATTCAGCCCAAAGCCCGTCTTCGCGATGGCCCTCGAGCAGAAGTAGACTGGTACATCACCCCTCCTAGTGTCATATCGTCCAGGATGGTGGCAAAATATTCCAAGAATTATGGGCTTCCTGGGATTACCCTATATAAACCCACACCCAACCAAAGGGCAAACGTGCCTGGAGGCGCTTACAGCGCCTGGTTGAGGTATCATTTAGAGGTACGGGCAATCTTGCCCTTGCATGACTTTTTCCAAAGGGTGGCCAATTACTTCAAGGTCGCCCCTTTCCAAATAACACCCAACGAATATAGAGTACTTTCAACACTCTATATCCTATACAACCATAAAAAATGGCCTGTGCCTACCCCACACGAGATCAACTATCTGTTCGATCTTAAATCCAACCCCAACCAAAACAACACGAGGTTTTTCCACTTCTGTCACTAGGAATCTGCTCGCATACTCCTGAGTGATGTTACCCACAAGTCCAATGTAGGAAAGTACTTCCAAGAATACTTCCTCACTACCGACTTGGTTGCCAACAATTTGGCCTTCACACGAGGAGGTAAACTTTTAAATCTCTGGTCAGAACTTCTAGTCGTTCATTCATATTTTTTTTCTTATCCTTAGCTATTTTGCATTTAAGTCCATGGCACCGACCAGACCCCACTCTAGAAATGGAGATAAGGGCCACAGCCCTAGCTAGCATGATGAATATAGAAAAAAGCATCAAGGAGCTGGTTACGGAGAGCAATCTAAGGTTGGTCGGCCTTTCGGAAGCTCATCAAGAAGTGAGGGAATCCACTGCAAGGAGTGCCACTGGAGAGGGCACCAAAGGACAGGAAATCCCCGAGCAGCAGCAGGATGCGTCACAACCCCGGAGGAGACGACCAACGGGATTGACCATTCGAGAGCCATCCAGGAACCCTCGAACTGCCACTACCCTTGCCCATCAAGGGAGGGGAAAATGAAAACTACCAGAATATACCGGTCCTATACTCAAATCCTCAGATGAGAACGGTATAGATTTCTCCCTTCTAGATACTTTGCCCACCCCTTATCATTTATTTGATAGGGATGGAAATTTTAAATTTACGACCAATAATTTTAGCCTGGACTTCTTCGAGACAGATAGTGAGTGTAGTTGTAGTTCTTTAGATAATATAATGACTAGTAATAATAGTTCGGGTATACTGCTTAAAATTTCTCTTTACATTATTCCATTATTGCTCCAAACTAATTCTTAACATATCTGCTTGTTTGTTTTTGTTTTGTAGTCATGCCATCTAAAGATGCTTTTGATATGTATGCCTCCACTGAAGCTCCTTCGAGCAAGAAGAAGTTGAGCAGAAAACATCCTAGGGAGAGAGTAGTGAGCCTTCCAAAAAAGGGCTCGACCAGAAGACCCTCCGGCTCCCACTCTGTCTAGAACTACAACACCTCCTCCTCCTCCTCGTAGTGTCCCTTCCTCCGAGCAGGCAGGGAGATCCTCAGTCGCTAACTTGTTGAACAATGCTTTTAATTCTACTTACGAAAAACTGTAAAAATTGTCCAAGCACCATCGCAACCAGGAAGCCTTCGCCAACCTTCCCCCACTGAAGCACAGCCAGGTCCTTAGTTGCAAGATTACAGAAGTCCTCAGTGTAAGTTTTTTTCTACATTGTGTTTTAGTCGAGCAACATTTTCTCTAATTGCCTCTAACAGTTTTATTTTTTCTCTGTTTGAAGGGTATCCTGATCATGAGCAATGGCTGGCATCATGTGAAGGAGATTGAGGCCATACACGCCGAGGAGATCAAGGCAGCTAAAGGAAAAATTTATAGTTTAACCGAGGAGCTGAAAAGGACCCAAGAAGAACTGGCCAAGACCATTGCTGCCAAGGTGAAATTCAAGGAAGCTTTGGAGAACAACTTCAAAGAAGCAACCAAACTTCAGGAGGATCTGGTGGTCAGTATGAAGGAGGCTACTGGGCTGGCGGAGCGGGTCAAGCTGCTCTAGGAAACTAATTCCCAAAACCTGGAGAGGTTCAAAGGAGCAACCTTCAACTGCTTCTACATATTTTGGAAGAACAACCCGAAGGCGAATTTTGATTACCTTCCTGAGCAAATGAAACAGGTCGAACTTGCCAAGTTCGTTGCTCACCAAGAAAAGGAAAGAAATCCCAAAATGCCTTGGACTCTCCTAAAATCTCTCGGGCAACAGGAATCGATGGTCCTGAAGAAGATGCTGGAACAACAGTCGACCAGCAGTCTTAGCAAGACCCTCCTCCAGCTGCACAATAATTTTTTATTTTTTGTTTATGTAACTAAAACATACAAACAACTGTTCGTAATGTTGAGACAATTTTGCTGCCTAAGGTAGCTTTTCCTTTTTAATATTCTAGTTACATCCAAGCAGTAATTGCTTGCGGTGTAAAGATATTTCGTTATGATATTATAATGTTAATTGCTATTATAACATATGTTCGTATGACTGAACTTAGCATTACACTTTACTAATATTTTACAAAAATAACTAAAAATTCTGCAAAATATTCTAAGTGTCGTAATATGTTTTCCCTTATGTTGCTCGTGTGTTTACATATGCCTGTTGATATGCGTTGCCCGATTAGTATCTTATATGCCCCCCAAGTGATCGAGGAGATTAAGGTTCTCGGTCACTTGCCATGACCAAGTCATGTTCGAACATTATTGCTCCCGTACTTATAAACAATTAATGAAAATATATCGAAACAACACACGTAATGAGCAAATACTTGTAATAAATACAATAATGGGCAAGAATAACTGGCTGTGCACAGTTCCTTTTATTTTTCGTAATAAAATGGACAAAATCATGTCTGTACGAGTGATCAAGAATTGTTCTTACACTTATAAGCGACTAGTCATTTAACTGACTAGCTTTTGTTCATAAACTTGTAAAAAGTAAAATTAATACAAGCCAATTCTTTAAAACGAATTTTTCATTGATAATACTTGCACAAGTGTTCTCCATTCCAATAGCGAGGAACGAGATCTCCATTTAAGCGAGCAAGTTTATATGTGTCTGGGTGAAAGATTTCTTCAATTTGATAGGGGCCTTCTGTTGGATTAGCTTATACAGGATCTTTATTTATTTTCATGTATATCTAATATTAAAAAAATTAATACGAGATAGCCTAAAACATGTTTTTAAAATTGAATTCAAAGAGAAACAAAGAATAGAATACTTACAGTATACGCAGCGGAATGAAACAGTCCTTCCTTCAGTTTCTCTAACTCTTGTATCCTCTCTGTCGTAGCAGAATGAAACTGAATCGGTCTTCTACTTTCCTCACAATCTTCCAATTTATCCTTAGAACCACCTAGACTAGTGTGGGAAATTCTCAACACATGAGATAGATATAGAGAGAAGAAGAGAAAATAACAAAGAGGCTTAGAAAATGACTTGTGTTTAGAGAGAATTTAAAAGTATCAGAAAACCAGTGATTAAACTTATGTTTTGACTTCTCTCTAAGCACGCCTTTTATAGACTCAATTAGGCCATTTAATTTAATTAAAAAATCAATAAAATAATAGCCATTTTGAAGCCCTAGGTCGAAATTATCATGGGCTTTAGGCCCATGAAATTTCCCATTTGATTATAAGCTCATTGGACTTAAAATCAAGGCCTGTATTATTTTGTATTGATTTAATTATTTAAATCCTTTATCAAATTAATTATTTGTAATTTGAACCTTGATTTAAACTTATTTATTAATTTAGATACCAATTTATCTTAATTAATAAATCTGCCATATTTTCTCTTTTCTTCTCAAAATTACACAACTCTATGAAACTATCCAAAATTGACCTGGTCAACTTTGATAATTCTAATTGATGATTAAATCAATTAATTGAGACTATCTAGATGATTTTATCCAAGGTACAATATGGACCATGGGCCTATGAAATCAAGCTCCAATAAGTTATCATAAATCTAACAAATAAATTTACTAACTTATTAATTCCTCGTGACTCCACTATAGAGTCGGAATTGCACTCTTGAATTCATAGAACGCTCTATAACAAATATAGATACGCTATTAATTATCCATTGTTACAACCATAATTGTCACTCAATCCTCTATAGACGGTCTACAATGAGATAGGACTAAAATACCATTTTACCCTTCATTGTATTTTATCCTTAAAACACTTAGTTCCTTGTAAATGATATTTCAGTAAACTAATTTAATTACTGAAATGAGATCTCTATCATTTAACACCTTGAACCAAACTAAAAGGAAACCATCGTTTCACTTCTTCATCAGAAGCTATAGATGTTCATATCTATGATTAACACTCCCACTCAATTATACTACCGAGTTCCCAAGATGTAAGTATGGGCTAGTCTGTAGGGTAAGCTGGTAACGAACAAGTCAAAGAACTCAAATAATACAATCAGTTAGAATATTAACCACTCAGAATTGAGATTGAATTGACCTATGGTCAACTATATGATATGACTAGAATAGATAATAACGGTATGTTTACTTATCTTATCAACTGTCAATATCGGTCCTGTCCGATGTAACAAATACATCCGATCTTATCTACTTTGCTAATGTTCTGGAAAGAACATAACACTGTAATGTGTAAGTAGATCATATCGTAGATTGGCAAGTCAGTGTAAATCCTGTGCACAGACTAATCTTAGGACTAACTTATTTTGAACATATAATCATATTTATATTCCACTGTGATTACATCACTATAAATAAGATTAGCTATATGCTCAAGATTTAATAGAAGTTTATATTAAAAAAATAATCATGAAAATAAAACATGTGAGCAAAGTGATTGACCAAGTAAAAAAAATGATTTCTATTCTTTTATTGATAATAAAATGAGATTACAAAGAATTTGGGTTTTAATTAGGGCATAAAACCCCAACACCTTCCCATTTTGGGCTGAGTACTCCAGCATTCTGGTCGCGAGTGTTGAGAAAAACTCTTCTAAGTACCAAATCTCCCACGTTAAACTTTCTTTCGCGAACTTTAGAGTTAAAATATCAAGCGACTTTCTGTTGGTATGCTGCTACTCGAAGTTGAGCTTGATCGCGCCTTTCGTTGGCCAAGTCCAAAGAATCCATTAATAACTGGTTATTTGTGCTCTGGTCGTATGTTAGCCTTCTATGCAAAGGTGGATTTAGCTCAACAGGCAACATGGCTTCATACCCATAGGCCAAAGAAAATGATGTATGGCCTGTTGCTGGAGATTTCTCTGGCCACGCCCCCTTTTCTTCTTCGAGCCTTTTCTTTAGTGTGTCCTTTAGAGTCTTGTTAACAGCTTCAACTTGTCCGTTGGCCTGTGGATGAGCAACTGACGAAAAACTCTTTATAATACCAAGCTTTTTGTAGAAATCATTGAAAAGATCGCTGACAAATTGTGTGTCATTATCTGAGACAAATTTTCTTGGTAACCCATACCGACATATGATGTTTTTAACGAAGAAATCCAATACTTTCTTGGTCATTATTGTTGCGAGTGGCTCAGCTTTGGCCCACTTAGTAAAGTAGTCAACAACAACAACTGCATACTTGACATTCCCTTTTCCTATTGATAAAGATCCAATCAAATCAATTCCCCAAACTGCGAACGGCCACAGGCTTTGCATCTATTTGAGATCATTTGGGGCTGCTCGTGGTATCTTGGAGAATCTTTGACACTTGTCACACTTTTTAACAAATTCCATAGAGTCCTTGATCATGGTAGGCCTGAAATATCCTTGTCGGAGAATGTTTTTTGACAAATTTTGCCCCCAGCGTGATCTCCACAGAAGCCTTCATGTACTTCTTGCATCAATTCCTTAGCCTTCTCCTTAGAAACACACTGTAATAAAGGCATTAAGTATCCTCATCTATACAAGATTTCGTCAACCAAAATAAATCGGGTTGATTGTCTTTAAAGTGTCCTCGCCTTGTTCCTTTCTGCTAGTAATACTCCTTGTTCGAGATATTTGATGATGGGCGTCATCCACGTGCTGACGCTTGTTTAACTAGTGAGGATTCTTCCACTTGAATGCTCGGTGCCAACAAATGTTAGATTGGTACCATGCTCAAGGCGTTAGATCTTTAGCGCTTGCCAACTTGGCTAAGGCATCTACAATTGAATTCTGATCGCTAGGCACTTGCTGGAGAGTATACTTCTCAAACTGTGCCAGCAAGTGCTTTGCTTTGTTTAAATAAGCCACCATCTCAAGACCCCTGGCCTGATATTCTCCCATAATTTTATTAACTACTAGCTGAGAATCACTATATACTTTTAGTGATCTTATATCCATATCCTTGGCTAGTCTTAATCCTACGAGCAGAGCCTCGTACTTGGCTTCATTGTTGGAAGCCATAAAGTTGAATCTGATTGCATAGTGAAACCGATGTCCCTCAGGTGTGATTAAAATCAACCCTGCCCCTGCATTGTGCTCGTTGGATGAGCCACCTACGAACAGCTTCTAGGTACGGGATTGATTTTGACCATCGGTCTCTGCCATCCGTTTTCCGACATGGAGTCCCATGAATTCTGCAATGACATCCGCTAGAGCTTGTCCCTTTATAGGTGCTCATGGAGAATAAGAAATTTTGAACTGCCCTAATTCGGCTGCCCATTTTAATAACCAACCATCGACTTCTGGTTTTTGTAAGACTTGCCGTAGTGGCTAGTCGGTGAGTACTATGATGGGGTGGGCCTGAAAGTAGGGTCGCAGCTTTCTAGATGCCAGAATCAAGCAATAAGCTAATTTCTCTATGGGCAGATACCGTAGTTCTGCTCCCACTAGCCTCTTGCTTATGTAGTATACTGCTTTTTGAATGTTGTCTTCATCTCTGATTAAAACAACACTCTATTCATCAGATCCATAAAAGCAGTAGGGGCATTATTCAATCCAAAAGACATTACTAAGAACTCATAATGCCCATACCTGGTACGAAAAGCTGTCTTCGGTATGTCTCCCTCCTTGACCCTCAACTGATGATAACCAGAACGAAGGTCAATCTTTGAGAATACCTTCTTACCTTGCAACTGATCAAACAGATCAACTATCCTTGGCAAAGGATACTTGTTCTTAATTTTCAATTTATTCAGTTCTCTGTAATCAATACACATCCTCAGAGAACCATCCTTCTTTTTCACAAACAGAACTGGCGCACCCCAAGGTGAGAAACTAGGTCTGATAAAACCCAAATCTAACAGTTCTTGCAACTGTACCTTTAATTCTTTCAACTCAGGTGGGGCCATTCTGTAAGGTGCTCTAGACAATGGCTCCGTCCCTGGTGCCAGTTCTATAACGAACTCAATTTCTCTGTGCGGTGGCAACCCTAGAAAATCTTCTGGAAACACATCCAGAAACTCGTAAACAAGTCTGGTATCTTTTGGTCTCACTGGCATGACCTGGGTGGTATCAACTACACTGGCTAAGAATCCAATACAATCTCCTTGCAATAGATCCCTAGCCCTCAATACAGAAATCAATGGTATGCGAGGTCCATGCACAGCACCAACAAACACAAAAGGATCCTCACCTTCAAGCTCAAAGGTGACCATCTTCCTTCTGCAATCAATGGTTGCCCCATACTTTGCCAACCAATCCATACCCAATATCATATCGAAGTCAGTCATAACCAACTCTATCAAATCCACTAACAACTCTCTGCCCTCTACTGTCACTGGCCAAGATCTGACCCATCTCCTGGATACCACTAACTCTCCAGTGGGTAACAAAGTTCCAAACCCCACAGCATAAAAATCACAGGGTCTACACAATCTATCAATAATACCACTAGCAACAAAAGAGTGTGTAGCACCAGAATCAATCAATACATTATAAGGGGTTCCAGTACTAAGAAGTTGACCTATAACAACTAAGGGAGAAGCCTCAGCTTCAGCTTGTGTCAATGCGAACACTCGAGCTGGGGCCGAGCTGTCCACTTTTCTGGGTTCTTCTTTTCTTGCCTTAGGGAAATCCTTCTTAAAATGACCTACTGCTCCACACAAGTAGCAGGCCTTTGCCCTACACTCTCCCAAATGACGCCTCTTGCATCTAGGGAATTCAAGACGAGTCTTCCAGGCTTCACTACCCCCTGGACGACCCATTGAAATACTACGGGGCCGCTTGTCAGGACCTGGAACTGGGAAGGTGTTAGGCACCTTCCTCTTTTGCTCACTGGGGCCTACACCCCTACCAGAACCCAAAAATGGAGGACCTTTCCTCCTAAAATCCTTTCTGGCTGCACTATTACGCCAAATCTTGTTCTCTGCACTCTCAGCTGTGAGTGCCTTCTCAACCACCTGTGCATAGGTAGTAACCCTAGCCACAGTGGTGATACGTACATCACAGGCTAATCTGGGCTGAAGCCCCTGAAGAAATCTCTCTCTCCTAGTCCCATCAGTGGGCACCAGCTCCATTGCAAACTTTGCCAAACGATCAAATTTTAAGGCATACTCAGTGACTGACATACTTCCCTGAAGTAGCCTAATGAATTCCTCAGCTTTAGCTGCCCTGATGGAATCATTGTAGTATTTCTCATTAAACAAAGTTTGAAACTCTTCCCAACTCAGGGCATTTACATTCTTGGTCTGGGTAATAACCTCCCACCAGATCCGGGCATCCTCCTGAAACATATAAGTGGAACATGCCACCCTCTCATTACCTGATACCCTCATGAAGTCAAGGATAGTGGTAATCATACTCATCCATTGCTCTACCTTGGCAGGATCTACACTGCCCTCAAATACTAGAGGTTGTTGCTTCCTGAACCTTTCATAAAGAGGTTCCCATTTATTTCCAACCTCAGGCAACTGCTCTGCTGCTGGCACCGACATAGGAGGTGCCTCTGATACACTAGCCACTGCAGGTGCTTGCTATTGTTTCAGGAGACGAAGCTCTTCTCCCTTTCTCAACACCGTTGCCTATAGATCACTGGTTATCTGCTACAAGTTTACAGGAGCTGGCTGTGGAATCTGTGACTGGTCATTTTCCTGACCCTGAATATTATTATTCTGGCTTTGATCACTTTGGCCAGCTGAAGTATTTGTCTGCCCTGGATTCATTCTTATCTATTATACCTTGCTGAAACATTGATCAACACGGCCAGTCTGGTAGTAATAACTAAACCTCTTGCCGCCTTACGGTCCAAGAACAAGCAGACAATTATCACATTCCACAGTCATACAATATACAGGTAGATACATGTTTATAGTATTTAGCACTTAGCATGTATCACATAATATTTCACAATCAACCATACTAATAAGTATGTTATAGCAATCTCAGTACTAATTAGCACACATTTGCTGATGATATAGTATTTCAGGGCACAGGTTTAACATGGTGTCTCATGCATACATGTAAAGCATATATACTATATTGAAGTAGTTATACATATAACTACATAAATAGTTACCAAACCATGAGTCGAGCCTGACTTCAATGATGTGTGTACATGCCCATCCAGTCTACAGGAACCTTAACCTTGGCATGCTCTGATACCAAGTTGTAAGGCCCTGGCTACCCAGAACAGTTACGGTGAACCAGAAATTTGACTCGCTACCTGAGTCCTTTAGTTAAAAACGTGCATCTAAGGTGGAAAACCAATAAAAAGGAAAGGATATATTTTATTAAATACATAAAACTGTTCATGGGCCCATCAAAAACTTTTACAAGTTATTTACAACTCAAAATGGTCATTACAGTATCAAGTTTACAAACCCGCCGACCTAAGCAGCAAAAGTAGGGTAAACCCCCTAGTTCCTCTGAGAACTCCTTGGTCGTGGTGGTCAAGCGGCCACATATGTACACATCACCACCTAAGCTCTCCACTCAAGGCTGGGTGAGCTTTTCTTTCCCTTTACCTGCACCACATAACACCCATGAGCCAAGGCCTAGCAAGAAAACACAGTATTGCATATAAACTTAATCAAATGATTATTATTATAATCACATAGAGCTTGTAGCTCTTAAATAGATGAGTGAATATCACTTGAGGTTCTGGTAAACCATAATGAGTGAATGACAAGCAAGTCACTAATTTAAACAGATGAGTGACTGCTGGGTAAGTCACTAACTTAAATAGATGAGTGACTGCTGGGTAAGTCACTAGCTTAAACAGTTGAGTGATTGCTGGGTAAGTCACTAGCTTAAACAGATGAGAGATTGATGGGTAAGTCTCTAACTTAACATATGAGTGACTCATGGGTAAGTCACACAAGCGCTTTTAGTTTTCATCGAACTTGAGGTCAGTCTGGCATTAACGCTCTTCTGAGTCATTTAATGCAGATGTCGATTAGATCTAATCTTTATTGGCTTGCGTTGAACACGCTAAGGCCGCCCTGACTTATGAGTCAGCACTGTGTGACCAGTGCCTAGTACCACTGCCGAACTTGACTAATAAGTCCCAGCTTCACAGTTGATACTGACACCTTTGCCAATTCTAACTAATTAGTTAGTACCAACCACAAGTGAGCAAAATTTTCTAAGCATTCAATAATCAACCCATGTCAACATTTACACAATCAACATACCTCAAGAATAATCATGCATGTCACATATGGGGTACATTTTTCTTACCTTTGATTCGAGCGAAAATGAATAAAAGAACGACCCTTGAGAACGATCTGACTTTTAGTCCTTTAGCAGTGACCTATTCATAACCAAATATGGGACACCATCAATAAAATGATTAACAAAGGTTCCCAAACCAAGATCTAGCCTCCGGGACATCATTCCCCACTAATCCGGGTAGTAGGAACGATCCCGAGGCCTAAAACCAAGTTCCCGGGGCCAAACTCAAACGGGGTCAAACCTGCTCAAGGGTTGCGGCCCAAACACCTTGGGCCGAGGCCCCCAGCCACTCCAGGAGCAAGGGCTGCGGCGCCCAGCAAAGGAAAAATCGCTCCACCTGCTTCTTCGAGCTATGGCCGCGGCGCCTAAGAACAGGGCCGCGGCCCCCAACCCAGAGCCATCCCCAAACACGTTCTCCTTCATCCCAAACCTCCCAAAAACATACCTAAACACTTCCAAATCATCAAATCAAATTTCCCAAGCTTCCCAATGATCCAAAACCATCAACTCCCAAGGCTCAAACGAACCAACAACTCAACGATTCACAAAAGCCAATTCGAAGCTTAGAAACTCTAAAAACTCAAAACTTAAAACTTAGATTACCTTTGATTGGGTTATTTCTCATCAAATCCCTCGGTCAAGAAGCTTCTAATCTTTCCTAGGATCGCTATGCCTCGTTCCTCGCTTGATTCCGACTCCTAGAACTCGAGATTTCTTCGAAAATGCTTCGAACGGTAAAATGAACTAACGGAAGAAGAACGAGAGGTTTTCTAACGTACGTTCTATCTGACAAGCTACTTCAAGCTTAAGTAACCTCAAATAAAACCTAGTGCTCGGGGTCCCAAAAACACCCCCGGGGACATTATAGTCAAAACTTTCAGAATTTCATCCTGATCTCAATAACTCCCAATTTATCATCAAATAACATTCTCATAATTCACTATCCCAATAAAAGACCCCCTTTATGACAAAATCGCTAATTCATAATATAAGATCGTCTCATCCCGAATAGCTTGAATATATCTCCATAATAATGGGATCTCATTCATAAATCAAAACATGCACCCAAACATACAAATATGCCCTCAACAGGCCAAATTACCAAAATATCATAATAGTCAAATGTGGACCCACATGCATGCATATAACATCATATTATAATATAATTCACATAAACATGCATATATTCATTTAATGGCATAATTAAACAGTTATGGCCCTCCCGGCCTACTAATCTAGCCATTAAACCGCATTAGGGATTTTGGGGCATTACAGTACAGGTGGAAAGTTTTTATCTATATTCAAGACATGGATGATCACCGTTGGGTTTATCCCAACCATATCTTTATGCGACCAGGCAAAGACCTCCTGGTGTTTCTTTAAAAACTCTACCAGCTTGTTTTTTGTTGTTGTCTCTAATTTTTTACCGACTTTCACAACCCTGGTCAGATCTGTCTCTTCTAACTGTACCTCCTCGAGGTCCTCCACGGGTCCAACGTTTTCTACAAAATCCCCAAAGCAAGGATCTAAGTCCCTATCCTCACTTTGGGCAACACCATATTTGGTGACTTGTTCACCTGATTGGGCATGTGTTTCATTTATTACTAGCAACCTTTTTTTGGCTCTATCCCCTGATCTGCCTCTTCTTGCTTTTGTGAACGAGGAATTGTAACATTCTCTGGCTTTTCGCTAGTTTCCCAACATGCACCCAACTCTTGCGTTAGTTGGAAACTTCATGGCCAAATGCCAGACCGAGGTTATGGCTCGTAGATCGACGAGTATAGGTCTTCCAATCATGGCATTATATGCAGAAGGAAAATCAACTATTATAAAAGTAGTGAGTAATGTCTTGTTCGCAGGTGCAGCTCCTACTATGACTGGGAGTCTGATCGACCTTGTTGGCACGGGCCCTTCGCCAGAAAAACCATAGATAGTTTGGTTGCATGGCTCTAAATCTTGCACTGATAATTTCATTCTTTCTAGTGAAGATTTATACAAAATATTGATTGAGCTTCCTGTATCCACCAACACATGTTTTACCATCATGTTGGCGATCTAAAAATCTACGACCAGAGGATTTGAGTGGGGAAATCGAACATGCTGAGCGTCCAACTCGGAGAAAATTATCAACTCTTCCTCTGTTCGAGATTTTTTGGGAGTTCGCTCCTCAACATTTAGCATTTCAATATCTTGGTCGTGACATAGGGTTCTGGCATATCTTTCCCTTGCCTTACCACTGTCACCTGCTATGTGTGGTCCTCCACAGATGGTCAACAATGTACCAGCGACTGAAGCTGGCTGTAAAAGAGGCGAGCGTTGGCGTACAAGCACATGCTTGTTGCCTCCATGAGCCTCCTATTGAGAACCTCCATCGACTCGTACATACCTCCTTAAATGTCCTTGTTGGATAAGGAACTCAAACTCATCTTTGAGCTGGTTACACTCGTTGGTGTCATGGCCATAGTCATTGTGAAAACGAAAAAAATTGGTCGTGTCCCTTTTGGAGATATCTTTTCTAATCGGTGATGGCCGCCTAAAGGGAACGGAGGTATGACTAACCTGATATACTTCAACTCAGCTATCGACCAAGGCAGTGTAGTTGGTGAACCTTGGCTCATATCTATTTTTTTTGGGGCGCTTGCTATCAAATGTTGCTAGTTCGTTGTTGGCCCTTTTCCCCCATTTTTTCTATTATTTTTACCGTTGTTGTTGGGTTTACCAATTCCATTGGCGGCTTTGGTGGGGTCTTCCTTCTTGCTTTGGTCATCCACAAGAGACTTCCCCTCATTAGCAATAGCCTCCTCGAGCTTGATACACTTGTCTACTCGATCCAGGAATTCCTGAGTGCTCTTGACTCTATTCTTTTGTAAACTACTCCAAATGGGAGAATGGTGCCGTACTCCAGTCGTGAGCGCCATCATCTTTCCCTCATCTAAAATAGTTTTGGCCCGAGCAGCGGCTCGCATGAGTCATTGTATATACCCTTTTAGGGTTTCTCCCTTCTTTTGCCGAATCTCGACCAGCTGATTGGCCTCTGTTGGGTGTATTCGACCAGCATAGAACTGTCCATAAAACTCCTTTACGAACATTTCCCAGGAAACTATGCTGACTGGATGGAACTTGAAATACCACTCCTGAGCAGATTCAGATAATGTGGTAAGAAAAAATCCTACACCGAGCATCATCTGACACTTTTTGGATGTCCATCTATATCTCAAACTTGTTAACGTGAGATGCAAGATCTTCTGCTCCTGTAAAGTTGGGTAAAATTGGCATCTTAAATTTGTATGGAGTCTTTGCCATAGAGATTCAATGAATGAATGGGTTGCCCTTCCTCCGATCAAATTCTATATAGGATGCCCTATTCCCAACTAGTTGTTGCACAACTTGATTCAAGGAATCTATTTGGGCTTGTACAACATCTGGTATTGCTGGAGCGATCAGAGTTGGGGGGAAGTACTCATCGTGCCTTTCCCTTTGATTATTGAGTACATCCCTCAGGTCTTCATCCCTTCTCCTTTGCTCGTTTACACCTAGTTGGTTAAAGACATCAGGCTATTTAGGCTTCCCCCAGCGTTTTGGCTTATAGGCCGGTTCTCCATTGGCGGAGGATTTTTTCGTTCGCCTCTCTCTTTCTGATGTTGACTAGCATTCCTCTGGCCAGAATCTGCCTTATTATAATCATGGCCATCTCTAAATTGTGACCTATGAGGGTGCGACCTGCTGTTCGTACTGTTTCCCTCTCTCCTTGCTGGTATGTCCCGATAAACAGGGGAGGCATGCGTTGGTCGGTAGGTCCTCTGACATTACTATGTCATGGGGGACTCTGACCACAGAGCCTGAATCCACCTATCTTCTACTTCCGGAGGGACGTTGTCCCCTGCTAGGAGGGTTTTTCTCCTCAACTGTCTGGCGCCTAGGGCTTCTGGGCTGCTCAACCCTATTCTGGCTTTGTTGTTGGGCGTTATCTCAACCAGCGCAAGAGGGTGATCACTACTCAGGATCATGGACTGGCCTCTCCTGTTGAGCACCAGGAGGTTGCTCTAGTCTTTGAGGATTCCTTGGTTGTGGTGGATTATGGTGATACTGGGGATGCTCTGAAAGTGGATTTTGCTAAGGATGAGTGTTGGGTGGTTGATCCAATTGGGAGGTAGGTGCAGGTTGTCCTTGTGCCAATTGAATGGATGCTTCTAAGGCCGTAGTGGCATCCCTTTGTTGGCGGTCCATGTCAGATTTCCGCTCATTCAGTTCTTGACATTTCCAGTCAGTCTCCCTTTGCTGCAACACCATTGTCTCAACTACATTCTCTTTATTAGCCCCCAAATTAGCTAATTCTTCTTGCAATACAATTAAAGTTGTTCGCAAGGTTTCAGCATCCATCTCCTCCTCTTCCAAATCCACATGTGGCTCATCTTCTGCTACATCTTGTGGAGGAGTTTGATTTGGCATATTCCTAGAAGTTTACCCCACTTTCCTGGTTGTTTTTGCCATTTGATATCCTTCAAGGTCTTGAGTTTGACTCTCAATGAAAGCACCAAAATGTTGACTGACGAATTAGCCAATGACACGGAGTCACCAAAAACGATAAATATTTGTAAGTTAAATGCAAATGATTAAACAAAACCAGGATTTATAGAGGTTCGGCCCCAGATGTTGGTAATAGCCTACTTCCACTTAGTGTTGTTATTAACGTATTATGAAACTTCCAATCCGCAAACAAAGGTTTACTAAGTTTCATCAGCTCCAAAAAGGTACAAAAGTTTGTGTATATAATACACTAATTCTCTCTCCAAAATCCCTCCCCTTTCAAAGAGTCCCTTGAGTCCTATTTATAGGCTCAAGAATCTACTTATGGGCCGACGGGGCCCAATACACCTTAATTTACGCATATTTGAATGATAACACAAAACGTAATCTTTACATAAAAATAGGGTTAAATATCTTAAAAATATCTAACTTATAACTGTATTTGGAATATGGCTTCATATCCACGACCAGTCCTGGTCGCATCTTCAACACATCTGTTGTACGATTGTCATCCTTAACTCCATCGAGCAACTTATTTCCTAGTCATTGGTCGACTTAAATGTAGTCACTAAGTAGGCACGTGCAACCCACGTGTACATGAATCTTGCCACATCAACGAGTAGTATTTTTTAGGGTAAACATATATGATCCTGGCTGGTATTAATATTTATTACAATGGGTCCATATATTCTGCTGCGTACCTTTGATTTGATCATTTAATACCAACACTCCTATCCAGCTAACACGAGCGAAGAGGGTACCTCCTCAATATCAATAGGCCTCGGGGAGTCTATGGCGTTCATGGGCTCGGTACCATCTTCATACGGAACATCGGCAACAGTAGAAGGAAACAACCTGACCTTCCTAAGGTTCTTTGAAGTAACATGAACCTTGATGTTCTTCTCCTCAAGGATCATGGCAATCAATGCCTCGGCTATAACAGTCATGGCATGGGTTGAGAGCAATCTAGAAAAAGGACCGACGTGTTTAAACTTGGATTAGTTGGCCTCTACATCCTTAGTGAAGAAATATTTGTTGGTGTATCTAAACGACTTGCTGTTTCCAGAGATCTCTTCCAAGAAGGTGTCGGTACCCTCGCTCGTATAATGGTGGAAGTGGAAGTTCCCTGAATTGTGCTGAGAAGGGTTCGTCTTCAGATCAAACAAGTAGTAGATCTCATGAGCAACTGGAGCAGCCCATTTTCTACGATGAGAGATAATGTACAATGTAGATAATACCAAGACAGTGTTGGGAGCCAACTGAGAGGGACTAATATCGAAATAATTCATCACGTTTAGAAATACTGATGAAGAGGAAGTAGGGCACCAGACTTAATGGCAGAGCGTGTCCAAGCACACATACCCAAATGGGGGTCCTCAACTCTATCTTCCGGACTAGGGATAGTGATGGAAACGTCAGAAAGGTCGAAGGCCTTCCTTAAATTCTTTACCTTCTCTTCAGTCATGTCAAAGGCAGCCCCTTTGAACCAAACCACCTCATAATCATCATGGTGAGGTTTCTCAACCAG
The DNA here is from genome assembly GCF_963169125.1 of Humulus lupulus. Taxonomy (NCBI): domain Eukaryota; kingdom Viridiplantae; phylum Streptophyta; class Magnoliopsida; order Rosales; family Cannabaceae; genus Humulus; species Humulus lupulus. The sequence goes on from NC_084796.1 coordinate 186,635,726, forward strand.
TTCCATATGATCTCACTAGCAAAGGTGGCCCCAGAAATTGATGAATGGAACTCTTTTTGTTATCTCTTCTTTTGTTGTGCGTCTAGTGAGACTGTCTTGCTCTTGTGAGAAGGGCGAGCCACCTTAGGCTGGAACATGTGAATAGAATGCTCTTGAGGGTGAGTAGCTTGGCGATGAGAGCCCTCGGTATACTCTCACTGAGAAGAAGAGTGATGGGGAACCCGACTAGTATCCTAGTGATAAGGGTATTATGAGGAGTCTCGCTGACCAGACAGACTCCATTGGGAGGAATGACCTCGATGAGATGTGCCTTGAGAGCCACGGGGAGTACTATGCTAAGAAGAGATCTGAGAAGAGCCAGGAGAAGAGCCCTGAGTGATGTGCCTAGCAATGTGAGGATCATCTTTGGAAGGTTGTCGAGTTGTCTGTTTTACTGTCACAATTGGGCTATACCTTCTCAAGAAATCTTCCTCACTGAATAAATATAGAGTGTAATGAGGGACAATCCTTTTCACCCTTTCTAACAACTCTTTGGGAGTACACTCGCTCAAACACTTGTCAGATGAAGAGGAGCTGGACATCTACAACAAAGAAAGGATAAAAAGATCAAAGTAATGAAGCTCCCCACCACGAACCATATAGGCCAGTAGCTGGGGGCATATCTATTACCAAGGAGCGAAAGAGAAGAAATCAAGGGAAAATTCATCGAAGTCACAAATGAGGGTCGGCCTAGGCCCTAAGCTTACAAAATGGGAGGGAAATGTCATAGGTGGTCGGAGTACTACCTTAGGCCGACCACCCTAGGATGCAAACTTCAGAAAAAATTCCAGAGGTCTAAGGTTCAAGTCTCCCTTAAATCATAAAGAATAAGAAAGACTCTAAGGAGATCAATAAAAAGAAAAAAAATTAAGGGTCCCGGGTGGTCGGCCTATGATTGGGCCGATCACCCTAGATTTTGGGTCCCTAGAAATCACCCAGCGAGTATGGTGGTTGGCCTATGCTAAAGATTTGGTCGACCACCTAGGCCTAGGAACCCTGGAAATCGCCCAGGGCTTGGGAAATGATACCTAGGCTTGGATTTGTAACCCTGGAAATCGTTAATGTCTGGATCTGAAACCCTTAGAATTACACAGGCTAGGGGAACCCTAGGGGTGGTTGGCCCATGATGAGATTTGTAGGCCTGGAAATCGCCCAAGCTATGAAAACCCTAGGGGTGGTCGGCCCATAATGAGATGTGTAGACCTGGAAATCGCCCAGACTATGGAAACCTAGGGGTGGTCGGCCTATGATGGATTTGTAAGCCTGGAAATCGCCCAGACTAAGGAAATTCTATGGGTTGTCAGCCTACATACCTCTAAACCCTAGAGCATCATGCAAAAAGAAACAAGGATCAAGCCAATCTTTGATTGAAAACAAGATATTTTAATCAAACAAGTCAGTTGTTTTAAATCAAAATAGAGCAAAGCAAGGAAATTAAGAAAGATTCATCAAAGACATAAAGATCGGGAGAAAATACTTAACCAATAGAAGATACGCAAAGTTGATGAAGAGTAGGAGAATTTCACTGCTAAAAAATAACCTGAATTATGCGCATAGGTCAAGGATTGGATGAGCGAGTCCCTACTTATAGCCTCTAAGGCTAACCATATTTTTAAGAATTCAAATTCCTTCAAAAATATATGGTATTTTTAGAAATTCAAATTCCTTGAAAAATATCTTATATTTATAGGAATTCAAATTCCTTGAAAAATATTTTATATTTTTAGGAATTAATATCCTTAAAAAATATATTATATGTTTAATAATTTAAAACTCCTTGAAAAATATATTATATTTTTAGGAAATTAATTTTCCTTGAAAAATATGATTATTTTTAGGAATTACAATTTTCTTTGAAAAATACTATCATTTTAAGAATAAAAAAATTCTTTGAAAAACAGATTATGTTTTTAGGAGTCGAATTCTTTGAAAAATGTGGCTATTTTTAGGATTAGAATCCTTGAAAAATATTGGCTGAGAAAATTATCGATAGTTGATAAAGTACTACATAATGTCCCGAGGGACTTTGTTGTTAGAGTACTGCTACGATATGTTCTCGGGCCAGATCAAGTTTACCGTAATGTTGGACACAGTACGATAAACTTGGGAGGCAAATACTATCAGTAACGCCCTGGATAGCCAAGACCGTTACACTGTGTGTTTATAAAAGTGCAAGACTTGCTAATCAAGTCATTTAATTCAAAACGTGTTACTGAAACTATAGTTGAACTAGGGTTAAAAGATATTGGTCTCAAAAGCTGCAATTCCTATATATATATATACAATTTTCATTTTTACATGGGATCCCAAAAGTAATACGTTAAATACTTCTTACAAAAGGTTCAAGGTTTAGATACAGTGACTAGCCATTCTAAGGCAAAACAGACAGTTAAGCATATCCCGTCTTGTTCCACTCCTCGGCCGTGGTGGTCGAACAGCTAACTATGTACACTTAGCCCCACAGCCCTCCATCTCAGGATTGGTCCAACTTGCCTTTGCCTTTACCTGCACCACGTAGCACCCGTGAGCCAAGGCCCAGTAAGAAAACACAATAACAGAGCACAATCATTCAACAGACAATCAGGTAACTCATACCGTATAAGCATATACTCAATAGTTTAAGCATTCATGTTAATCAAGTATTCAGCATACCAAGTATATCATTTCATATCAATAATCAATCCACATATGATAACTAGGGTTAACGCCCTTAGGCTACACCCTCTATTTAAATCACAGAGCTTAAAACTAAAGTTCCTTACCTCTGATGGATGAGATTGGCCTAGGTTGTCTCGTACTCTTGCTCAGCCTTCTCCGCCTCAAATCTTCAGCCTCAACTCCCTAGGATTCCCACAGAACTTTGCTTAGAAAAACCAACTCAACACCAAAACCAGGAACTGAAATATTAACCTCAAAGTCTTACCTCAACTGATGAACAACCTCAGCTAGTTTCCCCAACCTGATCAAGACCCCAAGTATACAATCTCAGCCTTAATATCCTTTGGATTCTAGCCTCAAACCTCCAGAGGAAAATGATGAAGAAGTCCTAAACCGATCTTAGAAATTGCCTTGTTTTTCTTTCCCTTTTTCCTTCTCTTCTTTCTTTTCTTTCCTTTCTTTCCTTCAGAATTCCAGCCCTTTCTACACAATCCACTAAGGCATAAAGCCTAATAACATTTATCCTTTATAAGCCAAATGACCACAATACCCTCCCATAAATTCTAAGCCTTTTAATCCACCTAGGGGCATTTTGGTCATTTCACCCAATTCCCGCTAATTCCTCGAGTGTCTCTAATATTTACCGCTTACCTCCTGACACCTAACTAATCACCAATTATATTCCTCAATGTCAAAATTGACCCCAATATATTCTCTAAATTCCCATAAACCCAGGTTCGCCCCGAGCCGGGTATAAATCCCCGCCCTGACTTTTTCGCTAAACCGCTCACTGGGATCGCCTCGAATCACAGATTACAAATATATCCACATAATAATGTGGTCTCATCAATTTATCACAAATATATACAGTAATGCCCTCAACGGGCCAAAATTTACAATTATGCCCTTCTAACCTAATCAGGGCCTACATGCATACTAATACACATGGTCATGCATCACAGATATTCAAATAATCATATAACATGCTTTAATCATTAAATCACATATAATCCAATTATGCCCTCCCGGCACACTAATCAAGGCCCTTAAGCCTTATTAGCAAATTTGGGTCATTACACTATCCCTCAAAATTCAAGAGGTGACATGGCAAATGAGAAAGTGGCACGTGACATCACAAGTCATGGAAAAAATGACAAAGTAGTGAAAAAGACCGATGAACAAAGTTGGATAGGTCTAGGACCTATGGGGAAGTCGACCAGGCCTAAACCCCCTGGGGTGGTCGGCCTGGCCCTAGCCCCCTATGGGTGGTGGCCTGACCCCAACCCCTAGGGGTGATCAGCCTAAAACTCTCAATTACACTTCCCTGGATAAAATTCATGCTCGTTCAAGCTGAAATCAATAGGCCTAGCACCCAGATGATCAACAGGCCTAGCATCCAAGTTTTAAAGGGTCATTGGGCCTAGCACCTAAGTCTCATAGACCAACCAAGACTTAGATTTTTCTTGAAGGTTTCAATCCTGCATCGTCAACCACGATCTAGAGAAACGACGAGAAGACCCACAATCTCATAATCATGGGGAGGTGGACACGTATCTCCACTTCCAATGATCGTGAACCAAACCACGATCCCCAGTCTTCCTGATCATGTAACAACCCCTGGGTACTATAAATAAAGGACCCAAGGCTTTATTTAAGGAGAATGGTTTTTAGAAGGAAAAATGAGAGACTTTGGGATCGATCTTTGTAATTTTCAATTGAGTGATTCAATACTAAATACTAAGTGGATTAGGTTATTACTGCTCATCAGAACAGGGCTGAACCACCATAAATTTCTGTGTGTTTTGTTTAGATATTTGTACTATGTCGTATATTTATATTTATATCGTTCAAAGGATGTAATATATCATACATATGACCATTGGCCAATTTCACAGGTCAACAGTTCATATCTAACATATTTTTTTTTGGCAATATAAACATAGTAATCTGGTCACATAAACACATATATATTTGTGTACATACCCAAAAGTTTATAAGTTTTTTTTGGCTTCATGATTGAAAACCATTTTTCAAAATAAATACCTTTAGAAACTATTTAGTGTGTGTTTTCTAATGTTTTGATGCCTAAAAAATGAGTTTTGAAAACCTTGAAAGCGTTCAAATCTTCATGAACCCGATAATGGTCGAAATTGTTTTTTATGATATTAATGATTCGTTTTAGTTGTTTTTCATGAAAAAAAATTCCATGAATCTCTTTGTACATGCATTTCGGTGTGATCTAGGCTGAAAAACAAAGAATTCGATGTCAAAAATGGCCATTTATAACCGGGTTACCATTTTGGGTCACGTGACTCGAGTGGAGAAGAACCCGGTCGTTTGACCCGGCTGAAGGTTGAAGACACAGGAAAACGATGTGTTGTTTGCCACCTGAAGCATGCAAAAAATGACTCGTCATTTTGACGAGTCTTAAAGCATATATAAGGGAAAATGACATGTCGTTTGCCTGAGGCAGATTTAAAAAAAATCAAGAAAAATTCATAAAAATTATGTAAATTATCTCTTTTGATTTATTTTTGGAATTTTATTATTTTCATGATTTTAATGCTAATTTAGACAATAAATTTCATTTTTTAATTTTTTTTGCCAATTTAATTAAAATTGTAAATTAATTAAAATGTGCAAATATTTGATTTTAGTGTATTTATTGTATGACATATTGTTATTATTCATGCAATATTAAATAATTGTGTTATTTTAATAATGTAATTACATTTTGTTTTACAATTAAGTTTGTGCAATTATTTTATTACTTCACCAAATCAATAAATGATTTTATTGTCATATTTAGCATGGATTTTTTCTGCCATTAAGTGTATATATGGAATTATTGTATTTATTTTCCTACATATATATAATTATGCTAATTTGTATGATAATTTTGTTATTAGTCATGCAAAATTTATTCTTAGTATAATTATATTAATTTTATATGTATGACTTTATAAATTTAAATAAGTTTTATATTCCATTATTATGCCAGATACATTTAGATTATATTCAAGCATTAAGATAGGTTGAATAATATTTGGCACATTGATATTCATAAAATATTTAGGGTGAATAAAATTATGAATAATACATAAACAATTTTGTGGTTGACATAAGAATGCATGAAACTGAGACAAATGCTCAATCTAGAATGATTTTTAATGATTTTCGGACGACCACACTAGGAGCACTACTCTCTGTGATTGCCTATTATGTTATAACGAAATTGTTCTTAGGTCTTCATAGAGCCTAAAACATAATGTCTAATGAACCATATAATTTTAAATAATTAGGGAGTAGCCACAATATCTTTAATAATATGAAATTATATATTAATCTTAAGTGATCATACAATGGACATAAATTGTGATTGATTATATAGATATAATAATTTTACCCCATAAGGATTTTATTATATTTATATAAGTAATTATGATAATATATTAAATTAATTTTCTTAATTTACCCACGGGATTATGATAATTAATTTAATAGTTTTATCATAAAGTTTAATTTAGATAGAAATATCAAATCTTAATTTATCCCAAATAATTTGTTTGAATAATCTATCATAATGTACATCTAATTTTATTAAATTACAAAATTTAGCCCACATGTAATTTTTGTTTAATAAAATTTCATCTTTCATGCTATACATTGGTAAAATGTGATTTCATTAAGCCTCAATCTTTAGAAATATAAATTTGTAATCCTATTCATGCAGTTTCTTCATCCTCCTCTAGTTTCGTTGAAATCCTTACCTAAATTCTTGAGCTTAGGGGTGATAATTTAAAAATCTCGAAGGAACAAATTCTTCTTCACATAGGCTGCGCCGACATGGACTACGCAATAAGGTAGGATAAACCAGCTGCAATCACTGGGACTAGCACTGCTGCTGAGATCTCACTATATGAAAAATGGGAGTGATCCAATCGCCTCAACATCATGTTCATTATGTTCAAGATCCCTATGGGAATGCGTGGATCGGTGGAGCAACCTGACAAAGTCAAAGACTTGATCAAAATGATCGATGAACAGTTTGACACTTCAGACAAACCACTTTACAACAACCTCATCCACCAGTTCTCATCAACAAAGCTCACTGGTATCAAAGGAGTTAGAGAACATATGTCAAAGATGAGGGACATTTTTGCTCAACTGAAGAAGCTCAATGTAGTTATTCTTGAAAATTTTCTGGTTCACTACATCCTTAACAATCTTCCACCTCAATATGGGCCTTTCAAAATCTCCTACAACGCACAAAAGGACAAATGGAGTATCAATGAACTGATAACCATGTCTGCTCAAGAAGAAGCAAGGATCCTACAGGAACAAGGTGAAAGTGCTCACATGGTCACCCAAGGAAAGAAACGCAAACCATCCAAGAAGGACAAGGGGAAAATAAAGTGCCTCCCTAAGGCGAAATAAAGAAGGATTCTGTCAAATATTTTTTCTGCAAAAAGAAGGGACATGCGAAAAAGGAATGCACCAAGTTCAAGAAATGGGTGGATGACAAATGTATTCCAATTTCCATAGTATGTTATGAATCTAATATGGCTAATATTAATATTAACATGTGGTGGATTGATCTTGGATCAACAATTCACATTTCAAACTCCTTGCAAGGTCTACAAAACCTAAGGAAGTCAGTGGGAAGTAAGCAAAACATCTTATCGGGAAACAAGATGGGCTCACATGTGGAGGCTATTGGAACGTTCCATTTAGTATTAAGTAGTGGTTTTATTTTAAAGTTATATTTACCAAGTTTCTCTAGAAACTTGATTTCAGTTCAAGACTTGTTCCTTTTGGATTTTCCTTTACATTTTCAGAAAAATCTTTTAATTTATATAATAAATTTGAATGTGTTGGCATTGGTATTTTGTTTGATGGTCTTTACTGCCTTAATTTACAAAATAATATCGCTTATAATACTATGCATGTTCATGCTAGAAATAAAAGATGTGTTATGAATGAGAATTCCTCTATGTTGACGTCGTTTTTCGTCAACAGTGAAAGAAGAGCACGTAAACAATAAACAGTAACGGCCAATAAAAATACGACAATACAAAACACGACTTTTACATGGTTCAGCAGTTAAATCTTCCTAGTCCACGAGTCTTTGTTATTAAACTCAAGATGATCTCTGAAAATTCTCCAAGGATGAATTCTTCAGAGTTTTCTCTTCAGATCACCAAAATTCGGTCCTTTACAATGGTGCATATCTTCTCTATTTATAGAGAAGATTTCAGAATACTATCCCACATATTTTGGGTAGTTACTCTTTTTATCCAAATAAATTAAATGGCCTTAAATGCCTATAATCCGATATAAAAGGAAACGTCCCCTGAAGACCAGGGGGCGTATAACTGATCAAATAATATCCCATGATTTTAGGGGATTTACAGTAATAAATGTAGACCGCGTATCTTATAGATGACTCATTAGGATATTCAAGGTTATTATTCTATATTACCAAGGCCTTGTTCTCCCAGGTCTCTTATCAATTTTCGAGCTTATAACATCTCCCGAGGCCACATGACTCCGAGATCGTACGCGCGTCAGGCTCGGAGCCCATGATCCGAGGTCACCATTGAGAACAGATACACCTCGGAGCCTACCTTTCGAGCTCGTGGGGATTTCGAGGCCACCATCTTCGAAGTCATCTCAACTTTGCAGGCTCGATGTTTAGACTTCGAACATATTCCAGACTTTACAAGTTCATTCACTATGCATCCAGTTTTCGAGGTCACACTTATCGTGGCTCGAAATCTGGGTATAACACTCTACAATATGGCACCGAAGATTGGGACATATCTCCATTGATAGAATTAAAAGGTTAGTGAAAGATGGGGTACTCAATACCTTAGATTTTACTGACTTTGATTTTTGTGTGGATTGTATTAAGGGAAATCATACCTCCAAGTCTAAGAAAAGTGGTGTCCATAGGAGTTCCGAACTATTGGAAATCATACATACTGATATATGTAGTCCAAACATGGACTCTATTATCCTTGTTTTCCACCCATGACCGTGGCATGACCCAATGGGTCCGTGGGCCCTCTTAAATGGTCCAGGCCCATCCTGAGCCTGGTGAGCGGGGAAGGATGAAACCCCAGATAGTCCAAGCACCATCGAGCCCAACAACATTCGATGGGTGCGAGCATAATGAAGGAACCGGGACTAAGACGCAGGCCCGACTCATCTTCCTAGTCTTGACCTACCTATATCCTCCGAGATGCCAACTGAGGTGGCAGACTAACTAGTTGATGGAGAAAGACCTTATCACGTATCCAAGGGAGATGCTCAGTGTCACGATGTCCATCTTGGCAAATGAACTCGAGTCCTAGTGAACGAACCAAGCTTCGGTAAGTGGGCCAAGATATTAGTAAAAGAACTCGGACTAGACTTCCGGATAGGGCAAGCCTAGCTAGCCCCAATGCTGACCTGTCCCCATGAAATCCAGAAAATGGTCTCCTTAACTAACCTGCAGAAGAAGGTACGCACGAAATGTACATTGTTCCCAGGAAATAGTACTGCCACTACTTTGACAGATCTTGTCCCCGTGATCCCCTTAGAAGCCCATGCAGTAGTCCGAGCTAACATACAATGGGCAGCTGTAAGGCTTGGCCACGCCTGACCCGGCCCAATGGGCCCAGATTAACTACATTTTATTATGTAAAAATCTTTGTATTATGGCTCCATTAGCGAGCAAACCATGATTACATCCCTATTGGGCCCGGATTAGTCCGGCCCAAGCCCACTGCGCTTGGCTGCCTATAAATAGGGCTAGTTGTGCACTGTAGCAGGGATCCAGATTTTCTTTTGTAAGCAATTAATCTGCTAAAACTTGTAGACAACTCCATTGTCAAAAAATCTCTAAAGCCTAATACAACTGACTCGTGGACTAAGGCTCATTATCTCCCCAACCACGTAAAAGCTCTGATTGTTCATTTCTAATTCTTTCTTTTCAGCTCTTGTTTCTTAATATATTTCTAATTTTCGAAAAACTCGGTAAATAGACTCATATGATCAAAAATACATTTCTGGGCCATATCATCAGTAAGCAGGGGATTTTGGTCGACCCAAGTAAGATTGAGGCAGTGAGAGATTGGCCTAGACCGAGCAGTGTTTCTGAAGTGAGGAGTTTTCTGGGATTAGCAGGGTATTATTGGTGGTTTGTTGAGGGGCTCTCCAGGATAGCTACACCATTGAAAGAATTGACAAAGAAGAAGATGAAGTATGTTTGGACAGACAGATGTGAGAATAGTTTCAAAGAGTTGAAGCAGCGACTGATCACCGCGCCATTGTTGAGTCTGCCGATGGACAATGAAAAGTTCGTGGTTTATTGTGATGCTTCCAGACCGGGTTTGGGGTGTGTGTTGATGCAAGCTGGGAAAGTGATAGCCTACACATCAAGATAGTTAAAGGAGTATGAGGAGAGATATCCCACGCATGATCTAGAATTGGCAGCGGTGGTGTTCGCACTTAAGATTTGGAGACATTATCTATATGGTGAGAAGTGCGAGATATACACTGACCATAAGAGTTTAAAGTATTTCTTTACTCAGAAGGATCTAAATATGTGTCAGAGATAGTGGTTGGAGTTGGTCAATGATTACGATTGTGATATCCTATACCATCCTGGGAAGGCTAATGTAGTTGCTGATGTATTGAGCCGGAAGGGCCCAAGACAGCTGTTCAGTTTGAGACAGATATCCGATAAGCTAGCGGAGGAGATGACGAGAGCGGGTATAGAGTTGGTGGTTGGTCGGTTAGCCAACATCACTCTTCAATCTACGCTCCTTGAAAGGATCAAGGAGGCGCAGGGGAAAGATTCCCAGTTGAGGGGTTCCATGGAGAATGTCTTAGTCGGAGCGGCTAAGGACTTCTCTATCTCGGAGATGGGGTTACTGAAGTATAAGGGTCGGATCTGTGTTCCGATGGATTCAGATATTCGGTGAGTGATCTTAGATGAACTTCATACCACTCCTTATTCCTTGCATCCGAGTACGACGAAGATGTACCAGGATCTAAGAGCTTTGTATTGGTGGACAGGCATGAAGAGGGATGTGGTGAATTATGTGGCCAAATGCCAAACTTGTCAGCAGGTCAAGGCAAACATTAGAGGCCAGCAGGGTTGTTGCAGCCTCTAGGGATTCCGGAGTGGAAGTGGGAAGATGTCGCCATGGACTTCGTGGTTGGGTTGCTGAAGACCGTGGGACAACATGATTCGATGTGGGTTATTGTGGATAGGTACACCAAGTTCGCCCACTTTTTACCAATCAGGATGACTTATACTATGGAGCAGTATGTTGAGCTATATGTGAAGGAGATTGTTCGATTGCATGGGGCTCCGAGGTCGATAGTATCCGACAGGGACCCCACCTTCACTTCCAAGTCCTGGGAAATCCTGCAGAAGGATATGGGCACGCAATTACGGTTTAGCACCGCTTATTATCCTCAGACAGATGGATAGACTAAGAGGACGATTCAGATATTGGAGGACATGCTACGAGCTTGTGTGCTAGATTTTGGTGGATCTTGGAGTAAGTATATTCCTTTGATTGAGTTCTCATACAACAACAGTCATCAGTCGACTATCGGAGTGGCTCCGTATGAGATGCTTTACGGGAGGAAGTGTAGATCACCTATCTATTGGGATGAGACTGGTGAGAGGAAGTACTTGGGTTCTGAGATGGTTTAGAGGACCAATGAGGCTGTCAAGAAGATTAGGGCTCGAATGCTCGCCTCCCAAAGTCGCCAAAATAGTTACTCAGATCTGAAACGCAAGAGCGTGAATTTCAGGTTGGTGACCATGTGTTCCTTAGGGTTTCGCCTTTGAAGGGAGTGAGACGGTTCGGTGTTTGGGGCAAGTTGAGCCCTAGATTTGCTGGTCCCTTTGAGATTCTGGAACGGGTTGGAGAGGTAGCATACAGATTGGCGATGCCTCCAGCCTTATCAGGGTTTCATGATGTGTTTCACGTGTCCATGCTTCGGAAGTATGTGTCTGATTCGACAAATGTTCTGAGTTATGAGAATTTGGAGCTGGATCAGGATTTCTCCTATTAGGAGAAACCAGTTCAGATTCTCGATCGGAAGGACAAAGTCTTAAGGAGCAAGACCATCGCTTTGGTGAAAGTGCTGTGGAGGAACAGCAAAGTCGAGGAAGTGACATGGGAATTAGAATCATAGATGCGGGAGCGGTATCCTGAGTTATTCAAGTAATTTCGAGGATGAAATTTCTGTAAGGAGGGGATAGTTGTAACGACCCAAATTTGCTAATAAGGCTTAGGGCCTTGATTAGCGCGCCTGGAGGACAATATGTGAATTATTGTTTAATATGTGGATTTGTGTGAATATATGATTAGTGATGCATGTTTAGGTTAATTAAATATGCATGTGGGCCCCGTCTGGTTATTAGGGGCATGATTGTAATTTTAGCCCGTTGAGGGTATAAACATGATAATTGTGATATACTTGTGATATATCTATGTTGCACGATTCGAGACAGCTCTAGGGAGCGGTTAGCTAGAAAGTCACAACGGGGTCGAAAATCCGACTCGGGGCGAGTCGAGGGGTATTTCGGGAGTTAGTCATTTTATGGGGTTATCGGGTTAAGGAAATAAATACTTGGAGATATATTTGAGGATAGAATATCTAGGAGGGAACATTGGGGAAAATTTATTATTTTGCCTCGGGGACTTAGCGGGATTTGGGAAACGACCAAATTTCCCTTGGGATTACTTGAGATTTAATGATAGGTTTAAGGGCAAAAAGGGAAATTGGCCTAATGGATAAGTTAGAATTGGCAGGGGAAAAGAGCTTCACATTTCTTCACTTTGGTTTATGCTGGAATAGTCTTTGGAGCTCTAGAGGAAAGCTAGTGCTAAGAGAGGAAGAGGAGAAAGAAAGCTGATATTCTTGGAAGCAAAGGAGGAACTCAAGCTGGGATTTAGAGGGCTGATTCAGGGATTTAATCAAGCTCAAAGGTAAGTGTTAAACTTGATAAACAAGCTGAATTCTACTGATATTGGGTGTTAGGACTTAGACATGCATTGTTTGGTTTCTAGGATTGGTTTTGATTGCTTGATGGGTGTAGGAATTGGCTCTAGAATTTGTTGGTATGCCTAGTGTAACGACCCAAATTCACTAATAAGGCTTAAGGGCCTTGATTAGTGTGCCGGGAGGGCATGATGGGAATTATGTGTGATTATTATGATTAAGATGCATGATTATGATTTTAAGCATGTTATATGACTATGTGAATTATATTATGTGATAATTATGATGTGTGAATTGTACCGCGTGGGTGCTGTGATACCAACGTGATGCACGTGCTGAGACGGTCCTAGGAAACTAGATAATGGTAACTGGTGATTTGGTAACCTACGTAACTGTTAGTAACCATAGAGAGTAACAGGTTTTATGGGGAAAGTGGTAGAATTGCAAAGCTGGTGAAAAGACAAGTATGGCCTTGAGGTTTAGTTAGGAAGGGGTATTAGTGGAAGGGTAGAATAGTCATTTGGTAGGATAAACGATCATTAGCTGAAGGGAAAACATGATATACGTATAACACTTGGAGAAATGGGTTTATGCTGAAATTGGGGACCTAGAGGAAGAGCAAACCTAAGAAGAAGAAGGGAGAAACTGAATTTAGCTTTTGGAAGAAGAATTTAAGGGTGATTGAAGTTGTCAAGCAAGCTTAGATCAAGGATATTCAGAGGTAAGATCTTGATTATGATATATCCAAGCTTTAAGTCTGAAATTTTAGATAATGAATGTGAATTGAGGCAAGTTGGTGGCTGGTTTTATGTAATTTCAGAATTGGGAAATCAAGGGGGAAGGAGGTTTAGAGCTGGAGGTTGGACTCATCATTCAAGGTAAGGTCTCTGTGTGTTTATTAGGCTTGTTTCTGTTAAGGTATAGGGAGTTTGGAGTGTGGTTTGTGTTTGAGTTCAAGCTGTTCTTAATTTTCTGGTTTGAGTTGTTAAGTGTGAAATTCAAGAGTGAATTTTAGGATTGAAGGTGTGAGTGAGCTTGGGCATGATGTTTTTGGGTTGTTGTGAGGTTTATTAAGGGTTTAGAGTTGGTTTTGGGACTTAGGATGGAGTTTGGGGTGATTTGGAGAGGTTGGAGCTCGGGAAAATGCGAAGGAAAAACCCAGAATTCTGGGCTGCGAAGGCGTGCCGCGGCACGGGTTTTGTGTGTCGTGGCTTGGAGTCTCTGACTGATGGGTGCCGCAGCACAAGGAAGTGGTGCCGCGGCACAAGGCTAATTTCAGAGTGACGCTTTTGGCAATTTTTGGTCTTTGCTCCGGGGGTTCGGGGGGATGTCTCCGGGGTGTTGTTCTAAGGTTTTGGGGGTTCCGAGAGTGTGGGTTAGGTTCCGGGAAGGTAGTCTTGGATTGGTTAATGACAAAGAATATTATATTTGTGTTGTGATTAGGACTTTGGAGAGGCTCGGAGTAGAGGACCGTGCTTGTGGCTACGTGGCATCGGAAACCAGTGAATTGAAAGGTAAGAAAACTGCACCCGAATGTATGATTGTGATGGGACTAAGTGCTCCCGAGAGTTGTATTGTGTCATCGTTGGTATTATGCCAAGGGACACGTATAAGTGGTCTAAGAGTACCGTTCATGATTTTAGCGAACGGGGCGCGAATTGGCCATTGGAAACCAGAAACAATAGGTTAACAGAGGGAGCAGCCTGTGAGCGCCAGCCCTGGTTAACATCTGTGTTTTATGTATTTTGAGCTGAGATGCTTAGTATGTGGTGTACTTGAATGATGATATACTTGAATTTATGAGATGCTATATGAGTAATTGACTTGTTTGCTAGTTGTTCATGCTCTGTTATTGCTGTGTTTTCTTGCTGGGCCTTGGCTCACGGGTGCTTCGTGGTGCAGGTAAGGGCAAGGGCAAGCTGGACCAGGCCTGAGGTGGAGAGCTCCGAGGTGAAATGTACATAGCCAGCCGTTCGATCACCATGGTCGAGGAGTGTGTCAGGACAGAGATTACCTAACTGCTCATTTTGCCTTAGTATGGCTGTTAATGTATTTAAACTTTGTAAATTTTGTAAATGGCTTTTAAACTGTCATTTTTGGGATCCCATGTACATAAACAATGTTTAGTAATGAAAACGTAACTTTTGAGACCAAAACTCTTTTAACCCTAGTTCCTATACTATTCCAGTAGCACGTTTTTACTTTAATGACTTGATTAGCAAGTCTGGCACTTTATAAACACACAGTGTAACGGTCTTGGCTATCCAGGGCGTTACACCTAGGTTGCATGAGTATGGACTATGGGCTTAATTCTGAGGTTGGGGGTAATTTTGGATGAGATATGTGGGGTTAAGCTCGGGGAAAATTTGAAGGAAACGCTGGATTTTCTGGGTTTGCAGGAAGAGTCGTGGCCCTAGGAGGGGTATGTCGCGGCCCGTATGCACGAGGGGCCTGGGGAGGCCATGAATCATGGGGCGCGCTGCAGCGCTTGGCCAAGCATGCCGCGGCCCGTGTGTGTTTCCAATGAGGCATTTAGCCTCTGTTTTGAGGCAAACTGCGGCCCTTGAGGGGTTGGGCCGCAGCCTAGTTCAAGATGCAGGGTGTTTAGTGGGATTTGACTTGGGAACCTAATAGTTAAGGCTCGGGATGGATTCTATCATCCGGATTAATAGAATTCAATGTCCCGGAGATTAGAATTATGGCTTGAAGTTATTTAATGGATTAGAGCTTGATGGGTGGATATTGTAAATGCGTTGTGATTAGGGCTTCAGCGAGGCTCGAACTAGGGAACTGTGCTCGGGACATCGTTGTTTGGAAAGCTCGGGACACAGGTAAGAAAACTATTGTTCCCATAGAGCTTGTGTTCCAGGGCTCGGCCCTATATGATTGAGTTGTAGGGCTCGGACCTATATGCCTGTGTTGTAGGGCATGGCCCTTTGATTGAGTTTATATGTGTTTAAATATCTGTTTAGTTATCTTATGTGTGTATTTAAATGATGGAACGGCGATGGCCGAGAACGGCAAGGGGCCGAGAGCAGCGTTTAGCACGCGGAGTGCGAGTTGCCAGGGCAAGACCCCAAGGGATACCTAGGATATCCTTACGGTATAGATCACGAACCCAGGGCTTGGTAAAGCGCCTGGAATGGCATGGTCGTACATGTATAGCCTGATGACGGCATCTTTATATGTTAAGTGTTTGACATGCATATATATTATCTGGTTGTGAGGGTTTTCTTGCTGGGCTTCGGCTCACGGGTGCTCTATGGTGTAGGTAAAGGCAAGGGGAAAGTCGATCAACCTTGAGTATGGTGAGCGTGACAAGCAGCGCGTACATGTCTAGTTTGCCTGGCTGCCACGGCCAGGGGTGTTTTTGGGAGATGATTGTACTAAACTTGAATTTTGTCGTCTATTCGACTCTGGTTATATTTTGAGTTGTAAATATTTCTAAACAATGTTTTTGGGATCCCAAATGTTAAACGCTTTATAATTTTCAATGAAAGGTTTATTCTCAAGTTTATGTCCCTGATTACGATTTAATTACACTTTTGTCCTAAAACCTCGATTAGCGAGTTAATTGCACACTTTAAACTCACTTGATAATGGCTCTAAGGCAGTAGGGCGTTACATTAGATGTCTTTACGATATTTAAAGCTAAAGTAGAAAAACAATGCAACAAGCAAATTAACATAGTGAGATCAGATAGGGTGGAGAATATTATGGTAGATACACTGAAGATGGACAAGCACGTGGCCCTTTTGCAAAGTTTCTTCAAGAAAATAGGATTGTTGCCCAATATACCATTCCCGGTACACCCGAGCAAAATGGTGTTGTAGAAAGGAGAAACCAAACATTGATGGACATGGTGCGGAGTATGCTTAGTGGCAACCCTAATCTTCCTAAATCCTTGTGGACTGAAGCTCTAAAGACTTCCGTGCACATATTAAACAAAGTTCCAACCAAGGCAGTCTCAAAAACTCCTTTTGAATTATGGAAAGGTTCGAAACCAAGTTTGCAACATGTAAGCATTTGGGGATGCCCATCTAAAGTTAGGATATACAATCAACAAGAAAAGAAACTGGACCCAAGGACCATAAGTGGATACTTTAATGGATATGCTGAAAGGTCTAAATGTTACAAGTTTTATTGTCCATCTCATAGCACTAGGATTGTGGAATCAAGGAATGCAAAATTTCTTGAAAATGCCTTGATTAGTGGGAATGATCAATCCAAAGACTTATGTTCTGAAAAAGATCCTTCACAACCCTCAACCTCAAGAGCAAGATTGATTGTGGTTCATAACACCCCTAAATTCCAAATGGATGTTGAACCACCACAACCAATTGTTGAAGATCCACAAGTCAATGATGAAGTCCAAATGGATCAAGTTGTTCAGGAGTTGTCTATAATTGTTGAACAACCCGCTCCCCAATAACCAACTAGTGTAGCCTTAAGAAGATCCATTAGGATAATAAAATCAGTGATACCTAGTGACTACGTTGTGTATTATCTTACTACAACATTGGAGCCGAAAATGATCCAGAAACGTTTTCACAAGCTATGAATAACAAAGAATCGAAATTGTGGTACAATGCCATGAATGAAGAAATGAATTCTATGAAGAGTAACGAAGCCTGGGATCGTGTTGAGTTGCCTAATGGGGCGAGGGCTATTGGGTGTAAATGGATCTTCAAAATAAAGAAAGACTCAGTAGGAAACATTGAGAGACACAAAGAGAGACGCGTTGCTAAGGGATTCACTCAAAAAGAAGGAATTGACTACACAGAGACCTTTTCTTTGGTATCAAAGAAAGATTCCCTAAAAGTTATCCTGGCATTAGTTGCTCATTTTGATTTAGAGCTACAGCAGAAGGATGTGAAAGCTGCTTTCCTGAATGGTGACCTAGAGGAGGAGGTATACATGAAACAATCAGAGGGATTCTCCTCTAGCGATGGTGAACATTTGGTGTGCAAGTTTAAGAAGTCGATTTATGGTTTAAAACAAATGTCCCGCCTATGGTATTTAAAATTCCATGATGTCATCTCTTCTTTTGGATTTGAAGAGAATGTCATGGATCAATGTATATACCAGTCGGTCAGTGGGAGTAAGATTTGTTATCTTGTTTTATATGTGGACGATATTCTTCTTGCAACCAATGATAAGGGCATGCTACATGAGGAGAAGAAATTTCTCTCAAAGAACTTTGAGATGAAGGATATGGGTGATGCGTCTTATGTCATTGGCATTAAGATCCATCGAGATATATTCAAAGGTATCTTACGTCTATCTCAAGAAGCTTACATTAACAAAGTTTTAGAGAGATTTCTGATAAAATATTATTCACCAAGTGTTGCTCCTATTGTTAAGGGTGATAAATTAAATTTGAGCCAGTGTCCAAAGAATGATTTTGAAAAGGAAGAAATGAAGTACATCCCATATGCTTCTGCTGTTGAAAGCATAATGTATGGTCAGGTGTGCACAATACCCGACATTGCCTTTGCTGTTGGAATGTTAGGAAGATTTCAGAGTAACCCAGGGTTAGACCACTGGAAAGATGTAAAGAAAGTTATGAGGTACCTTCAAGGTACCAAGGATTACAAACTCATGTTCAGAAGAACTGATAACCTAGAAGTAGTTGGCTACTCAGATTCATACTTTGCTGGTTGTACTGATTCACGCAAATCCATCTTTGGCTACGTGTTTATGTTTGTCGGTGGAGCTATATCATGGAGGAGTAACAAACAGACCTTGACTGCTACTTCTACTATGGAAGCCAAGTTCGTTTCATGTTTTGAGGCTACATCGCATGGTGTATGGCTAAAGAGTTTCATTTCAGGCCTTAGAGTTGTAGATTCCATATCTAGGTCATTGAGAATGTTCTATGAAAAATCAGCTGCTGTTTCATGGCTAAGAACAACAAAAGTGGTAGTCGAAGCAAGCACATCGACATAAAGTACTTATCCTTGAGATAACGTGTTAAAGAAAAAAAAAGTGGCCATTCAACACATTAACACTGAATTGATGATTGCTGATCCTATGACGAAAGGCTTTCCACCTCATAAATTCAAGGATCATGTAGTAAACATAGGACTTGGTTCCCTTATGTAAATTTATTGTACAAACTGAAGTTATTATCAATGAAACTCTTATTTTGATGTTTTCTCATATTTATGCGCACCTTAATTTTATTTGAGAAAATCTTATCTTCATAGGACCTAAATAAACTGTAACGCCCTGGATAACCAAGATTGTTACACTGTGTGTTTGGATAGTGCAAGACTCGCTAGACAAGTCATTTGATTCAAAACGTGTAACTAATGACGTAAGCAAGTTAGGTTAAAAAGAATTTTCGTTATAAACGGTTAAGTTTTACTAAAACACATGTTTGATACATAGGATCCCAAAACAAGGTTTAAATAACGTAAATATAACATTCTTGTTAACAAATAAACAACCAAGCCACTCTAATGGAAAAATTCACAGTTTAGGTTCCCGTCCCTGTACAATCCCCCGACCGTGGTGGCCAAGCAGCTGACAATGTACACCTCACCCCCAAAGCTCTCCAACCCATGGCCAACTAGCGTTACCTGCACCACGTAGCACCCGTGAGTCGAGGCCCAGCAAGAAAACATAACATCATAATATAACAGTAATAGCAGCCAAACAGTTTGTTGAGCATAATCCAAATAATCACAAGGCATTAATCAGTTACCAGCACACCATAATCAACAATAGAACCTATGCCAAGCAATAACTAGGGTTAATCCCCGCAGGCCGCACCCTCTGTTTAATTCACTGTCTTTGGCTCGCTTAGGCCAATCCCAGTGACATACCCACTGACTCCGGCCAGCTTAACCGAGCTCAGTGATTAATAAGCTATCCTCGGATACCAGTGTCCGAGCCGCGCCATGTGCGCAAGTGTTGATTTCGGCACCCTTAGGCCGCTTATCACATGTCCCAGTGGCATAATACCACCTCATGACATTCATATAATTATAGGGAACTCTTAGTCCCAACATATTCACATAGCAATACAAACAAATATAGGGAACACTTAGTCCCAACCTATCCACCTACATAGGTGCAGTTTTCTTACCTTGATTCCAAGTGCTTTAATTAGAAAGGACGACCCCCGAGCACGATCCACTTCCCGAGCCCTAGCTTATCACCTCTTCAGCTGAACCCCTTCTCTAAGCAGAATCCCAGCTAGTTCCCAAGTTTCTAGCTTCAATTTAACCTTGGCTTTGATTAAATGTTCCTTGGATAATCCTTGAGCTAAGCATTTAGATCCCCACTAAAACCCTTTGAAATCCCAGCCCAAATCCTCCAAGTTTCCTCAGTTTTTCCTTGTGTTTTTTCTAGTTTCCTTGAGAGAGAAGAGGGAGAGAGAATGAGAGTCGGTCTAATCTTCCTTTCCACTAGCTTCTGTCTTAACCAAGTCTATCCTTTATCCCGTTAAGTCAATCCCGAGCCTCAGGGTGCCGGAAACGTCCCCGAGGGCAAAATGGTAAAATTCCCCAACATTCCCACCTAGACTTCCTAACCTCAAATATATCTCCGTATATTTATTTTCATAACCCGATAGTCTAAATAACTACCCGATACCTATAATACCCCTAACTTATCCAAAGTCAACTATTAAGCCCCGTTGTGACTTTCCTGCTAATTGCTCCTTAGGATCGCCTCGTGCCGATAGTTACAAATGCACACACATGTACACGCATATATATATTTATCTATCTATCCACATAATAGTGGGTCTCAACAATTTATCACACACATTCACATTTATGCCCCAACGGGCCAAAATTACGATTAAGCCCTTACCAGCCAAATAGGGTCCGCCTGCTTATCCAGTAACCATATCCATACTTTCTTGCCATTAATTCTCTTAACCTCCAATTATGCCCTCCTGGCACACTAATCAAGGCCCTTAAGCCTTATTAGTAATTTTGGGTCGTTACATAAACATATAGAGTTTATTCGTTTAAGTACATAGCCACATAAAGCACATTGTTATGTAATAAATATATTGAATGTAACGTCCCAAATTTCCTAATAAGGCTTAGGGCCTTGATTAGGGGGCCAGGAGTGCCATAATTAATTTTATATGTGACTATATGCTTGATTATGTGAGTTATATTATTATATGATGATAATTGCATGCATGTGGGCCCACTTCTTACTAGAATGGTATTTTCGTAATTTTGGCCGTTAAGGGCCTATTTGTATATTTATGTGCATGTATGTGATATATGGGCGAAACCACATTATTATGTGGATATGTTTGAGATATTTGGCATGAGACGATCCTAGGATGAAAGTTAGTGGTTTGGTCATAATAGAGTTAATTACCGTGCTCGGGGTGAGCCTAGGGGTGAATTGGTGTTTAGTGCATTTCCAGGAATGAGAGAGTAATGAGATATGATTTAATAATTATTTGAGGATATTGGGAACAACGGGAATTGGAGAACGCTAATTATGATTAACGGGATAGGTGGGAAATGACAACTATGCCCTTGGGTGGCTTTGAATGATTAATTTGGCCCTAGGGGCATTTTGGTCAGTTTGACCAATGGATATATTCAGCCAAGGAAGGTTGTGGAATACTCAGCCAATAGAAAAACAAAGGTTTCTCTTTCTCTCTCTCGATTACTTCCCTTTCTTTCTCTCAATTGATTTTGAAGCTTGAACCTTAGGAGATTTGAGGCTGTTTAAGCTAGGTTTTGGTTTGAGTGAAGCTTAGGGATAATTCTGAAATTGAGGTAATGATTTTTTAGATTGAACTTTAAGGTTTTTCCTCTGTTTTCGAGATGGCTTAGCTTGATATTTTGATTTTAGAATTGAGTAGTTGATGATGTTTTTGGTGTTATATAGCATGGGTTTTGCTGTTAAACTTGTGATAATATTGCGGTGATGATTGATTGTGATATTGTGATTGGTTTGATGAGTTTTGGTTGAGGTTTAGATTGAGAAAAATGCAGGGGAGCTGGGTTCGCGGGGTCAAGTGGCAACCGAGTTCATGCAAGTCGTGACTTGAATGAACCCCATAGCCTCCCCTGGGCTCTGTCTGGCAGGCGCGCCGCGACCCTCAAGGGCAAGTTGCAGCCTGCCCCTGGCACCCAGATAGAGGGCTCTCTGTCTTGGGGGCACGCCGCGGCCCTTGGGGGGCAAGTCGCAGCCCGCCTATCCTTTGTGTGCCAGGCTAGGTGATATCGCCCAATAAACTCCTAAGCGGTCGCAGTAGTAAGCGAGCTATGTCGTATCCACAGAGAGGTAAAATACAAGTAAAAAGAAAGATTAGTAAATCAAAAATAATAAACTTTGAAATGATGTAACTTTGAAAAAGAATATAAACGTTAAATAAACAAAATCGAGGAATTAGAATCAGAAAGAAAATATGGAAGGCATAAGTTTCATTCATGCAAACATATATATTTTAATAAAATTGATTCATTCTACTCGACTATAATTCTACACCATTAATTATAGTTGGAAAATATATATAATAAAGCTCACCTTAAAATATGTTTTTTAATTAAATTATACTAACTTCTAATTTTAAAAACCTATCATATTGTATACCTTAGAGCGACAAAATACCAATGGTAGAATGCAGTAAAAAGCATATAATATAACAAATATCCTAAATTAAATTAAGAGCCTAAATTACATAAGAAGAGCATGACTAGACTTATGTAAAAGACACTAATAAATTTAGAATAAAAATTAGAAGAAAATTAATTTAATTGTAACAAATATATAGAAATGAAGAACAAAATAAAGAATCAATATATTAAAAATATAATGTGAAACATGAACTTCACTCTAGCCTTTCCACATGAGAATTTAGCCTAAAATAGGCATTGTTTTCACTCAAAGTAATGTAAAAGAAATGAAAGAAAAATAAGAACAAAAATGATTTTCTCTCTCACTATACTATCCACACTTAATTCCACCATCTAATACTTTTTTCCTCCATTTGGTCCTCTATTTATAGTGTAAATAGGACTCAAAAATGTGTAAAATCGTGTACAAAATAATGGAAAAAATGGCTGCAAAATAGGTGCAAAGTGGGACAAGTGGGGACAAATGCAGCAGACACGTGGCCATGTGTCAAGCACTGATTGGGTCAGCTGGAATGTACGTCAGGAGGTGGCAGTGTATCAGCAGCATCAGGCGTAGTGGCAGGCGCTTTGTCGGGCGCGTGGGGGCAGTCTGGCGACGAGGGGACAGGTGTCAGATCGTGTCAGGCGCGGCTGGCGGCTTGGCTGGCGGCTAGGCTCCTTTTTGGGCCTAGTTTTGGGCATATTTCTCCTTCAAAAATACCACTTTATCATCATTTTTTTTCAATTATATTTCTTTCTTTCTTCTTTCTTTTTGTTTGTGTCAAAAATACATTTTATTTCCTGAAAATTAAACATAAATTAAATCAAAATTAATATTTTCAAATATAAAATATATTACAATAAATCCATGAAAATATTATTTAAAAATTAATTAATTTTAAACTTTAAAACTAATAAAATGATATTTTTGAGCACTAATCACTAGGTTTTAGACAGTTTTGAGCACGGGTTTTCGAATCTCAAGGCTCAGGATTGAATCTACTAATTATTTTAGTAGGATTCGAGGTATCGGGAGCTGGGTTTTAGTCCATGAACCTTTTATTACTCATTTTATTGATGGGATTTCATATCTGGTTATGATTAGGTGACCACTAAGGGGCTTGAGGACAGATCATTCTCAAGGGTCATTCTTTATTTATTTACGCTC
Organism: Humulus lupulus; assembly: GCF_963169125.1. Lineage (NCBI taxonomy): Eukaryota > Viridiplantae > Streptophyta > Magnoliopsida > Rosales > Cannabaceae > Humulus > Humulus lupulus. The sequence goes on from NC_084796.1 coordinate 186,659,207, forward strand.
GAACCTGAGGTAAGAGAACTGCACCCAGTATGTGATGCATGTGATACATGAGAGTACGGCATGGCATAAATATTGAGTATGGAATTGATCAGAGCCTGAGTCTCTATAATTTTGCATGATTATGATTATGCTTGTGATTATTGATTAAGCATGTTGAATCCCTTATATATGTACATTTGACATATGATATATGTCTGTTTGCATTACCTCATTAAGGAGGCATTGACTTATTAGTCAGAAACAGCAAAGGTGTTTAGTATTGGTCGGGAAGTTCAGACTTATTAGTCATGATCGGCAATATTACTGAACGTTGGCTGTATAAAATTGACTTATGAATCAAGAGCGGCATTAACATTCTGACCACAGGCTAAAATGATTAGATCTAATCAACATAAGCATTAAATGAATGACTGGCCTATTGGTCGAAGAAAACTAAAGCGCTTGGCTAGCCTAAGGCTAGTTACTCAAAGCTAGGGCTAAAAGGCTCAGGTGACTAACATGTCACATGGCTTAGGGTGCAGGACCCCAGAGAGACTTATTAGCATCTATTCGGGGAGCAGTTCCCTAGAGTGACTTATTAGTCATCTATTCAGGGCGCCATTCCCAAGAGAGACTTATTAGTCATCTATTCGGGGCGTAGTTCCCCAGATAGACTTATTAGTCATCTATTCAGGGTGCAATTCCCTAGAGAGACTTATTAGTCATCTATTTGGGGTGCAGTTCCCCAGAGAGACTTATTAGTCATCTATTCAAGGCGCAATTCCCCAGAGAGACTTATTAGTCATCTATTCAGGGCGCAATTCCCAAGACAGACTTATTAGTCATCTATTCAGAGTGCAGGTCCTCAGAGAGGATTATTAGTTATCTGCTCAGGGCGCAGGACTCCATAAACATTTATTTGTACTTGCCTGCATGCATGAATATGGTTATTACTCCTACGCATGCTTATTATGATTTGGTGACATGTCATTGTCTGCTTATTAGCATGTTTGAGTTTTCTTGCTGAACTTCGGCTCGTGGGTGTTATGTGGTGCAGGTAAAGGTAAAAGAAAGCTAGACCATCCTTGAGTTGGAGAGCTTAGGTGACGATGTGTACATATGCGGTTGTTCGACCACCACAGCCGAGGGTTTAAAGAGGAACTAGGTTTAAACCCTATTTTGCTGCTTAGGTCAGCTGGTTGTAACTCTTTTATTGTAATTAACCTTTAAAATATATTTTGGAATCCCAATGTATACAGTAAACATTTTAGTGAAAAGTTGTATCTTTGACCAAAAATTTTAACCCTAAACCGTTAATCACAGTTAGTTACATGATTATGGCCAAATGACTAGGTTAGCGAGTTTAGCATTGTTTAAAATACACAGCGTAACAGTCCCTGGGTAGTAGGGCATTTCAATTTTCTATCATAGCGAGCCAAGGTTAAGGGTTCCTGTAGACAAGCTGGGCATGTACACTCGTCACTAAAGACAAGCTTCACTCAGGGTATGGTAACTATTTATGTGGTTATATGCTTAACTGCTTAAATAGAATGTAAATGCTTTATTTGCACGCCTTATTAGGGAGCATGAGAATTTGTTAGGGCTTAGCCCCTGAATATTGATATGATTGTATGATTACCTGCTCAGTGAATATATGAATGTGTTATTGCATGCTGGAGTTGAAAGCATGGTATGTATGCTGAAAGAGCAGGGGTTATGAATTGATCTATGAATGTTGTGGGCATGTATTTTGGTACCGCATTGGTGTATGAACGTGGTTTTGTGTGATTGTTCCCGTGGGGGAAGGTTTTTGAATGTGCTTATCATGCTTAGTGGATCAAGTTATTGACTGCAGACTGATCAGAGGTTATGTACCCAAGGCAGTTAATGGGACCTGGTGTTGATTATACCAAGGCTGGGAATTACAGCCAGGGCCTGAGTTCTTCACTTGCCTCTCAGAATTTGTAGCAGGTGTTTACAGATATGCAATTAAGATTGCAGAGGCAAGAGGAAGAGATCAGGTGTTTAAAAAAATAGCAGGTTCTGTCAGGGAACACGTCTTCCTTTGCTATGCCAGGAGTGGCACCAGTATTGGCTCAACCTAGGGTTGAGAACAAGTGGGAATTTCTTTGTGGCAGATTCCAGGAATATTACCCTCCAGTTTTTGAGGGAGGCCTAGATCCATTCAGAGTTGAGCAATGGATGGGCATGATCAATTCCATCCTAGACAGTATGGGGCTGGTAGGTCACGATAGGGTGATCTGTGCTACATATGTGTTATGGGAAGATGCCCGGAAGTGGTGGGAAGTGGTATCTCAGACATGAGATACAGTTGCGATGAACTGGAAAGAATTTAGGTAGCTATTTAATGAAAGATATTACTGTGATGCAGTTACGACTGCTAAGACAAATGAGTTTCTGAACCCGGTTAAGGGAAATGAAACAGTAACCGAGTATGTTAATAGAATCGATGGATCGACCAAGTTTGCTTTTGATATGGTACCCACGAATGTAGCTCGGAAGGAAAGGTTTATCCAGGGATTGAATCCTAGAATAGCTCAGGGCATTAGAGTCGCCCCAGTACATGAAATCTCCACCAATGCTCAGGTGGTAGGGAAGGTTCTTGCTGTTGAGAGCATAGGAAACGAGATTGTGAAGGAGAGTGCTGGAGAGAGTAGTGCTCAAGTAGTGATACCTCCGTTGGTTGGATCAGGTAGGGGCAGAGATCCCAGTGATCAGGAAAGAAGATTTATCAATGTATTCGATACCTCTAGTTTAGGAAAGGGGTTTTGAAGTGCTGTGGTACGCCATCAGGGCAAGGACAAAAATTGGAAATTTTACCCGAAATGCACTCGGTGCAAGATGAATCATCTAAAGGAGTTCAAAGCAAAGGCATGTTTCTTTTGTAGAATGGTTGGGCACCTCATTAAGGATTGCCCAGGATTGAAGACAGATGAGCGAAAGGGGGCGAACAACTCGACTCCAACTCGAGAGTTTGCTCTGACGCATTCAGAGTCTGAGACTGAGACTGAAGCTGGGGCTAGTTCCTCAGTAGTGGCAGGTCATCTTCTTAGTTCTTATTTTTTTTTACTAGGTTGACTAGTTATTTTGTCTTGTTGTTCTTTGCTTTGTTGCATCTAGAGAGGCCTAGACTTGATAGGCAGGTTACATGTTTATGTTGTGATGAGAATGTGATACTCTATTGGTAATTTTAAGAGATGGGTTAGGTTATGGTGAAAGGGGACTCGTCAGTTGATATGATAGGGTTGGTTATGACTAACTTCAATATGATCCTAGATATGGATTGGTTAGCCAAGTATGGGGCAATGATAGATTGCAAGGTAAGGATGGTAACCCTTGGCTTTGAGGGTGAGAAATCCTTGTATTTGTTGGCACTGTGCATGGACCACGTATATTTATGACATCTGTACTTAGAGCTAGAGACCTATTGCAGGAGGATGCATATGGCTTTTAACTAGTGTGGTGGATTCCACTTAGGTCGTGCCAGTGGGACCAGGACAGACTGGATTAGTCATAGAGTTTTTGGATATGTTTCTAGGGGATTTGTCAGGGGTTACCTTTGCATAAAAATATAGAATGGTGATTATGTTGGTGCCAGGGACGGAACCAGGTCTAGGGCATTGTATTGAACAGCTTCAGCAGAGCTATAAGAACTAAAGGTTCAGTTATTGAGTAAGACGATATTCTTTAAGGTGGATCTTCGATCTGGTTACTACCCTCCTTTCTGCGCTTGTCTAGTCTAAAGGCTAGTTATTTAGAGCCAGAGCCAGAAAGGCTAAGGTGACCTACACGTCACATGGCTAGGAGGGTATGGGACCTCAAAGATAGACATACTAGTCATCTGACCGAGATAGACTTATCAGTCATCTGACCGAGACAGACTTATCAGTCATCTGACCGAGACAAACAGATAGTCATCTAAAGAGTTCCCAAGAGAGACTTATTAGTCATCTATTCGGGGCGCAGTTCCCCAGAGAGACTTATTAGTCATCTATTCGGGGCGCAGTTCCCCAGAGAGACTTATTAATCATCTATTTGGGGGTGCAGTTCCCCAGAGAGACTTATTAGTCATCTATTCAAGGCGCAATTCCCTAGAGAGACTTATTAGTCATCTACTCAAGGCGAGGACTCCATAAACATTTATTTGTACTTGCATGCATGCATGAATAGGGTTATTACTGCTAGGCATGCTTATTATGATTTTGTGACACGTTATTGTCTGCTTATTAGCATGTTTGAGTTTTCTTGTTAAACTTCGGCTCACGAGTGCTATGTGGTGCATGTAAAGGTAAAAGAAAGCTAGACCATCCTTGAGTTGGAGAGCTTAGGTGACGATGTGTACATATGCGACTACTCGACCACCATATCTGAGGGTTTAAAGAGGAACTAGGGTTAAACCTTATTTTGTCGCTTAGGTCGGTTGGTTGTAACTCTTTTATTGTAATTAACCTTTAAAATGTATTTTGGAATCTCAATGTATATAGTAAACGTTTTAGTGAAACGTTGTATCTTTGACAAAAAAAATTAACCTTAAACCGTTAATCACATGCAGTTATACGATTATGGCCAAATGACTCGGTTAGCGAGTTTAGCACTGTTTAAAATACACATTGTAACGGTCCCTGGGTAGTAGGGCGTTACATTGTAATACATGGAAGATAATACTCGCCATAAAAAGAGGATCTATCGCCATGATTCATGTGTTTATTTTCCAAGAGGGATAATCGTCGGGCTTAAGTAATACATTAATTTAAATGCGGGCATTATATTTGCACCCCAAAATTTGATTAGTACACCCTATTTTGTTAAAAATTAATATATATTATATTTTTTTTCAATTTGTATGTACATTTTTCTAATTTTTTTCTTTTTCATATTCCAAAATATACATATAAATAATATAATTTTTTAAATATTTAAATAAAAAAATTTAAACAAAATATATATAAAACTTGTTAAAATAAGAGTTTTTCTTCTAAAAAAATATACATTATTTAAAAAAATGATGAAAATAATATATAATAAAATTATTGAAATCAACAAACAAAAAAAATGCCAAAAAAAAATATTAAGAAAAAGTTTTAGAAATGATTTTAAAAATCCAAATTTTTTTAATTAATGGGTATATTCTTGAGGTGCAAATATAATACTCATTTAAATGCTCAAGTATGAGAATGTTAGAATATTTATTTATATGATATATAAAATCAACTATGTTTCAACTAATTGATTTAATATATCAAAGTCAATATTTTATTTATTGGCAAATATTCTAATTAGTAGTCAATATTTATTTGTTACCCAATTTTGTATATCGCAACTGATTGAGAGAATATCTAGTAGATACTCTGTTAGAATGTCTAACTCTATAAATATAGAGTGTCGGTCCCCAAACTCACTTCTCGTTCTGACTTTCAGTAACTCCATCTAAAGAGTTTGTAAGAGCTTGAAAGACCGTGTACTAATTCGAATTTATCTTATTTTTTCACAGATTATCAATAGAACCAAAATAGTATATCCCTTAATTAATTAAGCTCGAGAGGCGTGGCATACCATGGTAGAATGAATATTTCTTCCAAATTGTAATAGTTCTTTTTATATTATTATTATTGAAAATCAATTCCTTGATTAATTAATAAATAAAAAACAATAAATTCATGATTTTGGGGTCATCACGAAGTGTGAAAAGATATAAATATGGGAGAGGAAATTAGATAATCAAATTACGTTTGGGGTAGAAAAAGTCATACATATGACACATGCATGTGGGTCATTAATGAAACTATGATTTTCAGTTTTTTTTTCTCTCTCTCTAAATAGAATTTTATGACATATGATGCTATGATACGAGAGAGATTTTTATTCAAGTAAAGAAAATAGAAAGCAAATAATAAAGATAGATCGATATATATGGCTGCCGGAGATGGTTCAGTCATCTCTTTGGAACATACTCCGACATGGGCACTCGCCGTTGTTTGCTTTGGCTTCATCTCTACCTCCCTTCTCATCGAACACACAATCCACCTTCTTTCTCGTGTATATATATATATATATATATATATTTATAACTATATATGTATATTCATATATATTCCGTTTTATACTAATTATTGCTTATTTGTTGCAGTGGTTGAAAAGGCACAAGAAGACTGCTCTGCATGGTGCGGTTGAGAAGCTTAAATCAGGTATTATATAGATATATATGTAGATATATATATATATATACAATATATGTATTGAGATATATTTTGGTGTAGAGTTGATGCTTTTGGGATTCATATCATTACTATTGGCGATAACTCAAGATTACATATCAAAAATATGTATACCGGCCAGCATAGCAGACACTATGCTTCCATGCCCCATACATGCTGCTACTTCTTCACAAGAGAATGATCTGGTTTCAACTGATTCTTGTACTGCCCAAGTAAGTACATAATATTGGTTTTGGATTTTTGTCTATGTACTTTCAACTTGATTTGATGTAGTTATTAAGTTTAGATTTAATGTTAATGAATTTAGTCTATGATTAACAATGAGTTTCTGATTATGTCTTAAAAAAAACCAACTTTCTGATTATTTGAATGTACAGATGTAAGCCAAGTTAGATTCATTCCCAAAAGTGGATCAAAATCAAAGCTCTATATATGGGTTATTAAATAGTTCTTCCACATATATATATATAAAATATATTATTTAAAGTTTTTTCTTTTGAAAATAAAATATATGTTTTAAAAGTTAATATATATGATAAAAATGGAATTAATTTTTTGCAGGGAAAGGTTGCTCTTGTGACCAACGAGGCCATTCATCAGCTTCACATATTTATTTTTGTGTTGGCGGCTATGCAAATTATCTATAGTACTCTAACAATGGCTTTGGGCAGGGCTAAGGTATTATTATTATTATTATTATTATTATTATTATTATTATTATTATTATTATTACATAATCAATGCAAATTTTGATTTCTACGAATGTAAATATAAATATATATATATATATATTATATAGATGAGACGCTGGAAGGCTTGGGAGAAAGAGACACAAACAACTGAGTACTTAGTTGCCAATGGTATGTTACAATTTTCATACAATTTACATTATTTATTTATTTTTGTCAGATAAATTACATTAATATTAATTTATATTTTTCGGTTGTAATTATTAGTTCCCAGCAAATAAAAAATTCTGGATTTTTTTATAGTGTTGTTCAACTCTAATAATTAAGGTTCATAGGGGTGAGAACCCAAAATGGGAAATGGTCTAAACATGAATTTTTTTTTATAGATAAGTTGTATGGTAGGTAAAATGATCTAGCTACAAACCTCTAATTCTACATAATTGTGGTCTTGATTGGAATGCTTTGATCATACATATTCTTAATATTATCATTTTCCCTAATTATTGTGGAAGGTATTCCAATCCTGAGCAGTGTCTATAGATGGGTTAATTTTTAATAATTTATTAGTATTATTATGTTGGGGTGTGTGGTTTTAATACAATTAGTATTAAAAAATATATGGAACACGCAACCGTATAGAAATTTAGAAACTTTTTTTTTTTTTTTTAATTAAGAAATTTAGAAACTTAGACTGCAAAAAATTTCAACTATAGTTCACAATATTTAGACTTTTAAGTCACTATGGCCATTTGATAATGATTGATGGGTATTAAAACAAATGCCCCTAAATTTCAGTTATATGTTTATATATAATTGTATGGTGTTGGCCAAAGTCTTTACACGTGGGATGTGCCATACCTCAAATATTACTCAATGTATAATATTTTCGCTGTAAAAGAATGAGGCCGAAACTTTGTGGGAAATGTTCCACGCAACCTTTATATTATTCCTCGTTTTCGCATATTCTCTGTCAGGACGACAAATCCTAATTACAATTAGGACCAAGAATCTTCCTAGGAAATTATTTACTTAAAAATAATAATAATTTCTTTTTGAGAAATAAAATTTTAATTATTAAAAAAAAAGGTATTACACAAAAATTAATATACTACCAAATATTATTCTAAACAATATTTATAATATCACCAAAATATTATTAAATAAATCAAAATTTTAACAGAATTCCATCTATCAAGTGGGAAGTACCATCTTACTTTCTGCCTTGTTTAACAATCGGGAAAGAAAATAGTCCTAATCTCATTTTCATTTGGATGGGAAATTCTCACCTTATTAGTGGCGAACATCCGTGAGAAAAAAATAATATTCTTAAGTGGCATATATTTATACTTTTTTTAAAGATATGGTTTACATCTTAATGTAAAATTATATTACAATTGAGTGCATTTATCTGAAAAATAATAATAATACTTTTTATCAGATCCATTTCGATTCAGATATACAAGACAGACAACCTTTGGAAGACGACACATGAATAATTGCACAGAAACATCACTTCTTTTGTGGATTGTGAGCCTTTTCTTATTTTCTATTTTTTTTCTTAATCCTTTCCTGAAATAAACAAATTTTTTCTTTTACTTAATTTGTTTATATATATTTCTATAATAGAGTCTAATGATCAAAATAAATAATATATATATATATTTGAACAGAAATGTTTCTTCAGGCAGTTTTTTAACTCGGTTGCAAAAGTTGACTATCTCACCTTAAGACATGGTTTCATTGCGGTAATTATCAAAGCCTAATCTAAATATATAGTTTAATTTAATCTTCATTCTTAGCTTTTATTTATTTTACTATTTTGACAATAATTAATAATAAACGTTTTCAGGCTCACTTGTCAGCCAGGCATGGCAGCTTTAATTTCCAACAATACATCGAGCGATCCTTAGAGGAAGATTTCAGGATTGTGGTTGGAATAAGGTTCTCAATTAAATTAATTAATTTTCTATTTATATAATACTAATTATTAATTGTATATTTGGTTAAACATTAGTTAAAATAATTCCATACTAACTAATTAATTACTATATATGATGTTTTTGACAGCCCTCCAATGTGGTTTCTAGTTGTCATCCTATTGCTAGTAGATGTGTACGGTATGTCGTTTACTTCAGTTCATGTAGTTTTTGGCTTTTAATTTCTTCTCCATGGATATAAATATATATATATTTGTAAATCAATCAAACAAATTATAGTATATTATTCACAAAAAAAAAACAAATTATAGTATAATTTAAAAAAAAATAGTCAACTATATTTTAAAATGATCATAATTGTTAAATAAAAGTCTAACTACAACATATAAGTTAGTAATAACCCTTTTATTCAGCACGGATCTATGCCAGCTCATTGACAGGGGACTTAAACTCTTCTACATTTTATTTTTAAATTTTTTATAATTTAGTAAAAAAAATATCATTGAATTTTTTTTCTTTCAAAATGTAATAACTAAAATTCCTCCTGAAAGTTAAAGCCCCTATATTGGAAAAATAAAAACCTACTTTATCCCTATTTATAGTTATATATTTATATACTAGTAGTAAAGGTACATAAAAAGCATGTGCTACATTCAAATTATATAAATTAATTAGACACATCAAGAATTAGAAGGAAAAAAAACATTATTCTATCATAAATTATAACATAAATAGGATTCACGAGCTTATTTATTTATTAGAATCAATTCAATATCCAACCATAAAAATATTATTTTCTTACATTAATTTTTTTTGTCGATATATTTTCTTACATTTATAATTATTATTTTGTTATATAACTTTTTCTTTTAATTGTTACATATACAAAATCATACCTAAGAAAAACAAATTATATTATATTAGTATAATAAATTTAAAAAAAAAAAGGCATCAAAAGGAGTGTATTATAAATTTAAATTATGCGCATGTTTTAATATATATTGATTGATTTTATAAAAAAGTATGGTAAATAATACTTACATTATCTTATTGAATAGTACAATCTGGGTCAGTCCTGGCTAAAGCACGCTAGGCGGCCTAGCGCCCCTAAGGCTAAGAGTCCAATTTTTTAAAATTAGTAGTTAAAATATTAAGTTTTGCTAACTTGTACAGTACTTTCTTGTTAAAAGGTATTAAAGAACCCCAAATTTTATTTTGGATTAATTACGTATAATACCGTAATTTAAAAAAAATCATTTTATAAAGTATATTAAATTAATTACAAAATTATGGTTCTTTTAAAAGTATATATGCGACCCTTGTAATTTCAATATAAACTATAATTATATATTTATATTTATATTTATACTCATACACTTTTACAATAGAAGATAATATATATAAATTATTCTCTTTCACTTATTTATTTTTTTCAGATTTGTATGTGTAAAATTTTTTTTATCTTTTTATGTCCATTTTTAATGAAAATTCAGGCTTAACAAATAATATAATAATAAAAGTAATAATATTATAGCTACTCTCTTCAATAAAGTAGATTAATTTATTTTTATTTAAAATAAATGTATTTATTAATATTAAAATAAATATTTATATAATTACTCAATAAATAAATAAATAAATATTTATACAAGTTACAATATGCAGTTAATTGAAAGTAATATTAATAACTATATGTTACAATATACAGTTAAAGATAATCACAATATTATTATTCTTTATAAAAATATTATATATATATATATATTTTAAATCATAGTTAGTCAAATCTCAACACTCAATGTTAAACTAAATCATAATCTAGTCTAAGTTTCAAGTTTTGTTACAGAAATATATTTAAAGTTAAAAAATTAGTTTTGTAAATCTTTGTAATAATCATGTTAAATAAATTTATAAATATTTATGTAAATGTGAGTTACAAAAATAAACTTTTTAGTTGTGAAATTAGTTTTGTAAATTGTTGTTACAAAAATGTAAAACTTGTTTAAAAAAAATATTGTATTTTACCACTATATTCAATAAAGTGTTTTATAAATAATAAATATCTTAAATTTATATTTTAAAGTTGTATAGCATAAATATGATTGTTCATGTAATTTTTTGGTACAATATTGTAACAATATGGAAAAGTATAATATTTTTATGTATATTTTGTTTATAATTTCTCAACTATAAAATATTTTCGTAAATATTAGTTACAAAAATATCTTTCTTAGTTGTAAAACTAGATTTGTAAACTATTGTTACAAAAATAAAAAATTTAGTTATGAATTTGTTTGTAAGTTTTATCTAAAAAGATAATCTACAATTCTATAACTGATTTTGTAAATATTATTTACAAGCATGTAACAGATATTTACAAGTTTGTAACAGATATTTACTAGTTTGTAAACGTTGATCACAAAAAATTGTATTTTACAACTTTTATTTATGATTTTACCACTCCGTATTTATACTTTTGTCATTCCGTATTTTTATCCAAAAATTCCATATTTTTGTAATGCACCATATTTTTCATATTTTTTTAAATTTTTAGTGCATTTTTTTAAATTTACCTTTTATTTTTTTTACCAGGGCCCAATAAACTTTTGGGTAGGCCGTGTGAATAGTCACCTCATGATACGGATAACCTACCATAAATTTACCTAATTTTATATATAAAAATATAAGGTATAGAATTATTGCATACTTTTTATCGTAAAGAGAATAAATGATAAAAAGGATTGACATATATGTACAATATATGCAATTAAACGATAAAGAAAAAAAAGGGGATAACAATGGAAATAAAAAAAATAAAAAAAAGGGATAACAATGGAAATAAAAAAAAAAGGGAAATAGATTCGAAGAATTTTTTAGTGGGGGAATATATTTACGAAACTAAAATGTTTGAGCTGCTTTGTTTAGGATGGCATGTATATAGCTGGCTGTCCTATGTTCCAATGTTGGTAAGTTAACAATTTTAAGGTTTATTAATTAATTAAAAACATACATTTTATTTTTTAATTTTTATAAATATATTTTAATTAAGTGGTTTCAATATATTGCAGATTGTGCTGGTTCTAGGAACCAAACTCGAAGTAATTGTGGCAAGACTGGCTCTTCAAATGAAAGAGCTAAATAATGTTATAATTGGAGCTCCTCTTGTTAAACCAAATGATAATCTCTTTTGGTTTGGGAAGCCAAAATTTGTCTTAACCCTTCTGCATTATACTCTCTTTGTGGTAATTAATATATATATATATATTATAATTATATATTAATTAATTCGATCTCTTCTTTAATATACTATTAATAATTATTCTAAACTAGTCCTGCTTTATTTTTTTTCTTTTGTTAATATTTTAGAATGCATTCGAGCTTGCTTTCTTCATTTGGGTTTCAGTAAGCACCCTCTCTTTCTGTAATTTCAATTTAATCAAATATATTTATGTATTTATATATATATATAAATATGTTTATATAGTTGATGGTCATTGTTATTAATTATTTTGTTTGTGTGGTTTCTCAGATCCAGTTTGGAGTAGATTCCTGCTATCATGTACACAAAGCGATTCTTGTCGCAAGAGTTGTATTAGCGTAAGTAGTACTATTGAATTAATGAACATATGTGTTTATGCATAAATTTTCCACTACTATTATTATTAGACTATGTGTTTGGATTTTAGATTTTAGCAAAGAAGAAAAAGAGTAGATAAAAAAAATGAAGGAAAATAAATTTCTAAAATTTAATAAGTAATTTTTTTAAGAAAATATATTTATAGTTGTAATTAAATTTTATAAAATTATATTATATTTGAATTATTTTTAGAAAAATAATTCTCAATTTTTTTGTTTGAATCCAAACGTCAAAAATGATAGTGTTTAAATTTATTGTTTTTTCCTTCCTAAAATCCAATATCCAAACAAAGGTTTATGGTATAGTGTTGGAAAAATAATTTTATGAAATTGATAGTAAAAAATAGTTCTTAATTAATTTTTTATATATATATATATATGCAGGGTGACTGTCCAAATCCTATGCAGCTACATCACTCTTCCTCTCTATGCACTAGTCACACAGGTAATATAAGTACTACAGTTTTACCATATATTATTGGATTTATACTTTTTTGGACACTGTGTTTTGCCTCATTACTTGTTTGGACCCTGTGTTTTGACAAATTATTTTTTGGACTCTATGTTTTGTAAAATGGTTAAAATAGAACTCTAAACTCAATTTTGATGAAGAAAAAATTGAATATAACAACACCGTTTTTAAGCAGAATGATTTTATTTTTGTTCCGAATTGTTAGTTTGATAAATTATTTGTAATTTTAGTTGAGAAAACATTAACCAAAATCGGGTTTAGGGTTCTATTTTAACAATTTTACAAAACATAGGGTCCAAAAAGTAATTTGTCAAAACACAGGATCCAAACAGGTAATGGGAAAAAACACAGGATCCAAAAAAGTATAAACCCTATATTATTTCATTCAAATGAGCACTTAAGATAATTTTTTAAAAAAAAATATATAGATAATAGTATTAGTGACACAAAAATACCACATTAGTATTCAAGTTTTGTAATGTCATTTTGTTTTGACAATAATCTATTAAGCTTTTATATATATATATACTAGGTAGAAGCAACATAAAATGCAGGTTTGTTTAGTTTTGTAAACATTGTTTATAATTTTAATAAAAATTAGTTCATTGTTTTGTTTTTTTTTAAAATATATATATAATAGAATGAATTATAGTTCTATAGTATATATAAATATTTATATCAATAATTTCTACATATATAACATCTAAACAAAACATTGACATTTATATATATTTACATGGCTACATGACACACACATATATATATATATATAAATTACAATAATATATAAACGGGTAGGTAACCGTTTGGTACCCTGTGTTTTTGTAAAGTATCATTTTGGTACCCTGTGTTTACAATAATACTCATTTGGTACCCTGTATTTTGAAATTGTACATATTTGATACCATGTATTTTAAAATCCTACATATTTGGTACCCTAAACGCAAATTTAATTAATAAAATTTTACTAATTTAATCAAACTACTCTCAATTATATGAGTTCAAAATTCAAATTTAATTACTTAATTGCATATATCTGATGACAGTTTGGTCATATTAATAAAATTTTATTTATCAAATCTGAGTCTAGGGTGCCAAATATGTATGATTTAAAAATATAGGGTACCATATGAGAATTATTTAAAAAAGAGGGTACCAAAACCATACTTTACAAAAACACATGGTACCAAATGAGTAAATTCCCTATATAAAAAGAAATTAATAATAGAAATAAAATAAGAATAGAAAAAGTCATAGTATAGACATTAGTCTACATGCATCGACTATTTTTATTTTCTAATGTATTTCGCAATATCCTTTTTGGTGAATTTGATGAAGAAAAAAAGATCCAATCACGTGATAAAAAATAAACTATCACGCAAATTTATAAGATAAAAAAATGATATGTATGTCATTATTATTTTTAAATAAATATGATTTAATTATTTAAATTATCATAAAATATCTTTAAAATATTCTATTTTAATTTATTTATTTATTTATTTTTGTTTAAGTTTATGTTTGTTCTAGCTTTTGAATTAGACAGTGTCAATAAAAGATTATACATTATATGTTTAATAATATATTAAATTTAAGTTTAATTAAATTTTATTTAAGTTATTAAATATATGATTTTATTATTTTTAAATAATTATCATTGTAACTATATATATATATATATTCCATTCAATTAATAAATAGCATATATAATATTAAATGAATTGTTTTATATGTATGCAGATGGGTTCAGAGTTCAAAAGCAAGGTAGTAGAAGAACAAATGGGAGTGGTTATAAAGCAGTGGCTGGGAGAAGTAAGGGAAAGAAGGAGAAAACAACAAGAGCAGTCCCTACATTTTTCTGCTCTCTCGGCTGAGTGGAGCCCTAGACTCAGTAGTGCAACCGCAGAAGTTCTTCCTTTTCTCTTAAACAAATCAACAAGAGGAGAGATCATAGAGGAAGATGGTGATCAACAAACAACAACAGCTAGAAAGGAAAATATGAATATATAACATATAAGTACACATACACATACACATACACATATACATTGAATTCATACATAGAAATTAGAAACTAAACAAGTTGAAGCTTATTGAGCCATTAATTAATGGGAGAGAAGAGTGGTGGAAAACTCATGGAGCATATTGTAAAGTTTAATTATAGTGATTATTATTTAATTTGATTATAATAAGGGGTTATTATAATAATGTAATGTTACATTAATTATTTAATTAATAAAAATTTAGAGTATTTTAGTATGTTGATCAACTTTGACCTCAATATATACTATCTATGGCAAAATAGAGATTATGACCAATATTTAAGAGTTAATCAAAATTATTATAAAATTTAAAGAGAAGGAAATAAAATAGTATTAAGATATAGGGCGTCGTGCGTAGTACAATATTCTAAGATAGATGGACTTTATAAAGTTTGGTACAACGAGTTCACATTTTTCATATTACTGAGAAAGCTGAATAGGACAATTTGATAGTTTGGAAACTTACATTATTGTGTTTGGTTGTGCACTCGAATCTTATCTCTATAATTCTTAAGAATATTAATTTCTGTGTTTTGTTGTGTAAAAGAATCTGTTAAGTTTTCATATTTAATAAAATTAACATATTTGATTGAAATAATAAATAATATAATTATAAATAACAAATGACATTTATAAACAATTTTACTCATAGCAGTAAATCTGAAAATACAAGAATTACGATTACACCAAATCGCATAGATAGAAGCCGCAAGAGCTGCTGCTACAATTTTTTGCTTAAGACCTTTCGGTCTCCCAACCATCCAAGAGGACCAGTCATCATACTTAGTCGGCCAAATGTCATCTCCTAGCCAAGAAGCTACCTTTAATCTAACTTGATGAGAAAAGATACATTCAAATAACAGATGAGCATGAGTCTCCAGCTCCAGCTCACAGACCGGACACAATAAGGAATCAAGACTAATATGGCAATGAACAAGTTTATCTCGAGTGAGTAAGTGACCAAGTATAGCTTGCCATAATATAAACCCGTGTTTGGGAAAAACTAGATTACACCAGACTACATTAGCAAAGTGAACCCTCTCCTTATTCAGCAGCTTATAATAGAGTAATCTCAGATTAAGCTTCCCGTTCTTAACCGCAGCCTCCAAATCACCAAAAGAAATGATAGATTTCATATTAACTAACTTTCTCTAATACCAGCTCACATCATTTTTGGTATTATACTCCCAAAAATTCTGCCATTTGAGGTAAAGAGCATCCACCTATTTCACCCAGAGAATATCTTGCTTAGAGGAAAGAGCCCAAATATACTTGGCTAACAACACTTTATTCCATTTGGACCATTCCTTAAACCCAATTCCACCCAAACTATTTGGCAAACAGACCTGGTCCCAAGAAGTGAGATGCAATTTACTTCTGTTGCTATTGATGTCATTAGACCCCCATAAAAACTTTCTGCATAATTGATCAATCTCACTAATGACACTCTTGGGAAGGAGAAATATGCTCATCCAAAAAGATCTTATACCCATTAACACTAAATGGATAAGATAGCTGAGCTCAACCAGCAAATGAAAGATGACGGTTGGACCATGAGTGAAGCAGGAGGTGAATCTTTTTTATGATTAAGGCACAGTCTCCAGCCTTCCATTTAGTAGGCCGGAGAGGGATCCCAAGATATCTTAATGGAAATGAACCTTCAGAAAATTGAAACCTAGCCAAAATACTCCTCGAATCCTCCTCTGTCATACCCCCAAAATAAACCTAAGATTTAGCCATATTGGCTGTCAAACCAGATGCTAGATTAAAGGAAGTGAATCACTCTTTGATAACTTGAACTAAAGGAAGTGAATTACTCTTTGATAACTTGGACTGAACTAGGAGATCCCTTGACGAGAATTTTTACTCACGAATTTTTTTAATAGAATTAAAAAATATAATTATTTAATACTAGAATCAAGTATAATTTTTAAAAATACAAAAATACTATTTTTTTATTTTTAATAATATTTTGTTATCCAAAAAATTAGCATTGATGACGTGGCAAGTGATCTCTGGACACGTGGCTGACACCTGGAAAGGCTCTGCTAGAGTATCGACCAGAAGACGCATTTGAAGCAGTAAGCAGCCTAGTCTTACCTGTGACCAGTCTGGTCGATAGTTCCGCATACAAAGCAACATTAATGAGAAAATCTTTGTAAATCCCAAATTTAACTCACACAATCTCTTGAGTATCCGATGATTCAGGAAAGAATATCTGTAACAATCTTTTGTAATCCCCCTTGAGCCTATAAATAGCAAAAGATAGCTCAAGGAAGGGACTTTTTTACTTTTGAATTATTTGAGACTATAGTAATTCTCCTAGTGATATTATATTGTTCTTCAGAGGTTAGTAAAACTCATTGAACCCTTGTTCTTTGATCACTCATTTGATTCTATATCAATAATAGTCTAAGTGGACATAGGTTATTACCAGATCCTGGGGCCGAACCACTATAAAAATATCGTGTTGTTATTACTTTTTGTCATTACGTTCCTCTCTACACATTCATTCATATCAAGCATATTCTGACTCCGTGTCAGTTGGTCAAATCCTGGGTCAACATATTTCATTTGTTATTTTAAAATAAAGTAATGATATAAATGCTTTATCTATCAATTTCATTAAATAAACAAACATTATTTATCATTTTATAGTTTTATATATGTATATTTGTTTTATATTATAAGCTTCAAAAATAAAATAAGTCATTAACTACAAATTTATTGGTTTAAGATTTTTTTTAATAATAATAATTTTGAAGTGTTTTACATTTTTGGGTATGTGAAAACCATCTGCCAGCTCCATTTCACTTGATCCCAGAATTAGTAAAAGTAAAAACTCCTAGAGTACAATTTTCTAGATTAGAAAAATTCAAACTCATAGCCAAATATAAGAAAGTGTTCCAATTCACTTGCTTCTCTTTTGATTATTAATGGTATACGCATTTGTAGTCCCTTGTGTAGTAGTGAAATAAATTTGGCATTTCAGTCTAAAAAGAATAATAACAGAAAAAAAAAAAAGTAATGAAACGGAATGGATTTATACATGTGTTAGTTAGGTATATATAATAATGAATGAAAAACAAAAGGATATTAATGTCTGGCTTACATATCTACAGTCAATGACTTGTCCATTGCATGCATATATCACACTAAATATACCACACCACACCACAAAGGGCTTCTCAACTCACTCAAAAGTCACATATTGTATACACACCCACGGATACACAGAGATATATAAATATATATATATATATATTTATATAATAAGTGTGTAGATAACGAAAATTTTTTGTTTTAACATTTTTTTATTTTTTCCCGTTAACTTTAACAGAATATTCTTATATTTAACATAATATTTTTATATTTAACTGTAGGTTGTAAACATAATTTAAACTTAAATAAATAATTAATTAGATAAGTTAAAATATGATATTTTTAAGATATTTTACAATGATAATTATTTAAAAATAATAAAACAATATATTTAATAACTTAAATAAAATTTAAACTTAATATTATATTAAACAAATAATATATAATCTGTTGTTGTCACTGACAAATTCAAAAACTAGAGCAAACATAAACTTAAATAAAAATAAATAAATATATTAATTAAAATAGAATATTTTTAAGATATTTTATGATAATTTAAATAATTAAATAATAATAATAATGGCATATATATATATCTTTTTTTTATCTTATAAATTTGTGTGATAGTTTATTTTTCATCAAATGATTAGAACTCTTTTTCTTCATCAAATTTACTAAAGGACATTGTGAGATACATTAGAAACTAAAAAAAGTTGATGCATGTATACTACTATCTACACTATGATTGCTTCTATTCTTATTTTATTTCTATTATTAATTTTTTTTAAATATTATTGTCTTTTATATATATATATGTCATAGAGTCATGTAAATATATATATATATTTATGTTAACGGTGTATTTAGATGTCATATATGTAGAAATTATTGATATAAATATTTATTTATACTATATAATTATAATTCGTTCTATTATATATATATATATATATTTAAAAAAAAATAGTAAATTGATTTTTATTAAAATTATAGATAATATTTACAACTTTAAAACTAAACAAACTAAACCTGCATTGCATATTGTTTCTACCTAATATATATATATATATATATATATATATAATTGACATTTAACACTTAGATAACTGTAAGAAACAATGAGTCAGATCAGCTAAAAACAGTAGTAGTAAAATTATTTGATTAAAGCACCTGAAAGTCCTGTTCTTTCTAGGATCCTAATTATGAAATGATATAGAATTTTGAGTGTGGGACACGGACAAAAAACTTTTGTACTAAATTAATATGTATACATACATGCATTTCATAATAGCAAAGCATATTTTGTCTCACTGTAATATCGCTTAAGCACAACTTGTATTTTTTTTGGGGGGGAATATTGTGATAACATCACGAGGAGTGAGGACAATTCTTGATTCCTGACCACATATGATATCCCTCCATATCATCATCATCAATCACAACAACCGGTGCCACCACTTATTACTTTTTTCCAGCTTTGATTTGCATTCACTTGTTCTATATGTCCTTGTACTAGAACCACAACTCTCTCACTACTATATATACATTTTAGCTATAATTCTACAAACCCTTCTCTTTTTTTCTCCTTTCTCTTCATTTATGGCAACTTATAACCACTATTGTTCTCTCATAGGGGCCATGGATCGTCTATGGTTTCATCAAATCATTCTTCTTTCACAACCAGTTTCAACACCTCAATCCACCTCTAAATCCTCCTCTGTTGAAGATGAAAAAGTTGAAGACATATCATCTGATTTTTTGCATAATTCGAATTCATCAAATTCATCTGACTCGTCAAACTCACTGCTACCTCCAAAGGTAAAACTAGTAACCACTGTACTGTCTTAATTATCATTATTATTAAACATTCTTCTTTCACTTGAAAACTACTTGAGCTTTTATAGTTGTGTGATATAGGATGATGATGAAGGTGACAAAGAGAAGATCATTAGCAAGAAGAAGAGGCCAAAAAGATCAAGATTTGTAGCAGGGTCTAGAATCATGATGATCAGATCTCATTCATCATCACCATCATCAACTAAAAATAGACAATCATGCCCTAGTCCAACAAGTACAATAACAAGGGTACTTGAGAAATCTATGAGTTGCAAGAGCTTGGGGGAGCTAGAGCTTGAAGAGCTTAAAGGGTTCATGGATCTTGGTTTCATATTCAAGAAAGAGCATGTAAGTCCAAGAATGGTGAATCTATTACCTGGTTTACAAAGGCTTGAACAAGTGTACAAAAACAAGTATAGCTCTTCTCATAAAGTAGAACAAGTTCAAGCCAAAGAAATTGATGAAGAACAAGAACGAGAACAGGAAGAAGAAGAAGATCAAGAGAGAGGTGTGATTAGGCCATATTTATCTGAAGCTTGGCTCATAAAGAGACCAAGTTCACCTCTACTAAGTCTAAGGGTGCCAAGAGCAACTGCAGCTGCTGACATGAAGAAACATCTCAAGTTTTGGGCTAGAACTGTTGCATCTGAAATCCATCAAGAATCTTAATTATCATGATTAATTAAGATTTGGGTTAGTACCCAATTGATGAGATTTAGGAAAGATGTGACAGAGACAAGAGATATTTAGTAGTAAAGGGTGTGAAAAATGCAACTGTAAAAAAGAGTTTTTTCTATGTATGTTGTTGTGATTCAAGAAGAGTAGTCAAGACTATGTATAAAATTATTAATTAATAGAAAAAGTGATAATTTTGATTTGTTCTTCAATGCTTTAATTAACAATTTTAACCTCCAACAAAGTAGGGAGCCAAAAGTTTGATTGACTTAAAGTTGCAAAAAAACGGTTTTTTTTATTTCTTTTCATAAAGGCTTTAAGGGATAAGGCTAGACAAGAACCAATAAAGAAGATAAATATGCATGAACAGCATCAAAATGACCCTACCACGATGATAAAGACTTTTGAAAAGGAACAAAAAAATAAAGTTGGCATTTCTGCATAGGCTACAAATACTAATAATGTTTTGACTAGTGTAAAACATATCAAAATATAATTATATTAATAAGTGTATATTTTTGTTAAGTATTCATTCAGCTTGTCTGGAAGCATGATTATTAGAATAGTAGATGCATAAATACTAAATGTAATCTTATATATATATTTATAATTTCACAAGATACCATGTTTATAACTTTAATTTTATTCTCAAAATACACTTATTTAACTTACATTAATTAATTTAAGTTAAATTAACTAAAAATAATATAAAACAAAATACATTTAATTTTTTTAAAAAAAATCAACATTAAATTAAAAATTTAACGTGAATATATAATATCATTTAGTTATAATTTAATAGAAGGCTATTTTAAGATTTTCATAAAAATATTATCAGAAAAATTTATTAGAATTAGATCAACGACTGTCTCTACTTCATTTTGGGAATAAAAAATTTGTAATAAAATTTAGAAGAAAAAAATACAAAATTATATCTAGTGTTTAAAGAGTATATAAAATTGTATTAAACCTGAAAAAATAGACATAATGCATCACTTTCATGCAGGCTGTTCGGTCCACTGGGGTTCCTTTTCATATGGAGTCTCCTTTCAGCTTTTGAGGCCTGATTAGAGAAGTGGACCAAAAAATGTGTAAATGGCTGATAAATATTTGGAAAAATAGAATAGATCCTAAAGTAATGGTTGTCAGTGCTCATGGCCCTAAACTAATATGGCCTTAAGAAATTAGCATTTTTGTGGGTTGGGTTGCCTAGATGTCTTACTCCTTCTCAGTGGGCTTTGGAATTTTCTGCATACTTGGCTTTTCTTTTTTCTTGGTTCATGTTCATGATTGGTGCTGCCTAGCCTACCTAAGCAGTACCAGCCAAGAATACTTAGAGAGCAATCCTAACCATGGAGAATGCATGCCAATCTTATGTTCCACACTATACATGTTAATATATTTATATATATATATATATATCTTTCATATAATAAATGTGTAGATAACTGAAATTATTGGTCTTAATAGGTTTTTGTTTTTTTTTTCATTAATTTTAACAGAATATTCTTATATATAACAGAATATTGTGATATTTAGCAGTAGATTGTAAACATGATTTAAACTAAAATCAAATTAAATAATTAATTAATTAAACAAATCAAAATAGGATATTTTTGAGATATTTTACAATGAAAATTAAATTAATAAAACCAGATTTATCACCCATGCACTCCACTCCTAATGAGGAAGGGATTTTCAATCTAGATGAAGAACGGAGTGAGAACATGAATGATTTCCCATCTCTATCCGATTTACATTATGTATGTTATTATATCTTTTATATAAAAAGTGTATAGATAACTAAATTTTTTTGTTTTAACGGTTTATTTTGTTAACTGTTATACCCTAAATTTTGAGATGGATTTAATTATCTCGAAATATAGGATCGTAGAGATAATGTTCGAAGGAATAAATTAAATGAACATATTAATTTAATTAAGTGTCTCACTCGAAATAAGGAGTTAGCTTGAAAGGAACGGACCGTTCCAAATGTTGACTTCGAAAGCTCAAAGGATGGTGACGTGAATAGCACCGCAACTATCAACTCGAACCATGGTGTAGGCTTGAAAGCGTATATTCGGGAGATAACAGGTAGTTGTGTTTACATATTAAAAACCTACAATTGTGGGCTTAGTTATATATTTTCTTAGTCAATCCTATTTTCTTGAGATCATTTATATTTCAAATTTAAATTATATATTGTTGTAACTTCCCTAAAATGCGAGAAAGAATATCATAATCCAATCTATAAATATTGAGTTTTTTTATTTGTAAGGGACGCTCAAGTTTTGTAATCAGAACTTCTGTAAAATTGCTTCCAAAGCTTTAACACAAATTACATTAATAATAGTGCCCCGAGCCTAGGTACTACAAAAATTATCCTAATAATGGTCTCGATCCTCTGGATCATCTGAAATAGAACCGGGGGCAGTACAACCAGCCAAACTTAGATCTGAGGGCACACTTAAATGCCCAAAGAGAGCCTTTACAACCAGTTTACGAGAATAATTATAAGTCGATACTACAATAAGGAGTTGGAGTTCCTTTGAACAATAACCAGCTCCCAGTAGTCCAGGCTCCGCCCCAGGTAGATCCAGTTCAGGAGAGAATAAACGCGCTCAAGGAATAATTTAGGCTCCTGCGAGAAGAAAAAAAACAAGGACAAGGTATATCACTCAGACGGAGAGCTCGAGCCCTTCGCCCTTCAAATTTTGGGCACACCATTCCCAAATGGTTTAAAATACCCCATGTGGCACCTTATGATAGAAATATTGACCTTGGTATTCACTTGAGCACTTTTAATACAGTAATGAGGGCTAGTAACGTGGGTTTCGAACTCAGATGCATGCTATTTTCGACCACGGTATCAGGAGCAGCACAGAGCTAGTTCAATAAGTTTCGAAGATATTCTATCTTGTCATCAAAACAGTTGTCGAAGGATTTTAAAAAGAAATTTTGTGCTACAAGAACCATCAAACCCGAAGCATCGTCCTTGAAAAACATCAAACAACAGCCGAAAGAATCACTCAAAAATTATCTTGGGAGATTCAATATTGAGGCTACTCGAGCTCGAGATGTTGATAACAGTATCCATCTAATGGCTATTCGAGTTGGAATCTTGCTAGCGAGCGCCTTTTGGGATGAGTTGCAACGAAAACCAGTTAGAACTATAATGGAATTCATGGAGTGAGCACAGAGGTTTATCAATGTAGATGAGGTCAGGTCAGCATTACAGCTGGCACCTTCGACCCCAGTAACTACAATGATGAACGTGAACCCTGCTACAAGCTCGGTGGCGCCAACCACTACACAACCCTCTGGTGATAACTCTTTCAAACGGAAGAAGAATGAGGGAAATACTCTGAGGCAGAAGGGAGTAAGAAGAAAAAGAGAGACAAATATATCTCCATTTACATTGTGTACATCGAGCTAAAAGAGACTCGGGAGAATATCTACATGAAGAATGAGAGTCAGGTGCCTTTTCAAGGACCTGAACCAATGCACAATCTACACGCCAAACGAGATCAAAATAAATATTGTCGGTTCCGTAGAAATATCGGCCACATGACTGAGGAATAATGTAGACAGCTGATGGATGAGATTGATAGATTGATCTCGAGAGGTTACCTCAGGTAGTATGTATGAAATATGGGAAATAACCAGGGGCAGGATCCACAAAACCAAAGAGTGGCACTGGCTACACCTGCACAACCACCTCAGTTTGCAGCAACCCCTGCTCGGGAACATAACCGACCACCTTTGATAGATGGAGAGGATGTAATAATCATCTCTGGAGGACCCCATATAGCCAGAACGAGTAGGAATACTTAGAAAAGATATGTACAAGAGTTGAAAACTAAAGATTGATCGCCTTATGTTCCAGAGCCCCGAGCTCCAAAACAACAAAAGGTCGATACCTAACCCATAACTTTTATAAAAGAAGATGCCTCTCATGTACAGTTCCCACACAACAACCCTTTGGTCATATCTATCAAGCTTGCCAACAAAAGAGTTTGCCGGGTACTGATTGATAATGGGAGCTCGATCAATATCATGTATAAGACAACATTTGAAAATATGGGCTTATCAGTTTGAGACTTAAAAGCATGTGCCAGCACCCTGTATGGATTTTCAGGAGATGGAATGCGACTGTCAGAATCCCGTGATCTAGCAGGGGAAAGACCAGGTAAAATTTGTGCAATCCCACATCGCTTGGGAAAGGTCAAGTGTGATGATTCTAAGACTCTGTAGGTATGGGACTACACAATTGAAGAGGGCTTAAGTGGATTGATAGGTACTACCTATACCAACAAGATGCATCTCCTTTTCGGTAGCCCATCACTTGAGAACTCCAAAGTTAAGCGTGCTTGACCTGGAGTAGTCTCATGATGGGTGACCGCCTGGGAAGTTTTCCTAGAAAGCGTGCAAGTGAGGACAAAGCACGCTGGAAAGACTCGTGTTGGTTTTTAGAGCCAGTCATCATTCCAAGAAGCAACCATAGTGATGTGGGGCGTTACAAATGGTATCAGAGCCTTGACCCAGCTGGAAATGTGGATGACGGGGACGTCAGACCCCTTAGGGGGTGATTGCAACAGTAAAATTCCGCAGGGGGAAAGAACGGGTAAAAGCTGTGCAATCCCACATCGCTTGGGGAAGGTCAAGTGTGATGATTCTAAGACTGTGTAGGTATGAGACTACATAGTTGAAAAGGGCTTAAATGGATTGATGGGTACTACCTATGCCAACAAGATGCATCTTATTTTTGGTCGCCCATCACTAGAGAACTCCAAAGTTAAGCGTGCTTGACTTGGAGTAGTCTCATGATGGGTGACCTCTTGGGAAGTTTTCCTAGGAAGGGTGCAAGTGAGGGAAGTACGCTGGAAAGACTCGTGTTGGTTTGTAGTGCCAATTGTCATTCCAAGAAGCAGCCATAGTGACATGGGGCGTTACATGGAATACCCAGCACTGGAGCTATCGAGCTCCCTGTAACTTTAGGGGAGTATCCAATCTTGGTGACCAAGATGTTTGAGTTCATAATGGTAGATACACCATCGCCCTACAATGTCTTGCTCGGGAGACCAGCCCTGATTTGGCTAGGGGCAGCGACATTTGGCGGTCAAATTCCCAACACCAAGTGGAATTGGGACATTGAAAGAGGACCATCTAACCGCTCGAGAATGTTATAGAATCTCTATGAGAGGAAAAGGTCAGTCCAGTGCCCAAACATTGGTTGTAATCGAGGAGAACGGAGAAAGGATTTTTGAAGTAGAAGAAAAAATCAACCCTAGGATGGGTGAGGACCGTGCTGAACTCGGACCAACAGAGGAGATCCAAGATGTCCAGCTTGATGAAAATGACTCAGCTGAAGTGGTGAAGATTGGGAAGAATCTTGATAAAGAGGCGAAATAGCAATTAACACCCTTCTTGAGAGAAAACCAAGATGTTTTCTCTTGGTCCCATGCAGATATGATCGGGATCAATCCAACTTAATAAGTCACACTTTAAATATAGATAAGAATTTCCCCCCGAAACAGCAAAAAAGGAGGCTCCTTGATGATGAAAGGAAGCAAGCCCTAAAGGAAGAAGTAGATAGGTTAAAGGCTAACTGTTTCATAAGAGATGCTTTCTACCCAGATTGGATTGTTGACCCGGCATTGGTTCCCAAACCAAACGAGAAATGGAGAACCTATAGCGATTATTCTGACTTGAATAAAGTGTGTCAAAAAGATTGTTTTCCATTGCCTCGGATTGACCAGCTCATGGATGCAACTTCAAGACATGATGTCATATCATTTATGGACGCTTATTCTGGATATAACTAGATAGCCATGCATGCTCCCAACCAATAACATATGAGCTTCATTACAGATAAGGGATTGTATTGCTACAACGTAATGCCCTTTGGGCTAAAAAATGTTGGAGCAATATATCATAGGTTGGTAAATCGAATGTTCACTCAACAAATCAGAAACAACATGGAGGTGGGCGTAGATGACATGTTGGTCAAATCCAAGCACACAAATAACCAAGTTTCTGACCTCATAGAGTGTTTCACTATACTCACGAAATTTAATATGAGGTTAAACCTGCAAAAGTGCTTATTCGGAGTATCTTTGGGAAAATTCCTCGGTTTTATAGTTAATGCTTTGGTAATCAAGGAAAATCCAGACAAAATCAAGGCCTTATTAGAAATGCCTTCTCCTAGAAAGCACAAGGATGTCTAGAGCATAACTGGATGCATGACAGCATTGAATCGGCTCATCTCAAAATCAACTGATAAATTCCTACCATTCTTTAACCTTTTAAAAGGGAGCAAGAAATTTGACTGGACAGAGGAATGCGAGCTAGCCTTTCAGGCTCTCAAGAAACACCTAGCAGAACATTCAATTTTGTCTAAACCTATTTTGGGAGATGTATTGTACTTATACCTTTCCACAACTGAGCATGCAATCAGCATTGCATTAGTTTGGGAGGACAAAAAAGTACAAACGTCAATGTATTACGTCAGTAAAAGACTTTCAGGGACTGAATCAAGATACCCTCTAATTGAGAAGCTCACATTATGTTTGGTGCATGCTTTGCGAAAGTTGCAACCCTACTTCCAAACTCACCCTATACATGTTCTTACTGACCAACCATCGAGGCAAATATTAGCAATTCGGCTATTAAAATGGGTAGTCGAACTTGGGCAATTCGAGATAACCTATCACTAGAGAACAACAATCAAGGGCCAAGCATTAGCTGACTTTATAGTTGAATGCACCGACATATCCAACGAAGAAGTGATAACCCCAGCTCAAGAGCCGTGGAAACATTACGTTGATGGGTCCACAAATGAGAATGGATCGGTGGCAGGAATCATAATCATAACCCTCGAAAGACATAGACTTCATTCTACATTGAGATTTGGATTTGATGGATCCAATAACGAGGAAGAATATGAGGCGTTACTGGTAGGGCTACGCATGGCTTGTGAATTAAAAGCCAAGACCATACACTGCTATAGTGACTCCCAACTCGTAGTCAACCAAGTACGAGGAGAATATCAGGCTCGAGGGACAAAGATGGTAGCGTACCTAGAAAAAGTGAAAACAACATTCGAACAGTTTGAATACTACACGATCGAACGTGTTTCGAGGGAACAAAACTCGAATGTTCATGCGTTGGCTCGACTTGCAACAACTAGGGAAGCTAACACACTCAACGTGGTTCCAGTGGAATTCTTGCAACAACCTAGTATATTCGATCCAGGAATGGGTGAGGTTGAAATTATTGGTTCACAACCAACATGGATGACGCCTATAATCAATTACCTTGAAACCAGTAGTCTCCCTAAAGAGTGTAATGAGGCTTGAAAATTTCTATACAAGATTCTGAGATACACTATCTTGGAAGGAAAATTGTATCGAAGAGGGTATACCATGTTGTTGCTACGATGTGTAACCCTGCCTGAAGCAAGAAGGATCCTTGAAGAAATCCATGAAGGATTTTGTAGAGATCACGCAGGGGGAATAACCTCTCAAAGAAAGTAATAAGACAAATACTTCTAGCCCACATTGAAAGCTGATGCATTCGCATATGTTAAGCATTGTGACAAATGTCGACGGTTTGCGTCGATACCCCGAGCTCCACCAATCGAGCTCACTAACTTCCCCATGGCCATTCGTAGTATGGGGCATAGACCTAATAGGATCATTCCCTATGGGGTGAGGTGGAGTTAAATACATTGTGGTTGCAGTCGATTATTTCACGAAATGGACCGAGGATGAGCCATTAGCTACAATCACCTCATAAAAAGGTCCTAGACTTCGTGGTAAATAACATTATATGTCGATATTGGATACCGATGAAGATTATTTCCGATAATGGAACTCAATTCGATAGTGAATTATTCACTCGGTTTTGTGAAATAAATGGGATTATAAAAAGCTTCTCATCGGTGGCGCACCCCCAAGTGAATGGATAGGTCGAAGCTATGAATAAAACTATGAAGATTTCTATCAAAAAGCGGCTCGAAGATGCAAAAGGAAAATGGCCTGATGAATTACCCCAAGTACGATGGGCTTACAAGACAACATCTTGAACCTCGACAGGGCACACACCGTTTTCACTAGCCTATGGCTGTGAAACAGTGTTGCCAATCGAGGTCGAAGTATTGACATTGCGACGCGAAGCATATGCACAGGATTCAAACTAGTTACAGCTCAAAGAATCATTGGACCTACTTGAAGAAAAGCGAGATGATGCTTAACTTAAAAATTCGTGCACCAACAGCGTGCCACAAGATACTTTAATAAAAGTGTTTGAGACAGGCATTTTGGAGTGGGAGATTTGGTACTCATATGAGTATTTCTGGCCACACAAGATCCGACGGCAGGTGTCCTTAGGGAAAATTGGGAAGGACCTTATTTAGTTAGATCTATTATCCGACCCAGTGTTTATAAACTAGCTCGATTATATGGAGAATTGGTCCCGCAAGCTTGGAATGGTGAACATCTACGACCATACTATCATTGAATTTTGGAAGATGTTTATTAATGTAACCATGTTTGTATTTATTCAGTATTATCAATAAAATACTTTTCATTTCCATTTTTATTTTTATGATGAATTTTTTGCTTGCAACTCAACTAAACAACTAAAGATATTATAATCTTAGGAGTTTAAAGGGGGCATATATGGTAATAAAACTATACCATGAGCTCGAAAAAATAGAGATAAGTGCAAGGAAAAACAACCAATCATGTTTTTACAAGTTCAGAATAACCAAATTCGAGTTGGGAATAACTTGTAATAAATTTTTTGAAGCTTGGATTTGCCTTGGGCGTTAACAAAGTAGGAAAATTACAATTCTAAACAAGCTAAATAATTGAATTAGTTTCATACATTCCTACAAATTTTTGTAAAGAAAATTTAAAGTAGTCGACCTTGTGTATAACGAGATCGATTTAGAGCATAATCGCAAACTCAAACTATGCATGACAAGTATAGATGTTCGTAATAAGCTCGAAAAAAAACTTGTATGGATAAACAAGTATAATCACTGCTGTAAAATAGTGTAAGCTCAGAAAAATCCAGTTCTTAAGAAAATTTATAGCTCAAAATAAGCATAAATTTGAAGCTCGAAATATTTTGGTACTTGAAAAACATTGAGCATACTGTAAACTAAGGCAAAAATGTACATAAATTAACAACTAAGGTGTTTTTAAGTGTATAACATCAAAATATAAAATGGCTCAACCATTCGAGCTATAAAATAGTCATGGTCACCAGGGCCTTAAATATTTACAATCCAAAAATAAAGGTCAAAGCCTTTGTGAGATAAAAAAAACACGACATATATCATGGCTGAGCGGCCCCAGATTCCACCTCGTCTTCCCTCTCCTCATCAGTCCTTGCCTCCTAAGTGGTGACCTCGACAACTTCCTCCTCGGGGAGGCAAACCCGCCATTTCTCCAAGAAGAATTCCTCCTTGTCTCCCAAGAAAGAGGTGTCGAGGTCAGGATTCATCAGCCATATCCTATACATGGCCATGTCAATTGCACCATCTTTCTTGGTCATAAACTCCTCAAGGAGTCGAGCCTTCTCTCCCTCCATCACCTCATAAGTGCCCTTCTTATCCTCCTGAAGCTTGGCATTTTTCCTTTGCATTCGCTCGAGCTTAGATGTCTGGGAGGTCAATTCAGAGGTCATGGCTTCAAGTTCCACCTTTACACGATCGAGCTCGACTTTTATGTTATCATGTTCAGCTTTGGAACGACCAAGCTCGACCTTCTAGCAATCGGACTTGGCCTCCACGACCACCAACTTTCCCTTGGTGTCCTTAAGGGCATCCTCAACTTTCATTTGGTAATTTTTGGCCTCGCAGGCAAGCTTGTGATTGATGGACACCTTGGTCATTAGGAAATGGTTCTGGCATTGGAAGTTGAGAAGACTTAGCATCATGCCAAAGTGTTATTAATAATATATATATATATATATAGATGAGCTAAAACTTATAAAAGTTTCAAGCTTGATGATACTTATTGAAGCCAATAATCATCGCCTCTATCAAATATGTAGAAGGGGTTATCACCCTGCAAAACACCCTAGTTGGAGTCCTGGAGTTTGCTAAAGGCAAGAATACCTTGAGTCAGGGCATTCGAGCCCAGATCAGCCCCTGAGGCACCAACCGCATTGGTCAATACAAATTCTCTCTCGTGAGTCGAGATCCTGAATTTACGGACCGAGGTTAGGGCATTAGTAGGATGGGATTTTGAAGTATCAGAGACCTTCATTGTAATGCCCTGAATCCCTAATGTGGTTTAATGGCTGGATTAGTAGGCCGGGAGGGCCATAACTGTTTAATTATGCCATTAAATGATTGTGTGCTTGGTTATGTGAATTATATTATTATATGATGTTATATGCAATAATGTGGGCCCACATTTGAATATTATGATGTTTTGATAATTTGGCCCATTGAGAGTAAATTTGTGTGTTTGGGTGCATAATGTGATTTTTGAATGAGATTCCATTATTATGGAGATATATTCGAGCTATTCAGCATGAGACGGTCCTATAAAATGAATTAGCAATTTTGTCATAACGGGGTCAATTATTGGGTAGTGAGAATGTTTATTTGATGATAAATTGGGAGTTATTGAGATCGGGGTGAAATTCTGGAAGTTTTGACTATAATATCCCCGGGAGTGTTTTCGGGACCCCGAGCACTAGGTTTTATTTGAGGTTACTTAAGCTTGAAGTAGCTTGTCAGATAGAACGTACGTCAGAAAACCTCTCGTTCTTCCCCGTTAGTTCATTTTCATCGTTCGAAGCTTTTTCAAAGATATCTTGAGTTCTAGGAGTCGGAATCAAGCGAGGATCGAGGCATAGCGATCCTAGGAAATATTAGAAGCTTCTTGACTAAAGGATTTGACAAGAAACAACCCAATCGAAGGTAATCTAAGTTTAAAGTTTTGAGTTTTTAGAGTTTCTAAGCTTTGGATTGGCTTTTGAGAATTGTTGAGTTTTTGGTTTGATTGAACCTTGAGTTTTGATGGTTTTGAAGCATTGGGAAGCTTAGGAACTTTGATTTGATGATTTGGTAATGTTTAGGCATGATTTTGGAGGCTTTGGGATGTTGGAGAACGAGTTTGGGCATGTTCTGGGTTGGGCGTCGCGGCCCGGTTCTTGGAGAGCAGCGACCCTAGCTCGAAGAAGCAGGTGGGAGGATTTGTTCCTGCTGGGCGCTGCGGCCCTTGCTTTAGTGGTGGCTCGGGGTCGCGACCCAAGGTGCCAGGGCCGCATCCCTTGAGCAGGGTTGAGCCTGTTTGAGTGTTGTGGCCCCGGGAACATGGTTTTAGGCCTCGGGATCGTTCCTACTACCCGTGTTTGGGAACCTTTGATTATCATTTTATTGATGGTGTCCCATATTTGGATATGATTAGGTGACTGCTAAAGGACTAAAAGCTGGACCGTTCTCAAGGGTTGTTCTTCTATTCATTCTAGCTCGAATCAGAGGTAAGAAAACTGCACCCCATATGTGACATGCATGATTATTCTTGAGGCATGTTGATTGTGTAAATGTTTACATGGATTGATTATTGAATGCTTAGCAAATCTTGCTCACTTGTGCATGGTACTGACTCATTAGTCAGATTTGGCAAAGGTGTCGGTATCAACTGTGAAGCTATGACTCATTAGTCAGGTTCGGTAGTGGTACTGGGCACTGGTCACACAGTGCTGACTTATAAGTCAGGACGGCCTTAGCGTGTTCAACGCAAGCCAATAAAGATTAGATCTAATCGATAACTGCATTGGATGACTCAAAGAGCATTAATGCCGAACCGAACTCAAGTTCGATGAATATTATAAGCGCTTGTGTGACTTACCTATCAGTCACTCATCTGTTAAGTTAGAGACTTACCTATCAGTCTCTCATCTGTTTAAGGCTAGTGGCTTACCTAGGAGCCACTCTTCTGTTTAAATTAGTGACTTGCTTGTCAGTCACCCAGTATGGTTTTCTAGAACCTCAAGTGATATTCACTCATCTGCTTAAGAGCTATAAGCTCTGTGTGATTATAATGATAATCCTTTGATATGGTTTATATACAATACTGTATTTTCTTGCTGAGCTTTGGCTCATGGGTGCTATATGGTGCAGGTAAAGGGAAAGAAAAGCTCACCCAGCCCTGAGTGGAGAGCTTAGGTGGTGATGTGTATATATGCAGCCACTTGACCACCACGCCAAGGAGTTCTTAGAGGAACTAGGGGGTTTACCCTATTTTTGCCGCTTAGGTCGGCGGGTTTGTAATTTTGAAACAGTAATGACCTTTTTGAGTTGTAAATAACTTGTAAATGTTCTTGTGGGCCCATGAACATTTTTATGTATTAAATAAAACATATCCTTTCCTTTTTGTTGTTTTTCACCTTAGCCTGTTAATAATACTTAGAACACGTTTTTAACCAAAGGACTCGGGTAGCGGGTCAAATTTCTGGTTCACCATTCATTGTAACGGTTCTGGGGTAACCAGGGCGTTACAACTTGGTATCAGAGCGTGCCAAGGTTAAGGTTCCTGTAGACTGGCTGGGCATGTACACACATCACTGAAGTCAAGCTCGACTCATGGTTTGGTAACTATTTATGTAGTTATATGTATAATTGCTTAAATATAGTATATGTGCTTTACCTGTATGCATGAGACACCATGTTGAACCTGTGCCCTGAAATATGATATCCTCAGCAACTGTGTGCTAATTAGTACTGAAATTGCTGGAACATACTCATCAGTATTGTTGGTTATGAATTATTATGCGATACATGCTGAGTGCTAAATGCTATAAACATGTATTTGCTTGTATATTTGTATGGCTGTGGAATATGATAATTGTCTGCTTGTTCTTGGACCGTGAGGCAGCAAGAGGTTTAGTTATTATTACCTGACTGGCCGTATTGATCTATGAATCAGAGCAAGGTATATCAGATAAGAATGAATCCAGGGCAGACAAATACTTCAGCTAGCCAAAGTGATCAGGGCCAGAATAATAATAACAGCCAGGGTCAGGAGAATGACCAGTCACAGATTCCACAGCTAGCTCCTGCAAACTGGCAGCAGTTGTTTAATGATTTGAAGGCAACAGTGTTGAAACAGGGAGAGGAGCTTCGTCTCCTGAGACAGCAGCAAGAGCCTGAAGTGGCTAGTGTATCAGAGGCACCTCCTATGTCGGTGCCAGCAGCAGAGCAGCTGCCTGAGGTAGAAAATAAATGGGAACTTCTTTATGAAAGGTTCAGGAAGCTATAACCTCTAGTTTTTTAGGGTAGTGCGGATCCTGCCAAGGCAGAACAATGGATGAGTATGATTACCACTATCCTTGACTTTATGAGGGTAATTGGTAATGAGAGGGTGGCCTGTGCCACCTATATGTTTCGGGAGGATGCCCGGATTTGGTGGGAGGTGATTACCCAGACCAAAAATGTTAATGCCCTTAGCTGGGAGGAGTTTCAGACCTTGTTTAATGAAAAGTTTGTCAGTCACTGAGTATGCCTTAAAGTTTGATTGTTTGGCAAAATTTGCCATGGAACTGGTGCCCACTGATGGGACCAGAAGAGAGAGATTCCTTCAGGGGCTGCAGCCCGTGATGTACGTATCACCACTGTGGCTGGGGTTACTAGCTATGCACAGGTGGTTGAGAAGGCACTCACAGCTGAGAGTGCCGAGAACAAGATCTGGCGTGACAGTGCAGCCATAAAGGATTTTAGGAGGACAGGTCCTCCATTTGTGGGTTCTGGTAGGTGTATAGGCCCCAATGATCAGAAGAGGAAGGTTCCTGACACCTTCCCAGTTCCAAGTCCTGACAAGCGGCCCCATGGTATTACAATGGGTTGTCCAGGGGGTAGTGAAGCCTAGAAGCCTCGTCCTGAATGCCCTAGATGCAAGAGGCGTCATTTGGGAGAGTGTAGGGCAAAGGCTTGCTACTTGTGTGGAGCAGTGGGTCATTTTAAGAAGGATTGCCCTCAGGTAAGAAAAGAAGAACCCAGGAAGGTGGATAGCTCGGCCCCAGCTCGAGTGTTCACGTTGACACAAGCAGAAGCTAAGGCTTCTCCCTTAGTTGTTACAGGTCAGCTTCTTAGTGCTGGAACCCCTTATAATGTGTTGATTGATTCTTGTGCTACACATTCTTTTGTTGCTAGTAGTATTATTGATAGACTATGTAGACCCTGTGATTTTTATGCTGTGGGGTTTGGAACTTTGTTACCCACCGAAGAGTTAGTGGTATCCAGGAGATAGGTCAGATCTTTGCCAGTGACAGTGGAGGGCAGAGAGTGATCATTAGACTTGATAGAGTTGGTTATGACTGACTTTGAAATGATATTGGGTATGGATTGGTTGGCAAAGTATGGGGCAACTATTGATTGTAGAAGGAAGATGGTCACCTTTGAGCCTGAAGGTGAGGATCCTTTTGTGTTTGTTGGTGCTGTGCATGGACCTCGTATTCCTATGATTTCTGTGTTAAGGGCCAGAGATCTATTGCAAAGAGGTTGCATTATAAACCTAGCCAGTGTGGTTGATACCACTCAGGTCATGCCAGTGAGACCAGAAGAGACTAGACTTGTATGTGAGTTTCTGGATGTGTTTCCAGAAGATTTGCTAGAGTTGCAACCGCATAGAGAAATTGAGTTCATTATAGAACTAGCACCAGGGACAGAGCCAGTGTCTAGAGCGCCTTACAGAATGGCCCCAGCTGAGTTAAAAGAATAAAAGGTATAGTTGCAAGAGCTGTTGGATTTAGGTTTTATCAGACCTAGCTTCTCACCTTGGGGTGCGCCAGTTCTATTCGTAAAGAAGAAGGATGGTTCTCTGAGGATGTGTATTGATTACAGAGAACTGAATAAGCTGACAATTAAGAACAAGTATCATTTGCCAAGGATAGATGATATGTTTGATCAGTTGCAAGGTACGAATGTATTCTCTAAGATCGACCTTCGTTCTGGTTATGATCAGTTGAGGGTCAAGGAGGGAGATATACCGAAAACTGCTTTTCGTACCAGGTATGGGCATTACGAGTTCTTAGTTATGTCATTTGGATTGATTAATGCCCCTGCTACTTTTATGGATCTGATGAACAGAGTGTTCAAGGATTATCTGGACCAGTTTGTGATCGTCTTCATCGATGATATTCTGATATATTCTCAGACTGAGTCAGAGCATGAGCAGCATCTGTGGTTGGTTCTACAGAGACTGAGGGAACACAGGCTATTCGCTAAATTCAAGAAGTGTGAGTTCTGGTTATCTTGGGTATCCTTTCTTGGGCACATTGTCAGTAAGGAGGGGATTAAGGTAGATCCAGTGAAGATTGAAGCGGTCAGAGATTGGCCTAGGCCAAAGAATGCTTCTGAGGTTAGAAGTTTCCTTGGATTGGCAGGTTATTATAGGCGGTTAGTTGAAGGGTTCTCAAAGATTGCTACTGCATTGACTGAGCTGACACGCAAGAACCAGAAATTTGTGTGGTTAGATAAATGTGAGAGCAGCTTCCAGGAACTGAAGCAGAGATTGATTACAGCTCTGATTCTGAGCCTTCCGACAGATCGGGAGAAGTTTGTGATTTATTGTGATGCTTCTCATCAGGGTTTGGGCTGTGTTTTGATGCAATCAGAGAAGGTAATTTCTTATGCTTCTCGTCAATTGAAGGAGTAGGAAAAGAGATATCCCATTTAGAGTTGGCGGCTGTGGTTTTTGCTTTAAAGACATGGAGGCATTATCTCTATGGAGAGAAATGTGAGATTTATATAGACCACAAGAGCCTGAAGTACTTCTTCACCTAGAAAGACTTGAATATGAGGCAAAGGCGTTGGCTGGAGTTAGTGAAAGATTATGACTGTGAGATTCTGTATCATCCAGGAAAAGCCAACGTGGTAGCTGATGCTTTAAGCCGGAAAGGTCCGGGGCAGATTCATGGTATGAGGCTGATAGCCAGAGAATTAGCAGATGATATGACCAGAGCTGGTATAGAGTTGCTGGTGGGCCAGTTGGCTAACATTACACTACAGTCTACGCTGTTGGAGAGAATCAAAGAGGGTCAGTTGAGTGATCCACAGCTGATCAAGATCAGAGAGGATGTTCTAGCTGGAGCATCCAGAGATTATACAGTGTCTGAGATAGGCTTATTGAGGTATAAAGGGCGGATATGTGTTCCGTTAGACACTGCTTTGAGGCGGGAGATTCTGGATGAATCTCATACTACACCTTACTCTTTGCATCCAGGCACCACGAAGATGTATCAGGATGTGAGATCGTTGTATTGATGGCCAGGGATGAAGAGAGATGTAGTAGAGTATGTGGCTAAGTGCTTGACATGTCAACAGGTCAAGGCTAAGCATCAGAGGCCGGCAGGGTTATTGCAGCCTCTGGATATCCCAGAGTGGAAGTGGGAAGACATCACAATGGATTTTGTGGTGGGCTTACCCAGGACTGTTGGTCAGCAAGATTCTATTTGGGTGATAATAGATCGCTACACCAAGTCAGCTCACTTTTTGCCAGTGAGGACTACTTACACAGTCGATCCAAATGCAGATCTCTATGTGAGAGAGATCGTGCGCCTCCATGGAGCACCTAGGTCGATCGTGTCAGATCGGGACCCTACTATTACTTCCAAGTTCTGAGGGAGTTTGCAGAAGGCCATGGGGACACAGTTGAAGTTCGATACAGCTTATCATCCTCAGACAGATGGGAAATCTGAGAGAACGATCCAGATATTGGAGGACATGCCGCGAGCATGTGTGCTGGACTTTGGTGGATCTTGGAGTAAGTATCTGCCTTACATAGAGTTCTCCTACAACAACAGTTATCAATCTACCATTGGAGTTGCACCTTATGAGATGCTGTATGGTAGGAAATGCAGATCTCCCATTCATTGGGATGAGACAGGCGAAAGGAGATACTTGGGTCCTGAGGCAGTTCAGAGGACCAGTGAGGCTATTGAGAAGATTAGAGCTCGGATGCTCACTTCTCAGAGTAAACAGAAGAGCTATGCAGAGCCCAAGTGCAAGAACGTGGAGTTCCAAGTGGGAGACTATGTCTTCCTTAGAGTCTCGCCATGGAAAGGGGTGAGAAGGTTCGGGAAGAAAGGCAAGCTGAGTCCTAGATTCGTAGGTCCATTTGAGATCTTGGAGAGGATTGGTCAGGTGGCTTACAGATTGGCTTTGCCTCTGGCGTTGTCAGCCGTGTATAATGTGTTCCATGTATCAGCTCTTTGGAGGTATGTATCTGATGTGAGTCATATTTTGAGTTATGAAGATCTAGAGCTTGAGCCAGATCTCTCCTTTGAGGAGCAGCCAGTTCAGATACTTGACAGAAAGGATAAGGTCCTCAGGAATAAGACGATACCTTTGGTTAAGGTGTTGTGGAGGAACAGCAAGGTCGAGGAAGCGACCTGGGAGCTGGAGTCAGATATGCAGAGTCAGTATCCCGAGCTGTTCAGGTAAATTTCGAGGATGAAATTTCAATAAGGAGGGGATAATTGTAATGCCCTGAATCCCTAATGTGGTTTAATGGCTGGATTAGTAGGCCGGGAGGGCCATAACTATTTAATTATGCCATTAAATGATTATGTGCTTGTGTATGTGAATGTGAATTATATTATTATATGATGTATAATGCATGCATGTGGGTCCACATTTTAATATTATGATGTTTTGATAATTTGGCCCATTGAGGGTAAATTTGTGTGTTTGGGTGCATAATATGATTTGTGAATGAGATTCCATTATTATGGAGATATATTCGAGCTATTCGGCATGAGACGGTCCTATATAATGAATTAGCGGTTTTGTCATAACGGGGTCAATTATTGGGTAGTAAGCTTGAAGTAGCTTGTCAGATAGAACGTACGTTAGAAAAGCTCTCGTTCTTCCCCGTTAGTTCATTTTCACCGTTCAAAGCGTTTTTGAAGATATCTTGAGTTCTAGGAGTCGGAATCAAGCGAGGATCGAGGCATAGCAATCCTAGGAAATATTAGAAGCTTCTTGACTAAAGGATTTGATGAGAAATAACCCAATCGAAGGTAATCTAAGTTTAAAGTTTTGAGTTTTTAGAGTTTCTAAGCTTTGGATTGGCTTTTGAGAATTGTTGAGTTTTTGGTTTGATTGAACCTTGGGTTTTGATGGTTTTGGAGCATTGGGAAGCTTGGGAACTTTGATTTGATAATTTGGTATTGTTTAGGCATGATTTTGGAGGCTTTGGGATATTGGAGAACGAGTTTGGGCATGTTCTGGGTTGGGCGCCGCGACCCTGTTCTTGGAGAGCTGGGGCCTTAGCTCGAAGAAGCAGGTGGGAGGATTTATGCCTGTTGGGCGCCGCGGCCCTTGCTTCAGTGGTGGCTAGGGCCGCAGCCCAAGGTGCCAGGGCCGCCGCCCTTGAGCAGGGTTGAGCCCGTTTGAGTGTTTTGGCCCTGGGAACATGGTTTTAGGCCTCGGGATCGTTCCTACTACCCGGATTAGTGGGGATTTTTAATGCCCCAAATTTCCTAATAAGGTTTAGGACCTTGATTAGGAGGCCGGGAGGGCCATAATTGATTTATTATGTTATTTAATGATTATATGCATGTTTATGTGAATTATATTATTATATGATTGTAAATGCATGCATATGGGTCTACATTTTATTATAAGGGCCTTTTGGTAATTTGGCCCGTTGAGGGCGTGATTGTGTATTTTCATGCATGTGGGTGAATTATAAATAATACCACATTATATGTGGATTGGTTCGAGCCATTCAGCATGAGACGATCATGGAATGCAAGTTTTCGATCTAGTCATAACGGGATTAAGTTCGGGGCTCGGAGTGAGTCTTGGGGTAATTTGGTGATTAGAACGTTGCCGGGAATTAAAGGGTAATGGGATAAGAATTATTGGTATTTGAGAATATTGAGAATAACGGGAATTGGAGAGTGTTAATTATAATTAAGGAGATATGCGAGAAATGACGTTTTTACCCTTGGGGGTCTTTAGAACCTTTTATTTGACCTAGGGACAAAATGGTCTTTTCACCCTAAGGTTGTATTAAGCCATTAGAAGGCTGTGGAAGTGTAAAAATAGAGCATCATCATCCTCATCTTTCTTTCTCTCCCGTACCTATTCCTCCTCCTTCTTCCTTTTGATTTTTGAGAGCCAATTTGAGGATTCAAGCTAGGAGAGCAAGGCTTGAGGGCTTAGGACCTTGGTTCAATCATTGAAGGGGATCTAAACTAGCTTGAGGTAAGATTTTATCCATGAATTTCAAGTATTGCTCTGTTTTTCTTTTAGTTTTCAGCCTATAGATTTTGATGTGTTAGTTGGGAATTAATGGAAGTTCTTGAGTTTGGTTGCTTGGGTTTTGATGAGGGTGTGATGTAGATGAGGTTTAGGGGTTGAATTGGGTGTTTGGGGGATGTTTG
Organism: Humulus lupulus; assembly: GCF_963169125.1. Classification (NCBI taxonomy): domain Eukaryota; kingdom Viridiplantae; phylum Streptophyta; class Magnoliopsida; order Rosales; family Cannabaceae; genus Humulus; species Humulus lupulus. The sequence continues at coordinate 186,699,227 of NC_084796.1, forward strand.
GGATTGGTTTGGAGGGTTAGTTTCAAGGGAAATCGCAAGGAGGGAAAACCAGAAAGTTTCTGGTCTGTGGTTGGCGCAGCAGCGCCATTCAGGGCGCAGCAGCGCTAGGCAGGGCAGAGAGCTGGGCCTCTCTGACTTGAAATAGCGCCTCAGCGCCATTTAATAGGGCTGCAGCGCTGGTCCATTTTCCAACAAGCCTATTTTAGGGCTCGGGATGACTTTTAAGGCTCGGGGATGGGTTCCTTTGCCCCGTTTGGGTAGATTGAGATTCCCGAGAGTGTGGGATGGATCCCGGGAGTGTGGTTTTAGATTATAAACCTTTTTATGATTTATTTTATTGATGGGATTCCATATTTGGTTATGATTAGGTGACCGCTAAAGGATCAAAGGATTGATCGTTCTCAAGGGTTGTTCTTTTACTAATTCTTGCTCGAACCCAAGGTAAGAAAACTGCACCCTGTGTATATGTGACATGCATGGTTATTCTTGATGCATGTTGGATGTCTAAATGTGATTCATGTAATGCACGAGAGACATGTGATTAGGGCATGCCATGAATATTGAGTATGAGATTGTTCAGAGCTTGAGCCTCTGTGTTTATGCATGATCCTAATTGTGTTGGTAATTATTGAGTAAGCATGCTGAATGCCCTGTATTTGGATATTTGACATATGATATATATTTGGTGGCATGGTTTACTTGTATATGGTCATGACTAGTTAGGGATACTGACCTAAGAGTTAGAAACGGCATAAGCGTCCTGAACGCAGGGCCGAATGAATATTAGATCTAATCGATATTAGCGTTGAATGACTCTAAGGTATTAACGCTGGACCGACCCTAAGGTCGATGAATATTATAAGCGCTTGCCTAGTCTAAGACTAGTTACTAGAGCCAGGGCCTAAGGCCTAGGTGACCGTTTGTCACATGGCTAGGGAACGATGTTCCAGGGTTATGACTCTATGGTCATGAGGAAGGTTATGTTGGTGACTAGTCATCATGCTCCTATCCTATCTAAGCTAGTGAAAGGCTCACTTATCTATAAAGCCCCGGTGACCCTATCGTCACATGGCTATTGGGAATAAACCTACCTTAGTGACTATTACAACTGTCACTCTTCTATTTGGGGCTAGAAGCCCTGGATGATTATTATGATCATTGGTTGATGTGTTATACTCAACATTACGTGGAGTCATTTGCCTGCTTGAATAGGGCTATATCTGCTAGGCGTGTGCCTTATGATTTGATGACATGTTATTACTGTTCATGAGCATATTAAGTTTTCTTGCTGGGCTTCGGCTCACGGGTGCTATGTGGTGCAGGTAAAGGCAAAAGAAAGCTAAACCATCCTTGAGTTGGAGAGCTTAGGTGACGATGTGTACATATGCAGCTGCTCGACCACCACGGCCGAGGTTTGAAGGGGAACTAGGGTTAAACCCTGTTTTGCCGCTTAGATCGGATGGTTGTAAATATTTTCTTGTAATAGACCTTTAAATTATATTTTTGGGATCCCAATGTATATAATAAACGTTCTAATGAAACGTACATCTTAACCAAATTTTTTTTAATCCCTAAACTGCTAATCATACTTAGTTACACGATTTTGGCCAAATGACTCGATTAACGAGTTTAGCACTGTTTACAAGGCACACTGTAACGGTCCCTGGAGTTGGGGCGTTACAGGATTGATGTCCCGGAGGCTAGATATTGATTTGGGAACCTTTGATTATCATTTTATTGATGGTGTCCCATATTTGGTTATGATTAGGTGACTGCTAAAGGACTAAAAGCTAGACCGTTCTCAAGGGTCGTTCTTTTATTCATTCTAGCTCGAATCAGAGGTAAGAAAACTGCACCCCATATGTGACATGCATGATTATTCTTGAGGCATGTTGCTTGTGTAAATGTGGACATGGACTGATTATTGAATGCTTAGAAAATATTGCTCACTTGTGCATGGTACTGACTCATTAGTCAGATTTGGCAAAGGTGTCAGTATCAACTGTGAAGTTGTGACTCATTAGTCAGGTTTGGCAGTGGTACTGTGCACTTGTCACTGGTCACACAGTGCTGACTTATAAGTCAGGATGGCCTTAGCGTGTTCAACACAAGCTAATAAAGATTAGATCTAATCGATATCTGCATTGGATGACTCAAAGAGCATTAATGCCAGACCGACCTCAAGTTCGATGAATATTATAAGCGCTTATGTGACTTACCTATTAGTCACTCATATGTTAAGTTAGAGACTTACCTATCAGTCTCTCATCTGTTTAAGGCTAGTGGCTTACCTAGCAGCCACTCTTCTGTTTAAATTAGTGACTTGCTTGTCAGTCACCCAGTATGGTTTTCTAGAACCTCAAGTGATATTCACTCATCTGCTTAAGAGCTATAAGCTCTGTGTGATTATAATGATAATCCTTTGATATGGTATATATACAATACTGTGTTTTCTTACTGGGCTTTGGCTCATGGGTGCTATATGGTGCAGGTAAAGGGAAAGAAAAGCTCACCCAGCCCTGAGTGGAGAGCTTAGGTGGTGATGTGTACATATGCAGCCGCTTGACCACCACGGCCAAGGAGTTCTCAGAGGAACTAGGGGGTTTACCCTATTTTTGCCGCTTAGGTTAGCGGGTTTGTAATTTTGAAACAGTAATGACTTTTTTGAGTTGTAAATAACTTGTAAATGTTCTTGTGGGCCCATGAACAGTTTTATGTATTAAATAAAACATATCCTTTCCTTTTAGTTGTTTTTCACCTTAGCCTGTTAATAATACTTAGAACACGTTTTTAACCAAAGGTCTTGGGTAGCGGGTCAAATTTCTGGTTCACCGTTCACTGTAACGGTTCTGGGGTAACCAGGGCGTTACATTCTTTCCTTTATCCAAGGAAAGGACCTTGCTAGGTGGAGGAGGAGAATGAAGGGTCTTCACCAGGGGGGTCAGAGACAGAACCTGTTCTGAGGCAGGAGAAGGAGGCCCTGAGGTGACCTGAGGGGGTGTTTTCCCCAAGGCTGTTGGAACAATTACAGAGGGATTCTCTATACCTTTGACATTTTTGGAGATGGTGGGGGAGGCATAACACGACCTCGCTTCACGCGTCTTGATTTTGGTGGTTTGTATATCACCTGCAAAATGGAGGAAAAACACAATAAATATCTTGTATAAATACTCGTAATAATTTTTTTTATAATATAAGGAGGGATACCTAACTGGAAGGCAAAGAATCTAATGAAAAGTCTTCTGAGGATATATCGATGACTTGGGAAGGTTCTTCAGTTATTCTTAATTCTTCACCTCGAAAGGTGGGAAACAGCTCAGAGAGATCTCTCCAATCATTCGAGCCATATAGGGACCCTATACCTTCCCACACTTTGTGTATATAGTACATAGTTTGGAACCAAGACAAAAAACTATCGTACATATGCACTATAAAGTCTACCCCTGGCCAGGTCTTGAAATTGTTTTCAGGGTCTTGGAAAGAAACTAAAACATTGGGCTCCTATTTAAAAAGTGTGGGAGACCAACCCGATTGGTCGAGGATTACTTTACCTCCCTTAGTCGAGCTCATAGATGCCTTGTCCTAAGCCTTGTTCCCTGAGTCCGATTGATCTGCAGGGGAGGTGATGGCTGTTGAGGGAGAGTGAGATAACACCACCACAAAAAATAGAATCTACACAAAATTTGGATTAAAGGACTTAAAAAAGATTAAGAAAGAACATGCAAACCCAAGTAGAACAATGGTGTTCTTCAAGTTTTAATGAAGCTTCAAACCCTAGGAAAATCACCACTTTGAACAACCTTTGAGCAAATCAAACACAAACCAAGGCTTATACACGTTGAGAGACGCTTTCCTAATACTCTATTTCTAAGCCACCATTGATGCTTGAGGCCTTCTCTTGAGGAAATGAGGATTGAGATTGAACAAGCCTTCAACTCTCTAAGTCAAGCACTTTCTTTGAGAGTTCTTGGAGAAAACTAGAGATTCTTGGAGCTAGAGAGAGAGAGGGTAGAGAGATTAGAGAGAGTGATAAGTCTCCCAAATCACTATTTTTGACCCATATATACAATAGGCACCATCATTAAGTTCAACCACTAGGATTAGACTTGTAAAACATGTAATTTGGAACATTTACGTAAGTCCACGTTTTATAGTAGGCGATGCATCGCCTGCTAGGGTTTTTGGAAAACCTAGCCTTCAGGCGATGTGCTGCCTCCAAGTGGTGACGTATCGCCACCCTCTTTGACTTTGGACACTTCCAAAGGTCCATAAAATGCTCCAAATGCCACCAAAAATTTTGGGAACCCTTAGATACTTTTATGTATCACTTTGGACCCAAATTTGCATTTTATAAATGCATACAATTTGAAACTCAAATTCACATCTTCACTATGTGAATTCTACTAAGTGTTTATATCTTGCTTGTATTTTAACACTTTATCATTTGTATTTAACCAATCATAACAATCCCCCACTTGGTTAAATACAAGCCACATTCTCTAGCTTAAACAGTTTTTGTGCATAAAATAAAGTGCCTTTTGGTTTGAACTTTATCTTAGTGAAAATACCACAAAGTATTATCGAAATCATTAGTAGCTTAAATCTTGAACCAAGTATTCCATATGACAACACTGGTGACACCTCACACACCTCCACCACATCTTTTTTTTCTCACTTTCTCGCTTAGCACTATCATGGCCATGTGCTCATCTCTTCATAGACTTTTCGGGGAGAAACTCCAACTCCCATGACAGGCAGCACCACCTCTAAGTCCACATAGGTGAAGTTCTTACAACATCATTGCTATCTTTATAGATGCATGTTACACTCAACTGAACTTCATTAAAAGCCTTAGGCTTAACCCTAACTCGGTAGCAACCAACACTAACCATCTTGGATAGAACTCATCATAAATTTTAGTGTTGAAACAATTCACATATCAATGACTTGTTCTTACCCGTTGTACTCTTTCCCTTGATTTGTACAAGTTGAGACTTGGGTTTCATTTGTTGGTGAATCTATTCTTCTAGGAGTTTCAATCCCATCCATTTTGAAGTAGAACTTACTAACCTTCTCACAAGAGGTTTTGTAAATGGATCCGCTAAGTTCTCACTTGTTTTAACATATGAGATCGATATGATTCCACCTTGAATCAATTGTCTCACATATTCATGTCTAGACTAATGTGAGTTTTTATGTATGGCATACAATGCATGAACATGTTATCAATCACATTAACCACATGAAAATAATTATTTAAATAAATAAATAAACAATAAATGTTGAACCGGGTGCTTTTGGGTATTTCTAATTTTACAACCACTTTATAAAATTAAAATAAATAAAATAAAACCGCATTGATCTCCATCAGGCTTCTTTACTTTACTGTCGGTAGGATATGTGACATTGTTGGTCCAGAATAATAATAAGAAAACAATTTTTCTAATTATTTTGATTAATTAAAACAAACTTTTAAATAATCATTATTTTTATTTTTCCTTTTAATTAAAACTGAAATGAATTTAAATTAAAATCTGTTATTTTGAAAAAATAAATTTTAAATAAGATATTAAAAAAAAATTGTTAAGATAACAAAAATATCTCATTATTTAAATATCAAATTTCAAAAATAGGATATTTGAACACTTAAAAATTTTTAAAAAAATAACAGATTAATTTCAGAAAAAAATAAAAAAATAAAAAAAATTCTGGACTAGTCAGGCGGGGACATGTGGCGTCAAAATGGGGTGCCGGGGTTGGACTGTACGGATCCGTACAGACCCGTCCGTACGGTCTGTATGACGTCCCGGCAGTGGCTCGGAGGTCGGCCTTGGAGGATCGGTGGTTGAAATCTGAATCCCGGGCTCTGTTATGACTTTTGTGTGATCGGAATTACAATTTTATGGTGTCAAAAACCAAATAAAATTACATAAATCCTATGCCCTTTAATGGCTTACACAATGATCTAATCATAAATAAATCATAACCCAAAAACAGCATACAATTAACGATTCAACATTCCCACGCATTCAATCACATTAAGCCATCCATTCATTCATCAAAATAAATAAATGCATAAAATTAAACCCACACAAATTCAATACATATATATGTGAAGGTGGCTCTGGTACCATTTGTTGGTTTTTATTGATCAAATCAGAGATTATACGCAGCGGAACAACAATCAAATTGTCAGTTTAATCCCAAAAAGATTTCTAGATCTACTTCTTCACATACATATATATGTTGAATCAATGACAAGAATAGAAAAATTACCTTAGGTCCTTCCTTGCTGCTATCTTTTTGTATGGCTAAATCCATGAGATCTAACACCAAGATCTTCTAAAATGTTCTCAGCACACAACGAACGAGTGTGGGCTTGCTATACAAACAATAGGCAAAAAACTATTTATCAGATGTTCTCAACACATGAGATCTGATAAAGTTTGGACCTAGGTTTTGTGAAGAACAATGACTTTTGTTTATGTCACTGTTCTCTTTCTCTGAGAGAGATTTCTAGATATTTTTCTATCCCTGAAAAGTTACGTTCTATAAAATTAATATCCTTTATTTAATATATCCAATATATTAAAATATTTGTTATTTTAAACAAATTCAAAATAACTGATCAGTTATCAGATTTTTGTTTAAATAATAATATTTTAATCATATTAAAACATCTCATTATTTATTTAATATTTAAATAACTAAAATTGTGGAATCAAGAGACTGAACACACTCTCTTATGCGTGTAGCACAGTGATTGTGCACTGTGCTACACGTGTACCACATGCCTGTGATGACATGTGATTTTTCCCAATTTTTATTATTATTTAAATACCAAAAATCCCAAAAATAAATTAATTCAAAATTAATTATATTTTTGTTAAATCAAATAATTAATTAATTCTTAATTAATTAATTACACATAATTAAGCAATAATTATGTTTGATACATAGAAAAATATTTTACTTATCACATAAGTCATTTTTGCCCATTTTTGTGTTTACCTTTGTTAGTGATTGTTTGAGCCATTTCGGGGACCATGGACCTATAACATTAAGCTCCAATAAATAAACTAAATAATTAAACTCTTTAATTATAATAGTTAATTTATTAATTCTGATATTACTCCACTATAAATTCAGAATTGCACTCTTTATGTTATAGATATACTTTTACAGAAATCTTATCTTAAGTCGTCCATTGATATAACCATCTTACAATAGTTCAACCCTCTAATTAATTAGTTCATAAATTAGAATGGAAAAATTATCATTTTACCTTTCTAATTTACTTCTTATTCCTTAAGTACCATTAATTCACCAGTGAATAATTAATCTATAATCTAATTATATATTTGAGCTCAAAATCATTCAGTTCCAGAATTAACCCTTAAGGGAACTAATATACGATCTGTTAGAAAAGATTAGATTCCGTATTGTTGATACATGTTCCCAGCCATCCATGATATTAAATCTCCAAAACAAAAGTCATTAGCCTCATTCTTTGAAGAGACCTTAACGAATGAATCAAAAGATTTAATAAACATGAACAGGAGTTCATGAACACTCAGGATTTAGGTTGATCTATAAATGATCATCTGTTATGATGTGAATTACAAGTCTTTATTGTTAAATGGTTTTTGGATAAAGACTTTAATTCATATCGGTCCATGTCATATATAATCATATTATATAAAACACCTTTACCGATATGTCTTTCCACATCAATAATCCGAATCTAGATTATTTGTATCATTATGATACTCAGTAAACCGTACTTACAACTCCAATTAAAGAATTCCATAACTTTAATTTGTTGTTGTTGACTATTTTTATTCATTCATGTGATCTTAATTCTCTCGTACTAATACAAGATCACATCCTCAATAATGAATATGGAATTTTTTCTGATATTTACAAAATTATTCAAAACAATAATTTAACAATCTAAATATAACAATAATAATAAATCATTGCATTTATTTATTCACAGAAAAACAAATGTCTTTACATGCTTTTAGGACACACTCCTAACAACCTTTGGCTACTAGCCTAGCCTTGAAGGTTTGTATGGTGCCATCGGTATGGTATTTCTTTCTAAATACCCATTTGCACCCAATTGGTTTGGAACCCTTTGGAAGGTTAACCAATTCTCAAGTGTGGTTTGACATAGTTGAATCCATTTCATCATTAATTGCCTCCTTCCAAAAAGTGGAATCCCTAAAGGACATTGCTTCCTTGAAATTTTTGAGATAATCTTCTATTTGAAGTACTATTGGATGTTTCCAAGTAACTTCCTCATTATCACCTTCAACAAGGTATGGTGTCTCTATTGGAGAACACTTCTCATTTTGTAATGCCCCAAAATCCATAATGAGGTTTAATGGTTGGATTAATAGGCCGGGAGGGCCATAATTGATTTTGTTTACCGAGTTTTTCGGAAACGGATACGAACGGAATAATAAAAAGACAAGAGCTATAGAAATGCAGAAATGTAAATAAACAAACAGTGTTTTTACGTGGTTCAGGCGTTAACGAGCCCTAGTCCACGATTCGATGTTATTATACTTGTAGAGAATAACAGTCAAACAGCTGGTGTATAAGGAACTCACAACCTCACAGTGTTTCTCTCGGGTTCTCTTGGAGAAGATGAAGCTAGAGAGATTTTAGTAGAGTTCTTGCTATGTGATTTGTTGGCCGTCCTCTCTATTGTAAAATGAGGGGGTCTTTATAGCTAGGGCTTTGGATTAGGGTTTTTCTCTACTCACATGAGTCTTAATTACACCAGCCATAAATAGGGGATACAATTACCGTAGTCACCTGGCTACCAGGCTCTATGTGGGTATATTTACGTGAAGGTATGGGGAATGCACAAAGGCAGCCGTCTTTTCCAAGTTGTCAGCGGAACAGTCGGCGAAATAGTACTTTTAGGCGTGCTGGGATGTGTGCGGCTTTGACCTGTCGGGCGTGTCAGGCGAGATTCTGTGTCAGGCGGATATCATTCCAACTATGCCTCCTCCATGACTCGACCCCCTGGTCTTGTTCCATGCGAGGCACGGAACTGTTTCCGCGAAGACCACTTGAAGAGCTTCTCCTGGAAGGAGCTTCCCCGTAGGATACCCCTTCGGGAGCGGACACTAAATGGGAGAGGCGAAGCCTTTCTGTCCATCCGCGAGCTCTGGTCACCTACCGTGAAAGACATTGATAATTCTGCTTCCCCGAGGATATCCATCTAAACGCTATCTGAAAATCTGGATAACATTTACCCCCCAAGGTCACGGAGCTTTGAGAGATCCGGGAGCTTGTACAGTCCTCCGGGTATTCCGGTTTCTTAGATTAGGCGAGGGGCCACCTCCTGTGTTCCTGGAAGGGTTCCTTTTTCCCGCCTGATTGTTAGTATGAAAAAGAAAGGAAATTTCTTCTGTTTGAACTCAAGTACTCAAGTGCGGCAAGGGCCACGCGTCATGCCGGGAATGGCTCTGCGACCTAGACGTGTGCGTGAGGCGACTGGTTGAGTATGCGTGCGTCAGGCATCTGAGTAATGATTTGACGGTTTTTTAATGGTACACCGGGCCCGAGGTGGTATAATGATGGGAAATAAATACTTTATTCCCATCCGAGGAGTCATAAATAGGATCGTCGCTTCATCTCCAGCCGTTGGATCTGATGCACACGGAATGGGAAGATCGGGACCGTCCATTTGAGGAATTCGAAATGACTTCTTTCCTGCTATAAAAACGAGGGAACGGACCTTTCTTCCTCTTTACGCTTTCAAATTCTCTATCTTTAGGATTTTCAGATTCCCAAACCTTCGAACTTTCAGGCTTCCAAGCTTCCATTCCTTCGAACTTGCCACTCCTTTTGGTAAGGAATCTAGAAACTTTTCTTTTGATTTGGCAGTGGGTTTATTCGCCGAAGTTCAGGGTTTGAATCGCCGTTCGTCTTTGCAGCTTTTACTTCTCGCGATCGTGCTGTGCAGTGATCCGGTTACTCCTTCAGTCTTCAACTACCCGAATACCAGTAAGTATTTCTACTTTGCTCTTTCCTCCCAAACCTTAGGTTGTTGGTATTTGTTAGAGTTAAGTTTTCTGCCAGTATCGTCTATGTGTATGCGTGAATAGGGCTTTGATAGGCATGCAATTGATGTGAGTCGATAAGTAATCTCGTTGCATGCTTTGACGATTTGCGTTTGGAAAGTCGTTCCTTGTCTTGCTTGCGCTGTTCTGGTTTGCTGTTTTAGGGCATAAGCATGAACGCCTTTAGGGTGTTTTTCTCTGGAAAAACACTTCTCTCGGCGGGCTTAGGCTCGGAGTATGAGTTTGGTTCCTTGCTGCCCTTCGGGTGGCATGGTGCCAACCCTTCGGCAAACTCGGTGGGAGCCTCTCCAAGCAGTTTTCGGGGAGGGTCTCCCCGACGCCTTTGATACCACTAGGGTATGACAAGGGTGCTGACTGCTTAGAGTGTTTTCTTCTTTGTTTCTTTTGTTCAGTGACGAACATCTCAAAGGAACAACTCATCGCTGTGGTAGAGGCTGATTCTGCCCAGGAGAAGGGTTCTCCTGTCGCCGGCGCAAAGGGGAAAGGAAAGACAAAAGTGGTCGCGGCTAGCCCACCGTCTACCAATAGTTCAATCTGGGAGATGTACCAGAAGCCGAACCTGTTCACGAACTACGGCATGCTGGAGCTGTACTCCTCGGAGGCAGGTCTGAAGAACATCCCAGGCCTGATGTGGCACCGTCTGTCGGTGCTGGGCGAGTCGGCTAGTCAGAGCCACGAGGGTTTTGGTGCCTGGAGCTGGGCACACATAGTGTGTGGGGCGCACTTGCCCCTAAGAAGTTACTTTGCCAATTTCTGTGTGAAGGCGGGGATTGCCCCCTTCCAGTTGATTCCCCCCAACTACAAGCTCCTAGCGGGGTGGTTCATCTTTTGCAAGTCCCGGAACCTGGAGGCTCCTACCCCGGAGGAGGTGCTGTACTTCTACGGGTTGAAGTCTCAGCCCATGAGAGGTCATCCAGACAAGGTGGGATTTTACAGGCTGGAGAGGCACCCGGACGTGATGTGTCCCACCTGTCATACCGCGAGGGTTCCAGACCTCCGGGAGTACTGGTTCCTGACGACTGGCTTCCCACTGAAGAGGGTGCCAGCCCTATCTTTGGACTTCAAAGTCCCTGGTAAGTGCTCCTTCCTCTCCTTTTCAACTTTGTTTCTTTACGTTTGATTCGCCTTTCGGGAGGATCTCAAATTCTTGTATTTGGATTTTGCAGAAGTCGTTCCGCGTACACCTCGCTGTGCGGAGATGATAAGGAGGTCAAAGTTCTACGAAGGGCGCTCAGAGGAAGAGTTGAAAGTGGAGGGACTTGTGACCTCCGAATCTTTGACGGAGTATGGGCTACTCGCTTCTTTCCAAAACATCGAGCCAGTGAGTGGCAGGGGGCAAAGTCAGGTGTCAGCTGACATCCCGGAGCAGATTGCCCTGGAGTTGTCCAAGGTGATTAGCCAAGCATCCCGGGACGAGAGTACTTTATCCCCTAGTTGGGCGGAGAGGTTCCCCGACCCCCAGCCGGAGGAAGAGGAGATCGAGGCTCGCCACGCCGCAGCTTACCCCAACGAAGGGACTCCGGGGGCTGGTACCTCCGGGAGAGGTAAGACTAGTTTTCGATTGATCCACACCCCCAGCCTGTCTGAGGTTTCCCGGACCTCTCAGATGGGGTTCGATCCCCGCTTCCTTAGGCTAGATCCGCGTAGGATACCCTTTGACAGATATTACGATAGGGTAGATGAGCTCCTCGGGTGTCTGAGTGACGGTAGTCTGCCAGAAGGTGTCATCATGGTTGACCCTTCTTCCCTCAGCATGTCATTCCCGGACTTCAAGGAGTACGGGAGCTTCCTGGAGCAGGAAGCGGTGTTTTGTTTTGCTCGGGGAAGGCCATCCACGTTTCTCGTGCATGGTCGTCCCTTTCAAACTTTTCTTTTTCTTGTTTCTTGTTCCCTGCTGGCGGACTTGCTTGTGCTTTTATGTTGCTGATTGTCTTGTCTTCTGCTTATCTTCTTTCACATTGCTTGCTGGTTCGTTAACCTTGCTTCGTACGTTTCTTGCAGAATTTCCCGAAGCCAAGATGTTGGGGAGAGTTACCTTACTCATCAAGAAAGCCGCCACCAGCCAAGATCCGTCCAAGGGGAAAGGACGAAAAGCCGGAGCCGGTAGGGGAGGTAAAGCTGCCACATCCAAGAAGACAGGTGGCGAGGCGCATGTGTCTTCGGTGGTGGAGAGATCTCCTGCCAAGGGGCCTTCCGAGTCCATGGCGAATTCGAGTAGTAGCAGCGACGGGGAAGGGCTTGTGTTCCCCGTGAAGACGACTGGGGTGAGCAAGCGTCCCGGAGGGGATGCTGAGGGCGCCGAGAAGAAACGCCTTAGACACTCTTCTCCCGGTCGAAGGCAACAACAACAGCAACGACATCAACCACAACTACAACAACAGCAGCAACAAGAACAACAGAGACAATCACCAACGTCACAGCGGCAGCAACAACAACATCCAAACCAACAGCAACAACAAAGGCAATTACTTCCGCTGCCGCAGCAGCAAAAGCAACAACAACAACAAAGGGAGTCACCTCCGCCACCGCAGCAGCAAAAACAACAGCAACACCAGCAACAACAACAGACCGGGGCCTTAATACCTCGTCTGCCTCCTCCTCCAACCCAAAGGGTGTCCACCCTTTCGGGGTCTCCTTCTTCTCAGCAAACAAACCTTCCTCTGCCTGGCCTGAAGTTCCACTTCCCGCAGAAACCAACCCGTTTCCCCGCTGCCCTCCTGGAGGGTGTAAGACGGGCCGATAATTTTTTGAAGAAGCGGTTGGAGGCTGAGAAGGCTGTTACTCAGGGAAGGGCAGACAACTTGTCTGCCGTGAAGAGAGCTGAGTTGGCCGAGGGGGTGAGGTCTCTTCACCCGGCTGGAGCGGTTTTGGATGGCCCAGCCTTGGAGAAGAGGCTGGTGCCTAGGCTCGGACGTGCATTGGCGCCGTTCGGGGCGGAGATGATGGAGGACATGGCCCTGAGCTTGTGCGAGCTCAATTATGAGAAATGGGCCATCAGTAGCAGTAAGGATCCGCTGTTGCTGACACATGCCGTGAAGCAACAATTGTCCGGGGTAAGCCGTCGGTTAAGCTTTGGGATCATCTGTCTTAGCACATTTGGTTCTGCTTAACTCATTCTGTTGTCTTTCCATGCAGGCCTCTCTGATCGCGGAACGCTCGTTCCGGGAGGTGGGTGCAGTTCTGGTTCAGCTGGAGGAGAGCCAGGTGGCTCGCCAGGCCTTGGAGGCGGAGAAGCAGAAACTGACCCAACAGGTCGAGAGCACAAGGGGGGAGGCTTCGGAGAAGATTGACCAGGCGCGGCGCGCGGCTGAGGAAGAGGCGGAGAAGAAATATCTTGCCAAATACCGGGAGTACCGGGCCAACGCAGAGACTGAGTTCAAACAGCGGTCGGATGACTTGAAGGCCGAAAACTCCAAGCTCCGGGAAGAGCTATCCCAAACCAGGGTGGAGAAGGATACCTTGGAAGCCCGCTTGCAATCGAAAAATGATCTCCTCCTTAAGCGGCAAGAGGAATATGCCACTCTTCAGAACAAGCTGCACGAGGAGGAGCAATTTCATAAGAGGAGTAGGGATCTCGTGTCTATGCTGGAGTTGGGGCTCGCCGAGAAGGATAAAGAGATCGGAGCCTTGCAATTCACCGCCAGGGGGCATGTGACCGAGAAGCAATCCGTGCTGAACCAGAATAAGATGCAGCGCAAGGAGATTGATTCTCTTAAGGGAGAGCAGGATGCATCCAAGACCGAGGTGGAAAGGCTGAAAGATCAATTAGCTATCGCGGAGGCAAAGCTGGCAACTTCCGAGGCGGAGCGTTTGAAGGAGAAGGAGGATGCCTAGGTGGTACTGAACAGGACGATTAATATATCGCACGTCGTCCTCATGCATCAACTCTGGAAAATGAACCCGGAGGTACTAGGCTATCTGGGAGAGGATGCCGACGCCATGAGGGAGAAGCTACAGGTGTGGGATCAAGGCCCGGAGGTGTACGTCCAAACTTACAACATTGACGAACCTGCCAGAGCCCCTGAGGCAGGCGATCCCGGAGAGGCGGGGACCTCTGAACCTGCCCGTGATGACGTTCCGCCTTCCAACGAGCTGACTCCGCCAGCCCCAGTTGAAACCGCCGACCTCGAGGCCTTGGATGCGGACACTGCTGCCACCCCCAATGCTTGAAGGGGCCTTATCTTTAATTATTTTTCATTTGAGTTTTTCTTTGGGGCGAAGCTCCTTGTACTCTTTTCTCATTGCAGACATATTTTCCATAATTATAGCATTCTCCTTTCTTTTCTGCCGAGTTCTTTATTTATCTTTGCGTTTAGGGTAGAATTTTATACGGTAGAAACTGCTGTAGGGGCGCATGAGGTTTTGGTTCCAACGGCCAGAACCTATGCACTTCCAACTTGAAGCTCTAACGGCTGATGTCTTTTCCCACATAGTTTCTAGGTTACGAAGGTTTCCTGGTTCCAATGGCCAGACTCCTTTCACCGTATTTTAGCTTTCCTAAGGCAAATAGCCAATCCCGGGACTTGTAGTCATACTGTTCGCTGGGATTGCTAAGGTGAGCCGTTCCATGGCTCGGAACGGGAGTTCTTTTGGTGAGCGTCGCTAGACTTAAGGTTAGATCTTTGCGAAGCAAAACTAACTGTCGTTGCGAACCTCATGGTGGCTGACTTCAGGGACCTGGCATGGAGCCCTGCGAGGCAAGGCTCGTTGCTGTCGGGGAAATTGCCACGCCCACCAGGTGTGATCCCGGAGCAGGGGCTTTGCGAAGCAAGGCCTGCTGTGAGTGGGGGATCAACCATGTCTGCTCCTGGAGCTGAAACTTGCAGTGGTCGAGGAGCTCGCCATGCATTATTTTGTGAGATCCGGAGCTGAAGCCTGCGAAGCAAGGCTTACAACGGTCGCGGATCTTGCCATCTTTCGCCTTGCGGGACCCGGAGCTGGAGCTTGCGAAGCAAAGCTCTACAGCGGTCGCGGAGTATTCTGCAAAGGACTTGTCAGGGAGTTGGGGGTGTTTCGGCGTAGCTTTCTGAATGTGCCCCAACCCCCAGTCCTGTTCATCGCTGGGCTACAGGAGATAATTTTCATGATGCATAATGGCAGGCATTTCAATGGCAATTTTCACAAAAACACATAATGCGCACATGACACGTAATGCAAGTATGTTTATGGCAAAAACACATAATGCGCACATGACTTGTAATGCAAGTATGTTTATGGCACTAACAAATTAACCTAAGCTTAACAATTTAAAAAATGCTAGCATACGAGTGGTGTTCTGCGTATATTTTGTTCAAGGGGCATATGGCTATGCCTTAGCCATGTGTACCCCCCCCCCCCCAAGTGAGCGTGGGGTCCGGACGTCTCCGGACCGCGTGGTCACTTGTTGAAACGCAGCCTTGAACACAGGGACAAAAAATGCAGTAAAAGCGGAGTGAACCTCTCCGTGTTTCATTAAATTAGCCTGAGGCATGTGTTTTACAGCAGGGAGGATTATCTCCACATTTTACGCTTTTGCTACGTCCACCAAGGACTTTCGACTAGATAGTCCGGGGCCTACTGATAGTAACGGCGGAGGTGCTCCGCGTTCCAGGCGCGCGGGACTTTAGATCCGTCGAGTCTCTTTAAGTGATACGTCCCATGGCCCACTTTTTCTTGTACTTCATAGGGGCCTTCCCAGTTGGGTCCGAGGACTCCCACTCCCGGATCCTGCGTAGCAGGAAATACTCTCCGGAGGACAAGATCCCCAACTTCGAATGTACGGCTCTTGACTCTTGTGTTAAAGTGTCGGGCTATCTTGACTTGGTACATTTTTAGTTGGACCTGGGACTGCTCCCGGAGCTCTTCGATCATGTCCAGGGACTCCTGGAGAAGGGCGTGGTTCCGGGTAGGGTCGTAGGTGTCCTGCCTGTGAGAGGGGATCATAGTTTCTACTGGGATGACGACCTCGCAACCGAAGGTCATGGAATAAGGTGTGTGCCCCGTCGAAGTTCTCTCTGTTGTGCGATAGGCCCAAAGTACTCGCGGAAGTTCTTCCGGCCAATGAGCCTTGCAGGGTTGGAGTTTTTTCTTCAACGTGGTCTTTAAGATTTTGTTTACTGCCTCCACTTGCCCATTAGCCTGGGGTCTGGCGACTGCGGAAAAGCTTTTGATAATTCCATGTGAAGCACAGAAGTTCGTGAAATGTTCACTATCAAATTGCTTCCCGTTGTCGGACACAATTTTTCGTGGAAGCCCAAAACGACACACTATATTCCTGATGACAAAGTCCAGTGCCTTCTTAGACATGACCGTGTTCATAGGTTCAGCTTCAACCCATTTGGTGAAGTAGTCTACCACGACTATGGCATACTTCACTCCGCCCCTTCCAGTTGGAAGGGAACCTACTAGGTCAATGCCCCAGACGGCGAACGGCCAGGGGCTGGTCATTAAGGTAATTTCTGTAGAAGGCACTCGCGGAACCTTGGCGTACCTCTGGCATTGCTCACATTTTCTGACATAATCCACACAATCCTTCTTCATGGTGGGCCAGAAGTATCCTTGTCGAAGGATCTTTTTGGAGAGGCTCAGCCCGGAGGTATGGTCGCCACAACAGCCTCCGTGAACCTCATGGATGATGGCGCTGACTTCGGTTCCGGCAACACACCTAAGGAAGGGTATGGACAACCCCCTGCGGTAAAGCTTTTCATCCATAACCACGTATCGGGGAGCTTGATACTGGAGCTTTCTTGCGTCTGCTTTATCAGTGGGGAGCTCTCCGGTGGTGAGAAATCTGAGGATGGGTCCCATCCAGGAATGGGAATGGTCGATGATGGCATTTACCCTCTGTGTCTCGGTACTAGGAGCTTCTAAGTGCCCGATGGGCACTAGGCCATATTGTTCAATCTCCGGGTCTGTTGCAAGCTTGGCCAGCGTGTCCGCGAGTGAGTTCTGGTCCCGGGGGACCTGGCGGATGTGGTAGCCTTTGAAATGCTGCAGGAGGCCGCGGGAGAGAGACACGTAGGCAGCCATTTTTTCGCCTTTCGTCTGGTATTCCCCGGATATTTGGTTTACCACAAGTAGGGAGTCGCTGTATACCTCGATTTTTTGGGCTCCGTCTTCTCTGGCCAGTTGCAATCCGGCCAACATGGCTTCGTGTTCTGCCTCGTTGTTGGACGCTGGGAATGCGAAACGGATGGCGCTCTGGAGCTGATGTCCTTGGGGAGATACTAGGATGACCCCTGCTCCAGCTCCTTTTTCATTTGAGGCTCCGTCTACATAGACCTTCCATGTGGGAAGTTCCGGGACAGGATCTTCCGGGAGGTCATTCATTCCTGAGCATTCCACAATAAAGTCCGCGAGAGCTTGTCCTTTTATGGAAACACGTGGCTGGTAGTGGATGTCAAATTGGCTCAGTTCCATGGCCCATTTAAGCAATCTGCCAGAAGACTCGGGCATCTGCAAGACTTGTCGGAGAGGGTGGTTGGTGAGTACTTTGATGGTGTGCGCTTGGAAATAGGGCCTTAGCTTCCGCGAAGCAATTAGCAAGCAGAGGGAGAGTTTCTCGATCATCGAATATCTGGACTCGGCGTCCAGTAACCTCTTGCTTACGTAATACACAGGGAGCTGGATACGGCCATCTTCCCGGACGAGAGCGGCACTCACTGCGTGCTCTATCACAGCTAAGTATAAGAACAACGCCTCTCCTTCGACAGGTTTGGACATAATGGGAGCTCGGGTTAAATGTTCCTTGAGGTGTTGGAAGGTTGCTTCGCATTCGGGGGTCCACTCGAACCTCTTGTTTCCTCGCAACACATTGAAGAAGGGGACACATTTGTCAGTGGCCTTAGATACGAAGCGGCTGAGCGCAGCTATCCTTCCGGTAACGCTTTGGACATCCTTATGCTTCCGGGGGGAAGGCATATCTATGAACGCCTTAATTTTCTCAGGGTTGGCTTCCACTCCGCGGGAGCTGACAATGAAACCGAGGAACTTCCCAGACGAGACCCCGAAAGTACATTTCTTCGGATTCAGTTTCATTCCATACTTTCGGATCACGGCGAAAGCTTCCTCAAGGTCGTCACTGTGGTCCCTGGAGGTCTTGGACTTTACCAACATGTCGTCCACGTACACCTCCATGTTCCTCCCCAGTTGGTCCTTGAACATCCTGTTTACTAGACGCTGGTACGTCGCCCCAGCATTCTTCAAACCGAAAGGCATGACCACGTAACAGTAGACACCCTTGTCCATGAGGAAGCTGGTGTGTTCCTGGTCCGCGACATGCATCTTGATCTGGTTGTATCCGGAGTACGCATCCATGAAGGATAAGAGTTCATACCCGGAAGTAGCGTCTACCATCTGATCGATTCGCGGAAGAGGGAAACAATCTTTCGGGCAGGTTTGTTTAGGTCCGTGAAGTCAATGCACATTCTCCAGGACCCATCGGGTTTCGGGACCAGAACTGGGTTGGCCAAGCACACGGGATAGTGTGACTCCTGGAGAAAACCTATGGACATCAGCTTGTCCACTTCAGCTTTGACAGCTTCGGCCCTCACTGGGTCTAACGGCCTCCTCTTTTGGCGAACTGGAGTTGCAGATGGGTCTATGTTGAGTGCGTGGCACGCAACATTAGGATTAATCCCCGTCATATCAGCGTGGCACCATGCCAGGATATCCTGATTATTCTTCACAGTGGCCACGATCTTATCTCGAATGGCTGACGACAGGTTTTTCCCCACCTGAATGACTTTGGTGGGATCTCCCGGGTTGAGGATCACCTCTTCGACTTCCTCCATCGGCTCTATCGCTTTCTCGATTCCCACTCTTGGGTCGAGTTCGTCAAAGTATGCCTCTTGAGCACCCCCAGTTTCTGGTAATTCTTCCGCCAAAGGAATGGCAGCAACCGTCTCCTGGACCGTGTAGACGGATCGGACGGAGACGTTATAACAGCTTCGTGCACTTCGTTGGTCTCCTCGGAGGGTGCCGATACTTCCATCGTCGCATGGAAACTTCAAGCATAAGTGGCGTATCGAGGTTATGGCCCCACAATCTATTAGGACCGGTCGGCCTAGGATGGCATTATACGCCGTGGGGCAGTCGACCACCACGAATGTGCTGTGCTTGAAGGCACAAGCGTCGCTTTCTCCTCTGAGGGTGACTGGAAGTTGAATTTTGCCTAATGGCATGAGTGCATCCCCATTGAACCCTTGAAGCTGGATGGGGCATGGGGTCAGGTCTGTCTCGGTTAATCCGATCGCGTGGAAGGCCGCTTTGAAGAGGATGTTTACGGAGCTTCCGTTATCGACCAAGATCCGTGAGACTTTCTTATTGGCAATCTGGGCTTCCACCACAAGGGGATCGTTGTGGGGGAAGTGCACATGTCGGGCGTCGTCCTCCGTGAAGGTGATGGGAAGGTCCATCATTCGGGGACGTTGAGCAGGTGATTGAACCAAGGCGCACATCCCCCCGGTGTGTTCTAACTCCCTCAAGTACCTTTTCTGGGAGTTACGGGTGCTTCCGGCAAGGTGCGGTCCTCCGGAAATGGTGGCTACGTGTCCGTCAACGGGTGGCGGAGCAAGGCCGGGCGGATATGGGTTGCCAGGTCCAGGAGCCAACAAGGCAATGGGTGCCGGAGCGGTTGGAGCAGGAAGCGCTGGGAACTGAGACCCGGGAGTTTGGGGGTGACCGGCTCCAGGAGCGCTAGCGGTCCCCCTTTGTCCCGGAGAATATGCAGCTCCATGAACTACTCCCTGTCCGGGATAGATTATGGGTATCCTTACCCACTAACCGAGGTGTCCCTCTCTTGCCAGGGACTCGATCTCATCCTTCAGCTGAAGGCACTCGTTCGTGGTGTGCCCCACGTCTCCGTGGAACTCGCACCTCTTATTGGAGTCTCGCGGACGCCTTCCTCCGTGAGACACTTTCGGGGGCTTCCTGTAGTTGACCATATTACAGGTCGCCCGATAGACATTCTCTCGCGAGTCTATCAAACTGTTATACTCCGTGAACTTGGGCTCATAGTCCTTCCGGAGTTTCTTTGAATGGTCTCCCCGGTTGGAGTTTCTTCCGCTTCGTTTACTCCGCGATTGGCTCAAATTTCGTTCTGGGCCTTCCGCTTGCGGCTGCGGCAGGCCAGGAGCGATACTACATCCGGTTTGTACAGCTCCGTACCCAGAGAAATGGGTTTGACTCGGCGTCTGAGCAGACGCGGAAGGCCCATACACACTTGGAGTGAATTGGGCTCCTGGAAGCGTGAGGGCTGGTGCGGGAGCTTGCGAAGCAAAGCTCGGCGCAGTCACGGAAGGCGTCGGAGCTGGGGGAACTCCAAAGGCCTGCTGGTAGGCATCCTCAAGGTTGATGATTCCCTGAGCTTTTGACATGAATTCGGACAGCATTTCTGCCCGTCTCCTTTGCATTTCCCCCCATAGCAGGGAGCCGACAATAAGGCCCGATTGAAGGGCGATCAGCTTCATGTCATCGCTGACCTTGGTCTTTGCAGCAGCTTCCATCATTCTTTGAATGAAAGCTTTGAGGTTCTCATTGGGTAGCTGCTTGATGTTGGTTAAGGAACCAACTTCCATGTCGTGGTCTCGGACAGCAATGAACTGCCTTCTGAACGCGGACTGTAGCTCCTTCCAACTGTGGATGGATCCGGGAGCTAATCTTTTCCACCAGTCCTCCGCGGACTTGGTAAGGGTGAGTGAGAAGCACATGCATTTGGCATCTTCACTGATGCGCGCCACTTGCATCATTTTGTTGTATTTAGCTAGATGGGTGCGCGGGTCTGTCCTCCCGTCATATAATTCTTTGTGGGGCATTTTGAAGTTATCCGGGAGGGACGTTTCCGCGATCCTCCGAATACATGGTTCCGGGTCCTCCTCCTCGGAGTCTGACAGGGCCCCGCTTTGCTTCCGGACCAGCTTGGTCAAGGCAGTGATCTGTTCCTCGAGCCTTTTTGTATCACTCTCCGGGAGGTCACGTCCCCGGACCTTGTCATTAAGATGATTTCGCAGGTCATCTCCGCGAGGCCGGGCCTTTTCTCCTTTGGCCTTTTCATACTTGGCCTCCAACCTTCTTCTTATATCCACCGTGGACCAGCTATCTTCAAAGTGCGTTTCCGCAGCCCGACCGTCCTGGTTGACGGAATCACTGGGGCGGTTGTTCCTTCCCCTAGGCCTGGGTGCCTTAGCACCGGGCCCTTTAGGCACAGAGTGCCCCCTTGGGGCTGAAGGACGTCTGGGCTTAGAAGCGCCAGAGACCTTCTGCGCGCGGGGGGGGCAGTCGGCCTGGTGATCCACGCCTTTAGGAGGTGCAGGGGCGTTAGTGCGTGCAGGCTCCCCAACCTTTTCTTTGCCCTTGTTAAGGGCGGTTTTGGATGGTCCAGCGGCGGCTGGATCCGGCATTGTGGCATCAGCACCACCTGGAACAAAGGCGTCCTCGTCCGAGTCGCCTAGGTCTCCGAACTCGCTCTGGAGGCGCTCCATCATGCGCTGCATTTTTTCGGAGACGCGCTCCTGCTCAGCAAGCTTGGCCTTAGTGACCACCAGTTCTTCGGCTACTTGGACCAGTTCTGGATCCTTCTCTTAGTAGTAGCCGTCTTTGTAGTAACCGTCTCGGACATAGTCTTCCTCGCTTTCTAGGTATATCGTATCTTCAGTGCTGACCCGATCCTGGCGGGATGTCGGGTCTTCACCGTGGTGGTCCAAGGGTTCGTTTTGTACCACATCTTCCATCATAGTATCAGGGTCGACCCTAGCACTTTTGTCAACCGCAGATTTTCTCGTAGTCACCATCTTTTCAATACACAGAAAAAGAGCTGACTAACAACTTCCTACAGCTCTCAATGAAAGCACCAAAATGTTTACCGAGTTTTTCGAAAACGGATACGAACGGAATAATAAAAAGACAAGAGCTATAGAAATGCAGAAATGTAAATAAACAAACAGTGTTTTTACGTGGTTCAGGCGTTAACGAGCCCTAGTCCACGAGTCGATGTTATTATACTTGTAGAGAATAACAGTCAAACAGCTGGTGTATAAGGAACTCACAACCTCACAGTGTTTCTCTCGGGTTCTCTTGGAGAAGATGAAGCTAGAGAGATTTTAGTAGAGTTCTTGCTATGTGATTTGTTGGCTGTCCTCTCTATTGTAAAATGAGGGGGTCTTTATAGCTAGGGCTTTGGATTAGGGTTTTTCTCTACTCACATGAGTCTTAATTACACCAGCCATAAATAGGGGATACAATTACCGTAGTCACCTGGCTACCAGGCTCTATGTGGGTATATTTACGTGAAAGTATGGGGAATGCACAAAGGCAGCCGTCTTTTCCAAGTTGTCAGCGGAACAGTAGGCGAAATAGTACTTTTAGGCGTGCTGGGATGTGTGCGGCTTTGACCTGTCGGGCGTGTCAGGCGGGATTCTGTGTCAGGCGGATATCATTCCAACTATGCCTCCTCCATGACTCGACCCCCTGGTCTTGTTCCATGCGAGGCACGGAACTGTTTCCGCAAAGACCACTTGAAGAGCTTCTCCTGGAAGGAGCTTCCCCGAAGGATACCCCTTCGGGAGCGGACACTAAATGGGAGAGGCGAAGCCTTTCTGTCCATCCGCGAGCTCTGGTCACCTACCGTGAAAGACATTGATAATTCTGCTTCCCCGAGGATATCCATCTAAACGCTATCCGGAAATCTGGATAACAGATTTATTATGCCATTAAATTATTATATGCATGTTTATGTGAATTATATTAATATATGATGATAAACGCATGCATGTGGGTCCACATTTCATCATAAGGGCATTTTGGTAATTTGGCCCATTGAGGGCATTTTTGTGTATTTTCATGCATGTTGGTGAATTGATGTGGCCACGTTATAATGTGGATTTGTTCGAGCTATTCGACATGAGATGATCTTTGAATTCAAGTTATCGGTTTGGTCATAACGGGGTTGATTTCGGGGGTCGAGGTGAGTCTCGGGGTAATTTGGTGATTAGATCATTACCGGGAATTAAAGGGTAATGAGATATGGTTTAATTGGTATTTGAGAATAATGGGATTTGGAGAGCGTTAATTATGATTAACGAGATAGGCGTAAAATGACGAATTTGCCCTTGGGGGCTGTTAAGAGGTGAGTTAGGCATGGGGGGTAGTTTGGTCATTTGACCTAGGTTATATATCAAGTGGATGGCTGTAGAAAATAGAATCAAAACAGAGCCTTATTCTACCTCCCTCACGATCATCATTTCCCTTCTCTTTTCCTTTGAATTTTGAAGCAAGTTTGGGGATTCAAACTTGGAGATTGAAGCTTAAAGTCTTAGGCTAGTGTTCAACCATTGAAGGGAAAGCAAACCTAAGTTTAAGGTAAGGTTTTAGTTCAATTTTATGGTTCCTTGCTCTGTTTTTGTGTTAGTTTTGATCATAGGAATGGGAATTTGATGAAGTTTTGAATGGTTTAAGGCTTAGGTTTTGTTGGATATATGGTGGTTAAGTTGTGGTAATAGTTGGGAGCCTTGCTTTGTGATATTGGGAGTGTTTTAATAGGATTTTGAAATGAGTTTGAAGGGGAAAAACAAGGGTTTTTGGCTGAGTTTCAGGTGGGGTCGCGGCTCTGTTCTAGAGCGTCGCGACCCAAGCTTGTTGAAGATGAAGGGTGCCTCTGATGGGCCATTGGGCCGCGGCGCATGTTGGGGGTTGGAGTGTGGACGCTTCTATTTAGGGAGGCGGGCCACGACATGGGGGAAGGCTGGCCGCGACCCATAGTGGCATTTTGGCCAGAATAATGTTTTCAGCGAGGGGATTCAAACCATAGGCCTTGGGATCGTTCCTACTACCCGGTTTAGTAGGATTCGATGTCGCTGAGGCTAGGTTTTGGTCCGGGAACCTTTATTATTCATTTTATTGATGGAATCCCATAATTGGTTATGACTAGGTGACTGTCAAGGAACTAAAAGGTTGATCGCTCTCAAGGGTCATTCTTTTACTAATTCTCGCTCAAACCAGAGGTAAGAGAATTGCACCCTATATGTGACATGCATGGTTATTCATGAGGCATGTTGAGTGTTTAAATGTGGACATTGATTGCATATCAGATGCTTAGAAAATCTTGCTTACTTGTGAATGGCACTGACTTATTAGCCAGAATCGGCAATGGTGTCAGTATTAACTGTGAAGCTGTGACTTACTAGTCAAGTTCAGCAGTAGTACTAAGCACTGGTCGTATGGTATTGGCTTAAGAGTCAAGAACGGTTTTAGCATGTTTAACGCAAGCCAAAAAGATTAGATCTAATCGACATAAGCATTGAATGACTCATCATGAGAATTAATGCCTAACCGACCTCAAGTTTGATGAAAAACAAAAGCGCTTGTCTAGCCTAATGGCTAGTTACTTAGAGCCATGGCCAGAAGGCCTAGGTGATTGGATCGTCACATGGCTAAGGGTGTGGAACCCAATTAGTGACTCACTCATCAGTTACTCATCTGGTTTAAGCTAGTGACTCGATGGTCACTCATTTGGTTTAAAATTAGTGACTTGCTCATCAGTCATTCATCTAGTTTAAGCCAGTGACTCCATGGTCACTCATTTGGTCTAAGTTAGTGACTTACACATCAGTCACTCATCTATTTAGGGCTATAAGCTCTGTATGATTATACATGTAGTAATGAGTTTTCTTGCTGAGCTTTGGCTCACGGGTGCTATGTGGTGCAGGTAAAGGGAAAGAAAAGCTCACCCAGCCTTGAGTGGAGAGCTTAGGTGGCGATGTGTACATATGCGGCCGCTTGACCACCACGGCCAAGGAGTTTCTCAGAGGAACTAAGGGTTAACCCTATTTTTGCCGCTTAGGTCGGCGGGTTGTAATTTTACAATGTAATGACCATTTTGGATTGTAAATAACTTGTATACGCTTTATGGGACTAAGAACAGTTTTATGTTTTAAACGAAATATATCCTTTCCTTTTATTTGAGTTTTTCACCTTAGCCTGTTAATAACACCTAGATGCACGTTTATAACCAAAGGACTCGATTAGCGAGTTAAGCACGGTTTAAAGCTCACAGTAACTCTCTTGAAGTACCAGGGAGTTACACATTTGATCCCAAATCTTTGAGCCTTTGGCTCCTTCTAGGAAATTGAGGTTGCTCACCAACTATTCTAGGAGTCTCCCCTTGAGGCTCTCTAGTTTGAGTTGGTTTTAACTTGTTGTCATCACATGACATGTTCTCAAAGAACTCAACCTCTCTAGATTCAATTATTACATTAGACTCCAAGTCTAATAATCTATAAGCTTTGCTATTTTGGGCATAGCCCACAAATGCACATCTTATAGCTCTTGGACCCAACTTGGTCCATTTTGGATCGATGCTCTTGCAATAAGCAAGACACCTCCACACTTTAAGATAACCAATGTTTAGTTTCTTTCATTTCCATAACTCATATTGAGATATACTATTTTTCTTCATGGGAATACGATTCAAAATATGACAAGCGGATAGCAAGGCTTCACCCCACAAACTAAAATTCAATTTAGAATGTAATAGCATAGCATTAATCATCTCAAAAATGTTCTATTCTTTCTTTCCGCTATACCATTTTGTTGTGAAGTATAAGGGGCTGTACATTCATGAATTATTCTATGTTCTTCACAAAACAAGTTAAATTCATTTGAAAAATATTCACCACCCCTATCACTTCTAAGTATTTTAATTTTCCTTTCAAGTTGATTTTCAACTTTCTCTTTATACACTTTAAACACATCAAAAGCTTCATCTTTATTTTTAAGCAAATATACATATGTGAACCTAGAGCAATCATCAATGAAAGTAATAAAATATCTACTTCCTCCTCTAGTCAACATTCCATTAAGTTCACATAAATCACTATGTATCAAATCTAACAACTTAGAGTTTCTTTCAACACTAGGAAAATATTTTTACCATTTAAGATTTAACACATAATTCACATTTTTCATGATCAACATTATCACAATCAATTAATCCACATTTGACAGCCCTTTTAATTGTTCTAAATCCTATATGTCTAAGCCTAACATGCCACAAAGTAATAGAATTTGAGTCAAGCATATAACAAGAAAAAGAAACTTTATTGTTCACATGGTCAATATAAGTACAAAGTTTAAACATGCCATCACAAGCATATCCCTTTCCGACAAAAACATTGTCCTCAGATAAAATAAGATTGCTGGAATCTATCACAACCTTGATTCCCGGTTTGCCAAGTAAATTGCCACTCACAAGGTTTCTACTCATTTCCGGTACATACAAAACATTGGTGAGTAGAACCTTCTTGCCGGATGTGAAGAACAAGTCAATAGTTCCCTTTCCTTCAACCTTGGACCTTTTCTCATTGCCCATTTTAATTTCATGCCCTTCCTTTGAAGATTCAAAGGTCTTGAATATAGATCTATCATAGGTTACATGAATGGTGGCACAAGTATCATACCACCACCCACTCACCTTTCCATGAATGGAATTGACCTCACTTAGTGTAGCCACTAGCTACTCTTGAGCCGAGTTGACTATTGCTTGATTGTTATGACTCCTCTTGAACCTACAATCTCTAGCAAAGTGGACATTCTTGCCACACACAAAGCAAGGTCCCTTGGAACTCTTGAATTAACCCTCATTCTTCTTGGGCCCCAAGGGGTTTTGGCCCTTGCCATTTCCTTTGCCCTTGTTAGGAGGATTTGCCACAACATTGGCCTTAGAAGTCTCCCCATTGAACTTCTCATCATTCAAATCTCTAGATCAAGATTCCTCCTCAATTCTCAAGTGTTTGAGAATTTCCTCCAAAGAAATCTCTTCATTTTTATGGAGCATCTTTTTCCTATAGCCTCTCCATGAAGGAGGCAACTTGGCTATAATGGCACCAACAAGAAATTGTTCCGGCAATACAATTTTAAGAGTAGACAATTTATTCACAATAATTTGCAGATCATGAATTTGAGGGAGAAGGGGTTTATCATCATAAAATTTAAATTCCATATATTGAGTAATAAGGAATTTCTTTGTACCTTCCTCTTCCGCTTTTTTCTTCTTTTACAAGGCCTCCCAAATCTCCTTGACGATCTTGGTGTTGGTGTAGAGATCATAGAGCCTATCCGATAGAGCACTGAGGATGTGACCCCTAAAAATTAATCCGTCTTCTTAACGCTTCTTCCTTTCTTTGACAAGTTCTTGTGTATCATCTTCCTTGGGCTCTTCCAAGGCCTTTATGTATTTATCCAAGACATAGAAAACTTTCAAATTAGTGAGCAAGAACATAATCTTGTCTTGCCAACGCAAAAAATTAGTCTCATCAAATTTATCTAATCTAACAAAGTCTTGTGTCATGAATCTAAAAGCCGAAAGAGAGTTAGATTCTTCCATAATATGATATCTCATATTATAGAGTATTGACCTGTGAAATTGGCCAACGGTCGTATGTACAATATACGACACCTTTTGAAATGAATATAAAATATGCAGAGTACAAATATCTTAAACAAACACACAGGAATTTATAGTGGTTCAACCCTGTTTTGATGAACAGTAATAACCTAATCCACTTATTTTTAGTATTGAATTACTCGATAGACAATTACACTGATGAACAAAAGTATTCACTCGTTGCTAATTTGCCTAGAGTTTCTCCCAAAAAATCCATCAGACCCTCTTCAATGAAGCCCTGGGTCCTTTATTTATAGTACCCAGGGGCTATTACATAATCAGTAGTACTGGGATAGTGGTTTGGTACACGATTATTAGGTAGTGGAGATACGTGTCCACCTCCCCATGATTATGAGATCATGGGTCTCCTCGTTGTTTCTCTAGATCGTGGTAGACAATGCATGATTGAAACCTCTGGGAAAATGCTAAGCCTAGATAGGTCTATGAGACTTAGGTGCTAGGCTCGACGACCCTTTAGAGCGTGGGTGCTAGGCCCGTTGTTCGTCTAGGTGCTATGTAACGACCCAAATTTGCTAATAAGGCTTAAGGGCCTTGATTAGTGTGCCAGGAAGGCATAATTGGGATTAGAATGAATGTTATTGATTTAAATGCGTAATTATATGATTAATAATGTGCATATGATAATTGATGATATTATATGATGATATGATAAATATGTATGAGATATATGCGAGAACCACATTATTATGTGGATAATTCTGCAGCCGGCGACTCAAGGCGATCCTAGGGCTAGATAGCGGGAAAAGTCACAACGGGGCATTATAATTGACTTTGGAAAAGTCAAGGAGTATTTTTGGTATCGGGTAGTGATTTAGACTATCGGGTGATGAAAATAAATAATTGGAGATATATTTGAGGTTAGGATGTCTAGGCGGGATTATTGGGGGATTTTACCGTTTTGCCCTCGGGGATGTTTCCGGTACCCCGAGCTTTGGGATTAGTCTGATAACTTAAGGATAGACTTAAGGAATATGTTAGAAAACAGTAGACACAAGTTTAAACCGACATTTCTCTCCTTCTCTCTCTTAGCAAAGGCAAAACCCTGATTTTCAAGGGGGAAATTGACTGAAACTTGGGGGAATTGAAGGGCTGAACCAGAGGATTAGCTCAAGAAACTAATCAAGGGTTGAGTTAGAGCCAAGGTAAGCATTAATTTTTGTTTCTGAGGTTAGAAATTTAAGGAGAAATGGCTGAGTTTTTAATAGTTGTGGTTTTGACATTCAAGGTGGGGTTAAGGCTTAAAACTCTGAAGATAGGCCAGGGGATCCTTGGAGAAACGATTCTACAGCTGAGGTAAGGTTTAATTTAAAGTTTGATGGCTGAATTTGAGAGTTTTCATGGATTTTTTTGAGTTTTGTGGGTTTGAAATCTCAGAAATTGGAATTGGGATTTTGGTGAGTGTTAGGCTGGATTTTTGGTTGGATTGTGTTGTTTAAATCATTCTAATGATGTTGTTATTAATTGGTTTTGAGTTAAGGGCTTTGGGATGGCTTAAGGTGAGGTTTAG
Organism: Humulus lupulus; assembly: GCF_963169125.1. Taxonomy (NCBI): domain Eukaryota; kingdom Viridiplantae; phylum Streptophyta; class Magnoliopsida; order Rosales; family Cannabaceae; genus Humulus; species Humulus lupulus. The sequence goes on from NC_084796.1 coordinate 186,728,274, forward strand.
AGATTAAAAATGGTGGATTTTTCTGGGTTCGAAGGGTTGGTCCGCGGCATGGTTCTTGGTGAGCCACGGCCCTTTGAGGCTGTTGCATGTTGAGGAAGGAGGGCGGGCCGCGACATGGTCCAAGAAATGTCGCGACCCTTACCTATTTTTGTGCCTTAGATGGTTCTGTTTGGGGGCCATGCCGCGGCATGGGTGGCCTATGCCGGGGCGCTTAAGGGATTTTGGGATTTTAGGCTTGGGAATTTAACCTAGGGTGCTCGGGATTGAATCTTTTACCATATTTGGTGCAGTTCAATGTTCCGGGGACTAGAACTTGGTTTGGAAACTCATTTAAGATTGTTAATGGTATCTTTCATCATGGTTGTGACTAGGTGCTAAGCTAGGGCTCGGGGATCGAATCGCGCTCAAGGAGTATCGCCCGTAGCTAATTCATCTAGAAGCTAAAGGTAAGAAAACTACACCCGGTTGAATATTTGAACGGGACTAAGGGCTCCCTGATATATATGATTGAAAGAATGGTATTATGCCATGTAAATTGCAAACCAACGGCCTAAGCATGCCACGGTCAACTTGTGCAATTGGCACGGCTCGGACACTGGTATCCGAGGACAGCTTATTATGCACTGAGCTCGGTTTAAGCGGGCCGGAGTCAGTGGGTTAAACAGAGGGTGCGACCTAAGGTGTCGACCCTAGTATTTGTGTTAATTGATTATTATATTTGGCTATGAATGTGATTAATGAGATTGTTGAATAATCTAAGTATAGATGAGGTTACTTGTACCTTGAAGTGTGCTTATATGATGTGGATTGAATATCTGAACATGCTTACTGGAATGTCTGTTTGACAATATTGTTTATGTTGTGTATGTTGTTTTCTTGCTGGGCCTTGGCTCACGGGTGTTGTGTGGTGCAGGTAAAGGCAAAGGCAAGATTGATCAGCCCTGATTGGAGAGCTCTGTAGGGTGAATGCACATGCCAGGCCGCTCAACCGCCACGGTTGAGGAGGTTACAGGGACAGGAGGACCGGAATCACCTGTTTTGCCTTAGTAGGGCCAACGTTGTCTTTGACTTTTGTTTTTTGTAAATCCGTTGTAAACACTAAATGGTTTCAGGGATCCCTGCTGTAAATGGTTTATACTTTATGAAATGTATCTTTTGAGGCCAAAATATCTTTTAACCCTAGAACACCTCAATTAATGACACGTTTGATTAAAATGACTTGTTTAGCAAGTCTTGCACCTTTATAATCACACAGTGTAACGGTCTTGGCTATCCAGGGCGTTACATGCTAGGCCTGTGATCTTCTGGGTGGTAGGCCTGTTGATCTCCGTTTGAACGAGCGTGGGATTTAACCATTTCCAGGAGTGTAGGGCGACCACCCTATGGAGGATAGGGTGGGCCGACCACCCCGAGGGGTTCTTGGGAATGCTTGGGCCAACCACCCCTAGGTGTTAGGGCCAGGCCGACCACCCCTAGGGTGTTTTTGAGCATCTCAGGCCGACCACCCCTAGGGGTTGGGGTCAGGCCGACCACACCTAGGGGCTAGGGTCAGCTCAACCACCCCTAGGGGGTTTAGGCCTGGTCGACTTCCCTATAGGCCTTGGAACTATCTTTTTTGCTCATTGGTATTTTTTTCAATACTTCATCATTTTCCTGGATTTGTGATGCCACATACCGCTTTCTCATTCGCCACGTCATTCTTGGATTTTTTAGGGATAACATCTGCCCCCCGAGTTTATTGTAATGTGTTCTACATTACGGTAAACTTGATCTTGGCCCGAGAAATATATCGTAGCTGAACTTTAATAGCAAAATCCATCGGGACATTTTGTAGTACTTTTATCAACTATCGATAATTTGCTCAACACGAATTTTCAAGGATAATTGGTAATTCCTAAAAATAACTAGATTTTTCAAGAAAAATTAATTTTGTAAAAATCTAGTATTTTTCAAGGAAATTTGAAGTCCTAAAAATATAATATATTTTTCAAGGAATTTTAATTCCTAAAAATATAAGATATTTTTCAAGGAATTTGAATTCCTAAAAATACCAGATATCTTTCAAGGAATTTGAAATTTTAACTATACGAGATATTTTTCAAGGAAATTTAAATTCCTAAAAATATATGGTTAGCCTGAGAGACTATAAGTAGGGTATTCACTTCTCAGTTCTTTGCTTTGTGTGCCTAAGCTGTAGGGTTCTCTAAGCGTGATTTCTTCAATTCTTCATCAAACTCAGATCTTTATTTGGGTAAGTATTTTCTTCTAATCCTTACATCATTTAATTTAAATGTGCTTAGATTTAGAAGAAATACTTTGAATCTTTGAGGAATCTGTCTGAATCTTCTTGTTTTGTTTTATTTTGATCCAAAATAATTGACTTGTTTGAATCAAGTCTATGATTTCCCTAGAATTTCCTTAGCCTAGACTATTTCCAGGGTTACAAACCCTAGCACATGCGATTTCAGGTTTGTGAAACCCTAGGATAGGCGATTTCCAGGGATGTAAAACCCTAGGCCGACCACCTCTTTGAGATCCATTAGCCTGGAAATTTCTAGGATTCCAAACCCTAGCATAGGCGATTTCCAAGGATGTCCATTCCCTCATGGGCCGACTACCCCTAGGATTTCCATCATGGGTCGAGCACCTTTAGGGCTTCCCTTGCATTTCCCTTGCCTTATGCGATTTCCAAGCCTAGGGATTAGGGTTTAGGCCGACTACCCCTAAGGTTTGCTTATGCTCCTAGCGATTTTCAAGTTTACATACTCATCACAGGTCGAGCACCCTAGGGTTTACATCATGGGCCAACCACCACACCCCTGGGCGACTTCCAGGGATCCAGGGTGGTCGGCCCAAGCATAAGCCGACCACTTGGGACCCAAAAAAAAAAATTCTCCTCCTTTACTGATCTCTTTGCGGTCTTCCTTGTACTGTACAATTTATTTGAGACTTGAACTTTAGTCCTCTGGCATTTTTCTGAGGTCTTCCTCCCTAGGGTGGTCGGCCTAAGATGGTAGGCCGACCACCTATGCCCCTACTTTCACGCTCTATAATCTTAGGGACTTAGGGTGGTTGGCCCAGGCTTAGGTCCACTAGGCCGACTCCCCTCTTTAAGACTTCAATTAATTTTTCCCAAATCTAGGGGAGTCCTATGGTGGTCGGCCTGAGCTTAATCTCACTGGGCCGACCCCTTATATAGATTTTTTCCCCTGATTTCTTCATTTTTTTCTCCTTAGTTCATGGATATGCCCCCAGCTATTGCCTTCATTATGTTCACTTACTAACTTTACTCTTTATTTTTCCTTTGTTGTAGATGTCCAACTCCTCTTCCTCAGACAAGTATGTAAGTGAGCGTACTCCCCATGAGTTATTGGAAAGGGTGAAAAGGATTTTCCATCACTCCGCTTTATATTTTTTCAGTGAGGAAGACTTCTTGAAAAGGTATAGCCCAATGGAGACAGTAAAATAGACAACTTGGAAACCTTCTAAAGATGATCCTCATCTTGCCAGGCACATCACTCAAGGCTCTTCACCTGGCTCTTCTCAGATCTCTTCTTAGAATAGTACTCCCCGTGGCTCTCAAGGCACATCTAAGCGAAGTCATTCTTCTCAGCGGAATATGTCTAGTCAGCGAGACTCATTGCAACGCCCTTTGCATTGGGATACCAGTCGGGTTCCCCATCACTCTTCTTCTCAGCGAGAACATACAGAGGGCTCTCATTGCCAGGCTACTCATCCTCAAGAGCGTTCTATTCACAAGTTTTGGCCTAAGGTGGTTTGCCCTCCTTCCAAGAGCAAGATAGTCTCGCCAGCTGCACAACAGAAGAAAAGATGACAAAAAGAGTTTCATTCATCAGATTCTGGGGCCACCTTTGCCAGAGAGATCATATGGAACCGGTTGAGAAGCCTCGCCCTGCTGATTACGAGGTTGTGTGGTTCAAGGGGGATACCTCTGACATGACTGAAGAGAAGATGAAGAAGTTAAGGAAGACCTTTACCTCTCTGGCATGTCTATTACTATCCCTAGTCCAAATGACAAAGTTGAGGACCCCCCTTTGGGTATGTGCCCTTGGACATGCTCTGCCATCAAGTTTGGCGCCCTACTTCCTCTTCATCTGTACTTCAGTAGTGTTGCAGATTACTTTGGTATTACTCCTTCTAAACTGGCTCCCAATGCGATCTTGGTGTTATCTTTGTTGTACATTATCTATCATCGCAAAAAATGGGCTGCTCCAATGCCTCACGAGATCCACTACTTATTTGACCTGAAGACGAAACCTTCTCAGCGCAACTCGGGGTATTTCCATTTCCACCATTATATGAGCGAGGGTACCAACACCTTCTTGGAAGAGATCTCTAGAAATAGCAAAGTGTTTAGGTAACATCTTATTTCTTCACTAAGGATGTTGTAACACCCTCATTACCCTAGAATAGTTACAGTGAACCGGAAATTTAACTCACTACCCAAGTCCTTTGGTTAAAAACGTGCTTCTAAGTGTTATTAACAGGCTAAGGTGAAAAACCAATAAAAAGGAAAGGATATATTTTATTTAATACATAAAATTGTTCATGGGCCCATCAAAACATTTACAAGTTATATACAACTCAAAGTGGTCATTACTGTTTCAAATTTACAAACCCGCCGACCTAAGCGGCAAAAATAGGGTAAACCCCTAGTTCCTCTGAGAACTCCTTGGCCGTGGTGGTCAAGCAGCCGCATATGTACACATCACCACCTAAGCTCTCCACTCAAGGCTGGGTGAGCTTTTCTTTCCCTTTACCTGCACCACATAGCACCCATGAGCCAAAGCCCAGCAAGAAAACACAGTAATGCATATAGATATTAACAACTGATTATTATTATAATCACACAGAGCTTATAGCTCTAAACAGATGAGTGATTCAACACTTGAGGTTCTGGTAAACCATACTGAGTGACTGACAAGCAAGTCACTAATTTAAGCAGATGAGTGACTGCTGGGTAAGTCACTAGCTTAAACAGATGAGTGACTGATGGATAAGTCACTAGCTTAACAAATGAGAGACTGATGGGTAAGTCTCTAACTTAACAAATGAGTGACTGATGGGTAAGTCACACCAGCGCTTTTAGTTTTCATCGAACTTGAGGTCAGTCCAGCATTAACGATCTTCTGAGTCATTTAATGCAGATGTCGATTAGATCTAATCTTTATTGACTTGCATTGAACACGCTAAAGCCGTTCCTGACTCATAAGCCAGCACTATGTGACCAATGCCTAGTACCACTGCCGAACTTGACTAATAAGTCACAGCTTCACAGTTGATACTGACACCTTTGCCAATTCTGACTAATTAGTCAATACCATGCACAAGTGAGCAAGATTTTCTAAGCATTCAATAATCAATCCATGTCCACATTTATCAACCAACATGCCTCATGAGCAACCATGCATGTCACATATGGGGTGCAGTTCTCTTACCTCTGGTTCAAGCGAGAAGTAAAACAAGAACGACTCCTGAGAACGATCGACCTTTTGATTCCTTAGCAGTTACCTAATCATAACCAATTATAACCTCCATTAATGAAAATCAACAATGAAAGAGTCTTGACCTAAAACCTACCCTCGGGACCTCGAAACGTGCCCACACGGTGAGTAGATTCGATCTCAGGCCTTAAGGATTGAAACCCCGAGCCAAAAACCCCTAAAACCACTCAAAACGGGATTCTGGAGGAACAGAGTAGAACTACAGCGCTGCTCCCTAGTGCCCCAGCACTATACTCAGAACCCCCAACCGCCCAGCAAAAGTCCTATGTAGCGCTATAGCGCCCTCTGATGGGCGCGGTAGCGCTACCCCCAGAACAACTCTCCCCTGAAACCTCCTTCTTTGACTCCTTCAATTCTAACTCGATTACAATGCTTCCAAACCTCATTTTTGGTGTCAAATGAACCCAAAAACCATCCTCACATACCCCAAGCATCACAACCACAAGAACCCTAGCTAAAACTCCCAAAAAAACCAATCATTCAACCTAGAAATCCCAACTGAAAACTAGAACTAAAACAGAGCAAGGAAAGGATTTTCATGGCTAGAAACTTACCTCAAGCTCAGATTATGATGCTCTTCAATGGTGGAACACACTCCCAAACTTCCAAGACTTACTTCCCAAGCTTGAATACTCAAGAATGGCTCAAAAATCACAAAGAAACAGAAGGAGAAAAGGTACAGGAGAACTCTTGAAGATGCTCTATTTTCACTACCTTTCTACAACCTTAAATGGCTTATATCTATCCTAGGGTGAAAAGACTAAAATACCCCTAGGTCAATTAAGGGTTTCTAAAGGCTCCTAAGGGCAAAATTGGTATTTCCCACCTATCTCGTCAATCATAATTAATGTTCTCCAATTCTCGCTATTCTCAATAATCTCAAACTTCAATAATTCACATCTCGTTACCCTTTAATTCCCGGAAACACTCTAATCATTAAAATCACCCCGAGCCCCGAACTTAAACCTGTTATGACTAGATCGCTGATTAATATTCCAAGATCACCTCATGCCGAACAGCTCGAACAAATCCATATTATAATGTGATCTCGACAATCGATCACCAACATGCATACAAATATACAATTATGCCCTCAACGAGCCAAATTACCAAAACACCCCTGCAATGAAATGTGGACCCACATGCATGCATTTAACATCATATTATAATATAATTCACATAAACATGCATATTATCATTTAATGGCATAATTAAATAATTATGGCCCTCCCGGCCTACTAATCCAGCCATTAAACTGCATTAGGGATTCCAGAACATTACAACTATCCCCTCCTTACAAAAATTTCATCCTCAAAATTTACCTGAACAGCTCGGGATACTGACTCTGCATATATGACTCCAGCTCCCAGGTCGCTTCCTCGACCTTGCTGTTCCTCCACAATACCTTAACCAAAGGTATCATCTTATTCCTGAGGACCTTATCTTTTCTGTCAAGAATCTGGACTGGCTGTTCCTCAAAGGAGAGATCTGCCTCAAGCTCCAGATCTTCATAACTCAAAATATGATTCACATTGGATACATACTTCCGAAGAGCTAAAACATGAAATACATTATGCACGACTAAAAATGTCGGAGGCAAAGCCAATCTATAAGCCACTTGACCAACCCTCTCCAGGATCTCAAATGGACCTACAAATCTAGGACTCAGCTTGCCCTCCTTCCCAAACCATCTCACCCCTTTCCATGGTGAGACTCTAAGGAAAACATAGTCTCCCACTTGGAACTCCACGTTCCTGCGCTTGGGATCTACATAACTTTTCTGCCTACTCTGAGAAGCAAGCATCCGAGCTCTAATCTTCTCAATGGCCTCACTGGTCCTCTGAACTGCCTCAGGACCTAAGTATCTCCTTTCACCTGTCTCATCCCAATGAATGGGAGATCTACACTTCCTACCATACAGCATCTCATAAGGTGCAACTCCAATGGCAGACTGATAAATGTTGTTGTAGGAGAACTCTATCAAAGGTAGATACTTACTCCAAGATCCACCAAAGTCCAACACACATGCTCGCAGCATGTCTTCCAATATTTGGATCGTCTTCTCAGATTGCCCATCTGTCTGAGGATGATAAGCAGTACTGAACTTCAATTGTGTTTCCATGGCCTTCTGCAAACTTCCCCAAAACTTGGAAGTAAAATTAGGGTCCCGATCTGACACGATCGACCTTGGCGCTCCATGGAGGCGCACGATCTCTCTCACATTGAGATCTGCATACTGATCAACTGTATAAGTAGTCCTCTTTGGCAAGAAGTGAGCTAACTTGGTGTAGCGATCCACTATCACCCAAATAGAATCATGCTGACCAACAGTCCTGGGTAAGCCCACCACGAAATCCATCGTGATGTCCTCCCACTTCCACTCTGGGATATCCAGAGGCTGCAATAACCCTATCGGCCTCTGATGCTCAGCCTTGACCTGCTGACATGTCAAGCACTAAGCCACATACTCTACTACATCTCTCTTCATCCCTGGCCACCAATACAACAATCTCACATCCTGATACATCTTCCTGATGCCTGGATTGCAAAGAGTAAGGTGTAGTATGAGATTCATCCAGAATCTCTCGCCTCAAAGCAGTGTCTAGCAGAACACATATCCGCCCCTTGTATCTCAACAAGCCTACCTCAGACACTGTATAATCTCTGGATGCTAAAGCCAGAACATCCTCTGTGATCTTGATCAGCTGTGGATCCCTCAACTGACCCTCCTTAATTCTCTCTAACAACGTAGACTGTATCATAATATTAGCCAACTGGCCCACTAACAACTCTATACCAGCTCTGGTCATATCATCTGATAACTCTCTAGCTATCAGCCTCATACCATAAATGTGTCTCGGACCCTTCCGGCTTAAAGCATCAACTACCACGTTGGCCTTTCCTAGATGATACAAAATCTCATAGTCATAATCTTTTACTAACTCTAGCCAACGCCTTTCTCTCATATTCAAATCTTTTTGGGTGAAGAAGTATTTCAGGCTCTTGTGGTCTGAATAGATCTCACACTTCTCTCCATAAAGATAATGCCTCCATATCTTTATAGCAAAGACCACAGCCGCCAACTCTAAATCATGAGTGGGATATCTCTTTTCATACTCCTTCAACTGGTGAGAAGCATAAGCAATTACCTTCTCTAACTACATCAAAACACAACCCACACCCTGATGAGAAGCATCACAATAAATCACAAACTTCTCCTGATCTGTTGGAAGGCTCAGAGTCGGAGCTGTAATCAACCTCTGCTTCAGTTCCTGGAAGCTATTCTCACCTTTATCTTACCACACAAATTTCTGGCTCTTGCGTGTCAGCTCAGTCATTGCAGTAGCAATCTTTGAGAACCCTTCCATGAAACGCCTATAATAACCTGCCAATCCAAGGAAACTTCTAACCTCAGAAGCATTCTTTGGCCATGGCCAACGTCTGGCCACTTCAATCTCCGCTGGATCTACCTTAATCCCCTCCTTACTAAAAATGTGCCCAAGAAAGGATACCCGAGATAACCAGAACTCACATTTCTTGAACTTCGCAAACAATTTGTGTTCCCTCAGTCTCTGTAGAACCTACCTAAGATGTTGCTCATGCTTTGACTGAGAATTTACCAGAATATCATAGATGAAGACGATCACAAACTGGTCCAGATAATCCTTGAACACTCTGTTCATCAGATCCATAAAAGCAGCAAGGGCATTAGTCAATCCAAATGACATGACTAAGAACTCATAATGCCCATACCTGGTACGAAAAGAAGTCTTCGGTATATCTCCCTCCTTGACCCTCAGCTGATGATAACCAGAATGAAGGTCGATCTTTGAGAATACCCTCTTACCTTGCAACTGATCGAACAGATCATATATCCTTGGCAAAGGATACTTTTTCTTAATTGTCAACTTATTCAGTTCCCTGTAATCAATACACATCCTCAGAGAACCATCATTCTTCTTTACAAATAGAACTGGCACACCCCAAGGTGAGAAACTAGGTCTAATAAAACCCAAATCCAACAGTTCTTGCAACTGTACTTTTAACTCTTTCAACTCAGCTGGGGCCATTCTGTAAGGTGCTCTAGACACTGGCTCCGTCCCTGGTGCCAATTCTATCACGAACTCAATTTCTCTGTGCGGTGCCAACCCTGGAAAATCTTCTGGAAACACATCCAGAAATTTACAAACAAGTCTGGTCTCTTCTGGCCTCACTGGCACGACCTGAGTGGTATTGACCACACTGGCCAAGAATCCAATGCAACCTCCTTGCATAAGATCCCTAGTCCTCAATACATAAATTATAGGTATGCGAGGTCCATGCACAGTACCAACAAACACAAAAGGATCCTCACCTTCGGGCTCAAAGGTGACCATCTTCCTTCTACAATCAATGGTTGCCCCATACTTTCCAACCAATCCATACCCAATATCATATCGAAGTCAGTCATAACAAACTCTATCAAATCCACTGACAACTTTCTGCCCTCCACTGTCACTGGCAGAGATCTGACCCATCTCCTGGATACCACTAAGTCTCCAATGGGTAACAAAGTTCCAAACCCCACAGCATAAAAATCATAGGGTCTACACAGTCTATCAATAATACTACTAGCAACAAAAGAATGCGAACACTGAGAAGCTGACCTGTAACTACTGAGGGAGAAGCCTCAGCTTCTTCTTGAGTCAATGCGAACACTCGAGCTGGGGCCGAGTTGTCCGCTTTTCTAGGTTCTTCTTTTCTTGCCTGAGGGCAATCCTTCTTAAAATGACCTACTGTTCCACACAAGAAGCAAGCCTTTGCCCTACACTCTCCCAAATGACGCCTCTTGCATCTAGGGCATTCAGGACGAGTCTTCAAGGCTTCGCTACCACTTGAATGACCCATTGAAACACCACAGGGCCGCCTATTAGGACCTGGAACTGGGAAGGTGTCAGGAACCTTCCTCTTTTTCTCACTGGGGCCTATACCCCTACCAAAACCCACAAATGGAGAACCTGTCCTCCTGAAATATTTTCTTGTTGCACTATCTCGCCAGATCTTGTTCTCTGCACTCTCAACTATGAGTGCCTTCTCAACCACCTATGCATAGGTAGTGACCCCAGCCACAGTGGTAATACGTACATCACGGTCTAATCTGGGCTGAAGCCCCTGAAGAAATCTCTCTCTTCTGGTCCCATCAGTGGGCACCAGCTCCATGGCAAATTTCTCCAAACGATCAAACTTTAAGGCATACTCAGTGACTGACAAACTTCCCTGAAGTAGCCTAATGAATTCCTCAGCTTTTGCCGCCCTGATGGCATCATTGTAATATTTCTCGTTGAACAGAGTTTGAAACTCCTCCCAACTCAGGGCATTAACATTCTTGGTCTGGGTAATAACCTCCCACCAAATCTAGGCATCCTCCCAAAAAATATAAGTGGCATAGGCTACCCTCTCATTACGAGTTACCCTCATGAAATCAAGGATAGTGGTAATCATACTCATCCATTGTTCTGCCTTGGCAGGATCTGCACTGCCCTCAAATGCTGGAGGTGTCTGCTTCCTGAACCTTTCGTAAAGAGGTTCCTATTTATTTCCAACCTCAGGCAGCTGCTCTGCTGCTGGCACCGACACAGGAGGTGCCTCTGATCCACTAGCCACTGCAGGCGCTTGCTATTGTCTCAGGAGACGAAGCTCTTCTCCCTATCTCAACACTGTTGCCTGCAGATCACTTACTATCTGCTGCCAGTTTACAAGAGCTGGCTGTGGAATCTGTGACTGGTCATTTTCCTGACCCTGACTGTTATTATTCTGGCCTTGGTCAATTGCCCAGCTGACATATCTGTCTGCCCTAGATTCATTCTTATCTGTTATACCTTGCTGAAACAATGGTCAATACGGCCAGTCAGGTAGTAATAACTAAACCTCTTGCGGCCTTACGGTCCAAGAACAACCAAAAAATTATCATATTCCATAGTCATACAATTATACAGGCAGATACATGTTTATAGCATTTAGCACTTAGCATGTATCATATAGTAATTCACAATCAACAATACTAATAAGTATGTTCTAGCAATCTCAGTACTATTTAGCACACATTTGCTGAGGATATAATATTTCAGGGCACAGGTTTAACATGGTGTCTCATGCACACAGGTAAAGCATATATACTATATTTAAGCAGTAAACCCCTAGTTCCTCTGAGAACTCCTTGGCCGTGGTGGTCAAGCAGCCGCATATGTACACATCACCACCTAAGCTCTCCACTCAAGGCTGGGTGAGCTTTTCTTTCCATTTACCTGCACCACATAGCACCCATGAGCCAAAGCCCAGCAAGAAAACACATTAATGCATATAGATATTAACAACTGATTATTATTATAATCACACAGAGCTTATAGCTCTAAACAGATGAGTGATTCAACACTTGAGGTTCTGGTAAACCATACTGAGTGACTGACAAGCAAGTCACTAATTTAAGCAGATGAGTGACTGCTGGGTAAGTCACTAGCCTTAACAGATGAGTGACTACTCGGTAAGTCACTAGCTTAAACAGATGAGTGACTGATGGATAAGTCATTAGCTTAACAGATGAGAGACTGATGGGTAAGTCTCTAACTTAACAGGTGAGTGACTGATGGGTAAGTCACACTAGCGCTTTTAATTTTCATCAAACTTGAGGTCGGTCCGGCATTAACAATCTTCTAAGTCATTTAATGCAGATGTCGATTAGATCTAATCTTTATTGGCTTGCGTTGAACATGCTAAGGTTATTCCTGACTCATGAGTCAGCACTATGTGACCAGTGCCCAGTACCACTGCCAAACTTGACTAATAAGTCACTGCTTCACAGTTGATACTGACACCTTTGCCCATTCTGACTAATTAGTCAGTACCATGAAAAAGTGAGAAAGATTTGATAAGAATTAAATAATCAATCCATGTCCACATTTATCAACCAACATGCCTCATGAACAACCATGCATGTCACATATGGGGTGCAGTTCTCTTACCTCTGGTTCGAGCGAGAAGTAAAACAAGAACAACTCCTGCATGCATTTAACATCATATTATAATATAATTCACATAAACATGCATATTATCATTTAATGGCATAATTAAACAATTATGGCCCTCCCGACCTACTAATCCATCCATTAAACTGCATTAGGGATTCCAGGGCATTACAGATGCAGAGGCCAACTACTCCAAGTTTATGCACGTTGGGCCTTTATATATACCACTCCCATCCCAAGCTATGACAATTAGGGCCAAGGAATTGATTTCCATGACCCTGAGGAGAAAAATGTCAAGACCCTCGTTACTTAAGAGAACCTTAGGAAGGTCGGGCTGTTTCCTCCTACTATAGCCGATATTCTGGATGACGATGGTTCCGAGCCCGTGAACGCCGTAGACTCCCCGAGACCCATTCATGTCAAGGAGGTACCCTCTTTGCCTGGTCTATCTGGATAGGAGGGTGATGAGGTGGGTGCATCTATCGCGTACTCATCGCTTGCTTTGGATGACTTTGATAAGACTACGCTCGAGCCGGAATCTCATTCAAAAGGTTCAACACTTTATTAATTTTATTTTACGATTCATCTGTGCTTAATATCTTTCTAACATTTGATCTTCTTCTGCAGGTTCAAACATGTTCAGCTTTGTTCATACCCAGCAAAAGTCGACTCCCACCGAGGCTAGTCCTTCTATCCGAGTGGCTAAAAGGGCCAGGGTTGAGGCTGAGTCGATAATGGAGGTTCCTCCCGAGGTGCCTCCTTCGACTCCTTTGGCGTCTAATCTTGTTGCAAAGGTAGAGCCATCTTTGTCTACACTGGTTCCTCCCATATTCACTGATGAGGGTGCCTCCTATCCTGAGCTAGCTCCCTTATCTAAGCCACACCAGCCTGTTATACGAAACTTAGGAGCCCTCATGGACCGAGCATCTCATCTGGAGCAGACGACAACAAATTTTAATGGGATTAAGAATGAGGACTTGAGCACCATTCTAACAAAGTCACTCCTAGACATTCAGAGTGTGAGTCCTTTACAGTTCTCTTCTTATCTAGTTAGCCTGTGTGCTGACGTTTATTTAACACTTATATATTTTTTGCAGGCACTGATGTTGGTCTCTCATGTCCGTGATAGGTCTGTAGAGTATACCTCTATGTTCTCCAACCTTCGTTCTGAGCTTGAAGCTGTCCGTCAGGAGGTGCTGGACCTTAGGCGTGTGCTTGGCTTTAGGGATGCTGACATTGCTTCGAAAGATGGAGAGATCGACACCCTCCGCAGTTTCGTGGAGCTCAAACAGCAGGAAGTGACCGAGTTGACTCTCAGGATAACCCAGATGGAGGGTAAACTTGCTGATCAGCTCCAACAGTCTGAAGCTGAGAAAGAGAATCTAATTGCTGACATGGACCAATTGCGAAAGGATGCTCTTGTCAAGAAGGAGCAAGAGGTTAAGGCTGCCCGGGACAAGGCTCGAGAGGAGTTTTCAGAGACAGCTTTTTCTTGCTTCTTCTTGATCTGGAAGTCCAACAAAGATATGAACTTGGATTTCCTTCCCGAGAAGACGCGAGCAAAGGAGCTTAGGAAGTGTCTGGCTCGTGAGGTTGTCGAGGCTCAGGGTGGTCTTTTAGATGATACTCCTCACCCTAGTTAGTCTTTTCTTGGTCTTTTATTTTGTTTTGCCTTTCATGCTATTGGTGAGGCACCTTGTACTTGACAGTTTTTACATATGACAATTTATGCCTTTATGCTTTTTTGTTATGAGTACTCAGTGTATTGATTGAAATTTTTTTTATTTCCAATGCTTACTAAGTAGATCAACTCACAACCCTCATTGGTTCAGGTATCAGTATACTCTGAACACATGTATTTCACGTGCCATATTAACCTTACTCTTTTATGTTTTTCATGCTAACAACCATGGTAATGTGAGTAGTATGATACTTCACCAAGTACCATGAACAAAATAGGTCAGATCGACCACCTCATGGGTGACAGGCCAACCATTCTATAGGTTGATGGATTGGTCGACCACCCTATAAGGGACATGGCTAGGAGTTTCCTCACCAATGCCTTTTTTGTTTTTTGTTTTTTTGCACTTATGGAGCATATGTTGAACAAATGTCCTAGAAAAACTTGAGCTTGCTTAGTACTTAAGGTCACATCCTCATTGCTTGTGTATACCCCAATTGGTATGTACTATATTCCCCCCAAGTGATCATGGGTTTAAAAGCCTTGGTCACTTGCTACTTGACCATGCCTTGCTTCTAGCGTTTAGACACATAGTACTATCCTTTTCACCCAATGATGCAAGCAGCAAATGCTTGTCCCTCATTGGTAGTTGGGTGATGGTTTCATACTCAATAGTAATGATACCTATACACTGATGCAGATTATGTAGCAAGTGTCGATCATGATCTACGTATTCTCTCATGTACTCATTATAATGATTGTAGACAGAAGTGTCTAAGTTGGACCAGCCGGGTCTAGATGGGCTAATCGAGCCTGTAATGAGTCTTAGATCAAATTATCGATTGGTCCCTTAAGGACCAGACTTGATTATGATCTGATGATGGTGATTGGCCCTCGGACCAGTCTCTTTTGTTGATTGTATAGGTCGATAGATTTCTCAAGAACCAAGATTGAATGTGATCAAATAAATTGGTGACAAGGTCCTCGGACCAGTCTCTTGTTTGGATCTTATGGGTCGATAGGCGCCTCAAGAACCAATACCGAACATAAACCATAATTTGATGACAAGGCCCTCAGACCAGTCTCTTGTTTGGATCGTATGGGTCGATAGGCTCCTCAAGAACCAAGATCGAACATGATCCATAATTTGGCGACAAGTTCTTAGGACCTGTCTCTCTTATTGATCGCGTGGGTCGATAGATTCCTCAAGAACCAGGATCGAACATGATCAAATAGTTTGATGACATGGTGCTAGGACCTGTCTCTCTTTTGGATTGTATGGTCCACAGGCTCCTTAAGAACCAAGATCGAACATGATCCATAATTTGTCGACAAGGTCCTAGGACCTGGCTCTCTTTTGGATCGTATGGGTTGATAGGCTCCTCAAGAACCAAGATCGAACATGATTCATTTATTTGGTGACAAGGGCCTAGGACCTGTCTCTCTTTTGGATCATATGGGTCGATAGGCTCCTCAAGGACCAAGATCAAACATGATCCATTATTTGGCGACAAGGTCCTAGGACCTGTCTCTCTTTTGGATCGTATGGGTCGATAGGCTCCTCAAGAACCAAGATTGAACATGATCCATTAATTTGATGACCAGGTCCTAGGACCTGTCTCTCTTTTGGATTGTATGGGTCCATAGGCTCCTCAAGAACCAAGATCGAACATGATCCATTAATTTGGCGACAAGGTCCTAAAACCTGTTCCATGTTGAATGTAATTTAAAGAATTAAGAGAAACCTAAGAAACTAAATTCATTCATTGAAGCACAACGACTGTTACATAGATAATTTGAAAAATACTACATTTGCAAATAAAAACTTGTGTCGCTGCAGAACAACTTCACTGATAGTACCAGCGGAGGTGTTCACCATTCCAGTAGTTTTGTATTAGTTCTCCATTCAATCGAGCTATCTTGTACGTCTCTGGTGGGATCACTTCCTCCACAAGGTATGGCCCTTCCCAGTTAGGTCCTAGTACCCTTACTGTAGTGCCTTTAGTGTTTAGGAACACCCTCCTGAGCACTAAGTCCCCAACTTGGAATTTGTGATCTTTCACTCTGGAGTTGAAGTATCTGGCCACTTTTTGTTGATGTTCTGCTACTCTAAGACTTTCCTTTTCTCATCTTTCTTTGATTAAATCGAGCAACTCTTCTATTAGTTGATGGTTCCTCCCCTGATCGTATGTCTCCCGTCTATGCGATAGGGGAGTGAGTTCAACTGGCAACATGGCTTCATACCCAAATGCCAAAGAGAATGGCGTATGACCTATCACCGTTCGTGTCATCGTTCGATGTGACCATAGGACCTCCGGAAGTAACTCTGGCCAGTCTCCTTTGGCTTGTTCAAGGCGTTTCTTCAGAGTGTCTTTGATAGTCTTGTTCACTGCTTCTACTTGACCATTAGCTTGGGGGTGTGCTACCGAGGAAAAGCTCTTTGTGATTTCATGCCTCGTACAAAATTTGGTGAACATATCACTGTTGAATTGAGTCCCATTATCTGAGACTATCTTCCTTGGTAGGCCAAATCGACATATGATATACTTCACAACAAAGTCTAAGACTTTCTTCGAGGTTATGGTGGCGAGCGGTTCTACTTCAGTCCACTTGGTGAAGTAGTCCACGGCTACAACATCAAATTGGACTCCTCCCCTTCTTGTAGGTAGCTTTCTGATCAGGTCGATCCCCCATTCAGCGAAGGGCCAAGGGCTTTGCATTTGTGTTAGTTCATTAGGTGCCGCCCGGGGTATCTTGGAGAACATCTGACACTTGTGGCATCTTCTGACATACTCCATCGAGTCTTCATTCATCGTCGACCAAAAGTATCCTTGTCTTAGGATTTTCTTTGAGAGCCTCTGCCCCCCAGCGTGATCTCCACAAAACCCCTAGTGTACCTCGATCATTAACAGCTTTGATTGGTCGGGTGTAACGCACCTTAGCAGTGGTAGGGAGTACCCTCGTTAGTACAGGACCCCTTTGACTATCACATATCGTGTAGCTTGTCTCACCAACTTCCTTGCTTTATTCTGATCACTGGGTACTACTTCTTAGTTGAGATAGTTAATAATAAGGGTCATCCATGTATCTCCTAACTCAATAGGTAGTGCCTCCTGCTTGGTTATGCTTCTTTCTGCCAATTATTCGACGGGAATGACATTCAGGGACATCCTGAGACAAGCGTAATCCTGCTAATAATGCCTCGTACTCAGCCTCATTTTTTGAAGTGTTGAATCCAAATTTGAGAGCACAATGGATTAAGTGATTCTCTGGAGTGATCACATATGATTCCTAAGCCTGAGTTGTGTTCATTGTATGATCCATCAACATATAGCTTCCATACAGGAGTATCTCCTTCCTTCTCGGTATCTCCATTCTCTGATTCGTAGGAAGGGTCTTCAAGGTCGGTGCCTTCGACTATGAAGTCGGCCGATGCTTGTCCTGTCATCGCCGTCCTCGAATGATAAGTGATATCAAATTGTCCTAGTTCCACTGCCCATTTCAGTAATCGTCCCGAGGCCTCTAGTTTCTGAAGAACTTGTCTTAGCGGTTGATCGGTCAGGACTCGGATCGAGTGAGCTTAGAAATATGGACGCAGCTTTTGAGAGGTGATTACTAAACAGTAGGCTAGCATTTCAAGAGGGGGATACCTAGTGTAATGCCCTACTCCCTTAGAGCCATTATTAAGTGAGTTAAAAATATGCCATTAGCTCGCTAATCGAGGTTTTAGGTTAAAAGTGTGACTAAACTGAGACAAAACTCGTTTAAAGATATTAAATATAAAACATTTGGGTATGCATTGAAATCTTAGAAATTTTTACAGTTGGGATCCCAAAATATTTTTTAGAAAATATATTACTAATCAAAATATACACATGGTCGACTTAGGCGAGAAAACAATTATTACAGTACATTTCCCCAAAAATAACCCTAGCTGTGGTGGCCAGGCAAGCCGAACATGTACTCGTCGCTCCACACTCTTTGTACTCATGGTTGGTCGACCTTTCCCTTTCCTTTATCTACACCATAGAGCACACGTGAGTCGAAGCCCAGCAAGAAAACTCAACACAAAACAAATAACATATGCATATCTATCAACTTCATATAACAAAACAGCCAACGGGCTAAATACATAGCGACCATGCCATCCCAGGCGCTTACCAGGCCCTGGGTTCACAGTCTTCACCAAGAGGATGACTCCAGCATCATAGGAGGGTCTCGCCCTAACGAATTCCACTCCGCATGCTCAACGCCAATCCCGGCCCCTTGTCGTACCCAACTTCCTGCCGTTCTCGACCTTCGCCATTCCCGGCCTTCACCATTTCCAGCCTTCGTTGTTCACTCACAAATATGCATCACATAGCATAATATTAACAAATACTTAAACATATACTAAACATAAAATATAGGGCTACACCTTGCAATTCAATCAATAGGGCCACACCCTGCAATAGAAACATTAGGGCCACACCCTGATCTATGGGTACAACAGTTTTCTTACATGTGTTCTGAGCTATTTGAGCACTGCTATCCTGAGCACAGTCCCCTAACCCGAGTCTCATTGAAAACCAAGTCACAACACATTCATAATAACCATCCATCAAGTTCTAAACCAATAAATAACTCCGGAATATAAATCTAGCCTCCGAGACTTTGGATTATACCAAACTAGGTAGTAGAAACCTTCCCGAGCCTTAACATTTGAGTTCTCAAACTAAAAACCTTCAAACAGCCTATATTCTACATTTGAGTCGCGGCCTAGCCCCCTTAAGGGTCGCAACGCGCTCAACTCAAAGGCGAATACGCCTCTCTGTTGGGGGACACGGGCCACGGTGCACTATACCTTGCCCTGCGGTGACTAGACAACTTTTTGAGGTCCCCTGGCCTAAATATTCAATAATGTCGCAGCTCAGGTCTCAAAACCCAGAAATCCCATGCAATTTTACGAGCTAACTTCCCTTTAACTCACCAATTATGAGCCCTAATCCTAGAATTATGCCTACGATTCATATCCAAACAACATAGCTAGTTTTAACATCCAGAAATCCACCAGAAAGCTTCATCATAGCCTAAATTCAATCATCCAAGTCCCAATTCCCAAAACTCTAACAAAACAAAGAAAGTTAAATAGAAAACAAGTTTTAATCCCTTACCTCTGCATGTAATTCAATCCTTGAACAGATTCCCTGAGTTTTCAAGCTTACAATCCACCAATTATTTAGCCTAAATCCTCAAAGTTTTCTTTAAACCTTCAACACCACAAGAGAGAGAGAGAAAGAGAGAATCGATGGAGAGAGAGAGAGAGAGAGAGAGAACCAAAAAACTGAGTATTCCTTCTGTTGGTTTTTTCTTCTTACTCCTTCTAGGGTCCTAACAGTCAAAGAAGTATAAGCCTATCCCTTGCCAAAATTCTAAAATGCCCCTTAAGTCTATCTAATTCCTCAAGTGCTTCCAAGGGCAATTTCATCATTTGCCAAGTCTCGCTAATTCTTCGAGTGTTCCTATAAATCCCTGTTTAACCCCGACATGTCCAATCATTTCTAAATTACTACCCGTTACTCGATAATTCCCGAACACATATAACATTCCCAAAATACCCCTAGGCTCCTCCCGAGCCGGGTATTTGACCCCGTTGTGACTTGCTGGTTAATCTACTCCCTAGGACCATCTAAAAGATATCACCACTCACTTATGGTATCAATCACAATATACACAAATATTGCATTTATCCCCTCAATGGACTAAAATTACAAATATGCCCCTAATAACTAGATGGGTCCCACGTGCATATTTAATTCACCTAAACATGCATTTTTTATCACATAATCACCAAATTCATATAATAACATAATTAAATCAATTATTGCCCTCCCGGCACGCTAATCAAGGCCCTATGCCTTATTAGCAAATTTGGGACGCTACAACTATCCCCTCCTTACATAAATTTTGTCCTCGAAATTACTTGAATAACTCAGGATACTGATCCTGCATATCTGTCTAAAGTTCCCAAGTCGTCTCTTCCGCTTTGCTGTTCCTCCACAACACTTTCACTAAGGCGATGGTCTTGCTCCGCAAGACCTTATCTTTTCAATCGAGAATTTGAACCGACTTTTCCTCATACGATAAATCCTTATCCAGCTCCAAGTTCTCATAACTCAGCACATGCGTAGAATCTGATACATACTTCCGGAGCATGGATACATGAAATACATTGTGAACTCCTGATAGAGCTGGAGGCATCACCAATCTGGAAGCTACCTCTTCAACCCATTCCAGAATCTCAAAGGGCCCAACAAACCTAGGGCTTAGCTTTCCTCGTACACCAATTCATTTCACCCCTTTCAAGGGAGAAACTCTGAGAAACACATGGTCACCAACTTGAAACTCTACACTCCTGCGTCTCAAGTCTGAGTAACTCTTCTGGTGACTCTGGGAGGCGAGCATTCGAGTTCTAATCTTTTCAATCACCTCATTGGTCCTCTAAACAACCTCAGGACCTAGATATCTCCTCTCACCCATATCATCCCAATGGATAGGTGATCTGCACTTCCACCCATATAACATCGCATACGGAGACACTCTGATAGTCGCCTGATATTTGTTGTTGTATGAAAATTCAATCAAAGGGAGATACTTACTCCAAGATCCCCCAAAATCTAGCACACAGGCTCATAGCATATCCTCCAGTATCTAAATTGTCCTCTCAAACTGTCCATCCGTCTGAGGATGATAAGCGGTACTAAACTGCAACTGTGTGCCCATAGCCTTCTGCAGGCTCTCCCAAAACTTGGAGGTGAAGGTGGGGTCCCTGTCAAATACTATCGACCTCAAAGCCCCATGCAGTCACATGATTTCCTTCACATACAATTCATCATACTGCTCCACAGTATAGGTTGTCCTGACAGGCAAAAAGTGGGCGGACTTGGTGTACCTGTCCACAATCACCCACACTGAATCATGTTGTCCCACGGTCTTCGGAAATCCAACCACGAAGTCCATGGTGATATCCTCCCATTTCCACTCCGGAATCCCTAGAGGTTGTAACAACCCTGCTGCCCTCTGATGTTCAACCTTTACCTGCCGACAAGATAAACACTTGGCCACATAATCCACCACATCTCTCTTCATCCCCGGCCACCAATATAGAGTTCTCAAATCTTGGTACATCTTTGTTGTACCTGGATGTAAAGAATAGGGAGTGGTATGAGACTCATCCATAATCTCTCACTAGATACCTGAATCCATCGGAACACAAATTTGGCTTTTGTACTTCAGTAGTCCCCTCTCCGAAATATAGAAGTCTTTAGTATCTCTGGCTAAGACGCTCTCTTTGTGCTCTCTCAACTGGGGATCCTCCCCCTGTGCCTCCTTGATCCTCTCAAGGAGCGTAGATTGAAGAGTGATGTTGGCTAACTGACCAACCACCAACTCTATACCCGCTCTAGTTATCTCCTTAGCTAACTTGTCTGATATCTGCCTCGAACTAAACTACTGTCCTGGGCCCTTCCGACTCAACAAGTCGGCCACTACATTGGCCTTCCCAGGATGATATAGAATATAACAATGGTAATCCTTTACCAATTCCAACCAACATCTCTGGCGCATATTATGATCATTCTGAGTAAAGAAGTACTTCAAACTCTTATGATTGGTGTATATTTTGCACTTCTCACCATATAAATAATGTCTCCAAACCTTAAGTGCAAATACCACCATTGCCAATTCCAAATCATGTATGGGATATCTCTGCTCATACTCCTTCAGCTGTCTCGACGCATAGGCTATTACCTTTCCGGCCTGCATCAGTACACACCCCAAAACCTGTCTGGAAGCATCACAATAGACTATAAACTTCTCATTATCTGATGGCAGACTCAATACTGGAGCAGTGATCAATTGCCTCTTCAATTCCTTGAAACTGTTCCCACAACTGTTTGTCCATACATACTTAGTCTTTTTACACATCAATTCAGTTAATGGTGTGACTATTCTGGAGAATCCATCGACGAACCACCGATAGTACCCTGCCAATCCCAAAAAGCACCTAACTTCTAGTACACTACTCGGCCTGGGCCAATCCCTCACCACCTCAATCTTACTTGGGTCAACCAGAATCCCCTCCTTACTGACAATATGACCCAGAAATGTTACTTGGGGTCGCCAAAACTCACATTTGTTGAACTTAGCATATAACCTATGCTCCCTTAACTGTTGTAATACCAGTGGTAGATGTTGCTCATGCTCTGTCTCTGACTGACATTACACCAGTATGTCATCAATGAATACGATCACAAACTTGTCCAGATAATCCTTGAAGACCCTATTCATCAAGTCCATAAAGGATGCTGGGGCATTGGTTAATCCAAAGGACATAGCCAGGAATTCATAGTGTCCATATCTCATACGGAAAGCGGTCTTTGGTATGTCCTCCTCTTTAATCCTTAACTGGTGGTAGCCTGACCAAAGATCAATCTTAGAAAACACTGTCTTCCCCTGTAGCTGGTCAAATAAGTCGTCGATCCTAGGTAATGGGTACTTATTCTTAATGGTCAACATGTTCAAATCCCTGTAGTCAATACACATTCTTAAAGATCCATCCTTCTTCTTGACAAACAACACTGGAGCACCCCATGACAAACAATCCCAAATCCAGTAACTCTTGCAACTGAATCTCCAGTTCTTTCAACTCTGCCGGAACCATTCTATAAGGTGTCAAAATCCAGAAATCCCATGCAATTTTACGAGCTAACTTCCTTTAGACTCACCAATTCCGAGCCTTATTCCTAGAATTATTCCTAGGATTCATGTCCAAACAACATAACTAGTTTTAATATCTAGAAATCCAACAGAAAGCTTCATCATAGCCTAAATTCAATCATCCAAGTTCCAATTCCGGAAACTCTAACAAAACAAAGAAATTTAAACAGAAAACAAGCTTTAATCCCTTACCTCTGCACGTAATTCAGTCCCTGAACTGATTCCTTGAGTTTTCAAGCTTCCAATCCACCAATTCTTTAGCCTACATCCTCAAAGTTTTCTCCAAACCTTCAACACCACAAGAGAGAGAGAGAGAGAATCGATGGAGAGAGAGAGAGAGAACCAAAAAACTGAGTATTCCTTCTATATGTTTTTCCTTCTAACTCCTTCTAGTCTCCTAGCAGTTAAAGAAGTCTAAGCCTATCCCTTTCCAAAAGTCTAAAATGCGCCTTAAGTCTATCTAAATCCTCAAGTGCTTCCAAGGGCAATTTCTTCATTCGCCAAGTCCCGCTAATTCCTCGAGTGTTCCTATAAATCCCCATTTAACCTTGACATGTCCAATCATTGCTAAATTACTATCCATTACTCGGTAATTCCCAAACACATATAACATTCCAAAGATACCCCTAGGCTCCTCCCGAGCCGGGTATTTGACCTCGTTGTGACTTTCTGGCTAAATTGCTCCCTAGGACCGTCTTGGATCGTGCATCACAAATATATCACCACTCACACGTGCTATCAATTACAATATACACAAATATTGCATTTATGCCCTCAACGGACTAAAATTACAAATATGCCCCTAATAACCAGATGGGGCCCACATGCATATTTAATTCACCTAAACATGCATTTTTAATCACATAATCACCAAAATCATATAATAACGTAATTAAATCAATTATTGCCCTCCCAACACGCTAATAAAGGCCCTATGCCTTATTAGAAAATTTGGGACGCTACACCTAGACTCCGCACCTGCTAGCCTTTTACTGATATAGTACATAGGGTGTTGTACCCTGTTCTCTTCTTTTACCAAAGCAGCGCTGATTGCATGCTCGATGATTGCCAAATAGATGAATAATACTTCACCATATATTAGCTTCGCTAGGACGGGAGGTTGAGCGAGATGCTCCTTCAAGGCTTGGAAAGCTTCCTCAAATTCCTCGGTCCATTGGATCTTCTTGCTGCCCCTCAGTAAGTTAAAGAAAGGGACACACTTGTCCGTAGACTTTGATATGAACCTACTGAGCGCAGCTACTCTCCCTGTTAAGCTTTGCACTTCTTTGATTATGGTAGGTGACTTCATGTCGATCAATGCTTTGATCTTCTTAGGATTAGCCTCGATTCCACGTGAATTGACTATGTATCCGAGAAACTTACCAGAACCAACTCCAAATGAGCACTTGAGAGGGTTTAACTTCATGTTATACTTTCTTAGTATTGCAAAGCATTCCTCCAAGTCTCGAACATGCCCTCCAGCTTCTTTGGACTTGACCAACATGTCATCGACATATACCTCCATATTTTTTCCAATCAAGTCTCGGAACATGCCATTCACTAAACGCTGGTAGGTGGCTCCTGCGTTCTTTTAGAAGAACGACATCACCTTATAACAGTACAATCCCTTGTTTGTCCGGAAGCTAGTATGTTCCTCGTCGGGAGGGTGCATACTTATTTGATTATACCCAGAATACACATCCATTAATGAGAGTATTTTATGTCCTACAGTTGCATCAACCAGTTGGTCTATTTGGGTAGTGGGAAACAGTCATTAGGGCAGGCCTTATTCAGATCTGTGAAGTCCACGCATGTTCTCCACTTCCCGTTTGGCTTTGGGACCAGCACGGGGTTTAATACCCAATCTAGGTAGTAGGCCTCCCTTATAAAATTGTTTTCCTCGAGTCGCTCTACCTCCTCCTTCAGGGCTTGAGATCAGTCTTTGTCAAGCAATCTCCTATTTTGTTGCACTGGTGGGTAGTTCTTGTCCACACTGAGGACATGGCTTATCACGGATGGAGAAATTCCAACCATGTCCTTATGTGACCAGGCAAAGACGTTCTGGTTCTTGTTCAAAAATTCTACCAATCGTGCCTTAATTTCCACCTTTATCTCCTTCCCGACTTTAATTACTTTAGTCGGGTCCTCATCATCTAGTAGGACTTTGTCCAGATCTTCGACTGGTCCTACCCCCATGACATCATCCCCAAAGCGAGGATCGATGTAATTTTCCTCGCTTTGGGAAACTTGCTTTAATAAAAAATCTTCGTTAAAAGGAGACCTTGACTCCAGTAGAGTGTTTCTTTCAACGTCAACTTCCATGTTGACAACCTCATCGGTTCCTTCCTTCTCTTCGCAGCAGGCTACTACAATGTTGTTTACACATGGTCCTTTCTTTGCCTTTACCATTGACACATTATAGCATTCTCGTGCCTCCCTTTGGTTACCCTGTATGTATCCTTGCCCTGCGCTTGTGGGGAAATTCAAATACAAATGCCAGATAGATACTGCTGCGTGTAACGCCATCAGGAGGGGTCTCCCGAGCACTACATTGTAAGCTGATGAACAATCTACCACTAGGAACTCTGTCATCACAGTCTCATGCCTGGGGGCATCCCCCACCATGATCAGTAGTTTGATAGTTCCTGCAGGTGCTAAGGATTCTCACGTGAACCCATATATCACTTGGGAACATGGTGTTAGGTCCTTGACCATGAGCTTCATCTTCTCGAGGGATGTTTTGTAAATGATATCTACTAAGCTTCCCGTATCCACCAAGCATCTCTTCACTCGAGCATTGGCGATTTGAATGGTAAGGACCAGAGGGTCATTGTGGGGGTACCTCACGTGCCTGGAATCATCCTTCATAAAAGTGAGAGTTTCACTTTTATACCTTGGAATCTTTGGAGACCGCTCCTCGACTGCCATGCATTGGGAAGACTCCCCTACCTCATGTCTTAGGGTCCTTGCATATCACTCACGAGCATTGTTACCATTACCTGCTATGTGGGGCCCCCCACATATGGTATCCAGTGTGAAGTTTACGGCCGCTGGCTCGAGTGGTGGACTCCTCTGCCTTTGGAATTCTGGATTCTTGCTCGGGGTTTTGGTCTTGAATCGGTACCTCGAGAGTCTTCTTGATCGGAGAAGAAACTCTATCTCATCCTTCAATTGGTTGCACTTGTTTGTGTCATGCCCATAATCATTATGGAAATGACAAAACTTATTCTTGTCTCTCTTTCCTTCTGAGCACAAGGGTGGTGCCTTTCGGTATAGTACCTCCTGGTATGTTGCCAAGAAATCTTGCCCCTTGATGTAGTCAGGACAGTATAATTAGTAAACCTGGGCTAGTAGGGTTGATGCTTAGGTTGTTTGTCGGTGGGTGTTGACTTAGCTTTCTTCTCTCCCCCCTGCTCGGCACTTGAGGTATTCCTCTTCTTGTCGTTGCCCCCACTACCACCCTGAGGGTTTGTGCCTTTCTTCCTCGATAGTGGTCAGATGGTTTATGCCTTTTTCTTCCTTCATGATAGCGTCATCTAGCTTCATGTATTTTTCTACTCAGTCCAGGAACTCCTGTAAGGTGTTGATGGGGTTCTTGTGTATGCTATCCCACAAGGGACTACGATAAGTTATTCTTGTCGAGATGGCAACGAACTTCCCTTCATCTCCTACTGTGGATGCTCAATTTGCCTCTCTCATGAATCTTTGCATGTAGTTTTTCAGAGATTCATCTTTCCCTTGCTTGATGTCAGCTAGCTGATTAGCATAAACTGGTTGAATCCATCCGACACTGAAGACCTTGCAAAATTCCTTCCTAAATTGCTCCCAGGAAGTGACAGATCCAGGTTTGAATTTCCAATACCATTCCTGATCTAAGTCAGAGAGAGTGGTAGGGAATACTCTACACCTATAATCATGTTCCACACTGAGTAACTCCATCTGATCCTCGAACTTCCCAATGTGTCGTACCGGGTCCTCTTTCCCGGTGTATGCAGGAAGTTTCGGGGTCTTGTATTTCGGTGGTGGTTGAGCAGCTTGGATCTTGTCACTGAAGGGACTCCCACTTCTATGAGCCAACTCGATATCTGAAGGTTTCATTGTTAGACCTTGAACAACCATGACGAGTGCATCTATTTGAGCCTGCACTACCGATGGGATCGCTGCTCCAGGTGGGGTAGACGTCCCTGGTACCCCCTCTTGAGCGTTGGTCATTCTGTTGATGACCTCCCGTAAATCCTGAGGTTGTGCATCTTTCCCGAGCCCATCGAACACGGTATTGGTGTTTATCATCGGTTCTTTTCCCTTGCGATACTAAGGGTGTAGGGGTGTTTGGTCCGCCTTGCTCCTGTCACGCCTCTTAGATGTTTGACCCTCATCTCATGTGTTGTTTTGCCTATCCCCCTAGGAGGGGACCTTCGGGTTGGTAACACTCTTACTTTGAGAAGAAGTTTTATTCTTCTTAGTCATGGAGGAGGCAATCTTGGACTGTGCCTCTTCATCCTGCCTCTGGGAAAGTGGCTCTGAGAGCATCCTTGGGGTTCGAATTCTCCCCTGGGACTCTCTGTTACTGCTGCCTCGCATTCCTACTGCTTTGGCTTGAGCCTCCCTTACCGCCTGAGCCGCGACTTCATCATTAGCTCGGGCTAACTGGGTAGCCGCCTCAAGGACCACAGCAGCCTCCTGGTGCCTTCAGTCAGCTTCCTGCTCCCTCTGGATCATCCTCTAAACCTGCTCATCTATCTCTTGTCGTTTTCGTTCCATAGTCACCCTCTGGAGGGAAATTTCTGCAGCAAAGGCCTCCTGCCTCGCTAGAAATTGCGCCATCTTCTCCTGGTAAGCATCATGTGGATCTTCTGCATTAGGTTGGTCTCCAACCTCCACCTGAGGTTCGTTAACAGGATCGATGGGATCTTGAGTGGTGGCATCACTAGGAGTCGTCTTCTTTGTTTGGTTGGGTTTTGGAGGCATCATAAAACTGATGAAAGTATGTTTCTTGATTTTGTACTCTCAATGAAAGCACCAAAATATTGACCTATGAAATTGGCCAACGGTTGTATGTACAATATACGACACCTTTTGAAATGAATATAAAATACGACAGAGTACAAATATCTTAAACAAACACACAAGAATTTATAGTGGTTCAGCTCTGTTCTGATGAACTGTAATAACCTAATCCACTTAGTTTTTAGTATTGAATTACTCGATAGACAATTACACTGATGAACAAAAGTATTCGCTCATTGATAATTTGCCCAGAGTTTCTCCCAAAAAATTCATCAGATCCACTTCAATGAAACCCCGGGTCCTTTATTTATAGTACCCAGGGGATGTTACATGATCAGTAGTACTGGGATCGTGTTTTGGTACACGATTATTAGGTAGTGGAGATACTTGTCCACCTCCCCATGATTATGAGATCATGGGTCTTCTCGTTGTTTCTCTAGATTGTGGTAGACAATGCACAATTGAAACCTCTAGAAAATGCTAAGTCTAGATTGGTCTATGAGACTTAGGTGCTAGGCTCGATGACCCTTTAGAGCTTGGGTGCTAGGCCCCTTGGTCCTCTGGGTGCTAGGCTTGTGATCTTATAGGTGATAGGCCTGTTGATCTCAGTATAAACGAGCGTGAGTTTGACCCATTTTCAGGAGTGCAGGGCGACCACCCTATGGAGGACAGGGTGGGCCAACTACCCCAAGGGGTTCTTGGGCCGACCACCCCTAGGGGTTGGGGTCGGGCCGACCACCCCTAGGGGTTAGGGCCAGGCCGACCACCCTTAGGGGGGTTTTTTGAACATCTCAGGCCGACCACCCCTAGGGGTTGGGGTCATGTCAACCACTCCTAGGGCCTAGGGTCAGGCCAACCACCCCTAGGGGGTTTAGGCCTAGTCGACTTCCCTATAAGCCCTAGAACTATCTTTTTTGCTCATCAGTCTTTTTTCAATACTTCATTGTTTTTCCCTAATTTGTGATGCCACGTGCCGCTTTCTCATTCGCCACGTCATCCCTGGATTTTTTAGGGATAACATTGAGTATTAGAATGTTGGGGGAGAGTGAGATAATACCACCACAAAATATAGAATCTACACAAAATTAGGATTGACAGAGACTTAAAAAAGATTAAGAAAGAACAAGCAAACCCAAGTAGAACAATGGTGGTCTTCAAGTTTTGATGAAGCTTCAAACCCTAGGAAAATCACCACTTTGAACAATCCTTTGAGCAAACCCTTGAGCAAATCAAACACAAACCAAGGTTATACACATTGAGAAATATTGTCATAATACTCTATTTCCCAGCCACCATTGATGCTTGAGGCCTTCTCTTGAGGAAATGAGGATTGAGATTGAACAAGCCTTCAACTTTCTAAGTCAAGCACTTTCTTGGAGAGTTCTTGGAGAAAACTAGAGATTCTTGGAGCTAGAGAGAGATAGAGGGTAGAGAGAGATTGGAGAGAGTGATCAAGTCTCCCAAATCACTGTTTTTGACCCATATATACAATAGGCACTGTCATTAAGTCCAACCAATAGGATTAGACTTGTAAAACACTTAATTTGGAACATTTACGTAAGTCCACGTTTTACAGCAATCGATGCATCACCTGCTAGGATTTCTGGAAACCCTAGCCTTCAAGCGATGTGTCGCCTCCTGGGTGGCGATGTATCACCACCCCTCTGACTTTGGACACTTTCAAAGGTCCAAAAAATGCTCCAAATGCCACAAAAAAATTTGGGAACCCTTAGATACTTTTATGTATCACTTTGGACCCAAATTTGCATTTTATAAGTGCCTACAATTTGAAATTCAAATTAATTTCTTCACTATGTTGATCCTGCTAATTGTTTATACCTTGCTTGTATTTTAACACGTTATCACTTGTATTTAACCAATCATAACAATGGCAAGGCTCGACCTCAAACCTATTTTTATCTTCTTTTGGGGTGGATCTGAGGGAATGGGAATAGGGACTTCTTCCCATGAGGCATATATGTGGTTCCCATTATCATCTATAGTCAAGCCTTCACTGAGCAAGCCATATAATAAAAAATTATCCTCATGTAGCAAGTAATTTAGAGATCGTCTGCTGTGAGGGAACTTTAATATTTCATCTCGACGGTTTGCCATCTTCTTTGAACCCTTGGGATGTCGAGATGAAATATTAAAGTTCCCTTACGGCAGACGATATCTAAATTACTTGCTACATGAGGATAATCTCCTTTGAAGCCTCGAGATGGTCGAAATTTGCTACATAGAAGCATATGGATAAGTGTTTGAATTAAACGATTAAATCTAGTCTTAGAGTACTAAGGCAAATACTTACGGATCTGGCAAAAGGAGTAGAACTTTGAAGGTTCGAGGCTATTGGTCTAGAAAAACTATGTCTTGAAATTGGAAGGATGGTTAGGTATGTCCTTGAAGAGCCTCATTTCTTTGGGCCAACTTTATAGATAGTAGAACTTCTCTACCTCGAGCTCGAGTTGGGTTGGTCTTAAGGCAGAAGAGATAGAGAAGCCCATATGCTGAAGGCTCTACCCACTTCATCTCATGATATAGTGACTTTAGTGCGGCGAGAACTTTGTACGAGTTGGATTGTAGTTGGAACGGGGCGATACCGACCCAATTGGTGAGCCACTTGAAATATTCATTTAATGGTAGTAATGCCCCAACCCTCATATGCCCACGACTCCAAGCCGCGAGCTTGTACACTTTGTCGGGGTTATCCTCGCCCGGGGCATAACTGCTCCTATCTTCAAGTGCTGAAGCTCGACACACTAGTTTTGCGGACAGTTTTAGGCCATGGGAAGACAGAATGTTCGAAATCTGTCTGGTGGTTTTTATCGGGCTTTCATAAAAATCAGCCTCAAAAAACTCTCAACTGGAGGAGAGGATAGAAGATACTTGAGGAAGGGCTGGAATAGAAGAAAATTAAGAGGGGTGGCTCGAAGAACTCTCCATGAGTTCGAAGGAGAGCTCATTTGGATGAAAGGCATTGGTTACTGTAAGGGCACAGTCTAATGGGATGGGACGGATGTAAGAGTCAGTCTCGAGATGAACAACCAATTGAAGTCTTCTCATTTTCCCTTCTTGAACCTCGACGATCTAACGTCGAAAATGAGCACTTATGTCTTCACACTCTATTCGCTCTTTTTACTCGCGAATGAGTCTTTGGTTTCGTGAAAACAGAGTCTAAGCTCAGGGAGAGGGAGTTTGATAAGGAATGGCGTAGTTATACCCCCACCAATTCTTCTCATAAGACTGCATCATCTAACAATAAAGAGAAAGGTGAGAGCCCGTCACTTAAAATAAGAACGGAAAAATAATTGAATAAATTTATCTCGAAAATTCGAGCCGAAATGGGCTCGAAATAATGAAATGCTCATCTCAAATAATTCGTGCCATTATAGACTCAAAGCATTGAGGTAAGTCCACTTTTAGTGGGTGGTTAATTTCCATTTTGGGTTGTCCCAATTTTCTAGGGAAAATGGGCAGTTACCCAAAAGGGGTTATTATCGATTTGTGTGCAAATAAACTCTACTTATAAAACCCTATTTCTTGTACCACACGAAACCTATAACCTATACCCTATTAACCCAAAATAATCCATTTTTTGTTCAAAATCCTTCGTTCAAAACATATCAAAACCCATATTTCTTCATAAACTTTAAAAACATCTCAAGAACAGATTTTGAAAAATAAATGGTGCGTGTACATGCATTGTTTTTTGATAAAAAATACAGAGAAAGATGGATAAAACGTACACAAAGGTAACCGAGGAAAGGATTGAAGTGTGGATTGGAAATCTAGAATAAAGAGGACCTTGGAGATTCGTAAGAATGAGAGAGCTCTGGTCTTTTTCTTTTAGAAAACATGCAAAGATGAGTTTTTGAAGAAATAAAAAGAAATGGAGAAGGAAGGGCTTAAATAGCCAGAAGATGGTAATCAGTGGAATAATCAGGGCCCTTAATTCAAGGTGAACACCAATCCAACAGACCACGATTAATCTCGAAAGTGGCAGTGACAAAGTATGTCAAATGACATGGGCAAAAGCTATAGTACTCGAGTACTATAGTTACCCATTATCAAGTTGACACGTGTGCCTACTCGAGTGTGATAGGTGGGCACGTACCCCGTAGGAGAAGTTCAAAAGTTTCTTTCTCAAGGCTCGAGCAGATACTTTTGAGGGGGAAAATGTTATACCTCAAATTTCGAGATGAATTTAATTATCTCGAAATATAGGCTCGTAGAGATAAGGTTTGAAGGAATGAATAAATTAAATGAACGTATTGATTTATTCAAGTGTCTGGCTCGAAATAATGAGATAGCTCAAAAGGAACGATCCATCCAAAAGGTTGACTTCGAAAGCTCGAAGGATGGTGACGTGGATAGCACCGCAACTGTCAGCTCGAACCATGGTGTATGCTCGAAAGCGTATATTCGAGGGACAACAGGCAGTTGTGTTTACGTATTAAAAACCTATAAAGTGGGTTTAGTTATATATTAGTTTAATTAATCATATTTTCTTGGGATCTTTTGTATTTTAAATTTAAATTATATATTATTGTAACTTTCCTAAAATGCGGGAAGGAATATCATAATCCAGTCTATAAATACTAGGTCTTTTTATTTGTAAAGGGCGCTCAATTTTTGTATTTAGAACTTCTATGAAATTACTTCCAAAGCTTTAACACAGATTACATTAATAATGGTGACTCGTGGATTAGGTCGATTAACTACTAAACAACATAAAAAAGTTTGTTATTTTTTTTCTTCCTAATTCTTTGAAAAAACTTAATTGCTCTTGTTTATTTTTTGGTTGACAAAAAACGTCGTCAACATTAACTTTAACGAAATATTTTAAATATTTAACGGAATATAATTTTAAAACCAAAATGAATATTTATTAATTGTATTATTATAAATTCAAATATCATTAGATATTTATTAATTATATTATTATAAATTCAAATGTTATAAAATATCATTATTATTATTATAATATTTAATATCAGACTAGATATTTATTAATTATATTAAGATAAATTCAAATGTTATAAAATATCATTATTATAATACTATATAATACGAGACTAGATATTTAATAATTTTATAAATATAAATTCAAATACTATAAAATATTATTATAACAATAATATATAATCCTAATTTTTATAAAATTTTGCTAGAATAAATATTTTGTAATTATATTAAAATAAATTTAAATAATATGAAATATTATTATAATAATATTTAATACAAAACTAGATATTTAATAATTATATTAATAAAAATCACATGTTATAGAATATTATTATTAAAATAATATATAATACATAATAAATGCATTATATATAAATGTCTTGTGTGTACAAATAGTATGATTGTGTTTGATATTTATTAATTATATTAATATAAAATCAAATGTTATAAAATATCATTATTATAATAATATATAATACAAGACTAAATACAAAACTAGATATTTAATGATTATATTAATATAAATTCAAATGTTATAAAATATCATTATAATAATATATAATACAAGACTAGATATTTCATAATTATTAAAATAAAATATAATACATAATAAATGCATTATATACAAATGTCGTGTGTGTACAAATAGTATGATTGTGTTAGATATTTATTAATTATATTAATATAAAATCAAATGTTATAAAATATCATTATAATAATATAATACAAGATTGGATATTTCATAATTATATTAATATAAAATCAAATATTATAAAATATCATTATTATAATAATATATAATACAAGACAAGATATTTCATAATTATATTAATATAGATTTACATCTTGAAAAATATTATTATTACAATAATATATAATACATAATAAATACATTACATATAAATGTCGTAGGTGTACAAATAATATGAATGTGTAACTAAATAAGAAATTAGATTATCATTTATCTTCCATCAAGAATAAATAAGTTTCTTCTCCAATCATTGAGGTGTGATTTGAATAATATAATGAATGTGTTTGTACCTTAAATGCATGGTAGTTTGTGATCTAAAAATTTATCGTATTTAAAAAAAAAAACATAAACAATGTTTTGGTTTAATTTTTATTTTAATATGTTTATGTCATTCTTATATATATATATATTATTGTTTATTTATTTAAAATTTATATGAAAATCATAAAAACTTAATAAAAATAATTAATAAATTTCTAAATAAAACTTAATACACTCGCTTGCACCTAGTATAATATATATATATATATATAATAACAATAATTTTTTTTTAATTTGTCATGGTCACCAATCTTATTGGAATTCCTTGTCCCCATCAAGAATTAGGCAAGACAAAGGTAGAACATGGGGGTAGGGTTGGGATAGGGGTGAGGGAGGAATATTCTCTGACCCTCCCTGGCTTTGTGTGCATCAGTAGGCATGATGACAAACGATATACCTAATATAATATTTTATTAGCTATTTGAAAATTGATTTTTTACCAGTCGTTATAAGGCTTCTCCAAAGTATTAGAGCACTCTCAATAAGTGTTTTACTCTATCCATCGAAACCTCACTTATTCTATTTTACCTTACAATTTTACATTACACCCTACATTGGTTTCTCTATATTTTCTTTTACATTATTTAAATATTATATTTGCAATTATTATTTAATAGTTAAATTTAAATAATAAAATTAAAAAAGAAAAAATTAATAATTGTAACGTCCTCTTAATCCAGGACAGTTACAATGTGTACTTTAATTAATAATGGTGACTCGTGGATTAGGTTGATTTAACTACTAAACAACATAAAAAAAATTGTTATTTTTTTTCTTCCTAATTCTTTGAAAAACTTAATTGCTCTTGTTTATTTTTTGGTTGACAAAAAACGTCGTCAACATTAACTTTAACGAAATATTTTAAATATTTAACGGAATATAATTTTAAAACCAAAATGAATATTTATTAATTGTATTATTATAAATTCAAATGTTATAAAAATATCATTATTATTATTATAATATTTAATATCAGACTAGATATTTATTAATTATATTAAGATAAATTCAAATGTTATAAAATATCATTATTATAATACTATATAATACGAGACTAGATATTTAATAATTATATAAATATAAATTCAAATACTATAAAATATTATTATAATAATAATATATAACATATAATATATAATCCTAATTTTTATAAAATTTTGCTAGAATAAATATTTTGTAATTATATTAAAATAAATTTAAATAATATGAAATATTATTATAATAATATTTAATACAAAACTAGATATTTAATAATTATATTAATAAAAATCACATATTATAGAATATTATTATTAAAATAATATATAATACATAATAAATGCATTATATATAAATAGTATGATTGTGTTAGATATTTATTAATTATATTAATATAAAATCAAATGTTATAAAATATCATTATTATAATAATATATAATACAAGACTAAATACAAAACTAGATATTTAATGATTATATTAATATAAATTTAAATGTTATAAAATATCATTATTATAATAATATATAATACAAGACTAGATATTTCATAATTATTAAAATAATATGTAATAGATAATAAATGCATTATATACAATGTCGTGTGTATACAAATAGTATGATTGTATTAGATATTTATTAATTATATTAATATAAAATCAAATGTTATAATATATCATTATAATAATATATAATACAAGACTGGATATTTCATAATTATATTAATATAAAATCAAATGTTATAAAATATCATTATTATAATAATATATAATACAAGACAAGATATTTCATAATTATATTAATATAAATTTACATCTCAAAAAAAAATTATTATTACAATAATATATAATACATAATAAATACATTACATATAAATGTCGTAGGTGTACAAATAATATGAATGTGTAACTAAATAAGAAATTAGATTATCATTTATCTTCCATCAAGAATAAATAAGTTTCTTCTCCAATCATTGAGGTGTGATTTGAATAATATAATGAATGTGTTTGTACCTTAAATGCATGGTAGTTTGTGATCTAAAAATTTATCGTATTTAAAAAAAAAAACATAAACAATGTTTTGGTTTAATTTTTATTTTAATATGTTTATGTCATTCTTATATATATATATATATATTATTGTTTATTTATTTAAAATTTATATGAAAATCATAAAAACTTAATAAAAATAATTAATAAATTTCTAAATAAAACTTAATACACTCGCTTGCACCTAGTATAATATATATATATATATATAATAACAATAATTTTTTTTTAATTTGTCATGGTCACCAATCTTATTGGAATTCCTTGTCCCCATCAAGAATTAGGCAAGACAAAGGTAGAACATGGGGGTAGGGTTGGGATAGGGGTGAGGGAGGAATATTCTCTGACCCTCCCTGGCTTTGTGTGCATCAGTAGGCATGATGACAAACGATATACCTAATATAATATTTTATTAGCTATTTGAAAATTGATTTTTTACCAGTCGTTATAAGGCTTCTCCAAAGTATTAGAGCACTCTCAATAAGTGTTTTACTCTATCCATCGAAACCTCACTTATTCTATTTTACCTTACAATTTTACATTACACCCTACATTGGTTTCTCTATATTTTCTTTTACATTATTTAAATATTATATTTACAATTATTATTTAATAGTTAAATTTAAATAATAAAATTAAAAAAGAAAAAATTAATAATTGTAACGTCCTCTTAATCCAGGACAGTTACAATGTGTACTTTAATTAATAATGGTGACTCGTGGATTAGGTTGATTTAACTACTAAACAACATAAAAAAAATTGTTATTTTTTTTCTTCCTAATTCTTTGAAAAACTTAATTGCTCTTGTTTATTTTTTGGTTGACAAAAAACGTCGTCAACATTAACTTTAACGAAATATTTTAAATATTTAACGGAATATAATTTTAAAACCAAAATGAATATTTATTAATTGTATTATTATAAATTCAAATGTTATAAAAATATCATTATTATTATTATAATATTTAATATCAGACTAGATATTTATTAATTATATTAAGATAAATTCAAATGTTATAAAATATCATTATTATAATACTATATAATACGAGACTAGATATTTAATAATTATATAAATATAAATTCAAATACTATAAAATATTATTATAATAATAATATATAACATATAATATATAATCCTAATTTTTATAAAATTTTGCTAGAATAAATATTTTGTAATTATATTAAAATAAATTTAAATAATATGAAATATTATTATAATAATATTTAATACAAAACTAGATATTTAATAATTATATTAATAAAAATCACATATTATAGAATATTATTATTAAAATAATATATAATACATAATAAATGCATTATATATAAATAGTATGATTGTGTTAGATATTTATTAATTATATTAATATAAAATCAAATGTTATAAAATATCATTATTATAATAATATATAATACAAGACTAAATACAAAACTAGATATTTAATGATTATATTAATATAAATTTAAATGTTATAAAATATCATTATTATAATAATATATAATACAAGACTAGATATTTCATAATTATTAAAATAATATGTAATAGATAATAAATGCATTATATACAATGTCGTGTGTATACAAATAGTATGATTGTATTAGATATTTATTAATTATATTAATATAAAATCAAATGTTATAATATATCATTATAATAATATATAATACAAGACTGGATATTTCATAATTATATTAATATAAAATCAAATGTTATAAAATATCATTATTATAATAATATATAATACAAGACAAGATATTTCATAATTATATTAATATAAATTTACATCTCAAAAAAAAATTATTATTACAATAATATATAATACATAATAAATACATTACATATAAATGTCGTAGGTGTACAAATAATATGAATGTGTAACTAAATAAGAAATTAGATTATCATTTATCTTCCATCAAGAATAAATAAGTTTCTTCTCCAATCATTGAGGTGTGATTTGAATAATATAATGAATGTGTTTGTACCTTAAATGCATGGTAGTTTGTGATCTAAAAATTTATCGTATTTAAAAAAAAAAACATAAACAATGTTTTGGTTTAATTTTTATTTTAATATGTTTATGTCATTCTTATATATATATATATATATTATTGTTTATTTATTTAAAATTTATATGAAAATCATAAAAACTTAATAAAAATAATTAATAAATTTCTAAATAAAACTTAATACACTCGCTTGCACCTAGTATAATATATATATATATATAATAACAATAATTTTTTTTTAATTTGTCATGGTCACCAATCTTATTGGAATTCCTTGTCCCCATCAAGAATTAGGCAAGACAAAGGTAGAACATGGGGGTAGGGTTGGGATAGGGGTGAGGGAGGAATATTCTCTGACCCTCCCTGGCTTTGTGTGCATCAGTAGGCATGATGACAAACGATATACCTAATATAATATTTTATTAGCTATTTGAAAATTGATTTTTTACCAGTCGTTATAAGGCTTCTCCAAAGTATTAGAGCACTCTCAATAAGTGTTTTACTCTATCCATCGAAACCTCACTTATTCTATTTTACCTTACAATTTTACATTACACCCTACATTGGTTTCTCTATATTTTCTTTTACATCATTTAAATATTATATTTACAATTATTATTTAATAGTTAAATTTAAATAATAAAATTAAAAAAGAAAAAATTAATAATTGTAACGTCCTCTTAATCCAGGACAGTTACAATGTGTACTTTAATTAATAATGGTGACTCGTGGATTAGGTTGATTTAACTACTAAACAACATAAAAAAAATTGTTATTTTTTTTCTTCCTAATTCTTTGAAAAACTTAATTGCTCTTGTTTATTTTTTGGTTGACAAAAAACGTCGTCAACATTAACTTTAACGAAATATTTTAAATATTTAACGGAATATAATTTTAAAACCAAAATGAATATTTATTAATTGTATTATTATAAATTCAAATGTTATAAAAATATCATTATTATTATTATAATATTTAATATCAGACTAGATATTTATTAATTATATTAAGATAAATTCAAATGTTATAAAATATCATTATTATAATACTATATAATACGAGACTAGATATTTAATAATTATATAAATATAAATTCAAATACTATAAAATATTATTATAATAATAATATATAACATATAATATATAATCCTAATTTTTATAAAATTTTGCTAGAATAAATATTTTGTAATTATATTAAAATAAATTTAAATAATATGAAATATTATTATAATAATATTTAATACAAAACTAGATATTTAATAATTATATTAATAAAAATCACATATTATAGAATATTATTATTAAAATAATATATAATACATAATAAATGCATTATATATAAATAGTATGATTGTGTTAGATATTTATTAATTATATTAATATAAAATCAAATGTTATAAAATATCATTATTATAATAATATATAATACAAGACTAAATACAAAACTAGATATTTAATGATTATATTAATATAAATTTAAATGTTATAAAATATCATTATTATAATAATATATAATACAAGACTAGATATTTCATAATTATTAAAATAATATGTAATAGATAATAAATGCATTATATACAATGTCGTGTGTATACAAATAGTATGATTGTATTAGATATTTATTAATTATATTAATATAAAATCAAATGTTATAATATATCATTATAATAATATATAATACAAGACTGGATATTTCATAATTATATTAATAT
The DNA here is from genome assembly GCF_963169125.1 of Humulus lupulus. Taxonomy (NCBI): domain Eukaryota; kingdom Viridiplantae; phylum Streptophyta; class Magnoliopsida; order Rosales; family Cannabaceae; genus Humulus; species Humulus lupulus. Next base: position 186,768,030 of record NC_084796.1, read on the forward strand.
AAAATCAAATGTTATAAAATATCATTATTATAATAATATATAATACAAGACAAGATATTTCATAATTATATTAATATAAATTTACATCTCAAAAAAAAATTATTATTACAATAATATATAATACATAATAAATACATTACATATAAATGTCGTAGGTGTACAAATAATATGACTGTGTAACTAAATAAGTGTTGACTCAGATTTTGGTCAACTGACACGGAGTCAGAATATGCTTGATGTGAATGAATTCGTTGAAAAGAATCGAATGACAAAAATAATAAGAACACGATATTTTATAGTGGTTCGGCCCCAGGATCTGGTAATGACCTACGTCCACTTAGATTGTTATTGATGTGAGAATCAAAGGAGTGATCAAAGAACTAGGGTCCAATGAGTTTCACTAACCTCTGAAGAACAATACAATATTTCAAGTAGAATTACTCTAGTATCAAATAATTCGAAAGCCAAAAGTCCCATCTTTGAGCTATCCTTCTCTATTTATAGGCTCAAGGGGGTTTACACGAGATTGTTACAGATATTCTCTCCTGAATAATCGGATATTCAGGAGATTCTGCGAGTTAATTTCGGGATTTACAAAGATCTTTATTAGAACATGATGCTGTATGCAGAACCATCGACCAGACTGGTCGCAGGAAAGACTGGGCCGCCTACTGCCTCTAGTGTATCTTCTGGTCGGTACACTAGCAGAGTTCCTTCAGATGTTAGCCACGTGTCCAGAGATTACTTGCCACGTCATCAATACCAGTTTTTTGGATAACATTTGCCCCCCAAGTTTATTTATTACGAGCAATAAATAAACTTTTGAATGAACGACCCTTCGGTGACCCCGTCATACGTGTCAGAACCCTTCGTGTGTTCTTGGAAAAAGCAACCTACTCCTGTCTAATCATGACTTTTTGGTTCCCCAGGAATAATTCGACGGCTATCCCGCTTCCCCATACTTCGAAAAAGGGAAACTGATGATTACACCTTTTTAATGCCACACACAAACTTATATAACATCTCCGAAGCTTTTTTTTTCTTTTTACGCACGCTATTACTCATTCCAGAAACCCTAAAACCAGAGCTTTCGTCTTCTCCCAGAAGCCATTCTTCTGCACTCTCAAGGTTCAGCCCGAGAGCTCCTTGATTTCCGAAGACTCTTTATCATTCTCCACGATCTTCTTTCTGGTAAGTCTTCGAATCTTTATGTTTTGTATTTTTGTAATGCATGCTTCTGTTTGTTGACTGTTTGAGTTCATCTGCTTTTGGTTTGAGATGTTTGTCAATAGAATGTCTTGTAGGTGAAAAAGGTTACGAGTTACTTTGATAGTTGGGATCATACTTTAGGACGTAAAACCGAAGTAAAAATTCGATTTTTAGGCCAGCCGAAAAATAGATTTTTCCCGCCCTAAGGGGAGTTGAAAAAGCTTTTTTGAAAAACTTTTTGCTTTCACCCTTTGATCCGTTTCTCAAACTGTTCGTGTGGAAAAATTTAGCTTTTTGTTAGAATGCTGCTGTATAAAAGCTTGACTTTTATACTCGACCAGCGTTATTCTAAAAAGCCTTTAAAAATTCTCTATCCTCACCTCCCCATTCTTCTGTTTGCAGACTTTGATGCCAAATTTGTGGGGAGGTGAACGGCCCATCGACGACGATCTTCTCGTCCAACTGCTCAAAGGCGAAGAACAACCGGCCGACCGAATTCACGAGATTCCTTTTTCACGATCTTCCTCCAGACCTCATCCTTGTTTTGCTCAAATGGCTCGTTCCAAATCCTTAGGCAAGAAAAGACCTGAATCCGACGATAGTCCAAACCTTCCTGCCCAGCCTGATTCACAGGCCAGGGTTCCTTCGACTAGTGGCCGAGAAAATCCTGTTCCTGACCCTAACATCCAAACTAGAGCCCGTCCTCGCCATCAGAATCTGCCTGATGTCGAGTGGTATTTTTCCCCGACCAGCCTAGTTACTCCTAGGATGCTTGCTAACTACCTTAGGAAGTATCCTCTCACAGGGGTCACTCTCAAAATTCCTGCTGCAGACCAAAGGGCTAACCTCCCCGGAGGTGTATACAGTGCTTGGTCTCGGTACCACATAGAGGCGGGGGCTGTCCTGCCTCTACATCCTTTTTATCAAGGGGTGGCTAATTATTTCGATGTCGCCCCCTTACAGATTACTCCAAATGGATATAGAATGCTGGCTGCACTCTATATCCTGTACAAACTTAAAAAATGGTCAGAACCTACCCCCCATGAGGTCAATTACCTCTTTGACCTCAAGTCCAACCCTCAACAGTATGGGACAGGCTTCTTCCATCTTTGTCACCGGGAGACAAACCGAACGTTCCTGAGTGCCACCACGCACATATCCAACGTGGGGAAGTACAGTAAGGAGTACTTCCTTACTCCGGACATAACCAGCAATAACTTGGCCTTCACTCGAGGAGGTAAGTGCTGCTTTTACTGGTCGGTACTTTTCATCAGCGGATTTCCCTTCATTTTTCTTAAAGTACATTTTGTCATTCAGGCCCATGGTTACGTCCGACCCCAACACCAGACATGGTGTTGAGGTCCAATGCACTGGCCAGGATGACAGACGCAGAAAAAAGCGTCAAGTCCCTGGTCACTGATGATAATCTGAGGCTAGCTGGCCTCCTGGCTCCTCGCCATGAAACAAGAGGACCCGTGGTAGCTGATGCCACTGCCGAGGGGGTTCCCGAGCAGCAACCTCCTGCGTCCTCCCCACGAAGGAGGCCGACGGGGGTTACAATCAGGGAACCCACGGGCAATCCTTCTGCAGAAGGGCCTTCTTCTCCCCAAGGCAAGGGGAAACAAAAGGCAAAAGAGCCGATTGTGGACTTGGGGGAATCCTCTTATGAGAACGGTAAAGTTATTTTGCTTTTAAATAGCTTGCCCATTCCCTATCACATGTTTGACAGGGAGGGAAACTTTACATATACTCCAAATCTAGGGCCAGACTTCTTCATGCCAGATAGTGAGTGTATGACTAATAGAGTCAATAATGTAGCGACCAGTAGTTGTAGCTCGGGCATTAACTTTGTGACCTCTTTTCTGTTTTATCAAGAGTTTTTATCTGCCTTTATCTTATCATTTGCATGTGTTTACTTGTATGCAGATATGGCCACTCCCAACGTCTTCGACTTATACCAAGCTGAAGAGGAAGTAGAAGTTCCTCTGGTTCGGAGAAAGTCATCTAGGAGACACAACGGCGAAATAAGCCAGGGACCTGCCAAGAAGGGTCAAACAGAAGATCCTTCCAAGGATGTGCCAACTAGGCAAACTTCTGCTCAGCCTTCGGCTCCTGCTGAAAAGAAGCTCCGCCTGCGACGACGACTCCTCAACCCGCGGCTGCCAAGAAACAGACTCAGCGGGACGAAGCCCTCGGGGCCAAACTCTCGAACCGCGCTCTGCGAGCGGCCAAGGACCGCCTTGCACACATCGTGAAGTACGACCGTTGCAAGGACGCGATGGCTGAGGCAGAGACCATGGGGGTCGACCAGATTCTGAACAGGGCCCTAAATGAAATGGCCAGCGTAAGTGCTTCTTATCTCTTTGGCCTTAATCTTTTATTATTTGCAACAGGTTCTAACTTTTATCCTTTACCTACAGGCTTTGCTGACTGCAACTGCCGCCCGTACCCGTGCCCAAGTTACCATCGACTAGGCTCGAGTGAAGGCTATCGAGAGGTACCAGGTGAAAGCAGCCAAGGAACTCTCGGCCGCAGAGGCCAGGCATGCGAAGGAGTTGGAGGCGATCGTTCAGCAGAGGGATGCTGTGGTGACAAAGCTATCGGAGGCTGAAGCTTCGAAGGCAGCCATAAGGAAGCAGAGGGAGGAGTATCAGGAGTCCAGCCGAGTCCAATTTCGAGAATGCAAGAGACTGGGCGAGGAGCTCAAGTCCAAGGACGAGGCCATCGCCACTCTTGAGAGCCAAGTAGAGCAGCTGAAGCTTGACAACTCCAAGAATCTGGAAAGGTTTAAGAACGCGACGCTCCGGTGTTTTTACAACTTCTGGAAAAACAATCAGGGTGCCAACTTCGGCTATCTTTCAGAAGATGTTAGGACTGCTGAGCTGGCCCGCTGTACTGCTCAACTGGCTGAAGAGTAGGCAAGAGCAAGGATCCCTACTTCCCCAAGCATTGCTAGCGCGGAGGAAGAAGGAGTCGCCGAGGATGCGATCAACCAGAACGCTGATAAGGACCCTCCTGCTCCTAATGCCTCTTGAGCTTTTATTATTATTTTTTCTTTCTTTAGATTACACGACCCACGGGTCTTGATGTAAAGACAATATCTTTTTTGAATTTGCTACATGGGCAGCAAACTTTCCTTTTATTTGAACAGTTACATCCAAGCAGTGATGCTTGCGGTGTAAAAGATTGCTTTATAATGTTATAATATTTTCATCTACTATAACATATGTCTGCATGACCGAACTTAGCATAGTACTTTGGCTTGATTTAACAAAATATAAATTTTGAAAAATACTCTAAGTACCTTAGCATGCTTTCACTCATTTTGTTCATGTGTTTACATAAATCACGGTACGCTTTGCTATCGATGTGCCTTATATGCCCCCCAAGTGATCGAGGAGCTTTAGGTCCTTGGTCACTTGCCTTGACCATGACCTGTTCGAACATTTCTGCTCGGGTGAAAAAGTAATACTTGTAATACAGCAAAACAACACACGTAATGAACAAATACTTGTAAATATAAATTTACAAAGGTTCGCAAGAATGACTGGCTGCGCACAGTCCCTTATAATCTCGTATTAAAAATGGACTAAACATGTTTTTACGAGTGATTCTAAAATAGAATCTTACATATACGAGCGATTAGCCATACAACGTGGCTAACTCTCTTTGCAAAACTTGTAAAAAGTAAAATTTAATACAAGCCAGTCCTTTAAAAAGGATTGTTCACTGATAATACTTGCGCAGGTGTTCTCCATTCCAATAACGTGGAACAAGATCTCCGTTTAGGCGTGCAAGTTTGTAGGTGCCCGGATGAAGGACTTCTTCAATCTGGTAAGGTCCTTCCCAATTAGGTCCGAGTACTCCAGCAGTGGGGTCGTGGGTGTTTAAGAAAACTTGTCGTAGCACCAAGTCACCGACGTTGAATTTTCTTTCTTTAACTTTGGAGTTAAAGTACCGGGCGACTTTTTGCTGGTAAGCAGCAACTCGGAGTTGGGCCTTTTCCCGTATCTCGTCAATTGAGTCTAGGGACTCCATCATTAGTTGGTTGTTCTGGTCCTGGTCGTATGTTATATGTCGATGTGAGGGGGGATCTAACTCAACAGGTGACATAGCCTCATATCTGTAGGTCAAGGAAAATGGGGTATGACCTGTTGCTGTTCGGTGAGATGTTCTATACGACCAGAGGACTTCAGGCAGCTGCTCTGGCCATGCTCCTTTAGCGTCTTCAAGCCTCTTCTTCAGGGTATCTTTAAGAGTTTTATTCACGGCTTCGACCTGCCCGTTTGCTTGGGGATGCGCAACTGAAGAAAAGCTTTTAATAATTCCATGCCTTTCGCAGAAGTCGGTGAATAAGTCGCTATCAAATTGGGTTCCATTATCTGACACGATCTTTCGGGGCAGACCATACCGGCAAACAATGTTCTTGATGACAAAGTCAAGAACTTTCTTGGTCTTGATGTAGCGAGCGGTTCAGCTTCGGCCCATTTGGTGAAGTAGTCGACTGTCACAATGGCGTATTTTATTCCACCCTTTCCTGTAGGTAGGGACCCAATCAAATCTATCCCCCACACCGCAAAAGGCCACGAACTTTGCATCTATTTCAATTCATTTGGAGCTGCTCGTGGAATCTTGGAGAACCTTTGACATTTATCGCATCTTCGTACAAACTCCATCGAATCCTCGTTCATGGTTGGCCAGAAGTAGCCTTGCCTTAGAATTTTCTTTGCCAAACTCTGCCCCCCAGCGTGATCCCCGCAGAAGCCTTCATGCACCTCTTTCGTGAGTTCCTTAGCTTTCTCTGGTGTAACGCATCTGAGTAGCGGCATTGAATACCCTCTTCTGTACATAACACCATCGACCAGTATGTACTTAGCGGCCTGCCTTTGTAGGGTTCTGGCTTTGTTTCTATTTGTTGGTAGCACACCGTTCGTCAGATATTCCAAGTAAGGTACCATCCATGTATCCTCCATTCGAATCTCTATATTGGTCTCAACTGCTTGTATGCTTGGCTCACTCAGTCTCTCTACTGGCACAATGTTCAAAGTGTCAGCATCCTTCGCGCTCGCGAGTTTGGCTAGGGCATCTGCGTTTGAATTCTGATCCCGCGGAATTTGCTCGAAGGTGTACTCCATGAACTGGGCTAGCAGGTCTTTTGTTTTATTCAAGTAGGCCACCATTCTTAAGCCTCGCGCTTGATATTCTCCTAGAACTTGATTCACCACCAGCTGTGAGTCACTATAAATATCAAGCGTCTTTATGCTCATGTCTTTCGCCATTCTCAATCCAGCGAGGAGTGCTTCATATTCGGCTTCATTATTTGACGCAGCGAAGTTGAATCTAATAGCGCAGTGAAATCGATGCCCCTCCGGCGTTATCAATATCACTCCCGCTCCTGCGTGGGATTCGTTGGACGACCCATCTGTGAATAACTTCCACGAAGGAGCTTTCTCTTGAGGCTCAGGCGCACTAGGCTTTTCGCACTGCTCGTTGTTTGGGAGTTCGGTGAACTCTGCAATAAGATCAGCCAAGACTTGTCCCTTTACTGCTGCTCGCGGTGAATAAGTTATATCGAACTGCCCTAGTTCGTCCACCCAGTTTAATAATCGTCCAGCCACTTCTGGTTTTTGGAGGACTTGCCGAAGGGGCTGGTCAGTTAAAACTGTGATAGGATGGGCTTGAAAGTAAGGGCGCAACTTCCTAGAGGCCAGGATTAAGCAATATGCTAACCTTTCAATGGGCGGATATCTCAATTCTGCCCCGATCAGCCTTTTGCTTACATAATAGACCGCTTTCTGCACGCCTTCTTCTTCTCGTACTAGCACCGCGCTCGCAGCAACTTCTGTAATCGCCAGGTAAATAGACAAAGTTTCTCCTTCGATTGGCTTTGATAAGATGGGAGGTTGTGCCGTATGAGCTTTCAAGGCCTGAAAAGCTTGCTCCCAGTCTCCTGTCCATTCAAACTTCTTATTTCCTCTAAGTAGATTGAAGAAAGGGACGCATTTGTCTGTTGACTTCGAAATAAATCTACTTAGGGCTGCAATTCTCCCGGTTAAACTTTGTACATCTTTGATCCTTTCCGGCGATTTCATGTCGATCAGGGCTTTTATCTTGTCGGGGTTGGCCTCGATTCCTCTTGAATTTACAATGAACCCCAAAAACTTCCCTGATCCAACTCCGAAGGAACATTTGAGGGGATTTAACTTCATCCGGTATTTGTTCAATACATCGAAGCACTCTTGTAAATCCTTCACATGTCCTTCTACCTTTTTAGACTTTACCAGCATGTCGTCCACGTATACCTCCATGTTTACTCCGATAAGCTCCTTAAACATGTGGTTGACTAGCCGTTGGTAAGTCGCACCTGGGTTTTTCAGTCCGAAGGGCATTACTTTATAACAGTATAAGCCCGTATCGGTCTGAAAGCTGGTGTGATCCTCATCAGGGGGATGCATGCTAATCTGGTTGTAGCCCGAATATGCATCCATGAACAAGAGGATCTCATGTCCTGCAGTAGCATCGACCAGCTGGTCGATTCTTGGGAGTGGGAAGCAATCCTTTGGGCAGGCTTTATTGAGGTCTGTGAAATCCACGCAGGTTCGCCATTTTCCGTTAGGCTTGGGAACCAGCACTGGATTGGAGATCCACGATGGATAAAATGCCACCCTGATGAACCCATTCTCCTTTAATCTTTCAACTTCTTCCTTTAAGGTTCTCGATCTATCCTTATCGAGCAGCCTTCTCTTTTGTTGCACGGGTGGAAAAGTCTTGTCTACATTTAGGACATGGCTAATAACTGTAGGGTCTATCCCAGCCATGTCTTTGTGCGACCAGGCAAAAACCTCCTGGTTCTTCCGTAAAAATTCCACCAGTGCGTACTTCTTGGTGGGCTCTAGGTTTTTCCCAACCTTCACGACTCTGGTCGGGTCTTTTTCGTCGAGTTGGACCTCTTCCAAGTCCTCGACGGGTCCAACGTTTTCTTCAAAATCCCCAAAGCAAGGATCTAAGTCTCTATCCTCACTTTGGGCAACACCCTATTTGGTGACTTCATCACCGGATTGGGCTTGTGTATCAACCGCCATCTGCAACCTATCCGAGGTAGTTCCCTTCGGTGTTCCATTTTTCTCCTTTGTGATTGAGGTGTTGTAGCACTCTCTGGCTTCCCTCTGGTTCCCCAACACGCGTCCTACCCCTGTGTCCGTCGGGAACTTCATGGCTAAGTGCCACATAGAGATGACGGTCCGTAGATCAACCAGTATAGGCCTTCCAATGACGGCATTGTACGCCGAAGGACAATCGACTACTACAAAAGTAGCGAGTAATGTCCTGGTTGCAGGCGCTGTACCTGTCGTCACCGGTAGTCTGATCAATCCGGCGAGGGCGAGTCCTTCTCCAGAGAAGCCGTATATCGTTTGGTTGCAGGGCTCCAGGTCCTTAACGGACAACTTCATGCGTTCCAGCGAAGACTTATACAGGATATTCACCAAGCTTCCTATATCGACCAGCACTCTTTTTACCATCATGTTAGCCATCTGGATATCCACAACCAGCGGATCGGAATGTGGGAACCGGACGTGTTGGGCATCGCTATCGGAGAAGGTTATTTCGCCTTCCTCTGATCGAGCCTTTTTTGGCGCGCGGTCCTCCACAGTCATCATCTCGATGTTCTGGTCGTGGCGCAGGGTCCGAGCATATCGTTCCCTGGCCTTTCTGCTATTTCCCGCAAGGTGCGGGCCTCCACAGATGGTTAAAAGTGTGCCAGTCACGGGGGCAGGCTGCAAGGGTGGCGAGCGTTGGCGCGTGGGCGCATGGGCGCCTGCTCGTTGCTACCCAGAGCTTCTCGTTGAGAACTTCCCGAGGCCCGTACGTATCTTCTCAAGTGTCCTTGTCTAATAAGGAACTCAATTTCATCTTTCAGCTGGTTGCATTCGTTGGTGTCATGTCCGTAGTCGTTATGATAACGACAGAACTTGGTAGTGTCTCTCTTCGAAATATCCTTTCGAATGGGGCCAGGTTTTTTATAAGGCACACTAGAACTTGTGGCCTGATAAACCTCTCCCCGAGACTCAACGAGGGCAGTGTAGTTAGTGAACCGAGGTTCATAACGGTTACCCTTGGCTCGTTTATTGTCGGAGGTGGAAGGCTCATTGTGCGGCCGTTTTCCAACGTTCTTGCCATTGCCGTTCCCGTTGCCTTTTCCGTTGCCGTTAGGTTTAGACCCATTGGCGGCTTCGGCGGGCTCGGCAGCCTTCTTACCCTTGTTCGGATGTTTTCCATCGTCGGCAATGGCATCTTCGAGCTTGATGTAACAATCAGCTCGGTCCAAGAATTCCTGGGTAGTTCTAACTCCTTCTTTACGGAGGCTTTTCCACAGGGGGGGAGCGATGCCTAACCCCTGCGGTTATGGCGATCATTTTGCCTTCATCCCCCACCGTTTTTGCTCCAGCGGCTGCTCGCATAAAGCGCTGGATGTAGTCCTTCAGTGATTCTCCATCCTGCTGGCGAATTTCAACCAGCTGGTTTGCCTCAGTCGGATGCACACGACCTGCGTAGAACTGTCCGTAAAAATCCCTCACGAACATTTCCCAGGAAACTATGCATGCGGGAGGGAACTTAAAAAAACCACTCCTGTGCGGCCTCAGAAAGTGTTGCAGGGAAGATCCTGCACCGAGCGTCTTCAGACACTTTCTGAATATCCATTTGTATCTCAAACTTATTAACGTGAGATACCGGTCACCGTACCCATCAAAGTTAGGTAGCGTAGGCATTTTGAACTTGCTAGGAGTCTCTGCCATAGCTATCCTCTGGATGAAAGGAGTGCCTTTCCTCCGATCGTGGTCGATGTAAGATGTCCTTCCCCCAACCAGCTGTTGCACCGCCTGGTTGAGGGCATCTATTTGGGCCTATACTGCGACAGGAATACCTGTGGCCTCTGTTGCTGGGGGGACGTTCTCGCCATGCCACTCACGGCGATCGTTGAGTACGTCTCGCAAATCCTCGTCTCTTCTCCGCTGCTCGCTACCCCCGAGCCGGTTGAAGACATTATTTTGCCTGGGCTGCCCCCCAGCATCCCGTCTATTGGGTTGGTCATCTTGAGGTGCCTGGCTCCCGCCTCTACCTCTTTCTTCATTCCTCCGACCAGCATTTCCCTTGCCTGAGTCAGCCTCATTATACCCATGGCCATCTCTGAACCTCGATTGGCTATGGTGGGATCGACTGTTCCCTCGATTTCCATCCCTGGCCGAAACGTCCCGAGCGTTAGAGGGTGGCCTGCGCTGGTCGTTGTGTCCCCGTGCATTATCATGCCATGGGGGACCCCGGACCGCAGAGCCTAACTCTGAGTTCCTCCTGTTACTAAGAGGATTCTGACCTCTGTTCGGTAGGTTTGGCTCATTACCCCTATGGCATCTAGGACTGCGAGGCTGATGCTCGTTCCTATTCTGCCTTTGCTGAGGGGGATTACCACGACCAGCCTGGGATGGTGGCTGTGCCTCAGGGTCCAGCGGGACATCGTCATGGGGCGCCTGAGGCTGCTCGGGCCTTTGTCGACTCGATGGCTGGATTGGTGGGCTAGGATTAGGACCCCTTTGAGGTGGCCCATTTGCAGGCTGGTCAGGCTGCGAGACAGGTGCGGCCTGATTCCTAGCCAGCTGCAAGGTTGCCTCTAGGGCTGCCATGGCCTCGCTCTGGCGACGGTCCATCTCTGCCTGCCTTTCGCTTAATTCCGCGCGCTGCCATTCAATCTCCTGCTGCTGGCGCGTCATAACTTCGGCAGCAGTCTCTTGGCTGGCCCTCAGATTAGCCAGTTCTTCCTGCAACGCCCCCAGGGTACTCTTCAGCGTTGCATCATCCATTTCTTCCTCCTCAAAGTCCAAATGTGGCTCATCCTCAGCCACGCTTGTAGGAGGAGGAGGAGGTGGGTTTGATGGTGCAGCGGCGGCCGCCTGTCCAGCTTTCCTTGCAGTTTTCACCATTGATTTTCTCAACAATGATAAATCAAGCTCTCAATGAAAGCACCAGAATGTTGACTCAGATTTTGGTCAACTGACACGGAGTCAGAATATGCTTGATGTGAATGAATGCGTTGAAAAGAATCGAATGACAAAAATAATAAGAACACGATATTTTATAGTGGTTCGGCCCCAGGATCTGGTAATGACCTACGTCCACTTAGATTGTTATTGATGTGAGAATCAAAGGAGTGATCAAAGAACTAGGGTCCAATGAGTTTCACTAACCTCTGAAGAACAATACAATATTTCAAGTAGAATTACTCTAGTATCAAATAATTCGAAAGCCAAAAGTCCCTTCCTTGAGCTATCCTTCTCTATTTATAGGCTCAAGGGGGTTTACACGAGATTGTTACAGATATTCTCTCCTGAATAATCGGATATTCAGGAGATTCTGTGAGTTAATTTCGGGATTTACAAAGATCTTTATTGGAACATGATGATGTATGCAGAACCATCGACCAGACTGGTCGCAGGAAAGACTGGGCCGCCTACTGCCTCTAGTGTATCTTCTGGTCGGTACACTAGCAGAGTTCCTTCAGATGTTAGCCACGTGTCCAGAGATCACTTGCCACATCATCAATGCCAGTTTTTTGGATAACAATAAGAAATTAGATTATCATTTATCTTCCATCAAGAATAAATAAGTTTCTTTTCCAATCATTGAGGTGTGATTTGAATAATATAATGAATGTGTTTGTACCTTAAATGCAGGGTAGTTTGTGATCTAAAAATTTATCGTATTTAAAAAAAAAAACATAAACAATGTTTTGGTTTAATTTTTATTTTAATATGTTTATGTCATTCTTATATATATATATATATTATTGTTTATTTATTTAAAATTTATATGAAAATCATAAAAACTTAATAAAAATAATTAATAAATTTCTAAATAAAACTAAAATGCACTCGCTTGCACCTAGTATAATATATATATATATATATAATAACAATAATTTTTTTTTAATTTGTCATGGTCACCAATCTTATTGGAATTCCTTGTCCCCATCAAGAATTAGGCAAGACAAAGGCAGAACATGGGGGTAGGGTTGGGATAGGGGTGAGGGAGGAATATTCTCTAACCCTCCCTGGCTTTGTGTGCATCAGTAGGCATGATGACAAACGATATACCTAATATAATATTTTATTAGCTATTTGAAAATTGATTTTTTACTAGTCGTTATAAGGCTTCTCCAAAGTATTAGAGCACTCTCAATAAGTGTTTTACTCTATCCATCGAAACCTCAATTATTATATTTTACCTTACAATTTTACATTACACCCTACATCGGTTTCTCTATATTTTCTTTTACATCATTTAAATATTATATTTACAATTATTATTTAATAGTTAAATTTAAATAATAAAATTAAAAAAGAAAAAATTAATAATTGTAACGTCCTCTTAATCCAGGACAGTTACAATGTGTACTTTAAATAGTGACAGACTTGCTAATAAAGTCCCTTGGTTATAAACGTGTAACTAAGGTTAGTGACAAGAGTTAAGGTTAAATTTTTTTGTTTAGAGAAAATTTGACTTTTCATTTAAAGTTTAGCGTATACATGGGATCCCAAAAATACATAACAGACGTTTAAAAGGGTTATATACAAGTCCAAAATACAAGCCAAGCCGACCTAGGCGGCAAAATAAGGGACAACCCTAGTTCCTCCAAGATAACCCCGGTCGTGGTGGTCGAGCAGTCGCATATGTATACGCCACCACCGAAGCTCTACAACTCATGGTTGGTCCAGCTTCCTCTTCCCCTTACCTGCACCACATAGCACCCGTGAGCCAAGGTTCAACAAGAAAACTTAAACAAATGCATGAACAGTAAATACAGATTCCAAAGGTATATCTAGCATGCCCAGTAGTAATAACCAACTCATGCATGCATACAATTATAAATAAACGATCATAAGATCATTTTGGTGCCTACTGCCCTGAATAGGTGACCATAAAGTCAACCCGGGGCCCTTTGCCCTAAATAGATGACCATAGAGTCAATCTGGGTCTGTAACGACCCAAATTCACTAATAAGGCTTAAGGGCCTTGATTAGTGTGCCGGGAGGGCATGATGGGAATTATGTGTGACTATTATGATTAAGATGTATGATTATGATTTTAAGCATGTTATATGATTATGTGAATTATGTTATGTGAAAATTATGATGTGTGAATTGTACCACGTGGGTGCTGTGATACCAACGTGATGCATGTGCCGAGACGGTCCTAGGAACTAGATAATGGTAACTGGTGATTTGGTAACCTGCGTAACTGTTAGTAACCATAGAGAGTAACAAGTTTTATGGGGAAAGTGGTAGAGTTGCAAAGCTGGTGAAAAGACAAGTGTACCCTTGAGGTTTAGTTAGAAAAGGATATTTGAGGAAGGTTAAAAAAGTCTTTTGGCAGTGATATAGAAGTCCTTGGCTGAGGGAAAAGGATATGTACGATTTATTTATGCTAAGTATAACTGAAGTTAAGACTTGGAAGGCTAGAAAGATCAAGAAGGGAAGGGAGAATCAAGAACCTAGAAGGCAAAGTGGAGGAGGAGCTGAGCTGAGTTCTTTGAGGCTAGTGTAGGGCTTAAGGGTGAGGAATCAAGCATAAAGCAAGGTTTATACTGAGGTAAGGAATTGGTTCCTGTTTTGTTAAGTTCTGAATTTGATTTTTGAAAGAATTGAGAGATAGCCATGGTTTTTCTTGCATGGAATTCAGCTGGCTTGTTAAGGTGGAATTCAGCTCAAGCTTGGATTGGAGGAGGCTCAAGTCGAATTTCTGATTGAGGTAAGGGTATTAAGTAGGTTTGCAATTTCGTAGCTGTTATGGTTTAAGGATTTAGAGGACTGGTTTGTACTTTTCTCAAGTTTTAGCTTAAGTGTTAGAGTCTGAATTTAAGTGTGAATTTCTGTGGGTGATTGTGTGGTTGAGCTGGATTATAGTGTTTATAGGTTGTTGGTTGGTCTATGTGGGATTTTAAATAGGTTTTGGGGCTTGGGTATGAAGTTGGGTTGATTTGGAGTGATTTGGGTTCGGGGAAAACGCAGGGGAAAAACCCAGAATTCTGGGCTCGCGAAGGAGCGCCGCGGCGCTGTTCTAGCGCGCCGCGGCGCAAGGCTGTTTCTGGGCATGATGGGGTCTCTGACTTGCTGGGCGCCGCGGCTCAAACTTACTGGGCGCCGCGGCCCTACAGGGCTGCGCCGCGGCGCTAGGCCAATTTCAGGATGTTGGAATTTGCAATTTTAAGCTTTTGCTCCGGGGGTTCGGGGAATGTCTTCGGTGCGTCATTTTAGGGATTTGGGGGTTCCGAGAGTATGGGATTGGCTCTGGGGAGGTAGCTTTGGATTGATTAGTGACAAAAGATGTTTCATTTGTGTTGTGATTAGGACTTTGGAGAGGCTCGGGGTAGAGGACCGTGCTTGCGGCTACGTGGCATCGAAAACCAGTGAATTGAAAGGTAAGAAAACTGCACCCGAATGTATGATTGTGAATGGGACTAAGTGCTCCCGAGAGTTGTAATGTGTCATCATTGGTATTATGCCAAGGGACACGTATAAGCGGTCTAAGAGTACCGTTCATGATTTTAGCGCACGGGGCGCGAATTGGCCACTGGGAGCCAGAAACAATAGGATAACAGAGGGAGCTGCCTGTGAGCGCTAGCCCTGGTTATCGTCTGTGCATTATGTATTTGATGAAATGCTTAGTATATGAAATACTTGATTGATGATATACTTGAGTTGATGAGATGCTATATGAGTAATTGACTTGATTGCTAGTTGTTCATGCTCTGTTATTGCTGTGTTTTCTTGCTGGGCCTTGGCTCACGGGTGCTTCGTGGTGCAGGTAAGGGCAAGGGCAAGCTGGACCAGACCTGAGGTGGAGAGCTCCGAGGTGTGATGTACATAGCCAGCCGCTCGATCACCATGGCCGAGGAGTGTGTCAGGACAGAGATTACCTAACTGCTCATTTTGCCTTAGCATGGCCAGTCAATGTATTTAAACTTTGTAAATTTTGTAAATGGCTTTCAAACTGTCAATTTTGGGATCTCATGTACATAAACAATGTTTAGTAATGAAAACGTACCTTTTGAGACCAAAACACTTTTAACCCTAGTTCCTCTACTGTTTCAGTAACACGCTTTTACTTTAATGACTTGCTTAGCAAGTCTGGCACTTTTTAAACACACAGTGTAACGGTCTTGGCTATCCAGGGCGTTACAGGGTCCCTATGCCCTAGTTATGTGACCATAGAGTCACCTGGGGCCCTGTTCCCTAGCTCTGAGTAACTAGCCATAGAGCTAGCCAAACACTTTATTCTTTTTTAAACGACCATAGGGTCGGCCAACGTAATAGTACGTCCCTAATTAGGCGTAAACCTCTCGACCAACGCACAATGCGCTATTGCCACCCTAGACTAATAAGTCAATGCTTTAATCAGATATTCATACAACCAGATAAACAGAGATGCAGGTAAACAAATAACCAGATACAAATGACCCGATACAAATAAGCATACTTCAAATAATACAAGTATGCATACATATTACTCATTTATCTCAGGCACTTAAATACAAACATAGTGATAACTTTCCTTAACAGGGTCGAGCCCTAGTCATGCAGATAATCACATTTAACACGTACTGGGTGCAGTTTTCTTACCTCAGGTCCGAGTGAAACTTATAATAAAAACGACCCTCGAGCACAAACCCCAATTCCGAGCCCCCAAAGGTAATCTAGTCACAGGTCCAATATAAAATCCCGTTAACAACGAGCGAATAAAGGCTTACGGACTAAGTCCTAGCCTCCGGGACATCGAATTCTACTAAACTGGGTAGTAGAATCGATCCCGAGCCCTTAGGTTTGAGTTCCCGTTACTCAAAACCCATCCTGGCCATTACTGCCTATGCGTGCCACGGTGCCCATTGATGAGTAGCGGGGCGCCTCAAGTCAGAGGCTCCCAGCCCCTACATTTCTTGGGACATGTGCCACGACGCAGACCTGCTGGGTTGTGGCACGCCTCTCGAAACCAAATCCTCTGGGCCCTGGGTGCACAGGAGTCGCAGCGCCCCAAGAACAGGGTCGCAGCGTGACTGTAACATCCTACTAATTAGGATCTCTTACCATGTGTGTTTAAAATAGCGCGAGACTCGCTAAACGAGTCATTTGGACTAAAACATGTGATTAAGCCACTAAGGTTTCACGTAATAAAAATATTTGTAGACGGAATGTGCGGCACTTTCGGACACTCCAAGCTAGCAAGTCAGCCTACAACTCATGCCTGCGTGCAAACAAACTCAGTGGTTAGCCACAAACACATCTCAGACATGTAACAGGCAATTAACGAAGTATGAGCAAGCACAAAGCAAGTCATCCTATAGAACGCCCACACCACACAAAAGTATACAAGGAAAGTGGCACGCGTTGGCCCAACGAATACAACAATCAAGTAACACATAGACAATAAAGAAGCATACATGGGCAAGTATAGATAAACATCGTTTTATTAATATATAGCCTTGATAGGGCAAGGGAGTACACAGCTTTGTCCCCTATCTGCTGGTGGCCATGGTGCTTTCCTAAGTCACTAGGTCACCTCCCCCCTAAGGAGCCTTCTAGGGATACAAGGTCTTCCCAGTAGCATATATGATTTTTGTCTGGGAGACATATGCATAATTACAAAATTTCCACTACCCTACCCCATGAGGTTGCTTGGTGCAAGACTTGACTAATGATCAAGCACCAAGGCATGCTCACTTACAAAATGGCCCCATGTGGGTGTGCCAAAGGGAAGCACACCACAATCTCCCCCACTCAATTCTTCGGCATCCTCGACGAAGTAGCTTGTAGATCTTCAATCTTCTGCGTGAGCTTCTTCAAGTCTTTCGCCTTCTCCCAGTTTATCTCGTCATTTGCGAACCCCTTCAATCTTACCAGATATTCCTTGTGCTTTTTACGATTAGTGGTGACTGTCCTCTCCGCAAGGATTTCTTCAGGTTGACGCTTGCTCCTTGGCTAAATGATGACTCCTCCTCTGGTTGACTGGTTGCACTCTAGAATTGCTGGATCTTCATGATACGGCTTCAAGTTGCTGACATGAAGGACCGGGTGTATCTTCATCCATGCTGGTAGGTCGACTTTGTAGGAAGTTAGGCCAACTTTTGAGATGATTGAGACCGGACCCTCGTACTTGCGAACAAGTCAGATGTGTTTGTCCCCTCGGAATCTCAACTGTTCGGACCTCAGCTTTATCAACACTAAGTCACCTGCTTTAAACTCCAGTGGTCTACGCTTCTGATCTGCCCATTTCTTCATTCTTTTTTATGCTTTTTCTAAATAAGCTCGAGCAATATTTGTCATTTTCTTCCAGTCATTTGTGAAGTGAAAGGCTCACAGGTTCTGACCGCGGTATTCATCCACTGTGTGGGGAAATAGTGGATGCTATCCATTAACAACTTCAAAAGGGCACTTATTCGATGAAGAACTTTTTTGAGAGTTGAAGCAAAATTGAGCTACATCGAGTAGTTGCGGCAAATTCTTCTGATTGGCATTGACAAAGTGGGGCAAGTACTCCTCCAACATCCCGTTGAATCTTTCTGTCTGCCCATCTGTCTGTGGGTGGTAGCTCAAGGATATGTTCAATTGTGACCCCAAGAGGCTGAATAGTTCGGACCAAAAGGTCCCAGTGAATCTCCCATCTCGGTCACTAACAATGTTCTGGGGCACTCCCCAATATTTGACAATATGCTTGAAGAATTGTCATCCTGTCTCTTCTGCCGAATAGTACTTCGACACCGGGATGAATGCTGCGTACTTGGTGAATCTATCCACAACCACCAAGATCGCACTTAAATCCCATGTCTTCGGTAGGCTAGTTATAAAGTCAAGCGACACACTCTCCCATGGTCAGCTTGGGACTCACAACGGCTCCAACAACCCAGGTGTCTTGTTCCTCTCGACCTTGTCTTGCTGACAGACGAGACAGGTCTTGGTGTACTCCACTACATCATCTCGCATTTGTGGCCAGTAGTATCCCTGCTTCAAAAGGGCATGCGTCCTCTGCCACCCTGGATGACACGCCCACAAGGTGTCGTGACACTCACTTAGTAATGTCTTCCGTAAATCTTCAGCTTTTGAAACATACAAGCGGCCCCCTTTGGCCCATAGAAGATCATTCTCCACCCAAAACTGCCGAGTCTTGCCTTCTTTCACGAGCTTCAGCATGGTTCTGACAACCAGGTCTTTCTCCAGGTTTTCTTTGATGCGCTCCTTGAGTGGGGTGTTCACCACGCTAGTCGACAAACTAGCCAAGATCTTTAGAGTCGCCAATTCTGCTTTGCGACTCAAGGCATTGGCTACCTGGTTCAAGCGTCCTGCCTTGTGCTCAAAACAGAAGTCAAATTCCACCATGAACTCCTGCCATCGACCCTGCTTAGGGGTCAGTTTCCGCTGGGTAAGGAAATGACTAACCGCTACATTATCCGTCTTCACTACAAACTTCGACCCCAGCAAGTAATGTCTCCACACCAGCAAGCAATGGATAACCGCGAGGAGTTCCTTCTCCTGTGCAGTTTATCGCCTCTCAGCTTCGGACAACTTGCAACTCTCATATGCTACTGGGTGGTCTTCTTGTACCAGTATCCCTCCCAAAGCATAATTTGACGCATCCGTCTGTACTTGGAAGGGCTTGCTAACATTTAGAAAGGCAAGAACAGGATCCTTCATCATGGCTTCCTTCAAACTCCTGAATGCTTCAGCACACTTATTAGTCCACGCCCAAGTCACACCCTTTTTCAAAAGCTCAGTCAAGGGTGTCGCTCTTCTTGAGTAGCCGTCCATAAATCGTCTATAGTAGTTGGCTAAGCCCAGGAAAGAGCGTAGTTCTTTCATGTTTGTGGGGGCTTTCCACTCTTGGATTTCCCTCACCTTTTCCAGGTCCATACGAATTCGGCCATGTTCCACAACATGGCCTAGGAACTTGATGCTCTCCTGTGCAAATGAGCATTTCTCGCACTTCACATATAGCTGGTTCTCTCTCAACTTCTGAAACACTTGAGCCAAGTATTCTTGATGCTCTTCAATCATGGAAATGTAAACCACGATATCATCCAAGTACACCACCACAAACTTGTCTAGATACTCGTGGAATACTTGGTTCATCGGTGTGCAGAAAGTGTCAGGTGCATTCGTCAACCCAAACAGCATAACTCAAAACTCAAATGCTCCATATTGAGTAACACAAGTTGTCTTTGGTTCATCCCCATCTGCGATCCTCACCTGATAGTAGCCTGATCTCAGGTCCAACTTTATGAAATACTTGGCTCCGCTTAGCTGGTCGAACAAATCAGCGATCAGAGGGATGGGGTAGGTGTTGCGAACTGTCACCTTGTTGAGAGCTCTATAATCAATGCACAGTCTCAAGCTCCCATCGTGTTTCTTCTGGAATAGCACAGGTGCGCCAAATGGCGCCTTTGACGGTCTGATGAAGCCTGCCTCTAATAACTCCTTTAGTTGCTTTCTCAACTCTTCTAGCTTAGGGGGTGCCATTCTGTATGGCGCTTTTGTTGGAGGTTTCGATCACGGCACCAGCTTTATCTGGTGATCAATCCCCTTTCTTGGTGGCAAGGCTTTGGGGAGTTTATCTAGCATCAAGTCCCCATACATCTTCAAGACCCTCTTAATTTCAAGTTGAACAATCTCTTCCACTGTTTCCTCGAACACGGCGAGTACCGCTACATAAGTGGGCTCCCATTTCTTCACACCCTTCTTAAACTGTAAAGATGATAGAAGCTTCACACCAGGGGTGGTCTCACCTTTGCAGGCACCATTAAGGGAGTCTCTCCCATATGAGCAAACTCCCAGTAGTAGGAATCGGGATGGCACCTTTCCAAGTTAGGAAGTCCATTCCCAAAACTACATCAAAGTCGTCCATATGGACCACCACTAAGTCAGTCTGTCCCTCCCACATGTCGATCTTAACTTTTATGCCTTTAGTCAATCCTGTTGTGGCCAAGGCCTTTGAGTTGACCGCCTTCATGCGGCCCGCATCTTTCTCCAGCTTTAGTCCCAATCGTTTGGCTTCGAGCTCCGAGATGAAGTTGTGTGTGGCGCCAGTATCAATCATCACGCTCTTGGGCAGTTTGTCATTGATGGTGTCATCCATGAACATCAGTCCCTTCCCCATGGCCTTCTTCCCTTTTTTGACATGCTTCTTGAGAGCATTCAACAGGCGGACAGTGCCCATGTGCACGTACTCTTCATCATCCTCTTCTCCTTCGCTTTGTTTCTCCTGGCCAATGAGGGCATTCAACTTGCCCCTGTAAGGGCAAACTTTTGATTTATGTGGTCCTTTACAAAGCCAGCAAGCTAGTGGCTTCTTCCCTGCGGTAGTATCTGTCCCATTGGAAGAACTAGACTCTGTTGTCCTCCTTTCTCCCCCACTCTTGCTCTGCCATGACTTCCCAGACTTCTTACTCCCAGTGCTACTTGAGCTGGTTGGAGGGGTAGTCCTCTCCGACAGGCTGCTCTCCGGTGTGTAATCTGTCAAGCGTTCGGTAGCAGCTTGAGCGGTGGCTAGGTCAGTCACACGCTGCCTCTGAAGTTCTTGTTTGGCCCACAGTTTTAATCCTTTGAGGAAACAGTAGAGCCTGTCTACTTCGGACATGTCCTTAATTTCGAGCATCAGTCCCGAAATTTTCTTCACATATTCTCGGATAGTCCCAACTTGTTTAAGCTCTCTCAACTAGCGTCGAGCCATGTAGGCAAAATTTTCTGGCAGAAACTATGTCTTCAATTCTCTCTTCAAATCTCCCCATGACGCGATGGTGCATCTACCATTCTCGATGCCATCATACTTTGTCCTCCACCATACCTTGGCATCCCCAGACAAATACATGGTGGCCATGGCTACCTTTCCTTCTTCGGAATCGACCCGCACGACTCTAAAGTAGTGCTTCATGTCAAAGAGAAAGTTTTCCAAGTCCTTTGCGTCTCTAGCCCCGTTATAGGGCCTCGGCTCAGGCACTTTAACTCGACCATACTCCATACCTATTGGCCCCATGGCAGGCACATTCCCAACTACTTGCATGGTTAGGTTCACCTTTGCAGATAGCTCAGTGATCTCCTCTCTAAGCGCGCCAATTGACTCCCTGCAGTTCTCCTTGATGTCATTTATGGAGTCTTGTTGGTCCTTTAGCATGCGGTCCACCACCGCAATACGCTCCTCCTGTTGGGGTTTTATGCCCTAATTAAAACCCAAATTCTTTGTAATCTCATTTTATTATTAATAAAAGAATAGAAATCATTTTTTGACTTGGTCAATCACTTTGCTCACATGTTTTATTTTCATGATTATTTGTTTAATATAAACTTCTATTAAATCCCGAGCATATAGCTAATTTTATTTATAGTGACGTAATCACAGTGGAATATAAATATGATTATATGTTCAAAATAAGTTAGTCCTAAGATTAGTCAGTGCACCGGATTTACACTGACTTGCCAATCTACGATATGATCTACTTACACATTACAGTGTTATGTTCTTTCCAGAACATTAGCAAAGTAGATAAGATCGGATGTATTTGTTACATCGGACAGGACCGATAATGACAGTTGATAAGATAAGTAAACATACCGTTATTATCTATTCTAGTCATATCATATAGTTGACCATAGGTCAATTCAATCTCAATTCTTAGTGGTTAGTATTCTAACTGATTGTATTATTTGAGTTCTTTGACTTGTTCGTTACCAGCTTACCCTACGGACTAGCCCATACTTATATCTTGGGAACTCGGTAGTATAATTAAGTGGGAGTGTTAATCATAGATATGAACATCTATAGCTTCTAATGAAGAAGTGAAACGATGGTTTCCTTTTAGTTTGGTTCAAGGTGTTAAATGATAGAGATCTCATTTCAGTAATTAAATTAGTTTACTGAAATATCATTTACAAGGAACTAAGTGTTTTAAGGATAAAATACAATGAGGGGTAAAACGGTATTTTAGTCATATCTCATTGTAGACCGTCTATAGAGGATTGAGTGACAATTATGGTTGTAACAATGGATAATTAATAGCGTATCTATATTTGTTATAGAGAGTTCTATGAATTCAAGAGTGCAATTCCGAGTCTATAGTGGAGTCACGAGGAATTAATAAGTTAGTAAATTTATTTGTTAGATTTATGATAACTTATTGGAGCTTGATTTCATAGGCCCATGGTCCCCATTGTACCTTGGATAAAATCATCTAGATAGTCTCAATTAATTGATTTAATCATCAATTACAATTATCAAAGTTGACCAGGTCAATTTTGGATAGTTTCACAGAGTTGTGTAATTTTGAGAAGAAAAGAGAAATTATGGCAGATTTATTAATTAAGATAAATTGGTATCTAAATTAATAAATAATTTTAAATCAAGGTTCAAATTATAAATAATTAATTTGATAAAGGATTTAAATAATTATTTAATTAATTAAATCAATAGAAAATAATACAGACCTTGATTTTAAGTCCAATGGGCTTATAATCAAATGAGAAATTTCACGGGCCTATAGCCCATGATAATTTTGACCTAGGGCTTCAAAATGGCTATTATTTTATTGATTTTTTAATTAAATTAAATGGCCTAATTGAGTCTATAAAAGGAGTGCTTAGAGAGAAGTCAAAAACAAGATTGATAAGTCACAAGTCAGATTTTCTGATAGTTTTAGATTCTCTCTAAACACAAGTCATTTTCTAAGCCACTTTGTTATTTTCTCTTCTTCTCTCTATATCTATCTCATGTGTTGAGAATTTCCCACACTAGTCTAGGTGGTTCTAAGGATACATTTGAAGATCGTGAAGAACATAGAAGATCGGTTCAGTTTCTTGATAATACTCTGCGACAGAAAGAATACAAGAGTTAGAGAAACTGAAGGAAGGACTCTTTAATTCCGCTGCGTATACTATAAGTATTCTATTTTTTGATTCTCTTTGAATTCAATTTTAGAAACATGTTTTAGGCTATCTTGTATTAATTTGTTTAATATTAGATATACATGAAAATAAATAAAGATCATGTATAAGCTTTTTCCAACACCTCCCACCGAGGGGTATCCAATGTACTTGTCGGAGTGTTTCTTTTCTCCAACGCAATTATTCGGGCTAGCAGAACATCATTTTCCTTCTCTAGCGCGGCTATGCGATTGCTTGTGTCGGACGAACCAGAATTACGACTAGCAGAGGATAGATCCCCGACCCTCTCATCCATGCCATCTAATTCCCTCACTCGCTTCTCAAGCGCTTCGATCCTTTGAGTATTGCTCACCATTTGTGGGTTCCACCAAGCTTTCTCTAACCTAGCTCTGATACCAACTGTCGCGGGCCGACTATTTGGGGACTCCAAGTAGACAGAATGTGCAACACTTGCGGACACTCCAAGCTAGCAAGTCAGCCTACAACTCATGCCTGTGTGCAAACAAACTCAGTGGTTAGCCACAAACACATCTTGGACATGTAACGAGCAATTAACGAAGTATGAGCAAGCACAAAGCATGTCATCCTATAGAACGCCCACACCACACAAAATCATACAACAAGGCAAGTGGCAAGCGTTGGCCCAACGAATACAACAATCAAGTAACACATAAACAATAAGGAAGCAGACACGGGTAAGTATGGATAAACATCGTTTTATTAATATATAGCCTTGATAGGGCAAGGGAGTACACAACTTTGGCCCCTATCTGCTGGTGGCCATGGTGCTTCCCTAAGTCACCAGGTCACCTCCCCCCTAAGGAGCCTTCTAGGGATACAAGGTCTTCCTAGTAACATATATGATTTTTGTCTGGGAGACATATGCATAATTACAAAATTGCCACTACCCTACCCCATGGAGTTGGTTGGTGCAAGACTTGACTAATTATCAAGCACCAAGGCATGCTCACTTACAAAATGGCCCCATGTGGGTGTGCCAAAAGGGCAGCACGCCACACGGCGTGCCTCAAGTCAGAGGCTCCTAGCCCTTACATTTCCTGGGACATGTGCCGGGACGCAGACCTGCTAGGTCGCGGCACGCCTCTTGAAACCAAATCCCCTGGGCCCTGGGTGCACGGGGGTCGCGGTGCCCCAAGAACAGGGTCGTGGCACGAATGTAACGTCCTGCTAATTTTGATAAGTTACCACGTGTGTTTAAAATAACGCGGGACTCGCTAAACGAGTCATTTGGACTAAAACATGTGATTAAGCCACTAAGTTTTCACGTATTAAAAATCTTGGTCGACGAATAAACATTTTCATTAAAAGAAAACTTTAGTCTTTACATGGGATGCCGAAAATACAAGTTTAAAAATTTGTTTACAACTCAAGGATTACAAGACAAGCTGACCTAAGTGGCAAAACAAGGTCCAACCCTAGCTTCCCTACGATACCCCGGTCATGGCGGTCGAGCAGACTGCATATGTACACATTGCCCTTAATGCTCTCCAACTCATGGATGGCCAAGGTTAACCTTACCTTTACCTGCACCATAAAGTACCCGTGAACCAAAAGACTCAGCAAGAAAATACATTAACAAATTCAGACAGTCCATAGAATATGACAACATGGTCAACAGTAATAACTAGAACCAAGCATACCCACACTATACAAGTAAGTGACCATAGGGTCACACAAGTGCATGTCGCACTCCCATTCATTCTTATGGCATCTGAGCCAGTCAAGTGCATAATGCACTCCCATTCATTCCCTTGGCATCTGAGCCAGTCAAGTGCATAATGCATTGCCGGGGTGGCCTAGCCATAACAGTCTATGCTCAACGTGCATAATGCCGATCACAGCTCATAAGCCAAGCCTTGCAAACCCACGACTCATAAGTCGGGCCTTGTGAACTCTCGATTTATAAGTCGAGCCTTGTAAACCCTCGACTTATAAGCCATGCCTTGTAATCCTTCAACTTATAAGTCGACCCTATAATCCCTCGACTTATAAGTCGATCTTGTAAATCCCTTGACTCATAAGTCGATCCCCTTTTAGTCCCTCGGCTTATAAGTCGGGCCCTTGTAGTCCCTTGACTTATAAACCGAGCCCTTTGTGTCCATCGGCTTATAAGTCGAGCCCCTTTTTAATCAAATATACCTTCAACTAGCAGGTCGAGCTCTTAGTTAGGTGCAATAGACATGCTTCCAACTTATAAGCCGAACCTCCCAGCCGGAAACAGACATACATATAATACATTCATCATACACAAATACAAAACATTACAATGTACTTACACTGGTATACACATGCATAATTATAATCATGCCCATTAGCTGGGCTGGAGCCCTAATCATGTTTACATTTAATAGTTGGGCCAAGCCCCAATCATAATACATTTAACAGCTGGGCCAAGCCTCGATCATATTTAATTTAATAGTTGGGTCAAGCCTCAATCATAATACGTTTGACAGCAGGGTCGAGCCCTAATCATAATACACTCAACAACGGGGTTGAGCCCTAATCATAATACATTTAACAACGGGGCCGAGCCCTAATCACGTATCTCGCGCATCGCGTCAGGTGCAGTTTTCTTACCTATGGTCTAAGCACTGGATATAAGTGACCCCTGAGTGCGATCTCGTCCTGAGCCTTAGAGACAACCTAGTCACAACCCATAGATAATGTCTTATCAACATTTGATTCCATAAACAAACCCCAAGTCCAATCCCATGCTCCTGGGACCTCCAATTCCACCGAACGGGGTGGTGAAATCGTCCCCCGAGCCCCTGAGAAAAAACCCTAAAAAGTACCCAAAAAATCAAGTCCTGAAAGCTGAGTAGCGATACAGGGCTACCTACAAGGTGCTATAGCATTAGAGTCAGAAATTCAAATCGCCCATCAGACTAGCGCTGTAGCGCTACCTACCTAGCACTACAACGCTGACCCCAGCTAACACAAAATTCTGGGTTTTTTTTCAAGAATTCTCCGAACCTCAATGCCTCAAATCTAACCCCAATGGGTCCCCAACCCCTCAAATCAACATTTCAATCCTCCAAACAGTTTACCCAATAGCTTAGCAACATTAAAACAACAACAAACACCCAAAATCTCCATAGAAACTCAAAATCCAAGTCTTGAGTTTGTAAAACTCAAGAATAGAAAAAACAAAGTAAGAACTCAGAAATTCAGAGAGAATAAAGGGTTAAAACCATTACCTTACTCACTGAAGATGGGTTCCTAGTAATCCCCTAGCTTGCCTACACCTTTCCCAAGCCTCAAATCCAAAACTCCACTCCAAAAATTCAAGCTTTCTTTCCAAAACTTCAAACCCTATGAGAGAAAGAAGGGAGTACGGGAGGGAGAGAGAGAGTTGTTGCACTTGTTTGTTTCCTTTGGAACTCAGCAGAGTTCTAGGTTGCCTAAGTATACTAATCCCCAACACAGCAAATGACCAATATGCCCTTAAGCCTATAACTTGCCACTTAATGCCTTCAAGGGAATTTTAGTCTTTCACCATCTCATCTCACCATTTCTTTAAATAAATCTTATTTATCTCCAATACACCAAATAAATCCCCATTACTCAATAATTCCCGGCAATGCGCTAATTTACCAAAATACCCTTAGGCCTACCCCGAGCCGGGTATTTATTTCCGTTGTGACTTTTTCACTAAGTTTCTCACTAGGATCACCTCATGCCAAATAATCTAAATATATCCACATAATAATGTGGTCTCACACATATATCACATATATGCCCATATATATATATTCAAATATACCCATAACGAGTCAAAATTACGAAAATGCCCTTCTAATAAGAAACGGGCCCACATGCATATTTAATACACCTAACACATGCATATCTAGTCATATTATAATATAACTCATATAATCAAGTAATGATATACATATGTATCACATATACACATAAATGACATTTAATTCACGTTTAATCATATAAAACCCATAATTTGCCAATCCGACCCCTTAATCAATGCCCTATGCCTTATTAGGAAATTTGGGATGTTACAACGACCCTACGAACCTAGATTTATAGCTTTTTCCTCAAGCCAAATCTTACCCAAAATCATCCCAACACAATTCCCAAAACCATAATTCAACCCCAGAACAACATCAACATATTACCAGCAACAAAACCTAACCTAAAACTTGACCAAAAACTCACCAAAACTCACAATCAATCCCTTGAGCCCCAAATCTCAAGAACACTAGAAAAACCAAAATAGAACTCAGTCAAAACAGGGATTGATGCTTACCATAGTTGTATTTAATGATCTCCTAGCTGCAACCATTCCAACCCTAGATCCAAGCATTCGATTTCCTTGAATTCCCTTAGTTTTCCTCCAGAAATCCACACGAAAAAAAAAAAAATATATATATATATAGAGAGAGAGGGAACGATTGTGAGGGAGAGAGAGAGTTGATGAGAGTTCTAGGGCTGCTGAGTGTTTTTGTGAGGTTACTTAGAGTTCAAGTAACTCTAAGTAAATCTCGGGGCTCAGGATACCCAAAAACGTCCCCGAGGTAAAATGGTCAAAATCTCTGAAATTCCCTCCTAATCTCACTAACTTCGAATATATC
This sequence comes from Humulus lupulus, assembly GCF_963169125.1. NCBI lineage: Eukaryota > Viridiplantae > Streptophyta > Magnoliopsida > Rosales > Cannabaceae > Humulus > Humulus lupulus. Next base: position 186,795,814 of record NC_084796.1, read on the forward strand.
TTCATATATTTATTCCCATTACAAGATAACCCGGTCATGAACTCAATACCCAAAATACCCCTTGATTTACCCCGAGTTGGGTATTTGGTCCCGTTGTGACTTTCCCGCTAACTTGCTCCCTAGGATCGCCTCGTGCCGAGTAACCTAAATATATCCACATAATAATGTGGTCTAACACATACATATATGCACATATATTCCAAATATACTCGTAACGAGCCAAATTGCGAAAAAATCCCTTTTAATAAGAAAAGGGCCCACATGCATATTTAATAGGGAGTTTTTAAAAAATATGGCATTTTAGCAATCAATGTGCAAAAATATGGGAATTAAACTTTCCTTAATTTGTATGGAAAAATTTAGTTAACAAAAAATTAGTTTATAGGAAAACTAATCACATATTGGAAATCAAAATTAAACAAAAAAACATCAGCAAAAAGAGGGGTACTATGGTAATTAACATAGCAAAAACTCCTTCAGCCAAGCCACCTCTTCTCTTTCATTTTGCCCTAGCCGCCACGTCCCTGTCCTCCACTTGCCTGACTCACCATCTCCACCATCATCTCCGGCCACCTACCCTCACCACCTGCGATTCACCTTGGGCGCGCACCTCCGTGAAACCCAGCCAAGAACACCCAGCCGCACCATGGACGAACACAGCCTCAATCCGTGCATCTCTGCGAGATTCCATTCGCGTGCCCCCAAATCCAAAACGACGGGGATAGGCTGAGGTGAGGGTTGTGCTGATGGTGGTTGGAGGCGAGGGAGAAGGGTGGTGCCTGGGCTGAGTGCGATTCGTGGTGCTCGGAGCTGCGCAAAACGACGGGAAGGGTTGGGGTTTTGACGACGTTTTGCGCGCAGGGGATGGGGGTTTCTGGTGGTGTTCGGAGGAGAGGGAGGAGGTTGGTTCGTGGTCAAATTTGTTTTTTTTTTCTATCTTCAGATCTGTTGTAACCGGTTACCTTCACGTTCTTTGTGTATATATTTCAGGAGGTAACTGGTTACCTTCACATTCTGATGTGTGTGTATATTTCTAGGTTCTTTATGGTAATTGGTTACCTAGGTTACTAAATCATACTTACTCTTCCTTTTTTTTTTCCTTCAAATGTGATGTTTATTTTCATTTCTAATATGAGTGACTCGTCACCGCTCTTATGGTAACTGGTTACCCCTCTTATGACAGTAGGTTACTCATCTCACTGTAACTAGTTACCCCTCCTGATACATGTTATTTAACCTCTAAGGTTATTTTTTACATAATTGTGAAAAATCAAACAAGTAACTGGTTACCCCTCTGGATAAATGTTATTTGACCTAGCTGTAGGATTTTTTTTTACATAATTTTGAAAAATTAATTAAGTAACTGGTTACCTTACCCAAACTTTGAAGAAAAAAAACGAACAACCTAAAAAAAGGAAAAAAAATGTTTATAATAAATAAAAAAAATAATAAACACAATTCATATTACAAAAAAAAAATTAATAAAAAATTTGCAAAATAACCATGGAAAAATTTAATATAAAAATAGTTATATAAAATTAATATAAAAAAAACTAATAAGCTAAAAAAATAATAAAATTACAAACATACCCCTCCAAATTAATAAAACTTAATTAAGAGTAAAATTATGGCATAAACAAACTTTTATACAAAAATATAGGAAACTAAACACATAAAAGTGAATTTTTTTTTTTAAAAAAGCCATATTTTTGCACAATCTATTAAAAATCTCATATAACATGTAATTTTCACTATTTAATACACCTAAACATGCATATCTAGCCATATTATAATATAACTCACGTAATCATATAATGATTCACATATATATCACATAAGCACATATTTCATAATAAAATCACATATATGCATATAATTTTTCATAATTTGTGACCCTCTAATTAAGACCCTAAGACTTATTAGATAATTTATGACATTACAATAATAAAAATTAGCTATATTTAGTGTAGGAATCATTAGTTTTAGTGCAAAACTATTATACATAAATATTTAAAGGAGACGATGGAGATAATAATAAGCCTTTTAGTTTTTTTTTTTTTTTTACCTTTGGACTAATTTAGACCAACCATTGAGACTCTTCTTAGTATTTCATTTCACTACAGGTAAATTTCTAAAATAATGCTGAGTTGGAAGCATGAGGCATCAAACTTTTTTTTCTTCGTAAAATTATATTACGTATACTGATTATAATATGAGTAATGATATGTGCACCTAAAATATACACTCAAACATTACATGCAGTGATATAGCAGTTTGGTCTAGCCAATCACATTTATTAAAACTAGGATCCACTGTTTTAAAAAGCAGTGACACGTGTGTAATGTTTGGGTGCATATTATAACTAGAAACTATAACCGCGCTCCGCGCAGTCTTTTGTAATTATTAAAACATATATATCTTAAAATATTTTTTGGGAGACTGTGGGGTGGTGATTCATTTTGACCATACTCGTACAACATCTTCTTTATATAGACACGTGAAGACATCTTGACTATAATTTTTTATTTCATGATGGTGTTCACTATTATTGTATAGCGAACCTCCTGTAGATTTTTGAAAAATTCTGACAAATTTTAAAGTACTGAAAACAAAGTTAAAAAAGCTTGTTGTACATTTACTTTTATTTATTATTATTATACGCTTTACGTAGTTCTTTTTATAAAAAGTCTAAATTATGTATAAGAAAATTTATATTTTGTGTAAGATTTATTTTGGCCAATTACCTGTTTGAAGTCTTTATTTTTAAAAATTAACTTTTAGATCTCGTGTTTTGTCAAAATAATAAAAATTGGAATTGATAGATTGATTATTTGAACACTGTATTTTTGCTCATTACCCGTTTTGACCCTATGTTTTTTAAAATGAACCTTTGGACCATGTATTTATTTAAAATGTTCAAACTTCTTATGAAAATTAAATTATATATTAATATAATTTGTGTTTTCTGTAAGGGTTCACACTATTTTGAACCTTGTATTTTAGTCGATCACCCATTAGAAATTTTATTTTTACAAATTAACTTGTAGACCTCAAGTTTTGTCAAAATATTAAAATAGAAATAGATAAATCTATTATTTGAACACTATATTTTGGCCGATTACTCATTTTGATTGTTTATTTTTAAAAATTAACCTGTGGATCATATATTTATTCAAAAGGTTAAAAATTATTTATAAAAAGTAAATTATATAAATATATATAATTTATGTTTTCTATAAGGGTTCACACCATTTTGAACCTTGTATTTTAGTTGTTTACTAATTTTGACCATTAATTTTTTTTTTTAAATTAACTTGTGGACCTTGTGTTTTGTCAAAAATTAAAAAATAGGAATGTAAAGATAGATTATTTGAACCACGTATAATTTGGTTGATTACCCGTTTGAATATTTTATTGTTAAAAGTTAACATTTGGATCTTGTATTTTGTCAAAAAGTTAAAATATAAATAGATAGATTTTATTATTATTAATATTAATATTATTATTATTATATGTAGATATTTTTATTTATTATAATTTTTATTAAAATAAAAATGAGAAAAAAGAGAACAGACCAAATAGATAAAAAAAAAATTCCTTAATAAATTAATAGCTATAAATTAAAAAAGTAATCTAAAAAATGAGAAAAAAATATTGTTTACTTATATTTATAATTTAATTAAATAGTTGTTGTAATGAAATATCTAATCAAATTTAAATTCAAAATATACATCGTTGAAATAAATCAAATTTAAATAAAATTATACATGTTGTTAATATATATTTTTGTAAAACTATTACATTTAAATTAAAAAAAAACATAAATAATTTAAATATACATTTATTATTTTTGTTGTTGTGCATTATTTTATTTTTAGTAATATTATTTTTCATTCATAATGTGTTCCTTATTTTTAAAAAGAATTTTTCGTGTTTCACATCAACCTCCGCATCTTTTGTTGCAGCGGGAATGTCCACTAAAATTACAATCTATAAAATATTTATTTATTATAGTGAAAACAAATCATAAATCCAAAGAATGTCATTAGTAATATCTTATTTTCACAAGCTTAGTAAAATATCAAATAAGAGAAAAATACAATTATAAATATTGATGATTGATGATAATAATTATAATATTTTGTAAAACTATTCACTTTTGAATAAAAAACATAATTATAATATAATCAGAAAAATAGATATATAGAGAACCGAAAACTATTATGTAATTTTTAATAAAATTTTTTTTAGTATTTTTCAATGATTAAGTAGTTAAGATATTTAAGCAAATTAAATTTATAATTAAATTAATATGTATATATATTAATATTTTTAATTGTTAAGATATTTTAGAAAATAGAAAATGAATAAAAATTAGATTAAATGAGAAAATAGAAAGAGTGCTTTGAATAAATTTTAGAGTCTCACATAATCTCATCGAAATTCTCCTTTATATATATAGATATATATATATAGATATAGATATATATATATATAAAGATATAGATTTAATATTTATTGAATTACATAGCGAAAAGAAAAATTGAAAATTTGGTGCGTGGGTTCTTTAAAATTCATATATACAGTGTAAATCGATATACTCAGAATTTACTTTCTTTAGTGAAAATAATAATAATTAGAATTTTAAATAAAAATAACAGCATCAAGCGATTCAACACCCGATAATAAATTTTAATTCTCATTAATATTCAGGTATTATATGTTCTTACCAATATCAAGGTAGTTCTCTTTCTAAGGAAGAGAACTGCCTGCAAAAGCAACATATTATTTTGTAACAGCATACTTTTATGGGTTAAAACTGAAAAAATTAATAAAATATTATAGAAAATAAAAAAATTAGATACATTAGATTGTAAAATGTTAATTATAAAATGATATAATAATATAATAAAATCTAATTGTGATATTACGTATGACTATATTAGAATCAATGTATTTATAAGTATGTGTATTAATTTGATTAATTCTGTTACATTTGTTGAAGGGTTGATGTACCTATATATATGTATATATTTTTTTTGGACACAATATAAAATTCTCACAAAATAGTAAAAATAGATTGTAAAAAATATAAGATGCCACCTTCTCATTTATATATAGATATAGATATAAATATTTTGTAAAACTATTCACTTTGGAATAAAAAAACATAATTATAATATAATAAGAAAAATAGATACATAGATAATCGAAAATTATTACATAATTTTTAATTAATTTTTTTAGTATTTTTCAATAAATAAGTAGTTAAGATATTTAAACTAAATAAATTTTAAATCAAATTAATATGTATATATATTGATATTTTCAATTGTTAAGATATTTTAGAAAATAGAAAATGAATAAAAAAATTAGATTAAATGAGAAAATAGAAAGAATGATTTGAAGAGATTTTAGAGTGCCACGTAATATCCTTGAAGCTCTCATTTATATATATATATATATATATAGATATAGATAGATATTAACTATCACAAATATCTTTTAATATTTTTTTACTCACCATTTATATAAATATTGAAAATGGAAAGTAATTATTTATCTACATTTAATTAGTTTCAATACATTATTCATTTTAATTTTTTTTCTTTAAAATTGGGATTCGAATTTGGGACCTTATATAGTACCATTAATCTATGTCTATGACCATATATAATCCTGCAAATTAGGTTATATATTCTAATTTTTTTAGGCTGATGTATTAGAATTTAATTGAATAACTGACAAATATATTCTAATCACATTGTCTGTTTTACTTCTTTTTTTGCAGCCTCACTTTTCTCAATTTTTTGTCCGAATAAGATGACTTGCTCTTTTGAATATTAATTTTTCTTCTTATTAAAAATAATATATTATTCCAATAAATACAAGAAATTTCACTTTGTCAAGTCAAAATGGGAAATGTATATCAAGATTTTTTTTTTTTTATGTTTTCAATTATTATAAGTTTTTGTTGAAAGTATCAATACTTCTATTACCATATGCTTGCTTTTTTTTTAAGGATAAATAATGTTTGCTTTACCCCTCAAATTAATAGGATAACAATTAGAAATATTAAAATACCATAATCAAAGTCACAAAATCATGATTTGAAGTGGTTTGTACGGAAAATTCTTTTAATATATTCTTTATAATAAATAATAATAATAATAATAATAATAATAATGTATTTTAACATCTATCATATATAGTTTTTTTTATTATTACTCGTGCTTACTTTGACTGCCAAAACAAGAAAGATCGAATCAGATCTTGAGAAATTTTAGAAGCATTATTTATGAATTTATATTATTTTTAATGTAACGTGGAAAGAAAAACTATAGCTAGCCGTTAATTTAAATAATAAAATAAAGGGTTTATATTTTTTTAGAGTTGTGTTTTTTCCTATTATCTGTTTGGATCCTGTGTTTTGACAAATTATTTTTTGGACTCTATATTTTGTAAAATGGTTAAAATAGAACCCTAAACTCAATTTTGATGAAGAAAAAATTGAATATAACAATACAGTTTTTAAGCAGAATGATTTTATTTTTGTTCTGAATTGTTAATTTGGTAAATTATTTGTGATTTTAGTTGAGAAAACATTAACCAAAATCAAGTTTATGGTTCTATTTTAACTATTTTACAAAATATAGGGTCAAAAAAATAATTTGTCAAAACATAAGGTCTAAACAGATAATGAAAAAAAACACAGGATCCAAAAATATATAAACCCTAAAATAAAATAATAGTGGACATGCCCATTCATCTTAATATATATATATATATATAATATTTTTCACCAAGCAAACCCAATAAATTTGTAGTTGGAAAATGTATTATTAATTTAGAGATAAATGTAACAATAGTTGAATCCCCACTGTTGAGTTCATATGTGGTGACATGTCAATCCAAATTTAGAGGCTAATATTAACCAACACCACGAGGCTTCTAATAATCATAGTTAACTTAATCTCCTTTGTTATATATATATATAAGTTCTTAAATGGGGTTAGTGATGGTTTTAACTTTCGGTGTCATGAGAGTGCGTAATATAAAAGTTATTCTTTTTATGAGATGCACTAATATATATATTTATATATATATATTTAAAGTAAAGTTATTGATGATTTTTCTTAACATCTTTAATTATAAAACATTTTTATACCTTATATAACTGGATAGAGAATTTAAGAACTGGATTATATTGGTTGTGATTGAAAAATGTGTTAATTTTTTTTTAAATGTGGGTTTAAATTAAAATTTTGCTTATGACATTGTAATATATAACATTTTGCATCACATCACACTAAATATATGTTATGATAAATCCCAATTTTGAAATGTCACTAATGTTAATAAATTGTTTAAATTTTAATATATTAAAGCGCTTAAAAAACTTTTTTAAGCCTTATGTACAGTACAAGGTCAACTTCAATAAATAAATAAATATATATAAACTAAGCCAAAAGCATGTTTTGATGAGGCAACTGACTTAATGAACTGTCATTTTGGCTAACAAGCAATAACAGATCCAATAATTCAATCCTCATTCTTATATTGAAAATCAAATCGCAAAAAATTATTCAATTAGCAATTATTTCTTATGTGCATATAAATATACATAGTATGCTTATCCTTTTGGATATAAAATGTCCCCTATATGTATTTATACATATGGAAATTTGAGTTTTTATACTTAATGAGGTGTCCTAAATAAAAAAAATGCTAGGCTTTTTAATCATTTAAAAAAAATACTAAATCTTTTGACAATACCCAAAATACCCCTCCCATAATTTTTCCATCCACTTCCTCTTCTCTCTTCCTTCTCTCTCTCTCAACCCATTCCTCTCAACTCTCTCTATAGAAAAAAATTCATGAGTAAGGTAAAATATAAGAGAACTCAATGTAATAGCAAATATTCCTTACTTAGGACATTAAAATACTGTATTTCGAACAGATCTGGCATGATTTTTGAGTTTTTTTTTGCGATTTTTTTTCAGATCTAAAACTTCGAAATCTGCAAAAAATCGACGTGGTTCGATGGTACTCGATGCCAGCTCGATGGGGCGTTCAAAATCAAGATTTTCATGAAAAAATCGATGTTGCTCGATGGTGGTTCGATGGTGTTAGATGCGATTCTTGCAAGATATGTAATTTTTCACTCGAGTGTCCATTTGGGGTGGTTTTTTTTTTTTTTATTTTGAGTATTTTTTCAAGATCTACATGTTTGAGATGTGTATATACACATTTGGGAAATGTAAATCTTGAAAAAAAAATGACAAATACAAAACATACCTCATGTTCAAGACATGATATGTTTTCAAGTTATAAACTTTAAAAATGTGTATGTGCACATCTAAAACGTGTAGATCTCAAAAAAATACCCAAAATAAAAAAAACATCCCAAACGGACACCCGAGTGAAAATTTATGTCTCTTACAAGAATTGCATCGAACCACCATTGAGCAACCATCGAGTTGGGCATGATTTTTTAGTTATTTTTCAGATCTGAAACTTTGAAATATGTAGAAAACTGACTTTGCTCGATTGTTGCTCGATGGTGCTCAATACTAGCTCGATGGGGCCTTCAAAATCAATATTTTCATGAAAAAATCGACGTTGCTCGGTGGTGGTTCGATGCAATTCTTGTAAGAGACATAATTTTTTACTCGGATGTTTGTTTGGGATATTTTTTTTTATTTTGGGTATTGTACGCCCTAATTCTCCACGGACTATTAGCGAGCTGAGGTATGGCATAATTATATCAGCCATGTAGATATCACGTACCCGGAGCTGCTGTCGCCAGCTCCCACCTCTTTAGCTCGAGGTCACCAAAGGCTTACTAAGGTTACTAAGGAGCCGGGTCAGAGGTATGGACACCGCGGGTTAAGAAGACATCCAGCTCGAGGTACGAGCTTGAGTTGGAAGCTGTGACCCTTTATAAAGTCAACCACGCAATGTAAACGTGCATATATCAGACATCACGTGTCTGATATATCCCTGAATTCTCGGACACGCAGCATAAACGTGCGTGTTCAGGCACCCACGACTGGGTTGGGCCGTGCGGCCCATTATCCCCCTTACCTATTGATTAGACCACACTTCATTTGTCAGGTTTTAGGAATTAATCATGAATGTCACATAAGTGACATGATGGGTAAGAAGGTCACGGGATGAACCCCCCTTGCCAACCCCCAGGTGCCCTCTCCTATAAATATGGAGAGCTTGGGAGTTGCAAAGGGTTGGATTCTATTGTGTAAAGAAATACCCTGTAAAGAATACCAGAAAACTAGCAATAATATTGGCTGGTGGAGTAGAAGGATTTTAACATTTAAACCACCTAATAAAAAAGTATTCGTATCGCCATTTTATTTTAAGATCATTCATCTGTTACGGTTCGTTACTTAGCACTAATCCCATTCTCTTATTCTATTAATTATCTGTTGGCAAAGAATCACATCAACAGTTTGGTGCTTTCATTGAGAGCTTGTTAGATTGGTGCTATCGCAAATACCCAACCATGGTGGTCACTCGCTCAAGACACGGTAACGAGGCGGACCAACGTGATGGGCAGGAGGCCCATCATGCCACCTTCTCCGATGATCAGAACCCTGAGGTTCAACAGCGGCCGGGCAAGCAGCCAATAGGCCAAGATGACACTGGAAGTTCGGCTCCCCAGCCACCTAATCCGAACCCAGATTTCTACACGGCGGTGGAGATGGAGAATGTTATATTATTTCATATAATATAATATTAGATTAAATAATGTGAAAAAAATGTGATTTGTCACACCTTGTAACATATTATTGAGAGTCACAAAATTGGACTAATGTGTGTGCCAAAATGTGACATATTTTGGAGTTACAAAATCAGTTACAAATTTGTAGCTCTCAAATATTACCCAATAATGTGTATATTATATGTTACACATTTGAGATTGGATTTCATAAAGTCATGATGATATATGACTGTTGGAGACATGTTTTTAACTCCCAATAGCTGTTTGGAGGTTACAAAATCATGTGGGAAAGGATTTGGGACGTTTTGGAACGTTTTGGAAAAATGACTTTTTTGTGCTGAAAATGGCCTGTGGCCGCGGCCTGGGGAACAGAAGCCAGTGGCCGCGGCCACTGAAAAGTCCTGGGCACGGCCAGTGAGGCTGACAGCCTATGTGAATTTTCAGTTTTTTCCAAATTGAACGGTTCTAACATCCCAAATAACTCCCAAATCTCCATTTTAATTCCATAGACATCCAATTAAACATTGGTAACAGCCATGGGGGTTGGTGTAATTTGAAATTCAAAGGGGTATCTCAAACTCTATAAATAGGAGTCTAATGCTCACTTGTATGACACACCATTTTCCATCCACAAAGCACTTGGCTGGAAAATACACCATAGAGGCTTGATAATCCCAGAGAGCTATTTCCTAGAGAGATCCCTTAGTGCTTAGAGAATAGGGGGAAATAAGCTTTTGGACAAATGTTTTGAACCTTGTTCAAGTTGGTGATCCCCACTACTCTACACTTTGGTTGTGTGAGAGTTTGTTCTTTTTATTGGTTTTGTTTTCATTCTTTTGATCTTGTTGATCTTATTTACTTGTATTATTATTGTTTTGAGTTTGTAATCTTCTTCTTCTACCTCTTTATATTTACTTGTATTTTGAGCAATTGAGTTGTAATGTTTATTTAATCAATTACCTTGTCTATTGTATTTTTTGCATAAAGTTGTATTTTGGTTTTTTCCATGTTTCCATTGAGTATAAAAATATATTCTCTAACAGAGAATGCACAACTGAGGAGTCAGCTGGTGAAAGCTAACCACCAGATTCAGGAGGTGTTGGCCCGACTATCCCCTCTTACAACCGACGCTAACGTCGGAAAGAGGCAAGGCGAGACTCATAAGTCCCGCCGGGGTAGTCGGTCCAGGCCTAGCCGGTCGGTCAGACCCCCGACGTCAAACTCTACTCCCTCATCGCACCACCGAGAGATGACTTTCGAAGAGCTACCTAGGGCTGAGCAACAGTACAGCCGATCGGTCCGAACTTCAACTCTCAGCACACTTCCACCCTCGAGTGCGCCCAGGAGGGCTCGAGGGAATTCACGAAGGAGATCCGGGGAGGGCTCACAACGATAGATCGTCCCGACCAGCCGTCCTGCACCTCGCTCAGACCGTCGAGCGCAGGACCCGGAGGTTGGCAGAGCCGAGCGGCCCCGACCTAACCTAATTCGCCCTGACGGGACCAGGATTGCATCTCCGGTCAGGCATCCTCCTTCACCCATAAGATATCCGTCTCCTCCTCAGCTAGTCTGAGATATTCCAGCTCATGGGAGCAGTAGGAGAAATCCACCTTCTGCAGGACCTTCCCATCGTAGCAGGGCGCCCAAAGAAGTCCCGGATCCTCACCCCCAGAGGCGGGCTCCAAGCTTCTCAAACGGGAGCTATTGGACCAGAAGCCGCCGAAGTGACCTTTTTGGCGGAGACCTGTGCTAACGCCTGAGCTTGACGCAAAGTCCTCAAGCAACCCCGAGGGGCGACCTCCGAGATCATCTTAACTCTCAAAGGGGAGACCCAGTGGGAAACGACAGCTGTGCTCGCCAGAGGGAAGACCTGTTCGAGGTACGCGACAGCGGGAATGTCCCATATAACCTATCTCAAGATAGGAGGGAAAATAACCTGTCAAACGTGTACGATGGATCCAAAGCTGTTGAACAGCCCAGGAACAACCAAGGAAATCAGGACAAAACCCTTTAGCGCCTGGCTCAGATGGAGGAGCTGATGAGGAAGCTCCTATCAGAAAAAGAAAAGGATGAATATGATTCCAGGGACGAACTCGAGCTCTTCGCCCCTAGCATAGCAGCAACGACATATTCGCCCGGTTTCCGTATGTCGCACTTGTCCAAATTCAACGGAGATGGAGATCCGTCAGATCACCTGGGTATGTTCAATACCCTAATGATGGCCCACAACATTGGCCCCGAGCTGAGGTGTCTAATATTTCCCTCCACCTTGATTGGGCTGGCCAGACAGTGGTTCAAACAGAGTAAGAAACAGTCAATCAGCTCGTGGAAAACTTTCTCTACAGACTTCAAGAGAGCATTCCGAGCTTCCCAGGCTGCCCGCGTCAAGGCCGACACCCTGGCAAACGTAAGGCAACAACCCGACGAGCCTCTGAAGGCTTACCTGAGCAGATTCGCGAACGTCGCTGCTCGGGCCAGAGACGCAGATGACAGCTCTAAGCTCATGGCTTTGAGAACTGGAATCCTTGTCGGAGGGGGACTCTGGAATGAGATACAAAGGAAGGGAGTCAGCACTGTAAATGAATTCCTAAATAGGGCCCAGGGGTGGATCAACTTGGAGGAGGCGCAAGCCTCAGCTGCAAGAACCAGCCAGGCCCCTAAGCAGCCCGCTGGAGTGAGAACCGAGGTCGTGACAGCGACCCAGACCATTACACAGAATAACCAGTTTGGTGGAGACAAGAGAAAGGGGAGCAACGAGGGCAACCAACACGGCCCAAAGAAGAACAAGTTCGTAGAAAAATTTAAGCCGGTCTATGCGACTTATACGGAGCTCACCCACTCTAGGGAGAACATCTTCCTAGAAAATTCTGCTCGCCTCCCCTGGAAGAAGCCGGATCCGTTAAAGCACCAGAAGGGAAAAAGAGACCCTTCCATGTTTTGTCGGTTCCACAACGACATTAGCCACAATACCGATGACTGTAGACACCTGAAGGATGAGATCGAGACTCTCATCAGAGCTGGACCCTTGGCTCAGTACGCGCGGAATAGGGTTCCCGCAAGCTGTCCAGCTCCGGAAGTCCCGGTCAGTCAGCCCGGGTCTCAGATAGATCAGGACGTCCCTCCTCCAGTGATAGGAGGAGAGATCTCCACAATCTCTGGAGGTCCTCATTTGGCTGGCATGAGCAGAGGTGCCCAAAAGAGGTACGTCAATAAACTTAAGGCTCATAATGGAGTGGAGTTCGTCCCCGATTAGCATCTACCAAAGCAGCAACGATTGGAGAGGCAACCAATCATTTTTACTGAAGAAGATGCCAGCCACGTCCAGTTCCCTCATAACGACCCTCTGGTCGTAGTAGTGAAGCTCGCTAATCGGAGGGTTAGGAGAGTGTTGGTCGATAATGGGAGCTCGGTAAACCTACTATTCCGGTCCACGCTGGAGAAGATGGGTTTGTCTGTCGCCAAGCTGAAAGCAACCTCCATGATGCTTTATGGTTTCTCTGGAGAAGGATCGGCGGCAATAGGGATGATCGAGCTGGTGATCACCTTAGGAGAGGGACCTCAGACAGTCTCAAAACTCCTCGAGTTCGTGGTCATCGACTGTCCTGCCGCGTACAATGCCATTTTGGGTCGACCTACACTTATAGCTTTTGAAGCCGTTACATCCATCCGCCACCTCGCGCTAAAACTCCCCTCTTCCACGAGGATATGCACGGTCCGTGGCGATCAACTTACTGCCAGGGAATGCTACAGCATTTCCATGAAGGGAAAATTAAAACCCGGGCAGTTAACGATGACCGTCCAAGGTGGAAATGAGGAATCTCAGGAACCTTTGCCTAATCCTGAGATTGAAAAACCTCAGAGTGCCGAAAGGGAAAATATCGTCTTAAGTGATGATATTGACCCTAGAATAGGTGAGGATAAGTCCGAGCTCCAAGCTATCGAAGAGCTCGAGGAGGTAAAAGTCGAGTTGTCTTCATTTGAACGGGGCTCAATCGAGCAGATACCTCGGGAGCAGAACGCCAACGCAGACGCCCTCGCCAAGCTTGCTACCTCCAGGGAGACGGAGACTTTGGGGTTAGTACCGGTAGAGTTCTTGGAGAAACCAAGCATAGAAGAAGTCGAGGCGGAGGTTGAGATGATCGACGCCAGACCGACCTGGATGACCCCCATCCTCGAATATCTCACCGAAGGAAAGCTACCTGAAGAGCGTAATGACGCAAGGCGGGTACTTTACCAAGCTTCGAGGTATACGGTGGTAGATGGTCTGTCATACCGGCGTGGGCACTCCCTGCCTCTCCTGCGATGTGTTCTGCCAGGCGAAGCAAAGACCATTTTGCAAGAAGTGCACGAGGGTTTTTGCGGGGACCACACTGGGGGGCAAAGCTTGGACCTGAAGGTCTTCAGGCAAGGATATTACTGGCCCACTCTATCGAAGGACTCGATCTCTTACGTCAAGAAATGTGACAAGTGCCAGCGATTCGCCACAGTTGCCCGAGCTCCCCCAATCGAGCTGAAGATGATCTCGTCCCCGTGGCCATTCGCAGTCTGGGGAATTGACTTGGTTGGTGCCCTCCCTACTGGAAAGGGAGGGGTCCGTTACGCGGTGGTGGCTATCGACTACTTCATCAAGTGGGCTGAGGAAGAACCCTTGGCAACAATCACTTCCAAGAGAGTCCTCGACTTCGTGGTCAAAAGTATTATCTGCCGGTTCGGGCTGCCGAAGAAAATCGTATCAGACAATGGAACGCAGTTTGACAGCGACCTCTTCACCGAATTCTGTGAGAGGTACGACATTGTGAAAGGCTTCTCCTCCGTGGCCTATCCCCAGGAAAATGGGCAGGTCGAGGCCGTCAATAAGACACTAAAGGCAAGCCTTAAGAAGAGACTGGACGAAGCCAAGGGAGTCTGGCCAGAACAGCTCCCCCAGGTACTGTGGGCATACCAGACCTCGCATCGAACTCCGACAGGTCAGACTCCTTTCTCCCTAGCTTTCGGGAGTGAGGCAGTCCTTCCTGTCGAGATAAAGGTATCTTCGCATAGAGTCCAGGCGTATGACCAGGACCGCAATCACGAACTGCTCTGCGCGTCCCTCGACCTGATTGATGAAAGACGAGAAGATTCACAACTCCAGCTCGCGCATTATCAGCAAAAAATTACTCGTTATTTCAACTCAAAGGTCAAAAAGCGTGCCTTTAGCATTGGTGATCTGTTCCTCAGGAGAGTCTTTTTAGCCAGTAAAGATCCCAAAGATGGAGTATTGGTACCGAACTGGGAAGGGCCATATCAAATAACCGAGGTCATAAAGGAAGAAACCTACAAGTTAGCTCGACTTAATGGAGAAGCAGTCCCACGAACTTGGAACACAATCCATCTGAAGAAATATTATCAGTGATACCTTTGTAAGGCTTAGTCAGAAAGGCCATCGTGTATTTATTAATTAAATCTTTTTTCATTAGTGTATATTTGCGGATGTAATCTCAAGTAACCACGAAAGACCCTTTCCTAATTACTTGGGGGCCATATGGTGCCTGGATACAACCAGGTCACCCTAAAGACTTAGAAGTTAATTTAAATCGATTTATCGATGTTTTTTTTTTTAAAAGCACGAGATATTGATAAAGGATTAACGCGAACTAAGTCGTATCCTGGATATAACCAGGTCGTCCTAAAAAACTTAGAAGTTAATTCAAATTGATTGATCATTGTTTTTCTTAAACAGCACGAGATATTGATAAAAATTAACGCCAACTAAGTTTTCAAATTAACGTCCTGGATGTAACCAGGTCCTAAAACTTAGAAGTTAATTCAAATTGATTGATCGGTGTTTTTCTTAAAAAGCACGAGATATTGATAAAAATTAACGCTAACTAAGTTTTCAAATTAACGTCCTGGATGTAACCAGGTCCTAAAACTTAGAAGTTAATTCAAATTGATTGATCGGTGTTTTTCTTAAAAAGCACAAGATATTAATCAAGAATTAACGCAAACTAAGTTTTCAAATTAACGTCTTGGATGTAACCAGGTCCTAAAACTTAGAAGTTGATTCAAATTGATTGATCGTTGTTTTTCTTAAAAAGCACGAGACATTAATAAAAAATTAACGCGAACTAAGTTTTTAAATTAATGTCCAGGATGCAACCAGGACTTGTCTTAGAAGTTGGTTCAAAATTGATTAACATGTTTTTTCCTAGAAAAGCATAAAATGTCAATCACAGCACCAACAAAAACTAAGACTATTACCAAAATGCATAGAGGCAACAGGATGTAAATCAATTAAGAACAAAAAGTTGATCAAACCAATTGTCTCGAGGTTAGAAAAACTCATACAAAGTTACAAAAAAAATGTTCGAATGATAAAAAGAAAAGAGAAGTCCTAGGCCCCGCCAGGCTGCTCCGATGAGGTCATCACCTCGCCTTCCTGCTCGGCGGCTGTGGAAGTCTCCCCGGTCTCGGAGGGCGCCTCTTGCTGAAGGCGAGCTTTGAAATTCTCCAGGAAGCTATCCCATGCGTCCGCCCCCAGAAAGGAGAAGTCACCATCTGGGTTGAAGACCCAGCAGTGGTACAGCATAGCCTCCATGGAGGAGCTGGAAGCTACTCTCTCCATCGCCAGGGCGGCCTTGGCCTCCTCGGCCTCAGCTTTCGCAGCGTCGAGTGCGGCCCGAGCAGCCCTGGCCTCCTTGAGCTCAGATCTCACAGCGGCTAAGGCAGCCTTGGTAGCCTCGGCCTCTTGCAGCTTAGGGCGGGATGCGTCCAGCTCAGCCTGCACGGTTGCCAGGGCATCCTTAGCATCCTGTGCCTGTTTATTGGCAGTCTCAAGGGTGGCCAGGGCAGTCTGATGCTCGCCCCTCATATCCTCGAGCCGAGCCCTAGATCGGGATATGCTCTGGTGGAGAGCCAAGGCACCATGCAAGACCAAAGGATAATAAGGCAACTGCCTTAGAGGAAAAAACAAACATGTGATGCATACGAGCAAGGAATACTAAGGGCAAGGCCGACTTACCGTGAGAGCCATCCCCAACGAAGACTCCATCACGTTCTCCAGGCTCCTTGTCTCGATCGCCCGCAGGTCCCTCTCAACGGCATTGTAATAATGGTCCACGGTGTAGCTCGCCGTTTCGTAGACCGTTCCCCGAAAGACGTCGGGGATCTTCTCCAAAGCCCGAGGATTCACCGGAACGCGTACCTCGGGGGTTGTGGTCGACAAGGTCTCGGGGGGCACCTCCGTTTCCCGAGCAGAGTCTGGAACTCGCGGGGGAGGCGGAGGCACTTTCTCCTGAGCTGCCGAAGCCTGGTTTTTCCCTTTTGCAGGGGACTTGGAGGTACTCCCGATGGCCTTCTTCGCCAGCCGGAGCTTTTTCACCATGGGCCCGGAGGCCCCAAAGGAAGGGTTCCCTCCAGGGAACATAACTCGCAAATCGTTGCTCACGAGCTGAGACATCTCCTCTGGTAAAACAAAGACAAAGTATCAATATACAAGTAAAAATGTTTATGCAAAACAACAAAAGTAAAAGGGAAAACAGATCTCAAGTATATATTGAAAGGGATCCTACCCTCCGAGCTAGAGGAGGAATCTATGGTCACGACCAACGGCCCCAGAGCTGCAGTGGGGGAATCTAGGATAACGACTTCGCGGGCTGGAAGAGGCTCTGGGTCCGAATCTGGCTCGGGACTAGACTCTTCTACATACTGCCTAAGACCCGGAGCTACTATACCCTCCTGAAGGGAGGGCCACGACCGAAGATTGGTCCCGTACTCCTCAAAAAAGACCGACCTAAAGGCTAGGGTATTATCTATGACTACAGTACCCCTAGGGTGGCTCATGTCATATCCCAGCACGAGTTGGTCGACGCATTGGAGTAAGGTTACGTCGCGGTCTGGGTCACTTCGATGGCGATGAACGGGCTGGCTGGGATTGAACCTAGCTAACCGAAGGTCTGCAGTGGCCCTATATAAGTCCCTAAACATATAAGGATTACCTTGCCCGGATGGGCCGGCTGCTGCTTCGGACCAGGCCCTCTCCACGTCTGTTTCTTGGGCGACCTCCAGCGCCCGCTTCTACCGCACGAGGGGCACCTCGTCCTCTTCTTCTCCCTCGGCCTCCTCCTCAGGGATGGACACCATATCACGAGCTGGAGGGAGGCCCCGCAGTCTCCTCAAGGCCAGAGTCTGTCCTGGGGAGATTAGCTTGCACGCCAGCATCGTCTCGTCGGACACGAGCTGGCGATAGTCCTTTTCGCTGGGGGGCAGCCCCGCCAATGTTTCGTATTGACCCCCGAGGGTCACAGACTTGGCCGTCCTCTCGAAAATGGTTGCATGATTGTTTCTAAGTCAGGAACTAATAAAGGAAGCTAATCAATAATCAACTTACGAGCTAAGAGCAAATGGTACTTACGAGGGCGGTTGAAATAGTGATGTTCGCAATTGGGAAACCCCTTGGACATGAAGAACTGGTCTTTAAAGTCGTTGGGGTGGCTGGGCAGCTCGATGACCGCAGGCGTGTTTGGAAAACGGGTCAGATAGTAGAACCCGTCGCCTCGCACCCTCTGCTCCGGGCTGGCCTTGAGGCAGAAAAAGTAAAGGATGTCCGCCGGCGTGGGGACCTCCCATTCCTGCTTCAGGAATAAGTATCTCAACCTTGCTAACAAAAGGTATGAGTTAGGGGGGAACTGGAAAGGAGCCAGCTTCACGTAATTAAGAAAATCCGCGAAGTACTGGTCCAGCAGAAGGAAAGCCCCAACCTTGAAGTGCTCGTCACTCCAGGCCGCGTATTCCTCATCGAGCGGCGCGCAGCTCCGCTCGCCTTCTAGGGGAGGTCGGGCGTCTAGGGCGCCCCTCCCAATCTCAATATTGTGGGAAAGGAATATCTTATTCACTTTCCCCTGGCTGGTGATCTTCGAGACGATCCTCTCGGCCTCGAAGAAAGCGTCGGGCCCCACCTCGAGCTCCTGCTCCACGGCTGGACTGAAAACGAGGATTGGAGAGTCCGTGACCACCTCCTTTCCTTTGGCTTACTGAGAAGACGAGCTGCCAGCAGTCTTCTTAGGGGCATTCTTCTTTGGTCCCATCTGGTCGCCTAACGAACAAAAGAAGAAAATTTAGAAAAGGCAACCTAAGCATAAGAAAGAATCTGACGCGAAGTGTTTCCTTTACACGGGCGGAGGTAATCTCAGCCCGTGGAGAGTGAGACCACGCAGTTCTATGAACACGCGCCTGTGCTCCCAACAGGTCCCTGATTACTCGGAATCCGTGTGTCAGGAAGGTCAGAATAAAAAAGTTTGCCTTGGAAGGAAAGTTTCAGTAGGCAAACAGTGCAAAACTGCCTGTGAAGCGTGTCCCCTAAGCTGGTTTTTGCACCCTATAAGCTGGTTATTTCAAATAAGCATACAAAAATTCTACCCAGAAAATTGCCCCAGAAAGTGTACCCTTTGAGTCGTACTCCTAAATGGTTTTTTCTACAGTCGATGCCCTAGAATGAAAACCTACGCCTATCATACCCACAAAAACCAGCAGAATACTGCATGCGGCTACAGAAACAATTTACTAAGCAACAGTGAAGGGGAAATATAAAGCATGCATAAGCAGAGAACTTACAGAATGTTTTGCTGTGATGAGGTTGAAAGGGTCGTCTGGGTTGGAGTCCTGCTGAAATTGCTAGTGCCAAAGCCTCAAAGGAGCTCTCGTGCCTGAACTTCTGGAACGCTGGGAACAGTAACCGGAAGAAAGAGAGGGTTTTTTGAGACTAAGAAGAAAGGAGAAAATAAGAAAATTTCCAAATGAACGGGTGGCCCATGCGAAAGGTGGCCACCCCTTTTATATACGTAAGAGGCCAAGTGAGGAGGGCCGTTGGATTGCCTTGATGTAGGATACGAGGATCACTACTCGAAAGGCGAAACAACGGCCAAGTATAGGCTAGGCCATTTAATGCGATTCTCGGAAGACATACCGTCACCAACCACGATGCTCCACCGCCTGCGTAATGAGCGGAATGTGAAGAGTCCACAAGGAAGCCTAAAAGCCCCCACTGTGGCCCCGGGTGACGTCATGTGCCACGAACAGGGGCTTGGGGGGCAAATGTACGCCCTAATTCTCCACGGGCTATTAGCGAGCTGAGGTATGGCATAATTATATCAGCCACGTAGATATCACGTACCCGGAGCTGCTGTCGCCAGCTCCCACCTCTTTAGCTCGAGGTCACCAAAGGCTTACTAAGGTTACTAAGGAGCTGGGCCAGAGGTATGGACACCGCGGGTTAAGAAGACATCCAGCTCGAGGTACGAGCTTGAGTTGGAAGCTGTGACCCTTTATAAAGTCAACCACGCAATGTAAACGTGCATATATCAGACATCACGTGTCTGATATATCCCTGAATTCTCGGACACGCAGCATAAACGTGCGTGTTCAGGCACCCACGACTGGGTTGGGCTGTGCGGCCCATTATCCCCCTTACCTATTGATTAGACCACACTTCATTTGTCAGGTTTTAGGAATTAATCATGAATGTCACATTAGTGACATGATGGGTAAGAAGGTCACGGGATGACCTCCCTTGCCAACCCCCAGGTGCCCTCTCCTATAAATATGGAGACCCTGGGAGTTGCAAAGGGTTGGATTCTATTGTGTAAAGAAATACCCTGTAAAGAATACCAGAAAACTAGCAATAATATTGGCTGGTGGAGTAGAAGGATTTTAACCTTTAAACCACCTAATAAAAAAGTATTCGTATCTCCATTTTATTTTAAGATCATTCATCTGTTACGGTTCGTTACTTAGCACTAATCTCATTCTCTTATTCTATTAATTATCTGTTGGCGAAGAACCACGTCAACAGGTATGTTTTTGAGATCTACATGTTTTAGATGTTCACATACACATTTTCAAAGTTTAGAACTTGAAAACATACCAAAACATATCTTGAACATGGGGTATATTTTGCATTTGTCATTTTTTTTCAAGATTCACATTTCCCAAATGTGTATATACACATCTCAAATGTGTAGATCTTGAAAAAAATACTCAAAATAAAAAAAATCACCCCAAAGGGACACTCGAGTGAAAAATTACGTATCTTGCAAGAATCGTATCGAACACCATCGAACCACTAACGAACCACCATTGAGAAACATCGATTTTTTCATGAAAATCTTGATTTTGAAAGCCCCATCTAGCTGGCATCGAGCACCATCGATCCACATCAATTTTCTGCATATTTCAAAGTTTCAGATCTGAAAAAAAAAATCGTAATAAAAACCCAAAAATCATGCCTAGATCTGTTCGAAATGTAGTATTTTAGTGTCTTAAGTGAGGAATAATTGTCGTTACATTGATTTCTATGATATTTTACCTTACCCATGAATTTTTTTTTTTCTAGAGAAGAAGTTAAGAGGAATGGGTTGAGAGAGAAAAAAAATTATGAGATGAATTTTTTGGGTATTGTCAAAAGAATTAACATTTCTTTTGAAATAATTTAAATGTCTAGCATTTTTCTTTGACTTAGAATCCCTCAAGCATAAAAACTCAAATTTCCCTATACATATATATCTATACATTATTATTAGTCTTAATAAGAAAATATATTGAAATTCATTCACAAACAAAGAAACAGCTAATAATATTGTTGATATTAAATGCAAGCCATTCTGTTCTTATACATAAAACTAGTACCGAATATATGTATATAATTTAAGTCTATGAAGCCAGCTTAAACATTAAGAGCTGTCCTAAAATTTTCTTCTTCTTGATTTTCATGATTTTCTTTCTAGCAGGCTAATTGTAATATTATTAAAGAGATTATATATAGGCCACACATGGCTTATTTATACCTATCTCTATATCTACAAATATATATATACACACATATATATATATATATACTGATCCAAATGCATGTGAACTGAATTAACAATAATGCAATCACATATGGTCTACATTTTCTTTTTTGTTCTTTCTCATTGACCAAACAGAACATAAAAATAATGTTATTATTTTTTCTAAATTTGCAACCATATATGTTAAGTGGGCGTTCGCGTGAAGCAAAATGTCCCTATAAAGTCAAAGAAAGTGGCCGAGTGGAGAAACATAATAATATAAATTAATTAGTTATCTGATTAGATCACTCACTCACTCACTCCTTAATTAAAGCATTGTATTTAGTATATATTCTTATTTACTATAATCACTACTCTTCTACACTCCTTTTTCTTACCATCTCATACCCACTACTAAACTCTTTCCTATATAATAAACATGCACTTGGCCAGAACCATATAGACAAGACAATAATACATTAGAGCGAAATATGGCCTCAAACACTAAGCTCTACTACTGCTGCTCTTCCTCAACCTTCATACTTCTGCTCCTTTCCATTTTCATACAATGTCATTCAGGTATATACATATATACATGTATACGACTATGTGTATATACCCTTTTGTTTTAAATTATTCTAGTTTTAACTTGTGCGTGTATATAGGGAAAAGTGAAGTGCTCAAAGTGAATTATTACGGTGAAAGTTGCCCAAAAGCAGAAGAAATCATAAAGCAAGAGGTGATCAAATTGTACAATGAACATGGAAACACAGCCGTTTCTTGGGTTAGAAATCTCTTCCATGATTGCATGGTCAAGGTGCTACTTCCTCTCTCTTTTATATATGTATATATATAATAGAGAAGACATATAATTGCTAATTATATATACATATGTGTGTATACAGTCATGTGATGCATCTCTATTGCTAGAGACATTGAATGGGATTGAATCTGAGAAGAGATCGGGAAGGAGTTTTGGGATGAGAAACTTCAAATATGTAAACACCATTAAAGCTGCAATTGAAAAAGAATGCCCTCTTACTGTTTCTTGTGCTGATATCGTTGCTCTTTCTGCTAAAGATGGCATTGTCATGGTATATATATACATCTATTCACACATAAATTAATACTCATTTATTTAATACTAACAGCTGAAAATAGATATTTTTTTAATGTTACTATTCTAATAATTAATTAGCTATTCATATATAATTGTGGCATGCATGTGCAGTTAGGAGGACCAAGCATAGAAATGAAAACTGGGAGAAAGGACAGTAAAGAAAGCTATTTGACAATGGTGGAAGACTCCATTCCTAATCATAACGATTCCATTTCTTTAGTGCTTTCACGATTTCAGTCCATTGGAATTGATATTGAAGGCACTGTTGCCCTTTTAGGTATTATTATTATCTATATATATATATATATATACATACATGGTCTAGATGCCGTTTTTACATCTAAAATCTACATCACTAGTGTATATTTTAATTACATTAGTAAGCCACTGAACTATCCCCAGTGGTGAGGGAGGGAGAGATAAGTTGGAATTTTCAGTTTCGAATTTGTGACCTTTGGTTATTTAGGTAGAAACAGTGGCATTATTTGTCCAACATTGTGATCAAAAAAATATTTTTTAACACATGAACATATATACTAGAAAAATTATATTGGCTAGGCTAATCTGATTTATTTTCTTCTTTTTAAGATTGAACTATATTAATTCTATATGGTTTAAAGAACCTTGGATTAAATGGAATGTTTAAGAAAGAAAAGGGGAAAATAGACAAGTGTCTGCCAGTATAGGATTAGGAATTGGGATGTTTCTTTCTACTTTTATAGTTCGTGTATGGTCCATACATACTTGGGAGTTTAAGAGCTTTATGAGCAAATCTACCAAGGAGTGGTTGGCTAGGTTTCTAAAAGACACTTCTTGACTTTTGAAGTGGTAAAAACACTTCTAATATTGAGTTTCCAATGTAATTTGATTTTTAGCTTTAAAAAATTCTATTAGAAGTAACTAGTCCCAACAGATGTTTAGGAAAATATATTTTGGGAAGCAAGTTAAAGTAAAAATTCAAGACCCTAAATAAACTTTATTTAATTATATTTAGTTCATCACTTTATAAACAATCAACATAAAATAAACTCTTATTTAACTTTATAAATAAATAAAATACTTGCGGTAATAAGAAATAGGTTTTTTTTTTAATTCTCATTAGTCCTGTATATGGTAAAAAAAAAATTGAGAGGGGGAACAATGAAAATTTTTATTTAGTATTTTTTTTAGGGGAATATTATTAGTGATTCATAAGCTAGATTTGAAACATAAAAGACAAAGATGGCGTCAAAAGCTGAAAAAAAAAAGAACCTAAATATATTTTTTTTAATAAAAAAAATAGGATCAGATTAGGTTTTTTTTTGGGTTAAACATTTGAGTTTACTTTTACCTGATAAAAAATTAAAAGTGAGCCGACATGAGAAAGATTCATTCTTTTAAGCGTTACAAAAGATAAAGATGTCGTACGTTTTTTTTCTTTTCAGTTTATGTTTAGATAATTCAATTTTGTTAATTATAGGAATATTATATTAAGCACAAATGTCTTCGTACAATTTCGTTGTATTTTATAACTTATTAACTACGGACCAAATAAAAAGGTTATTTTATGGTAGTTTTTTTAAAAAATATAACTCTTTTTTATCATTCACTTATTTTATTAAAAATATATTTGATGTTATTGGTCCATTTACAAAATATATAAATATATAGCAATTTTTTTATGGGAATTTTTCAAAAATATGGCTTTTATACTATCAATGTGCAAAAATATGGGAGTTATACTTTTTTTAATTTGTATGAGAAATTTATTAAAAAAAAAGTTAAAGTATGGAAACACAATTAGTAGCTAACTAAATATATGAAAATATAACTTTTTTTTTATCATAGTTATGTTTTCTTTAATTTTGAAGGTAATTTTATTTTTATTTTTTTCAATTATTTTTTTATTATTTTTTTCCTTACTTGTTTTTTCTTCTATTTTTTTCTACCAATTTTTTCTTTCCATTTTTTTATTATTATTTTTTTATTCATTTATCTATTTTTTTTCTTTCATTTGTATTGTTTATTTTTTCAGTTTTTTTTTCATTCTATTTTTTCTTTATTTTTGTAATTATTATTTTCTCCTTCCATTTTTTTTTTCTTTTTTCACACACATGAGCTTTTTTTTTCATTTTTTTTTTCTTCCATTTTTTTCATTTTTTATACCAATTTTTTCATTCATATTTTTTTCTTTTCATTTTTCCATTATTTGTCTTCTTCTTCTTTTCATTCTTATTTATTTATCTATTTTTTTTTCATTCATCATTTCTTTTGTTTTTTTTTCATATATTTTTTTTCATTTTTGTACTTATTCTTTTTTCATTCTATTTCTTTTTTTTTTCTTTTTTTTTCACACATATATTTTAACATTATATAATTATTCTACTATTTTTTTATTTAATATCTTTTATTATTGTAATATTTTTTATAGTTTTTTCCACTATATGTAAAAAAAATTCAAATCAATTACTATAGCAGTTATAGGAATACCCAAAATTTGGAAAGAAAACTAATAAAAATATGAAAACGTGAATGGGTAACTGGTTACCTGCACATTCTTTGTGTGTATATTTCTGAGGGTAACTGGTTACTTTCACGTTCTGGTGTGTGTATTTATGGTTTCTTTATGGTAACTAGTTACTTATGTTACTAAAATCATAGTTACTTCTTCTTCCTTTTTTAATGAAGTGTTCTTCCATTTTTCCTTCAAATTTGATGTTTCTTTTCATATTTAATATGAGTAACTCGTCATCCCTCTTAGGTAACTGGTTACTCCTCTTATTGCAGAAAGTTACTCATCTCAAGATAACTGATTACCCCTCCTGGTGCATGTTATTTAACCTAGCTTTATGATTTTTTTTTAAGATCAATTAAGTAACTGGTTATCCTACCTAGGATTTGAAAAAAAAACGTACAATCTTAAAAAAATTGTTTATAATAAATAAATAATAATTTTAAAAATAATTCATATTACAAAAAAAATTTGTAAAACAACCAAAGAAAAATTTAATATAAAAAACAAATAACCTAAAAAAATTACAAACATACCCTTCCAAATTTGATTAAGAGTAAAACTATGGCATAAACCAACTTTTATACAAAAATATGGGAAAACAAACTCATAAAAGTGAAAATTCTTAAAAAAAGCCATAGATTAACTTTTTTTGAAAAAAAGCCACATTTTTACATATTCTATTAAAAATCCCATATAAAGTGTAATTTCCTCTTTTCTTATTTATTTTCAATACAGGGGCTCATTCAGTGGGCCGAGTCCATTGCGTGAACCTGGTCCATAGATTGTACCCGACAGTTGATCCGACTTTAGACCCTAACTATGCCGAGTATTTGATGCGCCGTTGCCCAAGCCCAAATCCGGATCCGAACGCGGTGCTATACTCAAGAAACGACCGCGAAACTCCAATGATCCTCGACAACAACTACTTCAAGAACGTTCTAAAACACAAGGGCCTTCTCCTGGTGGATGAACAACTCACTTCTGATCCTTCTACTCTGCCTTTCGTCCAGAAAATGGCTGCCGATAACGACTACTTCCACGACCAGTTCTCCCGTGCTGTACTACTATTGTCCGAGAATAACCCACTTTCCGATGACCTTGGCGAGATCAGAAAAGATTGTCGTTTTGTTAATAAGTGAATACAATAATGTCTCAAAATAATAAAATAAATAATATCTTTTTATGTGGCTAAATTGAATATATAATAAGATTTTATATTTTAAGTACTTACTAAATGTATGTATTATGTATTTTAATGTTACTTTCCTTCCCAAAATATATATATATTTCAATGTTTCATCACTTTATTTTCTTATCTTGTATTAAAATATTATTATTTTCTATTTGGAGTTATTTCAAAATAAATTTTATATTTATGAAAAGTTAGTAAAATATTAAAAGCAATTATAAATTACCAGGAATAACAAAGGTGCTGATCGGGGATGGTTTTTCAATTACTATCCTCATTCTGTAGGTTAATTATATAAGTAAACTCACCTCATTAACTATAGGGGACAGTGCGAGTATTAACCAATAAATAATATAGAATAACTATGGCTATCTGTACCCATTGATAATAATAAAATAAAAGGTAAAACTTCTTGATTAAAAATGATCATCAATTTAATTTTTCATTTTTATAATTTAGGTACGAAAATAAAATAGCATCCTAAATAGTATGAAGTTTATAATCTACTAATCATTCTTTTGAGTAATTAAAAGGGAATTTACTCATTTGGTACCCTATGTTTTTCCAAAGTATCATTTTGGTACCTTCTGTTTTCAATAATGCTCATATGGTACCCTGTATTTTAAAATTATACATATTTAATACCCTAGACTCAGATTTGATAGATAAATTTTGTCAATATGATCAAATTGTCATCAGTTGTATGTAATTAAGTAATTAAATTTAAATTTAGAACTTACATAATTGACAACAGTTTGATTAAATTGGTAAAATTTTATTAATTAAATTTGAGTTTATGGTACCAAATATGTACAATTTTAAAATACAGGGTACCATATGAACATTATTGAAAACAGAGGGTACCAAAATGATACTTTGCAAAAACACAGGGTACCAAATGGTTACCTACCCTAATTAAAATCTAATAATCTTAAAATATTATATATTCAAATTTTTAAGTAAATTATAGTAAAACATAAAACAAATTATTTATTTATTAATATTTCTATAAATATATTATTATTCTACCCTAAAAATTAGTACGGCTTAATCACTTAGTTAGGAGTACAGTTGGCAGATGTATATATGGAAAAAAAACAGAGTAGAACATTTAGCTAATGATGATGTGAGCAGTTTGAGTTAGGATGTGGCAGTACGATATTCAGGTAATCGGAAGGTTGCCTCTTAGGATGACAGTCCAGTTCGAGACATGTAGTGGCTAGATCCCCTTTAGGGCGCTCTAAATATGTTCAGCTCATGGAAACCTAGTCATGACGCATACTGAAGGATCCCAAGAGATTCGGAGACACTCTATACGCTCCTTAATGTCTAGGCTGTATGACACATTTATTGTCTGAGATAGCAGGAGTATAATCTATTAGACAATTGTATCCCTATGTAAATGAGAATTATCTTTATTAAATGTTTACCATATTTATGCACATGGTTACCCAAACCTGTCCATAAAATTCCACTTTAAATATCATGGACAATGGACAAGGAAGGGGACAACATTTTTGTAATACTGAAACTCTGCATAAATTGTGAGAGAATAATAATATTGATTCGTGGACTAGGTGGATTTTAACTACTGAACCACGTAAAATTTTGTGTGTAAGAAAGGGTTCATATAAGTTCATTATAGTTTGCAAATAAGCACTAATACTCTTATTAGATTTCTAAATCTACTGTTGGCGAAAAATCGCATCAACAGTTTGGTGCTTTCGTTGAGAGAAAATTAGTGCTTAATCCTTTACAAGTTTCATTCGATGTTCATCATGGTGGTTACTCGATCGATGTATGACAACAAAATGGAACAGCCTGGTGGGAAAGAGGCGCATTATACAGTCGTTCCTACTGAAAAGGGCTCAGATGTTCAGCAATGTGCTGGGAAGAAAAAGGTGGGCCAAGACGACACTGGGAATTCAGCGTCATGCCCACCAAATCCTAATCGAGAATATCTAACAGCCATCGAGATGGAGAATGCCCAATTAAGGAGCCATCTCGCTAGGGAAAACAGACAGATTGAGGAGGTCCTGGCTCAGTTATCCCCTCTTGCAACCGATGCTAATGTCGGAAAGAGGCAAAGTGGGTCCCATATGTCCCATAGGAATAATCGGTCCAAACCTAGTCATTTTGTCACTTTGAGCTCTGTACCTTCAGAGCGAAATCACCGAAGTGCTCAACCCACCAATCAACACAGGAACCGACATCTGCATGTCAGTCGGTCGGTCAGAACTGCGACCCCCATCTCCGTGTCTTCTGCATAGATTCCCAGGAATACCCATAACAACCCATCAGGGCAAGTTGGGACAAATTCACAGAGACAAAACACCCCAGAGAATCCTCCTGCACCGCAATCAGAACCCCAGGCATAGAGAACACGAGACATCGAGGTGGACCATGAATCCTGATAGCCAGCGTCTGGCCTTTGCGAATTAGGTTGCAAGCCACCATGGTAGCATCATTCACTACCTATCGAAAGTCATTCTCCTTCGAAGGAAGACAAGACAGCGTCTCGTATTGACCCCTAAGGTCTTAGGCCGCTCTATCCTCTTGAATATAGCTGCACAAGGAATGAATTCAGTTAGAAGGGTTAAACAAAAAAATGAACATGATAAGAGAGTTCGCGTACATAATTCAGAAAAGTTGGGAGACTTACAAGGGTGGTTGAAGTATCAATGATTGCAATTCTTGAAATTTGACATAAAGAACTGGTCTTTATAGTCATTTAGGTGGCTGGGGAGGTCAACAACGGAAGCCGAGTTGGGGAACCGAGTGAGGTAGTAAAAGTTGTCACCTCGTCCCTTCTGATCAGGACTGGCCTTGAGGCAGAAGAAGTACATAATATCTGCCGGGGTGGGGACCTCCCATTGTGCCTCAAAAACAGATATTTTAACCCTGCCAAAAGTCGATACGAGTTTGGGGGGAGCTGGAACAGAGCTAGTTCGACATAGTTCAAAAAATCCACGAAGTACTGGTCTAATGGGAGGAAAGCACCTGCCTTCAGGTGCTCATCACTCCAAGCCCCAAAGTCATCTTGAAGGGGGGCGCAACTCCGCTCTCCTTCCAACGTAGGTCGGGTGAGGAGGCCATCAATTCCCATCTCGATCCCATGGCTTAGCAGTATTTTGTTCACTTTCCCCTGCGACGTTGTTCGGGACACAATGTGCTCGACTACAAAAAAACGTTAGGGTCGAAAACAATCTCCCAATCCACCACAAGGTCGAAGTGAGGAATTGGAGATTCCGACGCAATCTGCTTGTCTTTATTCTTGTTCTGAGTAGAGGAGCTCGTGACGTTTTGTTGGGTAACTTATATAGGATCTTTATTTATTTTCATGTAGATCTAATATTAAACAAATTAATTTGAGATAACCTAGAACATGTTTCTAAAATTTAATTCAAAGAGAAACAAAGAATAGAATACTTATAGTATACGCAACGGAATGAAAGAGTCATTCCTTCAGTTTCTCTAACTCTTGAATCATATTTGTCGCAGAGTATAATCAAGAAAATGAACCATTCTTCTAATTTCTTCACAGTCTTCCAATGTATCCTTAGAATCACCTAGACTAGTGTGGGCAATTCTCAACACATGAGATAGATACAGAGAGAAGAAGAGAAATTAATTAAGAGGC
This sequence comes from Humulus lupulus, assembly GCF_963169125.1. NCBI lineage: Eukaryota > Viridiplantae > Streptophyta > Magnoliopsida > Rosales > Cannabaceae > Humulus > Humulus lupulus. Next base: position 186,825,803 of record NC_084796.1, read on the forward strand.
TTAGAAAAATGACTTGTGTTTAGAGAGAATCTAAAACTATAAGAAAACCAGTGATTAAACTTGTCTGTCGTCTGTCTTGACTTCTCTCTAAGCACTCCTTTTGTAGACTCAATTAGGCCATTTAATTTAATTAAAAAATCAATAAAATAATAGTCATTTTAAAGCCCTAGGTCGAAATTATCATGGGCTTTAGGCCTGTGAAATTTCCCATTTGATTATAAGCCCATTGGACTTAAAATCAAGGCATGTATTATTTTCTATTGATTTAATTAATTAAATAATTATTTAAATTCTTTATCAAATTAATTATTTATAATTTGAACCTTGATTTAAACTTATTTATTAATTTAGATACCAATTTATCTTAATTAATAAATCTGCCATGATTTCTCTTTTCTTTTAAAAAATATATAACTCTGTGAAACTATCCAAAATTGACCTGGTCAACTTTGATAATTCTAATTGATAATTAAATCAATTAATTGAGACTATCTAGATGATTTTATCCAAGGTACAATGGGGACCATGGGCCTATGAAATCAAGCTCCAATAAGTTATCATAAATCTAACAAATAAATTTACTAACTTATTAATTCATCGTGATTCCACTATAGACTCAGAATTGAACTCTTGAATTCATAGAACACTCTATAACAAATATAGATACGCTATTAATTATCCATTGTTACAACCATAATTGTCACTCAATCCTCTATAGACGGTCTACAATGAGATAGGACTAAAATACTGTTTTACCCTTCATTGTATTTTATCCTTAAAACACTTAGTTCCTTGTAAATAATATTTCAGTAAACTAATTTAATTACTGAAATTGGATCTCTATCACTTAACACCTTGAACCAAACTAAAAGGAAACCATCATTTCACTTCTTCATCAGAAGCTATAGATGTTCATATCTATGATTAACACTCCCACTCAATTATACTACCGAGTTCCCAAGATGTAAGTATGGGCTAGTCCTAGGGTAAGCTGGTAACAAACAAGTCAAATAACTCAAATAATACAACCAGTTAGAATACTAACCACTCAGAATTGAGATTCAATTGACCTATGGTCAACCATACGATATGACTAGAATAGATAATAACATTATGTTTACTTATCTTATCAACTGTCAATATCGGTCCTGCCCGATGTAACAAATACATCCGATCTTATCTACTTTGCTAATGTTCTGGAAAGAACATAACACCGTAATGTGTAAGTAGATCATATTGTAGATTGGCAAGTCAGTGTAAATCATGTGCACTGACTAATCTTAGGACTAACTTATTTTGAACATATAATCATATTTATATTCCATTGTGATTACGTCACTATAAATAAGATTAGCTATATGCTCGGGATTTAATAGAAGTTTATATTAAACAAATAATCATGAAAATAAAACATGTGAGCAAAGTGATTGACCAAGTCAAAAAATGATTCTATTCTTTTATTGATAATAAAATGAGATTACAAAGAATTTGGGTTTTAATTAGGGCATAAAACCCCAACAAACTCCCACTTGCACTAATTGAAACTAATGCCTTAAATCTACTAATCCCATTTCCTTGATATGCTTATCAAATGTAGCTTCTGGTAGTGTCTTTGTAAACGGATCCGCAAGATTGTCTTCAGTTGCAATCTTCATAACCTTCACATCTCCCCTGGCCACATATTCTCGAATAATGTGATACTTCCTTTCTATATGCTTACTCCTCTTATGACTTCGAGGTTCTTTTGAGTTAGCTATCGCTCCTGTATTGTCACAAAACAACACAAGCGGTTTATCCATTTCTGGAATAACACCAAGATCCGAATAGAACTTCTTTAGCCAGACTATTTCCTTAGCTGCTTCTCACGCGGCTATGTACTCAGCCTCCATGGTGGAATCTGAGATTGCAGTCTGCTTTACGCTTCTCCAAATCATAGCTCCACCCCCAAGAGTAAACACCATTCCAGAAGTAGACTTCCTGTCATTGACATCAGTTTGAAAATCTAAATCGGTGTAGCCTACAGGGTTCATAACACCACCCTTGTAGACTAACATATAATCCCCAGTTTGTCTCAAATACTTCAGGATATGCTTAATTGCTATCCAATGTTTCGGTCCTGGGTTTGACTGATACCTGCTCACTACTCCCACTAGTACACAACATGGCATACATTAGACTTCCAACTGCAGATGCGTAAGGAACTTTTCTCATTGCATCTTCCTCTTCAGGAGTCTGGGGAGACTGCTTCTTTGAAAGATGAATTCCATGGCAGGACGGTAGACGCTCTCTCTTGGAATTTGTCATTGAGAAACGTTCAAGAACTTTATCTATGTAAGCTGCTTGAGATAGAGCTAAGAGTTTGTTCTTTCTATCCCTGATGATCTAGATACCTAGAACATAACTCGCTTCGCCCAAATCCTTCATCTGGAATTAAGTGCTCAGCCAATTCTTCACATCTGATAATTTCTTAACATTGTTTCCAATGAGTAAGATATCATCTACATAAAGAACTAGGAATACCACTATTTGATTTTCCTTCAGTTGGTAAACACATGGCTCATCAATATTTTGTTCAAAGCCATAGGTTTTGATTATTTCATCAAACCCAAGATTTCAGGAACGAGAAGCTTGCTTAAGTCCATAGATGGACCTATTCAACTTGCAAACTTTTCCTTCTTGTCCAGATACTTTAAATCCTTCTGGCTGATCCATTTAAATGACTTTGTCAAGCTTTCCATTAAGAAAAGTTGTCTTGACGTCCATTTGCCAGATCTCATAGTCGAGGGCGGCTACTATGGATAGAAGGATGCAAATGGATTTGAGCATGGCTACCGGACTAAAAGTTTCCTCATAGTCCATGCCTTCTATTTGGGTATAACCCTTTGCCACTAATCGAGCTTTATAAGTCTTGATATTTCCATCAACACCTCGTTTCTTCTTGTAGATCCACTTGCACCCAATGGCCCTAAAGTCACTAGGTGCTTCCACAAGATCCCAGACGGAATTTGAGTACATGGACTCCATTTTCTATTTTATGGCTTCGAGCCATAGTTCCTTTTCAGGGCTAGCCATTGCCTGTTTAAAAGACAACGGATCATCATCACTAGTGTCACCAACAACCATATTGGTTTCACCATCCAAACCATAGCGAACTGGGTTCCTAGAAACCCTCCCACTACGACGAGGCTCCGTGGCTGTTTGCTCAGGAACAGTGGTACTTTCTTCATTTAAATCGACTTGCATTGGTTGGACATGAAGAGTGGGAATTTCATCATCAACTTGCATTGATGACGATGGAACATTGGTTGGAGTCAATTATTTAACCATATCCTCTAAAACTACATTGCTGCGGGGTTTAAAGTTCTGGACATAGTCATTTTTCAAAAAAGTAGCATTTGTAGAAGTAAACAATTTTTTTTCTGAATGACTATAGAAAAGTTCACCCTGAGTACCTTTAGGATAGCTAACAAACATGCAAACTTCAGTTCGCGGTTCTAGCTTTCCCTCCTTTTTCCTCAGGACGTGAGCGGGACACCCCCAGATTCTATAATGGCATAAACTAGGTTCACGACTATTCCAGCGTTCTAAAGGTGTTTTGGGGATTGATTTAGACGGCACGACATTGATAATGTCATTCACGGTTTCAATTGCATGTCCCTAGAACGAAGTTGGTAGAGTTGAGTAACTAAGCATGCATCTAACCATTTCCAATAAAGTTCTGTTCCGGCATTCCGCTACACCATTTTGTTGCAGAGTACTTGGGGCAGTAAGTTGTGATAAAATCCCAAGTTCAGTTAAATGATCTTGGAACTGCATATCCAAATATTCTCCACCCCTATCAGATCGCAAGATCTTTAACGTTTTACCTAATTGGTTCTGAGCCATTGCTTGGAATTCCTGAAACTTTGAAAATGTTTCTGATTTCCTATGCATTAGGTAAATGTATGAGTATCTAGAGTAATCGTCAATGAAAGTGACGAAATACTCAAAACCACACCTGGCTTGTACATTCAAAGGTCCACAAACATCTGAATGCACAAGTCCAAATGGTTCTTTGGCCCTATCACCCTTTGCAGAGAATGGACACTTGGTCAGTTTGCCTTCTAGACAAGATTCACAGACATGTAATTCACCTAAGGTGAGTTCCCTCAAAGGTCCATCCTTTGTAAGTCACTGAATCCTATCATAGCCAATGTGACCTAGTCTCAAGTGCCATAAATACGTCATATTATCGTTATTGGTCTTTTGACGTTTATTGGTCCTAGGTTTAGCTACTTTGAATAAATCATTATTAAGAGCGAGGGGTTTGTTAGGTCACAGAAGATAAAGCCCGTTTCCAAACATGCAATACACAATTGTGATCCATTGAAAGAAATAGATATATTAGAACTTGTGAAAGTCATAACAAATCGTTCTAATTACAACATGGAAACTGAAATTAAATTTCTACTAAAATCCGGAATAAAAAATACATCATTTAAAATTAGAAATTTATTTCCGAACTTCAGACGAGCTCTTCCTCCAGCTTGGACCGCAACGAATGTTCCGATCTCAACTCTAAGCTTTAAGCCGCCTTCGTTCACTTCCTCCCACGATTCAAGAAGCTGTAAAGAGTTACAAACATGGTTAGTAGATCCAGAATCAATAATCCAAACAGAGTTATCATTCTCTAAAACACATGTTTCCAAGATAAATGAACTATAATAATTACCTTTGTTTTTATCTGCTAGAAACTTGGGGCAATCCTGTTTCCAATGCCCATTCTCTTTGCAGTGAAAACATTTACCTTTACCTTTCTTGTTTTTCCCCTTAGGTGTCTGTGCACTTAGTTGTGCACTTGCCTTTGCAGCCTTTGCAGGCTCGGGGTTGTTGTTTTGTCCACCTTTCCTCTTGTTTCCAGCTTTCGAAGATGAAGCTTGGTTAGCTTCAGCCTTAGCTGGATCAGCAGCAGTAGTAGTAGTTGTCTTCTTTTCTCCTCCCTTACTAGGTCCACCCATGATAGACTCAAAAGTCTGAAGCTCATTCATGAGCTGCGTCAGACCATAGTTGAGTTTATTCAACACATAGTTGGTGGTGAATGGAAGGAAAGCTGGAGAAAGACTGTTGAGGATTAAGCCAACTTGAGTTTCCTCATCTATTATGGCTCCGTGCATATCAACTTCCTGAAAGTAGTTTGTCATCTTGATCAGGTGATCACGAACATGTTGAGAAGGTTCCATTCGAGCATTGGCATATTTCTTGGTGGCCTCAAAACGAGTCTGCGCTGACTTGGCACCAAACATGTCTTGGAGCTGATCCATGATTTCGTAGGCTGTCTCGACATTCTCCATCTTTGTCTTGAGAGTGTCGACCATACTAGTCAACATGTAGTACCGTGCCTTGTTGTTAGCCGCCTGCCAACGGTCATACTTGTCCCTCGCAGACTTGGTAGCTCCTTCAGCTGGAACTTCCGGGGATTCCTCAGTCATGACGAACTTGGAGTTGTCACCAATCAACACAATGTTGATGTTTTGCTTCCATTTAAGGAAGTTTTCTCCATCAAAAGTTGAGAAAGGATGGGAGTAGACACAACCATAACTTAAAACTACAAATTACCAATAAAATAGAAATCAATCACATTTTCTCAAAAAAACTTCCATTCACACATATTTCAAGAAATAGCACAACATATACCAAAAATATGTAAGATGTGAGAAAAAAATACCACAAACAATCATATCTCTATTTCTTTAGGTTTTTAACTAATCTATGATATCCTTGTCCCGGTTGGCGAGAGTAAAAAATACCACTAGTTAAATAGAGATGTAAACTCATTTAATAATGGACACCATTATTAACAACCTACTATTCGATCAAAATAAGAAAATAAAATCTCTTATTTTATGAGCTAGACCCACGGTTTCAATAATCATAGATTTAGTCCTAGTAGTCACCGTAGGGGCGAGTCTAGTAGAATTTGACCTATAATTATCTATCTTTCGAAATCTAACATTGTCAAAATAACTAATGAACACCTTCCGTAGGGGGACGAATCAAAGCGCATCGAGGCCCCATTAAGGTATTGACTATGTTAAACCAACTGTGGAGATCGAATAAAATTCTTAAAATAAGCTCATTATAAAATTAAAAATATTATTTTTATTATTTAATTTTAGAAAATTAATGACTATGGTTTTCCAAAAAAAAATTAAACAGATTAAATTTCTAAAACCAAAGTCCTATAATTTCCTATTAATTCTAAAGTGTCACATTAAAAAAAATTCAATTAATTTAGAATTGATTTGTTGCTAATCAATATTTAGGTTTAACTAATATATTGAACATATACAATTAAGTCCAACTCAGGTAAATGGACCTTAACAATTGGGCTTGTATGGAGGAGAGATGGGTCCAGTATGTCGTTCCTACTACAAAGGCACCTTATCTTCCATACAAGGTCTAAAAGACAGGAATTTAAACATTCGTTTTATTAATTGTTATTAATTGATTAGGCCCACTATAGTCATGCAAAACAAATGGGCCTTCACAAGTGGAATCACCCACAAGAGAGGAATTTAAACTTTACATTTTCTAATGGGCCCAAATAAAACCTATCATTTTATGAATATTTTATTTGGCAAAAATACCACATATCTAACAAACACATGGGCCATTATATGCATCTAAGCCCAATTGCAAAAATACCACATATAGTGCAAATAGACATGTTATAATTGGATGGGCCTAATCATGTTACTATATGAGCTATTCTATGAATTTATGCAAAAATACCACAATTAATTTCATTTGCAAAAATACCACAATTAATTATCTAGAATTTTTCAAAAAATTCAAATTAATTAAATTTTTACAAAAAAAAAGTCAATTTAAATGAAATTTATCAATAATTAACAATAGTTAATTTAAATTTTATTTATCAACAATCAACTTAGTTCTAGGTTAAGTTGAAAAAAAATATTAATTTAATTTAAATAGGATTTATCGACAATTAACCAAAGTTAATTTAAATCCCATTTATTAAAAAAATATTTTATTAATTGGCTGAAAAAAATGATATTTTTCAAAATTTAACCAATTTTACATTTTAAAATCAATATCTTAACTATTTTCCAAAAATGACTTGTGTTGTTACAACTATTAACTAATATTTTAACCATTTAAATATATATATATATAAATAGTTATAACAACCCTAAAATATCTCAAAATAATTAAACAAATTCAAATATCCATAAAAATATCTAACTAACAATATTCAAATTTCAAATAATTTAAATATTAAAAACTATAGAATAAAAAAATATTTATATTTCAAATAAAGATTTAATAAAAAAATCAAGAATTCAAATGAAAATATCTTAAATATCTGATATCATAATTCTAATATTTTAATATATGAAAAGATTTAAAATTAAGTTGTTAGTCTATTTTTAGATTTGAATTTAAATCTTTGTAGAAAATATCTAATTATTTAAATCTCAACTAACAAAAATATCTCATTTAAAAAAAACAATTTTAAATGATAAAACAAAAAAGATATTTTTGGTTTTGATTATAAATAATAAATTTCCACAATTTTAATTTTCTTTAATTTTCAAATTTTTTTGGGATGAATAGTCCCTGTGGAACTGTTCACCGGTTACTGTTCATCGTGTGGCATGCTCGTGGGCGTGCGCATGGTGGCGCGGGGTGTGACGTGCTGCGTCATGACACATCTCCAGGGGGCCATTTTGTATGTATGAGCATGCCTTGGTGCTTGATCATTAGTCAAGTCTTGCACCAAGTAACCTCAGGGGTAGGGAATGATACTTTTGTAATTATGCATATGTCTCCCAGACAAAAATCATATATGTTCCTGGGAAGACTTCATTTCCTTAGAATGCTCCTTAGGGGGAGGTGACCTGGTCACTTAAGGAAGCACCATGGCCACCAGCAGATAGGGGCTTAAGCTGTGTACTCCCTTGCCCTATCAATGCCTTATATGAATAAAATAATGCTTTGCCATGTCCCTTTGTGTATGCTTTCTTTATGGTCTATGCGTTGCTTGTTTGTTGCCTTTGTTGGGCCATTGCGTGCCACTTGAATGTGTTGTATGCTCTGATTGTTGTGTGGGATGTTGTCTCTGGATTGCTTGCCTCGTGCTTGCTCCCGCTTCATAATTTCCCTTACTTGTGTGAGACTTGTAATGCGGCTAACCATTGAGTTTGCTTGCCGCAGGTGTGAATTCTAGGCTGACTTGCTAGTTAAGAGCGCTAACAAGTGCCGCACGTTCCGTCAATTCGAGTATCGAAGTTGGCAGCCCGTGACAGTTGGTATCAGAGCTAAGTTTGAGAAAGCTTGGTGACCCTGCAGGATGGTGAGCAACACTCAACGGATTGAAGTGCTGGAGAGGCGCGTTGGAGAGCTAGATGGCCTGGACGAAAGAGTCAGGGATCTTGGCTCTGTCAGGTTAGAGCCGGAGACGACTAACGCACTAAACCGCGTGGCTGCGTTGGAGCGGGATACGACCAATCTACTAGCCCACATAACGGCAATCGAGCGGAGAGAAAACCTTTCAAGCACATCCAATACTCCTCCGAGGGAGGAACGTATTGAGGCAGTGGAATGAGCGGTGAAGGACCTACAAGAATCATTAAATGACCTCGTAGAGAATTGTAGGGAGTCAGTTGAGGCAATGAAGGATGAAATGTTGGAGATGGACACCAAGCTGAACCTCACCATGAGGGTAGTTGGGAGTTAGCCTGCAACTGGACCCATTGGCATGGAATATGGGAGAGTAAAAGTCCCTGAGCCGAGGCCCTATGGGGGGGGGGGGGGCTAGAGGCGCGAAGGACTTAGAGAACTTCCTCTTTGATATGGAGCATTACTTTAGAGCCGTGAGAGCTGAATCAGAGGATGGCAAGGTCGCCATGGCAACGATGTACTTGTCTGCAGATGCCAAAGTGTGGTGGAGGACGAAGTACGACGATATTCAGAACGACAGATGCACCATAACAACATGGGAAGATCTCAAGAGAGAGTTGAAGACGCGGTTTTTCCCTGAGAATGTTGCCTACATAGCTCGACGCCATTTGAGAGAGCTGAAGCACACCGGAACAATCCGAGAATACGTGAAGAAATTCTCCAGGTTGATGTTGGATATCAAAGACATGTCCGAAGTGGACAAACTCTTCGCGTTCTTAGAAGGTCTGAAGCCTTGGGCAAAGCAAGAGCTCGAGAGACAACGAGTGGCTAACCTAGCCACTGCTCAAGCTGCTGCCGAACGACTGGCTGATTACTCTTCAGGGAACATTCAATCCAAGAAGACCAATCCGTCGACTAGTGGAAGTAATGTTGGGAGTAAAAAGTTTGGGAAGTCTTGGCAAAGCAAGAGTGGGGGAGGAGAGAAAAGGAGTGTGGAGTCTAACTCTCCTATCAAAGGTAGTAACCCCCCGTTCAAGAAGCCTCTTACATGTTGGATCTGTACCGGACCTCATAAGTCGACAGAGTGTCCTCATAGATCCAAGATGAGTGCCCTCCAGGTGACATTTGCTCAAGGAGAACAAACCAACGAAGAGGAGGAGGAGGAGTATACGCACATGGGTGCCCTCCGGATGCTGAATGCTCTCAAGAAACACAGTGCGAAAGTGAAGAAGACCCCCGGAAAGGGACTAATGTATGTGGACGCCGCTCTAAACGGTAAGATGGCCGGAAGTGTGATGATTGACACGGGCGCCACTCATAACTTCATTTCGGAGATCGAAGCTAAACGTCTGAGACTGAAATGGGAGAAGGACCATGGCCGCATGAAAGCGGTTAACTCAGAAGCCTTGGCCACAACCGGCGTGGCTAAAAAGGTGAACATGAAGATCGGCTCATGGGAGGGGCAGACTAACTTGGTGGTCATGCGAATGGACGACTTTGATGTGATATTGGGTATGGACTTCCTTACGGAAAAGGGAGCCATTCCCATCCTAGCTATGGGAAGCTTACTCATAATGGGGGAGACACCTGCAGTGGTGCCTGCTAAAGTAAAGCAGCCCCCAGAAACCAAGCTGCTGTCAGCCTTGCAGTTGAAGAAGGGCATGAGAAGACAAGAGCCCACGTATATTATCCTACCCACAATATACGAGGATACGGTGGATGAAGTCATCCCACCAGAAATTCGAATGGTCTAGAAGAAGTATTGGGATGTTATGCCAGAACAACTCCCCAGAGCCTTACCACCTAGAAGAGGGATTGATCACCAGATTGAGCTGGTGCCGGGAGCCAAACCACCTGCAAAGGCGGCCTATAGGATGGCACCCCCTCAACTAGCAGGACTGAGGAAGCATTTGAAGGATTTACTAGAGGCAGGCTTCATCAG